>NW_027202738.1:1540000-2740000 GCF_024711535.1 Dipodomys merriami | reverse complement strand
CCCCGAAATAGGACAGGGCTCCCGCCTGCTCCCGGCCCCTCTCACGAGGCGTGGGGGACGCAGCGGCGAAGCCGCTGGGTCGGGGGTCAGGCCCGCGGGCCGCGCCGGCAGCCAGGCCGCTTCCTCCCGCGGAGGAACGGACGCGGGGCCCCGGCGGGCCGTGGGGTCCCCTGTCCCCCACGCCGGGCTGGGCCGGCCGCGGGGGCTGCGGGCCCGCGTGGAGCGGGCGCGGCGCGGCGCGGGCGGGCGCCCCGAGCGGCTCGGCTCACGTTGAGCGCGGCGCCCGCCCGCCCGCCCGCGGCGCCCGCCCGCCCGCGCCGCCGTCCCCGACCTTTGCTGGGGCTCCTCGGAGAGCTGCGCCGCCGGGCCGGGGAGCCCCGCTGCTTTCCGTGCCCTTCCTTGAAACCTTGTACTCGGTTGACCAGATTCGGGGGTTCATGTGTTTTGAAAGAGGAAAAAGGAATAGACCTTTGGGTAATTGCTAAGTAACTTACAGTTAGCTATAAGTGTATGCGAAAGTCGTGATGTGGACCACTGCTAGTACCCTCGTCAGGAGCCTGCACCTCCAATGTGGATATTTTTAACGTATGTAGAGGTTTCCTTTTAGATAAAGGGAAATTCCAATTTATAAACTACCCTGGCTGTACTATCTTCCTTTTTTTTTTTTTCTTTTTTTTAACGTTTTGATGTTTTCTAGATATTCAGCTCCACCCACCCAATTAAGAAACCCATTTCAGAGCAAAATGCTGACCACCCCAAGTTAAGTCTTGGGCAAAATAGCACCTGTTCATTTCGTAGCTTTTACTATTAGCGAACACTGGGGTAATAGTTTCTTTTTAGTTTTTTAGCAGGCCATTGTTTAATTGCTAACATCAAAGCAATTTACCTTGATAAAGCTGTTTCAGCAGTTAAGAAATTAGATACTCATTAAAAAAAAAAGTTAATGATCTTTCTTACCCACCCAGGTAATTTTCTTTAGACTTAGGTTTCAGTTTCATCTGAGAAGGTTAAGTGGAGCTGTCATTAAAGTCTTAAAAATCCAAGAGGTTTAGATTTTATACCATGTGCAATGAGAAGCCTTGTAATGATTAGGAATGGGGGAGATGGGCAAACAGACAATTGGAGACTTCCCTCATTGAAGACTAAAAGAAAGGAAGGCCTGAGTTAACTCAGCATGGCAAGTCTAGGCCTCCACTTAAGCCAACAGTGGAAGAGCAGAAACAGAGGAGGGCATATCCTGGCTGGAGTGCTATCCACTCAGCTTCTGCCTTTCAAGAGAACTAATTCTAGGTTTTTATGTAAGAAATGTGAGATGCTAATTTAAGGGGAAAGATTAGAAACATGTCTGCAACTACATGATTAACACCAGGGTAAAAATGATGTTGTAGAGGAGAGATATTAACACAGGAGGATGCATTATTTTTTTTGTCCTTGTTAATTTGGGTGATTGCTGTCACATTTGGGGCATAATGTAGAAATGTGACAAATATTAACAGTATGTGCTGTAACTTTCATAAAAAGTCCTTATACTCCAATTTCTTTCAGTAAAATAGCCTTTTTATGTCTACTTGCTAGAACTAAATTCTCCCCCCCCCACCAGGTTTTGCTACCAATTTTGAGGATTTTTTTCCCTATTTTTACTTTCTAGTTTTAAAAGTTATATATAAGACATAATTATGAGTGACCAAATCAAATTCATTGTGGACAATCTCAATAAGGAGCCTTTTAAGAAGAATTATAATTTAATCACATTTGATTCCCTGGAACCAATGCAACTATTGCAAGTTCTCAATGATGTTCTGGCTGAGATTGACCCAAAGGTAAGAGTCTTTATTTCTTTGTAAAGGTGACAGGATAGCCACTTTGCCTGGAAATAGCTCTGAGTCTTGAGCAAGTTACTTAACCTCTCTGGGCCTTATTTTCCATACTTGTAGTAGTAAGTCTTTAAGGTTTTTTTTTTTTTTTTTTTGTCAACTTCAGATTTAAATAATCTAGTTGTAACTTACTTAGAAATTATTTCTCTTCTGCTAGGCATAAATAGATTTGGTCCTAGAATGAAAATACTTTTACAAAAGGTTTTTTTTTTTTTTTTTGGGTCCGGTCGTGGGGCCTGAACTCTGGGCCTGGGCGCTGTCCCTCAGCTCTTCAGCTCAAGGCTAGCGCTCTACCACTTGAGCCAGAGCACCACTTCCGGCTTTTTTCTTTTTTTGCTTATGTGGTGCTGAGGAATCAAACCCAGGGCCTCGAGCATGCAAGGCAAGTGCTCTACCACTGAGCCACCTTCCCAGCCCTTACAAAAGGTTTTGTTGTATTCCAAGTTAGCTCTTGTTTTTTTTTGCACTGTTCTTTTTTTTACACTGGAGACTTTTTTTTTTTTTTTTTTTTTTTTTTGCGGAAAAGACATTTATTACCAAGCTATAAGTTATGAGGAGTGGGCTGGGGTGGGAGGGGCTGAGCAGTCACGTTTTGGGTGTCATACCTTTCTCTCTGTCTTCTTGGGCCTGGATTCTGAGCTCCTCATCCAGACGCTCCTTGGCCCAGACAACCTTTGACTGCAGGTAGAAGGAGCCACCCACAGATTTATCGTTCACTTTAAATAGGTGTTCATAGTTCTTCTGGACCTCCTCGGGATTCAGCTTGGAGATGTTGAGAATCTGCTGAGCCTCCTGGAGGCTGAGGCCAGAGAGGTTGGATGAGGCTGCGGATTGGTGCCCCGCACGTCCTTGGGCGTCAGCTGCTGCCCGGCTGGCTGCAAATTCTTGTCGCAGGGCCCCGAGCGAAGGCTCTGCCCACCACCTGCGCACCCATTACAATGATCTGGGCCAGGGACTTGGCCATGACGGCCTCTCGGCCTCGGGGTGCACGGGCTCTGGCTTCTCAACCCCGTGGGCCCAGCTGGCTGAAGGGCGGGCGACGGGTCAGAGGTCATGCGGAGGAAGCCGACAGCCCACGCTGGACTCTTTATTTCTAAGATGGGCATTTTAAATGTAACTGATCTTTATGCTCCCTCCTTTGGAATCAGGGGCCCTATACTTAAAATGTTTTATAATCTAGCCAAATAATTTTTTAAGTTTAAACATTGCTCTTTGCTAGATATACAACAATGACATATTTCTCAATTTATTTATTAGCAAGTTGTTGATATCAGAGAGGAGATGCCAGAGCAGACAGCAAAACGGATGTTGAGCCTTCTTGGTATCCTTAAGTACAAACCTCCAGGAAATGCTACAGACATGTAAGGATCTGCTCACTGCTTTCCTAAACCATTTTTTAATACCCAAATGTTCATATACTACAATCAATATCTAGCCACCCTAACTGGATGGTCTGAAGACATTGATGAATTTCAATAGACTTAATTCTTCAAATACTATTTTATCATGCAGAAGGCCTGAGTGGGTCAGTCTTTTCCCATAACCAGAAAAGTTGGCTAAGCACCATTTTATCATTTGCCTTTCATCTAAGTTTAAAACAACTTAAATACCATCAATGAAGTGAAGTATAATGGCTATGCCAGTTAACACAACTTCACTGGATACTCTAGTGATATATTGAGAGCCAAATTAAAAACAATTAAATTAATATAGGACCGACTTTAGAATAAACTTGAGTTTAGCCAGGTGCAGTGGCTCAAGTCTGTAATCCTAGCTGCTTGGAAGATGAATTTCCAGAAATTGAGGTTCAAGGATAGCCTGGGTAAAAAGAAAGTCTTGAGATTCCATCTCAACCAAGGGCTGGATGAAAAGCCACACACCTGTTAATCTCAGCTGTGGGGAAGCATGGAGGCTAGGGGCAGTGACTCACTGATCATCCCCAGCAAGTTGGGAAGCATAAGTAGGAGGATGACAGCCCAGGCTGATCCAGGCATATAGTAAGACCCTATCTCAAAATAACCCATTCCTAAAAGGGGCTGGAGATGTGGCTCAAGTGATAAGAGAACCTGCACAGCTCCTGAGTTCAATCCCCAGTGTACCACCACCACCACCACAAAAAAAAAGAAAAGAAAAGAAAAAGCCTTGGGTTTATCTTTTAAACCTAGTTATAGGCAGCTGTCAAATGTTAGAAATCATTTCTAGCTGTAATAATAAGCATTGGGATGGATGTGCCTTTCTTTTTTAGGAGTACTTTTCGTCAGGGCTTGGTGATTGGAAGTAAACCTGTTATTTACCCAGTACTCCACTGGCTTCTTCAGAGGACTAATGAACTGAAGAAAAGAGCATATTTAGCTCGGTTTCTAATAAAACTTGAGGTGCCAAGTGAGTTTCTTCAGGATGAAACAGTGGCTGACACGAACAAACAGGTATACAATATAAACATAAAAGATATTTTAAAAATGTTTGTAATGGATTTCAAAGGTGTGCATATTATTCATATATGCTTTCATCTCTTTAATAGCTTTTTTTTTTTTTTTGGTCGGTTGTGGGGCCTGAACTCTGGGCCTGGGTGCTGTCCCTCAGCTTTTTAGCTCAAGGCTAGTGCTCTACCACTTGAGCCACAGTGCCATTTCCAGCTTTTTCTGCTTATGTGATGCTGAGGAATTGAACCCAAGGCCTCATGCATGCAAGGCAAGCACTCTACCACTGTGCCACCTTCCCAGCCTTTAATGTCTTTTTCTACAGAAATAGGCAGCACCAGAAAGTAAAACAATACTACTTAGTGGTCAGCCATGATCACATCTTAAACAATGACTTGTGTACACAAAGGCTAGCGAATGGAGTAGGTGGATTGGAAATGAAAGAAATGAAGATTTTATTTAATAGTTGTGGGTAGAATCCTGAGCTTGAGACTGCTGATCAGTGTGGTCACTATGCAGTTTTTGTCATCCAAATTAGAGAGAAACAGGCTGGCTTAACAATTGTACCAGGGGCTGAGAAGGTGGCTCAGTGGTAGAGCGCCCTGGGTTCGATTCCTCAGCACCACATAAGCAAAAAGAAAAAAGCCAGAAGTGGCGCTGTGGCTCAAGTGGTAGAGCGCTAGCCTTGAGCTGAAGAGCTGAGGGACAGCGCCCAGGCCCAGAGTTCAGGCCCCATGACCGGAGTCAAAAATAAATAAATAAATAAAAATTAAAAAAAATAAGAAAAATAAAAACAATTGTACTGGGATAAATGATACAAATCAGCACTACCCTGGGCCAGCTGCAACTTGTAGATCTTTTGTAAGAAAGCAGGCTAAGAAGCCACGCAGACTTGAAATCTCAAAGTGAGTAGAGATAGGTCTGATGAGCTTGAAGTCTCAGTACAAGTCTTTTTACCAGAGTTTGGAGTAACATTGGGTCTGGCTTGCAGGTCTTAAAGGTATTGACAATTAAAGATTCTGGTTGATCTTGCTCTTCCAGGGTTGTCCTCCTCCTGCTCCTCCTCCTCCTCCTTCTCCTCCTCCTCCTCCTCCTCCGTCAGTTGTGGGGCTTGAACTCTGCCTGGACGCTGTCCCTCAGCTCTTCAGCTCAGGCGAGCATTCTACCACTTAAGCAACAGCACCATTTCTGGTTTTCTGGTGGTTAACTGGAGATAAGGGTCTCACAGACTTTCCTGCCCGGGCTGGCTTTGAACCGTGATCCTTAGATCTCAGCCTCCTGAGTAGCTAGGATTACAGGCGTGAGGCACTAGTGCCCAGTCTTCTTCCACTGTTAGGCCAGGTGCTGTAATCCTAGCTACTCAGAAGGCTGAGATCTGAGGATCATGTTTGAAGCCAGTCTAGAAAGGAAGCCAGTGAGATTCTTAACTTCATTTAACCACCAAAAGCCAGAAGTTAGGCTGTGGCTCAAAGTGGTAGAGTGCTAACCTTGAGCACAAAAGTTCAGGGACAAGGGCTGGGAAGGTGGCTCAGTGGTAGAGCGCTTGCCTTGCATGCATGAGGCTCTCGGTTCGATTCCTCAGCACCACATAAGCAAAAAGAAAAAAGCCAGAAGTGGCGCTGTGGCTCAAGTGATAGAGTGCTAGCCTTGAGCTGAAGAGCTGAGGGACAGTGCCCAGGCCCAGAGTTCAAGCCCCACGACCGGACCCCCAAAAAAAGTTCAGGGACAGTGTCTAGGCTCTGAGTTCAGGCCCCAGGACCAGCATATATACACGAAAAAGATGTATTTTTATTTATTTGACTATTTTTTATTGATCACTTATATGATTTGTTCACTATGGCAGGTCTCAGGAGTACCAAAGTGTGAACAGTGAATGTGAATCTTCCTGAATACCACTGATGAGAGAGACAGACAAATAGTCAGAAATAACTTCACAAGGCCAAAGAAGGCCTCTCTGAGACCCTTAGATGATCAGAGTTGCCTAGGCTAGACATGAGGGATTCCTAGGAAATAGGATATGTAAGCTGGAGGTGAGAAAGTGAGATGTTTGAGGGACTTAAAGAATAGCATAACTAAGAGTATAGAGTATGAAGTAGGAAAGCAAACCAGAGATAAAGCTGGAGGTGTATTTAGTGGCAAAACTATGTGTATATGTGTGTATATAAATGTTTGTGTTTGTGTTTCAGGGGCTTGAACTTAGGACCTTGTGCTCTTGCTCAGCTTTTTCCATTCACAACTGGCCCTCTATTGTTTGAGCTTTTTGCTAATTTCACTTTTTATTAATTGGAGATGAATCTCGCAGGTTGGTCTTCTTGAATTGGCTTTGAACTGTGATCCTCAGCTCTCTGCCTCCTATGTAGCTAGGATTACAGACATGAGCTATCAGAGCCCAGCCAGACTACTTTTTTGTGTGGTATATAAATGTTTGGGAATGTTTTCAATACTGTTCTTACAGTGATTTAAATGATAACTACAAGTTAATAGATAATCTGATTAAGAAAACCATATTTGACCTAATCATTAGTTTTATAACTTACTCTTTTAGTATGAAGAGTTGATGGAAGCTTTTAAAACTTTGCATAAAGAATGTGAGCAACTCAAGACATCTGGATTTTCTACAGCAGAAATAAGAAGGGTAAAGATGAGAAAATTATTAAAATACTTGTTTGGATTTGAATAATACTGGATTTAGCATATAAATAGCAAATAGCAACTTTTGTTTGTATAATCTCTATTGCTTGTTTTTTTTGGTCAGTTGTGGGGCTTGAACTCAGGGCCTGTGGTACTATCCCCAAGCTCTTTTGCTCAAGGCTAGTACTCTGCCCCTTTGAGCCACAATGTCATTTCTGATTTTCTGATAGTTAATTTGGAGATAAGAATCTCATGGACATTTCTGCCTGGGCTGACTTTGAACTTCAGGCTTTAGCTCTTAGACTCTAGGTAGATAGGATTACAGGTATGAGCCACTGGTTTCTGGTAGAACTTCTGTTCTTTATTTGAGGAAATTAATGAGACCAGAGTAATTTTGGGAGTTCTAGGTTTTTTGTTTTTGTTTTTTGTCGGTTGTGGGGCTTGAACTCTGGGCTTGGGTGCTGTCCTTGTGCTCTTCAGCTCAAGGCGAGCGCTCTACTGCTTGAGCCACAGCACTACTTCCGGTTTTTTTAAGGGGGGTGGGGGATTTATTGGAGATAAGAGTCTCACGAACTTTCCTGCCTAGGTTGGCTTTGAACCACTATCCTCAGATCTCAGCCTCCTGAGTAGCTAGGATTACAGGCATGAGCCACCGGTGCCTGGCTAAGTTCTAGGTTTTATATGAACTACTAGCAGGGATTTAATAAGATTAAATTTTAGAATCTTTATCTAATGAATGTGTCTCATATATAAGATAAAATACAGAAGGAACAATAAAAATAATTTTATTGTGTGTATTTGGTATCACTATTTTTTTTTTTTTTTTTGTCGGTCGTGGGGCTTGAACTCTGGGCCTGGGTACTGTCCCTCAGCTCTTCAGCTCAAGGCTAGCACTCTACCACTTGAGCTACAGCGCCACTTCCGGTTTTCTGGTGGTTTATTGGAGATAGGAGTCTCACAGTCTCTCCTGCCTGGGCTGGCTTTGAACCTCGATCCTCAGATCTCAGCCTCCTCAGTAGCTAGGATTACAGGCGTGAGCCACCAGCGCCCGGCTTTATCACTATATTTTTATCTTTTAAAATAATTACATTGTGAATATGTTTAATTATTGCTTTCCTACAAAATGATTTTAATGAACAAATTGTATTTCTTAATTAGTTTAATAATTTAAACTTTAGCCTTGTTTTTATTTCTTGCTATCTTAGATAATTCTGTGATTATCTTCATTCAAATATTTTACACATATATGTGGTTATTTCCTTAGCAAAAAAAAAAATTAGAAATGGAATTACTTATTTTTTCATTTCAATTTTTGGTGGTACTGGAGTTTGAACTCACAGAATCATGCTTGTTAGGCAGCCATATCTCTAGTTGCTTTTGGTTTTTTTGTCGGCCTGAACTCTGGGCCTGGGCACTGTCCCTCAGCTCTTCAGCTCAAGGCTAGCACTCTACCACTTGAGCCACAGTGTGACTTCCAGCTTTTTCTGCTTATGTGGAATTGAACCCAGGGCCTCATTCATGCAAAGCAGGCACTCTACCACTGAGCCACCTTCCTAGCCCCCTTCAGTTGCTTTTGCTAGGTTTTGTTTGTTTTTTGTGCTGGTACTGGAGCTTGAATTAGATCCTTGAGCTCTTGCTCAGCATTTTTTTTTTTTTTGGGTCCAGTCGTGGGGCCTGAACTCTGGGCCTGGGCACTGTCCCTCAGCTCTTCAGCTCAAGGCTAGCACTCTACCACTTGAGCCACAGTGCCACTTCTGGCTTTTTTCTTTTTGCTTATGTGGTGCTGAGGAATCGAACCCAGGGCCTCAGGCATGCAAGACAAGCACTCTACCAATGAGCCACCTTCCCAGCCCATCAGCTTTTTTGCTCATAGCTGATGGTCTGCCACTTGAGCCACACTTCTAGTTCCAGCTTTTTGCTGATTAATTGAAAATAAGAGAATCTTAGTTTTGTCTGCCTAGACTGGCTTCAAAGCAATTTCTTTAGATCTCCGTCTTCTTAGGCTTATAGGTGTGAGCCATATGCCTGGCTACTGTGATTTTTTTTTTTTTTTTGGTCGGTCATGGGGCTTGAACTCTGGGCTTGAGGGCTGTCCCTCAGCTCTTCAGCTCAAAGCTAGTGCTTTACCACTTGAGCTACAGTGCCATTTCCAGTTTTCTGGTGGTTTCATGGACTTTCCTGCCCGGGCTGGCTTTGAGCTGTGATCCTCAGATCTCAGCCTCCTGAGTAGCTATGATTACAGGTGTGAGCCACCGGCGCTCGGCTACTGTGATTGTTTTTGAGATAGGATCTTACTCTACCTGAGCTGGCCTAGAAATAGTCATCCTATTTATATAATTAGGTATAATATTCATTCATCTTTTTATTGGTTGAGTTGGGGTTATGTGAACTTGTTCAGGCTGACCTCAATTCTCTATCCTCCCAATCTTTGTCTCCTAAATAGTTAGTATTATGGGCATGAGCCATCAGTGCCAAGCCCAGAATTGCTTATTAAATTATGTTAAAATTTGTAAGACTTTTAATGAACATTACTCAAATGTTCACCAGGAAATATTTTTTACATTTTTATCAGACACTTAAGTACCCTTGCTATTCAAACTCACATGAATTTTATTTTTAGAATTCCATAGTTAACAATTCCATTTTTATCATTATATTGGGAACATTAAATGTTTTTTTCCCAATAGAGATGGTTATTCTGATTAAAATGTACTGTAAGTATGTCTGAGACAATGTTGTGAAACTCATGTTCCAATTAATACAGAAACACACACTTATAAATGACAACAAAGTAAAACGGACTGTTGAGGGAAGAATTATCGAGGTGGGAAAAAATGGAGAGGGTGAATGAATGTGGTGGAAGAAGTGGGAGAGCGAGGGGAGGGGAAGAAGGAGTGAGTTTGGTCAGGATACATTATATGTGAATATATGTATATTTTATATACATATGTATATCTGTATATACATATGTATGTATCCTGTGCTCTAGAGATAACCACTTTTCTTATTTCACTAAATATATTTAAACCCTTTCCTTGGAATTATACTGTATATAAATGTTATAATTTGCTTTTTTTCAAATGTCATATCATGACTTTCTCATATCATTAAACATTCTATTGCATAATTTTTAATGACTTCCATTGTACTTTACTGTAGTTTATTTAACAATCCTCATTTAGAATGTTTCAAATTTTAAAATATAATTGACACCAGTGAGAATGCTTATAGAAGTGTGTGACTTACGCATATTTTATTAGAATAAATCCCCAAATATGGAATTACTGAACTAGAAGGAAAGCATGCTTTAGCACTTCTTCTTCCTCTTCTTCTTCTTCCTCCTCCTCTTCTTCTTCCTCCTCCTCCTCCTCCTCCTCCTCTTCTTCTTCTTCTTCTTCTTCTTCTTCTTCTTCTTCTTCTTCTTCTTCTTCTTCTTCTTCTTCTTTATTTTATTGTAAAAATACTGTACAGAGGGGTTATAATTACATGGGCAAGATAACAAGTACATTTCTTGTCAAGCATTGTAGGCTCCTCTTTTGTTTCCCCTTCCTATCCCTTCCCATCCTCCCCCCCTCCTTTTCTTCCTCTTCCTCCTCCTCCTTCTTCTTTTCCTTTTTTTTTGTTGGTAGTGAAGCTTGAATTCTGGGCCTAGGCCGTGTCCCTCAGCTCTTTAGCTAGCATTCTACCACTTGAGCTATAGTGCCACTTTGGCTTTTTCTGTTTATGTGTGGTGCTGAGACATTGAACCCAGGGCCTCATGCATGTGAAGCAAGCACTCTACCACTGAGCCACCTCCCCAGCCCCAATGCTTTAGCACTTCTAATATTATTATTTATTTATTTATTTTTGGTCAGACATGGGGCTTGAACTCAGGGTCTGGGTGCTGCTGTCCCTGAGCTCTTTTGCTCAAGCCTAGTACTGTACCACTTTGAGCCACAGCCCCACTTCTTTTTTTTTTTTTGGTTGGTCATGGGGCCTGAACTCTGGGCCTGGGCGCTGTCCCTCAGCTCTTCAGCTCAAGGCTAGTGCTCTACCACTTGAGCCATAGCGCCACTTCCAGCTTTTTTTTTTGCTTATGTGGTGCTGAGGAATCAAACCCAGAGCCTCATGCAAGGCAAGCACTCTACCATTGAGCCAGCTTCCCAGCCCACAGCCCCACTTCTTCTAATGTTATTCTTTGATACAATGCTACAGTAGTAAGAGTACACATTTCTGTGATTCTACCAATACTGACTTGTAGTATTCTTGTATTAGCATTAGAAAGAACTTTTTTTCTTCATTACAAAAGTTCATGAAGCTGGTTAGAGGAAGGTAACTTATTTTTAATGTCTTTCTTTTTTTTTTTTTTTTTTTTTTGTCGGTCGTGGGACTTGAACTCTGGGCCTGGGCGCTGTCCCTCAGCTCTTCAGCTCAAGGCGAGTGCTCTGCCACTTGAGCTACAGCGCCACTTCCGGTTTTCTGGTGGTTTATTGGAGATAGGAGTCTCACGGTCTCTCCTGCCCGGGCTGGCTTTGAACCGCGATCCTCAGATCTCAGCCTCCTGAGTAGCTAGGATTACAGGCGTGAGCCACCAGCGCCCGGCTTTTTAATGTCTTTCTTTAGGGAGAAGGAATTGGTTAATTAACAAACCACACACAAATTTATGTCTTGAGAATATCATAGCCTTAGAAATAATCTTGATGGAAAATTGGCAGAGTACATAGTTTGGCACTTAACAGAGCAGATGGAGTGTCAGCAGCTGTTGTTCATGTATTTAGACCTGCATACTTCCCACTATAGAAGATTTTTGAAAAATCCTGTTCCCATATTTGGAATCAGAACACAAATGTGCTGGTTGGCAGCTTTACTTTGCTGTGTTATAACCTGCTTTAGTTGCCTTTCTAGATGAACACCAAACTGCCAAAAAAATTACCCTGCATAAAGAATCTTGGGGGGGGGGCGGGTAGAGGGAATGAAAATGTCCTTTATCCAAGGAAGATCTTTGTTCCTTACTGCTCAGGTTATGCATGATAAAAATGATAGATGCAAAAAAATGATAGATGCATAATCATATAAAAACCTTATCAGAATGCTACAAACCAAGAGTGCTTTTAATCTCTTCTTTGCCACTTTTTTAGGATATTAATGCAATGGAGGAAGAAAAAGATCAGCTTATTAAGAGGGTTGAACGTTTGAAGAAAAGGGTAAGTCAAGAATTAGTTCTGTAGGGCTGGGAAGGTGGCTCAGTGGTAGAGTGCTTGCCTTGCATGCCTGAGGCATGCAAGAGAAAAAAGAGAAAAAAGCCGGAAGTGGCGCTGTGGCTCAAGTGGTAGAGCGCTAGCCTTGAGCTGAAGAGCTGAGGGACAGCGCCCAGGCCCAGGGTTCAGGCCCCACGACTGGACCCAAAAAAAAAAAAAAAAGAATTAGTTCTGTAGACTTTGGCCCTAAATCCCAAGGACTACAAAGAATTAGGAATGCAATTTAAGATTAAGCCAGGCTTGGGTATATGTCAGAGGATGGGCTGAAGGAAGGAAAGTGACTCTCCCTAGCCAGTAACACAAAACCTTTAAGAACCTGGAGTCTAGACCTTTGCTGTCATCTCAAAGGAAGTACTGTTTACCAAAAGGAAATAAGTGGATGTCTGAGTCACATGACACATTAATTTTTTTCCTCAAATCTGACAGTAACATATACTACTTATTCCTTTACTGTAGGTGGAGACAGTTCAGAATCATCAGCAGATGCTTAAAATAGCAAGGCAACTTCGAGTTGAGAAAGAGAGAGAAGAATTTCTTGCACAACAGAAACAGGAACAAAAGAATCAGGTATACATATGGGGTTTATATTTTCAAGGTGAAAGGAGTATCTCCTTTTGGTAATTCACATGTGAAGAGAAAACAAATTAGAAATGTAGAATTTTTTTTTTTTTTTTTCAGTAGTGGGGCTTGCCTGGACACTGTCCCAGCACTCTTTTGCTCAAGTCTAGCACTGTACCACTTTGAGCTATATCTCCACTTCCAGTTTATGAATGGTTAATTGTTTTTTTTTTTTTTGGTTTTTTTTTGGGTCCAGTTGTGGGGCCTGAACTCTGGGCCTGGGTGCTGTCCCTCAGCTCTTCAGCTCAAGGCTAGCGCTCTACCACTTGAGCCACAGTGCCACTTCCGGCTTTTTTCTTTTTTCTTATGTGGTGCTGGGGAATCGAACCCAGGGCCTCAAGTATTGCAAGGCAAGCACTCTACCACTGAGCCACCCTCCCAGACCTGAATGGTTAATTGGAAATAAGAGTCTCACTGGGACTTTTCTGCCCAGGCTGGCTTGGAACCACAATCCTCATGTCTCAGTCTCCTGAGTAAACTAGGATTACAGGTATGAGCCACTGGTACCTGCCTGAAATGTAAAATTTCATACTTCCCTTTGGTAGCATGATGGAATACTCTTAACTAAGAGCATTCTGTGGCTGGACGTGGCATTGTGGCTTAATTGGGAGAGCACTATCCTTGAGCACAAAGAGGCTCAGGGACAGTACCCAGGCCCTGAGTTCAAGCCCTAGGATAGGCAAACAAACAGACCAACAAAAATTTCTTTAAAAAAAGTTTTTGTTGGGTTGGGAATGTCTATTAGTGGTAGAGTGCTTGCCTAGCATGGCTGAAGCCCTGGGTTCGATTCCTCAGTACCACATAAACAGAAAAAGGCAGAAGTGGCGCTGTGTCACAAGTGGTGGAGTGCTAGCCTTGAGCAAATAACCTCAGTGACAGTGCCCAGGCCCTGAGTTTAATCCCCAGGACTGGCAAAAAAAAAAAAGAAAGAAAGATGGGGCTGGGGGAAGAGGAAAGCATTCTGTGGCACCAGTAGCAACAACAGTATGTCCTTTTGGATTCTATGCTGTTGTGTCTCTACACTGTCTTTTGGATTCTGCTTGACCCATGTTGTTCTCACATTACTAAAATTCATTGAAATGGAAAGCCATCAAATCAATTGCTAATGAAACTGACAATCTCTAAAGGGCATCATTAGGTTTCTGAAGCTGTAAGAACATTCTCCTTGTTTCACTGATCATAGTACCCTTTCTATTTTACTATGGTACCAAATAAGTGCATCATGAAAAGACTCAAAATTACTTACATTCTGTGCTTTTAAATTTCATGCTAAAGGAAAATATTATTTGACGCCAAATTATTACTTTATTAAAATGTGTTTCAAAATCTGAATAGATATAGATTTGAAAATACCTCTCAAATCAGTTCTGTATCTAAATGTCTAGTTGAAATTGGTAGAGCTCCACTGGAGCTTGACTTGCATCAAGTCAAAACCAGCTTGGTGCTTTTCTTGAGCCCTCAATGATTATGTACCCTGCTTTCTGATTCTGAGACTTGATGAGAATGTTAACATTGCTTAGGATGAAGAAAACCATATAACAAGCTGGGCATCTGTGGCTCACATCTATAATCCTAGTTTCTTAGGAGGCTGAGATCTGAGGATCTCGGTTTAAAGCCAGCCTGGGCAGGAAAGTCCATGAGATTCTTATCTCCAATTAATCACCAGAAAACCGGAAGTAGCACTGTGGCTCAAGTGGTAGAGTGCTTTGCCTTGAGTTGAAGAGTTTAGGGACAGTGCCCAGGCCCAGAGTTCAAGCCCCATGACCGACAAAAAAAAAGAAAATCTTATTGCAGAAGAAAAGCCTGATGTATTTTTTATTTAACAAATATGTATTTTTAAATCACTGAATTCAAATAACTAAATACAAATTCTAAAGCTTTTAAAGAGATTTTACTTGAAAAGATATTCAGCTAGTTACATTTTTGTTTTAATGTGATATTTTTGTTTTTTTTTTATCATCAGTTCCTTTTATATAATAAAAGTTGTATTTTCCATTGCTTGCCTATGTGAGTGTAACTTTTAATAGACTAAGCAAATAATCAATTTGTATTTTAAAGCTATTTCACGCAGTGCAGAGATTGCAAAGAGTACAAAACCAGCTGAAAAGTATGCGCCATGCTGCCGCAGATGCAAAGCCCGAAAGTAAGTAGAAGTGATTAGAGAGTATTGACTTAAATCAGGCAGTCAATGGGGGTTAATTATTGTCTGTGATTGTGCCTATACTAATTATTGTCTGTGATCCCGTTTGTATGAAACGTCCCAAATAGAAGATCCATAAATGAAGAAATCAAATCAACTTAGTGGTTTGTCTAGGGCCTGGAGGATGGCTGCATGGGTGACAGTAGGGTAGATTGAAAGTAATACTAAGGGGCTAGGAATGTGGCTTAGTTGTAGAGTGCTTGCCTAGCATGCATGAAGCCCTGGGGCTCCATTCCTCAGTACCACATACACAGAAAAAGCCAAGAGTGGCTTTGTGATGCAAGTGGTAGAGTGCTAGCCTTGAGCAAGAAAGAAGCTCAGGGACAGTTTCAGGCCCTGAGTTCTAGCCCCAGGACTGGCAAAAAAAAAAAAAAAAAGTGATGCTAAGGAGTTTGGAGATTTCTTTTGAGGTTGATAATAGTGCTCCAAAATGGATTGTGCTAATGTTTGAAAGCTGTGAATATGCTGCAAAACATTGAAGTGTACGTTTAAGTGGGTGGATTTTATGGGGCTGGTGGAGTGTGTCAAGTGGTAGAACTTGTGCTTAGCAAGCATAAGACCCTGACTTCAAACCCTAGTACTTCCTCCCCCAAAGAAGCTAGAGATAAACCAGTTACTGCATAGCCAAAGAAGCCAGGAAAGCACGAAGGAAGCACTGCCTGACCATAGTGTGCATTGAACATTTGTCCATGTTTTCCTTTCTTCAGTCTTGAAAGCAAAGGGGGAGATTGAAGGAATGAATGGAAAACTTGTGAACTTGCCATTAGTACATTTTTACACAACGGAACTAAAAATAATTTTAAGGCTTTGGGCCAGTCTTTTTATATAATCCTAAGTGCATAGAATGCTTAAGCCGGAAACGCACTGTTTTAAAGTCAAGCTAGACTTTGTAAATGTGGAATGGAAAGATCTGAAATAAACTTTATAAAGCTTTATAGGCTGGGGATTCATAACAAAACCGTTATTCATAGAAAAAAAATCTATGTATGGTGGTTCATCTTTCAAAACAGGAAGCTATTCAAACTTTAAATGTAATTTAAGTTTTCATTTAACTTTAAACTAATACTTTATAAAATAAAAGCTACCAAACTTAAAACATTTATGAATGTAGATACTTCTCTAGATTTTAGCTTGGTATATCTTTAGTAATGTCTTTATTGGTTTGAACCTGATTAAGTTACAAATTCTATCCAGAAGTATTATAAAAGAAAAGGAATAAATGACCATTTATAGAATGAGAACATCTGGGGTAGATTTCATTTGTGTTGTCATTTGGTTCATTGATTTCTTAAATACTTAGAAGGTAATATAGAATACAGTAATAAATCAGATTTTCCAAGTGTTTCTTCTTTTCTTTTCTTTTTTTGTGGTTGTGGGGGTTGACCTCTGGGCCTGGGTGCTGTCCCTCAGCTCTTCAGCTCAAGACTAGCGCTCTACCACTTAAGCCACAGTGGCACTTCCGGCTTTTTCTGTTTATGTGGTGCTGAGGAATTGAACCCAGGGCCTCATGCATGCAAGGCAAGCACTCTACCACTGAGCCACCTTCCCAGCCCCAAGTGTTTCTTTTATTTTTTAATTTTTTTTGTTTTTTTTTTATATTTTATTTATTTTTTTTTTGTGAACATACTGTACAGAGGGGTTACAATTACATGGGCAAGATAATGAGTATATTTCTTTTCTTTTTTTTTTTTTTTGGGTCCAGTTGTGCGGCCTGAACTCTGGGCCTGGGCGCTGTCCCTCAGCTCTTCAGCTCAAGGCTAGCGCTCTACCACTTGAGCCACAGCGCTACTTCCGGCTTTTTTTTTCTTTTTGCTTATGTGGTGCTGAGGAATCGAACCCAGGGCCTCGAGCATGCAAGGCAAGCACTCTACCACTGAGCCACCTTCCCAGCCCCATGAGTATATTTCTTATCAAGCATTGCAGCCTCCTCCTTTGTTTACCCTTCACATCCCTTCTTAGCCTCCCTCCGTCCCCCCAAGTATTTCTTTTAAATATCAAGGGATTTTAAAGAAGTAGGTTGTAAAATTGAAAAAATCAACAGGCCACTGGAATATCCATTAGACTTTTTTTTTTTTGGTTGGTCATGGGGCTTGAACTCTGGGCCTGGGCACTGTCCCTCAGCTCTTCAGCTCAAGGGGAACGCTCTATCACTTGAGCCATAGCACCACTTCCAGTTTTCTGTGTGGTTTATTGGAGATAAGAGTCTCACAGACTTTTCCTGCCCGGGGTTGGTTTTTGAACTGTCATCCTCAGATCTCAGCCTCCTGAGTAGCTAGGTTTATAGGCATGAGCCACTGGCCCAGCTTAGACTCTTTTTTTTTTTTTTTTCTTTTTGGGTCCAGTTGTGAGGCCTGAACTCTGGGTCTGGGTGCTGTCCCTCAGCTCTTCAGCTCAAGGCTAGCGCTCTACCACTTGAGCCACAGCACCACTTCCGGCTTTTTTCTTTTTGCTTATGTGGTGTTGAGAATCGAACCCAGGGCCTCAGGCATGCAAGGCAAGTGCTCTACCACTGAGCCACCTTCCCAGCTCCCCGGCTTAGACTCTTATCTAAAATAAACTACTCTGAAAAATCCTGAAGAGGCACTGTGACTCAAGTGGTAGAGTGCTAGCCTTGAGCACAGTCAGGCTCAGGGACAGAGACCTGAGTTTAAACCCCAGGACAGGCAAAAAAAAAAAAAAAGGAAAAATCATACTACTTTTTCTGTAATTATTTATTCTTTTATGTAAGTTCTGCTTAATAATCATTCTAATTAACATCTAGAGACTTCAGAAGCCAATTTTTTTTCTTTTTTCTTTTCTTTTTTTTTTTTTTTTTGGTGGGTCATGGGGTTGAACTAGGGCCAGAGTGCTGTCCCTGAGCTTTTGCACTCAAAGTAAGTACTCTGCCACTTTGAGCCACAGCACCACTTCTGGTTTTCTGGTAGTTAATTGGAGATTAGAGTCTCATGGAGTTTCCTTTCCAGGCTTGCTTTGAACCGTGATCCTTAGATCTTAGCCTCCTTAGTAGCTAGGTGCCTTGACCCACCAGCGCCTGCCTAATGGCCAGTTTCTATAGTGGGTATTGTATTAACGCCTTGACAGATATGCCCTTTATAGGTCTTATATTTCCAACACTGTGCAGAATATCAAAACACCTACTCAGCTGGGCTAAATATTCACTTCGTGGTTTTTTTTTTAAAGGTTTAATGAAGAGGCTAGAGGAGGAGATAAAATTTAATTCATATATGGTAACTGAAAAATTTCCTAAAGAATTAGAGAACAAGAAAAAAGAACTGCATTTTTTACAAAAAGTGGTTTCAGAGCCAGCGATGGGCCATTCTGATCTTCTTGAACTTGAATCTAAAGTAAGTGACAATCATTAATCATCTTTTTATAGCTCCCAAATTTACCTCATCCTCAGTTTTGTAAAAGTTATGTTATCTGCTTTCCATAATGTCCCACTCTTTACTTTAAAGTTAGCCTGTGCCGAGAGGTAACAACTCTTTGATGAGTTGTCCTTACGAGAAATTACAGAATACAATGATGCTACTTTATACATACAGTGTCATAAAAGCCTAGTCAACTCAGAAAACTAGTTTACTTGAATATATAAAAGTTTATGTCTTCAAAATATAATAATTCAGAGAGTAAATTTTAAAATATTTTCAATGTTATTCACTTCTAGGCATAATTTTTATAACAATTCTATAGTAAAATTAATATTTTAATTAAATATATCACCTTTGGAATTATTAAACTTCATTGTAATGCTCATTGAGACATGGTATCATGTAATATTTTTGTTCCCTAGAAATAAAACAATCAGGGGCTGGGAAGGTGGCTCAGTGGTAGAGCGCTTGCCTTGCATGCGTGAGACCCTGGGTTCGATTCCTCAGCACCACATAAGCAAAAAGAAAAAAGCTGGAAGTGGTGCTGTGGCTCAAGTGGTAGAGCGCTAGCCTTGAGCTGAAGAGCTGAGGGACAGCACCCAGGCCCAGAGTTCAGGCCCCACGACCGACCCCCCCCCCAAAAAAAAATCAGATTGGTGTGTGTGTGTGTGTGTGTGTGTGAGAGAGGGGGGGGGAGAGGGGGAAGATGAGACAGAGAGACAGAGTGAGAGAGTGTTTTGGGGCTTAAACTCAGGGCCTTTGCACTGTTCCTTGAGCGTTTTTGCTTATGGCTTGTGCTCTAACACTTGAGCCACAGCTCCACTTCCAGCTTTTTCAGTAGTTAATTGGAGATAAGAGTCTCACACTTTTTTTTGCCTGGGCTGTCTTCAAGTCACAATTCTCAGATCTCAGCTTCCTAAATAGCTAAGCCACCAGCATCTGACTTTGTTGGTATCATTTATTTCTGGAATGGGGTCTTACTAACTATGTCTGACTAGCCTTGAGCTCAGGATCATTTTGACTCCATATCCTGAGTAGCTGGAATTATAGAGGTCTACAGACCACCATGTTAGGCTTAACTTCAGGTTTTCAGACAGCATCTTTTTCATAATAATGTGTACACATATATTTCATATAAAAGACTTTAGGATAATTTAGACATGGGTGATTAAATCCATGTATATAAATTGTTTCAATATATCATGAAATGTAAATTGTTTCTGAAAATAATCATAACAAGCTGGGTGCCCGTGGCTCACGCCTGTAATCCTAGCTACTCAGGAGGCTGAGATCTGAAGGTCATGGTTCAAAGCCAGCCAGGGCAGGAAAGTCCATGAGACTCTTATCTCCAATTAACCACTAGAAAAACCGAAGTGGTGCTGTGGCTCAAGTGGTAGAGCACTTGCCTTATTAAGAGTTCAGGAGCCGGGCGCTGGTGGCTCACGCCTGTAATCCTAGCTACTCAGGAGGCTGAGATCTGAGGATCACGGTTCAAAGCCAGCCCGGGCAGGAAAGACCGTGAGACTCCTATCTCCAATAAACCACCAGAAAACCGGAAGTGGCGCTGTAGCTCAAGTGGTAGAGCGCTCGCCTTGATCTGAAGAGCTGAGGGACAGCGCCCAGGCCCAGAGTTCAAGCCCCACGACCGACAAAAAAAAAAAAAAGAGTTCAGGGATAGTTCCCAGGCCCAGATGATTCAAGCCCCACAACCTACAACAACAACAAAGAATATAAATTCACAGCTGGATTTGGCTAGATATCACCTCATGTTTGTAATCATAAGAGTTTTAATAGTATTTACTTTCATACAATTTTAGATCAATGAAATAAACACAGAGATCAATCAGCTGATTGAAAAGAAAATGATGAGAAATGAGCCCATTGAAGGCAACCTCTCACTATACAGGCAACAGGTAAGACCACTCTTTTATCCCTACAGCTAAGTCTATAATCTTAGGGGTAAGCATGTTCTTTAAACCACTGGCTGTGCTACCTGTAGTCCTAAAGTGGGAAAGAAGTAAGGAATAAACGTTCTCTTGTTATTACCAATCTTAGATTATAATGAAGAAAGCCACAAAAGGCAGTGTTTTAAGTTTTAAATTCAATAGACCTGATAATGCTCTTTCCTTAGCATCTGCTAACTGTGGTGATAGAGCTGTTTGTGTTTCTATCTACAAATAAGGAGTTCTGTTGTCAGATATGGAATTTTTTTTTTTTGTGGTCATGGGGCTTGAACTCAGGGCCTGGGCACTGTCCCTGAACATTTTTGCTCAAGTGGAGAGCTCTACCACTTTGAGCACTATTTCCAGTTTTCTGGTGGTAAATTGCAGATAAGAATCTCATGGGGGCTGAGAAGGTGGCTCAGTGGTAGAGCGCTTGCATGCCTTGCATGCCTGAGACCCTGGGTTCGATTTCTCAGCACCACTTAAGCAAAAAGAAAAAAGCCGGAAGTGGCTCTGTGGCTCAAGTGGTAGAGCGCTAGCCTTGAGCTGAAGAGCTGAGGGACAGCGCCCAGGCCCAGAGTTCAGGCCCCACTACTGGACCCAAAAAAAAAAAAAAAAAAAGAATCTCATGGACTTTTCTGCCTGGGCTAGATTTTTGAACCATGATCCTCAGATCTCAGCCTCCTGAGTAGCTAGGATGACAGGCGTGAGCCACCAGCACTGGATGGAATTCATGATTTAAATGAAGAAAAAAAATTTTTTTTTGTAGTACTAGTGTTTGAATTTAAGGCTTTATGCTCAGCTGGCGCATAATGTCCCTTGATCTATGCCTCCAGGCCTGCTTTTCTTTTCTTTTCTTTTTTTTTTGTCATTCATGGGGCTTGAACTCTGGGCTTGGGCGCTGTCCCTGCGCTCTTCAGCTCAAGGCGAATGCTCTACCACTTGAGCCACAGCACCACTTCTGGTTTTCTAGTGGTTTATTGGAGATAAAAGTCTCACAGACTTTCCTGCCCGGGCTGGCTTTGAACCGTGATCCTCAGATCTCAGCCTCCTGAGTAGCTAGGATTACAGGCGTGAGCCACCGGCATCTGGCCTTCATTTGTTATTTTAAAGATACAATTTCATGGACTTTTCTGACCTGGTGGCTTTGGACTGGATTTCAGCCTCCTGAAGTAGCCTCCTGAGTAGCTTAGGCTTATGGGCATGAGCCACAGACACTTGGTTTACACTATAATTTTTCACAGGGTTTGCATAAAACTTTGCATACAACTTATACTGTTTCACTAAATGGTACAAATTGGCTGATTTTTTTTTTTCTTCAATAAGTATGATAATGAGGGGCTGGGAAGGTAGCTCAGTTGTAGAGTGCTTGCATTGCATGCATGAGGCCCTGGGTTCAATTCTTCAGCACCACATGAGCAGAAAAAGCCAGAAGTGGTACTGTGGCTCAAGTGGTAGAGTGCTAGCCTTGAGCTGAAGAGTTGAGTGACAACGCCCAGCCCAGAGTTCCGACCCCATGCCCGACCCCCCCCCAAAAAAAAGACAATTCATTTAAGAAATCTCCCCATTACCACTACCCCCAAGTTGGTAGCTAACAGCCAATGCTGCATTATGGCTTACGAGCAACCGTTTTGGTTGTGTAAATATGTGCATAATTCTGGTAAGCAAGGTGTTTGATTTTGAACTTAGTTTATTTTTTAGAATGGCCCAAATAGCTATTTTAAGCTTTCACTATAAAATATGGGTATTGAATTTGATAAGATGATCTGTGTTGTAGTTCTGACAATAAAATGTTTTATTTTCTCCAGTGTTAACATCTACTTACCTCCCTGCAAGGTATTTTCATTAGTATTTGAGTGTTACTTGAGAAAACTTGAAGATTTTCATTAGTGCATTTTTGTTTCCCTATTTGATATGTTCTGTATCTTTAGGGCTTTTGTCTTTTGGTTGATACTTAATATACATTCTATACTGAAGTTATATTTATAGTTGATAAAGATATGTAATAGGGCAAGCAGTTCTGGTCAGGAGAAACAAAGTTGATACTGAAAATTATTTGATAAAAAGCTGAAGCACAGGTATACAAGATAATAGAAATTTGACTGTATGTCTTCTGTCTACATTAAATGCTCCATTAGGCATCCATTATTTCTCGTAAAAAAGAAGCCAAGGCTGAGGAACTTCAAGATGCCAAGGAGAAGTTAACCAGCCTAGAAAAGGAAGTGTCAGTAAAGACAAATCAGACCCGAGAATTGGATGGCACCGAGGTTTTGAAGGGAGATGAGGTAAGTTCCATGTCTCATGGAATCAGGGGTATGACTACTGGGTTTTAACTTTCTTAATTTGAATATTTATGAGAAGATAATCTTATTTTTAAAAACTTAAGTCTTTTTGTAACAGTAGTAAGATACTCTTGATATAAAATGTGAGCAGTCTGGCTGGGGGGTGTGGATCTTACCTGCTATCCCCAGTCTATTGGGAGGCCGGTCCATCTCAACCAGTGAGATGGGCATGGTGCTGAAGGTATGTCATTCTGGCCTTGTGAGAGGTATGAATAGAAAATTACAGTCCAGTTCTACCTCAGCTCCTGGCAGAAAAAAAAGGGAGACCCTGTCTGAAAAATAAGTAAAACAAAAAGGGCTGGGAGTGGTTATCAGTCAACTTTGTCAAGAGACAGAGTGCTTACCCAGCGAATGTGAGGTCCTGAATGCAAACCCTAGTACTGCTGAAAAGAAAAATAGTAAGATAATAAAAATGTTAAAGCTGGGCACCAGTGGCTCATGCCTGTAATCCTAGGAGGCTGAGATCTGAAGATCACGGTTAGCTAGCCCAAGTGGTAGAGCACTAGCCTTGAGCTGAAGAGTTAAGGGACAGCCCCCAGTTCCAGAGTTCAGACCCCACGACCGGACCCCAAAAAAAAAAAAGCCTAAGGAAACCAGGTGCCAGTGGCTCATGCCTGTTATCTTAGCTACTCAGGAGGCTAAGATCTGAGGATCACAGTTCGAAGTCAGCCCAGGCAGGAAGGTCCATGAGATTCTTATCTCTAACCATCAGAAAACCTGAAGTGGAGCTATGGCTCGAAGTGGTAGAGCACTAGCCTTGAAGGGAAAAGCTCAGAATCAGTGCCCAGACCTGAGTTCAAGTGACCCAGAAAATAAATTGACGGTGAATTTTCACTTGTGCCAAACACAAATTAATTGTTCCTAGGGTGCTGTTTTTCAGTATAGTATTTCTGATTGTAATGTCCTAATATGCCTTTAGCTAGATGAAGAGGTCAATGCTTGAATGAATTTTTTTTTTTTTGTTAGTCCTGGGGCTTGAACTCAGGGTCTGGGAGCTGTCCCTGAGCCTCTTTGTGCTCAAGACTAGTGTTTTCCATTTGAGCCACAATACCACATCTGGCCTTTTCTGAGTAGTTTACTGGAGATAAGAGTCTCATGGAGGGGCTGGGAAGGTGGCTCAGTGGTAGAGCGCTTGCCTTGCATGCATGAGGCCCTGGGTTCGATTCCTCAGCACCACATGTAGCAAAAAGAAAAAAGCCGGAAGTGGCGCTGTGGCTCAAGTGGTAGAGTGCTAGCCTTGAGCTGAAGAGCTGAGGGACAGCACCCAGGCCCAGAGTTCAGGCCCCACGACCAGACCCCCCCTAAAAAAAAAAAAAAAAAAAAGAGTCTCATGGAGATTCCTGCTTGGGCTGGCTTTGAACCACAATCCTAATATCTCAGTCTCTTAAGTAGCTAGGATTGCAGGTGTGAGCCACTGGTGCCGGGTTTCTTTCTTTTTTTTTTTTTGGTCAGTCATGGAGCTTGACTCTGGGCCTCGGTGCTGTACCTGAGCTCTTCAGGTTAAGGTAAGTGTTCTACCACTTGAGCCACAGCTCCACTTCCAGTTTTCTGGTGGTTCATTGAGCCACAAAGGAAGTGCCTGGCTACCTTTAGGTTTTAATGTGTGCCTTCATATTGCTTTATGATGGGGGAGGGTTTAAATGAACTTGGGAGCTAAAAATCATGGCTCTATGATATCTTTGCTATCCACAGAAGAAAAAAATGATTAATTACGCAACAGTTTTGCTTTATAAGAGATCTTGGTACTTCCTAACATTTTTTTTTTTCTTTAAAAAAATGCTACCCAGTTGACAGGACATCCTAATTCCTAACTGCTGTGGCCATGTGATTAGTGCTTCTAGTTCATTTAGATTTTCTCTATGGAAATGTGAGGGAAAAGAACCCAATGCCAAGTTATTAGCCTTTATTTTTGAGAAATCATAGTGTATAGAAGTACTGGTTATAGACAAAGGATGTGTGTGTGTGTGTGTGTGTGTGTGTGTGTGTGTGTGTGTGTGTGTGTGTGTGTGTGTATATTTTTTTTTTTTTTTTTAAAGTCATAATGGGGCTTGAACTCTGGGTCTGGGTGCTGTCCCTGAGCTCTTCAGCTTAATGCAAGCACTATACCACTTGAGCCACAGTACCACTTCCAGTTTTCTGGTGGTTCACTGGAGATAAGAGTCTCATGGATTTTCCTGCCCAGTCTGGCTTTGAACCGTGATCCTCAGATCTCAGCCTCCTGAGTGGCTAGGATTACAGATGTGAGCCATTGGTGCTCAGCAAAAGAGTATTTTTAAGGGGAAAAAGATTAACTTTAGAAATGATAAGGTCAACTTAATTTTTGAATTATGTTTGATCAGAAACCAGAACAAATCAAGTAAATTATTTGGCAGTTACCTAAAAGAACAGAAGGTATTGGGGAACATTATGCATAATTTTATAAAGAACAAATCTTGGTAGACCAATTTTATTTTCAACTTTGATAGGATGAGAAGCCATATGGATAAGAAAGAGGAAGTTTGTTAAATTTATATAAGGTTGCTGGACTTCACTAAGGTTTCTGACTTAGTATCATGTGATAATTTCCAAAATAATCATGTCCTTTGCTACTTGACTGTTAAGACAGTTCATGAAAGGGTTTTAAGAAAGAGACATAGCCAGGTGCAGTAGTTCATAGCTATAATCTGACCTACTTGGGAAGTGGAGATCAGGAGGACTGCTATTGGAGGTCTGCTTGGGCAAAAAACATTCATGAGAACCCAGCTCAGTCAATACAAGCTGCATGTTGTAGCACATGCCTGTCATCCTAGTTACACACAGATCATGCCAGTCCAAGCATAAATGTGAGATCCTGTTCTAAAAATAATAAGCAAAAAGTTGGAGGTCTGGCTCCAGTGTTGGAGTGGCTGTCTAGTGAGTGGGAAGCCCTGAGTCTACACCTCACCACGGGTCACCCCCCACCCCCACCCCTGCAAAAAAACAAGAAAAGTGGCCAGTTAGGGATCCAGCTTCTGATTACTCTTATGATTGTGAATGACAGGTACTATAGGCATTTATTATTAGGCTTGTTTATTAATATCTCCTTATTTTCCTTATTAATAAAAGAAAAAGTATCTAAATGCTTTTTTCTGTTGTTCTTTGGTTATAACTTTAACATTTCATTTTTATTGTTTTTTCATACTTGAGGCAATACACAAGAAAAAGCAAAGGAATGTGTTTATTATTCTGCCAACATTTTGACAAGAATTTCTAAAGCAATTGAAATTACCTTCTGGAGTTTTTTTTTTTTTTTTTTGTCAGTTGTGGGCCTGAACTCTGGGCCTGGGCACTGTCCCTCAGCTCTTTAGCTCCAGGCTAGCGCTCTACCACTTGAGCCACAGCGCCACTTCTCGCTTTTACTGCTTATGTGGTGCTGAAGAATCAAACCCAGGGCCTCATGCATGCAAGGCAAGCATTCTACCACTGAGCCACCTTCCCAGCCCTGAAATTACCTTCTTAGAGATAAAACATACATTTCAGCTGGGGACCTGTAATCCTAACTACTCAGGAGGCTGAGATCTGAAGGCAGGAAAGTCCTTGAGACTCTTATCTCCAATTAACCACCAGAAAACAGGAAGTGGTGCTGTGGTTCAAAGTGGTAGAACCCTAGTCCTGAGCAAAAAGAGTTCAGGGCTAGTGCCTAGACTCTGAGTTCAAGTCCTAAGACCAACAAAAAAAAAAAAAAAAGAAGAATAAAAAGATATGTTTTCTAGCCAATCCAACCTGATTTCTTTTCCTTCACATTGAAAAGTGTTAAAAGGCTAAGTTTAGAGATTATACTTTCTAGATATAACTAAATATTGGTAATTTAGAATATTTAAGCTGGGTGTTGGTAGCTGATGCCTATAATCCTAGGTGCCCAAGAGGCTGAGATCTGAGAATCACAGTTGGAAGCCAGCCTGGGCAGGAAAGTCTGAGAGACTCTTATCTCAAATTAAATCACCGAAAAGGTCAAGTAGCACTGTGGCTCAAGATGTAGAGGTGCTGATTTTGAGCAAAAGGAGCTCAGGGCCAGTGCTCAGGCCTAGAGTTCAAGCCTCAGGATAGGCCAAAAAGAAAAGGTTTTATATACTTTTTTTTGGGGGGGGGGTCTGGTCATGGGGCCTGAACTCTGGGCCTGGGCACTGTCCCTCAGCTCTTCAGCTCAAGGCTAGTGCTCTACCACTTGAGCTACAGTGCCACTTCCAGGTTTTTTCTTATGTGGTGCTGAGGAATCAAACCCAGGGCCTCAGGCATGCAAGGCAAGCACTCTATCACTCAGCCACCTTCCCAGCCCCTAAATATATACTTATTAAGTAAAAATATGATTGAGTTGATAGTCTATAGCATTTTGATTGGTACTATCTCTGAATTTAAAAAGTTACCAAAATGATCTTTGCTCTAAATTTTTGTAAAAAAAAATTCAGCTTAATAATAATAAAAGTTTATTATGCAGTTACAATCTGTCAAACACCATACTGGGTTTTTTTTTTTTTTTTTGGAGGGGGTTGTCATGGGACTTGAACTCTGGGGATAGGCACTGTACCTGAGCTCTTCAGCTCAAGGTGAGCACTGTACCACTTGAGCCACAACCTACTTTTGGTTTTCTGGTGGTTCACTGGAGATAAGAGTATCATGGGCTTTCCTGCTTGGGCTGGCTTTGAACCACAATCCTCAGATCTCAGCCTCCTGAGTAGCTAGGATTACAGGCATAAGTCAACAGCGCCCAGCCATACTGGGCTTCTTGTATGCATTTATCTCATTATACTGTGAGATAGATATAATTTTTTTTTTCTGGTCATGGGGCCTGAACTCTGGGCCTGGGTGCTGTCCCTTAGCTCTTCAGCTCAAGGATAGTGCTCTACCACTTCAGCCACAGCGCCACTTCCAGCTTTTTCTGCTTATGTGGTGCTGAGGAATCGAACCCAGGACCTCATGCATGCAAGGCAAGCACTCTACCACTGAGCTACCTTCCCATCCCTAGATATAATTTTTATTCCCTATTTTTAGAGGTAAGGGAACTGAAACACACAGAGTTGAAGCTAGCTTGCCCAATGTCATATTGTTAGCACTTAGTAGTACCAGCATTAGAGTTAAGTACAGCTTCAGAGCCCTCAATAATTTGTGCATTACAACACTAAAAGGTATCCTTACTTGAGCCAGATAATAAGATTACAACTTAAAGTCATCTTGATAGGTCAGAGCACTATTCTTAGACAACCAAATGCCGTTAATGGGATTATAAATATTTTAAAACGCAAGTTGGATCAGCCATTACTACTGTGGATTGTTGAGGAGGATACCAGGGCTTGAACTCAAGGCCCTGACTCTCTTGCTGGACTATCTTGTTCTACTTCAGTCTGGCATTTTAATAGTTAATTTAATGGTTAATTATTAGTCACATGAACTCTTCTGTCTAGGCTGGCTTGAACTAAGATCCTCCAGGTCTCAACTTCCTAAGCAACTAGGATTATAGGTATGAGCCACCAATGCCTGGCTTTAGCCTGTTTTGTTTTGTTTTTTTAAGGAAGGAAAGTTTTTGCTAGGCTCATGGTTTCAGAGGGGTCAGTCCATCATGATAGCAGACAAGAAGGAATATTAGAAGAGAGCCCAGATGACCTACTCCTTCCAGAGGCCCACTCTCTACTTTTACCTCTCTCCAATAAGGCCTTTATATTGTGAATCCACAAGAATGGCTATGTCCAGATACCTGCCTTATTTGTGTGTGTGTGTGTGTGTGTGTCAGTCAAACTCTGAGCCTGGGTGTTGTCCCTCTGCTCTTCAGGTCAGGGCTAGTGCCCTACCACTTGAGCCACAGCGCTGAAGGGCTGGGAAGGTGGCTCAGTGGTAGAGCGCTTACCTTGCATGCCTGAGCCCCTGGGTTCGATTCCTCAGCACCACATAAGCAAAAAGAAAAAAGCTGGAAGTGGTGCTGTGGCTCAAGTGGTAGAGCTCTAGCCTTGAGCTGAAAAGCTGAGGGACAGCGCCCAGACCCAGAGTTCAGGCCCCATGACTGGACCCAAAAAATAAAAGAGTCTCACAGACTTTTCCTGCTTTTCTGCCTGGTGACTTCAAAACACAATCTCCAGATCTCACAGGATTACTGGTGTGAGCCACTGGCGTCCGGCTAGCCTCCAGTCATTTCTTTCTTTTTTAGTCTGAGCAAACCCATATAATCCATTTGCACATTTAGAGTGGACTCAAACTCAATATTTGATGCTTTGGCCCGGCACTCTAACACCTAAGCCACAACTCCAACCCTGAAGGGCTGATTTTCTTTTTTTGGTCGGTTCTGGGGCGTGAACTCTTGTCCTAGGTGCTGTCCCTCAGCTCTTCAGCGCAAGGCAAGCACTCTACCACTTGAGCTACAGTGCCACTTCTGGTTTTCTTTTTTTTTTCAAATTTTTTATTGTGATTAGTGGTTACATAATTTCCCAAATTTCATAGTATTGTGGGATAGTGATGCTCAGTTAAAGTCACAAACACATTCTAACTTTCCTGGAGCAAATTGTCTACATGGTCTATAACATTTATGAGTTCTGTGAGCTTTGCGATAGTTATTTCTGCCACATTGCACTTCTGGTTTTCTTTTGGTTAATCGGAGATAAAAGTCTCCTGGGGTTTCCTGCCCTCTGGCTTTGAACTGTGATCCTCAGATCTCAGCCTCCTGAGTAGGTAGGACTACAGGTGTGAACCACTGGCACCAGCTGAGCCATTTCTCTTGCTGAGATTTTTCTGCCCTATCATAAGCAACAATCTAGAAGACCTTGTCTTCATGGAAGAACAGAGGATAGAACCTGGTGCCTGGTGGCTCACGCCTATAATCCTAGCTACTCAGGAGGCTGAGATCTGAAGCTTGCTGTTCAAAGCCAGCCCCAGCAAGGAAAGTCTGTGAGACTCTTATCTCTAATTAACCACCAGAAAACGGGAAGTGGTGCTTTGGCTCAGGTGGTAGAACGTTTGCCTTGAGCTAAAGAGCTGAGGGACAGCGCCCAGACCGAGTTCAAGCCCTACAACTGACCAAAAAAAAAAAAAAGGTCAGAACCTGTGTTTGTGTTAGTAGCACCATAAGCAACTGCTACTTACTGGCTTAGTCACTTTTATACCTCCAAAACTTTGCTTTAGTAATTTGAAAAAAATCAGCCTCGAAACATAGCACTAGAATCCTTCTAAGAGCTTTCATTCAAATAAATGTAGCCTCTGGGGTCTAAATTTTTTTTTTAATAGCCACAAATAAAGCTCTGGTTAGGCTTGGACTAGCACTTTATGCATTGAGAGGTCACTGCTGATTTATGTGTGGTTATATAGCCTGTTGTGTTGTTTTCTTCCCTAACCATGGTAGAAAGCTCAGTGCTTTGCAGTTATAGCTTGGAAAATGTGCTTGGTCACATAACATTTATAAGCAGCTTTAGAAAGGGCCAACCAATCCGTTGTACAACTATGGGCAGAAATCCTAGAGCTAAATTGGAAAGATTATGAAATCTTCCTTAAATACTTCAAAGTGAAGACAATGCAGATGAGGGAATCCTGGCAAGATTTGTGGCAGCTGTCAGGTCCTCAAAAATTAGGAATCAAATTCTGACACTTGAAATTGAATCATCCACCCTTCCAAGTGAATCCAGGCGAATGTGTGGTATTTTTAGAAGCTTTCCAATCATGTTATACTCTTTAGAGTTCATAGCAGGGCCCAAGGACCCTAACATTTCCCAGGAGATGTTACAAAACAAATAAATTTTGCTCAGCTCACCATAGTATATGCAGTGTAAAAATGCATGCAATCTGAGTGATGACATAATTTAAACCTAAAATTTTAAAGCTGCTCATACAATTTTTTTTCTAGACAGCTAATTGGACAGCAGTTGCAACACTCATTGGTAATGATAGTAGCAGCTGTGTGGTGGTAATTTGATTTATAACAGAAGCATAGAGACTTTGGAAGTTATGGTTAACAGTTTCACAAATGGATATTCTGGGCCACCAGTTTGATTTAAGATGTATTTCTACCAGCATACATCATATTGCTTATTATAGATTCTCTCAAAAGATGGAGCAGTTAACTAGCCACTGTCATATGTAGGTAATTTCATTGTTCATGAGTGGCCTGCTGAGATTTTATAATTTTAATTGTAGTACTGCTGGGAGCTAGTGGCTCACGCCTGTAAACCCAGCTACGGGGGAGGCTGCAAACTGAGGACTATGGTTTCAAGCCAGTCCTGGGAAGGAAAAATCTACAAGAGTCTTTATCTTCAATTAACCACCAAAAAGGCAGAAGTAGAGCTGTGGGTCTAGTGATAGAGAGCTAACCTTAAACAATAAAGCTAAGAGACAGCACTCAGGCTATCAGTTCAAGCCCCAGGACCAGCACACACAAAAAAGTAATACTAACAGTGTGGAGAAGGTTAGAATAGTATGTGTGTTTATATAGCACTTCCTATGATGGGTTCTTTTGAAAAGATTGTCATTTTAGCAGAAAGCAAAGGTTACTTTGAAACATTTTCTCTTGCTAGCTTGCTCTGAGACAAAACTTTAGGAACTGTGAATTATTTATTGAGACCTGACATGAAAAGATTGCCTTTTCAAGTTTTTAGCAACTCTGAATTCAGAGAGAATACTAGATGCTGACAACTGGACAAAACATTTATGGCCTTAGGGCATATTCATGCTACTTTTTTTTTTTTTTTTTGTCAGTCATGGGGCTTGAGCTCTGGGCCTGAGCGCTGTCCCTCAGCTCTTCAGCTCAAGGCTAACGCTCTACCACTTGAGCTACAGCGCCACTTCCGGTTTTCTGGTGGTTTATTGGAGTTTCACGGACTTTCCTGCCCGGGCTGGCTTTTGAACCTCAATCCTCAGATCTCAGCCTCCTGAGTAGCTAGGATTACAGGCATGAGCCACCGGCGCCCAGCTCATGCTACTTTTAAACAGCTAGGTAGCTTATCTCTTTTCTCCTGAGTACTCCAAGCCTGCCTATTTCTGTAGTTTTCTACATTTCTGAATGATTTAATGAAGCAAATGATAAAGACATAGATAAAGAAGGAAAATAGCATGATTGTTGTACTTAGCAGGATATAAGGACAAAATATGTCTTGTGGTCTAAATTTAGAAACTTTTGATGAAATTAATAATTTTTCTGTAGCTTTCTTACTGCTTTTTTATTTTTTTTTTTTTTTGTCGGTCATGGGGCTTGAACTCTGGGCCTGGGCGCTGTCCCTCAGCTCTTCAGCTCAAGGCGAGCGCTCTACCACTTGAGCTACAGCGCCACTTCTGGTTTTCTGGTGGTTTTATTGGAGATAGGAGTCTCACGGTCTTTCCTGCCCGGGCTGGCTTTGAACCGCGATCCTCAGATCTCAGCCTCTTGAGTAGCTAGGATTACAGGCGTGAGCCACCAGCGCCCGGCTGCTTTTTTATTTTTACAAATGCAGTTTTGGGTTATTTATTTTATAATTTTTATTAGCCTACATTAGTTGTACAAGGGGAGTTTATTATGACATTTCCATTCATGTACACAATATATCCTGATCAAATACACTAGTACCGAGGATGTATTTGTCTTGTAAAGTCTTCCCAGCTACTTTGAAAATAGCTTTCTTGCTAGATATTGAAGTATGATATTTGCAGCAGGAACTTATTCTTGCCTTCACAGAAATGTCCAGTAATTTTTTGGGATTTCCCAACAAGCTTGAAAAGCATTAGGGAAATAGCTGCCCCATCCATTTAAAAAGCTAGCTGAGATTTTATTTAATCATTGCTGTCAAGAGTTCAGAAAAACACTAAGCAAATAAAACAAGGAGAAACATTTGTCAGATCCCACTTTGATCACAAAGGAGCTGAATCTATAATATTGTTCATGAAGCCAGAAGCACTGAAAAGTAGTAATCCATTACCCAAACTGCTCACCCACAAGATAAACATTAGGGCTTCATACCACTGAGAACTTGCTTTCCCAGAACCATTAGTTTTACTGATATAGGCATGTAGAATGATGGCTGATCTCTCATAAATGACAAGTTACTGCATGTGACTGGTGCAAATGGTTAGTAATAGCTGCCATAATGGGTTTCCAGCCTGATGGCAAGCTTGCAAGTTTACTTTAATGATAGATTTATTTAGTTGTCCAGTTACAATGCTTAGTGGGAAGCTTTTTATCTTAATGATCCAAGGATTTGTTGTTTATCTTTTTTTGTCTTTGATTTCTTTTATCTTTAACACGTGTAATCTGGACAGGGAATGTGGCTTAGTGGTTGAGTGCTTGCCTCCATGCATGAAGCCCTGGGTTCGATTCCTCAGTACCACATTAACAGAAAAAGCCAGAAGTGGTGCTGTGGCTCAAGTGGTAGAATGCTAGCATTGAGCATAGAGAGGCTCAGGGACAGTGCCTAGGCCCTTAGAACTAAGGGCCTAGGACTTAGAAAAACAAAACAAGAAACAAACAAACAAAAAAAAGTGTAATCCTAGCTACTCAAAAGGCTGGGGGTCTGAGGATCACAGTTCAAAGCCAGGGCAAAAGTCCATGAGACTTATCTCCAATTAACCACAACCCAGCCATACCACTTCTAGGCATCTAGTCTGAGTATCAAGACCCAGGATAAGGATGCCTGCACATCATTGTTCATAGCAAGATATGGAAACAATCCAGAAGCCCCACAATAGATGAGTGGATCCAAAAAATGTGGTACCTATTTTAAATAATTTGAATAATAATTTTAGGTAATTTTAAATAATTCCCTTTAAATTTTATTTATTTTATTTTTAATTGTCTTTAAGTAGTTATCCATAGTTATATAAATTCAGCATGTCAGTTCTGCATGTATCTTAAATATTACCCCTTATATCCTTATCTCCCTCCCCATCTATCCCAAACCTATTCATCCCCTCAGAGTTGTTTATTAGAGACAAGAGTCTCATAGACTTTACTACCTGGGTTGGTTTCAAACTGTGGTCCTCAGAACTCAGCCTTCTGAGTAGCTTGAATTACAGGCATGAGCCAGCAGCACCCGGCTTTTCTCACAGGTTTGGTTTTGTTTTTTTTTTTTTTTTTGAGACCAGGTCTGTGTGGCCCATGCTGTCCTTACAGTCACTGGCAAAGCCCAAGGGTTTCTGTCTACTCATGATCTCTCCCAAGTACTAAGAGTATAGGCATCCTAAGTGCTAGAATTATAGTACACCACCATGCCAGCTAGGGTTTTGTTTTGTGGGACTATGGATTGAACCTCAGGGTTTTGCACTTGCTAAGCCACTTGAGCTATAGCATTTTGTTTTGGTTATTTTTCAAATAGATCTTGTTTTTTTTGCCTAGAACAACTTGGGCCATAATCTTCTTACTTATGCTTTGCCTGTAGCTAGGATGACATATGTATACCATTGTACCCAGACTTTTAATCGATTGAGATAGAGTCTCAAGAACTTTTGCTTCAGATGTCCTCAAATTGCACCCACTTTTCTTTGCTTCTTTTTTTCTTTCTTTTTTTGTGGGTCGTGGGGCTTGAACTCTGGGCTTGAGCGCTGTCCCTCAGCTCTTCAGCTCAAGGCGAGCACTCTACCACTTGAGTCACAGCGCCACTTCCGGTTTTCTAGTGGTTAATTGGAGATAAGAGTCTCAGGACTTTCCTGCCTGGGCTGGCCTTGAACCACCATCCTCAGATCTCAGCCTCCTGAGTAGCTAGGATTACAGGCGTGAGCCACCGGTGCCTGGCTTCTTTGCTTCTTTTTTTATGTGTATGTGATGCTAGAGATAGAAGCCAGAACAGTCAGTCACTGTACCACAGAGCTGGACTCCAGCTCAAATTTACCTCCAGAATACCTTAAAATAATTTTATGGCATATATGACTGCTTAGAGTAACAGTGAAGATAAAAAAATAATGTTCAGCCGGGCACTGGTGGCTCACTCCTGTAATCCTAGCTACTCAGGAGGCTGAGATCTGAGGATCGCGGTTCAAAGCCAGCCTGGGCAGGAGAGACCGTGAGACTCCTATCTCCAATAAACCACCAGAAAATCGGAAGTGGCGCTGTAGCTCAAGTGGTAGAGCGCTCGCCTTGAGCTGAAGAGCTGAGGGACAGTGCCCAGGCCCAGAGTTCAAGCCCCACGGCCGACAAAAAATAATAATAATAATAATAATGTTCAAGAATTTCAGTTCCAGGGCTGGGAAGGTAGCTCAGTGGTAGAGTGCTTACCTTGCATGCATGAGGCCCTGGGTTTGATTCCTCAGCACCATATAAGCAGAAAAAGCCAGAAGTGGCACTGTGGCTCAAGTGGTAGAGTGCTAGCCTTGAGCTGAAGAGCTGAGGGACAGCGCCCAGGCCCAGAGTTCAGACCATTCAACTGACCAAAAAAAAAAGAATTACAGTTCCTTGTTTATAGAAACCATCAAAATAAAATACTTCCCCAGTTGTTCTTTCTTGTTATAATTTATTAGCATAATATTTGGCTCTTGGTTGTAGCTGCCCACTTAAGAGTTCATGACTACAAATATAAAATATTGTTATACTCAGAAATTCTGGAGTGAGAAAGAAATCTGTTTAATGTTTTTAATCTGTATTTTCTGTCAAATCATAGAGAAATTTAAAAGATGATGAAAAACGGAATATGGGGGTCCAATGAAATAAAATGGAGATTAATTTTTATATCTTATACTCATAAAGTGAAGGTTGTGACAAGTATAATATTCTGTTAACCAAATGATATTCTGTAATGAACTGTTGAAGCAGGTTCAGCATTTCATAATTCATTTATTGATTGGGCATAGATGAATTTAGACACAATATCATACCTTCACACTTTTGAATCTGTCACCTTTAAAAAGCAAATGAACAGCCAGCCTCTGGTAGTTCTTGTCTGAGTGAGATCTGAGAAACATGGTTCGAGGCTAGCCTAGGCAGGAAAGTCTCAGGCTCTTATCTCCTATAGAGACAAAGATTTTTAAAATTTTTGGTCAATTGTGGGTCTTGAATGACAGTGATTTGTTTTTGCGTGTGCCTGTATTAGAGTTTGAATTTTATCTCCAATAAACCACCCCCCAAAAGCCAGAAGTGGAACTGTGGCTTAAGTAGTAGAGCTCTAGCCATGAGCAAAAGAAACTCAGGAGCCAGGTGCCGGTGACTCACGCCTATAATCCTAGCTACACAGGAGGCTGAGATCTGAGGATCACAGTTCAAAGCCAGCCTGGGCAGGAAAGTCCGTGAGACTCTTTATCTCCGATTAACTGCCAGAAAACTAGAAGTGGCACTGTGGCTCAAGTGGTAAAGCACTCGCTTTGAGCTGAAGAGCTGAGTGACAGCACTCAGGCCCAGAGTTCAAGTTCCATAACCAACCAAAAAAAAGAGGCTCAGGGACAGCATCTAAGCCCTGAGTTAAAGCCGCAGGACTGGCACAAAAAAAAAAAGGCAAATTAGCAAATAAATATAGACAGATATGTAATTCATGACAGTGGGTCAGCCACTTGAAGAAAGAGACTTTCAGATTTTCAGGTAAATTAGAGTTCTTTTAACCATTCACACATTGAATATGGAAATGTATTTATTTTTGCTATCGACTTTATATAGCAACTTTGCTAAATTCACTTACTAGTTATAATATTTATCTTCAGATTATTTTTAATTTCTCCATAAGAATAATTATGCATAAATAATGAAATGTTTATTTCTTCCTAAACCTTACAGATTTTGTTTCTCTTACTACATTAGCTAGCTCCTTCACTACAAGGGAGTAGTCAGAATGTATTAGAAGCCTGTGTTCCTTTTATCCATTTCTGGAAATATTGCCTATAGAAATTATTGAGGGCAGGGAAGGTGGCTCAGTGGTAGAGTGCTTGCTTTGAATGCATGAGGCCCTGGGTTCGATTCCTCAGCACCACATAAGCAAAAAGAAAAAAAACTGGAAGTGACGCTATGGCTCAAGTGGTAGAGCGCTAGCCTTGTGCAAAAAGAAGCTCAGGGACACTGTCCAGGCTCTGAGTTTAAGTCCCAGGACTGGTAAAAAAGAAATTATTGAGAAAATGTCTGAGCCAGATATGGTGCTATATACTTGTAAGCCCAACGCTAAGGAGGCTAAGACAAGAAATAGTATATTGGAGGCCAGCCTGGACTACATAGTGAGAGTGTTCTGTGAAACAACAACAAAAACAAATCTCTGAAAATTCTGTGAATTTATCGTGTGTGTGTGTGTGTGTGTGTGTGTGTGTGTGTGTGTGTGTGTGTGTGTGTGTTACGTTGAAAATTTATTTTTTATCAGTTATGGATCTTGAACTCAAGCCCTGTGTGCTGTCCTGGAGCTTTTCTGGTCAAGGCTAGTGCTCTACCACTTTGAGCCATAGCTCCACTTCCAGTCTTCTGGTGGTTAATTGGAGATGAGTCTTGTGGACTTTCCTTCCCAGGCTGGCTTTAACTGCAATCCTCAGATCTGACCCTCCTGAGTAACTAGGATTGAAGGTGTGAGCCACCAGAGCCCTGCTGTAAAGGAAACTTTCAATGGATGAAAAACATTGACAAGGGGCTGGGACGGTGGCTCAGTGGTAGAGCACTTGCCTTGCATGCATGAGGCCCTGGGTTCGATTCCTCAGCACACATAAACAGAAAAAGCTGGAAATGCTGCTGTGGCTCAAGTGGTAGAGTGCTAGCCTTGAGGTGAAGAGCTGAGGGACAGCACCCAGGTCCAGAGTTCAGGCCCCACAACTGACACAAAAAAAGAAAAACATTGACGATGTATTTTCTTTACATGTTCTCATAGTTCTTAGTTTGTAGAGTTCTTGCTTTATTACGTTGACTGTGGTTAATCTGACCTTGAGCTGGTATGTACCATGAATGTCACTTAATAACCAACACACCTAGAACACATTGAGTCATTGTAGGTTCTTTCACCAAAAACATGTCTAGCTTTTAGCTTTTAAAAATATTTTTGGAGCAGTAAGAGAAGGGGAAATTGGCCTAGATATTACAAGAGGATAGCAGATGAGCAGGGCTGATTTCATTTTTGGCATTTTGCCCAGGACACTTTTAATAGAACATATAGTTACTCTAGGGATTCTGAGCCTGTAGTTGTATCAGGCTTACACATTAATTCTTTAAAGGGAAAATTAGCAAGTTATTAGGCTCTAGGTAAATACCAATTTAATTCATACTGATAACAAAAAATTAGAGCAGTTCTGTTAATCAGCCATTGAAAATTTTCTGTGTGTAGGGCTGGGATGGTGGCTCAGTGGTAAAGCGTTTGCCTTGCATGCATGAGGCCCTGGGTTCGATTCCCCAGCACCACATAAGCAAAAAGAAAAAAAGCCAAAAGTGGCGCTGTGGCTCAAGTGGTAGAGCACTAGCCTTCAGCTGAAGAGCTGAGGGACAGCGCCCAGGCCCAGAGTTCAAGCCCCATGACTGGACCCAAAAACAAAAAACAAAATGAAAATTTGCTGTGTGGGCTGTCCCTGAGCTCTTCAGCTCAAGGCTAACCCTCTACCACTTGAGCCACAGCGCCACTTCTGGTTTTCTGGTGGCTAATTGGAGATAAGAGCCTTAGGGACTTTCCTTCCTGGGGTGGTTTTGAACTACAGTCCTCAAATCTCAGCCTCCTGAGTAGCTAGGGTTATAGGTGTGAGCCACTGGCACCCGGCAGAAAGTGATTTTTTTTGAAGAATTATATATCAGAAAAATTAGAAATGTATTAAACCAGTGCCTCAGGACCTTTACACATGATGTTTCTCACTTCTTGAAGTAATCATTCAGGTTCTTTCTTCTAACACACTCTTGACTCCTTTAGTTTTGGCTTAAATACAATTTAATTTTCCCCTCCTTCCCTCCTTCCCTCTCCCCTCCTTTAATCCCAGCCCTTGGCTTCTGATCTTCATCCTAACCCTGGTTAAATTTCTGTTTGTTCTCAATGTTCACCATTGTAAATTCTAGCTGCAGGTTTATTTAACCCACATCCTTCAAACTTCATGAGGGCAGGATCTTGTTTAGAGTTGTGTCCTTTCTGGCAGTACCTAATATAGAAGAGATAGTAACTAATATTCATCACATTAATTTATTTAAATATTATATTCAAACCAGGCACTGATGGTTCACACCTGGAATCCTAGTTACTCAGGAGGCTGAGTTCTAAGGATTGTAGTTGAAAGCCAGCCTGAGCAGGAAAGTCAGTAAGATTCAGCTCCAATTAACCACCAAAAAGCCAAAAGAGCTGTGGTTCAAGTGGTAGAGCACTAGTCTTGAGCAAAACACCTCAAGAACAGCACCTAGACCTTGAGTTCAAGCCCCAGGACTGGCACAAAACAAAAAAACAAGCATTATGTATGTTTAATTTATTTTCCAAATCTTAGTTGGTATTGCTTAGTAACAGGGTCTTTCCATTAGAATAGAGCAATCATAGCTTTGATACATGAAAAGGTAAACAGATAATTCAATTACTACCAGTTCCCACTAGCATGCTTCTTAGGAAATAACAGTACATTTCTCAAGTGATAACAGTGGCAGCAAGTATTGATGATTTTGGTTGTCTCTTAATCCCAGTAAATCCCGTATGCTCCTACCAAAAGAGCATGTGGTATGTAAAATACACTATGTTGATACCACAGCCATAATTATAATTATCAGTTCTTTTTTCCTACTTCCTTTTTATTTATTTTTCCTCTTTTTTTTGTTTTTTGTTTTTCTCGGTCATGGGGTTTGAACTCTGGTTCTGTGCGCTGTCCCTGAGCTCTTCATCTCAAGGCAAGCACTCTACCACTTGAACCACAGCACCATTTCTGGTTTTCCGGTGGTTTATTGGAGATAAGAGTCTCTCAGACTTTTCCTGCCCAGGCTGACTTTGAACCGCTTTCCTCAGATCTCAGCCTCCGAAGTAGCTAGGATTATAGGTGTGAGCCACTGGTGCCCAGCTCTTTTCCTTGTTTTTTAGAATTATCTTTGTTTGTACAAAGGAGTTGACATTCAACAAAGCAATTTGTGAATATAATGAATCTGTCTCATACTTCCTTTTTAAACCTTTGTACTTTGATAGGGTTGAGTTTCTAATCTGTACTTGTGAAGCTTAAAATGAATGGCTTCTACATAAGGAGCTTGAATATTTATATGGGTCAAAAAATTCAAGTAATATTTTGATTAATTTGTAAGTCTTCCCAAGTTTTGTAAGAAAACCAAGTTTTTATATACTTGTGACATGTATTACAAGAAAAGTAAAAATTTTAAGGCTCTAAGGTTGTATACCATACTCTGGACCTACTGTTTTTCTAATTATATTACATATTGTCTTTTACAGTTCAAACGATATGTCAGTAAACTTCGAAGCAAGAGTACTGTTTTCAAAAAGAAGCATCAGATAATAGCTGAATTCAAAGCTGAATTTGGTCTCTTGCAGAGGACTGAAGAACTTCTTAAACAACATGATGAAAATATTAAACATCAACTGGTAATACAGTATTACTTTGGACTGCTAAAAATATAAATGCCAGGAGGTTTATAGTTTGCAGCATTTTTTGTTTTTGTTTTTTGCTGGTCCTGGGGCTTAAACCCTGGACCTGGAACTGTCCTTGAGCTTTTGGGCTCAAGGCTAACACCTTACCACATTGAGCCACAGTTCCACTTCTGTCTTTTTTGGTAGTTAAATGGAGATGAAGAGTCTCATAGACTTTTCCTGCATGGGCTGGCTTTAAACCATGATCCTCAGATCTCAGTTTCCTGAATAGCTAGGGTTATAAGCATGAGCCACTAGTGCCCAACAAGTTGCAGCTTTTTACTGAGCTGGTTGTTTTTATTGGAAAACCATAACATTAATTTTCTGATTAATTACAGCAATGCCATGTAAGCAGATTCACTTATTTTTAATACAGTGGTAAGCACTTCCTTTTATAAATGTGTGCTGATTTGGGATTAATAGAAGTTGAAGTTCAAGGCAGTTTTTAATTTGGTTAACTAGTTACTCTATAAAATTCTCATGCCAAAAGAATAACTATAAAATATCTATTAATGGTGGTTTCCTGAGCAGAAATCTTGAAGCATGTACTTCCGAAGAGCTTTGAAATACCCTGCCAGGGAAAGCCTATGTGGGTTTACCCTAGGCTTCTTAGGTGTTAGTGTCTTGGTTATCAAAAGTGGTAAGCTGAGGGCAGTCAGCAGCAAAGCTGTTCTGATTGTGGGTGCTAGTTCCTCTATTTTCTAGGGTTCACATTTTTCCTCCTCTTACTCATGGGAAATTATTTCCTCAGGGTGCTAGCAATAATCTGGTAGAAATAAATGAAATTTTACCCAATTGTGGTTCTTTCCAGTTGACAATATGGACTTCAGTTTCATGCTAATGAGTATTGATTGCTTCTTGAGAATATAAGATTGACAATTTACTGTGAATCTACCATGGATTGTAACAACACTAATTTTAAATTGTTAGTAGGAACTATATTATCATTATTCACTTCAAATTGTTCTCTAATTCTCATTGTGATTCTTTTGGCCTACTTATTGTTACTTAAAATCAAACATTGGGGGTTTCCAAGTTACTTTTCAGGTAGGAATTTCTAGCTCCATTGCAACAACTTCAGTTACTACCATGACTTCATTCTCCTCCACTAAACTCCTGATGCTAATATGTTAGACTTCTCCACCACAGTCCATGGTAGACTTCTCCACCACAGTCCACGTTTGTGGGGTTTTATGCTTTGCTTTGTCCCCATTGGTTCCCATTATATTTCTTCCGTGTGATTTTTTTTCTTCTATGTTATCTTGTAATTTATTCATTCTTCTCTTTGTGTGTGTCTAGTCTGCTATTAAATCCATCTTTTGAATTCTTTTTTTTTTGGGGGGGGGGTCTGGTGATGGGGCCTCGGTGTTGTCCCTCAGCTCCTCAGCTCAAGGCTAGCACTCTACCACTTGAGCCACAGCACCACTTCTGGCTTTTTTCTTTTTGCTTATATGGTGCTGAGGAATCGAACCCAGAGCCTCATGCACACAAGGCAAGCGCTCTACTGCTGAGCCACCTTCCCAGCCCATCTTTTGAATTCTTAATATCTTTTTGTTTTGTTTTGTTTTGTTTTTTTGTTTTTTTTGGGTCCGGTCTTGGGGCCTGAACTCTGGGCCTGGGCGCTGTCCCTCAGCTCTTCAGCTCAAGGCTAGCGCTCTACCACTTAAGCCACAATGCCACTTTGGCTTTTTTTCTTTTTGCTTATGTGGTGCTGGGGAATCTAACCCAGGGCCTCATGCTTGCAAGGCAAGCATGCTCTACCACTGAGCCACCTTCCCAGCCCCATGAATTCTTAATATCTTATATTTCTCAAGTCTAGAATTTCCATTTGACTACTTTGTAGATTTCAGTTGTAGTACTTTCCAACTTTCCATTTATTTTCCTTTTTTTTTTTTTGTCGGTCATGGGGCTTGAACTCTGGGCCTGGGCGCTGTCCCTCAGCTCTTCAGCTCAAGGCGAGCGCTCTACCACTTGAGCTACAGCGCCACTTCCGGTTTTCTAGTGGTTTATTGGAGATAGGAGTCTCATGGTCTTTCCTGCCCGGGCTGGCTTTGAACCATGATCCTCAGATCTCAGCCTCCTGAGTAGCTAGGATTATAGGCGTGAGCCACCGGCGCCCGGCTCTCCATTTATTTTCTTGAATATATTAGTCTATTATTTTAAAGTTTCTGCCTGATGAATTCATTCAAGTATCTTATGTCTGTTGTAAGTTTTGGCTCTTATTTTGAGTAATCTTAGAATTTAAGATTCCAAGCCCCCTCTCCCTTACAAGATAGTTGTTTACTTACTTATTTACATATTGCTGTTTACTCCCATTATAAGTAAGCTCTGTAGAGGAAGAGATTTTTCCCCCCATTTTTGTTCACTATGTACACTGGTGCCTAGAACTGGATTTGGCACATTTGAGTGTGCAATAAATACTAAATGAGTAAACATATAATTTCTCACTTGAGAATTCATGTATTTGCCAAGTGTTTATTGAGTGCATCCTGTTTTTCAGTCTGTATTAGGTATGCAGCATTTTTCCAAGGTCTACGAAATACTCTTTGCACCTAAAGCAACCATAATAAAATTTAGTGTAGGTTTATAAAATGAAAGGTATGTAATTTGAAGTCAGGCGCCGATGGTTCACGCCTGTAATCCTAGCTACTCAGGAGGCTGAGATCTGAAGATCGAGGTTCAAAGCCAGCCGGGGCAGGAAAGTCTATGAGACTCTTATCTCCAATAAACCACTAGAAAACCGGAAGTGGCACTATGGCTCAAGTGGCAGAGTGCTCAAAGAGCACAGGGACAGCGCCCAAGCCCCACAACCGACAAAAAAAGAAAAAAAAAAAGAAAAAAAAAGAAAGGTAATGAAAACCCAATGAAAACACTCCTTTTGGATTCTAAACAAATGAATTTTTTTTTTTTTTTTTTTTTTTGTCGGTCATGGGGCTTGAACTCTGGGCCTGGGCGCTGTCTCTCAGCTCTTCAGCTCAAGGCGAGCACTCTACCACTTGAGCTACAGCGCCACTTCCGGTTTTCTGGTGGTTTATTGGAGATAGGAGTCTCACGGTCTCTCCTGCCCGGGCTGGCTTTGAACCGCGATCCTCAGATCTCAGCCTCCTGAGTAGCTAGGATTACAGGCGTGAGCCACCAGCGCCCGGCCTTAAACAAATGAATTTTGTTTGCAACTTTTCAACAGAAGTATGAAATAGTCATACTTCTTACGGAAACCAGCAACATGCTGACACCATTTTGTGGGCTCTGTTTCTGATAGCAAACCACTGAGGAGAAGAAGGGTATATCTGGCTTTAGTTATACACAAGAAGAGCTTCAAAGGGTCTCGGCACTGAAGAGTGAAGTGGATGAAATGAAAGGCCAAACCTTGGATGACATGTCTGAAATGGTGATTACACTTTCCTTGTATTTATTTCCATCTCTGCACAATGTTTATATTTTTTCATGTGTTTCTATGAATAGCTTTAAAATTTTTTCATTCTAATAAGGTTGTCTTAACTACTAATAGTTTGTGTATTTTGTCGTTTTTGAGATATACATGTTATATTATTTTAAATAAGTATTTGTGATAAAAATAAGTTTTCTCAAATCATACCATCCTACCTGATAAAATTATTTTCATGGATAAGCCTAGTATCTTTCCACATTTAAGAATGCTGTTTGACCAAAAAACACCACTACATTTTCATCAGGCATCATAATGTTGAAATTATAAGAAAAAAGAGAAAACACATCACACACAAAATAATAATAATGGAATTTTTTCTGACTATTTGGTAAACAGCTAAATTCTCAGACTTCTCTTGTCCATCTTGGCATTACCCTAGAGCCTTCTGAATGTCCTAAATTCTCAGAGTCCTCTTGTCCATCTTGGGCTTTCCTCCAGAACCCTCTGAATTTTCTAGAAATGTAACTCCTAAAAAAATTGAATTTTACTGAGTACTGGTGGCTCTTGCTTATAACCCTAGCTATTCAAGAGTCTGGTATCTGAGGATCGAGGTTTGAAGCCAGACTAGGCATACAAATTCTAGAGACTTTTTTTTTTGTGGGTTGTGGGGGCTGAACTCTGGGCCTGGGTGCTGTCCCTCAGCTCTTCTGCTCAAAGCTAACATTCTACCACTTGAGCCACAGTGGCTCTTCTGGCTTTTTTCTGCTTATGTGGTGCTGAGGAATTGAACCCAGGGCCTAATGCATGCAAAGCAAGCACTCTTCCACTGAGCCACCTTCCCAGCCCACAAATTCTAGAGACTCTTATCTCCATTTAATCAGCTAAAAGCTATAAGAGATATGGCTCAAGTGGTAGAGTTACCAGCCATGAGTAAAAAGTTGTGAGTAGGGCTGGGATGTAGCTCAGTGGCAAAGCGCTTGCCTAGCAAGTGCAACGTCCTGGGTTCGATCCCCAGTACCAAAAAAGAAAAGACAAAAAAAAATAAAAAAAGTTGTGAGCAAAAAAGGCAAGTGAGAGCTTGAGGCTCAGAACTCAAGCCCTAGTACTAGCACACAAAAATAGAATTTGGGCTGAGCACTGGTGACTCATGCCTATAATCTTTTTTTTATGTTGTTTTGTTGTTGTAAAAATACTGTACAGAGGGGTTTCAGTTACATGAGTAAGATAATGAGTACATTTCCTATTGAGCATTGTTACCTCCTCCTTTGTTTTTCCCCTCATGCCTATAATCTTAGCTATTCAGAAGGCTGAGATATGCAGGTTAAGGTTCAAAGTCAACCTATACAGGCAGGAAAATCAGTGAGCATCTTATCTCCAATTAACCACCAAAAAGTCAGAAGTGGAGCTGTAGCTCAAGTGGCAGAGTACAAAAAGCTCAAGTCCTGAGTTTAAACCACAAGACTGCCACCAAAAAAAAAAAAAAATTGTACAGAGGAAGCCTCCAGAACCATTTATTCCTATACCTTGTAGGTATGCTGATTGGTCATTACTTTTACCACTTAGATTAAGTGTTTTGGATATTACTCTACATATATGTAATCTTACATAACCAACATAAATATATGTTTTTATATAGTACATCATGATCATAGTTATTGTATACAGACAACAGGCAACTTGCAATTATTTTATTAATTCAATGTTAGAGTTAAATGTTTTCTTAGGATGATCTACCGTGTGTGTGTGTGTGTGTGTGTGTGTGTGTGTGTGTGTGTGTGTGTGTGTGTGTGTGTGTGTGTGTGTGTGTGTGTGTGTGTGTGTGTGTGTGTGTGTGTGTGTGTGTGTGTGTGTGTGTGTGTGTGTACACTCAGGGCATGGACACTGTCCCTTAGCTTTTTTTGGTCAAGGCTGGCATCCTACCACTTGAGCCACACCCTACTTACAGGTATTAACCATCAGTGCCTGGTTACAGTCTTGATAACATTTTGACTGGCTAAATGGTATTCTGTCTTGCCAAGAAATCAAAATTTACTAAACTCTTCCCCATTGTTGAGCACCAAAATAATTTATGTAGACAGACATTTTTACAATATTTCTATGCATGCAGCATTTTCTTCCTTTGAACTGTTTTTTTTAGATATATGGTTTTTTTTTGTTTAAATGACAGGTAAAAAAACTGAATTCCCTGGTATTGGAAAAGAAGTCAGCTCTAGCTCCAGTTATAAAGGAATTACGACAGTTGCGTCAGAAATGTCAAGTAAGTGAATTTGCTTTTGTGATATTTTTAGTGTTCTGTCTTGTTTAGATGTACTAGTTAGATGGCTAAATATTTTACCTAGTTTATTATAGAAAAGAAATTGTTTTTATTGCACTGATGTGATTCTGCAAAACGGAGTAAAGTGACCTCCAAGGGGGGTTTGTTTATTCTTCTGATTTTGTTATAAATTAATGAGAGAAAGCAAAGAGAGGAATTTAAACTGAAATTCACAAATGCAGCCAGATGAGGTTTTTCCCTTAAATTATATGCTGTAAAAGCTGTAAATAGAAAATCACATTCTTTTTTTTTTTTTGTCGGTCATGGGGCTTGAACTCTGGGCTTGGGCGCTGTCCCTCAGCTCTTCTGCTCAAGGTGAGCGCTCTACCACTTGAGCTACAGCGCCACTTCCGGTTTTCTAGTGGTTTATTGGAAATAGGAGTCTCACGGTCTTTCCTGCCCGGGCTGGCTTTGAACCGCGATTCTCAGATCTCAGCCTCCTGAGTAGCTAGGATTACAGGCGTGAGCCACCGGCACCCGGCGAAAATCACATTCTTATGTAGCCAGATAAAAGCTTAGTCTGCTTACAAGTTGTGACAAGTTAACTTTAGATGAATGAATTTACCTTTCTTTGAGTCACAGTGTGGGACATTCCCAACTCAAGACTCATAACTTATTTATCTAAACCTTTTACAATCATTTATAGTTAGAATGGCATCTTGAAAAAATTGTGTTTATTTAGGAGAAGTTTTAGAAATTATATATAATTAAGTGAAACAATTACTTGTTAATATATGAACAAATTTAAATAGATATACAATCTGGTAATTATTAGTTTCACTGAAATATTTTTTAATTTTATTTATTTTTTATCTTTTTTTTTTTTTTTTTGCCGTTTGTGGGGCCTGAACTCTGGGCCTGGGTACTGTCCCAGAGATCTTCAGCTCAAGACTAGCACTCTGCTACCTGAGCCACAGCGCCACTTCCAGCTTTTTCTGCTTATGTAGTACTGAGGAATCAAACCCAGGCCTCATGCATGAAAGGCAAGCATTCTACCACGGAGCCACCTTCCCAGCCCTCTTACTTTTTTTTTTTTTTTTTTTAATAAAAGTAAAACCAGGGCTGGGAAGGTGGCTCCGTGGTAGAGCGCTTGCCTTGCATGCCTGAGGCCCTGGGTTCGATTCCTCAGCACCATATAAGCAGAAAAAAAAAGCCGGAAGTGGTGCTGTGGCTCAAGTGGTAGAGTGCTAGCCTTGAGCTGAAGAGCTGAGGGACAGTGCCCAGGCCCAGAGTTCAGGCCCACAACCGGACACCCCCCCCCCCCCCCGCCAAAAAAAAAAAAAAAAAGTAAAACCAACTGAGCCCTGATGGCTCACAACTGTAATCCTAGCTATTCAGGAGGCTGAGATCTGAGGATTGCAGTTCAAAGCCAGGAAAGTCTGTGAGGTTCTTTTCTTTTTTCTTTTTTTTTTTGCCGGTTGTAGAGCCTGAACTCTGGCCTGGGCGCTGTCCCTCAGCTCTTTCAGCTTTTTCTGCTTTATGTGGCTCTGAGGAATTGAACTCAGGGCCTCATTCATGCAAGGCAAGCATTCTACCACTGAGCCACCTTCCCACCTGTCTGTGAGGTTCTAAGCTCTAATTAAGCACCAAAAGGCTGGAAGTGGAGCTGTTGCTCAAATGGTAGAGTGCTAGCACCCAAGTCCTGAGTTCAAGCCCCTGGTTCTAGCACAAAAACAAACAGAAAAAAAACTCACGTTCTTGGCAAAGAATTTACAACAGAATTATTTGAAGAAAAGAACAGACATGCTTTCTACTTATGCATTCCCAGTGTACTCCCTAGAGGTATTATCTATTAGCAAGTCCTTATTTATTGTCTAGAAATTTTGTGGGAATCAGCAGATGGATAATTATGCAGTGACTACCTTAAATTTGTTTTCACACCTTTGCTCTACTTTCTAAAACATTTTTCTTAATTGTTCCTAAGGATAGCTTAGTGGTAGAGCTTATGTGTAGCCTATGCAAAAGCCCAACAATATTTTTGGCAGTACTAGGGCTTGAACTCAGAGCCTCAAGCTTTTTTGCTCAAGGCTGGAACTCTGCTACTTGTGCTATGCCTCCATTTCTGATTTTTTAATAGTTAATAGAAAATAAGAGTTTCACCCATTTGTCTTCCTGGGGATAGCTTTGAGCTTTGATACTCAGATTTCAGCCTCCTGAGTAGCTAAGATTATAAACCTCAGCCCTTATTTTGTGCGCTGTTTTTATGCTGTTTTTGAGTTTCCTGTCATATCTGAAATGACAAGCACAGGCCACCACACCTGGATTTGGGTTGAGAGAGTATCTCTCCAACTTTGTTGCTTGGGATGGCCTCATACCTACATCTCCTGTTCTTAAACTCCCAATTGGCTAGGATTACAGGCATGAGTTGCTAGTACTTAACTTAGAAAACAATTTTTTTGGAGTAAACTCTGAAATCAACCCTGATTAATATTAACATATTTATTTTTATTTGACTTATGTACTTCTTTTGCTCATCTTATACTTTCTGCTTCTTGTTTAGATGTCTAGTTTAGATCTTGAATTAGATTTCACTATGTAATATCTGAAAACTTTATTTTGATGGCTAAGTTTGGCCTATTTAGATAGATAGATAAATAGATACATAGATACATACATACATTTAGCTTTTGCAATGTCATTTTATGTTTGACTTTTAAATTTTTTATTTTAATGTTTTACATTTTTTTGTTGGTTGTGGGACTTGAACTCTGGGCTTGGGCACTGTCCCTGTCCTTGTGCTCTTCAGCTCAAGGCCAGTGGTCTACCACCTGAGCCCTAGTGCCACTTATGGTTTTCTGGTGGTTTATTGGAGATAAGAGTCTCATGGAGGGGCTGGGAAGTTGGCTCAGTGGTAGAGCGCTTGCCTTGCATTCATGAGGCCCTGGGTTCGATTCTTCAGCACCACATAATTAAAAAGAAAAAAGCCGGAAGTGGCGCTGTGGCTCAAGTGGTAGAGCGCTAGCCTTGAGCTGAAGAGCTGAGGGACAGCGCCCAGGCCCAGAGTTCAGGCACCACGACCGGACCCCCCCAAAAAAATAGTCTCATGGACTTTCCTGCCCGGACTGGCTTTGAACTTCGGTCCTCAGATCTCAGCCTCCTAAGTAGCTAGGATTATAGGCATGAGTCACCGGCGCCTGGCTTGACTTTCAATTTTATTTTTTTATTTTATTTTATTTTCCAGACGTGGGGCTTGAACTCTGGGCTTGGGAGCTTTCCTTGCACTCTTCAACACAAGGCGAGTGCTCTACCGCTGAAGCACCACTTCCGGTTTTCTAGTGGTTTATTGGAGATAAGAATCTCACAAAGGGGGCTGGGAAGGTGGCTCAGTGGTAGAGCACTTGCCTTGCATGCTCGAGGCCCTGGGTTTGATTCCTCAGCACTACATAAGAAAAAAAGCCGGAAGTGGCGCTGTGGCTCAAGTGGTAGAGCGCTAGCCCTGAGCTGAAGAGCTGAGGGACAACGCCCAGGCCCAGAGTTCAGGCCCCACGACCGGACCCCCCAAAAAAAACAAAACAAGAAAGAATCTCACAAAGTTTCCTGCCTGGGATCGCTTTGAACAGTGATCCTCAGATCTCAGCCTCCTGAGTAGATAGGATTACAAGCGTGAGCCACCGGTGCCCTGCTATTGACTTTCAATTTTAAAGCCTATAAAAATAATATGTGTGTTTTCTGGCTTGTAGTTTTGTTCTAGCCATTGTATTTTTTGCTTTTCTTTTTTTGTTTGTTTTTGTTTTCTTTTGTCAGTCCTGGGGCTTGAACTCAAGTTCTAGGCCCTATCCCTGAACTCTTTTCCTAAATGCTGGTATGCTTCTCCTTTGAGCCACAGCTCCACTTCTGTTTTTTGAGTGGTTAATTAGAGATAGTCTCCTGGTAGCTGGGTGTCGGTGGCTCACGCCTGTAATCCTACCTACTCAAGAGGCTGAGATCTGAGAATCAAGGTTCAAAGCCAGCCCAGGCAGGAAAAGTCCATGAGACTCTCATCTCCAATAAACCACTAGAAAACCAGAAGTGGCGCTGTAGCGCAAGTGGTAGAGCGCTCGCCTTGAGCTGAAGAGCGCAAGGAGAGCTCCCAAGTCCAGAGGTCAAGCCCCACGACCCACAAAAAAAAAAGTATCATGGGACTTTTCTGCTAGGATTGGCTTTGTACCAAAATCCTTAAATCTCAGCCTCCTGAGTAGCTAGGATTACAGTCATGATCCACCAGCAACCCAGCTTTTTTCTCTGCTCTTTCTTTGCTGAATTTGTTCTTTTTTTTAACCTTCCACCATTGTAAACAGTCTCATTTCCCTTTTTCTTTTATGTCCTTTTCTGTCTTTACTTTGATTCTAATATAATTTACTTTTCAGTATTTACCATATATTTCTGAAATAATAAGTTAATTATCATTTTCCAGCATTATAGGAACTTAGAATAATTTCCTTCTTTTTTCTACATCTTTAAAAGTCCGTGTCACTGTGGTTTTTATGGTCACTTCCTGTGTAGCTTTCACACAGCCAGCGGTTCTCACTTGTGCCTCATTCTTTCCTTCTAGCCCAGTTTTCTGCTTCCTGAAAGTCTGTTTCCTTGGGGTTTTGTTTTGTTTTGTTTTTCTATAGTTCTCTTAGTTGAAATGAAGTCTTATGGACTTTTCTTCCCAGAGCTAGCCCAGAACCATGGTCCTCCCAACATTAGCCTCATGGCTAGGATTATAGGTATGAACCATTGCACCTAGCCATTGGTTGAGATAAGGTCTTGTGAACTTTTTGCTTGGGCTTTTTTCAAACTGTGGCTTCTTCCATTCCCAGCCTCCCAAGTAGCTAGGATTATAGGCATGAGCCACTGTCACCTACCTCCACTCAATTTTTTTTTTTTTTTGGAGGTGGTCCGATCGTGGGGCTGAACTCTGGGCCTGGGCGCTGTCCCTCAGCTCTTCAACTCAAGGCTAGTGCTGTACCACTTGAGCCACAGTGCTACTTCTGGCTTTTTTCTTTTTGCTTATGTGGTGCTGAGGAATCGAACCCAGGGCCTCATGCATGCAAGGCAAGTGTTCTACCACTGAGCTACCTTCCCAGCCCCTCAATTTTTAACTTAAATGACTATCTTTTTCATTTTTTTTTCCCTCATTATGTGTATGTGGTGTGTGTGTGTTCACACGCATGCAATGCACTGCTGGGGCTTGAACTCAGGGCCTTGTACTCTTTGTTTTTTTTCATTAAAATTCCCACTCTACCACTAGATCCACACCTCCACTTTCTGGCTTTTTACTAGTTAATTGGAGATAAGAGTTTCTTGGATTTGTCTGCGCAAGGCTGGCTTTGAATCACTATCCTCCTTAGTAGCTAGTATTCCAGATGTGTGCCACTGTTGTCCTCCTGAGTGTGTTGTCCTCCTGAGTGCTGAGATTATATGCATGTACTACTATACCCAAAAGATTTTGTCTCTTGAATCCTGGCAACTCAGGGCAAAGAATGTGTTCCTCCAGTTTGTTTGTTTTGCAATTATTCTGCCATATGTTTTAGAAAATATCACAAGCTGGAAGTTAATTTTGAGCTAATGCCTTTGTTTAGAAGCTTCTGGACCTTGTAGGTTGGAAAATTTAAATCTCAAACCTACCTAGGCTCAGACCACCTTTTCATCTGCCTTTGTGGGCTGGCAGCAGAGCAGCATACTGATAAATTTGTCCATTAGACTCATAGGCCAAAAGGCTTTTACTAACTATATCATCTCATCTGGTTGAGAGGCTAGGATGTGAGTGACTGCCAGCCTGGAAAGCCTCTATCTGTTGATCATTTTGGTACATAAAAGCCACAGCCCTTTTCCTACAATTTTTGATGCTGTTGTAGTCACACTCACATGCAGTCCCCCTCAACAAAGGCAGCACACACAACATCCTTCATCTATGGTTACTCTCATTCTCAAGGAAATGGTATTGTGGGAAACCAAGGCCACTCTCAGGCTAGCAGTAGCCCTTACTCAGAGAGTCACAGGTTGAAAGCAACTTGGATTTAATACAAGGTGCTTTATTCTAGCTTCTTAGTCTGCATTGGCCTAAAGCTTTTCTTCTGCCCTGCTTAGACTTTAAAATTCCAAATGCCAAAACTAGCTCACCCCATGCTTTTCCCTAGGAAGAGCCAATATGTGATCTCTTGTTTCTGGCCCTGCTAACTTCCTCTTCTTTGAAATTCAGTTCAGCTGTGCACTTAATACATGTTTGCTCTACCTTATCAAGCATTTGTATATACTTTCAACATTTCTAAGTATTTGTAGCAGATTTTCAGATTATCCCATTCAAAATACTACATCAGAATCAACTTTAAAATTACTAAAATAGCCTGAACAGAAAGTTCTAACTGTGCCTTTCTTGAGTAGTATAATCTTTGGCAAGCATGTGGCCTTCCTGAATGTTCTCCAGGCATTGTACTGGGTAGTAGAGCCTCCTTTGAGGCCTTGTTGTGAGTTTCAGTTATTGTCAAGGGCCCCATTCAATACCCTGGCATATTTCACAAAGTTCTCCTTATCACCTGAGTCTTCATCCTCCCTCACCACTTCCTAGACCTCTCCAGTAATGCTCACCACTGTGTGTTCCTTAATTTTTCTTCTCTCTCGTTTCTAATCCTTTGTACCTTGTGTGCTTTAAAAAAAAAAAGCTCAGCCCATTTCCCCTTGTTCTTCTTCCTCTAACTATTCTTACTAATCTCACATTCAGTTTCAATATTGATTTCTCCAGGAAGTTATTCCCACTGATCCCCAGTGTGGATTAGGTCCCATAGAGTCCTGTGTGCTTCATTCACCTTGCATTCCCATTGTAGTTACCACAGCAGCACAAATGCTTGTTTGAATGTTACTTGAGAGGAAGAATTTTTAGCTGTTTTGTTCATTGTTATATCCCAAGCTTCTAATAAGGAGCTTGGCACAGAGCTCAATACATGGTAGCTATTATTCTTATCAGCACCTCCATCTGTCATAATTCTCAAATGTCTGATTGTTGTATAAATAACTCTTAAGTATGCCAAGAAGCTTAGAGTTAAGTTACAAGTCTGACAAGGGCACACATTGTTTTAGATCCACATTTTAGGTCTTTGTTTTTTACTTATACAGTCATTTGCCCTTTTCATACTAGGAACTAACCCAGGAGTGTGATGAAAAGAAATCCCAATATGACAGCTGTGCAGCAGGCCTCGAAAGCAATCGGTCCAAATTAGAACAGGTAAGAAGAGAATTGTTACTATAACAATTTAGAAAATATTGGCTGTGAATGCGTTTTATCACTACATTAGTGTCAAAAATTTCCAAATCTTTATCACCATCTCCTGCCTGTCTTCTAAGCTCCAGAAGTATTTATTTTTTAAATCTTATATGTACACTCTGAACTTTTCTATTTGTACCACTACCACCAAATCCTAAATTCTGTCGTGTCTTGCTGGACTCCCACAGTGACCTTCTAACTGGATTCCTGTTTCCACATTTGTCTTCCCAAGATTTCTTTCCATTGAACAGCTAAAGAGACCTTTTGCAGTTCACAGCACTCTGCTCTGGTTTCCACTTACACTTGGACTGAAACCACAGGCCCCCACCTGGCTTGTTCTCTTCAGATCCATTTACTATGCCCCTCATCTATGGAGCCCTTCCACACAGGCCTTCTTCTTGAACTACGAACAGGCCAAGCCCATCTTTACTACTTCTGCACCTCGGTTTTTGCCTACCTTTCTATATAACTTTCTATATACCTCCCCCTGGAGGGCTTCCCTGACCACCTTAACTAACATTTCCCACTCCACCCCAGGTAAGCCCAGCCTACTCTAGCCTATCCTACTTCTGACTTTTCTTCATGGCCTGCCCCCATCTGAAATATCATTCATTACTCATTTTCTTGTTTATGTCAGTCTCCTTACTTGAACAAGGTGACGAGGACCTGTCTGCCTCATTAATTGTGTGTCCTCAGCACACAGCAGACCTTAATAATGGATAAGTGAACCTACAGATTTTAGAGTGATAAGAAAAGTTTCTAGAAAAGATTGCTACCTTTTTCTTATTAGAATAATTGCATATGCTTAAAAAATCATAAAAGTAAATGACTGATGGTAGATCTTTTATTGTATATTTAAAGTCATCTCTGCATTTGTCTTACTCTTTCAATAACATTGCTCATTTAAAATGACATGTTGTAGGAAGTTAGAGGACTCCGGGAAGAGTGTCTTCAAGAAGAAAGTAAATACCATTATACAAATTGTATGATTAAGGTAAGACAAAGAAAATGGATTGAATTCTTTTCTGAGATTTTTCTGTGTCAAAGACTTCCTTGAAATTTGTCTTCCCATTTAGGACCTAGAAGTTCAACTTCGTCGCGCTACTGATGAGATGAAAGCATATGTCTCCTCCGATCAACAAGAAAAGAGGAAGGCAATTAGGCAAGCCATGTTTTTGTTTTATATTGCTACTTAATGTTTTTATCTATAAAAGTGTTAGAAATGAGCTGAGAAGGTAGCTCAGTAGTAGAGTGCTTGCCTAGCATGCCTGAAGCCCTGAGTTTGATTCCTTAGTACCACATAAACAGAAAAAGCTGGAAGTGGTGCTGTGGCTCAAGTGGTAGAGTGCTAGCCTTGTGCAAAAGAAGCTCAGGGGGGCTGGGAAGGTGGCTCAGCAGTAGAGGGCTTGCCTTGCATGCATGAGGCCCTGGGTTTGATTCCTTACCACCACATAAAGAAAAAATCCAGAAGTAGTGCTGTGGCTAAAGTGGTAGAGCACTAGCCTTGAGCTGAAGAGCTGAGGGACAGTGCCCAGGTCCAGACCCCATGACTGGCAAAAAAAAAAAAAAAATGCTCAGGGACAATGCCTGGGCCTTGAGTTCAAGCCCAGGACTGGCAAAAAAAAAAAAGGGGGGGGTTATAAAAAACATAGGATTATATAAACTTAGGATATTTAAATATATACTAAAATGTATTTGAATCTTATTATTTTCTGGATATTCCCTCCCTGCTAAGCAGAATACATAAAATTCTAACTCTTCCTTGCTTACTATTTATGAGATAATATATATATGTGTGTGTGTGTACATATATGTGTATGTGTGTACATATATATGTTTAAATATATATATATATATAAATAAAAAACAAGAGCTGCAGTTTAACCACTTTTAAGCCAAGATTTCAGTGGCATTGATTACCCTGAAAATGCTGTCCAACCATTTCCATGCCTTTTCATCACCCAGAAGAAACTCTGTAAACACTAAGCAATAACTTGTTAGCCCCTCACCTCCCCCAGGAATATGTATAATTCATCATTGCTCCTTTATAAGCATTAACTTGGTCTCCTTTTAAAGCCCCAAGTGGCTGTGACTCTCATCATCTTTCTGCCAATGGAGCATTTTAGCTAGAATCTGTGTGATTGCAATGTGCCAGAGTAGGGTGTGTAAATACTACTTAGTTCTTTTTTTTGTTTTTGTAATCCTAGCTTGTGATGTTCTGTAGTAAATCAAATCCTGCCTTTAAAAATACATTTATAATTGAATTAACTACTTGTAATAAAATGCAATAATTGAACAAGATAAGCTTTTTTTGCCCATCATCACAATTTAAATGTTTTAATTTACCATCCAATAAAAACCTGAGGGGTTGGGAATGTGGCCTATTGGTAGAGTGCTTACCTAGCATGCATGAAGCCCTGGGTTCGATTCCTCAGTACCACATAAACAGAAAAAGCCAGAAGTGGCACTGTGGCTCAAGTGATAGAGTGCTAAACTTGAGCAATAGAATCTCAGGGACAGTGCCCAGGCCCTGAGTTCAAGCCTTAGGACTGGCAAAAAATAAAAAATAAACCCAAGCCTTGGAATTTACTTTTGAGATTGCAATTGAGATTTTAAGTGGAAGACATACACATACACACACACACACATGTTAATATTACAGAAAGGTATCTATGAAATAGATTCTTGCAATCTTAATTTTTTTATGTATTGCACTGGAATGCAAGCTAGACTGAAAGTGTACTATAAATAGAACAATTGTTTTTTCTAAAGTGTGTACTCTCACATACGAAACTAAAAATGTCCTTATTTAGATCTTTTCATTGAATGTAGACTTTGCTCTAATAAATCTATATGGCCAATGCTAAGAAATGACAAAAGTTAGCCTATAATCCTAACTACACAGGAGATGGAGATTGGGAAGACCATGGTTTGAGATCATGGTTTGAAACTTAAACCAGGAGACCCCCATCTCAATCAATAGCTGGATATGGTAGTGCATGCCCGTCATCCAAGCTTTGTGGAAAGTGTAAAGAGGTGGATTATGATTCAAGCCAGCAAACATATAAGACCTTACTCAAAATATAACAAAGGCAAAAAAGGCTGGAGACATGGCTGAAGTCATAGAGCATCTGTACAGCAAAGTAGAAGGCCCTGAGTTCAACCCTCAGTATCACAGAAGAAAGGAAGAAGGGATTAAGTGATTTTATTATTGAAAATACAAAATTTTTTTAAAGTAATTTTTGTTTCTTTCAATTTATCAGTATAAATAGCAAAAGAAGGAAATAATTGTTCCTATACAGTTAATTTTGTCATTATTTTTCTAGCAAGATGTTCTTTATCCTTTAAAAAAGATCCTTATGAATTTTCATCCTTCTCTAGTTTTCCTGCAGAAAATATTGTGCCATGTATATTAAAATATAGCTGGGGGCTAGGAAGGTGGCTTAGTGGTAGAGCACTTGCCTTGCATGCATGAGGCCCTGGGTTCTATTCCTCAACACCACATAAACAAAAAGAAAAAAGCCAGAAGTGGCGCTGTGGCTCAAGTGCTAGAGCGCTAGCCTTGAGCTGAAGAGCTGAGGGACAGCGCCCAGGCCCAGAGTTCAGGCCCCACGACCGGACCTAAATAAATAAATAAATTAAATTAAATATAGCTGTACATAACAGGAATATTAGGAATAAAAATGGTGTTGATTACTCTCTGAACTGAACTCACTGATACCTGTTTAAAATATTATAGACAATGTTTTTTCTTTTGCTGGTCTTGAAGCTTAAACTAGGCCTGGGCACTGTCTCTGAGTTCCTTTTGCTCAAGGAGAGAACTCTACCACTTCCAGCTTTTTCTGTGATTTAATTGAAGATAGGAGTCTCACAAACTTTCTTGAATTTGCTGGCTTCAAACTGTGATACTCAGATCTCAGCCTGCTGAGTATCAGGTAGGATTGCAGGTGTAAGCCACTGTTGTCTGGCTTATAGACAATATTTTTATTGTCATTCCATTTTCATTTTCAGCAGTTCTTTCTGGTAAGCTTAAAGATAGATATAAGAAAAGTTTTGAAAAGGCAGCCTGCTTTGTTTAGTTCAAAATGGAAAACTCATACATTCTTTTTTTTTTCTTTTTTTTGTGCCAGTCATGGGCTTGAACTCAGGGCTCCTGCATTGTTCCTGAGGGATTTTTTTGTTGTTTTGGGGGGTTTTTTGTTATTTTTTCTCAAGGCTAGTACTGTACCACTTGAGCTACACTTTGGCTTTTTAGGTAGTTAATTAGAGATAAGAGTCTCATGGACTTTCCTGCCTAAACTGGCTTCAAATTGCAATCCTCAGATCTCAGCCTCCTGAGTAGCTAAGATTATAGGCATGTGCCTCTGGCACTCAGCTCATAAAATCTGTTATCCTCTTTTTTTCAGTTCATAGTTGTATCACCTTGGGCAAATCACTTCATTGTCTATAAAATAAAAATAATATACATAGGATCAAGTTAAATATGATGTATGTATTGGTGCTTTGCCATTTCTGTCCTGATTTTGACCTGAAACCCAGGGCATACTGGCACATAACAAGTACTCCGTAATTCTTCTTCTTCTTTTTTTTTTTTTTATGGTGCTGGGCATCAAACCGAGGGCACTCAGATGTACTGGGCTAACATATTACCATTGAGCTACATCCTTAGTTCCGTAATTATTCCTTAAATAAATTTGCTTAATCAATAAAAAGTAGGTTTTAGTACATATAATATACAAAACCTGTTTGTTTCTTGAGAACTTTTTATATAAATGAAGAATTTGGAACAGTTTGGACTGTTCTCAGGCCTGGGGTGCAAATGATTGATTTAAAGCCGTCTGTTCTGTAGCTGTGCATTCTTCGTAAAAGGTATGCCTCTTACACACTCCTACCTGTTTTCCTTTGGAGAGCTGGAAAGGCAAGCTGTGTGACTTACTGTCTGGTAAATTTTAAGGGGAAAATGAAGGTTTGTAAGAATTGTTTGTTCTTCTTCACCCTCATTCCTGTGTACATTCTACTTTTAGCACTGTCAGGACCTTGTCTACTTTACATTCTCTCTGTTCACATCAATTTCACACAATTTTGCTTCTCTTTAGGCTACTGCATTTTCTTTTTTGTGATTTATGTTTTCTTAGATTCTCAATTTTGTATTCTTTTTTTTTTTTTTTTTGGTCTGGTCGTGGGGCCTGAACTCTGGGCCTGGGTGCTGTCCCTCAGCTCTTCAGCTCAAGGCTAGCGCTCTACCACTTGAGCCACAGCGCCACTTCCGGCTTTTTCTGTTTCTGTGGTACTGAGGAATAGAACCTAGGGCCTAATACATGCAAGGCAAGCACTCTACCACTGAGCCACCTTTCCAGCCCAATCTGATTATATTTTAACATAAAGTCTAAAGTCTCTTAGATGCTGCCATTTGTTGCTTAGTCCTTATCTTTCAACCTTTATCTTAACATGTCACCGACTTTAAATCTCATTTGCTTTTTTTGTGCAATATTACATTTTTATTTTAAAATAAAGAACATTTTAATTTTTTGCATTAAAACTAGAAATATTTTTCCTATAAATACTTGTAAAAACAAAACTCAATAATTATGTTCTTTTTGTTTGTTTGTTTGTTTGTTTTTGATCAGTAGTAGGGCCTGAACTCTGGGCCTGGGCACTGTCCCTCAGCTCTTCAGCTGAAGGCTAGAACTCTACCACTTGAGCGTCAGCCCCACTTCCAGCTTTTTCTGCTTATGTGGTGCTGAGGAATCGAACCCAGGGCCTCATGCATGCAAGGCAAGCACTCTACCACTGAGCCACCTTCCCAGCCCCAAAAAACTCAATAATTATGAAACAGTATACATCGAAACTGAGTGCTGTCTATCCAAGTGTAGTGGTACATGCCTGTAATCCCAGCACTCAGGAGGCTGAGACAGAAGGGCAACATAGTATAAGTTCCTAGACATCCTGAGCAATGTAGTGAAACCATCTCAGAAAAAAAAAAAAAAAGGCTGTTAGAAGTAGAGCTGTGGCTCAAGAGGTGGAGTGCCAGCCTTGAGCAAAAAAGCTCAGGGATAGTGTTCAGGCCCTGAGTTCAGCTTACATACACATAAAAAAAGGTCCACATTTTGTCTCACCTCAGACTTTAACACCAGTATACATTATGACATTCTTTTCTCATATGTCTATATATGTATATATTAGCAAATATATGGGAAATTTGTGTATGTATATGTATATACATGTGTATATAAATGTAATATCTAGGGGCTGGGAAGGTGGCTCAGTGGTAGAGCACTTGCCTTGCATGTATGAGGCCCTGGGTTCGATTCCCCAGCACCACATAAGCAAAAAGAAAAAAAGCCGGAAGTGGCGCTGTGGCTCAAGTGGTAGAATGCTAACCTTGAGCTGAAGAGCTGAGGGACAGTGCCCAGGCCCAGAGTTCAGGCTCCATGACCGACCCCCCCCCCCCAAAAAAAAAAAAAAAAGTAACATCTAAGCTACGCACACAATTTTTTTCTTTTTTCTTTTTGTACCAATCCTAGGGCATGAATCCAGGGTCTTGATGCTGTCCTGAGCTTTTGTACACACAGTTGGTTTGTTAGTTTTTGTTGGTGAGCGAACAGCACCCAGCTTGCACATAACCTAGAATTTCTACTTCAGTATTTATAGATATGCCCTGCCCTCATCCTCTTTTATCACTTTTTTTTGGTCATGGGCCTGAACTCTGGTCCTGGGTGCTGTCCCTCATCTCTGTACCTCAGGGCTAGCACTCTACCACTTGAGCCACAGAGCCACTTCCAACTTTTTCTGCTTATGTGGTGCTGAGGAATCAAACCCAGGACCTCATGCATGCAAGGCAAGCACTCTACCACTGAGCCACCTTTCCATCCCCTCTTGTATCACTTTTATTCTTCTTTTAAATGTACAAACCATAATTTACTTAAGCATTTCTATATACATTCATTCATAAAGTAAATAGTCCAATAGTCCTTGTTTTTATGTTCATTAAGTCATGGGAGTTTCCTGTTGAACAACTTCACAGAAATAGAACCTCAGAATTAGATACTATTAAATGTTTATTTAAAATGTGCATTTTAAACCAGATACTGGTGGCTCACACCTGTAATCCTCACTATTCAGGAGCCTAAGATCTGGGGATCACAGTTCAGAGCCAGCCCAGAAGACAAGTCTGGAAGATTCCAATTAACTACCAGAAAACCAGAAGTGGAGATATGGCTCAAAGTAGCAGAGCATTAACCTTAAGCAAAAAGAGCTCGGGGGCAGCACCAGGCCCTAAATTCAAGCCCCACTACCAGTGTGAAAGTGCACTTAGTTGAGTACAATGACTCACACCTGTAATCCTAGCTACTTAGGAGTCTAAACTAGAAAGAGCTCAGTTTGAAGCCAACCCAAGGAAGAAAAATCTGTGAAACTCCACCTCAAGTTAACCAGCAAAATAGTGGACTATAGGCATGGCTTAAGTGGTAGAACCAGCCATGAACGTGAAAGCTCAAAGCCCTGGTACTATCTCACACACACACACACACACACACACACACACACACACACACACACACACACACACACACACACACACACACACACACACACACACACACACACACACACACACACACACACACACACACACACACACACACACACACACACACACACACACACACACACACACACACACACACACACACACACACACACACACACACACTTTTTCTCCTTTCTGCAAACTTCTTCAAATACAAAGTTTAAGTAAATAGATTGTTGTTGCCTTAAGAGTAGATTAATAAGAAATAATATTTAACATCTTAATTTTTTAATATAATTTCATATGAAGTATGCCTCCTTGCATTAACTTACTATTTCCTGAAAGAACCGACTGAAGATGAGGAAAGACATAGTACTTGATAATGCGTTTATTTTTTATTCCAGACTCTTAAACTATATTACCAAATATATTGCTTAATATATATAGCTACATGTGTTAGTTTATAATTTGTTATATGATTAAATCAATTGAAGTTTAAACTAAATAATTTTTGTTAATTTTCTAGGGAACAGTATACCAAAAATATTACTGAACAAGAAAACCTTGGAAAGGTAAGAATTATTTATGACTTTTAGTTTATAAGTATGACATCATCATTTTTTTTCAAAGGCCATAGTTTTAAAGGGAAAATTTTAATTTCTTTCAAAGGTAAAGATGCTTTTTTAGATACTTAGGGTCTAGAGATAGAGCACTTTGGAAGTGGCGATGTAGCTCAAGTGGTAGAGCACTAGCCTGGAGCTGAAGAGCTGAGGGACAGCGTTCAGGCCCAGAGTTCAAGCCCCACAACCGACAAAAACAAAAAACAAACAGATAGAGCACTTGCTTAGCATATGTGATCCCCTGGGTTGGATCTCAGCACCACAAAAACAAAAAAATCCATGTCTGTACTTTTTTTTTTCCCCAAGGGCAGAGGTGTGCTAGAGCTCAAACACAAGGACAAGCACTTAATCACTGAGCTGCATCATCAGTCCTACAATGAATTTTTTTTTTGGCCTATCCTAGGACTTGAACTTAGGACCTGGGTGCTATCCCTGAGCTTCTATGCTCAAGGCTAGCATTCTGTCACTTGAGCCACAGCTGGAATTGGTTCCTGGTTTTTGTTTTTGTTTCTAGGTTTGTTTTTTTGTTTTTGTTTTTGTTTTTGTAGTTAATTGGAGATAAAAGTCTCAACTTTTCTGCCTGGGCTGGCTTTGAACCCTGATGCTCAGATCTCAGCCTCTTGAGTAACTAGAATACAGGAATAAGCCTCTGGTGTCAGGCTGACATATAAACCTTTAACACAAGATTTAAACTATAGGCTTAATCTCATTGTGTTGCCCAGGATGGTCTCAAACTCTCAATATTGCCACAGCTTCCTGAGCACTAGGATTATAGGCATATACCACGAAACCTAGCTCTGAATCCTTCTGAAGAAATCCCTAATAGACTTTGGTGATTTATTTCCTAATGTGACACAGTATTCCAGGCTCACCCTGTACATTTCCTGTCCGAAACCTAGAATCAATTATTTCTCTCTTTTTTTTGGGGGGGGGGTCCAGTCGTGGGGTCTGAACTCTGGGCTTGGGCGCTGTCCCTCAGCTCTTCAGCTCAAGGCTAGCACTCTACCACTTGAGCCACAGCACCACTTCCGGCTTTTTTTTTTTCTGCTTATGTGGGGCTGAGGCATCGAACCCAGGGCCTCAAGCATGCAAGGCAAGTGCTCTACCACTGAGTCACCTTCCCAACCCCAATTATTTCTCTTAAAAGCTTTCCTCTATTCTTTCTTTGTGATTTGTGAGCAGATATTTATTATACTGAGTAGATTAAAAAATAAAAGGAGGACTGGAAATGTGCCTTAGTGGTAGAGTGCTTGCCTAACATACATGAAGACCAGGATTCCATTCCTCAGTACTACAGACACAGAAAAGGCTGGAAGTGGCACTGTGGCTCAAGTGGTAGAGTGCTAGCCTTGAGCACAGAGAGGCTCGGGGACAGTGCCCAGGCCCCAAGTTCAAGCCCCAGGACTGGTATAACTAACTTAACTAACTAACTAAATAAATAAACAAATAAATGGAAACCTTCCAATGCTAATTCTCCATTTAACAGAGAACTTGTGAATTCTAAATATCCAGTTCCCCTTGTATAAGGACATGTCATTCTCAAAAGGAACTTTTATGTGTGAAAGCGCCTATTTGAGTTAATTTGTGAACATTCACTTGTACACTATTTTAACTAGAGATTTTTAGTTTTTTTTTAGCATACTGTGATTATTAACTGACTCCCTCCCAAAGACCCCATGTTAAGGAGCATTCTTCAACTTCTCTTGTTTTGAAAAGCATCTGGATGGGTGATGGTATGTGCAGAAATATTTGGGCCTGGGAGCTGTCCCTGAGCTCTTCAGCTCAATACGAGCGCTCTGCTGCTTGAGCCACAGCAACCATTTCTGGTTTTTGAGTGGTTTATTGGAGATAAGCATCTCCAGACTTTCCTGCCCGGGCTGGCTTTGAACCGTGATCCTCAGATCTCAGCCTCCTGAATAGCTAGGATTACAGGCATGAGCCATCAGCGCCCGGCGCAAGCTTGTTCTTGGGCAGTGTAGAGCTCATGTTTAGCCTGAGCACAGTTCTGGCCCCCAGCACCAAAAATGAAACCTGGGCTTTTCCCTTTCACTGTAGTGTTTTACTGCAGGTTCTTGAGAAAAGTGGTTGCAGCAATCTGACACTAAATATTTTTAAGCAAAATGAGCCAATTACTAGCTCATTCCTCATCTTCTAGGCTGTCAGAAGCACAGCTCTTCAATCCTCTCACTTCTACAGTAGGTCTAAATTTTCAGTGCAAATGCAGTATAGTGCAGCTCACCTTACTCAGTGATGACAAGTGCACGCTCCAGACTAGACCAGAGCATGGAATGGAATCCCCACATTCTACTGTCCCAGCTCATCTCAACTATTACAAATCTGTGTTAAGTGACAATAAATATAAAAATAAATTACAAACTAGTCAGTTACACTTATAAAGCTAAAGGTTTCAGGCCCAGAATTATAAAACAAATTAATATTTCTGATACAGCACCCACATTGTCTTTGATTCTTTAACTTTTATAGATTGTTAGGATGTTTGACAAGGAAATTATTCTACTAATATAAGAAAAATTAGAGTTTAAATTTAACCTTAATTTAAAATTATGATCAGGGCTTTTATAAGTTTGGCCTTTGCAAATGCTATATAAGGATAAAATGTTTGTTGTGAGGGAAAATTATTAATAAATGTGAACATTAGTATATGTATTCATATGCCCTATGTTGAATCAAAAAACTGCTGGTTATAGAATTGTACTTTAAAATTCTGTTGTTTTCTCTTGCTGTTTACTGTTAAGTTCTTTGGTTGTCCATACTGCGTCGGACAGCATTTAGTAAGTGATTTGAATCTGGTCCTTAGCTTAGTTTATCCTCTTATTTGGGCAAGCATTAACCACCAGCTTGCTTAAATCAATGGTAGATCCACCACGTACTAAAAGAGGAAAGGAGGATGTTCCAGTGTACTCTGCTTCCTTGTCTTTGTTTGTTTTTCTGTCCCTCTTGGTGATTTTCTCACGTTTGATGGCCATGTAGATAGTATTTTGGTCACACTGTGTTTCCTTATATGTACATTGTTGTCTCCTCTCTGTTTTCCTTCTCCCTTTCCTACCCCTCCCATCTCCTTGTCCCTGTCTCCTCCTCTCCCAGCTCCTTGAGCCCCCTCTCCTTCTCCTCCCCTCCCTTTCTCCTCTTCTCCTCTTCCCTGCCCTACCTTCTCTCCTTCCTCTCCTCTCCTTTCTTTCTTCCTTATCTGTACTCTTTTTCTCTCTACCATATTTCTCATTGTTGTCTGGCTTTGTGTTGACCCCTCTTTGCAGTCAGCATTTCTCACTTTGATATTACATAGAACCAAAGTATAAGCTGGTTGCCGGTGGCTCACGCCTGTAATCCTAGCTACTCAGAAGGCTGAGATCTGAGGATCAAGGTTCAAAGCCAGCCCAAGCAGGAAAATCCGTGGTGCTGTGGCTCAAGTGGTAGAGTGCTCACCTTGAGCTGAAGAGTACAGGGACAGTGCCCAAGCCCCACGACCGACAAAAAAAAAAAAAAAAAGAACCAAAGTATATTTTTACAAGTTATTGTAGAAAATTTACTTCTTTTTATAATTTTAGATTTGATGACTAAAATAGCTTGGGCAGTCAGTGGTTGTAGTAAAGATTTGGGTTTATTGAATGGTATACCTTTTTAAAAATCACTGGCTCTACTCTTGCCAGCAGAAAAATTTGCTAGACTCAATCTCCAGAGGAAAAAAAAACAGCAAAAGCAAGACTATAGGCATGGCTTGAGTGGTAGAGAGCCAGCCTAGCAAGCACAAAGGCCCTTATTTAACATCTTAGTACTTAAATAAATAAATAAACCTGTCTTCTCTCTAAGAAAGATATGTATATGATTAATTTGAACATAAATAGATCATACAATGTTTCAAGCTAGAATATAGCATTTAATAATAACATACATAGAATATGATAATTTATGAAGTATTTATCATGTGAAAAAAATAACCTTATAAGACATATTTTTATTTATCGTCAATTATTAGTCCTAACTGACAATTGAGAAAGCAGACCCAGGAAACATTGCCGATCACTCGTGACAAAGCCAGTGTTGAAACCCAGTTCATCTCACTTGTTATGCTCTCCTGATGCCCTTTCTTATTTCCTTCCCTTCTTTTACATTTTTCTGTTCTTTTTTTCTTGTTAATTTTTAATTGTTATTGTAAAGATGATGTACAGAGAGAGAGGTTACAATTACATAAGTCAGGTTAAGATATAATTCTTTTCAGACAATGTGATCTCTTCCTTTATATTTGCCCAGTTTTTCCTCTCCCAGTTTCCTCTTTAGGATATCCTGTATCTGCTTTAAATTTAATTAGCCAATTGCCTAACTATGATATACCATATTATCTTGATGTGTAACATTAAAAGTGTATCTCTGGCCAGCTGCTGGTGGCTCTCACCTATAATCTTAGCTACTGATAGGGAGGCTGAGATCTGAGGATTACGGTTCAAAGCCAGCCCAGGCAAGAAAGTCTGTGAGATTCTTATCTCCAGTTAACTACCAGAAAACTGGAAGTGGCGCTGTGGCTCAAGTCGTAGAGTGTTCCTCTTTGAGCTGAAGAGCTCAGGGACAGCGCCCAGGCTCAAAGTTCTCGACCAAAGTTCCCCACGACCAACAAAGGAAAAGAGAAAAGAAAAGAAAAGTATCTCTGTAACTAGATTATTTATTTTTTCATTGTAGAAACTTCGAGAAAAACAAAAAGCTGTACGAGAAAGTCATGGTCCAAATATGAAACAAGTGAAAATGTGGCATGATTTTGAACAATTGATGGAATGTAAAAAACAATGCTTTCTGAAACAACAAAGCCAAACTTCTGTTGGTCAGGTAATTCAGGAGGGAGGAGAGGACCGGCTGATACTGTGAATTCTTGGGTCATTGTTTTGGGTTGTACTTGACACTATTAGTTATAAGCACATTCCATATGTATTTCTTTCCTTGAAAGTCATTTGAACAACCTTTTGCTTTCAGGTTAACCATTCCTTTTTAAAAAGTTTTCTTGGAAAGTTAAGGTAGATTTAGATTTAAAAGGGCTTTGGTTGTTGTTGTTTAATATGAAAAAGAAGCTTTTTTTGTTTAGTGTAGATATCAGAGGTGTCTCCTAGGTTTTTATGGGGGAAGAGACTAAGTTTATTATCTACAGATGTAAACGTATGTCCACTAAAAAACTTGTAGTTTTTTTTTTAATGGTAGTAGCTCAATAGCTTAATGTTTTTCTTAATCTTTTTTTAACTTTAGAGGACTCTTTTAGGAACTAATATCTCTTGTTTTGAAGAAACATTTATCTGAAGTTCAACAATTCCTTCAATTTTACTTCAGTTACTTTTTCTTCTGTAAAATGCAAGAAAGTATATTTTGAATACCATATTTGTTCTATTCATAAGAAGGCAATAAAATTTGATGTATAATGTATCATGGCTATTTATTTTCAAATTGTATAGTTGTGTCAAAAATTTATTTCCCTAACATATGTTTTTATATTCTAATATTAAAGGATTATTACTTATTTCTATCAAAACCTATTACAGATTTAATAATGTAATCATCTGTTAGTCTTGAGAACTACTATTATAAGAAATTATTACAGAATATAGATGGTAGGCTAAAAAGTTAGCACAAAATCCTAAGTTAAAGAATTCAAAGTGTTTTCGGTTCCTATTTCATTTGGACAAGATACTAGAACATTTCTTTCATTTTTTTTCTTAAAGAGCTATAGTGTATTTATTTACTGTTCTTTGCTTCATTTATAGTTTTTCAAAATAGTTTATAGTTTTTAGATATGGGGGAGGGGGAGGCAGTTCCTTAGATTGAACCTAGTTCCTGGAGCATGCTAGACAAGTACCCTACCCACTTGAACAAAGCTCCTAACCCTTTTCTTAAATTTTATTTTAATGTTTTGGGTTTTTTTTTTTTTTTTGGGTCCGGTCGTGGGGCCTGAACTCTGGGCCTGGGCGCTGTCCCTCAGCTCTTCAGCTCAAAGCTAGCGTTCTACCACTTGAGCCACAGCGCCACTTCCGGCTTTTTTTCTTTTTGGTTATGTGGTGCTGAGGAATCGAACCCAGGGCCTCATGCATGCAAGGCAAGTGCTCTACCACTGAGCCACCTTCCCAGCCCTTAAATTTTATTTTAATGTTATCTTACATTATTTATATAGAAGGGGATAGCTTTGTTGCATTTACAAACATTTACAGTGTACTTCTTTCTTTCTTTTCTTTCTTTCTTTCTTTCTTTTCTTTTCTTTTCTTTTCTTTTCTTTTCTTTTCTTTTCTTTTTGGTCCTAGGGCTTGTTCTCAAGGCCTAGGTGCTATCCCTGAGATTCTTTTGTTCAAGGCAGTGCCACTTCTGGCTTTTTCTGAGTAGTTTGTTGGAGATAAGAGTCTCATAGACTTTACTGCCCAGGCTGGCTTTGAACCATGACCTTTAGGTCTCAGTCTCCTGAGTAGCTAGGATTACAGGTGTGAGCCACCAGCCCCAGCTTATAGTATATTTCAATGTTACCCCCTCTATCACTCTCCCCTCCCCTCCTCCTTCCTTCCCCAAGTAATTTTAACAGGTTTCACTGTTCTGTTTATTCTCATAGTTGCAGATAATCTATTTCACAAGCATTTCATCCCCTTTCAAAATTTTGAATTTTTTCAAAATTATTTACCTTCTATTTTTCTTTCTCCCTCCCCCTTCGTCTCTGTCTCCTCCTGAGTATTTTGTTTTTGCCTGGGCTGGTCTTCAGCTTCATCAGCCCTCTTGCCATCAAGTTCTATTAGTAGGATTATAGGCATGCACTTCTCTGCCTAGCTTGAAAAAAAATTCAATGAAGGAAAGTTGTTTCTCCTCCATGTAAAATACATAAGCTTGGATCACTTTTCTCTCTCAGTGGTGAACTACATCGTATTTGTGTGTTGCTCATGGGGTCCCCATTAACATAGAGTTTACTAAGGAAGAACTGGACTTACAGAAAGAAATACCTTTTTTTAAAAGTTTAAGGAGGGAGGGCTGGGAAGGTGGCTCAGTGGTAGAGCGCTTGCCTTGCATGCATGAGGCCCTAGGTTCTATTCCTCAGCACCACATAAGCAGAAAAAGCCGGAAGTGGTACTGTGGCTCAAGGGGTAGAGTGGTTAGCCTTGAGCTGAAGAGCTGAGGGACAGCACTCAGGCCCAGAGTTCAGGCTCCACAACTGACCAAAAAAAAAAAAAATTTAAGGAGGGAAAAGGAACATTTTCATGTTAGTGATTTCAGTTTGGTCTTCTGCTTCTTTATCCTCTTATTTGGGCAAGCATTAGCTACTCAGAATTCTTTTTTTTTTCTAGTTCTGGGGCCTGAACTCAGGGCCTAGGCACTGTCCCTGAGCTTCTTTTGCTCAAGACTGGCACTCTACCACTTGAGCCACAGTGCCATGTCAGGCCTTTTCTTTCTGTTTATGTGGTGCTGAGGAATCGAACCCAGAGCTTCATGCATACTAGGCAAGCACTCTACCATTAAGCCATTCCCAGATCCCCCTACCCAGCATTCTTTTTTTTTTTTTTTGTCGGTCGTGGGGCTTGAACTCTGGGCCTGGGCGCTGTCCCTCAGCTCTTCAGCTCAAGGCGAGCGCTCTACCACTTGAGCTACAGTGCCACTTCCGGTTTTCTGGTGGTTTATTGGAGATAGGAGTCTCACGGTCTTTCCTGCCCGGGCTGGCTTTGAACCGTGATCCTCAGATCTCAGCCTCCTGAGTAGCTAGGATTACAGGTGTGAGCCACCAGCGCCCAGCTTCTACCCAGCATTCTTATTTGTACCTTTAAACTAGTATATCAACCATTAGCTTAAAGAAGAAAGGCTGTTCTTAGAGACAAGCTCTTCTTGATTTGGCAGTTATTTTTGGACATAGGAATAGATGTGTTTGTGCAATATTGGCTGCAGGCTTGTTAATTTTAAGCCAATAGTAAGTGATGCCTTGTGTACCAGAATATGAATTCCTTTGCAAATATTGAAACAGCATTTTATTGTACAAAAGGAAAATCAACTCACAAAATCCAGATATTGATGCCTAACCCCTGTCTTGGGTGCTCCTCTTAAGTTGTTTTTTTGTTTGTTTGTTTGTTTGTTTTTGTTTTTTGGGGGGGTGCAGTTGTGGGGCCTGAACTCTGAGCCTGGGCTCTGTCCCTCCGCTCTTTTTTTTTTTTTTTTTTTTTTTTTGGGTCCGGTCGTGGGGCCTTGAACTCTGGGCCTGGGCGCTGTCCCTGAGCTCTTCAGCTCAAGGCTAGCGCTCTACCACTTGAGCCACAGCGCCACTTCCGGCTTTTTCTTTTTGCTTACGTGGTGCTGAGAAATCGAACCCAGGGCCTTGAGCATGCAAGGCAAGCGCTCTACCACTGAGCCACCTTCCCAGCCCCTGTCCCTCCGCTCTTTAGCTCAAGGCTAGCGCTCTACCACTTGAGCCACAGCGCCACTTCCGGCTTTTTTCTTTTGCTTATGTGGTGCTGAGGCATTGAACCAAGGGCCTCATGCATGCAAGGCAAGCACTCTACCACTGAGCCACCTTCTCAGCCCTCCTCTTTTTTTTTTTTTTTTTTTTTTTTGGTCGTGGGGCTTGAACTCTAAGCCTGGGCGCTGTCCCTCAGCTCTTCAGCTCAAGGCTAGCGCTCTACCACTTGAGCTACAGCGCCACTTCCGGTTTTCTGGTGGTTTATTGGAGATAGGAGTCTCACAGTCTCTCCTGCCTGGGCTGGCTTTGAACCGCGATCCTCAGATCTCAGCCTCCTAAGTAGCTAGGATTACAGGCGTGAGCCACCAGCGCCCGGCTCAGCCCTCCTCTTAAGTTTTAAGTGTTAATGACAGATCTGCCAATGCATGCTTAGGGTTCTACTCATTGGATTTTCACTTCCCATCTCTCTTCTGCACAAGGACTCTGTGGATTCAACACAGAGGCAGATCCAGCATTACTTTTATTAACTGATGCCGAACAGCATGATTACTTCAAGAAAAGCAAATTTAAAAGACTAACAGTACGAAGTTATTTATAGTTTTTATGTAACATTGGACATTTAGTAATACAGCTTAATCGGTCTCATGCAGTGACTTTCCACTCAGTCTGTGATTTGATTGGATCTTTGAAAAGCTTTGATTAATGCTGGCAGGTTTTGACAGCTGGCACTTAGGGAAGAAGAGCTTATTACATTTTTCCTTCAAGATGAATGCTGTCACAGGCTAATTGATGAGAGTCCTTAAATCATTGTAAAAAATAATCTGTCTTTCCTATGATGGCCCAAATAAAGGAGAAAAATGTAGCTTGTGAAATCCATCTCTGTGTTCACAGATTTCCTTCTCTTAGGTCTTGGTGTTACCAACTGTTGCCTAGGACAGACTGTCAGCCCTGACTCTCAAAAGGCCACTTGCTCTCTGTTGCTCTATTGGTTTAGGAACAATCCAACTTTAAAGGTTGTGCTGTAGGAGGGATCTTTTAGCAAACACAGTGATGTGCTTCCTGTTGTGAATCTAATAACAACTGAGTTCAAGGTCATGTTTTTCCAGGTCTGGAGAGTGTAGCAAAAGGGTCTTTTGTTTGTTTGTTTTGTTTTGTTTTTACCAGTCCTTAAGTCCAGGGCTTAAACTTAGAGCCTGGGCACTATCCCTGAACTTCTTTTGCTCAAGGCTAGCACTCTGCCACTTGGGCTACAGTACCACTTCTGGCCTTTTCTGTTTATGTGGTGCTGAGGAACTGAACCCAGGGCTTCATGCATGTTAGAGAAGCACTCTACCACTAAGCCATATTTCCAGCCTGCAAAGGGTCTTAAAACATTGTTCCCAGGCCTCTGGTATTGCAGAACATCTAGCTTTCTTCGGATTGATCCTTCCATCATTTTGCTTAAATTCAACAGGCAGGAATACTAAAAAGTAATTTAATTAGCTATCAAATAAATATATCATTCTGCCTATCAACATATATGAAGCATACTTTTTTTGGAAAAAATTTAAGTTCTGCATTTTCCAATTGTGTTTTTTAAGTTAAGATGATGCAAAATAATTGGTAATTTGAGTAAAATAATAAGCTCAATATGTGTTCAAACTAAAAATATACAAGTTAAAATTCTTTGGAAGTGAATTTGAAGAAATATACAAATGAATAGCTTGCCAAAGCTGCCTTTACAAAGGCAGAGTCTATTTTGTAAAATGATTCTGTATGGAAGTATGTGTCTTATGCAGACATTCACCCTGCCAGTGCCTTAACAAATGTGAATACAAGGCCTGTCTCCACCAAGAGTTCTAGGTGCTTACACCAGTCCTCTTGCTTGGCAGTAGGAGTGGTTTGCCCTGGAAAAGGGTAAGATGGCACCTGATGATTAGCTTCCCTTTAGCTTGGTTGTATCATCAGTGACTCTATCCTTGTGCTCAGGTAAGATCTAAATTACAGATCTTTTAATTATTTTAGACCTTGCATGGCAGTACCTTTATTCAATATGTAATAATTTCCTAGTCATACTGGTTCAGCTTCTCCTCCGTATACCCCCTCCTCCTCTTCCTCTTCTACCACCTTCTGCCCTTCTCCCCACTCCTCCTTTACTTCCTCTTCCACCTTCCCCTCTTCTCCCTGCCTACCCCTCTCCTCCCGCACCACCTCCTCCCTTTAATGAGAGCAGTTTAATTAGAGCTGTTGGTGCCTGGCAGCCAGGCATGAGGTGAGTGTTTTGTCTGGGAGGATAGAGAGCAATCATTAAAAGTGATCTGTGTATTTCTGATGTTTGACTTTCCTTTCTTAAAGCAACCTTTAAAAAGAGAAAGTTGACTATGATTATGTTTTACTCCTACTCCATCCTTGGGAAAGAAAAAAGAATCCAAATTAAGTATTTTTTAGAAGCCTGGCAAACACATGCTTTCTGCTCCCAAGCTCCCTCTTTTGGCACACTGGCAGTAGCTTCTTGGTGAGCTCCACAGTTTCACAATTTCCTTTCTAGAACTGCTAGCTGAGAGGCTTTGAGTCACTGAACTGGGCTTACTGCTATGGTAATTTGCGATTCAGAGCAGAGGAAGAAATTAAAGGTTGTTGTTTCTCAGTGAAAGTTTTAGGTTTCCACCTCAGTCCAGGATGTGGCAGGCAGCCGCTTAACAAGGCATGTGATGGATAACTGGTAAATAATTACAGAATGGCGCAGCTTCAAGTGCCTCAGAGTGATTCCTGTAATCTCGGGTGCAGGGCCTGGGAGGCAGCTCTCCCAGGCTCCCGGGAGGAAGCAGAGGAAAGAATCAGAAGGAGCAGAGTAACCTCAGTGCGGCTCGCTCCTCAGGAGGGAGCGTGATCCATGATGAAAGAGCTGCAAGCCGAGCAAGTTCACTTAGGGAAGACTTTGTTAAGACAGCAAATATGAAAGAAAACCCAATTATACAAAGTAGCAGATTAGCCTATATAATTTCCTCACCCTCTGCAGCCCCAACGAAGCACTCACTATGTTCCAGGCACTGTCCCCTGCCTTATGGACATGAACCCAAGTTGTCCTCACAATGATTGCATGACTAGGCACAGGTACCCCATCTTGTAGGTGATGAAACTGGCACCCGGAGGGGCTTCCTCAGCATTACACAGGTGCACAGTGTTGCATACCCAGGACCCAGAACTTGTGCTTTAAATACTGTAGCATATTGCAGGGTTGCGTGAGTATACAGGGTGCATACATTAAACAGATTGGTGTGATAAGTAATTATTTTAGTGCTGCTTATAAATTTATAGTACCCTTAGAAAAATAAGTATGTGATGAGCAATTTTACTAAAGATTAAAATTATAAACTCTACCCACTCAGATTAGGGATTTATGTAGAAAATTAGTGCCGAATAAATACATGGAAAAAATGAGTAATAATTTTATAGACAGCAGACTGAAACTCTATAAGTTATTATGAAAGTGTGTTCAAGTGTTAAAATCATGCCTCCTTTGGACATGTAGATTAAATCCAATTTTTTTTTGAGGGGGGTGGTTTGGTTGTCGTGGGGTCTGAACTCTGGGCCTGAGCTCTGTCCCTCAGTTCTTCAGCTCAAGGCTAACAACACTCTACCCCTTGAGCCACAGCGCCACTTCTGGCTTTTTCTGCTTATGTGGTGCTAAAGAATCAAACCCAGGGCCTCATGCATGTGAAGCAAGCACTCTACCACTGAGCCACCTTCCCAGCCCCAATTTTGTTTTGTTTTGTTTTGTGTATAAACAGTGCTGCAATGAAACAATAACTAAAAATATTAGGCAAGCTCACAAAATTTAGTATGATTAAATTCAGAATATGTTGAAGTTTTGTAGACATATCTTGCATAATGTAGAAAATGCAAAGAAGCAATTTCTCAACCCAAAAACTTAGCAAGATATTACTTGATTAATTGGAAAATGAAATGAAAATATCCTTCATTTATTTACATGCAGATATTAACTTCTGTGTGTCTGGCATTGTGCTAAGTTATGAAATATAAATGAGCGTGACCTGAGTTTTGGTCTTCAAAAACTTTTGTCTAGAAGGCTTGGATAGTATGTAGAAAAACAAAACGAAACAGTTGTTCTGTATGCAGAGAACAAAGCTCAGTGGAAGAAGCAGTTAATTTTGAAAGGAAGAAAGAGGAAGGATTAGCCAGGCGCTGGTGGATCACGCCTGTAATCCTAGCTATTCAGGAGGCTGAGATCTGAGGATCTGTGGTTCAAAGTCAGCCTGGGCAGGAAAGTCCATGAGACTCTTATCTCCATTAAACCATTAGAAAACCAGAAGTGGCGCTGTGGCTCAAGCGGTAGAGTGCTCACCTTGAGCTGAAGAGCGCAAGGTTAGTGCCCAAGCCCAGAGTTCAAGCCCCACAACCAAAAAAAAAAAAAAAAAGAAAGAGGAAGGATTAATAAAGAGGGTGAGAGTAGGCTCCATTTAACTGAAGTCCAAAAATAATAACTGAAAAGTTCTAGAAATAATTCACACTCCAAGTAACTTACAGTATAATATTTATTTCATTATCAGTTATTAACGTGTCAATTTTTCAGTTTCTTGTTGTTGTTGTTGGTCGTGGAGCCTAAACTCTGGCCTGGGCACTGTCCCTCAACTCTTTAGCTGTAGATTAGCGCTTTACCACTTGAGCCTCTGCCCCACTTCCAGCTTTTTCTGCTTATATGGTGCTAAGGAATTGAACCAAGGGCCCCACGCATGCTAGACAAGCACTCTACCACTGAGCCACCTTCCCAGCACCTCAGTATTTTTTTTTTTTTTTTTGTATTTTGTTTCTGGCAGTACTGGGATATAAACTCAGAACTTTGTGTTTGCTAAGCCATCCTTAGCCCTTAAACTTTATTGTAAGTATGTTCTGCTGGGGGGAAGAAACCCAATATATAGGGCTGGTAATGTTCTTAGCTTCAGACATCCACTGAGTCTTGAAACACATTTGCAAGGATAAGAGGTAGGGACTACTCTAATTTAATGTGCTGGCACTCAGCTAAACTATAAAAGAAAAGCAAAGATGTACAGCATATTAAACAGCAGTAAGCATAAAAACATAATAACTAAAGGCTAAATATTGTGTGCTCTAAGTCATTCAAAACAAATCAAGGCCCACAGTAGCATCAGAGCACATGTCCATAATCCTGGCACTTGGGACTGTATAACATAGTGAGACCCCATCTGGAGGTGGAGGAAGGAAAGAAAAGGAAAAACCCAGTGAAAAAGCTTCATCAAATAGGAAGGAATCAACCTGGGCCTTCTGGAAGAGGGGTGAGATGTGGCTTCTAAATGGAACAGTCAACATTAGGCCAGGGAATGGAGTGCTCTGGAAAACTGTGGTCGATGCCAGTGCTGAGCACCTGTGCCACCCCTGCTGTGTCCAGTTGTTAGAAGCCTGGGGAGCAGGGAAAGGAAGAAACAAGAAGTGTAGTGCTCAAGATGAAAAATGCAACCCACATTAAATAATGTGCCTTCGGGATTAGCCAGCAAGCAGCCAACACCCCTGCTTCCGGAGAATTAGAGGAGTCTTCCTTAGAAAAGCAGAACTCTTTAGACATCTTCATACTTCTTTTCATTCCACTGCATGTAGTGTGGACAGGCACTGTAATCTTTTTGGAGTTTAGGCCCTTTGAACTTTAGAGTTCCAGGTCAAAAGGAAAAGAGCACATTTGGCTACACCAACCTGGGCAAGCTGGAAGAAGAGAGGGACATACAAATTCTTTTGGAAGCCTGTGTGGAATTTGACTCAGAGAAGAGCAAGAATAACGGGAGCTGGTGGCTCCTGCCTGTAATCCTAGCTACTCAGGAAGTTAAGATCTGAGGCTCACAGTTCAAAACCAGCCTGGTCAGGAAAGTCTGGGAGACTCTTATCTCCAATTAGCCACCAGGAAACTGAAAGTAGAGCTGTGACTCAAACTGGTAGAGCAAAAAAATCTCAGGGACAGCACCCAAGCCCTAGAGTTCAAGCCCCACAACTGAGCAAAAAAGAAGAAAGAAAAGAAAAGAAAGAAGCAAGAACTCCCTGGGAAAAAATGACCCCCAAGAAGGGGCTACCCTGAGATGCCAGCCAGGGGGAAGGGATAGGGAAGGTGGTGCTGAGCAAGGGAGTTGGAAACTAAAGAAGATCTTTTGTTGTTTGGCAGGGGGGGGGGGTTGTTTTGTTTTGCTTTTGTCAGTCTGGGGCTTGAATTCGGGGCCTGAGCATTGTCCCTGAGCTTTTTTTTTTTTTTTTTAACATGACAGAGCTTATTTATTACATATCATTATTCAATAATAAGTTTTTAGATGAGAACACATCCTTATATTTAAGAGACATCCCTCAGACATATGCCTAGAAGCCCTGAGGGGCTGGCCACAAATTCCAACCTGCACCATACCTTCCTTGTCTTTCTTAGCTTCCCAGGGAAGTTAGTCTTTATGACAAAATTAATTGCAGGGAACCCTAGGAGCATCAAGCCCTATTCTTAAGGAAGCCTGAGAGAAGGGATCACTCATTATGGTTGCTAAGACAGCAGGAACACAGTGTCAGGACAAGCAATGAAAGAAAAGGCCAAGTCCTCCTTGGTGAGGGGCTGGCTCTGGACATGCTGCAGCATTTCCAAACCTTGGGCTTGACAACGAGCATCCTGGTGCCCAAATACTGAACCATGTTCCTGAGCCACTGCCTGGCCTTTGGTGGACCCACCACAGTGACTTGAGTGTGGCCTGTGGCTGTGAACCAGGGCTCCAGCTGAATGAGGGTGTGGCTGTGTTTCTCAATGCAGGGGAGGAATGTGTCCCCTTGGCCGAATATGTCTTTCTCCTGTTCTTCTGTCAGGTAAAAAACCAATGGGGCATCGAAGTTTTCAGGCCAAGTCCACCAGGCTCCCATGCGGTGAGCTCAGCTCTATGTTGTCCTCTCCCCTAGCTTTACTCAGAACAAAGCAAGTCTAAGCAGCTGCTTGTAAGGATGAAGGTCTAAGCTCTGGGTTTTCTGTCTTCCCTGAGCTTCTTTAGCTCAAGGCTAGCACTCTGCCACTTGAGCCACAGTACCACTTCCAGCCTTTTCTGTTTATGTGGTACTGACGACTCAGACCCAGGGGTTCATGCAGGCTAGGCAAGCACTCTACCACTAAGCCACATTCCCAGCCCCAGATTATTTTTATTTATTTTGGGGGGAGGTCCAGATTATTTTTAAATGTTTTTGTTGGGAGACATTTTGATAAGCTTTTATGTGATTTCCTATTTTTTTAATGTGAGAAGCAATTCAAAGTTCATGTTTCAGTGTACTTGGAGTTTTTTGTTTTGTTTTGTTTTTGACAGTCCTGGGGCTTGAACTTGGCCTAGGCACTGTCTCTGTGCTCAGTTTTGCTCAAGGCTAGTGCTCTACCACTTGAGCCATAGCCTCACTTCCAGCTTTTTCTGTGATTATTTGGAGATAAGAGTCTCACAGATTTTCCTGCCTGGGCTGACTTCAAACCATAATCCTCAGATCTTAGCCTCCTGAGTGGCTAGGATTATAGGGATGAGCCACCAGTGCCTGGCTTGGGTTTCTTTTTCTCAGAGTAGGGAAAGTTGGTTGTTGTTTTTTTTAAACCTACAAATGGTTATACAAATAGGTTGCAATTTATCATGTCCACTTAAGAGTGCAGTACATCTTTTTTTTTTTTTTAAGTGGTAGTCGTGGGGCCTGAACTCTGGGCCTGGGTACTGTCCCTCAGCTCTTCAGCTCAAAGCTAGCACTCTACCACTTGAGCCATAGCACCACCTCTGGCTTTTTCTGCTTATGTGATGCTGAGGACTCAAATCCAGGGCCTCATGCATGCAAGGCAAGAACTCTACCACTGAGCCACCTTCCCAGCCCTGGCAGCACATCTTGATCAGAGTCACCCCTTCCATCATACTCCTTCCTCTCTCCCCTAGGGAAAAGTGTTTTTATTGTAATAATGGCAGGTGCCAAGGATAGCCTCAGCCGTCCAAGAGACGTACTTGCTGGTGACTTGGCCATGTCAAACAAATGTTCAGCTTTTATTCTGACACTTCTTGAAGAATTTGATTGAAACTATATATGTCCAGATAACACTCAGCAAAGTGCCCTTCTTGCATTTGTTTCAAGATATATTTGGAAACAGGAGTGATGACCTTGGACTCAGCTACGTTTCTACTTTAGGACTTCTCTCTGGGCCTACTGAATATTCCCCAACGTTGAAAATCCAACCAGTCCTCTGCTAGAGGACTCCCCCCACCCCCAGCAATATGTTCTGCCTCTAAAAGAAATGATATATTTAGCCCACAAACTGCATATTAGCTTTCTAACTATCCACTTCAAAATACATTTAGGAATACATTTGCTTTTCATCAAAGTGCCTTTTTGTAATCAAAAATTGAGCTGTCTTTGCTTTTTAAAATATTTTTGCTTCTAAGAAATTTAAAAAAAAAAACCCAAACCACAAACAGTTAACCCTTTGCCTTTGCTTTCTGGCATTCAAAGTTTGGGTGCAGCCCAGGTTCATGGTAGCTTGATGTAAGATCTAAAAGAAGACTTTGAAGGCCCTGACATCCATCCCCTTGTGAGGTATTGCCACCTGTTCTGATGACAATAGAAAGTCTTCTGGTCCAGCTCAGGCCTGATGCCAAAGTCAGCTTCCATGTGTGTCTACATTTAGGCCTGTGTCATTCAAGTGACATCCTCTCAATTGCTATTGTGCATATTTTGGAGGTTTAAGCAGCTCCATTTTTAATTTGTTGTCATGGCCAAAGGAGACAAGACTTAGGCAACCTTTCTGATAAAGCAGCTTCACTTTGAAGCAAACAGAAATTAACAGTTTGACTATTACCTTGCATAACATATTACCAGGGATAGTAACATTTTCCATTTTTTATCTTTTTTTTTCTTTCAATTTTGGGGGTTGAACTCAGCTTTATGTTTGGTAGGCAGGTATTCTATCATGTGAACCATGCCCACAGACTTCTTTTTTCCTTGTGGGGGTAGGGGTGGAGGTCGGGGGGTAAGCGCACATATGTGCACATACTACAGTCTTAGAGCTTGAGCTCAGAACCTGGGCACTGACCCTGAGCTTTTGTGTTCAAGACTAGGGCTCAACTACTTGAACCACAGCTCCACTTCTGGCTTTTTCATGGTTAATTGGAGATAAGGCATAAGGGCTGGCTTCAAGCCACTATCCTCAGATCTTCATCTCCTAAGTAGCTAAAACCCACCAGTGCCTGACCCCTTAGTTATTTTGAAGTAGGGTTATGAATTCGTGCCCTCGGTCTTTCTATTTATACTACCTACATAACTGGGATGACAGGTATGAGCTACCATGCCCAGCTCTTACTGATTGAGATGAGGTCTCCAGAACTTTTTGCCTTGACTGGCCTCCCAACCTCCCCGTTCTGAGTAGCTAGAATTACAGGCTTTAGCCACTACACCCAGCAGTAATTACAGCATTTATAGAGATGACTATGTTGTCAGCAACAGTCTCCAGCATGCGCAATACATTTATTCCTGATAAAATACTGTTATATATGTGAACACCCTTACCACATGGAAAAAATAAACACGTCATATTATGATACTTTACAGTGTCACTGGTTCTCAGAATTCCTTGTTGCTTGATTTGGTGTCGAGTATCATGTCATTGTTAGCCACAAGGAGAATGATCTAGAACAGATAAACAATAGATTGTAAAACTTCCCATCTATGATGCTTTTAAAGATGACCCTTCTATGGGCTGGGAATGTGGCTTAGTGGTAGAGTGCTTGCCTAGCATGCATGAACCCCTGGGTTTGATTCCTCAGTACCACATATACAGAAAAAACCCCGAAGGGGCTGGGAAGGTGGCTCAGTGGTAGAGTGCTTGCCTTGCATGCATGAGGCCCTGGGTTCGATTCCTCAGCACCACATAAGCAGAAAAAAAAAGCCGGAAGTGGCGCTATGGCTCAAGTGGTAGAGTGCTAGCCTTGAGCTGAAGAACTGAGGGACAGCGCCCAGGCCCAGAGTTCAGACCCCATGACCAGACCAAAAAAAAACCCAAAAAACCCAAAGTAGTGCTGTGCCTCAAGTGGTAGAGCACTGACCTTGAGCTGAAGAGCTCAGGGACAGTGCCCAGAGTTCAAACCCCATGACCAACAACAACAACAACAACAAAAGTTTGTTTGTTTGTTTGTTTTACTTTCCTGCCCGGGCTGGCTTTGAACCTCGATCCTCAGATCTTAGCCTCTTGAGTAGCTAGGATTACAGATATGAGCCACCGGCACCCGGCTGGACTTTTATTTTTAATCTGACATTTACTCCTTTAAAAAAAAAAATCAGGTTTCGTATGGGTGTTGCTGTCCTACGTGTACATTTCCATTATTTTATTGGTGTTGAATTACAGCAATTGCTAAAGTGACCACACTGCCCTAATTAAGTAAATAAAGGTTCATAGTGCCCAGTTGATTGATTTTATAGGCTATGCAATAACGTTTACTTTTCCTGGCATGAGCAACTCCTCCAACTGGGTAACTTTTGAACTGTGATTATAAAGATAAGGGAAAAAAAAGAGAGAGATGTACTGCAGAATGCTCCTAAGATTTGTCATGCTTAAGGAAAGTTTTCATGAGGAAAACAACTCAAGAGAAAGGATCATTTTAAGTAATAGAAAAATGTGAATTTTGCCAAAAAACATTTTTCCCCCAGAAAACATCAGAGTGGGAATATCTATGCGTTTGCAGTAATGAGAATTGAACCCAGCGCTTTGCACTTGCTAAGCAAGCTTCTGCCATCTAAGCTAGGCACCCAGCCCTTTATCTTCTATTTTTGTTCGTTTGTTTGCTTGTTCTTTGACAGGATCTCACTAACTGCCTGGATTGGCCTCATACTGTACATTCCTCCTGCCTCCACTCCTGAGTAGCTGAGATTATGTGCATAGATGATCACTGTCAGCTGAAATATGTTTTTTGGGTTTTGTGGGGGGGGGGGGTGTCGGCTTTTGAACGCTGTCCCTCAGCTCTTCAGCTCAAGGCAAGCCCTCTATCACTTGAGCCACAGCATCACTTCTGGTTTTCTGATGGTTAATTGGAGATAAGTCTCATGGACTTTCCTGCCTGGGCTGGCTTTGAACCATGATCCTCAGATCTCAGCCTCCTGAGTAGCTAGGATACAGGTGTCAGCCACTGGCACCTGACTCTACACTCTTTTTATCTGTGTCTTCCACAGATGGAATTTATATCTAGCTTTATGTAGAATGTAGAATTTTAGTTTATCCAAATGTTTACAGTCCCATCAAATCAAGGTTTCTTTTCATGTCGATATATAGTACCTTGATCTTTTCATTGCACAATCTAAATGCACTTATTTAAGGAAGCATATCTAACATGCTTAATTAAAATCTTGGTTTTTGTTTTTTTTTTTTTGTCGGTCCTGGGGCTTGAACTCTGGGCCTGGGCGCTGTCCCTCAGCTCTTCAGCTCAAGGCGAGCGCTCTACCACTTGAGCTACACCGGTTTTCTGGTGGTTTATTGGAGATAGGAGTCTCACGGAGTTTCCTGCCCGGGCTGGCTTTGAACCGTGATCCTCAGATCTCAGCCTCCTGAGTAGCTAGGATTACAGGCGTGAGCCACCAGCGCCCGGCAAAAATCTTGGTTTTTATCATCTTCATTATTATTATTTTTTTTTTTTTTGTCGGTCGTGGGGCTTGAACTCTGGGCCTGGGCGCTGTCCCTCAGCTCTTCAGCTCAAAGCGAGCGCTCTACCACTTGAGCTACAGCGCCACTTCCGGTTTTCTGGTGGTTTATTGGAGATAGGAGTCTCACGGTTTCTCCTGCCCGGGCTGGCTTTGAACCACGATCCTCAGATCTCAGCCTCCTGAGTAGCTAGGATTACAGGCGTGAGCCACCAGCGCCCGGCTTTTTTTTTTTTTTTGCCAGTCGTGGGACCTGAACTCTGGGCCTAGGCTATGTCCCTCAGCTCTTCAGCTCAAGGCTAGCGCTCTACCACTTTGAGCCACAGCGCCACTTCCAGCTTTTTCTGCTTATATGGTGCTGAGGAATTGAACCCAGGGCCTCATGCATGCAAGGCAAGCACTCTACCACTGAGCCACTTTCCCAGCCCTCTTCATTGTTTTTTATTCTCATTTATTTTTTCCTCCTTGTTCAAATGAATTATACCCTTAATAATCAGACTTTCTTTTTTTTTTTTTTTTTTGGTCAGTCGTGGGGCTTGAACTCTGGGCCTGGGCGCTGTCCCTCAGCTCTTCAGCTCAAGGCGAGCGCTCTTACCACTTGAGCTACAGTGCCACTTCCGGTTTTCTGGTGGTTTATTGGAGATAGGAGTCTCACGGTCTCTCCTGCCCGGGCTGGCTTTGAACCGCGATCCTCAGATCTCAGCCTCCTGAGTAGCTCGGATTACAGGCGTGAGCCACCAGCGCCAGGCAAAGCCACATATATCTACATTCTTTTTAAATTTTATACAAAAAAGATTATTTTTACTTCCTACAACTTCTTTTTTATCATTTTTATTGTGATTAAGTGATTACATAAATTTCACAAATTTTACAGTATTGTGAGATAGTGATACATAAAGTTACAATTACAATGAGACAAATTGTCATTATCGTGGTCTATAAAGTTTGTGAATTCTATTAGCTTTGACAATACAGCTATTTCTTCCACATCAGGTCTTATGTACATTTCTTTCCTTTTGCTTAGTGTTAGCTGTTCGCTCTATTCCTCTCATTCCCTCCTTCCCATCGCTGCCCTTGAGTTGCTTAGTTCGTTTTCATCAATGTTCAGTGCAGCTGATGGGCCCCTCTGTACAACTTGCTTCTTAAGTAGTGAATTGCAATCTGATGCACATATAGAGTTATCTTAATAATAGTAGGATGTTCCACTGTATGAATACAGCACAGTTAATTAACACATTCCTCATTGAACAGTCTACATATATGTTTGTATTCTTATTCAAGTATTATCTATAAGAAAAAATGGAATTGTTGGGTTCAGAAGTGTGATTTAAATTAATAACAGAAGCCAGAATTCAAGGAAGACAGATATAGTGGTTCATGTCTGTAATCTCAGCACTTGACAGGAGAATTTCAAGGGCTTCATAGGGAAATTCTGTGTAAACAAAAAAAATTAAATAGATATTGCCAAATTGTCAATCCCCCCCCAATTCAATTTTCTTACGATATTTTTTATAAAAATTGTGTGTGTGTAAAAACATCTCTCATTCCCCATTAATATTGTAAAAATAAGCTGGATACCAGTGGCTCACGCTTGTAATCCTACCTACTCAGGAGGCTGAGATCTGAGGATCACAGGTGTCAGCCAGCCCAGGCAGGAAAGGCTCTGAGACTTATCTCCAATAAACTCCTCAGAAAAAGCCAGAAGTGGCACTGTGGTTCAAGTGGTAGAGCATTAGCCTTGAACACAAAGAAGCTCAGGGACAGTGCCCACGCCTGGAGTTCAAGCCCTAGGACTGGCAAAAAAAAAAAAAAAAAAGGGCTGGGAAGGTGGCTCAGTGGTAGAGCGCTTGCCTTGCATGCCTGAGGCCCTGGGTTTGATTCCTCAGCACCACATAAGCAAAAAGAAAAAAGCCGGAAGTGGCGCTGTGGCTCAAGTGGTAGAGTGCTAGCCTTGAGCTGAAGAGCTGAGGGACAGCGCCCAGGCCCAGAGTTCAAGCCCCACGACTGGACCCAAAAAAAAAAAAAAAGTAAAAATAAGAGATTGGCACATAAACTTTCCTTTTTCCATTTGTAACCAAAAGAATTGTATAATTGGGGCTGAGAAAGTGGCTCAGTGGTAGAGTGCTTGCCTTGCATGCATGAGGCCCTGGGTTTGATTCCTCAGTACCACATAAGTGGAAAAAGTCGGAAGTGGTGCTGTGGCTCAAGTGGTAGAGTGCTAGCCTTGAGCTGAAGAGCTGAGGGACAGCGGTCAGGCCCAGATTCAGGCCCTACAACTGGCAAAAAAAGAAAAAAAAATTGTGTAATCAAACAGGAATTGGGAAGTAAAAATAATTGCAAAATTAAACCAAGTGATCTGTTTTCATAGTCTACCAGGAGTTAAATAAAAGTAAAGACAAACACAGCCACCAAATTAGAAAATTCTTTCCATGTCTGTCATACACTAGCAACAATGGGAGTAAAAATTTTATTAAAGCTTTTGACTCAATATTAAAATTTTAATTTTTAAAAACATAAAACTTTCCATCCTAACTAGTTTTTTGGTTTTGGTTTTGTATCCTTAAAACTCTTATCTCAGGGCTGGAAAGATGGCTCAATGGTAGATTGCTTGCTTGCATGCATGTGGCCCTGGGTTCAATTCCTCAGCACTAAATAAGCAGAAAAGGCTAGAAGTAGCACTGTGGCTTAAATGGTACAGTGCCAGCTTTGAGCTGAAGAGCTGAGGGACAGTGCTCAGGCCCAGAGTTCAGGCCCCATAACTGACAAAAAAAGAAACACCAAAAAGCCAAAGTGAAGCTGTGGCTCAAATGATAGAGCACCAGCCTTGAGCTTAAAAACTGAGCAAAAGTTTGAAACCCTGAGTTTGAGCTGCAGTACACACACACACACACACACACACACACACACACACACACACACACACACACACACACACACACACACACACACACACACACACACACACACACACACACACATACACACACACACACACACACACACATTGCTGTATGTCAAGGCATGGTGGCTTCCTCCTGTCACTACCTATTCAGGAGGCAAAGGTCAAGAGGAATGCAGTTCAAGGCATGAGCAAGACCCCATCTAAACCAATAAACTGGGTGTGGCGGTGCACACCTCCCTCACTTGGTGAGAAGTATGAATAGGATTATATTCCAGGCTGGGCCAAGCAAACACTTGAGAACACACCTGGAAAAAAAAAATGAAAACAAAAAAAGGGCTAGGGGTGTGGTTCAAGTGGTAGAGTGCTTGCCTAGCAAGTATGAGTCCCAATCCTGTAATAAAAATAAATAGTACATGATGCTAAATCAGCTATCAGGCCTTGAAAGCCTTCTGTAAACCCTTTGTGTTAGTTTAGGGTTGTTTTTGTACAAATGTATCTGACCTGTGGGAACTTTTATTTTTTTATTTTTTTATTTTTGTTGGTCATGGGGCTTGAACTCTGGGCTTGGGCACTGCCCTTGCACTCTTCAGCTCAAGGCAAGCGCTCTACCGCTTGAGCCACAGCACCACTTCCTGTTTTCTAATGGTTTATTGGAGATAAGAGTCTCACGGACTTTCCCGCCTGGGCTGGCTTTGAACCGAGATTCTCAGATCTCAGCCTCCTGAGTAGCTAGGATTACAGGTGTGAGCCACCAGTGCCCGGCTTTTTTTTTTTTTTTTTGCCAGTCCTGGAGCTTGAACTCTCAGCCTGAGTACTGTCTTCGAGTTCTTTTTGCTCAGGCTAGCACTCTACCACTTGAGCCACAGCACCACTTCTGCATACCTTTAACAAGATCATCTATGTGGTGGTGCATGTTGTTATAATTCCTTTTCATTTAATGTAGTTGAATGCACTGCTGTAAAATTCACCATCTTGACTGTTTTAAGTATGCAGAATACATCTCAAATTTCTGTGCCTTCAGTTACCAGAACTCTTTTCGTCTTGAAAAAGTGAAACTAGGGGCTGGGAAGGTGGCTCAGTGGTGGAGTGCTTGCCTTGCATGCATGAAGCCTTGGGTTCAATTCCTCAGTACCACATAAGCAGAAAAAGCCGGAAGTGGGGCTGACGCTCAAGTGGTAGAGTGCTAGCCTTCAGCTGAAGAGTTGAGGGACACTGCACAGGCCCAGAGTTCAGGCCCCACGACCAACCAAAAAAAGAAAAGAAAAGAAAAAATGAAACTATAGCTATTGAAAAACTCCCACATCCCTCTTCTTATCCTCTTTCTGTTCATATGAATGCAATTACTTTGTATCCCTCATACAAAGAGAATCCTGTAGTATTTGTCTTTTTCTGACTGACTGGCTTCAGGTAGCATTAGGACCTTATAACTTCGTTGTCCGGGGCTGGGAAGTTGGCTCAGTGGTAGAGTGCTTGCCTTGCATGCCTGAGGCCCTGGGTTTGATTCCTCAGCACCATATAAGAAAGAAGGCGGAAGTGGTGCTGTGGCTTAAGTGGTAGAGCGCTAGCCTTGAGCTGAAGAGCTGAGGGACAGGGCCCAAGCCCAGAGTTCAGGCCCCACGACCGGACCCCCAAAAAAAAAAAAAGTAACTTTGTTGTCCATGTCACCCATGCTCGAGGATTTGTCAGAATTTTCTTCCCACTTTCTTATGACTGACTCTATTCCATTGAATAGTTTATATCACATTTTGTGTATCCACTAACAACTGACAGGCATTTGGATTGCTCCCATCTTTGACTGCTGTGGTAGATTCATGTACAAGCTTTTGTGCGAACATGTTTTCAGTCTCTTGGGTATATAGATAGGAGTGGAATTATTGAGTCATATGGGAACTCCATGTTTAACTTTGTAAAAAACTGCAAACCTTTTTAAATCCATTTTATTTTCCCACCAGCAAAGTATGAATGTTCCAAATTCTGCACACCATTGCCAACATTTATTATTGCCCTCTGTGTTGTTTATAGATGCTGTAGGCAGAAAGTAGTATCTCATTGTGGTTTTGTTGTGCATTTCTCTGAGAGCTAATAAGCTAATGGCTTATGGGCCTTTTTTTTTTTTTTTTTGTCGGTCATGAGACTTGAACTCTGGGCCTGGGCGCTGTCCCTCAGCTCTTTAGCTCAAGGCAAGTATTCTACCACTTGAACCACAGCGCCATTTCCAGTTTTCTGGTGGTTTACTGGAGATAAGAGTCTCATGGTCTTTCCTGCCCAGGCTGGCTTTGAACCGCAATCCTCAGAGCTCAGCCTCCTGAGTAGCTAGGATTACAGGCGTGAGCCACCAGCGCCCGGCTATGGGCCATTTCTATATCCTTTGCTTATTGTTTTAATTAAGTTATTTGTCTTTATTGTTGTACTATAATAGTTTTGTTAGCAGGCACTGGTGGTTCAAGCCTGTAATCCTAGCTACTCAGGAGGCTGAGCTCTGAGGATCTCAGTTCAAAGCCAGCCTGGGCAGGAAAGGTTATGAGGCACTTATCTCCAATAAAGCACCAGAAAACCACAAATGGCGTTGTGGCTCAAATGATAGAATGCTATCCTTGAGCTGAAGAGCTGAGGGACAGCACCCAGGCCCAGAGTTGAAGCCCCAAAACCGACAAAAAAAAAAAAGTTTTGTTAAAATGTATTCTGTATACAGCCTCTTATCAAACATATGCTTTATAAATATTTTTTTCCTGTTCTGGGTTTTCTTTTTATCCCTCCTTTTTTCCTTCCTTCCTTCTTCCTTTCTGTCTTCCTTCCTTCCTTCCTTTCCTTCCTTCCCTCCCATCCCTGCCGCTCCCCCTTCTTTCTTTTTCTTTCTTTCTTTTTCTTTCCTGCAGTACTAGTATTTGAACTCAAGCCTTGTGCTTGCTTAGGTAGGTGCTCTGTCACTTAACCCACACACACATCCAGCCCTCATTTATGCTTTCTTAATGGTGTATTTTGAAGCAAAAGTGCTTTCACTTCTGATGAATTCCAAATTATCTGTTGTTTTCTTATCACTTACGCTTTTGGTGTTGTATCAAAACAGGTTTTGCCTAAGCCAGGTGCCAGTACTTCACCCCTATAATCCTAGGTACTACTAAGACTGAGGTCTGAGGACCATGGTTCAAAGCCAGCCCAGAAAATGAGAATCTTATCTCCAGTTAACCCGCAAAAAAACACTAGAAATGGAGCTGTGGTTCAAGTGGCAAAATACCAGCTTTGAGCAAAAAAAGCCAAGTGAGAATGTGAGGGCCTGTATTCAGGGCCCGTACCAGCACAAAAAGGGAAACAAAAGCCGGGCGCCAATGGCTCACACCTGTAATTCTGGCTACTCAGGAGGCTGAGATCTGAGGAGTTTTTAGCAGTTTCATCTGTAAAACTAAATGTTAATGACCCATTTTCAGTTCATTTTTGCTTATGGTATAACATGTATTGATTCTACCATTCTACCATTGAATTATCTTGGCACTCCTGCAAAAATCAGTTCTCAGCTGGGCACCGATGGCTCACACCTGTAATCCTAGCTACTCAGATGACAGGTTTGTTTTGTTTTGTTTTGTTTTGTTTTACTTTTTGTCGGTCGTGGGGCTTGAACTCTGGGCCTGAGCACTGTCCCTCAGCTCTTCAGCTCAAAGCGAGCACTACCATTTGAGCTACAGCGACACTTAATCCTAGCTACTAAGGAGGCTGAGATCTGAGGATCACAGTTCAAAGCCAGTCCAGGCAGGAAAGTCCCTGAAACGCTTACTTCCAGTTAAAAAAAAAAAAAAATACCAGAAACCAGAAATGGTGCTGTGGTTCAAGTGGTAGAGCGCTAGCCTTGAGCTGAAGAGCTGAGGGACAGCGCCCAGGCCCAGAGTTCAAACCCCATGACTGACCAAAAAAAAAAATCAGTTCTCCATAAATGTGAGGATTTATTTCTGTGCTTCCAATTCTGTCCATGTCCATATATACACAAGCCAGTACCACACTGCCTTGATTACCTTAGCACTTTGGAGTAAGTTTTGCAATCAGGAAGTTTGAGTCTTCTGACTTTGTTCTTCTTTTTCAAGATTTTTTTGGTTGCTATTGTTGCTACTTTGGGTACTGATTATTTTCATCTAAGTTTTCAAATCAGCTTGTTGCCAGATTTGCTTTGTTAAGAAAGTTTTGCTTCAAGCCAGGTGCCAGTGCCTCACACCTGTAACCCTAGCTATTCAGGAGGCTGCAAACTAAGGATCACAATTTGAAGCCAACCCAGGCAGGGAACTCTAAGAGACTTATTACCAATAAACTTCAAAAAGAAAAAAAGCCAGAGGGGCTGGGGAGGTGGCTCAGTGGTAGAGCACTTGCCTTACATGCATGAGGCCCTGGGTTCGATTCCTTAGCACCACATAAGCAAAAAGAAAAAAGCCGGAAGCGGTGCTGTGGCTCAAGTGGTAGAGCGCTAGCCTTGAGCTGAAGAGCTGAGGACAGTGCCCAGGCCCAGAGTTCAGGCCCCATGACCGGACCCAAAAAAAATAAAAAAATAAAAGCCAGGAGTAGGGCTGGGAATGTGTCTCAGTGGTAGAGTGCTGGCCTAACATGCATGAAGCCCTGGGTTCCATTCCTCAGCACCACATACACAGAAAACAATCTGAAGCGGCGCTGTGACTTAAGTGGTAGAGAGCTAGTCTTGGGCAAAAGAAGCTCAGAAACAGTGCCCAGGCCCTGAGTTCGAGCCCCATGACAGTCAAAAAAAAAAGTCAGAAGTAGAGCTTTGGTTCAAGTGGTAGAGCACTAGCCTTGAGCAAAAAAGAAGTGGAGGGACAGTGCCTAGGCCCTGAGCTCAAACCACAGGACTGGCACCAAAAAAAAAAAAAAAAAAAAAAGTAAGTTTTGCTTCGACTTCCTCAGAGGTATTGGTTTGTAATGGAATCTAGTTTTCCACCGTACTTTTGGTTCTTTTAATTTGTCTTTTCTTTTTTGCTACTGGGTATCAAGCCCAGGACGTTACACCTGCTAGGCAAGCGCTTTGCAACTGAGCTGCAAACCAGTCCAATGTTTGATTCTTCTTTGTTCCTTTTCCGTTTTTCAAGGGAACATCTGTTCTACATCCAACACTGTTTTAGGCCCTGAGAGTCCCTGCAGAAAGCTCCAAATCCCTGCTGCTATGGAGCTTTTGTTCTACAGGACGAAAACATTAAATAAGCAAGAAAAATATCACTATACCAAATTAACCTTCTGTTCATTTTAGATGAGATGTGCAGACAAGTTTCTCTGAAAATGTGACATTTAAACCAAGATGTAAGTGATAAGAAGGGACCAGCCGTGGATGACGCATGGATGAGCCTTCTAGACAGTGTCTGCCTAGCACAGAGGCTGCTCAGTCAGAAGCGCCTAAGTCCAGTGCAGCCAGGATAGAGTCGGGAGAGTGATCTGAAATGAGATGGGGGAAGTGTGCAGAGTCCAGACTCAGAAGAACGTTGAAGCTACAGTAAGGACATTGTATTTTCTTCTTTAAGTCCTGAGAGACCTAGAAAGCTATTAAGCAAGGGAGATGCCATGGTCTGCCAGGACCATGAATGGAAAGACCAAGAATGGAAAAGGCAGACAGACTTAGGACGTGTTTTGGAAATAGTATCAGTTAAGATGTTCTGCATGGGGAGGGGAGCATTGAGGAAGAGACCTCTTTCAGAGGCTTGAAATGACTTTCAGATTTTGTCTTATATTGAATTAGAAAAGGGAGAAGCAGCTATAGGTTGGTAGGTCAAATGATGAAATCTGCTTTAGTCTCTGTTAAATTTCAAGTACCTATTAGGCATTAAAGAGGAGTTGTCAGAGAGGAGTTACATCTAGGAATCTGATGATTCTGGGAGAGATCAGGACTGGAGATAGAGACAAATAAAGGTTAGGGAATCAGCCAGGCGCCAGTGGCTCAAGCCTGTAATCCTAGCTACTCAGGAGGCTGAGATCTGAGTATTGGGGTTCAAAGCCAGCGCAAGCAGACACATCCTCAGGACTCATATCTCTAGTTAAACAAAAAAATTGGGACTGGAGGTGTGGCTTAATAAATGCTAGCTCTGCCGGGCGCTGGTGGCTCACACCTGTAATCCTAGCTACTCAGGAGGCTGAGATCTGAGGATCATGGTTCAAAGCCAGCCCAGGCAGGAAACTCCGTGAGCCTCTTATCTCCAATAAAGCACTAGAAGACCGGAAGTGGTGCTATGGCTCAAGTGGTAGAGTGCTCCCCTTGAGCTGAAGAGCTCAAGGACAGCGCCCAAGCCCAGAGTTCAAGCCCCATGACCGACAAAAAAAATAAATAAGTTCTAGCTCTGAGTGGAAAAGATGAGCATCAACTAAAACTCTGTGGGGGAAAAATAAAAGGAGAACTTTGAAGACTTGGAGGAATATATGAAACTGGTTCAGCCTTGGATTGGCCTAGAAATAAATAAGTGATAGGTTGGGGAGCCCAAAAAGAAAGTAGAAAAGGAAGTTGGGTTGAATACCAAAGCGTTTGTTCCTGCTCTTACGTAGCACCAGAGGATTTTTGCTACCTTAAAAAGGTACCAAATATAATACAAGTACAAGCAAGATATCACCAAAGAAGTCCATACTGGCCCTTACAGCGACATTATCTGTTTAAAGTTTTGTACTCCTAGAATAGTGGTGAATGTTACACAACAGTGTAAATGTACTAAATGCCACTGAACTTATATTTTGTTAAAATGGTAATTTTATATTGTGCATATCTTATCCTGATTTTTTTTGGGGGGGTCCGGTTATGGGGCCTGAACTCTGGGCCTGGGCACTGTCCCTCAGCTCTTCAGCTCAAGGCTAGCGCTCTACCACTTGAGCCATAGCACCATTTCCGGCTTTTTTTTTCTTTTTGCTTATGTGGTGCTGAGGAATCGAACCCAGGGCCTCTGGCATGCAAGGCATGTGCTCTACCACTGAGCCACCTTCCCAGCCCTTATCCTGATTTTTAAAAAAGATTTCACAGGCCTTGAAACTGGATGATAGGGCCCAAAACATTTCTGTCAGGCTTCAAGCCACCCAATTTTCTGTTATGAAGGGATCTAAGACACCCATTGGCAGTGCCATGAATAGAATGACCTGAGTGAGGATGGATGAAAAGCTGCCCAGGAATTGGAGTTTCACAGTCACCTCAGCTCTACTCTTTTATGATGTATCTGCTTTGACTCATGAAGGCCCAGCTAAGCTACTCAATACAAACCTGCCCAGACCCTTTGGCAGGAGTTTTAGGGAATGGATTAGCTTTGCTCCTGAAGTTAAACTCTAGGCTTTCTCAGAAAGATGGTAAAGGAGGGAGGAACAGGGAGATGAAGGAGAGACTAGGGAAAGGGCTATGCTGATGGTAGAAAAAAAAATTGTGAGCTGGGCACTGGTGGCTCACACCTGTAATCCTAGCCACTCAGGAAGCTGAGATCTGAGGATCACAGTTCAAAGCCAGTCCAGGCAGGAATCTCCATGGGACTCTTTTTTTTTTTTTTTTTTTTTTTGTCGGTCGTGGGCTTGAACTCTGGGCCTGAGCGCTGTCCCTCAGCTCTTCAGCTCAAGGCAAGCGCTCTACCACTTGAGCTACAGCGCCACTTCCTGTTTTCTGGTGGTTTATTGGAGATAGGAGTTTCACGGTCTCTCCTGCCCGGGCTGGCTTTGAACCTCAATCCTCAGATCTCAGCCTCCTGAGTAGCTAGGATTACAGGCGTGAGCCACCATCGCCCGGCTCTCCATGGGACTCTTATCTTCAATCAACCAGCAGAAAACCAGAAGTGGGGCTGGGAAGTTGGTTCTGTAGTAGAGTGCTTGCCTTGCATGCATGAGTCCCTGGGTTCGATTCCTCAGTACCACATAAGCAGAAAAAGCCAGAAGTGGCGCTGTGGCTCAAGTGGTAGAGTGCTAACCTTGAGCTGAAGAGCTGAGGGACAGCGCCCAGACCCAGAGTTCAGGCTCCAAGACTGACCAAAAAAAAAAAACAGAAAAACACCCTCTTCATAGTTTATTTCTGTACAGTAAAGTCAAATACCTTGCCCCCTAGAGGTTGCTTAGCATCTTCCCTCCCATGACTGCTTCTAAATTCTCCCTCCTTTCTCAGAGAGAGAGAGAGAGAGAGAGAGAGAGAGAGAGAGAGAGAGAGAGAGAGAAACCCTGCTCTGGAAAATCTTTCCACTGAGACATTGGCTTGCTTGTGATGACAAGTTTAATGGTTTTAGATCTCTGCATTCCACCAGACCACCTACCCTGAGGCCACACCCTACTGACCTGCTCAGCCAAGGCCTGAAACTAAGCAGGCAAACCCCAGGACATTGCTGGCTAGGAGAGGGGAAGCTGTTTTCTGCTTTGGCTCAGTCTAGCTTGCTGTGTGGCTTTGTCCATGGTGCTTTCTCTCTTTATAATTCAGGGTCCCAAAATATGAAATTAGGCAGATAGTTCTTTTTTCTTTTTTTTTTTTTTTTTTTTTTGTCGGTCGTGGGGCTTGAACTCTGGGCCTGGGCGTTGTCCCTTAGCTCTTCAGCTCAAGGAGAGTGCTCTACCACTTGAGCTACAGCGCCACTTCCGGTTTTCTGGTGGTTTTATTGGAGATAGGAGTCTCACAGTCTCTCCTGCCCGGGCTGGCTTTGAACCGCGATCCTCAGATCTCAGCCTCCTGAGTAGCTAGGATTACAGGTGTGAGCCACCAGCGCCCGGCTAGGCAGATAGTTCTTATCTCCAAAAAGTTCCAAGATTGGAGTAAATTTTGGTTTTCAGGTCCTTTGTGCCTCTAGGAGATAGGGGACTCAAGAAATGCACTGTTTTGGTTGAGGTAGATATAATCCCATAGCTCCTCTTATGCAAGTCCCTAGGAGACCTTTAACCAGGTCAGACAGAGAGAAAGCAAACCTGCTCACAAATGAAAAGTGCCTTAGTCTCCTGTTTGTTTCCTTCCAGAACAGTCCTGGAAAATCTGAAGTGATTTCTGTCCAGCAACCTGAAGCAGGGGTGGAGGTGACTTTTCTATCGTCTAGTTTCCCTTTCAGGTCTGATCTGGTCACTGGTTGGGTTGCCCACAAATTTGGGGGAGAAAAAACAACATCCTAGCTGCTCAAGATCTCCCATAGAACAATCTTATCGATCCATCTGCCCTGCCAGTGGACAAAAAACACAGAGCAGCCTGCTTTCTTGTTTTGTGTATAACAGTTTGTAGGAAGCCATGAGCTAGCTGTGCCAGCCCCAGGTCCAGTGCCCTTGCTGGCCAGCTCTCTCTGTCTACACACATCAGGAAGACAGAGGGCAACCCCTTGCCTTTCCAGTCATCTGCTTGCAGTGCTGGAATATTCAGTGCCCCAAAACAGAAGTGTCTCATGTCCCCCACTTTACCATGAACGCTGTAACAAATCACTGCAAACTTAGTGATTTGAACACAAATATATTATCTTCCTTTTCTGCAGGTCAGAAATCCAAAGCAGGTTTTATCAGGGGCAAGTCAAAGTATTGGCTTGGCTCCGTCCTTTCTGGAGGCTCTAGGAGGTGATCCATGTTGCCTTTTCCAGCTTCTTAGAGACCGCCTGCACTCCTTGATCTGTGGCCCCTTTCTGTCACTCACTCCAGCCTGCTCAGTCATACTTCCTTTCTCATATACGAGCTGATTCTGTTGAGCCCTGGCCCTGTCCTGCCTGGATCTGTAAGGACCTCGAAGAAGTGGGAAACCTGGTTGTGGTCACAACAGGAGCCATATGGGACAGAAGTGCTAGGCTGGGCTTTGGACGTCCCTGGGCCTCTCTAGGCCTTAGATCTCCTTTAGAAGGTGCTGATGAACATGGAAGGAGGGCGACTCCAGGACTTCCAGTGGGGCCCCAGATGTGTGGATTGTAAGAAACTCAGACAAGAAGGGCACAAGCAGAAGTAGCTGCGGGTCAGATGGCTTAGCTGATGGCATTCTCCTTGGCCTTGACTTTGGCCTTGGTTCATCCAAGCACCACTATATTCTCCCTGCCTTTTATTTTTAGTTTGGGGTATTTTCTATTGTTTGAAGGTTGCCTTGCAACCTGTTTGCCTGGAGGGCTTAAACAATATAGAGTTTCTTTGCTGAGCAGCAACAGTAGCCAAGAGAGACTGTACATAAACGTTTTAAGTCTATTTTCTCAGAGTTGGTAGATCAGTAATGGCTTTAAACGGAGACATGCACACACACCTCCCTTTGCCTCTCCCTGGGGGAGGGGCAGAGGGCTGCTGCTGGGGAACATTGTGTGTCCTCTTATCTCCCATACAGTCGGAGGGGATAAGCACCAGAACAGGAAAACAAAATATCTGGCTATTAATATACCCCAAGTCCTCCAGCACATGGGCCGGCCTTGTTTATTTGCGAAAGGGAAAGATGCTTCTCGCTGACCTTCCAGGGCCCTCCTGCCAGTCGGGAAGAAGCTGGCAGAGGGGGTGCCCCCCGTGAGGGGAGGGCACAGGAAGCAGGGCCCAGCTTCAGAGGGAAAAGAAACCATTAGCCTCATCCCAGGGAAAGCAGCTTCGCTGGCTCGGCCGGCCTCAAACCCCAGAAGCCTTGTTTGGGCTTGAGTTTAGAAAGAAAGCAAAAACGATCCTGGGAGGATTTATCTGGAGAGAGCCGGAACCCCCACGTCCCCACTCTACGCGTGTCTCCATGGCCCTATTTGTGTCCAGCTCAGGGAAGCTAGGCAACCTCACCAGCAGTGAGAACTTGGGTCCCCCCCCTCCCACCGACACCCACTTATTTGGCAGTAAGAAAGGCTAAAAAAGGAGCGTGTCCACATCAGAGAGCAGAGCTGGAAGGGGGACGAGCTCCGCACCCCAGCGGTGGGGTCCCGCCTCCATGTCTCCCCTCCACCTTCACAGCTCAACACTGGTTGTCCTGGCTTCTAGATGGTTGGTTAATGATAAGCCCTCAGCCAGGAGAGAGCCAGAAAGGGACAAGGGCTCGCACATACCACCGCCAAGCCCCCCATGCCCACTGGGCTCCCACAGAGGTTCCCTAGCACCCTTTAATCACCCGGAGATCTCTGCTTGTCCCCCACCAGGCCCAGGCTGCCTCAAGTCCCCGAGAAGGCTGACCAGCCAGGAGTCCCTGGCAGAGGCCCTGGGAGATGAAGGCGGTTGGCAGGGTCCACCCTCTCCAAGAGCAAACAAGGACAAAGGTCAGTGTACTCAAGGCCGCCTCTCCTGTCCTGCCTTCTTGCTGTGCCACATGCCCTAGGCTGTGCTGATGTTGCTACGTTAGGCAGAAACCTGCCTCTCTCTGTCTGCCTGCTGGTCACCCATTAACCCACAACCCAAAGACACAGCAAAGGCTTTGGCAACCCAGTAGTTTGAAACAGAAAAGCCTTCATGTCTTTACCTGTTCAGCTGGGAGCCAAACATGTTGTTACGTTATGAGGCTATGGGGGAAGTATGTAGGAAAGGAAGGAGTTTTTGTAAAAGCTAGCTCCTCTGCCTGTCTACCAAAGTGGGGCCTTTTGTGGAAACCACAGCTTTGGGGGGGGGTGTTAGAATGTGAAGGAACACTCTTTGTGGTGATTTCTTGTTCCACCTTTCACCGCCTCCCTGCCTGTTTGAATTTGTCTCTGCTCCAACGGGTCCAAGTACCCACTGGGGTTTTCTATGAGAATTCAAACCAGCCGGAGGCCCCAGAGATTGCCAAGTGTAGCCAGGCCTGGCACCGACTCCCCAGGAGAAAGAAGGCTTGGACATTATGAATCGTGGGGGATGGGGAGGGGGGGCACTGGCTCACAGCCTTCTTGCTGACACTGGTACCGGCAGAGTTGCTGTTTTGCTGGGGTGTTTTTGTTTTTGTTTTTGTTTTTGTTTTTGTTTTTGTTTGTCAATTGTGGGGCTTGAACTCAGGATCTGGGCACTGTCCCTGAAATTCTTTTGCTCAAGGCTAGGACTCACCACTTGAGCCACAGTGCCACTCCTGGCTTTTTCTGTTTATGTGGTACTGAGGAATGGAACCCAGGGCTTCACACATGCTAGGCAAGCACTCTACCACTAAGCCACCTTCCCAGTCCCTCACAGACTTTCTTGCCTGGGCTGCCTTTGAACCTTGATCCTCAGATCTCAGCCTCCTAAGTAGCTAGGATCACAGGCATGAGCCACTGGTGCCAGCTTGCTGTTTTTCTTTCTCTGTCCCTGAAAATGACCATTAGCCATGATGGGGAAATGGCGGGGATACAGGAGTTAATGCTCACCAGGTACTGTCCTGAGTACTGTATGGGAATTATCTCATTTGATTTCCACCTGACACCCAAGAAGTAGCTGCAGCACAGACCCATCTATAGGTGAGGGCTGAGGCTCCATGAAGCTGAGTTGTAACAACTTGCAAGCAATTTGTCTGTGTGTCTGCAGTTGTAACTTGCTAGTGCCCTGTGTCTGAAAGGTCAGGAAGAAGGACTATGAGGACGAGTATTTCTGTGGGCTAAAGTTGTGCACAGCTTTCTTAAAGCTAGAGCTCTTGATTTATGTTCCAGGAGCATCTGAGGAAGTTGTTTAGCTCCCGACATGATAGATGAGCCTTGTTGGAGGCTAAGTCAGGACAGCATCACTCTGCTGCTCCCTGTCAGGGACCCTGCAGGCTGGCTGCTGGGCTGTGTCATTATTTTAAGGCATCGGTACCAGCGGAGCAGAGCTAAGCTCTCTTTTCCTCTAGCTGCCCTCCATGTGGAAAGAAGCCAAGCAGGAGCATTTCCCCAACCATTTCCCCTGGGTGCAGCTGGTATGGCTTGAAATGCTGCAGCCCAGCTGAGAACAGGGCTAATCACAGCGGGAAGCCATTCTATGGCTCAGGGCACAGAGGTGCTGTCCACCCCTGGGTTGAATCAAGAGACCAGCTGGCTGGGGAAGCCGCTGGCTCTAGTAATGGAGACAGAACGGTCAGCGGCATCTCCCTGGACCAGACGGGACAGGAGGCCCAGAGTCAGAATATCTAGGGCCTTTTCTGGAGAGAGAGAGAATGACAGAAGAGGTTTTGCAGAATGGAGAGTTTCAGCCCAGTTGGTTCTCCAACCCACCTAGCACACTACCAGCCTCCTTCAGAGTATGCATGATGCCTTTGTTCTGGCAAAGTATGTGGACAGATGTGCAGTGCTGGCGTGGGCCTGGTGCGCCTGGCTGCCCCTGTGTAGGCCACAGGACACAGAGCAGCATGGGGTCCAGCGCTTGGCCCTGTCCTTCCAGGCCACCTCTGTCATCGCCTTGCCCACGACGTTCCTGAACGCCACTCACAAGACACAGGCATCACTCTCTGCTCCCCAGGTCCCCAGGTCCTCTGGTTAATAAGCAGCTCACATCAAGACACCAAAGACTGAGAGACAGAGCAGAGCTGTGGCTCCCTGAATGCAGTCCAGGAAGCTCTGGACTTGGCCCAGGGCCTCGGTGGCTGTTTCTGTTCTCTGCCCCTCGGTAGCTTTCCTCCCAGTTATGGAGGGGAGGGAAGCTTAGATCCCCACCCAAAAGCCACAACGGACTGCGAGGCCATGAGGTGAGCACTGATCAGTGAGAGGCTGGCTGGAGCCGGAGAGCCCTGCTAGAAGAGTATTCGTCCTCAAGGTTCTGCCCATTCTTCTCTCAAATCCATTTCTGCAAGAGCCTCGGGTCCCTACTGCTCAAGCACTAACCTCCCACCTGCCTCTCTGCCCATGCACACCCACGAACCCCTCTCCCGTCCTATGCTTAAACACCTCCCCACCCCATTTAGCTGTGCCCTTGAGATGTTCCTATGGAGGAAAACAATAGGGAATTGTGGGTGCCAGACACCCCCCTGGTTGTCCCTTTGATCTGAATCCAACCCCGGGGAACCAGAGCCTCTCCTGGGGCCTGCCCAGTGCCAAGGTCCTGGTCACCTTTGAAGCCTCCTGCAAGGGTTCCCATTGCCAATAGAGCCTGTGCTAAAGCCCAGCAGCGTGACATTTGGGACTTGGAAATCCCTAGACAAATATTTCTCACTTAATCCTCCCCACGTTGGCCCCTAGTGGTGACACTTGCTTTAGCTAAGTTGACTGGATCCCACTTGGACTTGCAGCGAATGTTTGCTTTGTTCCAGGCATTGTACTCAGGGCTGGGAATCTGAATCCGGGTAAACAAGGCAATGTCTTCAGTCCCTACAGAGCAGCCAGATAACAGGGAAGATACACACATGAACCCCGTGCCCCTGCCTTACCACCTCAGGCCCTACTCTCTCCATGGCCATCCTCTCTCGCCACTAAGCAACTCTGCAGCTGAAAGGCCAGGTCCCTGCTCTGGAAGGTGGAATTGGTAGCCATACCTACTTCACACAGTGCTATGCAGGAAAATAAAATATGCATACAGTGCATAGCAGGGCCTGGCATGTAGGGCTGGATCAATGTTGCCTGTTAGGATTGATACATGCTATCCCAGGGGCAACGTTTGCCAAGGACACTGATGGAATGAGCCAGAACCAGATTGGGACCTTGGTCTCTTATGCATTAACTGTGTTCTTTTAGGCCAAATCACCTTTGTGAGGAATGATAATTGATTTCATAGTGAAAGGCTATAGGTACTGCTCAGTGCTAGACACGTCCCGCCCTGTTCCAGGCTCAGCCCCACCAAGAGAAGAGGGAAGAGTTGACACACATGGAAGCACACTACAAGGCTAGAATTCAGCACATGTAGTCTCTGGCCACTCTTTGGAAGAACCTGAAGCTCCAAGAAGGCAGAAGAGACTGGGAAAGAAGCCAGGGCCTCCTGTAGCCAGTGTCTCCCATTCTCTTGTTCAATCCCTGATGCTTGACCCTCCCTAAGCTGATTCTCATTCTCCCAGAGAAACACATTCCTTGATAATCTGTTCTCTACCTCCATCCTCTGTGCTCGGTGCCAAGTGCCAGAGGCCCTCCTGCTGTCCACACTCAGGCATCACCCGCCTGAGATGGGCATTTCAGCTCCCCTAATCACTCTTCAGAGCTCCACCGGCCCCTGCTAACCCCTGCTTTGGGCCTTGCTCCCCGAGCTCCTTAGTCAAATTAAGGGAAAGAAGAGGTTCTAGATAGATAGGGTTACTAAATATACTCCTGTCCAAGGCAATGGAGAAAAAGAAGAGTTCGTAGGAGGAGATAGGGTGTGAAATTCTTTAATGGAATGTGCCCTGAGCCTCCTTTCCCAACTGTGAGCCTCAGGATCACCTATCTGGGAAGAATTTGCTCTGTGGCAGAGCACTTCTGTGTCCATTATCTTCTGGAGATACGGCCAGTGGCATAGCGCCCGTCTCAGAGAGGTCTGCCCAGGCCATCGGGCCCCGTGAGCTGGGCTGACCTGGTATATGTATTTCACAGGACACCCTGGCCTCAGAGAGGCCACTGGTCTCTCTGTGGAACATAACAGCCACAGAAGGACTGCTCACAGCTGGAGGTCACAGTTTACCCTGCAGTCTAGCCCAAACCAGATTCTAGATCTTTTTGAAGACTTCATTATTTAAAAACTATAAAGGGGGCTGGGAAGGTGGCTCAGTGATAGAGTGCTAGCCTTGCATGCATGAGGCCCTGGGTTCAATTCTTCAGCACCACATAAGCAGAAAAAGCCAGAAGTGGCGCTGTGGCTCAAGTGGTAGAGTGCTAGCCTTGAGCTGAAGAGCTGAGGGTCAGCGCCCATGCCCAGAATTCAGTCCCCACAACTGACAAAAAAAAAAAAAAAAACTATAAAGGGCTTTAAAAAAAAAAAAAAAAAAGAGCTTGAGCCGGGCGCTGGTGGCTCATGCCTGTAATCCTAGCTACTCAGGAGGCTGAGATCTGAGGATCGCAGTTCAAAGCCAGCCGGGGCAGGAGAGACCGTGAGACTCCTATCTCCAATAAACCACCAGAAAACCGGAAGTGGCACTGTAGCTCAAGTGGTAGAGCGCTCGCCTTGAGCTAAAGAGCTGAGGGACAGTGCCCAGGCCCAGAGTTCAAGCCCCACGGCTGACAAAAAAAAAAAAAAAGAGCTTGAAAACACCATAGCATAAAGGGAGAAACAAAAACCAACCACCCATACTCTATACCTTAACTACTGGTATATCCTTTAAACATTTGTGAAATTCACACATGTATTTATTCACAGATATGTGTATTCATTGCAAAACAAGATTGTATGCCCATGCGTTATTTGAATCTTGCTTCCATATTTAGTTAATTAATTTTGTGTTTCACCTCATCAAAAGTTCTTCTGAAGCTGGGTGCTGGTAGCTCATGCCTGTAATCCTAGCTACTCAGAAGGCTGAGATCTAAGGATCACTGTTCAAAGCCAGCCCGGGCAGGAAAGTCCATAAGACTCTTATCTCCAATAAAACATTAGAAAATCAGAAGTGCTGCTATGCCTTAAGTGGTAGAGCGCTCACCTTGAGCTGAAGAGTGCAAGGACAGGGCCCAAACCCAGAGTTTAAGCTCCACAACCGACAAAAAAAAAAAAAAAAAAAAAAAAAAAAAAAAGTTCTTCTGAAGTATTTTGTATGTGTGCCAGTACTGGGACTTGAACTTTTTTTTTTTTTGGTCTGTCGTGGGGCTTAAACTCTGAGCCTGGGTGCTGTCCCTCAGCTCTTCAGTTTAAGGCTAGCACTGTACCACTTGAGCTACAGTGCCACTTCCGGTATTCTGGTGTTTATTGGAGATAAGAGTTTCACGGACTTTCCTGCCCAGGCTGGCTTTGAACCACGATCCTCAGATCTCAGCCTCCTGAGTAGGTAGGATTACAGTCATGAGCCACCGGTGCCCAGCTGGGGCATGAATTTAAGAACCTGTGTGAGGGCTGGGAAGGTGGTTCAGTGGTAGAATGCTTGCCTTGCATGCCTGAGGCTCTGTGTTTGATTCCTCAGCACCACATAAGCAAAAAGAAAAAAGCTGGAAGTGGCGCTGTGGCTCAAGTGGTAGAGCATTAGCCTTGAGCTGAAGAGCTGAGGGACAGCGCCCAGGCCCAGAGTTCAGGCCCCACGACCAGACCCCCCCCCCCCAAAAAAAAAAAAAAAACGAAACTGTGTGAGCTTCCTTGCCTTTCTTGCCCAAGCCCAGTGCTCTACCACTTGAGCCACACCTCCACTTTGAGCTGTGTTTTTTTTGTTTTGTTTTGTTTTTTGCTAGTGAATTGGAGATAAGAGCCTCCCAGAATGTAACTGCCCTTAAACTGTCTTTGGACCATAATCCTCAAATCTCAGCCTCCTAAGTAGCTATGATTGCAGGTGTGAGCCCTTGGTCTTCAACTCGTTTTTAATGACTAGGTAAAATTCTCTATGGATGTATTATGACCAACCATTCTGTATTTGATAGACTTTTTTTTTTTTTTTTTTTTTTTTTTGGTTGTGGGGCCTAAACTCTGGGTCTGGGCACTGTCCCTCAGCTCTTCAGCTCAAGGCTAGTGCTCTACCACTTGAGCCACAGCACTACTTCCGGCTTTTTCTGTGTATGTGGGGATGAGGAATTGAACCCAGGGCCTCATGCATGCAAGGCAAGAACTCTACCACTGAGCCACCTTCCCAGCCCAAGTTATTCTTTTCTGTCTTTTTGTGGTTGCTGCTGTTATTATAATGATCATCTTTGCTTAAAATCACCTGCATTCACATGTCTTGTTATTTCTTCAGAATCATTTCCTAGAAGTGAAATTACTGACTCATCCTTTCTGAAGTCACACTGTACCGAGTGACTCCGGTGTGTTCTCCCACCAGCCAGTGGGAGACAGGGCCCTCTCCAAAAACAATTCCATTTGGTAGGTGGAAGTTCTGACTTAGATGTGATTTACATTTCCTTGACTACTAGTGCGGTTGAGCTTTCCAGTGTTTATTAGTCAGTTACAGATGTGTGAGCAGCCTTGTTGCTTCCTCGTGGGTCTCTGTCTCTGCCTCTCTCTGGAGCGTTGGTTTGTAATCTGGACTCTGCTATTTCAGGGCTACCTCAGTGGAGAGAAGAATGTGTTCGGATTCCATCCCCCGGGCCGAACCTCAGCCCTCCTGAGCTGAGCACGTGTGTCCTAGTTTTGGCCCAGCATGTATGTGCCCTCACCTCAGAAGAAAGTTCGGAGTGTCCCTGTGCCATCTCAGGCCCTTCTGGAGAGCAGTTTCATTTAGGAAGTCACCAGGCGGGAGCCGGCAGGCCATGCCCTCTGCTTTCTCTCCCCAGGAAACTTAAATTCCTCTTGTTCTCTGGGGACTCGGGGAGATGGGGCTAGAAGGACCTTGCTTTCTCATGAGCCCAGAGCCAGGGCCGCCTGGTCTCTGACAGGGGTCCTGGGACACATAGAGCTGAAGATGGATGGTGACCTCTTCGGCTGGTACACCCAAGAGGGGAGCCAGGGAGAGACACGTGCTTGTAGGAAGCCACGCCATCCATGAGGTCCAAAGGCCGGAGCAGGCCAGTCCCAGCTTCCGTGGGCGTGCGGCTGGGCTCCTCACTGCAGCGACCTCCACTTCCAGGCTCCCCTTCCCCTCAGGCTGCCCCTCCCACTGTGGGCTCCATCTTTCCCTTGGCTCTTTGGGCCACGTGTTGAACACTCGGTTCCACCGGGTTCTCCCTGGCTGGAAGCAGAGGGGGCCTGGCGGCCCTCCCAGTAGCTGAGTGGAGAAGCCTCCTCTCCAATTCCGGCATGTCCCGCACCCTGAAAATGTCACTGGGGGCACGGCAGCAGGGTGAGACCCCAGGCCGGGATGCTGGCAGAACAAAGCCAGGCAAGGGCTCCACCGAGGATGGGAAGGACCAGATTCACCACTGTCCACAGGGCAAGTTGGGAAGCGCAGGCGGGAATAGAGGCCGGATCCGGTGGAAGGTCCTCGCAGTGAGGTCTCCCTCCGCTCCTGATGGCTTCTGATACGGTCAGCAGCTGATCAACTGCTGTTGAACGTTAATCATCTACGGTCAGCAGCTGATCAACTGCTGTTGAACGTTAATCATCTACCCATCGTCCTCACCGCAGCAGCTAGATTAGTGCTTGAGTCACTCACGGGACCGTGGCAGGGCTAACCGGAAGGAGAGGAGTCAGCCCGGTTCACGGGGCCTGAGACTCGCAGCACTGGAGGTGTGCGCAGAGAGGCAGGGGACCTGGGGCGCGTGCGTGCGGAGCGTCCTGCCAGCCTCTCAGCCCGAGGTTAACCTGGGGAGACAGTCTCCAGCTGTGCTGCCATGATTTTTGAACACTTCTAACACTAGCTTTTGGTCTTTCTTTTTGTTTTATATTTTTCGGTGACTGTGTCTTGTCATGTATCCCAGGCGGGCCTTCAACCCAGTCTTCCTGCTGCAACCTCCTGAGAGCTGGGACTGTGGGTGGGCTCCTACCATAACCCACGTACTTTCTTCTCCCTCCTCTTCCCTCCCCTCCCCTTCCCTCTCTATTCCTTTCCCTTCCCTCCCCTTCTCTTCCCTTCCCTTCCCTTTCCTTTTTGTCAATTGTGGGGCTTGAACTCAGGGCCTGGGCACTGTCCCTGAGCCTGTTTGTGCTCAAGGCTAACACTCTACCACTTGAGCCACAGTGCCACTTCCGGTTTTTGAGTGGTTTATTGGAGATCAGAGTATCACAGGGACTTTTCTGCCTGAGCTGGCTTTGAACCCTAATCCTCAGCCTCCTAAGTAGCTAGAATTACAGACATGAGCCACTGACACCAACATCCTTTTGTGTTTCTGTCTCTCGGTGTCTGTCTTTTTGTGTCTGTGTCTCTGCCTCTCTGTGTCTCTGTCTCTGTGTCTCAGTATGTGTCTCTTTCTGCCCCATGTGTCCATGCTGACTCTCAGTGGATGACTGAGGTTGCTGCTCTGTGCACAAAGCGCCCCACTCAGGAGCAGGTGACTAGCACCAGCTCCCAGCACAGCACACATGTATTTCATGAAAGATGAGAGGGTGACCCCTTCTCACTGCACCCCATTTCCCAGGACAAAGACGTCCTTAAGAGAATGAGCACACCCTGCTAACACAAATAATTTTCATTGCACTTACCCACTTATTTTTGTGACACTCTTTTCTTTTTTTTTTTTTTTTTGTGGTGCTGAGGAATCAAACCCAGGGCCTCAGGCATGCAAGGCAAGCACTCTACCACTGAGCCACCTTCCCAGCCCCCCACTTATTTTTGTTGTATTTACTTTTACCATACTTTTCTATATAAGGCAGTTAAATGTTTCCTTTAAAAATACTCAGGCTTGGGCTGGGAAGGTGGCTCAGTGGTAGAGTGCTTGCCTTGCATGCCTGAGGCCCTGGGTTCGATTCCTCAGCACCACATAGGCAAAAAAAGAAAAGCCAGAAGTGGTGCTGTGGCTCAAGTGGTAGAGCGCTAGCCTTGAGCTGAAGAGCTGAGGGACAGCACCCAGGCCCAGATTTCAGGCCCCACGACTGGACCCAAAAAAAAAAAAAAATACTCAGGCTTGGGCTGGGAAGGTGGCTCAGTGGTAGAGCGCTTGCCTTGCATGCATGAGGCCCTGGGTTCGATTCCTCAGCACCACATAAGCAGGAAAAAAAAAGCCAGAAGTAGAATTGTGGCTCAAGTGGTAGAGCGCTAGCCTTGAGCTGAAGAGCTGTGGGACAGCGCCCAGGCCCAGAGTTCAGGCCCCACAACCGGAACCCCACCAAAAACAAAAACAAAAAACTCAGGCTTTGCCTGGCGCTGGTGGCTCACGCCTGTAATCCTAGCTACTCAGGAGGCTGAGATCTGAGGATCGCGGTTCAAAGCCAAGCCAGGGCAGGAAAGTCCGAGAGACTCTTACCTCCAATAAACCATTAGAAAACAGGAAGTGGCGCTGTAGCTAAATCAGTAGACCGCTCGCCTTGAGCTGAAGAGCTAGGGACAGTGCCCAAGCCCAGAGTTCAAGCCCCACAACTGACCAAAAAAAAAAAATTCAGGCTTGGGCTGGGAAGGTGGCTCAGTGGTACAACGCTTGCCTTGCATGCATGAAGCCTTGGGTTCGATTCCTCAGCACCACATAAGCAGAAAAAGCTGGAAGTGGCACTGTGGCTCAAGTGGCAGGGTGCTAACCTTGAGCTGAAGAGCTGAGGGACAGTGCCCAGGCCCAGAGTTCAGACCCCACAACCGACAACAAAAATAAAAAATTAGGCTTTATTTTATTTTGACAGGGTCTCACTCTGTAGCTCAGGCTGGCCTCAAAACTGATGATCCTCCTGCTTTAGCTTCCTGAGTGTTGGGATTATAGGCATGTGCCACCATCCAGGTTCATATTTAAGATTTCAGTGTGTACTCAGGGAAAGGAAAATCTTTTTTTTTTTTTGTTTGTTTGTTTGTTTGTTTTTAATTGTGAAAATACTGTACAGAGGGGTTACAATTACATGGGCAAGATAATGAGTACATTTCTTTTTTTTTTTTTTTAATTGTATTTTATTTTATTTGAGAACATACTGTACAGGGGGGCTACAATTACATGGGCAGGATAATGCATACATTTCTTACCAAGCATTGCAGCCTCCTCCTTTGTTTACCCTTCACTTCCCTTCCCCGCCTCCCCCCTCCCCCCACCCAATTTTACCCCCCTCTCCCCAGGGAAAGGAAAATCTTACATCAACTATGAAAAGGTGGCATTTGGGCACAGCCAAACTCCTGAGGCAAATGTGGGAGGCATGGAGGCAGGACTTGAAGGAGTGCTCATGATCAGTGAAGCATAGTAACGGGAAACAGGACTCATCCAAGTACATTACTCCATTATGTTTGAAAATTCCTAGAATAAACACATCTTTAAAAATATATGAAGCTGAGGGCTGGGAAGGTGGCTCAGTGGTAGAGCGCTTGCCTTACATGCATGAGGCCCTGGGTTCGATTCCTCAGCACCACATAAGCAAAAAGAAAAAAGCCGGAAGTGGCGCTATGGCTCAAGTGGTAGAGCACTAGCCTTGAGCTGAAGAGCTGAGGGACAGCGCCCAGGCCCAGAGTTCAGGCCTCACAACTGGACCCCCCCCAAAAAAAAAAAAAAAAACTAAATATATATAAAGCTGATAGGATTTGTTTGGAATAACCCAAAATCCCAGGCAAGGAGACGCAGCCAAAGCATTATTACCACACAGTAGGGACACATCCTATAGCTTTCCCCATTCCCTAACAGTGGGAAAGAGGCTTTTCCTTCCCAGAAACACCTCACTTTCCCCGGGCTAGTTTAGGGTGGATCACTGTGTTGACTCAGTTCCCATTAGCCTGTCTGAAGCTGCCGCAGCCTCCCCAAACATACAGCAAAGACTGGAGATTTGGGAACTTTTCTTCTCTCTCTCTTCAATTGTGTCCATCCCTAGAATGAGAAAAGGCTTCAGAGAGAGCTGGAGAAATGTGAGGTCTTTGTGTCCCTTTCCAGCCACCTTCCCTCTCCTCCTGCCCCCTCCCCCCCATTGCCTCAGGTCCAATTTCCAGCTGAAAGGGTGGTGAAGGAAGCTCTGGGTGGGGCGGGGAGGGAGCTGCAGTGCGGCGGGCTAGAGCTCAGTGAGTCAGGATGCGTGAGCCTGGACTTTGCCAGTGAGGAAGAAGGAAGCTGTCGTGGAGAGAGAGTGACTTTTTGGTCTCCATGAAGCCCTGGGAATGGAGTGATGCATGACGCTGGGCCTCTGGCTTTTACAGCATGGGCTCACCCACAGAAGGTGACCCCGAGGCTCAGGAGACACTGAGGAAGTTCTCACAGAAGCTTTGCCCTTCTGTGTACCCGGCCCAAGGAGATCCAGCTTCACCCCTGGATGACATCCCTGGGTGACAGAATGAAGCCCACCGCTCCTGCTGTCAGGTCTCCCTTCCAAGAAGAAAGAGGAGAAAAGGAAGAAACAAGCCGCAATGCTTCCCATTTGTAGAGCGCAAAACACCAGGCCAAGGTCTGAGATGATTCATGGCTGGGAGTCAGGTCCTGCACCACAGCCTCACTCTATCCAGAATCTCCCCGGGAGGCCCAGCCCAGATGCTGAACAGCATGGAGCTGCGAGGCCAGGGTGCCAGGCAGGACTGGAGTTGGGTGACAGCCATGGGGGAGGGGGCAGTAAAGCTTAGAGCAAGGCAAAGTGTATAGCTAAGGACATAGGAATCTAAGAAGGTCGCCACTATGGGAAACAGGATGCAGGTGCCTGAAAAAAATTAAAATCCAAGCCAGGCACCTGTGGCTCATATCCCTCATCCTAGCCACCCAGGAGGCTGAGATCTAAGGATCGCGGTTCAAAGCCAGCCTGGTCCAGGAAGTCCACAAGATTCTTAACTCCAATTAACCAGCAAAAATCCAGGAGTAGAGCAATGACTCAAATGATAGAGCACCAGCCCTGAGAAAAAAAAGCACAGGGACAATGTCAAGGCCCTGAATCCAACCCTAGGACTAGTGTGCATGCACACGCACATACACACACACATCACACCTCTCTCACAAACACACACACACATGAAAGTTCTTTAAATTGCCAACAAGTAAAATATACATGATTTAATGTAAACAACCACTCATATAATGATCCTAAGGGAAACAAGTTTTGAAATGATGGAGGCAACTCAGAGGAAGGATCAATGGGCAAGTTTATATGCAAGTTTTTGGACATTCACACCGTTCTGCTTTTGAGATAAATATGAAGTATTCCAAGTAAAAATTAGGGGAAAGGGTTGGGAGGACAAATCCTGTGAAGTTTATCTGGTTCTTTTTTTCTTTTTTCTTTTTAGCCAGTCCCAGGGCTTGAACTCAGGGCCTGGGCACTGTTCCTGAGCCTCTTTGCACTCAAGGCTAGCGCTCTACCACTTGAGCCATAGCTCTACTTCCGGCCCTTTCCGAGTTTTTTTTGTTTTGTTTTTTGTTTTGTTTTGTTTTTTGGCTGGTCATGGGGCCTGAACTCTGGACTTGGGCACTGTCCATCAGCTCTTCAGCTCAAGGCTAGTGCTCTACCACTGGAGCCATAGCACCATTTCTGGCTTTTTTTCTGCTTATGTGGTGCTGAGGAATCAAACCCAGGGTCTCATGCATGCAAGGCAAGCACTCTACCACTGAGCCACCTTCCCAACCCATCTGAGTACTTTTTTTGTTTTTTTGTTTTTGTTTTTGTTGGTCGTGGGGCTTGAACTCTGGGCCTGAGTGCTGTCCCTCAGCTCTTCAGCTCAAGGCGAGCACTCTACCACTTGAGCTACAGCGCCACTTCCGGTTTTCTGGTTGTTTATTGGAGATAGGAGTCTCAAGGTCTTTCCTGCCCAGGCTGGCTTTGAACCGCGATCCTCAGATCTCAGCCTCCTGAGTAGTTAGGATTACCGGTGTGAGCCACCAGCGCGCAGCTGAGTACTTTTTTTGGAGATAAGAATTTCACAGACTTTCTTGCCCAGGCTGGCTTCAAACCAAAATCCTCAGATCTCAGCCTTCTGAATAGCTGGGTTTACAACCACCAAATACCTGGTTCTTTTTAACGAAAAAGCTTTCTCAAATATCTGAAAACTGTTAAGATAGGCATTAGCCAGTACCCCTCCGTGCTGCCACCATTCACATTCAGAAGCAGAGGATGGGATCCAGTGGCCAGACAGCTATTTACAGGCACCTGTAGGGTAAAAGTTGGGCTCTTTTAGAAATCTCATCCATTCTAGAAACGTGTGCATGTGTGTGTGCGTGCGTGTGTGCGCGGGAAACATCTAAATAAGTCTAAAGTTTTAAGAAGGGAAAATAAAAGGAAATCTTTGATTTTGTTTTTATTTTTATCTGGGAAACCAAACATACACTACTTATAGAATTCTGAGGGGGGAAGGCACAAAGGACAGTTCTCTATGTTGTTCTACTCATTTCTTTTCAATATATAACTACAAAGCAAAACCAAAGGAAGCCATTAGGGTTATGTGTGTCCATACCAGGAAACCTTTAACAATCCAGGAAATTAAGATAGAGGATATGCACAGAATCGGTCAGGTTTATGTACAATTTGCAAAATGCAATTGTGATCGTTTACAGAATTGTTTGTGATTTTACAGATCTATAGTAAAAACACAAAAATAGGCATGAGAATGAAAGACACAAGTGCAGACTAAACATCGTCACTGCCCTGGGAAGGACGGGAGGGGAAAGAGGCCCAGGAGCTCACAGAGACTGAGTTAAGCTGCTCATTCCTGTGTCTTCGTTGGTGAGTGTGTGGGTGTGGAGTTTATTTTCATTGGACTTGTCTCTATGTCTGAAATGTTTCTTATCGAAAGTGGGGGAGGTGCATGGAGCCTCTGCATCCTCAATACTGTTAATGGATGGGTTTGTTCTTGTGAGATTAAGCTAACTGCTTACGTTTTGAGAGCTGGGCCTTGAGCTCAGTGCCAAGGTGACAGAGGTGAGTAACACCTCTCCTATGGTGTGGTACGCCTCACCCAGGACAGCAGGAAGTGGATCCCATGGTTCACTTTCAGTTAATTAATTACTTGTTGGTAGTGCTGGGAAACTCATGGCCTTGTACCTGTTAGGCAGGTGCTCTACCACTTGAGCCATGCATCCAGTCCTTTTTGCTTTAGTTGGTTTTTAATTTGTGTGTGTGTGTGTGTGTGTGTTGTTGGTACTGGGGTTTTCACTCAGGACTCATTCTCAACTTTCGACAAATGTAGAAATGGAGACATAGGTTAAAACAGCTTTGCCGAAGTGGCTGCAGTTCTCTGAATTTGTTTCTCTACAGTTAACAAAATGTGATTTTTGTTGGTTTGTTTTTGGGTTTTGTGTGTGTGTTTTGTTGGTCATGGGGCTTGAACTCTGGGCCTGGGTGCTGTCCCTCAGCTCTTCAGCTCAAGGCGAGCACTCTACCACTTGAGCCACAGCGCCACTTCTGGTTTTCTGGTGGTTAATTGGAGATAAGAGTCTCACAGACTTTTCTGCCAGGGCTGGCTTTGAACCACCATCCTCAGATCTCAGCCTCCTGAGTAGCTAAGATTACAGGTATGAGCCACTGACACTCAGCCAAAACATGATTTTTTTAAAGATCTTTGATAACATTGAATCATGCAGCAGCTGGAAGAACAGGCCTGGTCACAAGAGAAAACACACACCTGTCCTTCCCCAGGAGTCTCCGCAGCCTGCATCTTATTCTAACCACTCTTTCCCTTCCTTTCCCACCCTGCTCCCTCTTTCTTTCTTTCTTTCTTTCTTTCTTTCTTTCTTTCTTTTTTTTTTTGTCAGTCCTTGGGCTTGAACTGTGGGCCTGGGCTCTGTCCCTCAGCTCTTCAGCTCAAGGCTAGCACTCTACCATTTGAGCCACAGCGCCACTTCTGGCTTTTTCTGCTTATGTGGTACTAAGGAATCGAACCCAGGGCCTCATACACCCAAGGCAAGTGCTCTACCACTGAACCACCTTCCCATCCCTGCTCTCTCTTTCTTTTCCTTCCTCCCCTCTCTCCTTCCTACTTCCCTCCCTCCCTCCCTTCTTTCTTTCTTTCATTCTTCTTTCCTTCTGTGCCAGCACTGAGGCTTGAACTCGGGGCCTTGCACACTCACTTGGCTTTTTCACTCAAGGCCGGTGCTCACTTTCTTTCTAATTCACAATGAGTTGCTAAAGGCCATATTCTTCCAGACCCTGGGCCTTCCGGGGTCTGGGAGAGCAAGGCCTGTCTTTTCTTGGATTTGTACTAGTTTCTCATGGGCACAGTGGCTCCATGTGTGTGCCTTGCTGGAGTTCTCTTTTTGGGTTCATGCTGCTTTTTAGCTGGGCATTCATGGGGCCTGTCCTGTGTGTGTGTGTGTGTGTGTGTGTGTGTGTGTGTGTGTGTGTGTGTGTGTGTGTGTGTGTGTGTGTGTGTGTGTGTGTGTGTGTGTGTGTGTGTGTGTGTGTGTGTGTGTGTGTGTGTGTAACCAGATTCTCCACTTTAAACCCTGAGTGAGATGAGGTCAGCAAGGCGTGGAGATTGACCTGGCACTGCACAGAGGAGGAGGGTTGGGAGGCCGCTCACCTTGTTTGGGTCCTTGTTTGGGTTGCTGTGCAGTTGTAATGGAAAATGAATAAAAATAAAAATCCTGGGCCCTTTTTGGCCCGTGCTTGGGAAGTTAATCCTATTGCCTGGCAGAATTCCAGCTCAGGTCCTGGCTTGAGGCTGCCTCCCTTCCCAGTGGTCTGGGATGAAACTCTGCCCATCCCTTCCCCAGCCCCACCCTGCTGGGAACCACAGCTGTCCCTGCCTCTCCCCAGGGGGCTGAGTGATGGCCACTCTGTGGGGGAGAAGGGACACATCTGCGACCAGAAAGTAAAAGCCTGTGAGTCCATCCTATAGTCATGGAGTCCCAGGCCCTGCTCTTGAAGTTCAAGCTTTCGAGAGTCCTCTAATGTCTGCAAAATTCCACCCACTGTACCTTCCCTTTGTCTTGTAACCGTTTACTAGGCTGATTTAAAATGTTGCTAGGTCTGAAGTGCTTGGAAATGTATCTCCCCTCCACAGCAAAAAGCTTTTGTTGCTTCTTTGAGTTCTTTTACAGCTTTTGTGGTACTGCTTAGTTGTCTTGGTTAAGAAAACTATGGCAAGCCGGGAGCTGGTGGCTCACGCCTGTAATCCTAGCTACTCAGGAGGCTGAGATCTGAGGATCGAGGTTCAAAGCCAGCCCGGACAGGAAAGACCTTGAGACTCCTATCTCCAATAAACCACCAGAAAACTGGAAGTGGCGCTGTAGCTCAAGTGATAGAGCGCTCGCCTTGAGCTGAAGAGCTGAGGGACAGCACTCAGGCCCAGAGTTCAAGCCCCACAACCGACAAAAAAAAAAAAAAAAAAAAAACCTATGGCATTTCACGTGAAGAGCAGATTCTTCTCCATGTTACCCATCTTCTGTTCCCACGCCGTTTATTGAACAGCGGTTTCTAATTGTGACCCTAGTGCATGACCAGCTCACTGAGAAGCAGTTTCAGTTTCAGAAAAAAGGAAGAATCAGGACAGACAGGCTTGTCGCACGGATGGAGCAAGATGACATGTGAGCCCAGAGCAGATTGCGTGCATGGAAAACAGTGCCTGTCTGTCTTCCCTCATTATCTCACGTGTGTGTGTGTGTGTGTGTGTGTGTGTGTGTGTGTGTGTGTGCGCGTGCGTGCGCGCGCATACACACACATATATGTGAATGAATTACTCTTGTTTTTTGCTTATTTTTTTCTTAGAACTCTCTTGTCCCATTGGAATCAAGCCTTGCTGGAGTGTTCCCCACATTGTCTGTCCCGGGTTTTATATTAGGAAGCTATTAAGTAAGAAGGGAAGGGGAAGAGAAAGGGGAGGCAAAGACTTTTCTGGAAAAGACCCCTTCACCACAAGATGCCATGAATGCTCTGCTGTGCCCAGAGCCTCAGCCTCTCGGCAGGTCAGAGGATTCAAAATGCCCCCTCCCAACGGCTGTGTCAGATCTTTGCAAGTAAGTCTGAGTTTGGGGGATAAGGGCAAGAGTTGTTTAATTTGGGGAGATAGGGGTAGGAGTTAGCTATGGGGTTGCTGAGTTCCAGGAAGAGGGAGGGCTCTGCTCTCCTCCGGATGAGTCATAGAAACTTCTAATGTTTGCAAACATCTCCAGCCAAGCTCTGCTTTCTGGTACTGCACCCATCCCCCACCAGGGTAGAGCAGATGCACCTGAGAAGGCTGGACCAACAGTGGTTCTGCCGGCGTGCAAGATGGAAACAGCTAAGAGAAGGGAGCCACTGGTTTTGGGCGTCGGGGACTCTAGCTAATAACACCCAGGACCGGACCTTACAACGGAGGGCGGGGATCTGTTTCCAGATCAAGACCTGCTCTGGGTGGCTCAGGAAGATGACACTGAGGAACCGGGCTTCCCGGGGCCTGCCCTGTGCATAGTCTCCCCGTCAAGCCCATCTCTGGAGAAGGCTGAGAGGGAGTGAAGACACACTGGGAGAAGGAGGCAGAGGGCATTGCAGAAGAGAAGGTGGAGGCAGGGGTGAGGGGCAGCTGGGCCTTGCCTCCGTGTGGGGCAGCTGAAGGATCGCGTGCTGGGGGCGACAGCCCCTCAGCCCTGCAGACTCCGCAGCCAGATGGGGCTTGGGAGACATCCTCCCAGATGGAGCGGATGAGGCATGCCAGAAACACCGCTCCCAGGATGCACTGTTCCCCTCCTCCCCTTCCCCCCTGAGAGGAGAGGATCACAGGGTGATTGGGCAGGCAGCCAGCCCCCACGATCTTGGGGGAGCTATCAAGTAGCTAGCTAGAGTAAGATCACCATAAGTGATCTAAATATGCCCTACCACTACTTCACCTCCCCCCCTCCCCCGCCCCATTTTCTATTATGGGACCTCTGGAATGGGAGCTGGTCAGCCTGGGAACAAAGATCTTGTGTAGGAGTTTGTCTTGGTACCCTGACTACGGCATGCTCCGTCCACCCTTGGGTTCCCAGCAGCCTGAAACTCTACCTGGGAACACCAGCCTGGCACCAGCAGATCAAGGAGCCTGGCCTGGTCATCCACAAGGGTGGCTGCATTGAGTCGCACCTGCCTCCCAGGCAGCCATGTCTGCATTTGGTGCAGCTCACTGCTGAGGTCTACCGCACTTTGGGGAGCTTGGTGAGGAAAGCAGCAAAGGAGAACTTTGGAAATGTTTCCACCAAAAAAAAAAAAAAAAATCAAAGAACAGACCGACTAGAGGGAAAAATAGCTGCTATATTTAAACCACATTATCCCATCCGGGAGCTATGGGTTTCAAAGCCATCCCACAGTACTTTGTTTGGCACTGCTTATATGGGTTTCTTTTCTTTTTCTTTTTTAAAGAGAGTAACTTTTTTAATAAGAGGGTAACTTTTTTTTTCAGGGCAGTAATTGCAAAGGAAGTAGGGGGCTTCGTTACTTTGTGTGAGAGTCCCTGCCTCACTCCAGGTGCTGTGTTAGGCACCAGAGACACAAGGAAAGTGAGGACTCAAGGTTCTCAGTGTAAGAAAAAATACTCATGCAGAGCCGGGCGCCGGTGGCTGACGCCTGTCATCCTGGCCACTCAGGAGGTCGAGATCTGAGGATCGCGGTTCAAAGCCAGCATGGGCAGGAAAGTCTGTGAGACTTTTATCTCCAATAAATCATAGAAAAAAGCTGGATGTGGTGCCATGGCTCAAGTGGTTGAGTGCTAGCCTTGAGCAAAAGAAGCTCAGGGACAGCGATCAGACCCTCAATTCAAGCCCCAGGACTAGAAAGAAAAAAAGTATTCAGTAACCTTTGTGGGCCTTCTAAGTGCATAGATCCTCATTCTCCTAGCGTGTGTGTAAGGGAGAAGACAGGTGGCTGAGATACACAAACCCTACAGAAAGAAAGAAAAACTATTTCTACATGCAGCTGTCCTTTGGCTCTTCCTTCTGCCCAACTTGCTACTCTTCTTGGGCCTGAAGAGCGCAGTGGCCTCCTTCACGGAGGAGGTGGCGCCTGCCACCCTTGTCACCCTTGCATGGGTGTGCGTGGGCTGGAGATGCAAGGTGGCAGCTGCGTTTATCAGCCTGGACATGGAAATATGTATGTCATCAACCTGTGGGCGGGGCTTAAGACAATGGGCGTAAGGAAAGGTGGTAGTAGGGAAGAATGCCTCACCTAAGTCTGGGGTGCCCCAGGTTTTAGAGTGGAGTGGGGGGCATGTGAGAAGGCCTGGCTGAGGAAGAGGAGTGGCAGCTCCTGAATTCTGGGGGGCTGAGGGTAAACCATAACCCAGGAGGGCCTCCAGAGTGAGGTGCTGTTTGGGCCTTGATCCTGAAGGAAGATAGGGCTTCTGCAGGCAGAGCCCAGGCCTACTGATTTCAGCACCAGGGTTTTCCTGGCAGCCTTACTCAGCAGCCTGAGGAGGTTGAAGGAGCAGCCGCACGCACATCAGCTAGACGCAGGATGGGAATGCAGATTCCTGGGCTCACCGGGGACCTACTGAGGATTTCAGAGGCAGGCTAGACTCTGTTGTCGCAGTGCTCTAGGGGATGCAGAGGAATGCCAAGGTTTGAGAGCCACCATGGCAGGGGAGTACTTCCCCATTCTGGGTCACAGAGCGGGCCCCCCCCCTTGCAGGGAGTGGGGGGGCGCCACAGTCTGCTTCCAGGGGTGGTCACGTGACTCGGAAAACCTTTGGCCTTTTTCCACTGCAGTCACCCCTAAAACTTGTGAATTGTAAGCTGGAGACACCAGGAGTGGGTCTGCCTCCACTGGCACAGAATGGATAGAGCTTGGCCCCAGCAACTGACCATTCCATCAAGCTGTTGGGCTTGGAGGCCATGCCCATGAAATCCCTCTTATAAGAGTGTGTGTTCTGAAAACTCAGTCATGAAAAGAAGGCTTGCCAATGTGGGAAGTGAGAACAGGGGAGGAGAAGGAAGGTTCTGGAAAAGAGGTTCTATTGGGCCAGGTGCTGCTGGCTCATATTTGTAATCCTAGCAACTCAGGAGGCTGAGATCTGAGGATCACCATTCAAAGACAGCCCCGGCAGAAAAGTTCTCATCTCCAGTTAACCACTAGAAAACTGGAAGTGGTGCTATGGCTCAGAGTGGTAAGAATGCTAGCCTTGAGTGAAGCTAGCCTGGAGTGAAATAGCTCAGATAGCGCCCGCCTAAGCCTTGAGTTCAAGCCCCATATCTGACCAAAAAAAAAGTTCTGTTGGGCAAATTGTCAAATGTTAAGTCTAGCAGGCATGAGGTATTCACAATGTGTGTATTAACAAAGTGAGTTTTCCATGGGAAACACCACCAGAATGGGACATTTGGAGACCAAAGCATAGTCCTCCCATGAAGTTCTTATGAACAGTGGGGCATGGTGGTGCATGTCTGTAATCCCAGCACTTGGAATACTGAAGCTGGAAGATCATGAATTTGAGGCTAGCCTGGGCCTACATAGTTGATGTAACTCAATAATGTGGGCTACTCAGCTACCATTCTTTTTAAGTGTGCATCTCAGAGCAAGCAAGGGATGGCAGGTGGAACTCTGTCCCTTATGTATACAATCCACAGGTATCAGAAACACTGTAAGATGCTTAAAGTGCATTATGAGTATTGGTTCTAATACACAGGTGGGTATTTTTCATACAAAATGATCCTCAAGTCAGGACAGCTACATCAAGTACTCAACCAAAGGAAGAGCGATGCGTTCCAATACTGCATAACAAAATATCATCAGGATAAATAAGCAGCAGTGTCTCAAGATCTTTGCCTTCTTTTTTTTTTTTTTTTTTTTTTTTTGTCGGTTGTGGGGCTTGAACTCTGGGCCTGGGCACTGTCCCTCAGCTCTTCAGCTCAAGGCGAGCGCTCTACCACTTGAGCTACAGCACCACTTCCGGTTTTCTGGTGGTTTATTGGAGGTAGGAGTCTCACGGTCTCTCCTGCCCAGGCTGGCTTTGAACCGCGATCCTCAGATCTCAGCCTCCTGAGTAGCTCGGATTACAGGCATGAGCCACCAGCGCCCGGCGATCTTTGCCTTCTTGAGTTAGAACACATCTATACTCAAGGTGTTCTATAACAGTTGTACAATGAAGTCTGATTTGGTTATCTTTCATCTGGAATGAATGGCTAGAAATCCTATTGGATAGAGACAAAGAAGTCATGCTTATCAAATTAGGTGTGACCCAATTCTGGGGTGGATAGCCATCTCTCTGAATGGTAGAACTGAAGATGTAGACTCCAGAAGACCAGACCCTATTGATAGAAAAGGAGCATGAAAATATTGTGATAGGCAGAGTTTAGTGCCTGGGTTAAAAAAAAAAATCTAAGTACACAGTAAAGAGATCTGATATGACTGCAGTTTATATATAAAGGACTCAATCTGGGTTGATTGCTCTCACGATCAACAGTGTAGAGGAAAGGACCCAGAGAAAAGGTGGGCAGTGGACATTCCCCCATAAGCCCACGTCCACACTTCTGTGCCTGGTATTGGGCATCCCCAGAAGTGGAAACAATGACAGAGAGACCGGCTGTGCTTTGTAGTTGGGGAAAGAGATTGTGAGCACTAAAGTTCTTGACATACTCAAAGGGCTTCACACAGGAGAGGGATTCAACACTTCCATTCAGAGCAGCCCCTGAGGGCTAAAGCAGAACATTTGTAGAGAAGTTAGCTGAGTGGAGGTGGACTCAGCCCTTTAATGATGAGAGCTGTTCAAACATGGAACAGGTTGCCTTTTGCCGTCTGTGTGGCTTACAGGAGGGCTGTGGAGATCAGGGAGTGGCTGGGCCTCTTCAACTGGCTTTTTCTGTGTGGCTTTTAAAGCTGGTTGGCCTTGTATCTGCTATTGCCCTTGCCACACAAGTCTTTGAAGTCCTTTCACCCAATCATCCATCTTTCTGAATCACAGTTTCTCTTTTTTCTCTCCTTGGCCCCAATTAATTGAACATGGCCACGATCCTTGTTGAAAAGGATTGTATTTCTAAAACCTATTCTTGTTCTTTTAAAGCTTTGTTGAAAGAAGCAAGTATGACACAATGCATAAAATTTAATTTCACATAAGAGCAACCAGATATTTCTGCCTTTGGAAAGCTGAGTTTATGTTTTGGCAACCTGTAAGTTTTTGTTGTTTGGGCCGGTCATGGGGCTTGAACTCTGGGCTTGCAGCTGTCCCTGAGCTCTTCAGCTCAAAGCTAGCGCTCTACCACTTGAGCCACAGCGCCACTTCGGGTTTTCTGGTGGTTAGCTGGAAGTCTCACGGGGATGTTTCTGGGAGACATTTTTTCTTTTTTGCTGCTTTTGGGGCCTGAGCCTCTCTGTGCTCAATCTACCACTTGAGCCACAGCACCCACTTCCAGCCTTTTCTGTTTATGTGGTATTGAGGAATCGAACCTAGGGCTTCATTCATGCTAAGCAAGCATTCTACCACCAAGCCACATCCCCAGCCATGGGGATGTTTCTTGTCAGGGTTTGTTTTGTTGTTGTGGGCTTGAACTCTGGGCCTGGGCGCTGTCCCTCAGCTCTTCAGCTCAAGGTGAGTGCTCTACCACTTGAGCTACAAAGCCACTTCCAGCTTTTTCTGTTCATGTGGTACTGAGGAATGGAACCCAGGGCTTCATGCATGAGAGGCAAGCACTCTACCACTGAACCACCTTCACAGCCCCGCATTTACAACTGAAGTAATCTTCAGATCTCAGCCTCCTGAGTAGCTAGGATTACACCAGTGCCTGGTGTGAGGTTTTAGAGATGCCTACAGGATGAGGTGCCAAAGGCATATGTTGTACAAATGATGTCCATGGGAACAATTCTAGGCTAAAAAATCACAGGGCTGGGCTGGGAAGGTGGCTCAGTGGTAGAGTGCTTGCCTTGCATGCATTAGGCCCTGAGTTCGATTCCTCAGCACCACATAAGCAGAAAAAAAAAAAGCTGGAAGTGGTGCTGTGGCTCAAGTGGTGGAGCGTTAACCTTGAGCTCAAGAGCTGAGGACAGCGGCCAGGCCGAGTTCAGGCCCCATGACCAGACACCCGCCTCCAAAAAAAAAAAAAAAAATCACAGGGCTTTTGTTTGAGTATTGCAGTCTCCAGTGTGTACAAGCGCTTACAGGAAGTGCAGGAGGTGGTGGAATATGGTAATAGGAGTGATGAACACTGCAGTTTTTCACCTTGGGTGTTTAAACCCAACATTTTCATGAGTTCAGAGGCCCTCCAAGGTTTTGTTGTTTTTTCACAAATGGAATTCAGCAGAAATTTGCTAAGGCCTTCCTGTGGGTGGAGCCTTTGCAGGTCACTGATTGATGGGCTGGAGGGACTCTCATTCATTCAAATAGCAGACAGTTGTTCAACACTTGATGAGCTTATACCAGGGGCTATGCTGTGTAAGATAGGCATTAATAGCCAAACAACTACATTCCATCTCCATCTCCGAGATAAGTGCTGGGGTGGGGGGGTGTTGAATACTGTTATTGGAGGTGGACTGACTGTAGTCGTCTCCGAGGATGCAGAGATCTGGTTGGGGGGAGGGAAGGCCTGAAGTTAGAGCTGAAGTCAGGTACCAGAATTCTAAGAGACGCTTATAAATCAGAAGGGCTGGCGCTCCGCAGGGGAGTCCCAAAGTCAACTTACCGCCACCTCCAGACTGAGAAAGGGAACAAATCCCTGCCCTCCCCTCCCCCCCCCGCCTGGGGCTGGGGGGGAGGGGGCGGCGGCGCCGGGGGAAGCGGTGCCCCGCGCGTCTCGGGCGAGACCCCGGCCCCGCCGCCGCCCCGCGCCCCGCACGGCGATCCTCGCTCCTCTCGCGCCCGGCTTTGCTGGGCCTTTTCCAAGTATCGATCAAACCTCCCTGGCAGCCTCCACTCCTCGGAAATAATGACAGATCGGACGTGGCCGGCAGCGCCCCGGGATCGGCATCTGCCCGAGGGGCAGCGGAGTTTGGGGGAGGGGGTTCTGGCTCTACTTTTTGCCTCCGCGGTCCGGCTGCTCCCCCGCGGCCGTTCCCTTCGAGCGTGGCTCGACCTCAGCGGGGTTCGGGCCCGCGGGAGCGCGCAGGCCCGCAGCGCGGACGGGGACGCTCCCGGGCAGCCGCACCTCAGCTCCGGCTGGCGCAGCGGCCGCCCAAGGCGCACCCTCGCCGGGCCGCGGGGCGCGGCTCCCGCGCGGGGCTCCGGGGGGGACAGGTCAGGGCGCCGAGCGCGGCCCGGCGGCCGAGGCGAGGGGCGAGCCAAGGACACGGCCCGCGCGTCTCGGGACCCCAGGGGCGGACTGGACCCCGCGCAGACCCCGGGGCGGCCCGCCGTGAGCCCCGCTGCCCCCCACGTCCGTGGACGGCGAGGCCGGGGAACCCGGCGGCAGGGAGCCCAGCCCGCCCGGCCCCGGCCGGGCCGCAGCGCGCAAAGCGCGGGCGCCGGTCTCTGCTGCGCGGGCGCGCGGGTGCGCGGGCGGCCTCGATCCGGGTTCCTGGGACGGCGCGCGTGGGGGGGCGGGGCCAGGCGCGGGGGCGCGCGGCGCGGGGGCGCGCCAGGGGGCGGGGCCGGGCCGCCCGCGCCGCGCTGGGCGCTCTCGGCCAATGAGCGGCGTCCACATGCCGCGGCGGCGGCGAGAGGGGAGGCAGCGGCCGATAAATGCTATTAGAGCAGCCGCCGCGGAGCCGTCCCCGACGCCGCCGCCGCCGCCTCCTCCGCCGCCGCAGTATCCGCCGCCGCTGCCGGGGGTGCGGAGCCGAGGGACCCCGCGGGCGCGCCGCACTCCTCCCCGCCGCCTCGCCTCTCGCTCGGTTCCGCCCCGAGGGGTCTTCCCGGCGCCCCCTCCTCCGGCCCGGGCGGGGTCGCGAGTCACCTCAACGGTGCGGAGCGGGGGCCCGGGCCGCGGCCTGCGCCCCGCGGCGGTTGAGCCCCGAGCAGGCCCTTCCTTCCCCGGGGGTCGGGGCCGCGCGCGGGGCGGTTGTCTGAGGGAGGACCGCGGGTGATTCAGCGCCGGGCCAGGCGGAAGCGGCCCGGGGCGGCGGCGAGCAGAGCGCGCCCGGGCGCCCGGGGTGGCACGAGCCCGCGGCCCGAGTGCGAGGCGGAGGCGAGGAGGCCGCGGGGACGGGAGGCGAGGGCGGCCGGGCCCCCGCAGCCATGGAGAACGCGCACACAAAGACGGTGGAGGAGGTGCTGGGCCACTTCGGCGTCAACGAGAGCACGGGGCTGAGCCTGGAGCAGGTCAAGAAGCTCAAGGAGAGATGGGGTTCCAACGGTAGGTGCCGGCCGGGCTTGCAGCGGCCGGGAAGATGGCTGACCGGGCTCCACCTCGTGGGGCTCGGCTCGGCGCCCGCCGACGGCTGCGGGCGTTCCGCGTGCCCGGCCCCGCGAGGGGGAGAGGGGCCGCGGGCGGGCGGGGGCGCCGGCCCGGCCTCCGCGCCACCTCCGGGGTCTCGAGCCCTTGACCTTTCCCCGGGCGCCGCGCGCCGCGCGCCGCTCGCCGGCGGCCTCGCGCGCCCGCCCCGGTGGAAGGAGGACGTGTCTCCCGCTGCTGGGTTGAGCCCAGCGAGGTAGTCTCCTGATTTTCGGCCGATTTCTTTCGTTCTGTTTTGTATCGGATTTTTGTATTCTGCGCCCTCCTCCACCCCTCTTTGTTTTTTTGAGACAGGGTCTGTCCTTGTAGTCAGGGCTAGCCTCGAACTCTCTATGTAGCCAAGCTGGCCTCGAACTCTCGATCCTCCGTCGGTCTCTCCAAAATGCTGGCATTGCAGGATTCCAGCCGGTTTACGAGGCGTCTCTGGGGTTGGGAAATACGCTGGCCGTTCTTGTCCTACCCGAGGTTCGCATCTGGAAGAAGCGATGACCTCGCTGAAACTCTGCTTGTTTCAGGAACCGTGAAATATTTTACCATCGGACCTAAGGTCACTGAAGATACTGTATTTTTCTTGAAGTATCGTCTTTGGAGGTTTCCTGTTTTGGGGGGGGGTGTTGGACATGCATATATCAAGGTGTCTTTCAAAGACAGTAGCAGTTAAGATATTGGCGATTCCTTTTTAAAAGATAATGCTAAATGTCTTTTTTTTCTTCTTCCCCTCTTGACATGTGACCTGATGAATTCTACGTTCTGCAGAGTTACCAGCCGAAGAAGGTAAGTAACCTTAACATGTTATCTGTGCAAGTCTGTGTGCCCATGTTGTGGTGGCAATTGACAAAATATGTTTATTTCTAACAGGAAAAACCTTGCTGGAACTTGTGATTGAGCAGTTTGAAGACTTACTAGTTAGAATTTTATTGCTGGCAGCCTGTATATCTTTTGTAAGTATAAAGAAAAATTATTATTTTTTCTTTGCCTCCTCCCCAAAGCTAAAAGTATTGCATATATAAACCAGAAAGCAAATAATGCCCATGAAGTGAAAACCATTCAGAGATGTGAGCTGTGCTCCATGCTTAGAAACAAAAATTTGTATTCTTAAAATACAAATTCAGAAAAATAGATGCCTGGCATTTATAATACAAAATTTATTCCTGAGTGTGCAAGGTCTTAGGGATCTTTGTGGTTTACTAGCTTTTAGTAGCAAAACATTTTTTATTGGGAGGCCTTTTTGTTTGGGGTTCTTCCATTTGTTATCATGCTATAAGATCACACTAAGGTGATGTTGGGTGCTGTAGTCTGTAAATAGAACGTACAAAAGGAATATTCCAGTTGCTTCCCCTGCCTGGTAGTGGCAAGGTGACAGTTGTTCCTGACAGTGACAAGAATGATGACAGCAGTGATGGCACCACTGTTGACCAAATTTGGTCACTGACCTTTAAGGGGGAGAAGGGGATATTATGTATCTAAATTGGACCCCTAGGTTGAGTGGTTCCTGGAGTGAGTGTACAAGATGCAGTGTAGTTGCTTCTAAATATTAAGAAAAAAAGCCAGCTTAGTGTTTTCCCTTGTTCTGTATGTGTTTCCATGCTTGAGTCCTGTCTGGGTTGCTAAGAAACTCATGAAATGCAAGAACTACAGCAGAAAAAGGGCGATGAAAATGGCTTGGGATATTTTAGATTATTAACATTTTTTTTTCGGTTCAATTTTTTTTTAATAGCGTTTTTACCCTTGGATAGTTGACTTGGTAGTTTTCCTAAAAATGGTCATGAGTGGGCACTGATGTTCTGAATCTAGCAACATGAGGGTGCCTTTTGTATTCAGTTCTTTCCTTTCTTTTCTTTTCTTGCCAGTCCCTGCGCTTCTTTTGCTTAAGGCTAGCACTCTACCACTTGAGTCACAGCACCACTTCTAGCTTTTTGTGTGTATGTGGTACTGAGGACTCGAACCCAGGGCTTCATGCATGCTAGGCAAGAACTCTACCACTAAGCCACTTTCCCTACTCTTGAATTCTTACTAAAAGCTGATAGGAAGGGGGGAAGGGAGATCACACAGTGCACAACTTTTTTCAAATTGAGCAAAATTGACATGCCTACAAGGTCTTATTTTTGTATAGTTAGATGTGCATAAGTCTCAGGGACTTACAATCTTGTCTTTATAACAACTATATTAGAGAGATGCTATTTTGAGAACTAAATGAACAAAGCAGTTGGAATTTATCTGTCAGGTGAAGGAAAGACGACTTTTATGCCTTTTGGGATGGGGGGTCAGTTATGGGGCTTGAACTCTGAGCCTGCATGCTCTCCGTGAGCTCTTCAGCTCAAATCACTCTACCACTTGAGCCATAGTTCCACTTAGTTATGCCCATTTTTTTGAAGTAGTGATGACAAGAGGTCACCTTTGTGTACATAACTTGTGCCTTGAGACTTAATATGTCATATTGGCTAAGTGGTGTGTAGCCATTAATAATTCAGTTCCCATGAACCTTTTCTGTGGTTTTCATTGAGTAATGTTGTCATAGCATACTATTTAGCATACTGAATCATTTACTCTGTACTTCACATGAGGTCTTTCCGTGGTTTAAACAAAACAATAAGTGACTACTCTTTTGCCAGTTAAATGAGTAGCGCTATTTGATAAACTGTAGTTTCAAAGCATTTCCAAAATAAATGATTTATTTGGGTATATTTTATTTAGGGTTTATATTTATGCTGGGCTTACATAATTCTGAAATAGTCTCAACTTTGGCAGTTAAATACTGGTTGGTGTTCACTAAGGTCATGAGGGAGCTCTTAGAAGCGAATCAGCTAGTGTGTATAAGCCAAAGGTAAAATAAAGTTTTACTGGATTAATTGTTATAACTTGAAGCAGTATGAAAGTAATGCCATCTGTGTGGCATAAAGAAGCCGCTGGCTAAAGCAGTTGGCCATTTGGGTTTTATAGGCATCTTTTGAGTGGTCAGTGATTTGTTAGTGAGTAGAATTTGTGATGTGTGTTAATTTTTTTTTTTTTTTTTTACTTTGAAGTAGGAGTTTGTAGTTTAAGCATTTTCAAAGATTAAAGTAAATGCTATTTGTGTGTGTGTGATACAACATAGCCTATGTAGAGCTGTTTTGGGGTTGAAATTTGAGTTTGTTTTTAGTAACTACCACTTGGAATTACTCAAGAAATGAGCTGTTATATTTTTATTATATGGGTCAATAGCTAAAGAGTGGGTGCTTAGGGAGTACATTTTCTGTAGTCCGCATTTAATTTGCTTGGGCTTCTTTGATTAAAAAGTTGTGGATAAAAACGAATTTTGTAGATTTCCCCATGGGAGAAGTTTGCCCTTGGATGTTGTTCTTGACCTTTTCACGCTTCACCTTCTCTCAGGAAAGACCCGGAGTCTTGTGATGAGTGCATATCTATTGCCTTAACGGGAAAACATGGCCAAGGAGAAATCGGTTTGTTTTGCAGAAGTGAATTAGCAGTTGTTGAGTATATGTAATACATCTTTAGATACAGACTGCTGGGGTTATTTCAAATATCAAACCAAGTAGTAAACTGTTAACTGTAGTTAATATTTTGCTGCAGTCCATGAGATAGTTTTTTTTCTTAAAGTTCATGTGGATTAGAATTAAACTTTACATTTCCTTTTCCACATGGATGGTAGAAATCCCTTAATTTGATAATCAAGACTTATTTCACTATTTCATTCTCTTAGGTTAGTAACTTAAATACAACATCATACACTTGCCTCACTGCCCACGCTCTGCTTCCTCTCTGTCACTGGCCATACAGCAGTGAACAAAATGGATAAAGTCCCTTCCTTACCTGGAAAATAATGGAATTGGGAGAAAGTAAAGTGAGGGTGTTGTTACTAAGTCCTCTGAGGAAGAGGTATTGGATAGCACTAGGGTTTGGACTCAGGCCCTTTCTGCTGACTAAGAAGTGCTCTGTCCATGGATCCTCACCTCCAGCAGAAGGTGACATTGAGAAAAGACCTGAAGATTAGCAGCTTTGGGGCCATATTGGTCTGTCTAGCTCTTAAAATCCTCTTTCTGATGAACATTTGTGTAGGTATTTTCTACTCTACAGCCAACTGAAACTTTCTGGACTGTGGCACTTCTCCAACTCTTCGTTACATTTTAATAATTTTATTTTTGGGGGGGGGTCCGGTGGTGGGGCCTGAACTCTGGGCCTGGGTGCTGTCCCTCAGCTCTTCAGCTCAAGGCTAGTGCTCTACCACTTGAGCCACAGCGCCACTTCCGGCTTTTTTTCTTTTTTGCTTATGTGGTGCTGAGGAATCGAACCCAGGGCCTCTGGCATGCAAGGCAAGCGCTCTACCACTGAGCCACCTTCCCAGCCCACATTTTAATAATTTGTGCATGTGTGTTTGTCAATGTCTGAAATGTTCAGATTATTTCTGTTAGCATTTCAAAACATATGCAGGCTGGGAAGGTGGCTCAGTGGTAGAGCGCTTGCCTTGCATGCATGCATAAGGCCCTGGGTTCAATTCCTCAGCACCACATAAGCAGGAGAAAAAAAAGCCGGAAGTGGCGCTGTGGCTCAAGTGGTAGAGCGCTAGCCTTGAGCTGAAGAGCTGAGGAACAGCACCCAGACCCAGAGTTCAAGCCCCATGACCGACAAAAAAAAAAAAAATATGGAATCTGTTTATTTTGGTTTCTCAGAACAATATTTTAAAGAAATAATACATTATGTAGTGGTTGAATTTTTCTCCTGTTTTCATTTTTTTTTTTTTTTTTTTTTAATGGGATGAGGGCTGGGAAGGTGGCTCAGTGGTAGAGTGCTTGCCTTGTAGCATGCATGAGGCTCTGGGTTCAATTCCTCAACACCACATAAGCAGAAAAAGCCGGAAGTGGTGCTGTTGCTCAAGTGGTAGAGCTCTTGCCTTAGGCTAAAGAGCTGGAGGGACAGCGCCCAGACCCAGAGTTCAAGCCCCATGATTGACCAAAAAAAAAAAAAAAAAAAAAAGCATGAAAAGCCAGGTGTAGGTGGCTTATGCCTGTAATCCTAACTACTCAGGAGGCTGAGATCTGAGGATTGCAGTTCAAAGCCAGCCTGGGCAGGAAAGTCCATGAGACCCTTTTTTTTTTTTTTTTTTTTTTGGTTGGTCGTGGGGCTTGAACTCTGGGCCTAGGCACTGTCCCTGGGCTCCAAAGCTAGCACTCTAGCATTTGGGGATTTTTCTGTGATTAATTGCAGATAAAAGTCTAATGGACTTTCCTGCCTGGGCTGGTTTGAATTGTAATCTCACATCTCAGCCTTCTGAGTAGCTAGGATTACAGGCATGATCCACCAGCAATCAGTTTTGGATTGCTTATCAGTTAATTAAATTGGTTCATCTTCACCTGGGGCTGTAGCACATAATTCTCTGGGTTATTTATGATTTTGAGGCATTATCTCTAAACTATTCAGAAACGGTCAGGTATTGGTGGCTAATGTCTGTAATCCTACATACTCTACAGGCTGAGATCTAAGGATCGTGGTTCACAGTCAGCAGAGGCAGGAAAGTCTGTGAGACTCTTCTCTCTAATCATCAGAAAACTGGAAGAGGTGCTGTGGCTGAAAGTGGTAGAGTGCTAGTCTTGAACAAAAAGTTGAGGGACAGCCCAGGCCTGGAGTTCAGGCCCCATGATTGACCACCCCCCCCCAAAAAAAAAAAAAGTATTCAGAAATTACTGATTGTCAGTTTTTTTTTTTGGTCGGTCGTGGGGCCTGAACTCTGGGTCTGGGCGCCATCCCTGAGCTCTTCAGCTCAAGGTTAGAGCTCTACTACTTGAGACACAGTGCCGGCTTTTTCTGCCTATGTGGTGCTGAGGAATCGAACCCAGGTCCTCATGCATGCAAGGCAAGCATTCTTACCACTGAGCCACCTTCCCAGCCCCTGGTTGTCAGTTTTAACTAGATTGGATACCATGCTTTCATCTTCATGAGATTGGCCCACTAGCTTCTCATCAAGCAGAAATGAGTATGTGTCAAGTAAGTATAAGAATGTGCCGGAAGCCAGTGGCCCATACCTGTAATCCTAGCTACTCAGGAGGCTAAATCTGAGGATCCAGGCTCAAAGCCAGCCCAGGCAGGAAAGTTTGTGAGACTTCTCCAGTGAACTAGGAAAACTGGAAGTGGCGCTGTGGCTCAAGTGGTAAAGCACTTGCCCTAAGCTGAAGAGCTGAGGAATTGTGCTCGGGCCCAGAGTTCAAGCCCCTGACTGACCAAAAAAAAAAAAAAAATGCCTGTATTTCCTGAGCATAACAGTTAAAGGAAGGCCACCTAAAAGAGAAGCCTACTGCCTTGCACAAATTAGGATTCTTTGACACTTGAAATCCTATTCATGAAAAATATGTTTCTTTTTCTTTTGGTAGCACTGGGGTTTGATCTCACAGGCCTTGTGTTTGCTAGGCAGGTGCTCTGCCGCTTGAATCATACTTTTTCTTCTTCTTTGTTTCTTTAGTTTTTTCCTGATAGGAGCTCACCTTTTTGCTTGGTCTCAGACCACCATCCTCCTATCCCTATCTGCCTCCCAAGTAGCTGGGATCAGAGGCTGTGCAACCACGCCCAGCCATATGCGTTGCTTGAAAAGTGGAGGTATTCCTTGACACTGCTTGCCTTAATCCTTTTGCTCCAGCGGTTAAGGGATGTTGCTGTAAGTGTATCCCCCAGGCTTGGCTGCCGAGGAGGAAATTTATACCAGCTTTAACAGGGTGCGAAGCTTATCTAACAGCTGTTAATGCCTCACTGACCTTTTAGAAAGGCCCTAGTCACTCTTCAAGTTGAGCAATTTTTCTCCCCTAAGAGCTAATTAAGTTTCTTATTTCTGATATGCTCTCCTTGGCAAATGTTTGGAAGGCCAGTATCAGCAGCTGTGATCCTGCAGCTACCAAAATTTATGTCTTCCTAGAGAAATTTTCATTCTGGCATTAGGCCTGCCCTTACTGCAGGGACTGGCCTGTTGAAAGCCAGTGGCAGCACGTGTCACATTCATTCTGATTTTCTTCCGCCTCAATTGCCAGTGGTGATTGACATGTGTCGGGACATGGGTGCTGCTGCTTTTGTTTTTCCCCTGCTTTAATTTGTTAATTGAGTGTTGCTCTCTTGTAAAATTCATATTAAGCCTTGTTGTAATTGTCATTTTTGATCATTTGCTAGTTGTGCAAAAGCTTAACATTATTTAGTATTTGACTAAGTACAAATGTAGTCTTTATTATCATAAATCATGTCTGTCTTTTTTTAACTAAATAATGAAATATGGACAGTTTTAACTTTTTAAAGCAATGTTGGGTATGTTTGTTTAGCAAACCACACTTTCCAGATTGAATCTTTAGAATTGGCAGTTTCCATGAAGTTGCTACTGGTGATTGGCATTTTTCATTTTTTGGTTTCTGCTTAAATTTGTAACCATTGAAATTACTCTGGGTTTTAAAATTTTTTATGTGTTTGTGTGCCAGGACTGGGGCTTGAACTCAGGCCTTAGGCTCTAACTTGGCTTTTTTGCTCATAGTAGTGGCTCTGTTATTGAGTCACACCTCCATTTTCAGCTTTTTTTTTTTTCCCCCCTCCTGGCTAATTGGAGATTAGAATCTGGACTTTTCTGCCCAGGCTGGCTTTGAGCCCCATTCCTTAGATCTCAGCCTCCTGAGTAGCTGGGATCACAGGTGTGAGCCACTGGCATCAAGTCCATGCTCTTTATCATTATTACTGAGATTCTTTGTGTTCTCTTCTTGCCACTTTCATAATGGTTTGATTAAAAACAATATAGTGTGGTTGTTAATTTGTAGATTGGGGCGGGGGGGGGGAGCACTGGGGGGCGCAGATGGCCTTGCATTGTTCTCCAGGCTGGCCTTGGGTCATCAGTTCTCCCTCAGCTCCTTCCTTGTGACTTAAGTCATCTCTAAAGTGCCATGTTGCTAGATGCAATGTGGTTGATAACCTTCAGAATATATTCATCATCTCAGAATATCCTTGTAATTCTGAGTTGACTTTTGGTATTATCACTGAAAATAGGCCATTAATGGCTTATATACTACAAATATGAGTCAATGATCATATTAGTGGGTTTTGTTTTTAGTGTTTTTATTTTTGTTGGTCATGGGGTTTGAACTCTGGGGCTTGAACTCTGGTCCTGGGCGCTGTCCCTCTGCTTTTCAGCTCAAGGCTAGCACTTTACCATTTGAGCTACCGCGCCACTTTCGGTTTTCTGGTATTTTCTTGGAGATAAGAGTCTCACAGATTTTCCTGCCCAGGCTGGCTTTGAACCGCTATCCTCAGATCTCAGCCTCCTGAGTAGCTAGGATTACAGGCATGAGCCACCAGCGCCCAGCTACATGTTGGTTTTTATTATGAGTTTGTACACACATTAGTGTTATTTCATGTGATTATTAAATCAACACGACTGATGTTCACCTTTTACTTTAGTAAAATCAAGAGTTTAAAGTTTTATTTCTTTGAAGTTACGCATATAAAATGAGTTAGATACTTAGGTTTTAAACAGAATTACTACATCAAAAAATAAATTTCTCTCTTGTATATTGTTAAGAAGCTACATAGTTTGGACTCCCAAGAGTGATTATGAACACTATGAGCTGGTTGTTTATATAATAACATTTTGCCTCCATTTGTTTTTAGACAATGTAAGAAAAGAGGTTTTGTCTATCATAATTCCTTTAATGCCAACCACTTTTGTTATAACAGTGTCACTAAGCCTAACGACATAACAGTCTAATGCATGGCATTTTCTCTTCTAGGTTTTGGCTTGGTTTGAAGAAGGTGAAGAAACCATTACAGCCTTTGTAGAACCTTTTGTGATTCTGCTTATATTAGTAGCCAATGCAATTGTTGGTGTGTGGCAGGTAAGTGGTAATTTATATAGGTGATTTTTGAAGAAGCTGCACTAATCTCTCCACTACCTCTTTTTTCCTAATATGTTCGTTAAAAATAGATCTGTTGAGTGCCATTGTCTCATAGCTGTGATCCTACCTACTCAGGAGGCTGAGATCTGAGGATTGTGATTGGAAGCCACTATGGGCAGGAAGGTCTGTGAGATATTTTTTCCCCCCCTTTGATCGTGGAACTCTGGGCCTGAGCGCTGTCCTTCAGCTCAAGGCTTGAGACACAGCACTACTTCCAGTTTTCAGGTGGTTAATTGGAGATAAGAATCTCATGGACGGGCTGGGAAGGTGGCTCAGTGGTAGAGCGCTAGCCTTGAGCTGAAGAGCTGAGGGACAGCACCCAGGCCCAGAGTTCAGGTCCTATGACCGGACCCAAAAAAAAAAAACAAACAAAAAAGAATCTTCTCATGGACTTTCCTGTCTGGGCTGGCTTTGAACCGCAAGCCTCAGATCTCAGCCTTCTGAATAGCTAGCATTACCGGTGTGAGCCACCAGTGCCCGGCTGATCTATGAGATTCTTACTCAATTGGGAATTCTTTTTTATTTTTATTTTTTTTAATTTAATTTAATTTTATTTGTGAACATACTGTACAGAGGAGTTACAATTACATGGGCAGGATAATGCGTACATTTCTTACCAAGCATTGCAGCCTCCTCCTTTGTTTATCCTTCACATCCCTTCCCAGCCTCCCCCCTCCCCCCCAATCCCAATCCTTCTCCTTCTCCCCCTTCCCCCCCCAATTGGGGATTCTTCCTCAATTAACCAGCCAAAAAACAGGCCAGAAGTAGAGGTGTGGCTCAAGTGGTAGAACACCAGCCTTGAGAGAAAAAGTGACAGTGCTTAGACCCTAAGTTTAAGCCCCAATAATGATAGCAAAATAAAAAAATTCTATTGAAAGGCTACATGTATGTTCTTTTTTTTTTTTTGGTCGGTCGTGGGGCTTGAACTCTGGGCCTGGGCGCTATCCCTCAGCTCTTCAGCTCAAGGCAAGCGCTCTATCACTTGAGCTATAGCGCCTCTTCTGGTTTTCTGGTGGTTTATTGGAGATAGGAGTCTCACGGTCTTTCCTGCCCGGGCTGGCTTTGAACTGCGATCCTCAGATCTCAGCCTCCTGAGTAGCTAGGATTACAGGCGTGAGCCACCAGCGCCCGGCACATGTATGTTCTAATGAATGACAAACTATACCTTATACATACGCAGTTTTTACAATTTCTTCTCCATAGTAATAGTACCTAAAGAAAATGGATGGGAAAGGCTGGAAATAAATGGTGCTATGTGTATGACACTTGTGAGGCATGCACAGAACCCTCCACTCCCAGCACCACAAGGAAGAGAAGTTGGCACTTAGGATGCTGATTTAGAATGCTCACCTGACCCAGGAGTTTTTGAGACCAATCTGAGCAAAAGCAAGGAGAGAATTTTGTTCTTTTTGTGGTGGTAGAGAGCTCAGCATGCCTCAAATGTGCTATATTGAGTTCTCTATCACTGAAGTTTATCTCCAAAGTTTTTGTTTTAAGATAGGGTCTCAGCATATAACCCCAGCTGACCTTAAACTTGAAAACCTATAACCTTGTTACCTTTTTGTTATACGTGAGCTATATTTATATTTCTTCCAAGTAGACTGTTTTTGGTGTAATTGGTTTAAATCTATTATTATGTTTCCTATTCTCTGTGTTAACATGATTATGTGTGTGCATGCATGCCTAGGCACTTTCTCTGAGCTGTCTTTGCAAAAAATGCTCAAGGATAGCACTCTTCCACTTGAGCCATAGTTACACTTCAGGTTTTTTTTTTTTTTTTTTGGACATTGGAGTCCCATGGACTTTTCCTGCCTAAGCGCGCTCCCAGCCACGATCCTCAGATCTCAGCCTCCTGAGTACAATTATACACATGAAACACTGCCACCTGGCTAAGCGTGATTTTTTTTTTTTCTTTCTTTTTTTTGTCGGTCATGGGTCCTGAACTCTGGGCCTGGGCTTGTCCTCAGCTCTACCATTTTAGGCACAGTGCCACTTCCGGCTTTTTCTGCTTATGTGGTGCTGAGGAATTGAACCCAGGGCCTCATGTATGCAAGGCAAACACTACACTGAACCTCCTTCCCAGCCTAAGCATGATTTTTGATAGCTTCTTCTGCTCCACTCAATTAAAACTATCAGGGTGATTTTAATTATGATCTTTTTCTCAGAGTCTGAAATATGTAGCTTATCTCATTCAAATATGATTGTGCTTGTTTTAGTTGAGCAAAATAGAATACTCTGGAAACACCTCCATAACCTTGAGCAGCCCATTAGGTTCTACTTGATGTGATCTTGAAGGGTAGGAAGTGAACTATCATGATTTATAAACTTAGAGGGGAGAAAATCTTGAAGCTTGTTTCACATTTTACATCAGTTGAAGAGCAGCAATGATGATAATTTATTCTAATAATAACTTTTGCATTTAGACTGAAGGCCCTTTACAATATTGACCTTATAGTTAAATGGTCTAGTACTTGTTCATTGAAAGATGATGGAGATAAACTAAAGGAAATTTCATCATGAGATCCCCACATGTAACATCTGCTATACTTTTGCAGGGTTGCTTGCATTAAAAGTGAGGCACTCAGAATGGTAGCTTTGGTCATTCAGCTTTAGGCAAGTTTGAGTCCTTATCTCCAATTTCGAAATTGGGAAGAAAAACTGACTTAAGATTGATAATGTTAGTATCTGATGCTGAAAGTAATACATGCGTGCCTGGTGGTACTGCAGAGAATTCCTGTGATATCCTTGTCTTTATCATTAGAATGATAGCTCTTCGAATTTGTGACACCATATGATTTACTTTCAGTTCTTCTTCCATAGCATTTTCTGTGTGCTAAAACATGAAGCATTTTACTAAAGCTTAATGCTCATGACCCTTGTGTTGAGGTACTGTTTGCTTGGCACACCTAAGTGCTGTGGAGAGCCTCAGTAGAAGCTGCACTGATTTTTTTTTTTTTGCGGGGGGAGGGTCCGGTCATGGGGCCTGAACTCTGGGCCTGGGCACTGTCCCTCAGCTCTTCAGCTCAAGGCTAGCGCTCTACCACTTGAGCCACAGCACCACTTCCGGCTTTTTTCTTTTTGCTTATTTGGTGCTGAGGAATTGAACCCAGGGCCTCATGCATGCAAGGCAAGCACTCTACCACTGAGCCACCATCCCAGCCCCAGCTGCACTGATTTTCATGTGAGTGTGTGTGACTGGATGTGACAGTGCTAAGGACTGTAGTGTATACTTTGTAATTTATCCCCTTTTGGGGGGTGTGGGGAAGTTGTTTTTTGAGACAGTATCTTGTGGTATAGTCTAGGTTCAACTCAAACTCTGTATCCTTCTGCCTCAGCCTCCCAAGTTCTAAGATTACAGATGTAACTATCATCCTAGCTTATCTTTTCATATTTAAGTAATTAATTTTTGTGTTGGTATGGGCTTGAATTCAGGGTCTGGATGTTGTCACTGAGCATTTTTTGCTCAAGGCTAGTGCTCTATCACTTTGAGCCACAGCTCCATTTTTAGCTTTTTGGCAGTTAGAGATAAGAGTCTCATGGACTTTTCAACCTGGTTGGCTTCAAACCACAATCCTCAGATCTCAGCCTCTTGAGTAGCTAGTATTATAGGTACCTGGCCTAAGTACCCTTTTAAAATATTTATTGCCTTACACTGTGAATTAGTATAAATGTTACTAGTGTACTTTTGTCTTTGTTTCTTTTTTAAATGAAAGGAAGTCCTTTGGCTAGAACTTAAAAGTTAGAACTAGCAGATAGTGTTTGCTACTAACCTTTGGTTTCTTCTGCACAGGAGAGGAATGCTGAAAATGCCATAGAAGCCCTGAAGGAGTATGAGCCTGAGATGGGCAAGGTGTACCGCCAGGACCGCAAGAGCGTCCAGCGGATTAAAGCCAAAGACATAGTTCCTGGTGATATTGTAGAGGTTGCTGGTGAGTCTTCTTTCTGGATTATTAAATTTCTGAACGTAGTCCTTTTCTCAAAGCTATATATATTTGTTATTGGTTTTTGTTTTTTTTTTTTGCTAGTTCTGGGGCTTGAGTTCAGGACCTATGTGCTTGCTGTCCCTGAGTTCAAGGCTGGTACTCTACTATTTGAGCCACAGTTCAAGCCAGAGCCAAAGCTCTGGCTTTTTCATGGGTAATTGGAGATAAGAGTCTCACAGACTTTGTTGCCAAGGCTGGGAAATGATCAAATCAGGAAATTGATATAAACAGGAATCTATAAACCTCATTCAGGATTTACTGTCAATTTACTAGCAAAAATGTAAAGGAATTCTGGTGGTTATAAAGAAAATAGGTCAGAAGGGGGAAGGCTAGAGATAAAAAGGGACTTTTAATAGGCCAGGCAAGAAATGAGGGCAAGAAACAAGGGCAATAGCTTTAAGGATAACGGACATGGTGGTTTTGTTTGTTTTGCTTTTGTTGGTCATGGGGCTTGAACTCAGGGCCTGGGCATTGTCCCTCAGCTTTTCAGCTCAAGGCTAGTGCTCTACCACTTGAGCCACAGCGCCACTTCCTGCTATTTCTGTTTATGTGGTGCTGAAGAATGGAACCCAGGGCTTCATGCAAACACTCTACCAATCTATCTATCTATCTATCTATCTATCTATCTATCTATCTATCTATCCATCTATCTATCTATCTATCTATCTATCTATCTATCTATCTATCTATCTATCTATCTATCTATCTATGAAGCAGGTAGAGCCGGGCGCTGGTGGCTCACACCTGTAATCTTAGCTACTCAGGAGGCTGAGATCTGAGGAACGAGGTTCAAAACCAGCTTGGGCAGGAAAAGTCTGTGAGACTCTTAAAACTACTAGAAAACCGGAAGTGGCGCTGTGGCTCAAGTGGTAGAGCACTTGCCTTGAGCTGAAGAGCGCAGGGATAGTGCCCAAGCCCAGAGTTCAGGCCCCATGACCAACCAAAAAAAAAAAAAAAAGCAGGTAAAAAAGCTGCCAAGTGAGCTACACCTCCACTTTTGGGTTTTTGCTGGTTAACTAGAGATAAGAGTCTCATGAACTTTCCTGCCTGGCCTGGCTTTGAACCATAGTCCTCAGATCTTGGCCTCCTGAATTGTTAGGATTACAAGAGTGAGCTACCATTGCCCAGTTAGGAGCTTATTATCTTAAAATTTGCTTTACTAGCTATAATCTATTCAAGGAGAGATTGTATAAGCAATCTTGTGTGAACCTTAGAAGTAGCTACAGCACTAGTGCTAAGTAACATTCATTTGGCAAATAGAAATATGAAGCTAGTGACCCATAAATTTTGAAGCTGCATTAGTTTAGTGTTATCTTAATGCCAACAAAATATTTCTCTGAATTGATTGGTACCAAAAGTAGCAAAGCTATGTATAGTCTTGTAAGAAGTAAGACTCACTGTTTTTAGATTCTTATAATATCTGCAAATGTTATAAAAGTGATTCAAGCTATGATTACCAAAAAAGTTGTTTTTTGGAATCTTGGGAAGTTGCTATATGCCTCGGGCTTATTTATTGACTTCTCAAAGGCACTGTTTTTAGGATTGTTTAAAACAAACTTTATGTATCTTGGTAACGTAGGGTTGATGAATAGCACAAGGACATAAATAGCCTTAGATGACTCCTGTCTTGTACCATGCTCTGGAGTGATTTCTATTTTAAGATTATGCAAGTGATAGAAATGACACAATCTTAACAAAATCGAATATGCTTTGGAGTTTCTATAAGACTATGGTTTTAGGCCAGGCGCTGGTGGCTCACGCCTGTAATCCTAGCTACTCAGGAGGCTGAGATCTTAGGATCACTGTTCAAAGCCAGTCTGGGCAGGAATGTCTGTGAGACTCTTTTTTTTTTTTTGGTCAGTTGTGGGGCCTGACTTCAGGGCCTGGGTGCTGTCTCTGGGAATTTGTTGTTGTTGTTGTTGTTGTTGGTTGTGGGGCTTGAACTCTGGGCTTGGGTGCTGTCCCTGCGCTCTTCAGCTCAAGGCCAGCACTCTACCACACGAGCCACAGCGCTACTTCCTGTTTTCTAGTGGTTTATTGGAGATAAGAGTCTCACGGACTTTCTTGCCCAGGCTGGCTTTGAATCACAACTCTCAGATCTCAGCCTCCTGAGTAGCTAGGATGACAGGCATGAGCCACCGCTGATCTCTCAGCATTTTTGCTAAGGCTAGCACTCTAGCACTTTAAGTTGCAGCTCCACTTCCAGCTTTCTGGTGGTTAAAGTCTTATGGATTTCCTCCTGCCCAGAAGATGAATGCTTGTGTAGGCCTGCACTTGCGCATGCACGCATGTGTGTGTGTGTGTGTGTGCGTGTGTGTGTGTGCGTGCGTGCTTAGTCATTGGGTTTGAACTCGGCCGGTCTTTTTGCTCAAGGTTAGCACTTTATCACTTTGAGTACTACTTCCAGTTTTCTGGTGGTTAATTGGATATAAGACTCTCACAGACTTTCCTGTGTGAGCTGGCTTTGAATGGTGATTTTCAGATCTCAGCCTCCTGGGTAGCTAGGATTACAGGTGAGCCCTCAGCACCTGGTCCTTTTGTTTTAAATAACCCTTTAAAAATACTGAAGGCTAGCCAGGCACCGAGGCTCATGCCTGTAATTTGTTTGTTTTTGTCGGTTGTGGGGCTTGAACTCTGGGTTTGGGCGCTATCCCTCAGCTCTTCAGCTCAAGGCGAGCGCTCTACCACTTGAGCCACAGTGCTACTTCCTTTTTCTGGTGATTAATTGGAGATAAGAGTCTTATGGGCTTTTCCTAGGATGCTGAATATTTGGTTTTTAAAATTGAAATTTGGAGCCAGGTGTTGTTGGCTCATGCCTGTAATCCTAGCTGCTCAGGAGGCTGAGATCTTAGTATCATGATTTCAAGCCAAGTCCCCATGAGACTCTTATCTCCAATTAACCATTCAAAAACTGGAAATGGTGCTGTAGCTCAAGTGGTAGATCGCTAGCTCTGAGCTCAACAAAAGAAGCTCAGGGACAAAGCCCAAGCCCTGAGTTCAAGCCCCACAACCGGCCAAAAAAAAGAATTGAAATTTGGATCCTGGTACAGTTGACTGTAATACCCGTAATCCTAACTACTTTGGAGGCTGTTGGTTCATGCTTTGAAGCCAGCCCAGGTAGGTAGGTCTGCCAAGACTATCATCTCCAATTAACCAGCAAAAAAGCTGGGCTAGAGGTGTGGCTCTACCCCAAAGAAAAAACAAATAAATATGATTAAACAATGTAATTATGTGATTTAAGCAATTTACATAGTGTTGGTGAGACATTGTTAGAATAAACAGTTGTTATATGTTCATGGAAGAGATGTGTTCGATTGATCATGTTTTGGTGAGATTGTTTCACAGTGAGAAGAATGGGGAAATAAGGCTAGCTAGAGGTACAGGTCTAAGATATGTATCTAGGTACCTGAGGAAGTGATTTTTTTTTTTGGTGGGGATAGGGTAATTCGTCTTAAAGTGTTCTAATATTTAGGCAAGCACTCTGCCTCTGAGCTACATCGCAGCCTTTTATGATGATTTTTGTTACTGTAAATGTAGAAACGGAAACTCTTCATGTTAACTTGTACTTAACAGCAAAATAGTTGAAAACAAAAAAATAGTGTAGGTGTATTACAAGCAGTTTTGAGACGTACAAGCTTTATCTCTTCAGGCAGTATAGCTGAGACATTGAACTGACAGGTGAGGTACGCTGGGAAGTCTCTCCTGCTCTTAGGCCCTGATGGACCAGTTGATCTGGAAGGCTGACCTGATTTCATGGGCTGGCACTTTGACTTCCTGTAATCACTTTGTCTTCCACTCAGTTTCATCACAGTACCAGTCAAGTGTCAGCTTTCAGTTCTTGCCATTGAGATTAAAATGTGAAGAAAGCAACAATTAAAAAAAAAAAAACCAGGCTGGGCACCAGTGGCTCATGCCTCTAATCCTGGCTACTCACCGTTCAAAACCAGCCCAGGCAGGAAAGTCCGTGAGACTCCTGTCTCCAATAAACCACCAGAAAACCTGAAGTAGTGCTGTGGCTCAAATGGTAGAACGCTAGCCTTGAGCTGAAAAGCTGAGGAACATGGCCCAGAGTTCATGCTCTATGACCAACCCAAAAAAAACAAAAAACCAAGCCGGTCGCCGGTGGCTCACGCCTATAATCCTTGCTACTCAGGAGGCTGAGATCTGAGGATTGTGGTTCAAAGCCAGCCTGGACAAGAAAGTCCATGAAACTCTTCAATAAGCCACTCAGAAAACTAGAAGTGGCACTGTGGCTCAAGTGGTAGAGCACTGGCCTTGAGCTGAAGAGCTGAGGGACAGTGCCTATGCCCAGGGTTCAGGCCCCACAACCGACCAAAAAACAAACAAACCAGAAGAAACCACAGGACCGACCACTTTTCCTAATCGTGACATATTAGCCATAGTAAGGTTTTTGAAAAGTAAGCAAGGTACTCAACATTGCCATTACTGGGACAACCATGAATTTGAAAGTAATGGCAAGGATATAAATTTGGTGGAAGTAGAATTTGTAGGGAATTCTATTGTGTTTCTGTCTTACAGAAGTAAAAGGGGGCATAAAAGTATTTGCAGTATTTTACTAGAAAAAAATTAGAAGGCCATGGAAGTGGAGACTAGTATGGCAGTAAAATGCTGTGACCTTAGAGGTGCCTTGTTTATAAACCAGGAGTGAAGGTGTCACCCATTCTTTATGAGTTGTGCAAGTTGAATTAGTAACTTGTAAAAACCCTATAGTACACTCACAAGAAAGCAGCACCTCTACCTATGGTTATTCCTATTCAGCCATTGTAAAAAGACACAGATCTGTATGTGCTAATATAGGAAGAGGGCTGGTTTTGTTTTAATAACCCATTTTATAATCAGTGTTATTCATAAAGATGTAAAGGTGATAAATACTATTAATGGCTTGAAGTCTGGGGCCCCAGTGGCTTACACCTATAATCCTAGCTACTCAGGAGGCTGAGATCTGAGGATCACAGTTCAAAGTCAGCCTGGGCTGGAAAGTCTCTGAGACTCTTATCTCTGATTAACAACCAATTTGGATTTATGCTTCTTTAGTATTTTTCTGCAAAGAGATTGTCTTCTAATGTGTGTTCAAGGAAGCTACTTTGCAGTATTGCTAGTGCAGACTCTTAGGCCGGTGCTCCTGGCAAGAGCCCCCCAGAGTCGGAGGCCCTGTGGTTTGGAGCTTTTTCCTGGTTGTAGAACACTTTGAGCTGAAGAGCTCAGGGACAGTGCCCAGGCCCAGAGTTCAAGACTCGTGACGGGGGGGGGGGGGGGGGGGGGGCGCAGGGGGAGGGAGGGAGAGAAAAACAATGGTTTGATGATAAGCCATTGATAGTATTTCACCTTTAAAAGCCTGGGCACTGTCCCTAAGCTCTGACTCAAGGCTAGCTCTCTACCACTTTGAGCCATAGCTCGTGTGTGTGTGTGTGTGTGTGTGTGTGTGTGTGTGTGTGTGTGTGTGTGTGTGTGTGTGTGTGTGTGTGTCTGTGTGTGTCTGTGTGTGTGTGTGTCTGTGTGTGTCTGTGTCTGTGTGTGTGTGTGTCTGTGTGTTTGTGTCTGTGTCTGTGTGTGTCTGTCTGTCTGTCTGTGTGGTTGTGTCTGTGTCTGTCTGTGTCTTAATTGGAGATTAAGAGTCTCATGGCCTTTCCTGCCTGGGCTGACTTTGAATCCTGATCCTTAGATCTCAGCCTCCTGAGTAGCTAGGATGACAGATGTGAGCCACCAGCACTTGACTGCGTGTTTTGTTTTTATAATTTAAAAATGTCTCAAGCTAACTGGGCACTGGTGGCTGAGATCTGAGGATCACAATTCAAAGCCAGTCCAGACAGGAAAGTCGGTGACTCTTGTCTCTAATTGACAGCCAAAAACCAGGAAGTAGAAATATGACTCAAAGGAAGACACCAGCCTTGAAAAAGCCAAACCGTAGTGCCAGGCCCTGAATTCTGAGGAGTGTTAGTTTTAAAACATGAGTATATTTGGTTTTTTTTTTGTTTTGTTTTGTTTTTGCTTTTTGGTCCGGTCATGGGGCCTGAACTCCGTCCGCGCCTGGGCCTGGGCGCTGTCCCTCAGCTCTTCAGCTCAAGGCTAGCGCTCTACCACTTGAGCCACAGGGCCACTTCCAGCTTTTTCCTTTTTGCTTATGTGGTGCTAAGGAATTGAACCCAGGGCCTCATGTATGCAAGGCAAGCGCTCTACCACTGAGCCACCTTCCCATTCCCAGCCCAAAACATGAGTATATTTAAATCCCATGGTTTCTAAACTCTTTGAAGTTTAAAACTTCCATTCACTTCTAGAGTGTGGCAGAGCAGTAATTTCCTTTAGGCGACTCTTCTTGTGTTCTTAAAGTATATTCTAAGAGTTTTGTTCAGATTTTCTACAGTAGAGAGGAAAGAACCGGACTGTAGGAGGTGAAGGATGAATTTAAAGTCAGGTGTTAAATGGAAGGTAGTTTCTTTCAAATACAGATTATTCTTTATTTAACCTGCCTCAACCCAAAGAGTCAAAAAAAAACAAAACCAAAAACAAACCAAAACTGGAATTAAAAATGAGAGCATTCCCTTGGCAAGAGTAAGAACTTCCCGCTGTCCAACCTGCCCTCGGCCCTGGCAGCCCCGTCCAGGAAACAGTATGGGACGCCGTCATTGGAGCAGCACTGCCTGCCTTGCTCGCCGCGCTGAAATTCCCCTCTTCTGAAATGCACACAAGTTGTGGGGGAGGTGTCGCTCAGTGGCTGAGGGCGTGCCTAGTGTGCACTGGGCTCTTGAATCAATCTCAGTGCCGCACATTAAACAATCTTGGGAACCCTGCTTTATGGGAGAGTCTGAAATTCAATCTTGCAGACAAAAAGGAATGGTCCTGTTGCCAGGCACCAGTGGATCACGCCTGTCATCCGAGCTACTCAGGAGGCTGAGATCTGAGGATCCCGGTTCAAAGCCAGCCCATGCAGGAAAGTCGGTGAAACTCTTATCTCCTATAAACCACCAGAAAACCGGAAGTGGCGCTGTAGCTCAAGTGGGAGAGTGCTAGCCTTGAGCTGAAGAGTTGAGGGACAGCGCCCAGGCCCAGGCCCGGAGTTCAGGCCCCATGACCGGCAAAAAAAAAAAAAAAAAAATGGAATTATGTAGAGTCACTTGGCATGTTATAGAAGTATTTTATTAATTGACCTTTCCTTAGGCATTACTTCTTTTTACTTCTTGGCCTTAACTGTGTATAAAACATGACATAGGTTGGTCAAAGTGATGTGAAGGTTCTTCTAGCTAAGAAAATGGTCAAAGTATAGAGGGGTTAGTGGACCAGTTTGCACTGGGTACTGAGGGATCATGCCTGTATCTAGCTACTCTGGAAGCTGAGATCCGAGGATCATGATTCAAGCCAGCAGAGAAGTCTGTTAATTGGAGATAAGAATGAGTTGAACCAGCAAAAAGCTGGAAGTAGAGCCGTGGCTCAAAGGAGAGCTCGGACAGTACCCAGGCCCTGAGTTCAAGCCCCAGAACCGGCACAAAAAACAACCAGTTTGGATTTATGCTTCTTTAGTATTTTTCCGCAAAGAGATTGTCTTCTAATGTGTGTTCAAGGAAGCTACTTTGCAATATTGCTAGTATAGACTCTTAGGCCGGTGCTCCTGGCAAGAGCCCCCCAGAGTCGGAGGCCCTGTGGTTTGGAGCTTTTTCCTGGTTTTCTAGTTAATTTGGAAAACCTTTAAAGTATGTGAATTCCTAGGCCCCACTCCAAATTCATTGAACTGTATGCTCTTACAAATGGGGTCCTGACCCATCTGTAGGTTATAAACCTCCACCCGTCAGCTTTAAATTCCTAAATATTTAATTGGCTAGAGTTAGAAAAGCAGTTGTGAGGTGGAAGAAAGTCGAGAAGAATTTAAGGCCAGTTTTTAAGGGCTTCCAGGGTCAATTGTTTATTCACTCATTCATTCACCCCCTCCCTCCTCCCTCTAGCATTTGTCATTGGAGGCCCTCATCCTTCACTCTGGGGAACAGTTAAATGTGTGTCAATGCACTTTGTGCTTCAGAGACCCCGCGTCTTCATACATTTAACTAGACCTTTAGGGGAAGAACAGTTGGTTTTTATAATATCATTGTACAAATATTTTTCTTGCAGCTTTTAAATATAGTATTGATTCCACCTCACTCTAGAAGATAACTTGTTAATCATTCAGAAAATTTAAGCTTGGATATTTATTGCCACAAAGTGATACTTTCCTAGCTGGGTAGGTAATTCCTTCCTATTATTCCAGTCTCCAGGAGGCAGAGATGGGAAGATCACAAGTTTGAGGCCAGCCCCTCTGCTGTACAAAGTTGAGATACTTTCTCAAAACACCAAGGGCCAGAGCTGTGATGCAATAAGGTTGAATCTTCAGTAATTTTTCCTTATATTAGGTTGTGGGGTTTTGTTTGTTTTGTGCTTTTCCTGGGACTTGAACTGGAGCCACAGCTCTACTTTCAGCTTTGGAGATCAGTCTCATGGACTTTCCTGCCCAGGTTGGCTTCGAACTACAATTCTCAGATCTCAGCCTCCTGTTTAGCTAGGATGGCAGCCATGAGCCACTAGTGCCCAGCAAGCTTGGATTTTCACATAGCATGTTTACTTGTTTCACTGGAGTTTGGGCTTGGGCCTTGCACTGGGTTGGCAAGTGCTGTAGCACTTGAGCTATGTCTCCAGTCCTGATACCTGGCATTTTTGAAATAGAATCACTATGTCCATCAGTGACAGTTCAGAAGTGTGACGGTGTTCAGAGTGCAAGGGCTGCAGTGCCACACAGGACAAAAAAGTCTCAACGTCAGTTACCTTCAGACATCAAAGGAACATCTGAAAATGTTCCACTTAGGGTCGTAGTATTTTTGTACATATTTCACAATATCCAGAGACATGTAAAGTTAGATTCATTATGACAGCAGTAGACATTTACAGGATTCATTTAACTTTGCATCTTTGTGGAACATTTAAATGTTGGAGACTGCTGCATTTTGGATCTGGTTACTTCACTGTCTTGATCATCTGTTGGCTGTGCTTCCTGCAATGTAGCAAGAGCAGAATTGTGTCAGAGCGAAAAGCTTCAGTTGATTTGGTGGGAGCATTGCAGTTGGTTGCATAAGCATTGCCAGCAGGGTTTCACCTCTGCATGTGTCCCAGCGGTCAGAGGCGAGGATGAGCTTTGTCTCTGGAGACAGTATTGACAAACTGCTGGCCTGTGCCCACGTTGCCTTTTTAGGCTATACAGTTGTTCCCTGCGCTCAAGTTTGAAGCTCTGAAGTTCAGAAAAACAAACTGAATTGAAGAGATAACCAGTCTGGTGTCTACTTGTTCCTTTATACATAATTAGTGATAATTCATTTGTAAACTAAGTCTGAAGTAACTGAAAAACACTATTTGCAATTCCAGGAGGATGCTTTGTAAGGATTTTTAGCTGTCTGAGCATACTTCCCGGTCAACCGTGGTTGCCTTTCAGAGTGTCAAGGGACAGCTGTCTGCACTTAGGGGGTTAGGCCCTTAGGTGGTACGTGCCTGCAAGTACCCCATCACTAAATACAGTCTCAGCCCCTACACTCATTGTTTACTGCCCCGTCAGTTGGGTTCTTTTTTGTGTGGTTTCTTTTGGTCAGTTGTGGGGCTTAAACTCTGGGCCTGGCCACTGTCCCTGAGCTCTTCAGCTCAAGGCTAGCGCTCTACCACTTGAGCCACAGTGCCACTTCCAGTTTTCCGGTGTTTAATTGGAGATAACAGTCTCATGGACTTTTCCTGACCTGGCTGGCTTTGAACCGTGATCCTTAGATCTCAGCCTCCTGAGTAGCTAGGATTACAGGCATGAACCACTGGTGCCTGGCTTCAGTCTGTTGGTTTTGTGTGTATGTACTATGCACAGCAGTGCTGAGTACCTACTATATTCTGAGTACTCTTCTCAGGCTGCGGTGGAACTTTGGCTTTATTTAATTGCTGAGTGTTTGTTGTGGCATTTTACTTAATGTACCTCAAGGAAAAGGGCTAAGATGTGGATCCTTTAAAATCTATTATAAGAAACTCTTTAGCCCAAGAAAGAAGGCTAAATTGTTTAAAATATCTTCAGGTTATGCAAGAGGTTGGTTCATTCATTTGATGATCCAAATTTCCAAAGATAGCGCAGTGTAAGGTGGGAAGTCTCTGCCTGCGCCTCACGTCAGCAGCCCGGTGTTGCCAGCTTATTAACGCTTCCTCACGCTGCCACCAGCCTCCCCCTGGATTGACATATTGTTGTTTGTCCAGCTTGCAGGCAGGTGCTCGCCAGTTGAGCCCCACCCCCAAGTTACATACTCAATAAACTGTGTCTCTAAGGTAAATCCTTAAAGAAGAATTTGTAGAGTGAAAATACTGTGCTTAACAATGATGCCATTGGTGATGTGGCCGGAAAGCTGGACGCCTAGGTGGACTATGAATCCAAGTGGACTGCTCATGGCTGGTGCCACAGTGCGTCACAGCGCTGCACCATCTACAGGAAGCCGCCTTGCTTGACGTTGGAGTTTGAGTTCATGGCCTTGCTAGACAAATGTTCTGTCGCTTGAACCAGGCCTCTAGGCTTTAGTATTTCCTTTTTTAGCAATGTTCCAACAATTTTCTTCAATCTCTCTTAGTATCTAATGAGTTGTCTCCAGTGTTTTTGTGCCTCTGACTTTTTCAAAAACCTGGGAAATTTCTAGACCTTTTGGTCGTGCTATATAAGAATGTTTCCAGCCGGCATCAGTGGCTCCGCCTGTAATCCTAGCTACTAAGGAGGCTGAGATCTGAGGATCACGTTCAAAGCCAGTTTGGGCAGGAAAGTCCATGAGACTCTTATCTCCAAGAAAACAAAAAATCAAAACCAGAAAACCAGAAGTGGTGCTGTGGTTCAAGTGGTAGAGCACTGTGGTAGAGTGCTAGCCTTGAGCTGAAGAGCTGAGAGACAGTACCCAGGCCCATGACCAACAACAACAACAAAATCTGTTTCCAGGGCTGGGAATGTAAGCTTAGTGGTAGAGTGCTTGCTTAGCATGCATAGATGAATCTGGCTTCCATTCCTCAGTAGTGGCCAGGCCCTGAGTTCAAGTCCCAGGACTGGCAAGAAAACAAAAAGAATCTGTTTTCCATATATCCTTGCTAATTCAGTCTTAGTCTTTTTTTTATTGGTCAGTTGTGGGGCTTGAACTCTGGGCCTGGGCGCTGGGCCTGAGCTCTTCAGCTCAAGGCTAACGCTATACCACTTGAGCCACAGCGCCACTTCTGGTTTTTTCTCCTTATGTCATGCTAAGGAATCGAACCCAGGGCCTCATGCATGGGAGGCAAGCACTTACCACTTGAGCCACCTTCCCAGCCCCTAATTCAGTCTATTGCTGTTTTTTAGTTTCATGTTTAGAAAGTAGTTTCTGTAATAATTTGTCTTTTTTTTTTTTCTGAAATAGCTTTATTTTTCACTTATCTAGTGAGGTTATTCAGTGTCACTTAGAAGAGCTATATGCTGGTCATGGTGATAAATGCTTGAAACCTCAGAACCTCAGCACTTGGAGGTAGAGTCAGTTGCATCTTGAGTTTGAGGCCAGCTCGAGCTACGTAGTCTAGAGACTACCAAAAAAAGAAGAAAGAAGACAAGAAAGGAGGGAGCTCTTTTTTTTTATTTTATTTTTTTTTATTTTTATTTTTTTTATTTTTGGTCGGTCGTGAGGCTTGAACTCTGGGCCTGGGCGCTGTCCCTCAGCTCTTCAGCTCAAGGCGAGCGCTCTACCACTTGAGCTACAGCGCCACTTCCGGTTTTCTGGTGGTTTATTGGAGATAGGAGTCTCACGGTCTCTCCTGCCCGGGCTGGCTTTGAACCGCGATCCTCAGATCTCAGCCTCCTGAGTAGCTAGGATTACAGGCGTGAGCCACCAGCGCCCGGCTAGGAGGGAGCTCTTTATTGCTTGAATAGCTTATCTTTTCCTCTGCCTCAGCTGAAGGTTGTAATGGTATAGAGAACATGTTACCTAAATATGTTAGTAAACGAAGTATACAAAGTTGATAGTTATTGCAAAGCTGTTCACTTTAGCTACCCTTTTCCTTCTCATTAGTTGGTGACAAAGTTCCTGCTGATATAAGATTAACTTCTATCAAATCTACAACTCTACGAGTTGACCAGTCAATTCTCACAGGTAAGTATTGCATATTGAGAAGTCACTGAACTCTCTTCAAGCTCCGCTTGTTGCATGCTGTAGTAGCTGCTCCCCTGTGTGTTGCGTGCTGTATGTAGTAGCTGCTCCCCTGTGTGGCATCGCACCCATCCTCCCTCACGTGGGGTAGAAGAACGCCGGCTTGCTTCATCCCACACGGCTCCTTTTTCCTTTAGGTGCCAGCACTGGACCCGCATTTGCCCTTTTGCCGAAGGCTAGTGCTCTTCCACTTAAGTCACAGCTCTAACTGGCTTTTTTCTAGTTGGCTGGAGATACGGGTCTTCTTGGACTTCCTACTCAGGCTGGCTTTAGGCAGACTTCCTGCCTGGCTTGTTTTTGCATTTCAAAAGTTAAAAAAGTTAATTATATCACTAGCAGCAGTAATGAGGCTGGATTATTAACTCCCTATTTTGAGGAAAGTAAATTATTTAATGTGTGCCTTCAGGCTATAATTTTTTTTCATGCTATGAATGCCAATCTTGCATCTAGCACTCTACAGTAAGTGTACAATGAACACAAAATTGGCCAGGAAGGGTGACTTGGTAGTACCTGCCTTTCGCACTTGTATATCTGAAATTGTAACACTTCCCATTTATGTGTGGGTGGAGTGTTCATCAGAGCTGGAAGTCAGGTTTTTAGAAGATTAGCTTTTGAAACAATGCTAACCTGAATTAGTGGATAAATAGAAAATCAAAAGGCTATCAACACATATTTCACTACCAGCTCCTTACTCCTCCCCCCTCTGCCCCCCCCCCAAAAAAAAAAATACCAGTCCTGGGGCTTGAACATCAGGGCCTCGGCACTACTGTTCCTGAGCCTCTTTGTGCTCAAGGCTAGCATTCTACCACTTGAGCCACAGCACCACTTCTGGCTTTTTTCCTTTTTAATTAAACGGAGAAACATCTCACAGATTTTCTTCGAGGCTGGCCTCAAACAGTAATCCTCAGCTCTCAGCCTCCTGAATTTCTAGGATTACAGATGTGAGCCACCAGCTGGCTCATTGCCAGTTTTAAAGGGCAGTTAATATAATAGCGGTGACGGGCTGGGTTTTTAATGGAAAGTTTTGATGTTGATTGTAATCCTGATATTCTTTGCTATAGTACCAATTTTTTTGTTTTGTTTTTTTGCTTGGTCATAAGGCTTGAACTCTTCAGTTCAATGCAAGTGCTGTACCACTTGAGCCACAGCACCACTTCCAGTTTTCTGGTGGTTAATTGCAGATAAGAGTCTCACGGACTTTCCTGCCTGGGCTGGCTTTGAACCACCATCCTCAGATCTCAGCCTTCTGAGTAGCTAGGGTTACAAGCATGAGCCATTGGCACCCAGCAATAATATCACTTTTTTTTTTTTTTTTGGTCAGTCATGGGGCTTGAACTCTGGGCCTGGGCGCTGTCCCTCAGCTCTTCAGCTCAAGGCAAGCGCTCTACCACTTGAGCTATGATGCCACTTCCGGTTTTCTTGTGGTTTTTATTGACGATAAGAGTCTGACAGTCTTTCCTGCCTGGGCTGGCTTTGAACCATGATCCTCAGATCTCAGCCTCCTGAGTAGCTAGGATTACAGGCGTGAGCCACTGGCGCCTGGCTTATATCACTTTTTATTACTGAAATTTTGCTTCCTTTTCTCATGTTGGTATTTCTCAAGAATGTTAATAGGTTGGTGTGGGTGAATGTTGTCCGCTGCAGGTTGCTGCGGATGACCGTACCTGGGTTTCACTGTGTTTCCCATAGACCTAACTATTCCATCTGTCTCACAACCTGCCTAGGGGAATCAGTTTCAGTCATCAAGCACACTGACCCTGTCCCTGATCCTCGGGCTGTCAACCAAGATAAGAAGAACATGCTTTTTTCTGTAAGTATTTTATCATGTGTAGGTGTGCTGTAGAGGAGTGGAGTGTATAAACTATTTTGACATATCCTCATTAACCCTCTCCATTTCCCCTTCCCCTTATAGTTACCCCATTTCACTCTCCTGTCATCTTTTTTTTTTAAAGTAAATATTAGTTGTATCAGGAGATTTCACCACAGTATTTCACATGTGCTGCATGTATTTTAGTCAGAATAATCCCTTCTATTGTGCATTTTCTGCCCTCTCACTACCTGTTTAATAGTTTTCAGCAAAAGATCTTGTGCTGTCTTCATACTTACTCTGGATATTGCTTTCCCTCCTCCCACACAGCCCCATAGTAGAATCGAGCTCTGTGCACAGCATGGAGTCTGGATCTCCGCTTGGGTGTTGATAGGGCTTTTGGCGCTTGGCTCATCTTGCTAAGTGCCTTAGTCTTCAGCTCCATCCACTTTGCTGCAAATAATGTGGGTTCATTTCTCCTTACATCTGAGTAATAGTATACTATTTCATGGTATATATGTGACAGATTCATCCATTCATCTTTGAGTTGTTAGGTCCCTCGGCTAATTCCACTATTGGACTGTTGTGAACAAAGCTTCGATAAACATCGGTGTGCAGGTGTCTTTCTTGTAGATACTACTTTTGAGGCCTCAGCCTCCAACTCGTTGTATTTTTATTTGGAGACATTCCCATGGCTGTAAAGGTCCACAGATGTTTTTCAGTTGGAATTTTAAAAGATAATTTCACTCTTCATGGTCAGGCTCAGCTGTTGGAGAACGTTAGCGGGGATGTGGCTGCGTGGCAGTGAGTGTGTGTAAGTGTTCTCAAGGCCTAGGACGGCTTGCTCTCCAGAGCCAGAGGAGAACCCGCCACAACACAAAATGGTGGATGTGTGACTTCCTTGTCTTTTGTTTTGATTGGCATGTTTTTGAGGAGCAGAAAAAAAAAAAAATAGATCAAACATGCTTGAACTCTTAATGTGTGAACATAATAAAAAGTAAAGTACTTTCGTGGTATGGTGAAATTAATGAAACTGTTATTCTGGCACTAGGAATTAAAGTGTAAAGTTAGGTGAGTGTATGCCCACTTCATCTTCTCGAGAGCAGAATCCTAAGATAGCCCACCAGCTAACTTTGCTTGTTCAACAGACAAAAGGAGGGAAGGTTGTGATGTTGGTGCTAGAGCCAGACATGGAGAATGTGAGGCTTGAATGTTCTGATGATGGGGGATGCGGAAGGGGAGCGCCTGCGCTGGGATAAGGAGGCCCTGCGTAGAACAGAGCAGTGTGCAGAGTTGGCGTGGGTGCTGTGCAACGCGGCTGTGCTGTGCCACGCTGCTGCTTGCTTGAATAGTAGCCTCGAAGGGCCGGGAGATTGCTGTGAGACAGTGAATTGGGAGGTGATGGTGATGCCAGGACTGTCCTCTGCTCTCTAGGGAACAAACATCGCTGCTGGGAAAGCCATGGGAGTGGTGGTGGCAACTGGGGTCAACACAGAAATTGGCAAAATCCGGGATGAGATGGTGGCGACCGAACAGGAGAGAACACCCCTTCAGCAGAAACTAGACGAGTTTGGGGAGCAGCTTTCCAAAGTAATCTCCCTCATCTGCATCGCTGTGTGGATCATAAACATAGGGCATTTCAACGACCCGGTTCACGGGGGCTCCTGGATCCGAGGCGCTATCTACTATTTCAAGATTGCAGTGGCCCTGGCCGTCGCCGCCATCCCTGAGGGGCTGCCCGCCGTTATCACCACGTGCCTGGCTCTTGGCACACGCAGAATGGCAAAGAAAAATGCCATTGTTCGAAGCCTCCCTTCTGTGGAAACCCTGGGTTGCACATCTGTCATCTGCTCGGATAAGACAGGCACACTCACCACCAACCAGATGTCCGTCTGCAGGGTAAGGACAGCTTCGGAGCCTTGGGGGGTGCTCTGTGTGCCTCCCAGCCGTCGATTGGCCTTCATGCCGCCAGAGGCTTTGACTTAGACTTACGGCTCACTACTTACGTGAAGGCTACCTGAGACACCTGACCTAAGCTGCAGTATTTGAAGGCAGTTAATCAATTCTGAAGTAGTTTATGAACTATAGGATTGGAGAGACTAGAGCTTCATGTCTATGGTCCTCTATTTCTCGGTATGGGAAAGTTAAGAGATCAGCTTCATTTGAGGAAGCAGCTAAACTCCCACCCGAAATCATAATTGGTATTTGCAAAACACACTAAATGTATTGATTTCTTCCTTAAAAGCAAATCATTGTTTTATGATTTGCTTTATTTGGGGTAAAATAAAAAGCCATTTAGTGGGGCACTGGTGGCTCACATCTATAATCCCAGCTACTCAGGAGGCTGAGATCTGAGCATTATGGTTTGAAGCCAGCCTGGGCTAAAAGCTCATGAGACTCTTACCTCCAATTAACAACCCCCAGAAAGGCTGGAAGTGGAGCTGTGGCTCAAAGTGGTAGAGTGCCAGCCTTGAGTAGAACTGCTTACTGACAGAACCCAGGCCTTGAATCCAGGCCCTAGTTCTGGCGCACACATACACACATGTACATACACACACACACATAAATAAGCTGAGCTAGCCAGGCGCCGGTGGCTCACGCCTGTCATCCTAGCTACTCAGGCTGAGATCTGAGTATCATGGTTCCGAGCCAGATCTGGTAGAAAGGCCATGAGACTCTTATCTCCAATAAACCACCAGAAAATGGGAAGTGGCCCTGTGGCTCAAGTGGTAGAGCGCTAGTCTTGAGCTGAAGAGCTGAGGGACAGCACCCAGGCCCAGAGTTCAAGCCTAACCAACAAAAACAACAAAAAAATAGAAGGCTGAGAGATCTCAGGATCGTGGTTCAAAGCCAGCCCAGGCAGAAAAGTGGCTCAAGAGGTACAGTGCTGGCTAATAGTGCCCAGGCCCTGAGTTCAAGCCCCAGAACTGGTTAAAAAACAAAACAAAACAAAAAAACTTAATAATAAGCTGAGTCTTTCTTGGGGCGTGAACTCTGGGCCTGGGCGCTGTCCCTCAGCTCTTCAGCTCAAGGCTAGCGCTCTACCTCTTGTGCCACAGCGCCACTTCCGGCTTTTTTCTTTTTGCCTATGTGGTGCTGAAGATTTGAACCCAGGGCCGCATGCATGCAAGGCAAGTGCTCTACCACTGAGCCACCTTCCCAGCCCCTGAGTCTTTCATTAGAGTTGACCTTCTATTGACCCAGAGTCCTTCAGGTCTCAAAGTTCCTGTGGGCTGTCTGCCGTGTCTCTGGTGCCGTTGTTGTTAATTAATGGTCTCGTTTCTCAGACATTAGTTTGTGGTGGGATGGGAGAGGCAGCCCAGCCCCACGTCACAGCAGTCAGGTAGCGCTGAGCTTCCCCATGTTGCCTTTTGTGTGGTTTCTTAAGTAAGCTGAGTTTTGCCTTACGCTGACAAAGATGTTTTTTTCCAGCAATATTTTTTTATACCTTTAAACTATGATGTCTTTTCCCCCACAGATGTTTATTCTGGACAAAGTTGAAGGTGATACTTGTTCCCTGAATGAGTTTACCATAACCGGATCGACATACGCACCGATTGGAGAAGTGTGAGTACCCCTCTTGCTGGCCTCAAGACCTGTGTGGCATTCTGGTGTTGATGAGGATTTGCGGGCATGGTAGAAAGCTGAGGAGAGGCTGGAGCTGGAGCTGGAGCTGAGTCCTAGAGCACTCACTGCCTAGCACTTTGGAAGTTCTGGAAACAGAAAGATAAGATGGCCTTTGGAATGTGGCTCCAGTCAGTGCTCTTTATTAGAAGACCAAATTTTTTTTTTTTTTAATTCAATCTTTAGCCTGGGGTTGGTGGCTCACACATGTAAATCCTAGTCACGAGGCTCAAAGCAGCCTGGAAAGACAGGAAAATGGGGGACTTTTATTCTGCAGTTAACCAGCAAAGCATGGAGGTAGAGTTGTGCTTCACATGACAGCCTTGAGAAAGCCAAGAGGCAACGCCTTGTCCTGACTTCAAGCACTAGTACTGGCAATTACAAATAACATCCATGCTTTGAAAAATAATTCAAAGCTGATCAGCCAGCCATCTTTTTCATCTTTATTCATGTTCTTTTTGGCTTTTCAGGTGCAATTTCTAATTGTTCTTTACTGATACCCGTGAATTTCACTAAGAATTTGTGATCTTTCACTGGTGATTCACTGGTATCAGAGATGCATTCTCTGTCTTAATTATAGACTCTGATACCAACGTTTACTGAGGTGCCCCTCAGATTCCTTTGACTCTATGCCCTTCTGTTGCCCCAAACCTCTACTTTCATTATTTATTGGGCAAAAAAAATCAAGTGATCCAAGAATGCATTCTCTTTTGATAGGCATAAAGATGATAAACCAGTGAAATGTCATCAGTATGATGGGCTTGTAGAATTGGCGACGATCTGTGCTCTGTGCAATGACTCTGCCTTGGATTACAATGAGGTAAGTATGATTTTGTAGTGAGGAACTAGACCTAGTATCTTTCTTGGAGGGTATAGGCAGAGTGAAACCCAGCGGCCTGATTTTTTGTTGTTGTTGTTGTTGTTGGTCTTGAACTCTGGGCTTGGGTGCTGTCCCTGCACTCTTCAGCTCAAGGTGAGTGCTCTACCGCTTAAGCCACAATACCACTTCCAGTTTTCTAGTGGTTTATTGGAGATAAGAGTCTCAGAGCCCGGCCTGGTGGCTCACACCTGTAATCCTAGCTACTCAGGAGGCTGAGATCTGAGGATCATGGTTCAAAGCCAGCCCGGGCAGGAGAGTCCATGAAACTATTATCTCCAATAAACCACCAGAAAACCGGAAGTGATGCTATAGCTCAAGTGGTAGAGTGCTAGCCTTGAGCTGAAGAGCTGAGGGACAGCGCCCAAGCCCAGAGTTCAAGCCCTATGACCGACCCCAAAAAAAAAAAAAGTCTCATGGACTGCCCGGGTGGCTTTGAACCATGATCCTGAGATCTCAGCCTCCTGAGTAGCTAGGATTACAGGCGTGAGCCACCAGGGCCTGGCTCAGCGGCCTGCTTTTATTTCCCCTTTCCATCTGTTGACTCCTGTAGATCCTGTTAGTGAATAAACCTTCCTAAGAATGGGAGTGTGGACTTGGGTTTAAGACATTAGTGAACAAACCTTCCTAAGAATGGGAATGTGGACTTGGGTTTAAGACATTGCTGGGTACATTCTGAGCCTAGAGGGTTGTTTTAATGACAATAGAAGAATTTGAGGGGCTGGGAAGGTGGCTCAGTGGTAGAGTGCTTGCCTTGCATGCAGGAGGCCCTGGGTTCGATTCCTCAGCACCACATAAGCAGAAAAAGCTGGAAGAGGCTGTGGCTCAAGTGGTAGAGCACTAGCCTTGAGTTTAGGCCCCATGACCAACCAAAAAAAAAAAAAAAAAAGAATTTGACCAACTAAAAAAAAAAATAGTGAGGTTTTACTTCTACCTTCAAGGCAAGAGTCCTGTTAGGGACAGAATGGTAAGCAGATGGCCTTGGAAAGCTTTCTGAATCACATGGCTTTGTATGTTTGAGTTAAATATGGCTGTGATTTGTGGCTTCCTATATTTAAGGGGAATGGAAAAGCTAATTGTCCGAATGAGGTGGCGACAGTAAGCGCCCAGCGGAGGACAGAGTGTCCTTTTGTGGGGGAAAAAATACATTGAAGAGAAATTTACCTGTTTCCTTCCTTGTTTTCTATTTTGTATGCCTTTAAACAATACAGGCGAAGGGTGTGTATGAGAAAGTTGGAGAAGCTACAGAGACTGCCCTCACGTGCCTTGTAGAGAAGATGAACGTATTTGATACTGAACTGAAAGGTCTTTCCAAAATAGAACGCGCAAATGCCTGCAACTCGGTCAGTATCTGAGCGTGGTCTGCTCTTCCCCTGCACCTAGTCACTTGCAAGACATTTCACCTAGGCCAGGCAGGGTAGCTCACATATGTAATCAAGAAGGAAAAGTCAGAGGTTCCAAGGACAGACCGAGGTGAAGAGACAGCTTTCTGTCCATCAGCCAGGCACTGGCTACGCGGGAAGCCGAGGCTGTAGCAAGGGCTTTGCCCTCTGAGGCTGGCCCCAGCCAAACTCTGGAAATGGCTTTGTTTTTCCTTTCCCTTGCACAGGATAGCGCTCCCCTGCCCCGAGCACCCAAGCACGTCCAGTCTTTATAGAGTTGTCGTTGGTCCCTGAGTGATTGAAACTAAACCCAAGCGCGTGTGTGATGGGCAGGCAGCTTGGGCAGCCCTGCCCCAGCATAGCTGAGGGCACGCGGGACGCCTCATTCACGTGTACCATTCCTCAGTTACTGCGTGCCCAGGCGTGGGGAGGATCAGTGTAACTCACCACACCAACCAGAGCTAAAACTGTGGCTAGATGCAGAAAAAGCGCTTGGTGAAATTCCATCTCATCTAAAAGTAGGAATAGAAGGCCATATCTTCAGGCTGACAGAATGGCCACTCAGAGCCTGTGCTCATGCTGTGTGGGCTGGCCTCCGCCCGGACTGCACAGGCCTCATCTGTGGTGGGGAACAAGAACACGAGGAAGGGCCGGACTTGCCCCTCCTCCTCAGCCTCCCTGCCAGTGTCTGCCGGATCTTTTGTGTCCCGTCAAAATGTGCAGGCCTTGCCTGCCCGCAGCCATTTTTGTTTCCAGTTCCTCCTGCGCTCACTCTAGTTCCGTGAGTTTAAATTCAGATACTGCCTCTACGCAGAGGCCTGACAGCTGCTGCTAGCGCGTGAGACTCGTTAGAATAGATAGAGAACAGCGTCCTGTTGCGCACTGCCACCAGGGAGGGCTGTCCTGTCCTGCCTGTCGTCCGCCCCTCCTCCCCTCCCCCTCCCCTCCCCCCTCCCCTGCCCCGTGCTTTCACTCTACTAAACAGTGGGCCTTGTCTCCTTTCAAACAATAAGTTTTGTTTTGCTTTCTTAGTACTGGGGATTAAACTTGAGGCTTCTTAGGTTTGCTAGGCAAGCTGTCTACCACTTGAGCCAGGCCTTCAGCTCTGCGTTTTGGAATGTCATGAGCTTTTCTGAATTCACTTTGAAAAACCTCCATCCTTTGATCTCAGCCTCCTAAGTAGCAAGGATTATAGATGTGAGCCACTAGGCATCTGGCTTACTGCTTGTCTTTCAGATATTATTTTGTGCTAGCTTTGTCTGGGCTGCTCCTAAGCCAAGATCCTCCTGTCACCTCCTCCTGAGTAGCTGGAATTACAGGCATGTGCCACCACACTCAGCCTTTAAAAAAAATTCTTAGCAGCCAAGAGTTTGAAGCCCCATTGATGTCGAGACTCCCTGTGATCACCTTCAAGACCCTTCCGGCCACGCGCCTGCTGCGTGGGGCGCTGCCCATCACTGGCTGCCTGGCTCCCATGGCTTTTGGTGTTGACTTGAACATTGCTCCCTCTTACCGTGTGTTTAGCAGCACTTTCTGTCCCCTCCCTTGTCTGATTTTTTTCCCATGGCACTCAACATAGGTCATTTTTGCACTTGACTCTGCCCTCTGCGCTGAGGACCTGTTTGACACACGCAGGGATTGACCGTTGGCGCTGCTGTCCCCACGGTCCCCAGGTTCATTGAGCAAGTGGGAATGCCCTGCACGGTCCTTCTGTGTTCTCCTCACAGGTCATTAAACAGCTGATGAAAAAGGAATTTACTTTGGAGTTCTCACGTGATAGAAAGTCGATGTCAGTCTACTGTACCCCAAACAAACCAAGCCGGACCTCCATGAGCAAGATGTTTGTGAAGGCAAGTGTGGGGTGCAGCGCAGGCGCAGGCCGCGCGCTTCGGGGGCTCAGGCACCGAGCCAGCTCAGCGGCAGCGGCTCACTGACTGTCCTGTCTCCAGGGCGCGCCCGAGGGAGTCATCGACAGGTGCACCCACATCCGAGTTGGGAGTACGAAGGTCCCCTTGACCCCGGGAGTCAAGCAGAAGATCATGTCCGTCATTCGGGAGTGGGGCAGTGGCAGTGACACGCTGCGCTGCCTGGCCCTGGCCACTCACGACAACCCGCTGAGGAGAGAGGAGATGCACCTGGAGGACTCCGCCAGCTTCATCAAATACGAGGTAGAAGGCTCCGCCCCCGCAGTCACCGCCAAGCAAGCATGCCCAGGGGTGGGGCGCGCCCGGGGCCCGCACCCTGCCATTGAGTCGCTGCTCAGACAGTTAATGATCACCCAGTGCACCTCGTGCCGTCAGCGTGCGGGAGAGCCAGCCAGGCGCCAATTCTGTACCGCTCACGTTAGGCTTAATTGTTTTTCTTTAATGGGATGTTTAGAAGATACTGAAGGTTGGTGGTGAGAGTCTCACAGACTTTCCTTGTCTGGGCTAGCTTCTAATTGCAATCTTCAGATCTCAGCTTCCTGAGAAGCTAATTGAGTAGCTAGAATTACAGGCATGAACCACTGCACCTGTCAGAATTTATACTTTTCAGAATAGAGTTAGAAAAATTTGAAGAAACATGGGATTACGTTGAAGAAACATGAGATTACATGGAGTATTTGCTTTTCGAGCCCCCACCCCCTTATTCAGTAGAAAATAAGAGGCCAGGGTGTAGCCCAGAGGTATCGTGTCTACTGAGCATGTGCGAGGCCCTAGGTTCAACCCTTAGCACCACAAAAAAGAAAAGCTGGAGGCCGAGTACTTGGGAACAAGGTGGAGGAGAATCACCAGTTTGACTCAGGCTGGTCTGTGTAGCAACCCCACTTCAGAAAGCCAGGGCTAATGATGGAGGTCAGTAGTAGAGCACTTGCCTGGCCTTTGTAAGGCCCCGCCTTCAATCCCCAGCACCGCGCCCCCTCCCCAGAACAGATAACACGCCTCTGCCCTTGACAGTAGCCGACATTTCCCACATGAGGGCATGGGAGGGGCAGAAGAAGGCCCCGCGTGGGACTGAGTGGCGCTCTTACTGTAGACCAACCTGACGTTCGTGGGCTGCGTGGGCATGCTGGACCCACCCAGGATCGAAGTGGCCTCCTCGGTGAAGCTCTGCCGCCAAGCAGGCATCCGGGTCATCATGATCACAGGGGACAACAAGGGGACAGCCGTGGCCATCTGTCGCCGCATTGGCATCTTCGGGCAGGATGAGGATGTGACGTCCAAGGCTTTCACAGGCCGGGAGTTTGATGAGCTCAGTCCTTCGGCCCAGAGAGACGCCTGCTTGAACGCCCGCTGCTTCGCCCGGGTCGAGCCCTCACACAAGTCCAAGATCGTGGAGTTTCTCCAGTCTTTCGATGAGATCACCGCTATGGTGAGTGGCCAGCAGCTCACACGGAACCACAGCTGAATCCTCTCGTGTTCTCTAGAGTCCTTGCCCAGGAGTGACAGCTGTGTCCAAAGCCTTTGTAGGGACAGACCTGCCTGCCTGCCTTCCCTCCTTCCCTCCCTCTATTCCTCCCTCCCTTTCTACCCTCCCTCCCTCCTTCCTTCCTTGGTTTTATCGGTGTTTCTTAGGGGCAGCTGCCCTTCTGAAGCTAGGATTCTGTAAGTAGATGTGAGGGGCCGGGCACGGTGGTGCGCACCTGGAATCGCAGCGAGTCAGTCCTTGACTCGAGCCACACAATGAGGTGATGGTTTTGATCCGTAGACACTGGGTGCTGCTTGGGTGTGCTTTTGAGTGAGTGGCATAAGCGGCCTGTGACAACTTGGGTGCTTTACATGTGTGTTTTGCACGTGTGCTTCACACTAATCTTTATCCTGTGGCTACATGTCCAGTGCCACGCAAGTTATTTGGGGCTGAGGTGAAAATTACGAACTTTAATTCTCTGGGCTCCACTTCCTGCAGTCTCTCTGGGAAGTTTGTTTGCCATCTTACATTTCCCAGGGAAAATATGTTTGATGCCAACTTAAGAGAATACATTATGTAAAGCCATCTCCCCGTTCCCCACCGCGGGGGCCCCCCTCCCCCCGTCCCTTGTCTCCCGACTCCCTCCCAGGCCAGCCATGCGCCTGCGCCAGGCAGCTATGAAGTGGCCACGCCTTTCCTTCCCTTTCAGACTGGCGATGGAGTGAACGATGCCCCTGCTCTGAAGAAGTCCGAGATCGGCATTGCCATGGGCTCCGGCACTGCAGTGGCTAAAACGGCCTCTGAGATGGTCCTCGCGGACGACAACTTCTCCACCATCGTGGCGGCGGTGGAGGAAGGGCGAGCCATCTACAACAACATGAAGCAGTTCATCCGCTACCTCATCTCCTCCAACGTGGGCGAGGTGGTCTGGTAGGTCCTGTCTTGCATCTTGGTGGCCGCTGCAGGGACTGCTGGCCCCTGGCTCTCCAGCAGCTTTGGGGGGTTGTGTTGGGGTGTGTGGGGAAACAATCCTCTGGCTGCACAGGGCTTCCCCGCAGCGCGTCTTCCTTCTCCCCATATCCAGCAGGGCGTGGGGGGTGGGGGGCAGAGCCGTGGCATCTAAACCCTTCTTCTAATCATTGGGTCTTTTTTTTTTCCCCATTCTTCCTTGGGCGCAAAGCATTTTCCTGACAGCAGCTCTAGGGTTCCCCGAGGCTTTGATCCCTGTCCAGCTGCTCTGGGTCAACCTGGTGACAGATGGTCTGCCTGCTACTGCGTTGGGGTTCAACCCTCCTGACCTGGACATCATGAACAAGCCACCCCGGAACCCTAAGGAGCCGCTGATCAGTGGCTGGCTCTTCTTCCGTTACCTGGCTATTGGCTGTGAGTATCACACACGCGTCTCTCAGGAGGGTAGCAGAACTCAGAGGTGTGCCGTGCCCTCTTGTAGTTCAGCCAGGTACATACTCTATGCTAAAAGCTGCTCAGGCCCAGTGTTGGCGCCTCACACCTGTAAGCTGGCTACTCAGGAGGCTGAGATCTGAGGGTCATAGTTCAAAGCCTCGGCTGGCTTTGAAAGTCTTTGAGACTCTTATCTGCAATTTACACCAACAAGCCGGAAGTGGAGCTGTGGCTCAAGTGGTAGAGCACTAGCCTTGAGCAAAACATGCTCAGGGACAGAACTCAGTTCAAGCCCCAGAGCAGAACAACCACAACAAAGCTTCAGTGATTCTTGCCCGGCATCAGCTTTTCATATTCCCCTATTCCCATATTCTCCTTCGCACAGAGGAGCCCGAGGATGAAGACTTGGCTTCCTGTCTTCATCTTTGAGTAATGATCACCACAGTGTAAAGCTCAATCCCATTCCATCAGTCTATGTGGACACCATCCCCGAACCAGGGCTGCTTCTGTTCCCCATCTCATGGGTTAGCGAGGTGAGGCCATGCCAAGCCCCAGGATTCCACTAGGCCCGAGGTTGAACTTGAACACAGTGGCTGGCGATGGTGAACTCAGACAGCGGCATGAGATGGTCTAGAGAAGGGCCGTGAGTGCCGGCAGCCCTGCAGCTTCTCAGGCAGAGCCCTCTGCTGTTGCTTTCTGGAAGTGTGGCATTTATCCTGACGTCTTTGTCTCTGGGCAGTGGTTAGCATCGTATTCTCTCAATCTGAACTTTCGTTGTTGCTGATAACTGGAGTATAAGAATCTGGCTTTGATCCCCAGATCTCAGCCCAGCGGTGCTGCTCTGCTGCACCCCAGCATTAATGTCTGTATGGGTTGTAGCAGCTGGCCTAACAGTGTAACCGATCCCCAACACTATGGCTGTCCATGATGCCACACACCTGCAGCTTCAAAGCGTGCACAGTGGTCACGCACATCTCTCTGCAGAGACCGAGGTGGGGCCAGTGGCCTCTCCTCTCTGGTCCTACCACTCCCAGGGCTGGGCACAGCTGCTAGAAGCAGCCTTAGCCTCAGTGACCTTTTTGTCCCGTGTCACGTCACTAAGCATCACGTGCGTCCTTTGCAGGTTACGTGGGTGCTGCCACTGTGGGTGCTGCTGCTTGGTGGTTTATTGCTGCTGATGGTGGCCCACGGGTGTCCTTCTACCAGCTGGTACGTAGCCACCCGTTGTCTTCCTGTGCTTTGAGCATCTGTCAGATCACCTGAAGGCACAGATAACACAGTGGGGAGGATTCTGGGTCCTAGGGCTTCTGGGGAGAACTTGCCAGGAAAGCTGTGGCTGCTCCGCTCTGCGGGGCGCTGGGCTCGGGGCGCTGGCGGAAGAGTGAGTGGGTGGGACTCTTCGTTGCAGAGCCACTTCCTGCAGTGCAAAGACGACAACCCAGACTTTGAAGGAGTGGACTGTGCAATCTTTGAGTCCCCGTACCCAATGACGATGGCGCTCTCTGTGCTGGTTACCATAGAGATGTGCAACGCCCTCAACAGGTGAGTGTGGCAAGAGCTCCAGCCACTGGCTGTGGCTCATAGGCAGGGAGATGAGCCGCTGATTATAAAGCCTACGCCGCCTCCCCCTCCACGAAGTGGTGATGGGCGTGCTTCCTCTTCTCTAGAAGAAACATAACTGGTGGACACCAGTCCCATGGGGACAGAACAAGCCCCCACCAGAGAAGCCAGTGACAAAAGTGGGAACTTGTAACTAGCCCGAGCACCTGGGGCACCACGCGCAGCTTTGAGCTGAGCTGCACCTGTGGTCTTGAAGCCTTAGGTGTAAAATTGGCGGTTTGTCCTACATCTGAACATTCCTTCCTTAATTTTGCCACCAGTGGAACTCTGGTCCCTAGAATCAGGTCACTGGTGAGGCCAAGTGGCAGCAGTGTTTGCAGTGTAGCCTGGAGCTGGAGTGCTGGGTGGTGTGTCCCTGTGCCTGACCTCCATACGAAGCCTAGCGGGGGTGGGGGTGGGGTGGGGTGGGGTGGGGGGTGGATTGAGCCAGGCAGGTGACCACAGGAAAAAAGACAAAAAAGAACAAGTGCCAGGCGCCGGTGGCCCCTGCCTGTAATCCTAGCTACTCCGGAGGTTGACTGAGGATCATGTTACCTCCAATTAACCACCAGACAACCGAAAGTGGAGCTGTGGCTCAAAATGGTAAAGTGCTTGCCTTCAGCAAGCGTTCAGAAACAGCACCCAGGCCAAGTTCAAGCCCGACAACTAAATAACTAACAAGCAAAAATTAGGGTTGGTGGAATGACTCAGAGTGTCTCCTTAGCAAAGGATGAGGCCCTGAGTTCAAGCCCCAGTATCACCTGAACGAAAGGTATAGTTTAGCCCTGACTGCCTCTGCAGCCTGTGGAATGTCACTCCTCTCCCCCCCCCCCCCCCAGCTTGTCTGAAAACCAGTCCCTGCTGAGGATGCCCCCTTGGGAGAACATTTGGCTGGTGGGCTCCATCTGCTTGTCCATGTCGCTCCACTTCCTGATCCTCTACGTGGAGCCCCTGCCGGTAAGTGCCAAGGGTCGCGGGCACCCGGTGGGGCTGAGGCGTCTCCTGCAGGGCAGGCCTCAAAACCTCCCGGGCCTGTGGCCTCAGCTTATCTTCCAGATCACACCGCTGAATCTCACCCAGTGGCTGATGGTGCTGAAAATCTCCTTGCCTGTGATTCTCCTGGACGAGACGCTCAAGTTTGTGGCCCGCAACTACCTGGAACCTGGTAAAGAGTGTGTGCAGCCTGCCACCAAATCCTGCTCGCTCTCGGCATGCACGGAGGGGATTTCCTGGCCCTTTGTGCTGCTCATAGCGCCCCTGGTGGTCTGGGTGTATAGCACAGACACTAACTTTAGTGATATGTTCTGGTCTTGACTGACAGCCCTACGTACAGAAGATGTTTAACTTAATCAATTAATTTTTTATTGTTTAAAGCAACTGTCTATTTCTGCTGAATTTTCACATGAACATACTGGCTGGTGAAGGAGGTTTCATACTCTATATTTTGTTTTGCTTTTTTTTTTTTTCTGACTCCAGTGGGACAAGATTTTCCTTTTTTATACACATAATTCAAGTGTCCATGGACATGTACAGAGAACTAACACTATTTTATGCAGATATTTTTTTGTAGATGAAAAAGCATGTACAGTGTTCTGTTTAATACTCATCCTTGTATAAAAATAGTTGAGCCAGCAGACATTGTCAGCAAATTAATTGGCAGCAGACATTAGGAAGTGAATGTGTGTGGTTTTTAAAAAACTAAATAGCATGTATTGTGTCTTGCATGATTATCTGGATTTAATTTGGTATCACAGTCTAATTTTTATCATAAGCCAATTTTTCTGCACCGAGCAGAGTCCTGCTACCTCAGTCAGTATTTTTTGGTTTGCCACTTCCTGCACCCCCCGCCTCCAATCACCCCCAGCCCACCCCTGGCCCGCTCGGCTTCTGTAGGTTTGGTTCTGTTTACGCCCGTCTTCACGAGAGGTATGCCTGCTCTCGCTTGTGCAGAAAACATTGCTCCACATTCAATTGACTGGGTTTCTGTCCCTTCGCCTAGTTTTTAAGGTTATTTATTTAAATGTCTAATGTATTTTATTGTAACAGACATTGTTTTGCCAACATGCCTATTCCATGGCACTTCACAATCTAGTTAAAAAAGAAAAATAAAACGTTTTAAATGGACAGAAAAAAAAAAGTAACTGTCTTGTTCTTGAGGGGCTTCCTTGGACTAGCTCTGAGGCTGGCCAGCCTCCCGAGGTGCTCAGCGCAGAGCCTTGTTCCCGTCCTGCTGCAGTCGTGGGGGTTTAGAGACAAATTTCATCTGTGTGATCGTGCGTTTCCTGGAAGTTTCTGCTGGCCTGTATATGTAGCCTGATCTAAGGATCATAGGGGCAAGTGTGTGTGTGTGCGTGCGTGCGTGTGCGTTTTGTAAAATCTGTAAATAGCACATGACAAATGAACATACTGTATAGAGCTATTTTTATTTGAATGTGGCACTAACGACCACCGTGACCCTGATAAACGTTTGCGCATGTTCGAGCTCAGTCTCACAGCCGTGTGAGCCGCTAACATCCTAACTGTGGTGTTTTCCTCCAATGCCTCCCAACATCGCCGACCACGTGAGTATTTCCCCGGGGTTAAGTGACGACCCCCCCCCCCAGGTGGCCCCCAGGGCGCTCTGCCCCCCCCCAGCTCAAGATCCTAGTGGCATGCTGAAGCTGAGCCGGGGTCGGCGGCTCGCGCCTGTAGTCCTAGCTACTCAGGAGACAGGACAGGCCCAGACCCCGAGCTCCCAGGAGGTCGGGGAACACAGGCCCAGGCCCTAAGATGGAGCGCCAGACACAGCGGAAGCTAGTCAGGTCACAGGTGGGCTTCCTCTGGCCGGCCGCTCAGCTGTCGGGGACCGGCCGGGGCCGCCCGCCCTCCCTGCCCAGGTGCGGGGCCGGGGGCCGGGGGCCGGGGGCCAGTTGGTTTCCCGGCTGGCAGGAGGTGCGGGGGTGGAGGGGAGTGCGGGGCTACTGCGTCCGTGGGGCGCGCATGCGCCCGGCACCAGCCGGGGGCCCTTGGGTCGCAGAGCCAGCCCTGGAGGCGGCAGGCCTGGCTCAGGCCTGGGCGGGGAGGAGCGGGACGGAGGGGGAAGGCGGTCCCGGTCCCGCGCTGGCATCACGCTGCTCGCACCGCTCCGCTCCTCCTGCCGCACCTCTACACTGCTAGCCGAGGCCGGATAGAGGGGCACCGAGTCACCCAGCACCCCGGGGACAGTCGTGACGGCTGGGCTCGGCCTCCCTGCTCTGCTCCCGGGCTGACCTCCCCTCTCTCTCCTTCGCAGCCATACTGGAGTAACCGCTGCTAGAGCGCTTGCGGAAATGTCGGGGGCTCGGGCGCGCATGTGCGCTGAGCGCCACGCCGGCCCGCCTCCGCTGACTGACGTTGGGGAAAGTGGAGACGCCCCCAGCCGTGGTGCGGGCGGCGGCCGGTAGCGATGCACATGCGCACTGCAGCTTCGTGAGTCGGCGCCCCTGCGGACGAGTTTGGTTCTCTGCTGCAAGGAGAGGAAGGTTCCGAAGCCTCCCGAAGCCGAGCCCGCCGCGGCCCCGCCAGTGCCTGGCGCCGCCCGCCCGCTCGCCGCATGCCGCCCCGCCCCGCCGCGCGCACGGCCTTCGCCCTGTACAGCCCGCTTGTTCCCGAGCCCGTGAGCCGCAGACGCAGCGCTCCCGCAGCCTCCAGCTCCCGCAGCCTCCTCACCGCACTCAGCGCCACTTATTTAATGAAAGCAGAAGTAGACACGTGGGTGCGATGCCTTGTGATGCGTTTATCCTAATAAAATGCGAGCCTCCATCGTCCCGCGCGTGCCTTCCTGGCTCCCGGCGCCGGCCGTCCCGGGCTGCAGCCGGTCAATGGGGGACGGGGAGGGCGGGGCCACGAGCACGGCAGATCCCGTGTCATGGATAAAACCACGGACACGCAGGAAAGGCCACGGGGGCTTGGGGAGACGGCCTCGTAGCTACCGGTCCTGGGGCTCGAACTCGCGGCTGGGCGCGTCCGCTCTTGCGCTGTCGTCTCCCGTCCGGCCCTCGCGGGCTGCGCCGCCGCCTCTCACCTCGCTGCAGCGCCCGGCCCTCCGGCAGGGCTGACCCCGCGCCCGCCCGAGCTTCCTCGCTCAAGCCTGGTCTTCTTCCCCTGGGTGCCTGAGCCTCAGGCGGCCATGCTGGCTCAGCTCTTGGTGGGCATCACCGCCTGAGCCACGCCTCCGCCCCAGCGCCCTTCCGCAGGCGGCGGGGCGGCTGGACGCCGGCCTTTATTGCTGTTGATCCGCCTTCCTGGTAGCTGGGGTTACAGGCGCGCGCCCACGAGCCCAGCCCCTTCACGGCATGGGGCGGGGACGCGGACCCCGCAGCGACCTCGGGCCGAAGCCGCGGCCGTTGCGTGCCAGGCGCGCACCGCCTTTTCCTGGCCAGCCGCCCGGTGCCCCGCGTGCTCGCACCTCGTCGGCTTCTCCGGACGACCCAGGCGGAGGTGGGCGCCGTCGCTGCCCATCCAGACGTCCGCGGCCCCTGGCTTTGCGCGGCGGGCGCAGCCGGGCCTCACTGCATGCCGAACCACTGCTCCTGGTCGGCCCACTGCGCCGCCTCGCTGTCGCTGCCCTCCAGCTCCCCGTCCTCCCCGCTCCCTTCCATGTCGTCCACGTCTTCCTCCTGCGTGGCGTCCGTGGGGCTCTCCTCCTTCTCCATCTTCTGCATCCCCTCCAGAGACTTCTGGTCGTTGGGGTCCAAACTACGAGACAACACGAGCGGCCTGAGTCCCGGCCCCGCGCGGGGCGGCTCTCGAGCCGGGGTGTCCCGCCGGCCCGGCTCCCCGGTGTCGGGGCCGTGCTGCCCCGCCGCGTCCAGCGCGCTCTCGGGCTCTTCCCCGAGCTTTTCCCCTTCCCCGGCGGACACGAGGGGAATCCTTTCTAAAAAATGCGGGGGGGGGGGGGTGCGGGCGCGGGGTGCGGGGTGCGGGCGAGGGGTGGGGGTGCGGGCGAGGGGCGGGCGTGCGGGAGCCGGGCGCCGGGACTCCCGCGTCACCCGCAGAGGCACACGGCACTGCCGCGCACCCGCCGGCCCCTCCGCGGGCCCCTGCGGCCGTGGCGTCCACTCGGCCCGGTCGCGCTGGGCCGGCGCTCTCCCACTTGAGCCACGGCCCCAGCCGCCATGCCTTGGTCCTTTTTCCAGAGGGCCCACCTGAGCGCGATGCTGTACTGGTCCATGGCCTCCTGGTACTCGTTGACGGCCACCAGGAAGTCGCCGAGCAGGCGGTGCAGCACGCAGTCGCTCTGGTTGGCCAGCGCGCTCCTCAGCAGGCCGATGCCGTCCTCGTACTTCTGCTCCCGGCCTGGGGAGAAACCGGGCTCCCGTCCAGCCGCGCCCAGCCTCCCCTCCCCTCCTCTCCCCACCAGAATCCAACTGAAAACCCAGGCCGCGCGGGCCTGATGCACGGGGCCGCCATACCCGCACACCGACTGCACCACCGCCAAAGGAAGGCGCTGGCCGGGGCCAAACTAAACTTTTCTGTTATTGTTTTCTTGGTGCTGGGGCTTGAACTCAGTACCTTTTCACTCAAGACTGGTGCTTTACCACATGAACCTCGCTCCAACTTCAGCTCTTCAGTGGTTCGTTGGAGATAAGAATCTCTGGACTTTCATGACTGGGCTGGCTTTGAACCACAATCCTCAGATCAAAGCTTCTGATTAGCTAGGATTATAGTCCTGAGCCAGTGGCACCTAATATAAGCTTATTTTCCTTCTAACTTAACAGATATATATAATCCAAGCTTCGCAGGAGGCTAAAATCTGAGGATTGCAATTGGAAGCCAGCCCAGGGTTGGAAAGTCCATTAAAAGTCCTATCTCCAATGAACACCAAAAAGCCCTAAATAGAGCTGCTGCTCAAGTAGTAAGTACAGTGCTAGCCTTGAGCAGAAAACCCAAGTAAGGGACAGCACCCAGGCCCTGAGTTCAAGCCCCAAAAGTAGTGTGTATTGCCTGCGACACCTATAAACACATGCGTAAGATGGATGAAAAGAACAATGCAAAGCTGGGTGCTGGTGGCTCACGCCTACAATCTGAGGATCACAGTTCAAAGCCAGCCAGGGCAGGAATGTCTGTGAGACTTATCTCCAATGAAGCACCAGAAAACCCGAAGTGGCGCTGTGGCTCCAGTGGTAGAGCGCTCGCCTCGAGCTGAAGAGCTGAGGGACAGCGCCCAGGCCCAGAGTTCAAGCCCCACGACTGACAAAAAAAAATAAAAACCAAAAAAGCCAATACCCAATGGAAGGCTAGCTACAAGGGACATAACTCCAAACAGTTTAAACTGAAGCCAATTAGTTATGTTCAGCCCACACTAGCTCAGGACAACAAAGAAAGGACTGAAAGTGAGCTGAGCAGACCGTGTCGGCTCGTTTTAGGGCGTCCTGCCACATCTGCAGGCAGCGGAGGGGAGACACTCACTCAGCAGCTCCGCCTTCTTCACCACGGCCTTGATGTAGTCGGGCCTCTGGCTCAGCGCTTTATCTAGCAGCGTCTTGGCTTTCTCCTGCGTCACTGGGTCCTCCAGACACACGCTGGCGAGCAGCGTCAGCGTCTGCGCGTTTGCACCCAGAGTTTTGTACACATTGTTAGCCATCACCATGGCCTCTCGGATACTGTTAGAGGCGAGGTAACATTCGATGAGACCTGAAAAACAGCATCAAGAAGCCCACTCGCGGCCCGCTCTCCCCAGACAGCGAGCATCCAGCTCATCGGGGGAGGAAGGGCTGGCCAGGCAGTACACCATGGCGATCGGGCGGGAGCCGGCGCTCCCGGCACGGCGAGGGGCACAGCCTCCCGAGCGCGCTGCCAATGCACCTGCGGCTGGCGAGGGAGGCCGGCCATGCCCAAGAGCAGTGCCAGCTAGCCACAGCCCCTCGCTCCCAGAAGCCCGGGGATTCCAAGGAAACCGAGGCCCTCCAAGCGGCCGTGGCCGGCTGAGTGGCCGCTCGCTGGCCTGGGCTGGAGGAGCGCAGCGACACGCTCTGTGGGCGAAGAGAGAGACCAGAGGAGAACTTTCTGGCACGCATCAAACAAAAACACCAGAGGCCTAACTTCAGCGCTTCTGGCAGCTTCTCCAGCACACTCCTCCCCTCAGTACCTACCATTCCAGGGAAGGTGCTAGACCTACCTAGGGCCTGAACTTGGGGCCTGGATGCTGTCCCTGAGCTATACCACTTGAGCCACAGCTCTGCTTCTGGCTTTTTGGTGGTTAATTAGAGATACCAGCAGTTTTATAGTTTCTGCCTGGGCTGGCCTTGAACCAAGATCCTCAGCTCTTGGCCTCCTGAGTAGTTAGGACTACAAGTGTGACCAACGGTGCCCAACTTCACTCTTTTGTCAGTTGTAGGGTCTGAACTCTGGGCCTGGGCACTGTCCCTCAGCTCTTCAGCTCAAGGCTAGCGCTTTACCACTTGAGCCACAGCGCCACTTCCGGCTTTTTTTCCCCCTGCTTATGTGGTACTGAGGAATCGAACCCAGGGCCTCATGCATGCAAGGCAAGCGCTCTACCACTGAGCCACCTTCCCAGCCCCTCCTGGGATTACTTGTCCATTCCTCTAGAAAACACTTTAAAGGAGCGGCACCTCATGAGGCCTATTGTAGCGGCTGAGTCGCACGGCGTGGCGGGCACTCAGCTCCCTGTGGGCTTCCTGGGTTGGTTCACGTGAATTTATGACGTGAGGTGGCAGAGCAGCGCTGGGACAGCGGCCATGCTGGCGCTCGAGGGGACAGCCCGGCCTGCTAACCCTGCCTCGTGGCTACAGAGCCGCCCTGAGACCCCAGCTCTGCCCAAGCGAGGCGCCAGTGAAGAGCAAAAGCGTCACTAAGTGACCCTCAAAGTTCTCATCAGTCCTGGGCTACATCTGAGGGGAAAAAGGGGGACCAAGAAATCTGCCTCAGAGACCCCTCATCAAAACCCAGGGGGGGAAAAAAAGATGAGATAAATAGATTCTGAGAAGCATGAGGTGGAAACACCAGGGAAAGCTAAAATGGATGCCAAGTGCCACACACAGTGTTCTCAGTCTTCCTCACAACAGCATTACCTGAGATCCTCAAAAAATACCAAGGCTGCAGGTGTGGCGCATGCCTGTAATCTCCGCCTGAGAAGGTGAGCGGATGCTGATGAAGGCCAGCCACGCCAGGGCTCGGCAGCGTGGCGGCACACGGCGGAGCTGTGCGGGCCGAGCGGCCGTCCTCACCTGGACACAGCGGCCCCTCCCCCAAAAAGGAAACACACACTCCCCGCCTCACCTTCATAGCAGTCCAAGCGGCAGGGTGCAAGCCGTATGGCCTCCCGGAAGTGGATGATTGCCTCCTGGACTCTGCCCATGTTCCGCAGCGCCGCTCCCTTCAGCAGCAGAGCCTGCACGCTGTTACTGTTCAGCTGAATGGCCTTGGCGCCCAAGTACAGTGCCCGGGAGTAGCGTTTGCTATAGAAGCTGTGGCACCTGGGGGAGAAAAAAAAACAAAACCCACCAGATCACCACAGTCACCTGCGAGGCGATCATAGAGAAACCACGTGTCACCTGAGAAAACACAGGGAAATCACAGGTCATCTGAGGGGAGACCACAGGGCAATCCCGTGTCATCTGGGAGAGGCTATAAAGGCACTGGAGCTAGGTGGCAGTCCCAGCACCAAGGATGCAGGCACTGCAAGTCCTAGGCCCGTCTAGACTACTCAGGGTCTCTCAAAATGAAGAAAACACATCCACAGGACAGAGAAGGCCCTCCACGCAAGCTTTGTTACAAGCCGTGCTTATTGCATGGTTATTAACAATAAATGATTTAAAAAGGGGGTGGCCGGTGCCGGTGGCTCATGTTTGTAATCCTAGCTACTCAGAAGGCTGAGATCTGAGGATCATGGTTCAAAGCCAGGCCCAGCAGGAAAGTCTGGGAGACTCTTATCTCCAATAAACCATCAGAAAACCAGAAGCGGCGCTGTGGCTCAAGTGGCAGAGCGCTCGCCTTGAGCTGAAGAGTGCAGGGACAGCGCCCAGGCCCAGAGTTCAAGCCCCATGCCCAACTCCCCCACCCCCTCCCAAAAAAAAACAGGGTGGGGCTGGGAAGGTGGCTCAGTGGTAGAGCACTTGCCTTGCAATGCATGAGTCCCTGGGTTCGATTCCTCAGCACCATATAAACAGAAAAAAAAAGCAGGAAGTGGTGCTGTGGCTCAAGTGGTAGAGCGCTAGCCTTGAGCTGAAGAGCTGAGGGACAGCGCCCAGGCCCAGAGTTCAGGCCCCGTGACCAGACCCAAAAATAAAAAAAAAAAAATGGTGGGGTGAGGATCTTGACACAGGAGAAGAAAAAAATAAGGAAAAGCACCTGACAATCTAGATGTAAGTTACAACCGAAAGACACTGAAGAACTATTTGTACACCTAAAACTAAGTGAGCACCAACATGGGCTGCAGCTGCTGTTTTGAGGCGCTGGGGTGGCAAGGAAGGAACTTCTTGCAAACCAGGCAAATGCTCTGCCCGAGCCAGCGCCGTGGTCAGCGGGCAGCAGCTCAGGGGCAGTGCGCGTGCCACGCCTTCCCCGCCCCACGGGCCCTCCGCTAAGGAACCACCGAGAGCAGAGAACATGCCACCCACGGCAGGTGTGACTACTCTCTGACCCGAGAGTCCCACCTCCTCCAGCTGACAGAAAGCACGCGAAGACAGACGGCAAGGGACACAGCCGTACCCAGACACCACCCAGGGCTCTGCGTGCTGGTCAGAAATATTGAAAAGGCGGCAGCCGAGATTCTCCACATCTTCCAGCCGCCCTTCTCGCGCCAGCAGGTAGCCATACACATCCATCCCTGAAAGGACAGGGAACAAGACGCGCTTTAACCAGGGCATCAAGTCCTGGGACCTCAGTAAAGGCGAGGAGGGGACATGTCCCCACTCCAAGGCTCCAGGGCCCGTGGCCAGCCCTCTCGCCAGCAGACCTCCCACTCTCCCACAAAGCGACCACGGAAAGCCAGGGCGCTGGTGCTGGGGCACCCCTGGGATCTCAGCAGGCGAAGGTGGAGGCAGGAGGTCTTGAGTTTGAGGCCAGCCTAAACTACATAGCAACACCTTCTCAGAAAGCATGAAGCGTCAAAAAGGACATCCCGTGGTGGGTCCAGGCGCCAGCTCCAAGCCCACAGCTGCCACCAGACCAGCACTTCCAGCGCCCTACATCTGACCCGTATGTGCGGCCTGCTTTTCGGGTCTTCCTTCCCACAGCTGCGAGCATGCGCGCGGGCACGCAGAGCCACGGCCACAGAGCCACTGGTGCCCAGGCCTTCCCATCCAAGGTGACACGTCTTTCCAATCTGCTCCTAACTTCTGCTTCATTTCACTTTCTTCAACATCTGTTCCCTTACTCCCCTTGCATGCTTTTATCACACTAGGGAGACAGGTAAACCACATGCCCCAAAAGGATACCGAGGGTCCAGGGTGCCATCCACGTCCTCCCGCAGGCACATCGCAAACTCGGAATTCCTAAGCTACGATACCCCGCCCCCTCCAAAAGAGAAAAAAATCCAAATAACGGCCTGTGAGATGAAACTTGAATTCGAGAAAAAAAATACTACTCAGAAGTGTTAGAGACATGCGTCAGAAGACTATTGTAATAAATCTTAGAAAAATCTTTCTTGACAGATGGTATCAGAGCCAGGCACTGGTGACTCACACCTGTAATCCTAGCTGATCAAGAGGGTAAAATCTAAGGATCGTGGCTTGAAATTAACCCAGGCAGACAATCCAGGAGATTCTGATTTCCACCAGCAAAATATCAACCTGGAGGCGTGGCCAAAAGTGGTCCAGCACCAGCTGTGAGTAAAGAAAGCTGAGTAACAGGTCAAGTGTGCAATTCCAAGCTCCAGCACACTCACACACACACAAACTGACACTTTCTCTAGTGACCTCCCCTAATCTACCCTCTAGAGCCACGCTCACCTGGTTCCAGGGCGACTCACCTTTTATCAGATAAGGATCTAACATCTGAGCCTGCTCGAACTTCAGGACGGAGTTTTTGCTGTCTCCAGCTCTGAAGTACAGGTCCGCTAAGCTTCCCAGCAGGTCCACATTATCCCGCAATAAAGACTTTTTCTCCAGTGAACTAGAAAGACACATCGCAAACCTTCAAAACTGTTCTAAATCTGGGGCATACGCATACTGTTTTCTGCATGACTTTTTTAATGATAAATTTAAACGAACTGTGATTATTCCATATGCTTATTCTGAGCTTATGGTTTTAAGTCAGACAGGACAGGAAAGAAAACATACAATGAAGCAGAGGTTGCTCACTAGCCAGAAAGAGCTTTCTGGTAGTTTCTCAGAGGACGACAGCCATGGTGCTCGTTTCTGCAGCACATCCACTGAAACGGCCACGCCACGGAGAAGATCAGCAAGGCCCTGCCTGCGCAAGGGCGGAGGGTCCAGATAAAAAAAATGTAATGCCATTTGCAGCCACTTCCTATTCAACTGGAGGACCGCATCACACCAGACAAACCCGTCCTCTCACCCGCACGCTTCACTTCACAGTCAAGAGAAGTCTGTCTCAAGAATACAACGTAGGCCAGGCGCTGTAAGCAGCATGGCTTCTGGGGAGACCACGAAGCTCTGCTTCCCGGCGTGCAGGACCCATCATGGCAGTCTGCTTTTTGCGGCTGACTGCACAGAGCTGAACTTAGTGCAGCCATCCATCCATACAGCTTTCCAAGAGAGACATTACATTTGTGATTGTTACATTAAGACAATCAAAGCCCAAAGACAACTTGGCTGCAACACCAGGCCCTCCGACTCTCCTCACCAATACCCATGACGCCTAATACACATGCATGCTTGCACACACATGTGTATGTTCGTTCGTACGTACACACGTACGTGTACACACGCACGCACGCCTAGACAAGAAGGGTCTAGGCTCACTGGGCTCCGGCCGGGGCGCTCACCAGATGGTATTGATCGCTCTTGAGTTGTCGCCAGTGTGTACAAAGGCATAGGCCTTGATCCACACAGACAGCCAGTCCAGGTTAGGCACCGTCTGGATCACATTCATGGTCATGGACGCCACCTCTGCCCCTTTGACAGACAGGGACAGCAGACCTAGAGCCCAACAAAAAGCGGACAGTGGCAGTGAGGTGGAGCACTGGCCCACAGCGCAGGCTCCCAGCAACCCCATCCTCATGCTGAGCAGCAGAGGAGGGAAAGCCACGCTTCATTTGTGGTGCTAGGCACTGAAACCAGGGCCTTGGGTACGCTAAGCATGCACTACCACTGAGCTACACCCCAACCCTGCAAGACCACAGTACAAGATTTTCTTGAGCGAATGTGTGAATGCAGGGACCTTTTCTGTTTTGCACTACTCAAGTTTGAAATCAGGGCTTCACACTTGCTAGGCAGGTGGTGTTTGAACACTAGAGCCCTATCTCCAGCCCAGCAAGAAACTTAAAAAGCTCCAAGCGTGCCCCAAGTGGCAGAGTGCTAGCCTTGAGCAAAAAAAACTCAGGGACAGGACTCAGGCCCTGAGTTCAAGCCCCAGGACCAGAACAAAACAAAATTGTATTCTAAGCCATGACTGAGAAGTGGCGCCTTCAACAATACACAGTGGAAGCTGGGCACCAGTAGCTCACATCTGTCATCTTGGCTGTTCAGGAGGCTGAGATCTGAGGGTCACAGTTCAAACCCAGCCCTGGCAGGAAAGGCCGTGAGACTCATCCCCAATTAACCCCCAGAAAACCACCAGAAGTGGAACCATGGCTCAAAGTGGTGGAGTGCTAGCCTTGAGCTCAGGGACAGCACCCAGGCCCTGAGTTCCAGCTTCACAACCAATTAAGAACAAAAAACAAAAAAAAAACAGTGGAACCAAACAACATGGCCTTTACCTAGAATGGCATCCAAGGCCAGCGGGCACTGGCGCAGGACCTCCTTGTAGCTGGTGACCGAAGGGCGCTCCTGGCCAGCCTTCTTGTACAAGTTTGCCAGCATCATATTTATCTGCATGAGCACAAACAAAACAGGAAAACACGCATACCTACAAAGAAAATAGCTCACCGGGAAAATGCTGGTTTTTATTGCTGGGAAATGTGTCCATTCTCCAAACCAAGAAATTACTGCTATCTTTGTTGTTCTCCCATCCCAGAGGGAAAGCACGTTATCCTCTCTCCTCGAACTGAATGTTCAGTAGTGTTGGGACCAAGATGCTATTCATGTGGAGAACGTTCTAGAGTTCCAATTAAGATGAGCTACTTGGGAAGTATTCAAGCGGATTTCTGTTAAACTCAATTAATATTGTGGCATAAGAAGGTGAACTCGCAAACAGTTGGTTAGGAAGGGTCATATTTCCCCTCACCAAAGGGAATGGCTATGGCCAAGGGTAAAACGCCGGCCTTCATTAGACAACTAGACCCATGGCTGGAATCCGGCCTTTTTAACACTCAAAACTCTGACCTGCCAAAAGTAATGCTATAATCAACTCAAACTCATCTTCAGCCATACTATTGAAATCCAATAAATGCAGATGGATACAAGAGTTTTAGTACAACTTAAATATGAAGCTAAATAAAGCTATCTTAAAGTAATGCTTCCTAAAAGCTCACGTGAGAAAATCTACAAGTGCCAAATAATGTAGAAATTACATTCTCTGCTACATGTAGGAACTATCTTAAGTCTCCAAACACAGAAAACAGGGCTGGAATTAGAGTTCAGTGGCAGAGTTTAAACCCAGTATGTTGAAGAACCTGGGTTCAATCCCTAGCATAAAGCAAACAAACAAAAACTCCCTTAAACAACACAGAAAATAACTAACTCTTTAATACCAGTACCTACTTAAACATATTCCCTTAAGTCTAGTTACCCATTAGTTTAGGAACACTTGGATCAAGTCCTAACTAAAATGAACTAGGTCCCCACTGCTTAGATTCTTAAAGGTCACGTGGGTTTACAAAGACACCTTTCCTGTAAATTCCTCATTGTCAAGCTCAAAGTAGATAACGTTTCTTCAATAAAACAAGGAGAGCAGCTGCCATGAGACTGCGGCGAACACTAAACACGGCCGCGTGCAGACTCGGGCCTATCACTGTTCTCCTAACTAGTATTTTTTAAAGCATTTTCACTTTTAGAGTGTAGTTCAGTGGCAGAATGCTTGCCTAGCCAGGCACCAGTGGCTCACAACTGTAATCCTAGCTTCTCAGGAGACTAAGAAGGGTCACAGTTCAAAGCCAGCCTGGGCAGTTAAGTCCATGAGACTCTTATCTCTAATAAACAACCAGAAAACTGGAAATGGCGCTGTGGCTCAAGTGGTAGAGTGCTTGTCTTGTTGAAGAGCTCAGGGACAGCATCCAGATCCAGAGTTCAAGCCCCAGGACCAAACCCCCCCCCCCCAAAAAAAAATGCTTGCCTAGAATACAATGGATTCTATCTCCAGCACAGAAGGAAACAAGAGGGGTTTTTTTGTTTTGTCTTTTTTTTTTTTTGTCGGTCGTGGGGCTTGAACTCTGGGCCTGGGCGCTGTCCCTCAGCTCTTCAGCTCAAGGCGAACGCTCTACCACTTGAGCTACAGCGCCACTTCCGGTTTTCTGGTGGTTTATTGGAGATAGGAGTCTCACGGTCTCTCCTGCCCGGGCTGGCTTTGAACCGCGATCCTCAGATCTCAGCCTCCTGAGTAGCTAGGATTACAGGCGTGAGCCACCAGCACCTGGCTGTTTTGTCTTTTTTGTCAGTTTTGTCAGCTGTGGCGGAACTCTGGGCCTGAGCGCTGTCCCTCAGCTCTTCAGCTCACGGCTAGTGGCCTACCACTTGAGCCACAACACCACTTCTGGCTTTTTTCTGCGTATGTGGTGCTGAGGAATCGAACCCAGGGCCTCATGCATGCGAGGCAAGCACTCTACCCCTGAGCCACATTCCCAGCCCACAAGAGGTATTTTTACATACATGAACTTTAGTTTCACAAAAAAGAATTTACCAATATCCTCATTTTTAGAGATGCTGTAGGCACAAACTGAAGACCCCACATCTGGTTCCGGTAAGATGCACACCCTGTACTGTATGTAATGTGCCGCCAGCACCAGCACAGCCCTTCTCTATACAAGACCAAGTCCAAGGTGACCGCGTAGTCCTGATTATGTATAACAATTATTCCATTATTAAATGAGTGTTTTGTAGACCATTATTCCCTATAGCAAGCAACAGCAAAGACAGCTCTTACAGCACTGACCAACCACCTCTCCATCAGTGGGGAACAAAGTAAGGATGTGCGACACAGTGTTCAGACTTCCTAATGTATCTCACAAACAGAAACAGGCCTGAGTGGGCTGAGGAGGAAGAAAACAAGGAACAAACAACTTACTTTGGGGGTTCTCTGTCGGGAAGGGATCCCGTCAAGTATGGCAATGGCATCTTTATCTTGTTTCAGCATCGTATAACATTCAGCCATTTTGTATTTTACTTCAATCTCAGATGGAAGACACTAAGAGATAATGAAAACAAATGTTATTACTAAATATGATCTCAAAGCCAAGTGCAGTAGCTCAAGACTATAACCCCAGTTACCTGGGAGAAGGCAGAGATTGAGGGGCTGCAGTTCAAAGCCAGCCTGAGCATAAGCATCGGCAGGATTAGATGGGTAATTCTACTCACCCAGGAGACTGATGGTGGTTCAAGCTCACACAGCAAAGTATGAGAGACTCCATCTCCAAAATAACCAACAAAAATCTGATGGGAGCATGGCTAATGGCAGGGCATCTGCCTAGCAAGCACAGCCCCACGACGGGCCAAAAGAAAAAAAAAAAAAAAAAAAGACCAACCAGCACTGAAAACAAAATTATTTTAGTCTCTCTCTATTAAAAGAAGTCATAGGGGCTGGGAAGGTGGCTCAGTGGTAGAGCGCTTGCCTTGCATGTATGAGGCCCTGCGTTCGATTCCACAGTACCACATAAGCAGAAAAAGCTAGAAGTGGCGCTGTGGCTCAAGTGGCAGAGCACTAGCCTTGAGCTGAAGAGCTGAGGGACAGCGCCCAGGCCCAGAGTTCAGGCCCCATGACCAGCAAAAAAAAGAAAAAAAAAGTCCTAATTCTATTTTTGATTACCTGGCTTTGTGGCGTAGATGCTGAATTTCCGGTTGAAGGCCTCACTTTTGAAGTTTTACTTAGCGCTTTCTTCTGCTGCAAAGCCATGGTATACTTGCTCACAGCATTCCGATATTCTTTGTCATGAAAGAGAGAATCTGCATGGTATACCAAGAGCTGGAACTTCTGAGATGGAGAGAGTAACTCTCTAGAAACAAAGAAAGTGTACGCACACCTTAGAGTTCACAGAAGCCTGGCACACAAGAAAGTCAGCGTGACTTAAGTACCAGTCCCTAAAATGAGAGGCACCACTCCATGCAAGTATGAGGTCAACACATCTACACAATCAAATGTTTTATTACCAAGGTGATATACAGAGGGGTTACACTTACATAAGCAAAGTAATAAGTACATTTCTTTGTTTTGTTTTTGTGCCAGTCCTGGAGCTTGAACTCAGGGCCTGGGCACTGTCCCTGAGCTTCTTTTGCTCAAGGCTAGCACTCTATCACTAGAGCCATAGTGCCATTTCCGGCTTTTTCTGTTTACATGGTACTGAGCAATCACACCCATGGTTTCATGCATGCTAGGTAAGCAATCTACCACCAAGCCACATTCCCAGCCCATAAGTACATTTCTTGTCAACCTTGTTACCCCTTCCCTCCCTCATTTTTCTCCTACTTTCCCGCCCCCCCCCCCCCATTTCCAACATACTGTCTGTGACTATCTGTTGCACTGGTTCCCCCTTGTCCTTTGTCTCACCATTCTGCTGTTCCACATCCCTTCCCTAATCAGATAAACGTATATACGATACCAGGGTACCAAAATCAAATACAGTGGCAACAGGGGAGCTTTTTTAATTCATAAGCAATGATACCTATAAATCAAATCCGATAATATAGAGAAAACCTAACACGCCCTTTCTCCTACTTTTTAATCCAAGTCTGTTATCCACCCATTTACACTCTTTAATGTCAGTATCAAGTTTGCGTTTTCTTTTTGTTTTGTTTTGTTTTTTTTTTGGTCCTGGTCCTAGTGCTTGACTGAACTCGGCCTGAGCGCTGTCTCTGAGTTTTTTACTCAAGGCTAATGTTCCACCACTTGAGCCACAGCTCCACTTCTGGCTTTCTGGTAGTTAATTGGAGACCAGAGACTCATGGACTTTCCTGCCCCGGGTGGCTTCAAACTATAATCCTTAGATTTCAACCTCCTGAGTTACCTCTAGGCATCAGCCACCAGCACCTGACTTCAATATCAAGTGTTACGGGTATAATACTGACAAAGGAGAGCAAGCCCAGACTTAACCCAAAGAAAGGTTGAAGGCCTAGGAAAGAAACTTTACTTCCTCCCCACATAAGTAAAAAGGCCAGTGGTCAAGTATATGCTAGAATGCATCTTTGTGCATTGATTTGATTCCCAGCACAATGGAAGAAAAGAGGGAAGATGAGAGGGAAGAGAGGGAAGGGGAAGGAGATTTAAAAAGAAAAAAAGAAAGAAAGGCAGGCTGAATAAACGCTGGATATAAAGTTTCAAAAAGGGAACTAACTGCTGGGGGTTTGGCTCCATGGACCAGTGCCTATCTGCCTGCAGTCCTGGGTTTGAGACCCAGCACCCCAACACAAACACAGCAGAGCCAGTGGCTCAACACCTCCTGAGGCTAAGAAGCTGCCAACTAAACTCACACGGAGCAGCCTGGGCCAGCTTCTGTGAGTCTAGGCAGTCATCAATCGGCTTCAAACCATGCTGTAACATCTTGAAGCGGCAAGAATGATGACTAGCACGTCCCTCCCCAATAATGGAAAACACGCTTTGACTTGGTACCAGGAGAGAGTTCGCAAATAAACAGTGCCTGCCAACAGCGAGCAGGCTCCTCACTCGCACCCGGAGGTGCTCAACATCTCTCCTTTACTAAAGTGAGGTCCAACGCACACGAGTGGGAATGAAATGGGAAGTAATAGCTGCACTGCTGTCAAGTCACCAACCTCTCTGACCTAAGCTGCTCCAGAGCTGCCAAACACCAGTTGGGGGCAGAGATTCACAGCAATGCCAGCCAGCTGTGGTGGGATGGAATGGAGTCTCTTCCAAGTCAGCGGACCAGGGGTCCTAAGGACACAGGGTCTCCACTTCCAATGTACAAACTCGGGACAGTACCTCATCTCCCTTAGGCTATAAGAATGTCCTTAGGATATGAGTACTGGTCACACAGACCTGTCTCCAGTTGGTGGCTCACACCTGTAATTCTAGCTACTCAGGAGGCTGAGATCTGAGAATCCTTAACCGTTAAAAATCCAATTAACCGATAAGATTCTGGTTCAAGTAGTAGAGCGCCAGTCAAGAAACTATGGAAGGCTGGGAAGGTGGCTCAGTGGTAGAGTGCCTGTCTTGCATGCATGAGGCCCTGAGTTTGAGTCCTCAGGACCACATAAGCAGAAAAAGCCAGAGGTGGTGCTATGGCTCAAGTGGTAGAGCGCTAGCCTTGAGCTGAAGAGCTGAGGGACAGCGCCCAGGCCCAGAGTTCAGGCCCCACGACCGACAAAGGAGAGAGAGGGAGGGGAAGGAGGGGGAGGGAGAGGGAGGGAGAGGAGGGAGGGAGAGGAGGGAGAGGGAGAGAGAAGGAGGGAGAGGCAGGGGGAGGGGGAGAGGGGGGGGAGAGAGAGAGAAGCTATCAACAGTTCGAGAACCTGAGTTCTAAGCCCCAGTACAGGCAACACACACACACACACACACACACACACACACACACACACACACACACACACACACACACACACGCACACGCACACGCACACGCTGCTGTAGGAAAGCAAGGCAGTGGTAATCCTTTTAGAGTCTTCCTGTCAACGGGCTGAGAGCTCAGCTGGAGCCTGAACCGGGAGGCTGCGCTCAAGGGAGGATTCGAAGCAGCAAGTACGAAGACGGAGGGTGGCGGACGAGCCCCTGCGGCTCACGCCCCAATCGCAGCCGGAGCTCGGTGCGGGCGACCAGCCACCAAAACGTGGCCACCGGAGACGCAGCCTCGGCGGGGGGCCCCGGCCCCGGCCCCGCGGGCAGGGCGCGCGGCCCGCCACGTCCTCGCCCCGGCCGCGCCCCGCCCCGCCCTCCGGGCCCAGGCCTCGGCCTCCCGCCGCTCCACCCCGCTCCCGCCTCCACTCACGGGTTGTTGTTACTCATGGTGAGCAGCAAGCTGCTGAGGAGCCGCACGTTGGAGTGCAGCCCCGCGGCCGCCATGTCCCGCACGTGGTCGATCACGCTCATGGTGCGCGGCGGGCGCGGGCCTCGGCGGCGACGGCAGCGCGGAAGGCCGGTAGCGGAGCCTCAGGGAAGACCCCGCAATGGCGGCGGCGCCGGGGTCCATCGGGTCCACACGTGGCACCGCCCCCGAGGGCGCGGGTGACTACCGCAGTGCCTGCGCTGAGCGGAAATGGCGTCTGCGTGCGGCCAGCTTGCCTGAGCGCGTACCTCGGGGAAAAAGGCGTCTCCGTGGGGGACTTGACGTGAAGAGCGGGCCGGGCTGAGAGAACTTCGCACCAGCATGAGATACGTAGGATTTCTTAGTAATAAAGACAGATACCACGGAGGGGCGGGGGAATTTCGACAGCTGATATTAAACATTTTCTTCAGGCGCCGAGGACAGACCTGACGGTTGGCCGCTCGCGCATGCGCAGCGGGAGGCGGGCGCCGGGCGGGAGGCGCCACGCCCCCTCGCCCCCGGCCGCCGGGGTCCGCCGGCTGGCACGCCTCCCCCGCATTTTTAATTAGTGTTCTGACCTTGGTACTTCCACCTGTGCCAACAGCGACGTCGATGGGACGCCCTCGTCTGACTAGGCGCGCAGGCGGGAGGCGTGGCTTCCCTGTGGAATACGTGGCCAGAGCAACGTGAGCGGAGGCCGGGCCCACGCGCGGGCAGGCATCACGACCGCCAGCCCGTCCCTCAGGGTCACGTTCATAAAGAGCTCCAGCCGGGCGCCGCTGGCTCACGCCTGCCATCCCAGCTACCCCGAGGCTGAGCGGAGGCTGGCGGTTCAAAGCCAGCCTGGGCAAAACAAGCCTAAGACGCTTAGCTTCAGCCAAGCGCCAAAGAGCCTCTAGGACCCGGCCTGGGTGTCGTCCCTTAGCTCTTCTGAGCAAGGCTGCTGTTCTACTACTGGCTCCGCTTCTGGCTTTTTGGTGGTTAAGTGGAGGTAAGAGTCTCATGACCTTCCTGTCTGGGCTGGCTTCATGTCATTCTCAGGTCTCAGCCTCCTGAGTAGCTAGGATGACAGGTGGGAGCCACCTGCACCTGACATTGATGTTATACCAACAAGGGCATATATAACATTCACTTGGAACACACAAGAGATTTCTGCGCGTGGCTAAAGTTTTTTCTTCTTTGTAGAACCATCTTCTAAAATGGTAACTTGGAGCTGGGCGCTGGTGGCTCACGCCTGTCATCCTAGCTACTCAGGAGGCTGAGATCTGAAGACCACCGTTCAAAGCCAGCCTGGGCACAAAAGTCCATAAGACTCTCCTCTCCAGTTAACAACCAAAAAACACGAAATGGAGCTGTGGCTCAAGTGGTAGAGTGCTCACCCTGAGCACAAAAGCATAGGAACAGCGCCCAGGCCAAGCCCCCAGGACCAGCACAAAACAGACAACAAAAATGAGAATTTTGGAGCTGGGAGGGATGTTCTTTTATTGGCCACGAACTCTTGGTAAGCCCGGTCATAGATGCAGAAGGAAGTGGATCTCTTGAGGGTTGAGGAAAAACATTAGAAGAGCGATTTATAAATGTCAGTGCTCTGCACCACCTCCTCTCCAAACATCCCACACCCTCCTAAGAGGAAAATCTCTCCCAGATGTGCTACATAGCTTTCTTAGATCTGTCTTTCTTGTAGGGGAGGAGGAAACACAACAACATACAAATTGCTCCAAGGGAAACATTACTTAACATCCCATAAATGTCTGCTTGGTAGAAATTTCTGACAAGAAATGTCTTAACACCTGAAGGGAGCAAATTTCACCATTTAACTCCCCTGCAACAGGGATATGCTCATCCCAGATAAACTGCCATCTGTAAAGATTTTTATTTTTGTGCCCATCCTGGGGCTTGAACTCAGGGCCTGGAAATTCTCCCTGTTTTTTTTTTTGTTCAAGATTGGTGCCCTACCACGTGAGCCGTAGATCCTACTTCTGCCTTTTTTTGGTGGCTAACTAGAGATGAGTCTCACAGATTTTTTTTTAACATCTGTATTTGCTATCTTTTAAAGCACACTGTCTCACATATTTTTCTACCTGACTCCTCAGATCTCAGCCTCTGAGAAGCTAGGATTATAGGCGTGAGCCACTGGCATGTGGCAAAAAGTGGATAGTCTTGTGTCTGTAACCTGAGGTTTTTCTAAGGGTTAAATAGGATTAAAAAGTGTCAGATGGTCAGCACACTGCCTGCTTACCTGAAAACTGCTGCTGCAGAGTTAAAGCAAAGTGGAAAATTACAATGAATGGTTTATCTCAACGTTAACACAGAGCAGATGCGGCCCTTAAATTACCCCCTCTAAATGGAATTGTCTTCTGCACATCTATAAACAAAACCCAAGGAAGCAAACCAAATGGCTTTTGGTGCTAATAGTTTTGTGTCACTTTCTGGATGTAGCTTCAATGTTTATGTACTTCTTTTTTTTTGGGGGGGGGGGGTCTGGTCGTGGCATCTGAACTCTGGGCCTGGGTGCTGTCCCTCAGCTCTTCAGCTCAAGGCTAGCGCTCTACCACTTGAGCCACAGCACCACTTCCGGCTTTTTTCTTTTTGCTTATGTGGTGCTGAGGAATCGAACCCGGGGCCTCATGTATGCAAGGCAAGCGCTCTACCACTGAGCCACCTTCTCAGCCCCATTATGTACTTCTTTAAAAAAAGATCTTCAGGGCTGGGAAGGTGGCTGAGTCTCACAGACTTTTCTATCCAGGTTGGCTTCAAACCATGATTCTCAGATCTCAGCCTCCTAAGTACCTAGATACCAGCACCCAGCTCTATTGATCATTTTTTAAATTGTTATTAAAAAGATGATGTACAGAGTAGTTACACAAGTCAGATAATGAATACATTTATTGTTGAGACAGTGTTACCCCTTCTCTTGCTTTCTCCATTTTTCCCTCCCGACCCTAGCTATCAAGTTTTTAATTTTTATTGTGTAGTAGTAAGGATTGAATCAGGGCTCATGCATACTGAACGTGTATTCTATCACTGCACTCTAACCCCATATCAAAATAGGAATGTCCTCCATATCAAGAAATGCGGGGTGGAGGGAGCGTAGTTGTGGAGATGGGAGGGCAGGGATGGTAGGGGAAAAAGGAGGGGGCAACAATGTACTTATTACCTTGTACTTATTACCTTGCTCATGTAATTGTAACCTCTGTATGGTATTTTCACAATAAAAAAAAACTTATTGAAATTTTTTTTAAAAAGAAAGAAAGAAAAAAATGCACGAACCTGGCACCAGTGGCTCACACATGTAATCCTAGCTACCTCAGGAGACTGAAAACTGAGGATCACAGTTCAAAGCCAGCAGGGCAGAAAAGTCCCTGTGAGACTCTTACCTCCAACTGACCACTCCAAAACCCTAAGTGGAGCTGTGGCTCAAAGTGATAGAGCACTCCTTTGAGTAAAGGAACTCAGGGACAGCACCCAGGCCCTGAGTTCAAGCCCCATAACTAATAATAAACAAACATATCTGAATTACATGTATGACACAGAAGGCAACCGGCTGTCTCCATTTATCCACATTGTCTGCAGCTGTTTCTAGCACCCACGCTCCCCCTGCTGGTCATTAAGGGAACAAACCGTAGGGTGACTTGTTCTATCAAAGGGGTTCACAATTTGAAGTGGTGGGGTGGGGAGTCAGAAAACAAACCTTTAATCTGGAAATGAGTCACCTTGGCTCCCTTGTCTTCCTTCCTTTCCCTTTTTCTCAGGTCTATGAGTCCACAACAGACTTTCAACTCAAACCCCAAGATAAGAATTTCAATTAAATTTTAAAAACAAAACACACCCAAGTTTGCATAAGAAAACTTTTTTTAGAATAGTACATGGACAATTAAGCCCATAAAATGAAGGAAGCTTGAAAATCACATACCAGATTAGGGACTGGCTCTATGAATATATGAAGAATCCCAAGGCCTGTAATCCTAGCTAAGATCCTAGTTGAGATCTGAGGATGGGGTTCAAAGCTAGCCAGGGCAGGAAAGTCCATGAGACTTTTTTTTTCTTTGATCAGTTGTGGGGTTTGAACTCTGGGCCTGGGCGCTGACCCGGAGCTCTTCAGCTCCAGGCTAGTGCTCTACCACTTGAGCCACAGTGCCACTTCCCATTTTCTCGTGGTTCATTGGAGATAAGTGTCACAGACTTTCCTGCCTGGGCTGGCTTTGTACTGCAATCCTCAATCTCAGCATGAGGCCCTGGGTTTGATTCCTCAGCAGCACATAAGCAGAAAAAGCTGGAAATGGCGCTGTGGCTCAAGTGATAGAGCGCTAGCCTTGAGCTGAAGAGCTGAGGGACAGCGCCCAGGTCCAGAGTTCCAAAACCCAGGGCCAGCCAAAAAGAAGTTTTTCTGATGTGAAATGTTAAAAAATGTCTTTATTAGCACTTATTATTAAACATCAGCTTAAACCTATAGAAGATGGCCAATCACCCCAGAGAACCCACCCTCTCTCCTTCCCCCAGGATATTTGATCAGGACGTTTTTCAAGGACAGCCATGCTCTCTCCTCTCTTCCACACAAAGCCAAGCACAAAAGAATCAAAGCGAAGGGACCTCGTGGTCAGGGCCCTCACTGCCCAGGTCCTGAAAGGCTCTTGTTCATGAACTGTCTCTTCACAAAGCAAGTCCACCACTGCGGGGGGGGGGGGGGGGGGGGGGGGGGAGGGACAAAACAGACACCAAAGTCAAATCAATGCAATTTCAAGGGAAGGTCGGAACTCACAAGCATTTAGTGTTAGTCCAGAAGCTGTTATCAACTCGCCTAGACTCACGGGTGTGGTGTAAGATGTCTGATGAGCCTGAGGTTCCATCCCTAATGGCACCAAAACAAAAATCACCAAGCCAGGGGCTGGGAAGGTGGCTCAGTGGTAGAGTGCTTGCCTCGCATGCCTGAGGCCCTGGGTTCAATTCCTCAGCACCATATAAGCAAAAAGAAAAAAAGCCGGAAGTGGCGCTGTGGCTCAAGTGGTAGAGCACTAGCCTTGAGCTGAAGAGCTGAGGGACAGCTCCCAGGCCCAGAGTTCAGGCCCCACGACCGGACCCCAAAAAAAAAAAAAAATCACCAAGCCAGAAGCTAGTGGCTCACACCTGTAATCCTAGCTCCACTATTGGCACACAAACTACAACAAAACCCTCCAAGTACATAATAACAGTCCCTGTGGCTACTACTAGTCTGACCACGTACCCAAGATATCACACACTAAAAACCTATTATCTCGCGCTCTCCTACCTCATTTTTATTTATTTATTTATTTATTTTTTGGGTCCGGTCGTGGGGCCTGAACTCTGGGCCTGGGCGCTGTCCCTCAGCTCTTCAGCTCAAGGCTAGCGCTCTACCACTTGAGCCACAGCGCCACTTCCAGCTTTTTCTTTTTGCTTATGTGGTGCTGAGGAATCGAACCCAGGGCCTTGAGCATGCAAGGCAAGGGCTCTACCACTGAGCCACCTTCCCAGCCCCTCATTTTTATTTTTTTGCCAGTCCTTAGGCTTCAATTCAGGGCCTTGGCAATGTCTCTGAGCTTCTTTTACACAAGGCTAGCAATCTACTACTTGAGCCACAGCAGCCACGTCTGGCTCTTTCTGTGATAAATTGAAGATAAAGAGTCTACTGAGCTGAGTGCTGACATACCACACCTATAATCCTAGCTACTCAGGAGGTTGAGATATTAGAATTGAGGCTCAAAGCCAGCCAGGGCAGGAAAGTCCATGAGACTCTTATCTCTAAATAACCACCAGAAAACCAGAAGTGGAGGTGTGGCTCTATTACAGAGATCAAGCCCCATGACCAACAACAACAAAACAAGTCTCATGGAATTTCCTGCTCCGGCTGGGCTTCAAACCATGATCCTGAGATCTCACCCTCCAGAGCAACTAGGATTACAGGTGTGAGCTACGGTGCACAGCTCCCCTGCCTAATTTAAAATGGCCTCCTCAGACACACTTCATTGTTCAGTGCGCCCTGCTCCGAAGTCACCCTAGGTCAGCAATGCCGACCTTCAGAAACCCAAAGTCCTGGGACAGGCTCATTGTGGGTAATGAGGCACAAGATTGCCCAAGTTCATAGCGCGAAAGAGGAACCTCACCTTGCTGGGCTTATCGTTCTGGGGGTCAAACACTTTCTCACAGAGCCGCAGTCCCGTCTCTTGGCGGAGCTGCTGGAGGTAAGCCCGCATCACTTCTACAACAGAGGAACACGCTGCTTTGAGAATGGGCTGCACACGCACGGCGTCTACACACATCCACGCAGGAGACGGAAAGAGCAGGGTGCCAGGGGTTTCCCGTCTACATTATCTTTGGCTCAAAGGCTCTGAGGGTCTTGCTCGCTGGTAAGCACCCCTGGGAAAGCCCAGCACACGACTGGCCCACACGGTTCCCCCCAACAGTCTCCTTCCAGTCTGTGCCCCCACCCAGTGGCAGCGAGCACAGCGACCCCGCCCTCACCGTCCTCCTGTTTGGTCGCAGGCTTGGCGTAAATGGCGTTGAGGGGAAACCCAGGCTCGCCGGGGATGGGGAAGTTGGTGATTCCCAGCGTGTACATCTCCTTCTCGCCCTGGCTTCTGGAGTTGCACTGAAAACAAGACACCGTGTGAGAACTCAATCTCCAGGGCGAAGGATGGCAGCATTCAAGCTATAACTGTACTTCCGAACACAGCGTCCGAACCCTTGTGTAACCTGGAAAACCCCATGGTCAAGCAATGTTCAAATAAACAATACAATGGAATTGCAAGAGACCAATTACGGTGAAATACAGTAACAAACATTAAAAACAGAACTGATGACATATGTGGGGTTTCTTGATTTTTTTTGTCAGTCATAGGGCTTGAACTTGGGACCTGGGCGCTGTCCCTCGGCTCTTCAGCTCAAGGCGAGTGCTCTACCCCTTGAGCCACAGCGCCACTTCCGGTTTTCTGGTGGTTTATTGGAGATAAGAGTCTCACAGACTTTCCTGCCTGGGCTGGCTTCGAACTGCGATCCTCAGATCTCAGCCTCCTGAGTAGCTAGGATTACAGGCGTGAGCCACCGGTGCCCAGCTGAACTAAATCTTGAAATAGTAATGTGAGTCAACAAATTTTAAAACATCTCTAAGTCTAGAGCAAGGTGAAAACAATATGATTTCTGCATGAGGAAAAGCCAAGAATGGTTCTGAATAGCTCTGAACTACTGTCTACATTAAAGACCGAAGTAAATGTAGACTTTAAAGTGAAAAAAACAGATGTTAAGGGAGGGAAGGGATGGTAGGGGAAAACAAAGGAGGAGGTAAGTGTGCTCATTACTCATAACTGTAACCCCTCTGTACAGTATCTTTATAATAAAAATTATATACAAAACAGAAAAAGAAAAAAACAGATGCTGAGCCTTCCAACACCCTGTCCTTTCTTTCTTTCTTCATGTCAGTCAACTGTCCCATGAGGTCACAGAGGGAGCTGCGGTCCCAGCCATGGGACAAGAAGGCGGCTGGGCCGCAAAGTCCATGGGACTCTCATCTCCAATTCATCACCACAAAAGCCGAAGTGGAGCCCTGGCTCAAGTGGTAGAATGCTGGCCTTAAGTGAAAAAAACTCAAGGATAGCACCCAGGCCCCGAGTTCAAGCCCCAAGCCTGGCACACGCGTGTACACACGCGTGTACACACACACACACACACACACTCCATCCGGCACACGCGTGTACACACACACACATACACACTCCATCCGTCACACGTGTGTATACACACACACACACTCTTTCTCTCTCTCTCTCTCTCTCTCTCTCTCTCCATCCGGATTTCCAGGAGACCAAATTCGAAGTAAAGGAAACACTTCTCCTGGCACCAATGGTCTCCGACCAATCCCAGCAGCTTTCCCGACGTGTGTTCCTTGATGTTTAATTACCTTTTGGAGTTTCTTTAGACACTCAGAAATGTAGAGAGTTATATATATCAAGGTTCTATCAGCTTCATTCTGCAAGAGGAAAGGAAAAAAAACAGTCCTGGTGAACACAGGATTCATTCATCTGTTGCCTTTTGATTAGGTACTGGAACCACCCAGCCCAGCCCAGCCCAGCCCAGCCCAGCCCAGCCCAGCCCAGCCCTGCCCTGCCCAGCCCAGCCCTGCCCTGCCCTGCCCAGCCCTGCCCTGCCCAGCCCTATCCAGCCTTGCCCAGCCCAGCCCAGCCCTGCCCTGCCCTGCCCTGCCCTGCCCTGCCCAGCCCTGCCCTGCCCTATCCAGCCTTGCCCAGCCCAGCCCAGCCCAGCCCAGCCCAGCCCAGCCCTGCCCTGCCCTGCCCAGCCCTATCCAGCCCAGCCCAGCCCTGTCCTACCCAGCCTTGCCCAGCCCAGCCCAGCCCTGCCCTGCCCTGCCCTGCCCTGCCCAGCCTAGCCCAGTCCAGCCCAGCCCAGGGTCAGGGAGCACTGCCCACCATGCAATCCTCCCCAGCCTCCGCTAGCTGGCACCCCGGCTTCCCTGATGTTGTGCGGCTGTCCTGTGCCTGGGCCTCTCCCTGGGCAGCGGGAGAATGAAGAAAACTGCCTGGAAACCCAAGGCCTGCCGACCGGCTAGTAATAAAAAGCCCTTTGGCTAGATCCGCTCTTTACTCAACAGGAGGAGCAATTACTCCGCACCTGGGGTGCTCTGCAACAATGCTCCAAGTCTAACATCTAACGAAATCTAAAGGAAACGGAAGAGGACCTGGGACACCGGTCACATGAGAGGGCTGAGGAGCCTGCCCACAGGAGGAAGGCCAGTGGACACGACAAAGGAGGTGGTGCGACACCTGGCCCAAGTCCTCCACCCCTCAGGGTGCATCTAGCCCACAGATGAAGGTTCCAGATCCTGTTGGACTGCAGAAAGTCAGTCAGGCAATCCACAGTAGGTGTTCCATGCTCACGATTACAGGAAGACGGCCTTGCATTCGTTGTAGCTGCTCCTAGCAGGAAAACCTTTGCTTCCCCAGCTCCTCCTTTTATGACCCCCTCACGGGGCTGAGAGCAAAGGGGAGAAAAGGAGGCTCAGGGGAGGGCCGGGGTGCTGCCTCTACCCCTCAGACTTGTGCCACCAATGCATGGGATGAAATGCATACCCTGCATGTAGGGCTCCGGGGACTAGTCTTACCCTAGCACGGGATGGACTCATAGTAGGGCTCCATCGCTGTTGGACACATGAAAACCTATCTGGACCAGAAGTTGACAGGAAATAAATGGTGGCTCTGGTGGGCCACAAGGTCTCGGCCACAACTCTCTAGTAGCTGTTACAGAGAGAGAGCAGCTATAGACAATGTCATCAACAAATGTGTGGGGCTGTGTTCCAATAAAACTTTATTTACAAATGGAGACCATGACACATTTGGCCAACCTTTGGTAAAGACATCCAAGGGGAATGAAAAAAAACTAATACTTATGCAGTCTTAACATTTAGGCACTGTCTTATTCTGTTTTATTTATTCTGACTAAAGTGGATATTATCTCCATGTGAAAACAACAAAGTTAAATGGTTTTTTTCTTCTTCTTCTTTTTTTTTTTTTGTTAGTTGTAGGTGCTGAACTCTGGGTCTGGGCGCTGTCCCTCAGCTCTTCAGCTCAAGGCTAGCACCCTACCACTTGAGCCATAGTGCGACTTGCAGCTTTTTTCTGCTTATGTGGTGTTGAGGAATCGAACCCAGGGCCTCATGAATGTGAGGCAAGCACTCTACCAATGAGCCAACTTCCCAGCCAAAGTTAAATATTATAAGCTCTGTAACTTACTTTAATTTCATAGTTTTTGAAGAAGACATTGGCCTTAAAGTAATAGATGGCTTCATCCACGATGTCTGTGTCTTTTGCTGAGCAGGACATAAGGGAAGAGAAGAAAGGCAGACGTTAACCAAATGTAAATCCTGAACTCTACAAAAGCTATAAATAAAATCCACCCAGGACTGACTGTCAAGAGTTTAAGAGTTAGCTAAAATGAGGACACTGAAATATAGTCTTTGAAAACTACTTCTACGAAAAATAAGTTAGGCTGGGAATGTGGCTTAGTGGTAGAGTCCTTGCCTAGCATGCACGAAACCCTGGGTTTGATTCCTTAGTACCACATAAACAGAAAAAGCTGGAAGAGGCGTACTGACTTAAGTGGTAGAGTGCTAGCCTTGGCTCAGAGACAGTGCCTAGGCCCTAAGTTCAAGCCCCAGGACTGGCAAAAAAAAAAAAGTATGTGCTATATTTTCAGCTTGTTTTTGTAAAAATTATGCATGCTTATTAGAAAGGTTAGTTGAAATAAAAAAAATCGACCTGCACCTTAAATCAAGAAACTTTTTTTTTTGGGGGGGGGTGCGGGGGGAGAAGGTCAGTCATAGAGCTTAAACTTAGGGCCAGGGCACTGTCTCTGAGATTTTTCATTTAAGGCTAATGCCCTATCACTTTGAGCCACAGCTCCATTTTTGGTTTTCTGGTGGCTAACCTGGAGATGATTATCTCACAAATTTTCCTGTCCAACCTGGCTTCAAATTGTGATCCTTAGATCTCAGCCTTGTGAGTAGCTAGGATTACAGGCATGAGCCACCAGCGCCCAGCTAGAAACAATATTATCATTTAGTAATTCTCATTAAAGACCTCTTGATGCTTTTATAAAACAGACTGAGCTAGGTTAATTTTAATGAGTGTCTAAAAAAGAGGAAAAAATCGGAGCTGGGAAGGTGGCTTGGTTGAAGAGTGCTTGCTTGCCTTGCATGCATGAGGCCATGGGTTCGAGTCCTCAGCACCACATAAGCAGAAAAAGCCAGAAGTGGTGCTATGACTCAAGTGTTAGAGCGCTAGCCTTGAGCTGAAGAGCTAAGGGACAGTGTCCAGGCCCAGAGTTCAGGCCCCACAACCGACAAAAAAAAAAAGAGAGCCGGGCGCTGGTGGCTCACGCCTGTAATCCTAGCTACTCAGGAGGCTGAGATCTGAGGATCGCAGTTCAAAGCCAGACCGGGCAGGAGAGACCGTGAGACTCCTATCTCCAATAAACCACCAGAAAACCGGAAGTGGCGCTATAGCTCAAGTGGTAGAGCGCTCGCCTTGAGCTGAAGAGCTGAGGGACAGCACCAAGGCCCAGAGTTCAAGCCCCAAGACCGACAAAAAAAAAAAAGGAAAAAAATCTCTAAACGAATTCAATATAATTTTATGTGAACTGATATGCTGTAGTTTCAAGAGAACTCTTGGTCATTTAGGGACACATCAGGTTCAGATGTGTATCTTTTTTTGTGTGTGAAAACTCTGACTATACTTGAACAAGCTGTTCGGCAAGGCTGAGAAAACACAGAAACACTGCTTGACAAAGACAGATCTCATGGCACAAGTGCTCTGGCAAATTTTCGTTCGCTGTTTTGCATTTTTGTAAGGTCAAAATCCCAGGGTTTGATATCCGGCAGCTGGCTCCAGCACGCCAAGACAGTTATTTCTATTTCTTGTTCATGAAGGCCGTCCAGAGAGCTGGCCAGGCTGGGCTGGGCTGGGCTGGGCTGGGCCGGGCCAGGCCGTCCCTGTCACATAGCAGAAATGAAAAACCTGGAGCTCAGCTGCTTGTCTCTCTGCAGGTCAGCTGTCTTCAACTCCAGTTATTCACCCGCTGAAGAGTTCCATCCCACCCTTCTTCTGTGTTGCCTGCAATCCACTTTCTTAGAAAAGGAAGCATCCGCCAAGGATTCAAGTATTTATAAAACCCAGCCAGTTTCTCTAAACACGACGACAGGAGGCAAAGGATTCTGAACCCAGAAAAGTGCCTGGCATACACACAACACTGAAAGACGCTGGCTGGAGAGAAATCGCGTCCTGAGGAAGAGCCCCCAGGTCCCCCTGAACCCTCACGATGGTTTCTTAAGTCTCACTGTCTCAGGACTCCAGGAACAATACAAGACAGTACTGAGCTGCGAAGTGCCCTGATTTGATAACCCCATCTTGACAATAATGGCTCGTACTTACTCTCACGAGGGGCAGGTCCTTTGAACTGACTTCGGATAGGCAGCAGCGCCATGTTGCCAATGAGCTTGGTGTCTGGGTCCATGAGAGAAGAATGGTAGGCCTGTGGGCAAGCCAGAAAGAGCAGAAGCAGAAGAGAGACAGTAGGTATCACTGTGTCACACAACTACACAGCGTTCCTCCAAAAGAAAAAAAAAAAAAGCAACTTGCCCAAGATTAGCTAGAGGAAGGAGAGGGGGAAAGGAAGGTCACAGTGATCCAGAAGACCTGGCTATTAAGAGATCACAAAAACCAATGACTGGCCAGAAGCAGTAGCTCATCCCTGTAATCCCAGCCACTCAGGAAGTGGAGATTAGGAGGATTGCAACTGGAGGTCAGCCTGAACAAAAAGTTATCAAGACCTCATCTCAACCAACAGCTGAGCATGACAGCCTATACTTGCCATCCCAGCAGAAATAGGAGGATCATGATCCAGAGCCTAACAATGTGAGGTCTTTAGTTCAAACTTAAGTATCCACCCCTCCCTCCCATCCTCCCTCCCTCCCTCCCCCCCCCCCTCTCACACACACACACACACACACACACACACACACACATAAACTCAACAGTTAAATTTGGATTTTGCAATCTGGTTATTAAACATGTCCAGTATCAAAATTTTAAATTATAGGGCTGGGAAGTAGGCTCAGTGGTAGAGTGCTTGCCTTGTATGCATGAGGCTCTGGGTTTGATTCTTCAGCACTGCATGAACAGAAAAAGCCCAAAGTGGCACTTTGGCTCAAGGCTGTAATCTTAGCTACTCAAGAAGCTGAGATCAGAGGATCTCATTTCAAAAGTCTGAAAGACTCTTATCTCCAATTAACCACCACCAGAAAGCCAGAAGTGGGACTGTGGCTCAAGTGGTAGAGCACTGGCCTTGAGCTGAAGAGCTGAGGGACAGCGCCCAGACCCAGAGTTCAAGCCCCACCACTGACAAAAAAATTAAAAAATAAATAAAAATAAAGATAAGCCCACCAGGCACTGGTGGCTCATACCCATAATACTAACTACTCAAGAAGCTGAGGACTGAGGATCACAGTTCCAAACCAGACTGGGCTGAAAAGTCCCTGTGAGACTCTTATCTCCAACTGATTATCAGAAAACTGGAAGTGGAGACTAGGCTTGAGCAGAAGTGCTCAGGAACAGCACCCAGACCCTGAGTTCAAGTCTCACAATCAACAAAAAATAAATAAAAAATACTGACCACGTCTCAATTTTTCAAAACTGTATTTTTTTTTCAATTACAGGCATGAGCCACTGGTACCTGTATTCTATTTTTTACTAGGTTCTTAAAGTTAGTATTTTTTTTTTTGTTTTGGGGGGTTTTTTGGTAGTGAGGTTAGAACTCAAGGCCTTGTTCTTGCTCAGCTTGCTTGCTTGTTCATTTAGTTGGTGTTCTACCATTTGAGCCATACCTTCAGCTCTGCTTTTTGTTATTTTGGAGTCTATTGCACTTTCTGTCTAGGGTTTCTGTCTAGGCCTTGGATTGTGATCCTTTAGATCTTAGCCTCTGTGGAATAGCTAGGATTAAAGTCATGAGGCAGAACACCTGGCCTTAAGGTTATTTATGTGTTTTCTATCTTTACAGTGGAAACTCTCTCCAGTGGGAAAGGAGAAGTCATCGCTTCCAAACCCACATCTAGCGGGGGTGGGGAAAGGAAGAGGTTTCACCAGAGAAACAGGCAAAGATCACCTGAGTCAGGATACGTCCCCTCAAGCTACAACCAGATTCCAAGAATGAACTTTTCAGTTCTTCACTTCCTGGCTTTAACCAAGACATCACTTTTTCCCTTAGCTTGTTTTCAAATCTGTGGCAATATATACTGCCTTCAGTAGGTTAGGCACGAGCCAGATGAAGGGAAACACCATATTTATGAAAGCAATTTGTATGTTAATTGCTATTTCTGCTTTCTTTTTTTTTTTTTGTCAGTTGTGGGGCCTAGGCTGGCTTTGAACCATGATCCTCAGATCTCATCCTCCTGAACAGCTAGGATTATAGGCGTGAGCCACCAGTGCCTGGCTATTTTTTTTTTCTTTTTTTTGGGTCCAGTCGTGGGGCCTGAACTCTGGGCCTGGGCAATGTCCCTCAGCTCTTCAGCTCAAGGTGAGTGCTCTACCACTTGAGCCACAGTGCCACTTCTGGCTTTTTTTTTCTGCTTCTGTGGTGCTGAGGAATCGAACCCAGGGCCTCATGCATGCAAGGCCAGCGCTCTACCACTGAGTCACCTTCCCAGCCCCTGGCTAACTATTTCTGCTTTCTATAAGATGTCTGGCTTTTTGGTAGACAACATTCCCATTCACCAAAGACAACACCTCCAACCCAGCTTTTTTTTTTTTTTTTAACCAGTCCTCGGTCTTGAACTCAGGGCCTGGGCACTGTCCCTGAGCTTATTTTGCTCAGGCTAGCACTCTACCATTTGACCCCCAGTGCCACTTCCAGCTTTTTCTGTTTAATGTGGAACTCCAGGGCTAGGCATGCTAGGCGGGCACTCTACCACTAAACCCCATCTCCAGCCCCCAATCCACCTTTTTGCTGTTTATTTTGGAGATGAAATCGTTGCGTTGACTGGCTTCCCCTGCTGCTATCCTCAGATCTCAGCTTCCTGAGTAGCTAGGCTTCCAGGCATCAGCCACCAGATAGAATCTAAGCTCCCTAAGGGTAGCCTTTAGCTGGACACCGGTGGCTCAGGCTTGTAATCCTAGCTACTCAGGAAGGTGAGATCTAAGGAGGGTGGTTCAAAGCCAGCCTTATCAGGAAAGTCCGTGAAGCTACGATTTCCAATTAAACCACCAGAAAGCTCAAAGTGGAGCTGGGACTCAAATGGGGAGGGGGGACATGGGAAGGAATGGGAAGGGGAAACAAAGGAGGTAGCAACTATGCGTGATACGCAATGCACTCATTACCTTGCTCGTGTGTAACCCCTCTGTACGGTATTTTCACAATTTAAAAAAATGGTAGAGGGCTGGGAAAGTGGCTCAATGGTAGAGCGCTAGCCTTGAGCTGAAGAGCTGAGGGACAGCGCCCAGGCCCAGAGTTCAGGCCCCATGACCGGACCCCAAAAAAAAAAAAAAATGGTAGAGGACTAGCCTTGAGCAAGGGACGTACAGAGACAGTGCCAGACCGAGTTCAAGCCCCAGGCCGGGCACGGCGGGCGCGGGCGCGGGCGCGCGCACACAGGCCTCCTGTGCTGTGTGCTCAGCAGGCAGGAGATGCTCAGCGGCGTTCGTCACACACCGTCTGCCACCGAGCCACCGCTTCTTCCGCAGGCCAGGCGGAGACCCCGCCGCCCTGACCCCCACTGGGCGCACCGGGCGGAGGGGAAGCGCTGGCCGGGAAAGGGGAAGCTGGGCCCTGGGCTTGAGCTGCAAACGCAAACGCCTAGTTACGGCCTTCAGGGCTCCGGGGAGGCCCCGGGAGCCCGGCTGTCCCGGGGGGTCTGGGCAGGGGGAGAAAATGGCCGTGCAGAGGAGCAGGGAGCGGCGGGGCCGGCCGCCCCACTTCCCCAGCCCGGGCCACGGCCCCGCCCGGCGCCCCGGGCCGCCCCGACCCCCTCGGGTCCCTCTCCCCAGGCCGCCGCTTCCTCCCCGGCCTCGGCCCTCTTCCGCCTGCGCGCGCGCGCCCCCCGCCCTACTCCGGGCCCCGCCGCCTCCGCCCGCATCCCTGGCCCGAGTCCTCACCGGCATCTCCGCGGCACTCGGCTTTCGGAGCAGAAAAGGACCTGAATGGACCACCGCGCTTCCGGCCTGCAGGGCTGGGCGGAGAGGGCGGAAGTGAACCGGAAGGGGCGAGGCCAGGCAGAGGCGGAGCTTCCGGCCTGGCTGTCGCCGGCCTGGCCTAACAGAGCGCCAGGGGGCGCCAGCGCACTTAGCAGAGTCTCTGGGCGCTGCGCATGCGTAGTATGCACGCGAAGCTAGGAAGGCTTGCGGTTCGCGGAGTCCCAGTAATTAAGCAATGGCCTCTTTCTGCACTGGAGCTTCATCAACCCGGGGGCCCGTGCTCTCGCTTGGCTTTCTCGCGCAAGGCTGGGGCCCAAGCGCTTGAACCACAGCTCCACTTTGGGCTTTTTGCTGGTTTCCTGGAGGTAAGAGTCTCGGGCCTTTGGGCCAGGCTGGCGCTCGCCCTCAGGAGCTAGCCCTCAACTAGAGCCACTCGAGCCACAATCCCACTTCCAACATTTTCAAAGTTTATTGTAGAGTCTCAAAAAATTTCCTGACCATGATGGCTTTGAACCATGGACCTCAGATCTCAGCCTCCTGAGCAATTAGGATTATAAGCATGAGCCACCAGCATGTGGCTTTAGCTTTTAATTTTTTTCCTGTATGTGCACACATATCTCAGTTACATTTACTTTCTAAATTATACTATATATATATATACATACATATATGTACATACATACATATACACACATATATGTATATGTATATTTGCTGGTACCAGTGTTTGAACTTAACAGCCTTATGCTTATTTGACTTGCTTGCTCAGAACTATGCCTCCAGCTCAATATTTTACTGGTTAATTGGAAATAGAGTCTAGAGAACCTTTCTGCCTGAACTGGCTTTGAACCTAGATCCTCAGATCTCAGCCTTCTGTATAACTGAATTATCAGTGAACAGCTAGAAAATACCACCACCACCCCCCTTTTGGTGCCAGTACTGGGGCTTGAACTCAGGGTCTGGCCACTGCCCAAGTTTTTTTTGTGCTCAAGGCTAGCACTCTACCACTTGAGCCTCAGCACCAGTTCCAGCGTTTTGGTGGTTAATTGAAGATAAAAATCTCGTGGACTTTCTTGCTGATTTCAAACTGTAATCCTCAGCTCTCAGCCGCCTGAGTAGCTGGGATTACAGGCATGAGCTGCCAGCACCAGGTTAGAAGATACCAGAGGAACTTGGAGCTCTAATCAAATGTGCTCCTGATAAAGAGCCAGTGCTCCTGATAATGAGCCAGTGCACCTATTTAATTAAAAGCAGCAGCTTCCTATGGGAGCACAGTACAGCCAGTGCTGCCAATGTGGCTGCCTGCTGTCACATATTCATAGTGAGTTACTCTTCATTCCTGCTGGCGTTCCTGGAAATATTCATCAAACATAGAGGAAGACTCAGCTTCTTGTTCCTGGCACAAAGGAAACACAAAACAGAAAATGCATTCATTTCTTCTCAGTCATTTACTCTGTATGGAGGGTGAGCTTCAGGTGTTGATCTCAGGAAATCTTTTTTTTTTTTTTTTTTTTTTGGTGCCAGTATTGGAGCTCAAACTTAGGGCCTACATACTGTCCCTTAGCTTTGTTTTCCACTCAAAGCTGGTGCTCTACTACTTAAGCCACACCTCCACGTCAGATTTTTGCTGGTAAATTTAGAGATAAAAGTTGCTTGGATTTTTTTTTTTTTTTTTTTTTGTCGGTCGTGGGGCTTGAACTCTGGGCCTGGGCGTTGTCCCTCAGCTCTTCAGCTCAAGGCGAGCGCTCTACCACCTGAGCTACAGCGCCACTTCCGGTTTTCTGGTGGTTTATTGGAGATAAGAGTCTCACGGTCTTTCTTGCCCGGGCTGGCTTTGAACTGCGATCCTCAGATCTCAGCCTCCTGAGTAGCTAGGATTACAGGCGTGAGCCACCAGCGCCCGGCTAGTTGCTTGGATTTTTCTGCCAGGCTGGCTTCAACCCACCATTCTCAGATCTCAGTCTTCTGAGTAGCTAGGATTACAGACAAGAACTACTAGCACCCAGCTGCTATAGGCAATAGTAATGGTAAGAAAAAGCATAATAGAATTTTTCCAGGTAGGGGTGGTTGGACATGCCTATAATCCCAGCCACTTGGGAGGCTGAAGGAAGAAGATCCCAAGCAGCCTGGACTACTAGCTAGTGCTTGTCTTAAAGAAAACAACTCAGACCTTTGGCAAATCTAGTGTGCTCCTATGTCACCCAAAAAATAATGGATTACATTCAGTGGCTCTCTGTCCCATGCTGTGGCAGCGCTCTCCTGCCAGCTGCTATTAGTCTCCTCCAAGTTCAACTCTACCTTGTCCACCTCCTTTCACACATCTCCCAGCAAGCACAAACACAGAAGACTATAGCTGCTCCAATAGGTGAAGTAAAATCCATACAATCGCTGAACACACGTGGGAGTTGGAAGATTACCCAGAAAGCCCAGGGAGCACCACCATTCTCAAGACAAAGATCCTAACTCCAGGAGTTGCCTAGGTTAGTAGGAGGCTACTGGCAATTATGTTCCCCAAGCCAGGAAAAACAGCTCAAGTGAGAAATCACCTTTGGTTCTTTAAATTCCAGGTCCTCTCCATACTGAATGGCAAAATCGATATTCTGTAACACAATGTTCATGCTCTCCTCATCTGAGTGATCATATGGTAAAAACCGCACCATGCTGTAGTCATCAATCTGTGGTGAGGATTTCAAGAAAAATACATTATTTTCAATTCGCAGCAGAGACTTCTAGCCATCTGCACTCCCGACTACAACATCTGCGCCTGGGTTCAAAGGGAGGAGTGGTGGCGGTGGCAGAGGCAGGCAAACCCTTGCTGACTGCCCTGAGCTCACACTGGCTCACTGCTTAACCACACGCTGGGCCACGCATGTTCATCTGAACCCCACATCTACTGGGAATAACGGTGAAAGCCAATTTTTGTTTTTTCTTTTTCTTTTTTCTTTTGGCAGTTCTGGGGCCTGAATTCAGGGCCTGGACACTGTCCCTGAGCTGCTTTTCTCAAGGCTAGCACTCTACCATTTGAGCAGCTCCACTTTTCTGTTTATGTGGTACTGTGGAATCGAACCCAGGGCTTCATGCATGCTAGGCACGCGTTCTACCACTAAGCCACATTCCCAGCTCTTGTTTTTGCTTTTAACTATCTTTAAGTAGTTGTACAAAGAGGTTTCAAATCAACGTGTCAGCCTGAGTATTATGCATCTTGATCAATGTCACCTTTTTCATCATCTTTTTCTTTTGGTGGTGCTGGGGTTTGAGTCCTGGCTTTTGCTAGACAGACTCTCTATCAGTCAGTCATGGGCCCTGAACTCTGGGCCTAGGCGCTGATCCTCAGCTCTTCAGCTAAGGCTAGTGCTCTACCACTTGAGCCACAGCACCACTTCCAGCTTTTTCTGCTTATGGGGTGCTGAGGAATAGAACCCAGGCCCTCATGCATGCAAGGCAAGCACTCTACCACTGAGCTACCTTCCCAGCCTACCTCTAGCTTTTTATTTGGTCAGGATCTCACTATGTGGACCAGGGTAGCCTAGGACCTGCAATCCTAACTTGGCTTCCCAACTGCTGGGTTTACAGGTGTGTACTACTATATCCAGCTCTCAACTGACCATTAGCTTGAAGTAAGGTATACTGATTTATTGGGCTCTCCATATCTCCTAAATTGAACTAAGTGGCCACCTCAATAGACCCTTCTTTTTTTGCAGGTGTGGGGCTGGACTAGATGCAGTCAAATTCTCAACCAGGCCAAAAACTCCTCAAAATTAGCTGGCTGTCACCGGTGGCTCACACCTATAATCTTAGCTGCTTAGGAGGCTGAGATCTGAGGATCACCGTTCAAAGCCAGCCCAGGCAGCAAAGTCCGTGAGGCTCTTATCTCCAATAAACCACTGGAGAACAGGAAGTGGCCCTGTGGCTCAAGAGATAGAGCCCTCGCCCTGAGCTGAAGAGTGCAGGGACAGTGCTCAAACCCAGAGTTCAAGCCCCACGACCGACCCCCCCCCCAAAAAAAAAATAGCTGGCTGCTGATGGCTCTATATATAACCTCTAACCTTAACTACTCAGGAGGCTAAGATCTGAGGATCATGATTTGAAGCCAGCCCAGCAAGAAAATCTATGAGATCTCCAATTAACCACCAGGAAACCAGAAGTGGAGCTGTGGCTTAAAGTGGTATAACACTAGCTTTGAGCAAAAGGACTCAGGGACAGCACCCAGGCCCTGAGCTCAAACCCCATGACCAGCAAAAATCTTCTCAAGATTAAATACACTTTAAAAAGCTTACCAGGGGCTGGGAAGGTGGCTCAGTGGTAGAGCGCTTGCCTTGCATGCATGAGGCCCTGGGTTCGATTCCTCAGCACCACATAAGCAAAAAGAAAAAAGCTGGAGGTGGTGCTGTGGCTCGAGTGGTAGAGCACTAGCCTTGAGCTGAAGATATGAGGGACAGCGCCCAGGCCCAGAGTTCAGGCCCCACGACTGGACCCAAAAAAAAAAATAATAATAATAAAAAGCTTACCAGTCCACAAATAGCATTAGTCAGTTTTTTAAATTTTTTGCTTCTTAAGCCACTTGTGGAATCTTGTAATAAAGAATACATATCAGGATCCAGAAACCTGTCAAAGTAAAGAATAAATGAATACTAATCAGGAGGCCGGGGTTACAGCAGGGAAGGTCACAACTCGGCAGACAGAGGGCTGAGACCTGACAGCCACAGGACAGGAAACTCACTTCTCAATTTCCTTCTTTGCTTTCTTGCTCAGCAGGTCCATTTTGGTCATGATGTTCACTTGAGGAATTTCCAGAGAGATCATGGCACTCAGGGCCGCCAGGACGCCAGAGATGAACTGAAAGAGGCACAGACGGGATCAATGGTTGCCTCAGTCACCGAGAGAGGCCTCTACCCACTCCAGCAATGCTGGAGTAAGAAATGCTCCTGTGACCAAAGACCTAGAGAACCACAGCTCACATGGACTCCCGGGTGAGGGAAGAATAAAAGATGTGGACTTCCATCTGTGCTAACCACAAATTCCAGTTTAGACAGAAATTCCAAATAGACCTTTATTTTTCTGTCGGTCTTGGGGCTTCAACTCAGGGCCTGGGTGCTGTCCCTGAGCTCCTTTTGTTCAAGGCTAGCGCTCTACCACTTTCAGCCACAGTGCCACTTCAGTTTTCTGATGCTTAATTAGACATTACGAGTCCCACGAACTTTCTTGCCCAGGCTGGCTTTGAAATGCAATCCTCAGATCTCAACCTCTTGAGTAGCTATGATTACAGGCATGAGCCACCAGTGCCTGGCTTGTATCAGCTTTTTCTTAAGCAAGTAACTCTCCAAAATCTGTATTTCATTTCTTATTTTTGAGCTAAAAATATCTATTAGTGAGTTAAAAATACATAATAATATAGTAATTAAGAAAAGGATACTAAATAGCTCCAGACTGATGTGTGCAATGCCAGGAATCACAGTAGTTAAAGGAGGATGCCATCTCTGTACAGTACCCATGACCAAGCAATCGCCAACACACTTATCCCCACACCTTGAATGACTCCACCATGAACTGGGAATCGACAAGAAAAACTCCACAGACTCGGAACTCCCACTGCTCCAGCTGCTGGACTAGCTGCTTCATCACAGGCAGATGCGTGTACAGCTCAATCTGACCTGCAGAAAGAACACAGAAAACAGGTTAAGTCATCAACTATACCTAAGTCCTCCCATCCAAGGTGAAAAGAGGAATTCTAAATCCTAGCTACTCAGGAGGCTGAGAGCTGAGGACCATGGCTCAAAGACAGCCTGGGCAAGAAGGTCCATGAGATGGTTACCTCCAATTAACCACCAGAAACTCCGAAGTGGAGCTTGAATGGCTTAAGGTAGTAGAGCAATAGCCTTGAGCAGAAAAGCTCAGGGACAGCATCCAGACCCTGAGTTCAAGCCCCATGACCAATTAAAAAAAAAAAAAAGAAAAAAAAAAGAAAACAAATGAAGGCCACAAAACCGTATTAAACTTATGAGGCCTTGGGTGTGAGAGCCCCAACCTGAAACACTGCCCCTCACCTTCACCTCTACCCTGCAGCTTAGAGGCCACAAGACCAGAGATCTCCCTCTCCCCTGCATGCGACACTCTTAGTTACTGAGGGATTCAGGGACCACTGGGGTGATTTTGTTTCTGGTATCTCACAAACCACTGGACTGAGTCCCAGAAAGGCAGAGACCACAGCTACCTCGTAATCTATCAAGTTCAAATGCACAAGACATGGCACCTTGCTGCTGTGCTGTCAGAGCTACACAGAGAACATAACTACAGCTTCAAAGGTAACACAAACTGCTGACTTACCTGGACAGTCAAAAAGGATGTAGTCATCCTCCACATGGCCGAGACAGTCCTCCAGCCAGTCAAAATTATTGGCAAAGTACTCCATGCAGAACACCAGTCCTCCGTTGGGACCAAACCTCAGCGATGCATCCTCCATCACATCATCCACTTCAATCAGCTCCCGGATGTCTGGAAAGAACAGAAGAATGTCCTCTTGAAAATTACAATCCTGGGGCTGGGAATGTAGCTTATTGGTAGAGTACTTGCCTCACATGTGTGAAGCCCTGGGTTCCATTCCTCAGTACCACATAAATGGAAAAAGCTACTGAGGAGGCTGAGATCTGGGGATTGCTGTTCTGAGCCAGCCTGGGCAAGCAAAGTCCATGAGACTCTCATCTCCAATTAACCACCAGAAAACCGGAAGTGGTGCTGTGGCTCAAGTGGTAGATTGCTCACCTTGAGCTGAAGAGCTCAGAGACAGCACCCAGGCCCAGAGTTCAAGTCCCACAACCAACAACAAAAAAAAAAAAAGGAAAAAAATGGATTTGGGCATAGTGGTTTGTGTCTATAATTCCAGGTATTTGCAAGGCAAAGGAAGGAAGATCACTGATTTAAAAGACTAGCCCAAGCAAAGTTAGCAAGACCCTATCTCAAAAACAAAATATGTGCTGGGTGCTGTAGATTCATGCCCATAATCCTAGCTACTTAGGAAGCTGACATCTAAGGATCAAATAAAGCCAGCCCAGGCAGGAAAGTATATGATACTCTATCTCCAATTAACCACCAGCAAACCAGTAGTGGAGCTGTGGCTCAAAGTGGTAGAGTACAAAAGAGCCCAGGCGCAGTACTCAAGCCCCAAGTTCAAGGGCCATAACTTACCACCATCACCAATAAAAATAATACAGCTGGGCACAAGGGGCTTATGCTTGTAATCCTTGCTACTAAGGGAGTCTCAGATCCAAAGGATCAAAGTTTGAAGCCAGCTTGGGCAGAAAAGTCCATAAGCCATTATCTATAAAATAACCATAACCATCAAAAAACAGAGGTGGAGGTGAGACTCAACCTACAGAGGGCTAGCTTTGATCAAGGAAGAGGCTGAGTTCAAACCGTGGTAGTGACAATTTAAGAAAATGGTCTGAGGGGCTGGGAAAGTGGTTCAGTGGTAGAGTGCTTGCCTTGCATGCATGAGGCCCTGGGTTTAATTCCTCAGCACCACATAAGCAGGAAAAAAAAAAAAAGCTGGTAGTGGCACTGTGGCTCAAGTGGTACAGTGCTAGTCTTGAGGTGAAGAGCTGAGGGACAGCGCCCAGGCCCAGAGTTCAGGCCCATGACCAGACCCAAAGGAAGGAAGGAAGAAAGGAAGGAAGGAAGGAAGGAAGGAAGGAAGGAAGGAAGAAAGAAAGAAAGAAAGAAAGAAAGAAAGAAAGAAAGAAAGAAAGAAAGAAAGAAAGAAGGAAAGAAAGAAGGAAAGAAAGAAGGAAAGAAAAAGAAAGAAAGAAAGAAAGAAAGAAAGAAAGAAAGAAAGAAAGAAAGAAAGAAAGAAAGAAAGAAGGAAAGAAAGAAAGAAGGAAAGAAAGAAGGAAGGAAAGAAGGAAGGAAGGAAGGAAGGAAGGAAGGAAGGAAGGAAGGAAAGAAAGAAAATGGTCTGAGCCGGGCGCCGGTGGCTCATGCCTGTAATCCTAGCTACTCAGGAGGCTGAGATCTGAGGATCACGGTTCAAAGCCAGCCCGGGCAGGAGAGTCCGTGAAACTCTTATCTCTAATAAACCACCACAAAACTGGAGTGGTGCTGGATGTGGCCCAAGTGGTTAAGTGCTTTCCTAAGACAATAGGTTTCCTGAGTTCAAGGCTTAATACCATAAAACAAAACAAAAAACCACTGTCACATATCATCACAAACAGACCACCAAACAACAATCAATGTGTTCACCAGGGGCATCAGACTGTAATAGCTGCTGTGTGTGTGTGTGTTGGTTCTGGGGCTTGAACAAAGGGACTGGGCACTGTCCCTTAGCGTTTTTGCTCAAGGCTGGCACTGTACCACTTGAGGCACATCTTCACTTCTGGCTTTTTGCTGGTGACTTAAACATCAGTCTCTAGAGTTTGTCTGTCCTGGCTTGCTTCAAACCACTCTCCTCAGATCTAAGCCTCCTGAAGAACTACCTGGTAGACATGAGCTACTGGTGCCCAGCTACAATAATTATGTTTTCAGCTTCCAGGATGGGCAGCCTGCACTCCCTTCTCCCCCTACCTACTATTCCCAAAGGAGGGGAGGCCCCGCCAGGACTCACCAGCCATCACAGGGTAGTTGAAGTGCTCGGCCGCTGGGTCTAGGTTGACCACCTGGACAGACCGGCTGAGGGCTTCACAGTGCTGCACCATAGTGGAACAGTAGGTGCTCTGTAAAATCACAGGAATAAGAGTAAGAGCAGGCCAGGCCACTCACCTTCATATCCTTTAGGGACCAAGTCAATGGCTCAGGCTGTGATAAAGACTGAAGTAACATGCTTCTGGACTTTCTCCCTCTGATATCTGGGCAATTTCTTCATTTATACTGTATTTTATATGCCTAATCTGAGGATTTCAATTTGAAGCCAGCCTGGGCAGGATTCTGTGAGACCAGCAAATATGCACACACACACTCTCTCTCTCTCTCTCTCTCTCTCTCTCTCTCTCTCTCTCTCTCTCTCTCTCTCTCTCTCTCTCTCTGCAGTATAATGTAACAATAACAATCACAATCCTTTTTTTTTTTTTTTTTGGTCGATTGTGGGGCTTGAACTCCGGGCCTGGGCACTTTCCCTGAGCTTTTCAGCTCAAGCCAAATGTTCTACCACTTGAGCCACAGGGCCACTTTCAGTTTTCTGGTGATTAGTTGGAGATAAAGAGTCTCATGGGGAATTTCTTGCCTGGGCCGGCTTTGAACCTCTATCCTCAGATCTCAGCCTCCTGAGTAGCTAGGATTACAGATGTGAGCCTCCAGTGCCTAGCACAATCCTAAGTTTATGTGTGCCAGTCCTAAGCATTGAACTCAGGGCCTGGGAGCTGTCCCTTAGTTATTTCCCTCATTGTCTCCTCAAAGATGGCCCCCCACCATTTGGGCCACACCTCCAGTTTCAGGCCAAGGCTGGTTTCTAGCCAGGCTGGTTTTGAGCTGTGATCCTCAGATCCCAGGCACTTTGAGTAGCTGGGACAACAGCCACTCAGGAGCTTCAACTGTCACACATCAGCTCAACTTGTAGCCCAGGCTGGCCTAGAACTCCCGATCCTTCTCACCTCTGACCCTCAAACGCAGGGTAATCCCAGCATTTTATGCCTGTAATAGGCATGAGCCTCAGGCTGGAGGTGTTTGCTTTTACTCCTAAAAAAAAGACAATCTCAAGGGCTGCTATGAAAATAAATCAGGGAACTAGGAGAGAGTGAGGGAAGGGGTGACACTGTCCAAAAAGACATGTGCTCTTTGCAGGGACATCGCCCAAGCCCAGAGTTCAAGCCCCAGGACCGACAAAAAAAAAAAAAAAAAAAAAAGACGTGTGCTCTTTACCTGACATGTGTAGCCCCTCTGCATATCACCTTCTTAATAGCAACTTAAAATATTTTAAAATGAAATAAACACCTTCTTTTTTTTGGGGGGGGGGTCCAGTCGTGGGGCCTGAACTCTGGGCCTGGGTGCTGTCCCTCAGCTCTTCAGCTCAAGGCTATCGCTCTACCACTTGAGGCACAGCGCCACTTCCAGCTTTTTTCTTTTTGCTTCTGTGGTGCTGAGGAATCGAACCCAGGGCCTCAGGCATGCAAGGCAAGCGCTCTACCATTCAGCCACCTTCCCAGCCCTTCAATGTTTTTTTTTTTTTAAAGAAAACACACCGGCGCCTAAGTACTCAAGGAACTTTAGCAACTACCTTTAGTCCCGAGCAAAAGCAGAACGGACCCTGAAGCGCGGGGGGCACAGGGGGTCGTCCGAGGCCCCGGTTTCACAGGCCCGCTGCCCCGCCGCTGCCCCGGCCCCCCACAGCGGCGACTTTCCGCTCCTCACCTTCCCGCTGCCGGCGGGGCCCATGACGAGCTGCGCGTACCGAGGCATGGCGGGTCCCGGGGTCCCCGTCGGCTCCCGTCAGCTCCCGACGCCTTCAGCCTTCGCGCGACGCCCTCTGACTTCCGGGAACTCGAAGTGGGAACCAATCATAATCCATCCTCCACTTCCGCGTTCCGTTCTGTCACGCCCCTAACTACAGGGCGTTCCGCGGGTCAAATCCCGGGACTCTCGCTTGCGGGCGAAACGAGTGTGGGTAGAGAGGGCGGGCCCGCGCATGCGCCGCAGCTGTCGAAGGCCAGGAGCGGTTGGCGAACCAACGCTCTGGTTGCCTGGGTAACAACGGCTAACGGTTCGCTGCGCGCCCGGGCGCCCGGGTTTCGTAGCTTCTCAGGGTTTGACTTTGCGGTGCCGAGGGTCGTTGGGGTTGGAGCACGTGGTCTCCGGGCACGTCCACTCGCCCGCGTTCCCGCCGCGCGTTCTCGCCGCGCATCGGGGTCCGCCGCCCGGCCCTCCGCACGCTCCCGGCGTCCCCGGCGCTCGAGCCCCGCGCCGGGCACCGGGTGCAAGGTGATGCCGGGCCAGGCTGAGGGGCCCCTCGGGGCCGAGGCCGAGGGTGGCGGCCGCCGGTGAGGCACGGCCCCCCGCGTGTGCGCGGAGCCCGGCTCGGGGCGGGGGCCCTTCGCGTTGGCGGGTGGCGGAGGCGGGCCGGGGCCGGGGCCGGGGCCGGGGCCTGGGGCGGGGCGGGGTCGGGGCCGGGGCCGGGGTCGGGGCCGGGGCCGGGGTCGGGGCCGGGGCCGGGGGCGGGCCAGGGGGCGGGGCGGGCCGGGGTGGGGCGGGGCCGGGGCCGGGGCCTGGGGCGGGGCGGGGCCGGGGCCGGGGCCTGGGGCGGGGCGGGGCCGGGGCCTGGGGCGGGGCGGGGGCGGGGCCGGGGTCGGGGCCGGGGGCGGGGGTGGGGCAGGGGGCGGGCCAGGGGGCGGGGGCGGGCCGGGGGCGGGGCCGGGGCGGGGGGACGCCCCCGGGGCCCGGCCTCGCCCCGTCCTGCGGGTCTCCCGGCCGGGCTTCGGGTGGGTTCCGATGCCAGCGGCCGCGGCGGCCCTCACGTCTGCGTTTGTTGGCTGGTTTTCAAGACAGGATCTAAGCGGAGCTGCCCGGGCTGGCCTTGAACGTCCCGTCCCCTGCCTCAGTTTCCCCGGAGTGTGAGGACGGGTTAAGCGGGGGTGTGGGTCTTCCTCAGGTCTTCACAGCGGCCGGGGCGGGCCGGGGCCCGGTTTGTGGAACCCCTGGATGGCGGCCACGGAATAAATGAGAAGAACTCTGGTGTTGGTGTTCTTACCTTTGTGCTGGTCGTGGGGCTGGAGTCCGGGCACCGGGCGCCGTTCCTGAGCTGTTTGGTTCAAGGCAGGCGCCCCATCACCTGTCACCGGATCCAGCTCCTCTGCTTGTTGTTTGGGGCTAATTGGAGATAAAGGTCTCATTCCTGGTCTGTCTTACCCCGACCAGCCTTTTAACGGCGATCCTCAGATCTCAGCCTCCCGAGTAGCTAGGATGACCGCCGCTGAGCCTCTGGCCGTGGCTAAAAGCTGGCTCTTGGTTTGATGGGTTCTTGTATGAAACCGGAAACATTTTACACCGTGAATGAACTAATCTTTCAAGGGGTCGTGTTGTTATTTTTTTTAATGTCTCAATACTTTATTAAAGAGAACAGGAAAATAATAACGTGGATGCAGCAGGAGCCCAGATGAGCTGATTCTTTTTCGTAGTTGTTGAAATAGCGTCTAGCTGTGTAGTCCAGGGTGGCCTTGCATTCACAGTCCTCTTGTCTCAACCACCTCCTGAGTGCTTGGTGACAGGCTTGAGTCACTTCACCAGCCCCAATACGTCACTGGGTTCATTGCAGAAATTAAAAAGCGATAAATGACCAAACATGGTTTAAAGTAAGTCCTTTTTAGTATGATAAAAATTTCAGGTAACTCCAAAGAAAGTGTAGTAGTGCCTTTAGGATGTAAGCAAAATTACAGGAGAACTTTCTGAGACATTGTGTCAGGTGCAAACATGGAAAGTTAAAGTGTATGCAAGCCATCCCTTTGTCCTGTGAAGTGTGTTCTTGAATGCCCATAAAGCTGTCAGTCTTTACATATTTATATTCTTTTTCTAACAGATCAGCTGAACATTCATATTACCAGAATGCCAAAAGTACTGGTAAGTGCAGATCAGACCTGTACATAGTAGTTCAAGGAAGCTAGTTTGCTTCTACTTACACAATGCAGGGCCTGCGGCTGGAGTTTAGGGACTAGGTGCTGTCCCGAAGCTTTTTTTTTGTGCAAGGCTTGATTCGGCTACACTTCTGGCCATGTGGTGGTTAATGGGAAATAAAAGTCTCATGGCCTTGCTCAGGCCAGCATTTAATTGCAATCTTCAGATCTTGCTAGAAAGGTACCCCCCCTCTCCCTGCCCCCAAACGACACCTCTAGCCTTGGGGCATGGACTCCACCCCTGAACTTTTTTGCTCAAAGCTAATGCTACACCATTTGAACCACAGGGTCACTGCCAGCTTTTTGCTGGTTAATTGGAGAGGAGAGTGTCACGAATTTTCCCTTTCCTGCCCTGGCTTCTCCCTCAGATCTCAGCCTTCTGAGTAGTTAGGTTACAGGCGTGAGCCACTGCACCTGGTTTTTGGTTATTTTTGAGCTAGGGTCTCACTTCCTACCCAGGCTCACTCATGGACCTCCACACATCTATGTTTGTTTTCCCATGGTGCCTGGAATGACAAGCCCATGCCATCTGGAACTTTGGTGTATAGACTCACCTGGTGTATAGATCTCAGCCTCCCAACCAGCTGGGGTTACAAGTGAGACCACATGGTCGTTTTCATAGTGTGTTACATGGAAGGTTGGTTAATTTAAATTCCATGCCAAAATTCTTAGTGCAGAAAGGCTAAGTGTAGTGATGCACGTCTGTAATCTCAGCAGTAGGGATGCTAAGGCAATAGTATCCTTCATCATGAGCCAGCCCAGGCTCTGTAGATCCTGTCTCAAACAAAAACAATTTTTAAAAGGCTGGTATGGCCAGGTGACAGTGGCTCAAGCGTGTAGTCCTAGCTAGTCCTCTGAAATTCACATCACACCCTTGGCTGCAGATAGAATTAAAGATAGACACAAGATGAGCTCACACATGGCCACGCTGCACGAGTTACGGCGGACGCCCCTCCTGCAGACCATTCACGTCCCCAAGGCGCTGGTGGACACCTGCTTCCTAAAGGTAGGGTGACGGGGGCTTGGTTGTTTATTTTGGGGGGGGGGCACATGCATGCTAAGCAAACCCCCTGCCGTTGAGCCAGGAAGTGAACCCACCGTGGCTTTGAACTGAAATCCTCAGATCTCAACCTCCTGAGTAGCTAGGATTACAGGCGTGAGCCACCAGAGCCCGGCTCGCTCACTCAGCGTCCTTTTGCTCAGTTTTTCCTCATGGTTAATGTTCTACTACTTGAGCCACAGCTCCAATCCAGCAATTTTTGTTGGTTGTGGGGCTTGAACTTGGGACTTGAGCACACTCCCTGAGTACTTTCTGCTCAAAGCTTGTACTCTTCTACCTTGAGCCACTTCTGGTTTTCTGATGGTTTTGGAGATGAGTCTCTTGGACTTTACTGCCTGAACCTTGATACTCAGATCTCCTCCTGAGGAGCGAGGATTACAAGCATAAGCTGCACTTTATTTTTTGCCAGTTCTGGGTCTTGAACTCAGGGCCTGGGCGCTGTCCCTGAGCTTTTGCTCACTACCACTTGAGCCATAGTGCCATTTCCAGCTTTTTCTGTTTTTCTTTTTTGTCAGTTGAGGGCGCTGTCCCTCAGCTCTTCAGCTCAAGGCGAGCACTCTACCACTTGAGCCACAGCGCCACTTCCAGTTTTCTAGCGGTTTATTAGAGATGAGTCTCAAGGACTTTCCTGCCAGGGCTGGCTTTGAAGGCGAGCACTCTACCACTAAGCCACATTCCCAGCTCTCTTAGTTGCACTTTTTTTTTTTTTTTTTTTTTTGGTCCAGTCGTGGGGCCTGAACTCTGGGCCTGGGCGCTGTCCTTCAGCTCTTCAGCTCAAGGCTAGCGCCCTACCACTTGAGCCACAGCAACACTTCCAGCTTTTTTCTTTTTTCTTATATGGTGTTGAGGAATCGAACCCAGGGCCTCAGGCATGCAAGGCAAGCACTCTACCACTGAGCCACCTTCCCAGCCCCTCACCTGCACTCTTGATGGACATTTCATTCCCTTTTGGGCTAAATTAATACAGTTGGCTCAATAAAACGTACAGCTCTCCACATCACCCTTTCAGGTGAGAAAGATAGCCGCATCCCCATGTTTTACAGCGTTAGTAATAAATATTCTTTTGTCTTTAGCATCCATACCTCACTGTGAGCCAGAAGCGTTACCTCTACAGCATCGCGAAGATCTGCAACTCCAGCTATCTGCGGATGCTGATGAAAAGGCAGTACATGCAAGTGATTCATCACAGCTCGCAGGAGCCAGGCAGGTGCACTCGGGCTTCCCCAGCCCCGCCTCCCCTGCGAGAGATGTCCTCTGACTGATGCTTTGTCTCCCAGGCGTGCCCTGCTGCCGCTGCTCACAGAAACAGCCTTCCGCTGCCACCACAGGGCGCCATCAGCTGGCGAAGGGCTTGTCCTGCACCCAGGCTGCACCCCAAGGGAGCCTACAGCATTCCCTTTGGCGCTCCCCGAGGAACAAAGAGGGGTCTGTTGTTGTTGGTTTTTTAAAATGTTTTTATTACTATAAGTGATGTACAGAGGGGTTACAGTTACATGAGCATCTGTTTCTCACAACTCCCTGTTATATCTGAAGGACTGCTAAGTGATATTAAAAATTGTGTTCACTAGGCCCGGCTGAGAACAGAGTAGACAGGTTGTACAAAAGGGTCTTACTGCCAGGCGCTGATGGCTCATGCCTGTATTCCTAGCTGAGGAGGCTGAGATCTGAGGATCCTGGTTCAAAGCCAGCCCAGGCAGGAAAGTCTGTGAGACTCTTATCTCCAACAAACCACTGAGAAACTGGAAGTGGCACTGTGGCTCAAGCGGAGAGAGCAGGGACAGTGCCCAAGCCCAGAGTTCAAGCCCCACAACCAAAAAAAAAAAAAAAAAGGGGGGGGGTCTTACTTTTTTTTACCAAGCTCATTGGAATGTCTTCTTTGAATCAGCTAGAGATATGGGCTTCCCTTTCAGTGTTTCTATACAAATTTAAAATTGCGCAAACACTTCCACGAAGAGAAATGCATGTAATGTTTCTGCAGAGAGAAATATTCTACTTTATTTTTATTTATTTATTGTTTTCAGTCATGGAGCTTGAACTCAGGCCTGGGCGCTGTCCCTGAGCTCTTTTGCTCAAGGCTGGTGCTCTACCACCTGAGCCACAGCGCCACCACATGCATTAGGCAGTGGTGGTTCACTCACTTTGTTATTTCCCGTTGTTAACCTTATTTTTAACCTTATTTTAAGGTTAAAAAATGGACATGTGTCTAAAACAAGATGTAAGTCAATGAAGATTTTCAGAAGATCAGGCAGACTGTACATGCAGCCAAGTAAGTGTGGAACTTATACACGTGTGTAAGTCCCCGTAGCATCAAAATACTATTACTACTACTACACTTCCTAGCTACTGCCCTGGTGGGAAGCAGGGAAGGCGGGCCCCTCTGAGCTGACATCCATCACTGTATGCTGACCCCGCTCAGCCTCGCAGTAAACGGGCACTTTCATGCCCAGCCAAGAATAAGGGAAAGGGCAGGGGGAGAAGGTCTGGCTTTAAAACAAACTGTTAGCACAACTCACACAGGAAAAGTTGCTATGGTCTCCAAGAGAAGACCTAAAGGAAAATGAAGATACTCAGGAAAACCTGACCACTTCAACTTGAGCCAGATCTTGAAACTCCCTGGGGCACAGTGCTTGTTCCTCACAGCACTCTAGTGTGGAGAGTACAGTACTGTAACTCTTCTGTCAGAGACAGGGACTCTTTTTGCTCATTGGTTAGTGCTCTACCAACTGAGCAACACCCCCAACCCCAACCCCACTACTATACCTCTTAATAAGCAAAAGATTTAAGACAAGGAAGTAGCTACAGGCTGAGCCCTGAAGGCCACTTGTTTTCCCTAAATAAAGGTTTGTTAATAAATTATGTCAGCCAGGGCTCTGGTGGTTCATACCTGTAATCCTAGCTACTTAGGAGGCTGAGATCTGAGGATTAGGGTTTGAAGTCAGTCCAGACAGGAAAGTCATGAGAACTCTTATCTCCAATAAACCACCAGAAAACCAGAAGTGGCACTGTGACTCTTAAGTGGTAGAGTACTAGTTTTGAGTGAAAGGGCTAAGGGACAGTGCCCAGGCCTGAGTTCAAGCCCCATGACCAACCAAAACAAAAAGGTCATCTTCCAAGTTGCACTTAGAACTTCATTTCCAAAACAGCTATTATAAACTCTGATTTTTCCTTCAGTTTCTTCAAATGACTCTGAATCCTACATGAATGAAGAAAAAAAGGAGGAAGACCTACTAAATAAGTGTATGCAATCTATGTCAATCGAAGAACAGGAAGAACATCTGATGCTGGCCTGACAGTCCTGCGTGCTGGGTGAACAGCTGCAGCACAGTGCCAAAGGCGGGGGGGGGGGGGGGGGGGGGGGCGCAAGGGCTGACGCGTGCTCTCCATGTTTAGAATTGCATTTTGCACCATTAAGCCGTTATTGTTTTAGCAACTTGTGTGCAAATGATATTTGTGTAATAAAATTTACCTGAAATATATGCTTATACTTCTGCTATGTACAATTAAAGTTTTCTTGTCGCATAAAACTGACTTCTTTTTGTCAGTTGTGTGGCTTAAACTGGGCCTGGGCACTGTCCCTCAGCATTTAGTTTGAAGCAAGCACTCCATTACTTGAGCCTACAGTGCCACCTCTGGTTTTCTGGTGGTTCACTGGAGGTAAGGCTCTCACAGACTTCCTGCCCCTGCTGGCTTTGAACCGTAATCCTCAGCTCTCAGCCTCCTGAGCAGCTAGGATGAGCCACTGGTGCCTGGCTACAAGGATTTTCTTAACTGGGCTAAGAAAAACTAGTATGTCTAGAAATAGAAGAGCACTCAGGGATAAACACCCTGACTTAGAAAGTAGGTGCTCAAGAAATACTACTTGAATAGTTTACAAACACAGATTTTTCTGTATCTTATAAAAGTTACCATACACTCAAACTTGATACAGTTGGGGGCTGGGGAGGTGGCTCAGTGGTAGAGTGCGTGCCTTGCATGCATTAGGCCCTCAATTCGATTCCTCAGCACCACACAGGCAGAAAAAGCCGGAAGTGGGGCTGAGGCTCAAGTGATAGAGTGCTAATCTACAGCTGAAAAGCTGAGGGACAGTGCCCAGGCCCAGAGTTCAGGCCCCATGACTGGAAAAAAAAAAAGATACAGTTGGGAATGGTTCTAACGAAGGATTTTGGGTTTTTTTGGGTCATTTGTGGGGCTTAAACTCAGGGCCTGGGCACTGTCTCTGAGCTTTTTTGCTCAAGGCTAGCTTTGTACTACTTTAAGCCACAGCACCACTTCCGGTTTTCTGGTAGTTGGAGATAAGCTTCAAAGGGGCTGGGAATATGGCTTAGTGGTAGAGTGCTTACCTAAGATGCATGAAGCCCTGGGTTCAATTCCTCAGTACCACATACACAGAAAAAGCCGGAAGTGACTCTGTGGCTCAAGTGGTAGAGTGCTAGCCTTGAGCAAAAGATTAAGGACAGTACCCAGGCCCTGAGTTTAAACCCCTGGCAAAAAAAAAAAAAAAGTTTCAGAGACTTTCCTGCCCAGGCTGGCTTTGAATGAGATCCTCACATCTCAGCCTCCTGAGTAGCTGCGATGCCAACTGTGAGCCACCTGCACCTGGCTGATGAGAGGATTCCTTACACTACCTGGTCAATCGAGTATGCTTCCTTTATAACTTTAGTAGGGTTTTTTTTTGAACCTTGAAAAATAGGAGCAGCAACAGTTTGAAGAGCCACTGCTGTAATATGGGAATATGAAACATCGTTTAGGAAGGAAGATGTGAGTCCAACAGTATTACCAATGCAGAGAAAGCTGAGTGAGCCTCGCACCTGCCTCTTCACTGTCAGTGTCACGCAGTTTCAATGGGTCTCTCGTGTTTTAAAATTAAACAGGCTATCAAGAAAGTATACATGAAAAGTAAACATTTATTACTGGAGAAGAGAAAAATGTACACAGAAAGTCTATATTCTTTCTGTTCATGCACTGGTTGTAAAATAAGGTCCAAATGCCAACTTTGAAGATATTTACAAGAATAACTTTTTCTTAACACACAACCATTTACTGTGAGGTGGACTTTTTAAAATAGAAAGTCTATACTGCAAACTAACTACAGTTTCTAAGAAGATTAGAGGAAGTAATAACAGAAGATGTATTACATTTTACTGCTAAATATAAAAGGGATACAGTTATGTGATTCTTAAATGTTTAATTGCTTGATTTGAACAGGGTAATGAAAAAAATCAAGACAGACTAGTTTTAAGATTTTTTGTATTCAATTCTTTCTACTTTCACGTCATCTCCAATTAGCTGATAGACATATGTGACCACTGTGGAAGCCTGGATGTCCATCAACACAAACGATGGAATAATATTTCTGGAAGGAAAGACATAGTATCAGTGTTTTGTACTAAATAGCAATAGAACATAAACCTCAATTTAACTTGAATTCAAGAAGAAATGTTGATCGTTGCTTGCATGTTTAAAAAGAACAAGTACCAGTGAGTGGTTCAAGCCTATAATCCTAGCTTCTTGGGAGCAAGAGATGGGGATCAAGGTTTGAGGCCAGCCCAGGTATAAAAGTTGGTGAGATTCCATCTCACCAATGGCTGGGTCACATGCCTGTCATCCCAGCTGCAAAGCATGACGATGCTATGCGTCCGTATGAGGCTGTGGTCCCCAGTGATGGCAGGGAGGACAAGTAGGAGTTCAGCCTAGGCCAACCCAAGCATAGCAGGAAACCACACCTTGAAAATAACCAATGCAGATGGACTGGAACCTGGTTCTAGCAGAGCACCTGCCTAGCCAAGCAAGGTCCTGAGTTCAATCCCCAACATGTCCAAAAAACAACAAAACAATTACAATTACCAAAAGAATTATTTTTTGTTGTTGTTGCCGGTTGTGGGGCTTGAACTAGGCCTGGGCACTGTCCCTCAGCTCTTCAATTCAAGGCTAGCACTCTACCAGTTGAACCACAGCCCCACTTCCGGCTTTTTCTGCTGAGGAATTGAACCCAGGACCTCATGCATGCAAGGCAAGCGCTCTACCACTGAGCCACCTTCCCAGCCCAACCAAAAGAATTATTTTAAAGGTGGCTTTTAAAAAATGTTTTGGTGTGTGTCTATGTGTGTGTTGGTACCAGGGCTTGAACTCAGGGCCTCGCTTTCTTGCTCGGCTTTCTTGGTTACAGCTGGCACTCTATCACTTGCACCATACCTTTAACTCTCCTTTTGCTGGTTAATTGGAAATGGTCTCTTGCAGACTTTTCTGATATGGCTAGCTTTGAACTAAGATCCTCCAGATCTCAGCCTCTCCAGTAACTAGGATTATAGATGAGAGCCACCAGCACCTGGCTACATTTGTCTTTTATAAACTATCACATAGGCAACTGTTAACTTTACAGCACACTACTTACGTTTCCAAGGCATTATATGCCCCAGTGGCAGAACCTGGGTTAATGTAGAATTTATTTTCATGCTCAAATGCTTCAAATTTGTGAGTGTGTCCTGAGATAAGAATGTCCACATCGAACTGCCTCTGCAGCAGGGCCAGGCTGGCCATGTCTCCCCACGGAATGACCTGATGTCCGTGGATCAAACCGATTTTGAACTGTCCCACAGTCACAACTTTCTGTTCCGGGTAATTCAGATTCTAATGTAAGAAACAAACACCAAGAAATATTTTAGAACTAATAATGTTAAGAAGTTGTTTAAATATTCAAACTCATTCAGATGTCTTAAAAGAGTACTTCATAACATGCTCATTTATAAATCTTTGATTTCTTCTCTTTCTCAAAGACTAGGCTTAAAACAATTTTGCAGTGTAAACTGGACTTTACCTTCCCTTTAGTAGGTATATTTTTATAGATTATAGATTCTTTCGGGGCATGGGCTAGAGAATATTCCCTTAAACTTAAGGTTTTCTTACCTATAATCTAGAGAGTTCAGATTGTGCCCCAGTCTTTGATAACCAGGCTCCCCATTTTATGGCTGCCACTTGACATCCAGTGAATGGCCAAACTAAGGTCCAAACTCTGGTGGCACGGCTTCAGGGTTCATAAATACAGTGAATTAAATTAAGCCTAACTCTTGCTAATTAAGTTGTCTTTACCCAACACAGACATGACCATGGTGTAAGTGAGAGAGAGAGAGAGAGAGAGAGAGAGAGAGAGAGAGAGAGAGAGCGAGTGTGTGTGTGTCCATCCATTTGGTTTGGTATACAGAAACCCAAACACACCAAAAGTTAAAAAGAAATGATGAAAAGCTAAAATTCCGAATCCCAATACAAGCCAGTCTAGTCTTTGGGCCTTAGATCTAGGGAATTTTTTTTAGATCGGTTCCCCTTGCATGTTAAGAGATTGTTCTTTTCTCCCTGCTTTGTCCTACTTTACTAAATAAACCTTTGATATTCTTCAAAAACACCAACATTTTCTTCTCTGTCTGTGGTGCTGGAGGCCTTGTGCTCTATCACTGAGATATATCCCCAGGCCTTTAGAAAACTTTTTTTTTTTTTATTTATCTTTTTTTTGGTCCGGTCGTGGGGCCTGAACTCTGGGCCTGGGCGCTGTCCCTCAGCTCTTCAGCTCAAGGCTAGCGTTCTACCACTTGAGCCACAGCGCCACTTCCGGCTTTTTTCTTTTTGCTTATGTGGTGCTGAGGAATCGAACCCAGGGCCTCAAGCATGCAAGGCAAGCGCTCTACCACTGAGCCACCTTCCCAGCCCTAGAAAACTTTTTCAAAGGGAGAACAAAATGAAAACAGAAAAAGACCTTAGCAGTTGGTAGACTTTGGCCTAAAGGATAAAGTCTGTATACATAAGAATCAGGAAAGGGGAAATGGGAAAGGAGAAGGGAGAAGGGAGAAGGGGGGCGGTACAGGAGACACATCACCTCATCGAAGTCTCCCCTCACGATATGGACATCACCAGCCAGAGTCTTGAGATAGTCATAACTCTCTTTGGTGCAAAGGTTTCCAGTGCAGAGAATGTGCTGTATCTTCCCTGGTACCAGGAGTTTTTTGAACTTAGCCGGCAAACTGTTACACCGGTGTGGGATATGCAGATCTCCTAACACCAACACCAACTTTGAAGTGGCAAGGTGAAATAAGGCATAGCATTAAACATGATGCCAAACCAACAGTCCCCCATGATTCCCTAACATTCTAAGAGATACCTTCCAGAACCCAGAAGTTATCAAAACAGTTCCTTTCATGACCATTTAAACAAATACATAATGTGCTCTGTTCCAAATCAGTCTTATTTTGGATATAAATAGTTGAACATGCTCGATAATCATTCTATCAACCAAGAATAGAATCAAGCATTCTAAACTGATTTAGAGATCTAGAAATTATACTGAAAAAAACAGAATCTTAAGATGAAAAGTACAGTACTGAGCCCCATGGAAGCTGGCTTTTTTGAAGGCTGAAATGTAAATTCCTATTTCTGCAGTTGCAAAGCTGACATAATTGTAAAAAATGTTATTAAGGAGAATCATTAAACATGCAGTGAAAAAAAGTCAATTCTGCAATGTTTGCTTACTAGACTAACAACTATTGGGAGAACAGTAGCCACAATTACCATTTTTTTACTTCAAATGATTAACCACACACTAAAGGGCTTTAAAAGCCTACGTTAGCCGGGTGACGGTGGCTCATGCCTGTAATCCTAGCTACTCAGGAGGCTGAGATCTAAGGATCGTGGTTGAAAGCCAGCCCACGCAGGAGAGACCATGAAACTCTTATCTCCAATAAACCACCAGAAAACTGGAAGTGGCGCTGTAGCTCAAGTAGTAGAACACTAGCCTTGAGCTGAAGAGCTGAGGGACAGAGCCCAGGCCCAGAGTTCAAGCCCCACGACCGACAAAAAAAAAAAAAAAAAAAAAAGCCTATGTGTTAGTTTCAATAGATAAATATGAGCTTTTGAATTATAATCTTTGATCAGAAAGCCCCATCATTTTTTTTTGTTTGTTTGTTTTTTTGGTCTGCCGGTCCTGGGACTTGAATTCTAGGCCTGGGTGCTGTCTCTCAGCTCTTCAGCTCAAGGCGAGCACTCTACCACTTGAGCCACAGTGCCACTTGGATTTTTGGTGGCTTATTGGAGATAAGAAAGAGTCTCATGGACTTTCCTACTTGGGCTGGCTTTGAACTGTGATCCTCATATCTCAGCCTCCTGAATAGGATTACAGGTATGAGCCACCAGCACCTGGCTCATTGGTATTTTTTTTTTTTTGTCGGTCATGGGGCTTGAACTCTGGGCCTGAGCGCTGTCTCTCAGCTCTTCAGCTCAAGGCGAGCGCTCTACCACTTGAGCTACAGCGCCACTTCCGGTTTTCTGGTGGTTTATTGGAGATAGGAGTCTCACGGTCTCTCCTGCCCAGGCTGGCTTTGAACCGCGATCCTCAGATCTCAGCCTCCTGAGTAGCTAGGATTACAGGCGTGAGCCACCAGCGCCCGGCTTCTCATTGGTATTTTTATTACCTGGATTAAACTACCTATATTCCCTCAATAGTTCAGAGTTATAAAATAACATTTTCACAATCTTTATGTATATTAAAACATTCAAACTGGTAGAGCGCTAGCCTTGAGCTGAAGAGCTGAGGGACAGCGCCCAGGCCAGAGTTCAGGCCCCACAACCGGACCCCCCACCCCCCCCCAAAAAAAAATTTTCATTAAAACATTCAAACAAAAAAGAAAAGTCAGCTAAATAAGTGATGAGTCCCGCAAGAGGGAGTTCAGTGTGACTACACAAAATCAGCTCAAATAAAAAGAATAAAAAAAAAAAATTTAGGATTTTACAAATAACAAATTTAACAGAATAAAGTTAAAAGAGCCATTTAAAAATAATATCTGGTCTCCAAAGGGCAGCAGAATTAACTTGTTCATGCTCTCAGTACCTGCAAAATGCAGGTATAAAATATACAGGATTTTTCCCACACAGACATACCACTCCTGAACAAACATGCTATTTAACTGCTTTAAAGTCATGATTTTAATATTAAATATCTAATAGGGCCAGGTGTCATTGGCTCACACGTGTAATTCTAGCTACTCAGGAGGCTGCAATCCAGAAGATTGCAGTTCAAGGCCAACCTGGCAGTGTGTAAGAGCCTATCTCTAAAATAATCAGCTAAGGGCTGGGAAGATGGCTCAGTGGTAGAGTGCTCAAGGCTCTGGGTTCGATTCTTCAGCACCACATAAACAGAAAAGGACGGAAGTGGGCACTGTGGCTCAAGTGGGAGAGCGCTAGCCTTGAGCTGAAGAGCTCAGAGACAGAACCCAGGCCCAGAGTTCAAGCCTCACAACCGACCAAAAAAAAATACTTTTGCCACTACAGGGCTGGAGGCATGGCCTAATGTAATGGTTAGTGCTTCCATACTAAACACAAGAACCTGCGTTCAAATCTCGGCCCTGTAAAAAAAAAAAATGCTCAAAATAATTCTACCACTAGGCTTTGTAAAATAATATTCACCAAAAATGATATAGATAAAATTAAAGCAATTGCTAAAATAAAGCTCAAGTTATTTGGCAACAAAAATTAAAAACTGCAAAGAAAAACTTTATCAGGACACAGAATAACTGATGTAACATGAAGTTACAAATTGGTACACTTATTTTAATCTATGAGGAGCAGTTTCAATGGATAATTCTTCAAAAATATATTGACTGTTCAGTGCAGATATCAGTAGGCAAGACATCTGTAAAACTAAAAACCACTATGAAGTATACATGTTCAGTGGTGATATAAAAAGTACCTTGGTGGGCTGGGAAGTTGGCTCAGTGGTAGAGTGCTTGCCTCGCATGCATGAGGCCCTGGGTTCAATTCCTGAGCACCACACAAGCAGAAAAAAGCCGGCAGTGGCGCTGTGGCTCAAGTGGTAGGGCTCTAGACTTGAGCTGAGAGCTGAGGGACAGCGCCCAGGCCCAGAGTTCAAGCCCTACCACCGACCAAAAAAAAAAAGTACCTTGGCATACAAAGAGCAATCTTCACTCTACAGAGATTCTCTTCAGATATGGATTGAAGTGCAGTTATTGTGGGAAGCTGGCATTTGAGAAAAAGGTAAAAATAGGTTTCTACATTGAAAAGAGTCCCAAATGCATGGAAGGGTATATATCTATAAGAGGTTGAGAATATTTGGGACTAAAAATGAACGAGCCATTCCATTGGGATGTTTCAAAGAGAACACCAGTAGTGATGCATGGCATTTAATAACTGATTACCTAAATTCTACCAAGTACCATGCACTAACCCCAAGTGTACCCAGGGCTTCTGACAACCTGCAGTCGTAACTGTGTGAATGACCACAGAAATCACTTCACATGAATTAAAGGTGTTGGTAGGGAAGAATCTTCTGATTTCCTTTTAGTGATCAAGATTTTAAGGGAGCTAGTGTGACACAGCATAAATTAAGGAATCTCCTTGCCCAAACTGCACACATTGATCTATAAGGTTAGCCACCGATTAGAGTCCTTTAAGACAGCAAAAGATGCTAGGGATGGCAGTCTTGTTAAATTCATATTAAGAAATAAATCAAATGAAGCGTGGGAATTTCTTATTTGCTAGCTCTTGAAGGGAAGAGAACCTAGGCAGTCATCAGCCACCCAACACCATTGTTAGTAGCAGGGAAGAGGAGAAACTTACTCTGTGCCCAGCCTTAGTGGAATGCAGAAGTTGATTGCAGACAGGGGAATGAAAAAAAAAAGGGGGAGTGAAATATGACCAATGTTAAAAGAAAGCAACAAAAAGAAACAAAGACCCATACCAAATGAATATGCCAAAAATTGTTAAATAATTTGAATGTTATGAAAGAAAATGTTAAAAAAAAAAATCAGCTCTGCTCAAAACAGATAAACAAAAAGAAGCATTTGCTGGATTTTTTTTTTTTTTTTTGTCGGTTGTGGGCTTGAACTCTGGGCCTGGGCGCTGTCCCTCAGCTCTTCAGCTCAAGGCGAGTGCTCTACCACTTGAGCTACAGCGCCACTTCCGGTTTTCTGGTGGTTTATTGGAGATAGGAGTCTCACGGTCTCTCCTGCCCGGGCTGGCTTTCAACCGCGATCCTCAGATCTCAGCCTCCTGAGTAGCTAGGATTACAGGCGTGAGCCACCAGCGCCCGGCAATTTGCTGGATTTTTAAAAGACTACACCAACACAGTTTTTATAAATTTGCTTTGTCAATCTTCGATTTTCCTAATCTTGCCCTCCACACTGACTTCCGTTTTTTGGGGGGTGGGGTGTAAGGCCCTACCTACCACTTGAGCCAAAGCTCCACTTGCAGCTTTCTCGGTGAGTTGGAAGTAACTGTCTCATGGACTTTCCTGCCAGGACTGGCTTCTAATCATGATGCTCAGATCCCACTCTCCTGAGTAAGGATTACAGGCATGAGCCACTGGCATTCACCTGTCTCTTTTGTTTCCCATTCTGCTTAGATTATTTCTAAGATTATATAAAGTAATACTTATAAGATAATTTGAAAAATTCCTCAGGAATATTTCAAAGGCTAATATTTTCTTTTCATTTTGGGGGTAGGTGTAATAATTATCCAAGTACGCTGATTTTAATACATTTGTGTTCAAAGTTCTAGTACTGAAAAACTAAGTCACTTTTTGTAGAAAATGTAATATAGTACCACGAATTCAGTATCAAGTGATGAAAATACCTAGTATAGACAAATAGGTGATAAATACTAACAAATTCAGTAGGCTAACACCTTTCCCGCATCTACATGCGCTTCCCCTAGACTATGGATACTATGAAATGTTGAAAGCCTCCTTTGCCCAAAAAAAAAAAAAAAAAAAAAAAGGCTAATGCTAAAATTGTGCCAAGTGTCCTTTCACGTGAGAAGTGACGCTGCAGCTAAACCGCCCTCCGCCCAGGAACGTGCAATCACGGCCGGTAACGGCTTCGTCTCCCTTCGGATTTCGTGTCAACATGACCAGACCACAGATTACATGTCCGGAAGCAAAGGCCCAAGCAGGAGTGAAGATAAAGGGAGAATTCCACGACCACGACACGGGCCCCCGAAGAGCAGCGTGAGGGGCGCCTAGGAGCAGCTGGATCCCGCGGAGAGAACTCCGCCCCCCGCAGGAGCCCGGGGGAGGCTGGGGCAAGGTGACGAGCTACTGAAGAAAGCTCCGAAGCCACCCCCGCCAGCCCGCGCCGGGCCCGCGCCGCGCCGGGATGTGAGGCGCCGCGGGGAGACGGCGCCCGCCGGCGGGGAGCGCCCGCGCCCTCCGGCCCTCCCGCCTTCCCGCCCGGCCGCCGCCGCCGCGGGGGGGGGGTGCCCCTGACAACTACCGCGGCCCGGCGCGCGGGGGGCGCTTTATGCAGGACAGACGCAGGGAAGCGTCTGGAACCCGAGGGGGCCGCTCGGGGCCGGGGCCCAGAGGCCTTCCCAGCTCGGCGCGCGGATCTTGGGACCCGAAGAGCAGCTGAGGGGAGCCGGGGGGGGGGGGCCTCCGACGACGCCGGGACCTGCGCGCGGGACCCCGCCGGCACCGGGACCCGGGGCTCCGGCTCCGGGGCTCGGGCGAGGCCGCCGCGCCCAGACGTGGCCACGCCTCTTTCCTAGCCCCACTCGGAGGCCTGCACCAGGCCAGCGCCTCTGCCAGGCCCGCCAGCGCCTCGGGCCGCGCCCGACCTCTTCTCCTGAGTCTCCCCGCGGAGCCCGACACCGCAGCACCCCGGCCGAGCGCCGGGCCCCCGCCACCGAAGCGGCCGCGCTCACCATCCTGTCACGCCGCTCCGCTCGCTCGCCGCCAGCACCGCAGCCCTCTTCCTCTGACTTCCCGGTCCCGCCCCCCCGACCGCGACCAATGAGAAGCGAGGTGGTCAGGCGAACTCTACGGGGGCCCGCCCCCTCGTCTCACGACCAATGACAAGGGAGGTCTGCAAGCGAATTCTACGGAGGACCGCCCACTCCCGTCACGACCAATGAGAAGAAGAAGAATTCTACGGAGGCCCGCCTAGGCCCTTTCGAGTCCGCTGTGCTTTGGAAAGCTCCAGAAGGGGAGTGGAGCGATTGCCTACCTCGAAAGGAGCGGGCAACATCCGGGTATCGGAGTGCGTGCTCGCCGCGCGGCCTGCAGTGTAGCGCCGGCGGCCATGCTGAAGTGCACGATGAACGGCGGCCAGCTGAAAGGTGCAGCGGCCCTTCTTGCTTCTCGCGTAGAAGGGGGAAAGCCTGAAGTCCACGAAGCGGTTCCGGCTTGAGGCCGCGCGCCCCGGGCCCCGCCGGCGCCGCAGCCCGAGCACGAGGCCCAAGTCCTTGTGTGTTATTTATGTAGATTTGTTGTTGCTGTTTGTCGGTTGTGGGGCTTGAACGCGGCTGTCCTGGCTCCGTTGCTCAAGGCGAGCGCTCTGCCACAGGAGCCACAGCCCTACTTCCGGCTTCGGGGTGATCCGTGGAAGAAAAGAGTCTCACCGACTTTCCTGCCTGGGCTGGCTTCGAACCATGATCCTCAGATCTCAGCCTCCTGAGTAGCTGGGAGGACAGGCGTGAGCCACCAGCGCATTGTAGTTCTTAAAGCAATGTGACATTAGTGTATACTGCTATGTAGTGTATAATTACATGTGGGTATATATCAGTTGAACAAATGCCAGATATAGTCACTTGCTTTTTGGTTTGACAAAAATCAACACATTCTATTAATTAACAGGAAGTTGTGCTAATGTGTCTGGGTAGACCGCCTCACATAAATTTGCCTACATATAGCAAGTCAACTCCCCTCATGGTCTTGCATTTAGCTTTATGTTTGTCCTAGTAGAACTTGACACAGAGCGTAAGTTGAGGTCATTATGGTTAACCTGAGCATACTGGATGCTAAAGAGAAGCCAAATGTTATAGTTTATAGGGTTCAGGGTGAATGGTAGAATCATACTGAACCTGTGTATGCATTTCAAAAATAGGTAGTAAAGTTTGGGTAGAACAGATGTCAGCAATTTCCCAAATAACCAGTTGCTGGATGATGAGTTGTAGTATCTACAATCCTAAAAACTCCTCCATTTCCTTTTTCAGGAATTTGATCCAAGGACAGAGACAAATTGTTCAATTGAAGAGTCAAGATAAAATACCATTAAATTGACCCAGTTTTTTTCTAAGTTATAAAATTAGCTGTAGTTTTCAGAGATTACAGTTCATCCTAGTTTTCTTTGCCAATGTATCTTGTGTTCTGCATGCTGAGAAAACCATAAGCAGCACTTTCTTTTTTCTCCATAGTCTTTGGGAAGACAATCCAAGCCCTAGCACGGCTGAGTAACGAGCTGTGGCTTGACCCATCCAAACAAGGTGTAAGTAAAAGCATCAAGCTATAGGCCATATGTTAAAGCAAGAAGTGATGTTGAGGCCAGACACCTGTGGCTCACACCTGTAATCCTAGCTACTCAGGAGGCTGAGATCTGAGGATCACACTTCAAAGTCAGCCCAGGCAGGAAAGGCTGTGAGACTCTCTCTTTTTTTTTTTTTTTTTTTTTTGGTTGGTTGTGGGGCTTGAACATTGGGCTTGGGCTCTGTCCCTCAGCTCTTCAGCTCAAGACAAGCACTCTACCGATTGAGCCACAGGACCATTTCCAGTTTTCTGAGTGGTTTATTGGAGATAAGAGTATCATGAACTTTCCTGCCCAGGCTGGCTTTGAACCGTGATCCTCAGATCTCAGCCTCCTGAGTAGCTAGGATTACAGGTGTGAGCCACTGGCACCCGGCCTGTGAGACTCTTATCTCCAATAAACCACTAGAAAACTGGAAGTGGTGCTGTGGCTCAAGTGGTAGAGTGCTAGCCTTGAGCAAAAGGAGCTTAGGGATAGTGCTTGGACCAAGAGTTTAAGGCCAGAATAAAAAAAAAAATTAGGGAGAATCCACATAAAAGTCTCTGTTTTTGCTTCTGTTTAAATAATCAAAAGACCTGACAATTCTGGGCTTTTTGTTTTGTTTTGTGCCAATCCCTAGGTTTGAACTCAGAGCCTGGGATCTATCCTTAAGCTTTTTTTTTTTAAGGCTGGTGTTCTACCACTTGAACCACAGCTCCACTTTTGGCTTTTTGATAATTGATTGGAGAGAAGAATCTCAGGGACTTTCCTGCACTGGCTGGCTTCAAACCAAGATCCTCATGTCTCAGCTAGGTTGAGTAGCTAGGTTTATAGGTGTGAGCCACTCTGGGTTTGTCTCAAGGAATTACTTGGTTGGAACTAAGTAATGCTTTCTTACCTTAGAGAAGGTGTGAGACCTAAGTTGGCTATAACTCCTTTGTTTGTGTGTGTGGTACTGGGGTTTGGGTTTGAACTTAGGACCTTGGGCTTGATGTTCAGGTGCTCTACTGGTGAGCTACACCTCAACACCATTTATTTTTCCTTTGTTGGTGCTGAGGTTTGAAGTCAGGGCCTGGATGCAATCCCTGAGTTTTTCCTTTCAAGACTATGGGCTGGGAATGTGGTTTAGTGGTGGAGTGCTTGCTTAGCATGCATGAAGACCTGGGTTCCATTCCTCACTGCCACAGAAACACAAAAAGCCAGAATTGGTGCTGTGGCTCAAGTGATAGAGCACTAGCCTTGAGCAAAAGCAGCTCAGGTACAGTGCCCAGGCCCAGAGTTCAAGCCCCAGGACTGGCAAAAAAAAAAAAAAAAAAAAAAAAGCAAATGATCAAAGACTAGTGCTCTACCACTTTGAGCCACAGCACCACTTCCAGTTGTCTGGTGGTTAACTGGAGATAAGAGTCTCCTGGGCTTTCTTGTCCTGGCTGGCTTTGTTTTTTGTTTTTAGTTTTTAGTTTGTTTTTTGTTGTTTTGTCGGTTGTAGGGCCTGAACTCTGGGCCTGGGCGCTGTCCCTCGGCTCTTTAGCTCAAGGCTAGAGCTCTACCACTTGAGCCATAGTGCTTATGTGGTGCTGAGGAATCAAACCCAGGGCCTCATGCACGCAAGGCAAGCACTCTACCACTGAGCCACCTTCCCAGCCCTCCTGGCTGGCTTTGAACCACGATCCTCAGATCTCTGCCTCCTAAGTAGCTAGGATTACAGGTATGAGTCACCAGCACACAGTCTCAGCACCTTTTTTTTTTTTCTTTTTGGTCAGTAGTGGGGCTTGAACTCTGGGCCTAGGCGCTGTCCCTCAGCTCTTCAGCTCAAGGCTAGCTAGCACTCTACCACTTGAGCCACAGCACCACTTCCATTTTCTGGTGGTTCATTGGAGGTAAGAGTCTAACGGACTTTCCTGCCTGAGCTGGCTCTGAACCTTGATCCTCAGATCTCAGCCTCCTGAGTAGCTATGATTATAGGCATGTGCCCAGTTCAGCACCCTTTTTGACAGTGGTTAGTTTGAAGTAGGTTCCAACTGCTCAGGCCTGCATCTGGACCACAGTTCTCCTATTCTCTGTTTTCCATCATAGCTGGGCTGACAGGTATGTGTCATCATGCCAGCTTTTTATTTTTTTGGGGGGGGGTCTGGTCGTGGGGCCTGAACTCTGGGCCTGGGCGCTGTCCCTCAGCTCTTCAGCTCAAGGCTAGCACTCTACCACTTGAGCCACAGCACCACTTCTGGCTTTTTTCTTTTTGCTTATGTGGTGCTGAGGAATCGAACCCAGGGCCTCAGGCATGCAAGGCAAGCGCTCTACCACTGAGCCACCTTCCCAGCCACGCCAGCTTTTTATTTTGAGATGAAATGTAGCAAAGTTTTTTCACCTGAGCTGCCTGGAACTTTGATCCTTTCAATCACATCTTTCTATTAGCTAAGACATCATGACTCCTAGCTACTGGTTGAGAGGGGGTCTTGCCTGCTCAGGCTGGCCTTTTAACTATGGTCCTCTTGATCTCAGCCTCCCAATTAGCTAGTGTGAGCCACAGTGTCCAGTGTAATTCCCTTTTCTAGTGCCTTCTGCCACTACATGTGTTAAAGTTAAGGCCCCAGTGGCGCTGTGGGTCAAGCAGTAGATCACTCGCCTTGAGCTGAAAAGCGCAGGGACAGCACCTAAGCCCAGAGTTCAAGCCCCACGACTGACCAAAAAATTAAAAAAAAAATTAAGGCCCCTTTAGGATTATAATTTTACATGTTAACCATGTAAAATTTTAGATTGAATATATATTCAATATAATATCTCCACATATGTATATGTAAATGTGTAAATACACACTGTGTGGTACAGTCCATAGCTAACGGTATATGCTTCTTTTTTTTTTTTTTTTTGCCAGTCCTGGGGCTTGAACTCAGGGCCTGGGCACTGTCCCTGAGCTTCTTTTGCTCAAGGCTAGCACTCTACCACTTGAGCCACAGCTCCACTTTCAGCTTTTTCTGTTTATGTGGTACTGAGGAATTTAACCCAGGGTTTCATGCATGCTAGGTAAGCACTCTACCACTGAGCCACAGTGCCACTTCCCGTTTTCTGGTGGTTCATTGGAGATAACTTTCCTGCCTGGGCTGGCTTTGAACTGCGATCCTCAGATCTCAGCCTCCTGAGTAGCTAGGATTCCAGGTGTGAGCCACCACACCCATCTGGAATTTAAATTTGTTGTTGCTGCTAGTCCTGAGGCTTGAATTCAGGGCCTGGGCACTGTCCCTGAGCTTCTTTAGCTCAAGGCTACCACTTGTGCCACAGCACCACTTCTAGCCTTTTCTGTTTATGTGGTACTGAGGAATGGAACCCAGGGATTCATGCATGCTAGGCAAGCACTCCACCACTAAGCCACCTTCCCAGCCTTACATAATGGAATTTGAAGTTGGTTTTGTTCCAAATAGCTCACTTATTTTTCCAGCTCGTGCTGCGATCTATTAATTCTTCTTGTTCAGCCTATGGATATGCCCTCTTCTCACCTGTGTTTTTTGAACAATATCAATGGTCAACATCAGGGACAATGAATCATGATGACATTCCACTGACTTTAAATTTCAAGTTCACAATGCAGGTAAATCCTCATGTTTTTCTTTCTTTTTTTTTTTTGGCGGTTGTGGGGCTTGAACTCTGGGCCTGGGTGCTGTCCCTCAGCTCTTCAGCTGAAGGCGAGCGCTCTACCACTTGAGCTACAGCGCCACTTCCGGTTTTCTGGTGGTTTATTGGAGATAGGAGTCTCATGGTCTCTCCTGCCCGGGCTGGCTTTGAACTGCGATCCTCAGATCTCAGCCTCCTGAGTAGCTAGGATTACAGGCATGAGCCACCGGCGCCCAGCTATGTTTTTCTTTCATACAGGACAAAAATCCATCTGCTCAACACTACACATTGGCATGCAGATCCCTCAGCTCATTTATGAATACACATAACCAAGTTGGGTTTAAGAAGATAAGCAGCTATATCGGGTACCTGTTTAATAGTTGTCATGTATTTCTTTTACAGTTTCTTCTGCCCATCTTTAAATGTCTGAATTTCCTTGAGAGGAATGTTGAGAAGTGCAAAATGTTCACAAAATCTGGGAAGTGCAGATTTATTATTCAGCTCTTCTGCAAGCACAGTAGGTATAACTGAATGGTTTAAAATGCTGTTTCTGCTGGGTGCCAGTGGCTCACGCCTGTAATCCTAGCTACTCAGGAGGTTGAGATCTGAGGATCTCGGTTCAAAGCCAGCCCAGGCAGGAAAGTCCCTAAGACTCTTCAATAAACCACCAGAAAACCGGAAGTGGTGTTGTGGCTTAAGTGTTAGAGCACTCGCCTTTTGCTGAAGAGCTGAGGGACAGCGCCCAGGCCCAGAGTTCAAACCCCATGACCAACATAAAATAAAATAAAAGGGCTGGGAAGGTGGCTCAGTGGTAGAGCATTTGCCTTGCATGCATGAGGCCCTGGGTTCGATCCCTCAGCACCACATAAGCAAAAAAAGAAAAAAGCCAGAAGTGGTTCCATGGCTCAAGTGGTAGAGCGCTAGCCTTGAGCTGAAGAGCTGAGGGACAGCGCCCAGGCCCAGAGTTCAGGCACTATGACTGGACCCCCCCCAAAAAAAAATAAAATGTTGTTTCTTCTGAACTGGTTTTTGTTTGAGAATATTGAAACTTCTTCTCAAGACCTCTGCTGTAGCATCATTGCTTGGGCAAGTAAAGGTATTCCCTTGTCTATCCCTGTTCCTGTATGATGATTGGTATTAGGCATTTCTTTTTATTTTTTTAATTAAAAAAAACAAGGAAACAAACAAAAGACACCTCATAATATTACAATTTATATTTTTTTTCTTCCCCAGCTGTTCTGGGTTTTGAGCTCCAGGTCTTGGGCTTCCTGGGCAGAAATTCTACCTCTTGAGCCACATCTTCAACATTTTTGCTATCTATCTATCTATCTATCTATCTATCTGTCTGTCTATTTATCTATCTATCTAGGATAGGGCCTCAGTGCTTCATCCTCTACTTACACCACCTAAGAAGCTAGGACGACAGGTGTGTATCCCCAGACTTACCTAATATTTCTTAATTTTATCTTAAGTTTATCTTTGTGGTAATTGTTCTGGTCCTGGGACTTGAACTCAGGACCTGGGTGCTGTTCCTGAGTATTAAGAATCTCATGGATTTTCCTTCCCAGGCTGGCTTTGAACCACAATCCTCAGATCAACCTCCTGAGTAGTGGGTAGCTAGGATTACAGGTATAAGCCACCAGCACCTAGCTCTTATCTTAATAACATTATCTCAGGGCTGGGAAGGTGGCTCAGTGGTAGAGCACTTGCCTTGCATGCTCGAGGCCCTGGGTTCTATTCCTCAGCACCTCACATAAGCAAAAAGAAAAAAGCCGGAAGTAGCGCTGTGGCTCAAGTGGTAGAGCGCTAGTCTTGAGCTGAAGAGCTGAGGGACAGCGCCCAAGCCCAGAGTTCAGGCCCCATGACCGGACCCAAAAAAACAAAACAAAACATTATCTCAGTATGCATTTTTATCCTGATTTTTTTGCCTAGCAATATCAATGATTTAACGTATTTCTCCTTCCAATGATTTAACATATTTCTCCTTCATATAACAGCAAAATCACACACTGTTAATCTTGAAAAGTCACTATGTCTCACTGTGGTTTTAGCTTCTAAGACTTAGTTTCTCCCCATCCTGCACAACATGATGAGGGGCAGAGAATGATTATAGGATGCATGCTACAATTTGTGGCACATGTAGACTGAGCATGCCTAATTTGAAAATCCGAAAGATGACAAAATGCGATTTCCAAATCAGGGGTGCTCCACTTGTAAGGTCTGTACAAATGCCAAAGAACTCTCAAATCTGAAACATTCAGGTTCTGAGCACTTGGGGGGGTACTTGGGTACTTAGCATGTTTTCGTACCTCACCAAGGGAAAAAAATTCACAGGCCAGATGTGAGGGTCTAACTCTGAAAGTCCTGCACAAAAAGATACTATGGTTGGAGGGTGGTGGAGCCTTGGTAGTGAGTGGCACTGGTTTACAATGTCAAAGCCCACCTATCTAAAGGAATTCCAGTTTAGTGTGGTCAAGCTGGATGGCATGTCACCTTGTGACCACTAGGGGACGATAGCATACTTCATTAAAGAGTGCTGCTTCAAACTAGTTCTGTGCCACACAATAAATGTTACTTATTGTTTTAAGTTGCCTAAAACAACAACAACTAGCTTACATTACTTATACAGAGGAGGATTTCTTTTTTTTATTTTTTCTGGTTGGTCATGGGGTTTGAACTTTGGGTCTGCGTGCTGTTCCTGAGCTTTTTCACTCAGGTAGCACTGTACAACTTTGAACCACACACCAATTCTGATTTTCCAGTGATTAATTGGAGATAAGAGTCTCATGGATTTTCTTGCCTGGGCTAGCTTTGAACCAAGATCCTCAGATCTCAGCCTCCTAAGTAGCTAGGATTACAGGTGTGAGCCATTGGCACCCGGCTCAGAGGAGGATTTCATGGTTTGAGCCATTGGCACCCGGCTCAGAGGAGGATTTCATGGTTACACTTTCACACGTGTACAATATGTTCCAATTATTGTTTTAACTTGGCTGTGAAACTTAAAGACTTAAAATCTATTTTTCATTTACAATAGTTAAAAGGATGCTTTATTTTTTTAAGGTATTAAAAAAACCCATAACCTGCGCTTTGAAGAAAGCCGGCCTATCCAAGTTCTTCTCGAAAAGAACATGTGTACTAATATACTAGTGATTCAGCCAAGGTAATCAGTTTCCAGTGTTTTTTCCCTTTTTCTGAATATAGTGTGGTTACAGATGGACGAATTAATGCCCTGGAGCTTTTCAATCAGTTATAACGTGTTATTTTTAAATTATTGTGTTTTGTTTTTTGTCAGTAGTGGGGCTTAAACTCTCTTGGGACCTGGGTGCTGTCCTTGAGCTCTTCAGCTCAAGGCGAGCACTCTACCACTTGAGCCACAGCGCCACTTCCAGTTTTCTGGTGGTTAATTTTCCTAACTAATGCCTTCCTCCCCAGTTACTGGGCTTACAGGAGTGTGGTGTCATGCCTAGCCCCTAAAGCTTTTTGTAACACTAAAACTTAGAGATATCATTTTAAGGAAACCTTGAGTAAGATAATAGTAGATAATAACTGCCTAAAGGTAGTGATAATATAATGGCCAAGAAAGCTCTAAAAATTCCCACCTTCAGCTTTCTATATTCCCTTCTAGCCACAGAGGAAAACCTTGACCGTAAATTACTACCTCATACTTCACATTTAGCCAGATGCCAGTGGTTCATACCTGTAATCCTAGCTACTCAGGAGGCTAAGATCTGGGGATCTTTGTGCAAAGACAGCAGTGGCAGCGAAGTCCATGAGACTCCTGTCTCCAGGTAACTACCAAAAAAAAAAAAAAAAAAAAAGCTAGAATGGTGCTGCGGCTCAAGTGGAAGAATGCTAGCCCTGAGAGAAAACCCAGCTCAGGGATAGCACCCAGGTCCCGGGTTCAAGACCCATGACTGACAAAAAAATAAAGGAGAAAGAGCTAAGTACGGCCCTTTAGTAATAATCCTTATTTAGCTGTGTGTTCCTGGCTCAAGGTCTCAGGAGGCTGAGGACAGTGCCAGCACCGTGTGCGCCTCACCTGACCACTCCCCTGGGGCCTTCACAGAATCCACTTCCGAGCTCCAAGTGCAGCTGCGCCTGTGGTGCCTGTGTGCCTCACAGATGGCAGCTGATGATCTGAGCCGAGAGGACGAGAAAGGAAACACGAGTCTCCCAGCTGCAAACCTGTTTCACACTCCAGCCTTCTGACTTTGAAGTGAACCCTTAGAGCCAGCCCACGCTTAAGGAGGAGGCGATGGGACATGAGTACGAGGAGGTGGGGATGCCGGGGAGGCCATGCTATAGCCACCACATACAGTTCTAGAAATGGACTTCAAAGGATCTTCCTACCTCAGCCTTGCTAGTGCTGGTATTACAGGCCTGCATCACCATGCTCAGCAAACAATGCTAATAGAGTTCACTGTACTTTACAGATTACTGGCTGAGACCGTTGTTCTTTTCCCATCAAATCTAGAAGAAGTTACCCTCGCTGTCACATCAGTGGATTTTTGCCTCAGGAGTTCTAATGAGCAAGCTGCAGGTAAGGATACTATGTGTGTCCTGGTGTGATGGGGTCATTGCTAGCCACCCAGCACAACAGCGTATTGTAGTATCATTCCTGCCTAAGAAGCAGGAAGACTTGAAAAGATTAGAAAAAGCTCTAAGAGATCCAGGAGAAATTTTAACACAAATAGTAACATAATTTGTAATTCAATATTTGATTTTGAATTTTAGGTTTTTAAATGAAGGAAATGATGACTAAGGAAAATATACTTAGTTAAGGTTGCAATGTCTGGGCTAGGAAGGTGGCTCAGTGGTAGAGTGCTTGTCTTACATGCATGAGGCCCTGGGTTCAATTCCTCTGTACCACATAAGCAGAAAAAGTCAGAAGTGGTGCTGTGGCTCAAGTGGTAGGATGCTAGCCTGGAGCTGAAGAGCTGAGGGACAGCGCCCAGGCCTAGAGTTCAGGCCTCACGACCACCAACAACAACAACAAAAAATTTTTTAAAGTTGTCATGTTCGTCTCTTATCTTCTGCTGTCCTCTGTGTTTAGTAGAAAGGAGAACCGAGAGGCCAGCAGTCCGTGCGTGCAAATACACCACGTCACCGCATTTCGCACTCACTGTCTTCTTAGCCCTCCAACTCCATCCTCCTCTCAGCCCAGCTTCCAATCCTGATGTTAAACTTCCAGCACTGTTATATTTTATTTGTCACAGCAAAGAGGAGGGGACACAGACATGGACCTCCACCTTCTCAGTGAATCTGTGGCTACTGTGGTTATATTCTTATATTAAAACTTAATAAAGAAAAAAAATAAAGAAAAAAAAACTTAATAAAGATTTTTTTTTGGGGGTCCGGTCGTGGGGCCTGAACTCTGGGCCTGGGCGCTGTCCCTCAGCTCTTCAGCTCAAGGCTAGCGCTCTATCACTTGAGCCACAGCACCACTTCCGGCTTTTTTTCTTTTTGCTTATATGGTGCTGAGGAATCGAACCCAGGGCCTCAGGCATGCAAGGCAAGCGATCTACCACTGAGCCACCTTCCCAGCCCCCCATCCCCAGACTCTTTATTCTTTATCTCCAATAAACCACTAGAAAACCGGAAGTGGCGCTGTGGTTCAAGCAGTAGAGCATTCACCTTGAACTGAAGAGCACAGGGACAGAGCCCAAGCCCCACAACCAACCAAAAAAAAAAAAGACTTTTAGGACTAATTTTTTTTTATTTTCCTCTAACATTAAACAGACATGAACAGTTCCGTGCACAGCTCCATGTGTGTGGACAGAGACGAGTTTGACTTCTTTCAGATTGGACTAGATACTGAAGTAACGTTTTGTCTCAAAGATTTGAAGGTAAGAAAATATTTGTGTGAAATTCAAATTTAAAATTTCACTGATTTTTTTTTTTTCCTGTCAGTCATGGTACTTGAACTCAGGGCCTGTGCTTTTCTATGAGCCACAGTTCCACTTCCAGTTTTTGAGTGGTTAATTGGAGATAAGAGTCTTACAAGGTCCCCGCTGCTCCTACGACTGTGTTTGTGTAAATATATAAATAAATGCATTTGTTCATTTGGGGAAAAAAAAAAAAAAAGAGGCCTATAAGGAATTTCTTCCGGGGAAGGCTTCAAACTGTGATCCTCAGATCTCAGCCTCCTGAGTAGCTAGGATTATAAGCATGAACCACCAGTGCCTGGTAGTAATATTTTTGGGAAAAAATTTCAACTTTTCTTATTTCCTTCCTTCAGGGCTTCCTGACACTCTGTGAAGCTGTGCGTGGTCCTGTCGCCATACATTTTGATTTTCCTGGGAGGTAGGTCTTAGGAACTGATTTCTTTTCTTTGTTTCATATAGGTAACAATCCTTTGGATCAAAATTAATTTTTAAAACATCTCAGGAATTTCTTACTCATTTTTGTGCTAGAGTCCTGAGATGTTGGTACTGTCCTTGAGCTTTGTGCTCAAGGTTAGGCTTTACTACTTGAGCCACAGCTCCACTTCTTGCTTTTTCTTTTTGCCTGGTCCTGGGGTTTGAATTCAGGGCCTAGGCAGTTCCTGAGCCTCTCTGTGCTCAAGACTAGCACTGTACAACTTGACCTACAGCGCCAATTCAGGCTTTTTCCAAGTAGTTCATTGGAGATAAGAATCTCATGAACTTTCCTGTCTAGGCTGGCTTTGAACTGTGATCCTCAGATCTCAGCCTCCTGAATAGCTGGAATTACAGGAGAGAGCCGCCAGTACCTGGCCATTTCCTGTTTTTTTGTTTTTGTTTTTTTTTGATGCTTAGAGATAAAAGAGTCTCACAGGACTCTTCTGCTTGGGCTGGCTTTGAACAGCAATCCTCAGATCTCAGCCTCCTGAATAGCTAGGATCACAAGCATAAGCCACTGGTACCTGGCAGTAATTTCTTTTCTTTTCTTTTCTTTTCCCAGTCCCAGGGCTTGAACTCAGGGGCCTGGGGACTGTCCCCCAAGCTCCCTTTGCTTAAGGCTAGCATTCTACCACTTGAACCATAGTGCCACTTCCAGCTTTTTTGTTTTTTCTTCCTTTTTATGTGTCGGTTTTGGAGGCTGAACTTTGGGCCTGGGTGCTGTCCCTCAGCTCTTCAGCTAAAGGCTAGCACCCTACCATTTGAGCCACAGCACCACTTCTGGCTTTTTTCTGCGTATGTGGTACTGAGGAATTAAACCCAGAGCCTCATGCATGTGAGGCAAACACTCTACCACTGAGCCACTTTCCCAGCCAGGAATGTTCTGAACTTTACTAATAATACTCAAAATTGTGGAAGATGACTTTTTTTTTGGGGGGTGGTTAGTGCTGGGGTTTGAAGTCAGGACCTCACACTTGACAGGCAGGTGATGTACCATTTGATTCATACTCCCCAGCCCAAGATAACATTTTTATGTGTGTTTGCTGGCCCTGGGGCTTGAACTCAGGGCCTGGGCTCTTTTGCTCAAAGCTAGTGCTCTAACACTTGTGCCACAACTGTACTTCTGGCTTTTTGATGGTTAATTGGAGTTGAGTGTCTCATAGACTTTCTTGCCCAGGCTGTCTTTTAACCATGATCCTCAGATCTCAGCCTCCTGAGTAGCTAGGTTACAGGCTTGAGCCACCAGCAACAGGCTGTATTGTTTCTTTTTACTCCAGAATTATGTATCATTTTATACTGTGTTTCAAATGTCCATCAGAAAATAAATACCATTTTTACTGACTTTGTCCCTTTAGGCCAGTGGCACTAAGTATTAATGATATGCTATTCGAAGCTCACTTCTACTTGGCTACCTTAGCTGATGACCCAAGCAGACCGCCCTCCCCTCTGTCACTGTGCCTGCCCCAGGAAGGAGAAAGGTGAGGCTCCATTCCTCTATGTGATTGGCTGAAAGAGCTGCATGGCCTTTACTTAGAAAACAACTGACGAGGCTAGGAATGTAGCCTAGCGGTAGAGTGCTTGCCTAGCATGCATGAAGCCCTGTGTTCGATTCCTTAGTACCACATAAACAGAAAAAGGCAGAAGTGGTGCTGTGGCTCAAGTGGTAAAGTACTAGCCCCGAGCAAAAGCTCAGGGACAGTCCCAGGCCCTGAGTTCAAGCTCCAGGACTAGCACAAAAAAAGAAAAGAAAAAGAAAACAAGTGAGGAAGGCGCATTAACCTGAGAATCTGAAGAGCAGCTGGGAGGCTGAGCCATTAGCATGGGAGACGCTCATCTGACCAGAATTGAACAGGATGGTCTCATGTTCTTCATTATCACTCAAAACACATGTCCAATTCCTGCTGGCTTTTAAGGGTGGTAAAGGATTAGCTGTCCCAGGAAGCATATTCACTCCTGCACCCCCTTCTCACAGGGGGGAGGGGAAGAGGGGAAGAGCAGGGGGTGCTGTGCAGATGCCCGGCTTCTCTCTCCTATTCTTTTCCTTTGTAACTGTTTTTGGGGAGGCATGCTTCATTGTAAGCTAATTTCAAAGTTACAGAAAATACAGAAAATCTAAGCCAGGGGATAGTGACTTACGCCTGTAAATCCTAGCTACTCAGGGAATCATGGTTCTAAGCCAGCCCAGGCAGGAAAGTCCCTGAGACTCTTTGTTTTTTTTTTTTGAGGGGGTGGGGGGCTCCGGTTGTGGGGCCTGAACTCTGGGCCTGGGCACTGTCCCTCAGCTCTTCAGCTCAAGGCTAGTGCTCTACCACTTGAGCCACAGCACCACTTCTGGCTTTTCTTTTTGCTTATGTGGTGCTGAGGAATCGAACCCAGGGCCTCATGCATGCAAGGTAAGCGCTCTACCACTGAGCCATCTTCCCAGCCCCTCCCTGAGACTCTGATCTGCAATAAACCAACAGAAAACGGGAGGTTCCGCTCTGGCTCAAGCCGTAGAGTGCTCACCTTGAGCTGAAGAGCACAGAGATAGCGAGCGCCCAAGTCCAGAGTTCAAGCCCCACAACTGACAAAAAAAAAAAAAAGAAAGAAAGAAAAAGAAAATATAGAAAATCTAGAAAATACAGAAAAAGTACCAAAAAAAAAAAAAAAAGCACCTTCTAGAGACAGCCACTATTAACATTTTGGCTCACTGAATTTTCTTTTTTTTTTTTTTTGGGGGGGGGGTCCTGTCGTGGGGCCTGAACTCCAGGCCTGGGCACTGTCCCTCAGCTCTTCAGCTCAAGGCTAGCACTCTACCACTTGAGCCACAGCGCCACTTCCGGCTTTTTTCTTATGTGGTGCTGAGGAATCGAACCCAGGCCTCGAGCATGCAAGGCAAGTGCTCTACCACTGAGCCACCTTCCCAGCCCCTCATGAGTTTTCTTTCAGACTTTGTTTGGCATATACATATGCCTATGCATACTCATGACGTGTGTGTGTATGTGTGTGTGTGTTGCAGTGCTGGGGATGAAAGCTAGGGCCTTGCACACGCTAGCCAATTCCTCTATCACTGAGTTAAACCTTCAGTCCTGTATATTTATGTTTTAAACAACATCATATGTCTTTTGTATCCTTTTTCCTCCCACAAAGTTTGTATTATTACGGACATGTTTGTATTATCCATTATGACTCAGAAACATGGGTTTTCATTACCTCAAAAATTATATCATATACATGGCTAGTGGTTTATTTTTTTCTTATTCAGTCCTGTTACCGCATTATATACTATCTCCTACAACTGGGTTATTTTATTGAAAGATTCAAAAATAATCACAGACATGAATTGTAATTTTCAACAAGTAGCTCTGTTGTTTGGATGCATTTCCTAAATGATGTCACGTGTCTCCACCGGTAGTAATAACCACTCTCTCACCTGACCCTCAGGTCCAGTCCAGCACGGGCAAGGCTGACCCTGGGTCAGAGTAGAAGCAGCCAGGCTGCAGAGAGCATCTCAAGGAAAATTTCACGGAAAAGGCTGTGTCCCACTGAGTCTCCCCCGGAGAGTGGTGCCCAGGAAAACCACAGCAGTCCTCTGAAGAAGAGAGCACCCAGTAGGGAGCAACCAGACAGGGAATGCAGCCCAGTGTTCAGGAGGGTAAGAGAAATACTGACATGACCTGTCAGGGTGGAGCGTTTTTCACCCCCATCACCCCAGTGTCCTGACCACTCATTTGTTTGCTTTTCTTGGCCATGAGGACTGGAGCCAGAGCCTCTAGCAATTAAGCATGTGTCTACCACTGACAGCCCCTTTCTGAATTCCCAGTCCTTCTACTTGCTAGGCCAGCATTAACCTGCTGAGCCAACACGTCCAGCACTGGTTTTTGCTGTTTTGTTTCTTGGCCAGTCCTGGGGCTTGAACTCTGAGCCTGGGCACTGTCCTTGAGCTTCGTTTGCTCAAGGGTAGCACTCTGCTACTTGAGCCACAGTACCACAGGAAAGTCCATGAGACTCTTATCTCCAATAAACCACCAGAAAACCAGAAGTGGCACTGTGGCTCAAGTGGTAGAATGCTCGCCTTGAGCTGAAGAGCTGAAGGACAGTGGCCAGGCCCAGAGTTCAAGCCCCATGGCCAACAACAACAAAGAGCACATGATTATTTCCTGGGGGCATGCGGGGGATGTGGCTCTATGGCATAACATTTGCCTGCCATGCACAAGGCCCTGGGTACCCACCCCAGGGCCACATTTACACACAAAAATAGTTATTTCATTGAAGAAAAGTCAGAAAACACAAATAGTAAGAGATGAACAGACAATTACTTCACAAATTCCTCTATGGTTAACTCTTCCACATGGACATTCGCACATACATTTTTTTCAGTACTGGGGATGGAACCCAGGACCTTTGTGTCCACCACAGACCTGCACACTCCACCCCAACCCTAAGATAAATTTAGACTTACTTGTCAATAGCACAAGCAAATCTCACACACCATCACCCAGCTTGCCCACAGGTCCGCATTGTAGACCTGCTGCATCTCCTCAAACCTGGGCCATTTGTTTTCTGAGTCCTCTCCCTCCCTCTATTGTGCCATGGTGTCTGAATTTAGGCTTTTCTGATGTTTCTTCACGGTTAGGTCTCGACCGAGCGTTTGGGATGAGAACAAAACGTGCTGATGTTGACGACTGGTGATGTGGCTGCCAGCTTTCCCCGCAGAAGTGACTTGTTTTCTCCCAGCAGCTGCTGAGCCTCTGGGAGAGGCTTCAGGACTCAATGTGCCCCACTTTGCCCCACTTCTCTACCTAATGACTTAGCATCCACAGATGCTGTTATTATCATGCCACCACATGCCAAGAGCTGATTTTTGTTACGTGCTGCTGTTTATTAGGTGAACCTCCACTTTAAGACTGCTCTTCTCTACCATTTGCTTGTCATTTGGCTATTTCTGTCACATGCTCTTGGCTGACGTTTTATTCTACAGACTGGATTTGTCTACACTGCCGCGGAGCTGGCCGCCAGAGCGGCAGACCACAGTACTCTGAGCACTTGCTTCTCCTTCCTTTGGAGTCTTATGTATTCAGTCCGTGCTCAATTTGCGGATTTCTGGTGAGGCAGAACATCTGGATGTCCCCCACCCACCACCTACAGCCAGATGTCACCTACACCCCATTCCTTCCTGAGCGAGCTTTCACTTCAGAACAAACAGCGCAGTTCTTTCTCCCTCTGGTTTTCTTCCATGTTCTTTGGAGCAGTTTCTTCCAATCAACAAGAACATACCAATCACTCTTCCCATAGTCCGGCAGTAGCAAAGGACAGTGACCAGAACACGAGTGACATCTAATCTTTAGCAGGGTTGGGGCCGCCCACGAGGAAGCTCGAGTTGCACCACTGGTGGCTGAAGGAAGAAGGCCATTGTCCCGTACAATGGCGGAATCTAGAGAACACTGCTCAAGAGGCTTAAGTTTTCGGTGCAGAACAAAGCACATCATACTTCTTCGTTGTGTAGCAGGCAGGTCTCCGGAGGTGATGTGGAAGGCGACAGGGTTCCCTGCCCAGCACTGCAGGGACGTGTGTCTTCTGCGCAGGCGCCGGGCGCGGCATACACTCAGTATCTGCCATACTTGCTGGAAGCACTCAGGTTTTGCTGCTTTCAGAATTGGCAAAAACTTAGCGCATTTTTCCTCACGTGATGACATGACTTTTTAATCCATTGTTTTGAGATTTTAAAATAACCCTGGAATTGGGAAAAAGGATCAAGAATAAAATATAACTACCTTTAAAGTTACTGTAAAGTTCTTTCCTGACCTTCAATTATTCTTCTGTTTGGGTTTTTTTTAACTGTTTTTTTTTTTTTTGTCTTTTCTTTTTTGGTACTGGGGATCGAACCCAGGACGTTGCACTTGCTAGGCAAGCACTTTGCCACTGAGCTACATCCCAGCCCTTCAATTGTTCTTCTATCAGTATGACTTTTATTCTGCGGGTTGATGTAGAAAGTATCCAGAGAAAAAGCCAATTCTTCTGTGCTTGCTGGCACAGAGCAGCCTCCACTTGAGGGAGACAAGAGTCTCAGTTCTTTGCTTCTTTAGGAAAGGGCCGGCTCTGGTGGCTCTCGCCTATAATCCTAGCTACTTAGGAGGCTGATATCTGAGGATTGCAGTTCAAAGCCAGCCCAGGCAGGAAAGTCCGTGAGACTCTTAACTATAATTAACCACCAGAAAACCAGAAGTGGTGCTGTGGCTCAAGTGGTAAAGTGCTCATCTTGAGCTGAAGAGCTGAGGGACAGCACCCAGGCCCAGAGTTCAAGCCCCACAACCAGGGGAGGGGGGGGGAGGGGAGGAGGGGGGGAGGGGGGGGGAAGAGCTATAGCCAGGCACCAGTAGCTTGTGCCTGTAATCCTAAGAGGCTGAGATCTGAGGATTAGTTTGAAGCCAGCCCCGGCAGGAAAATAAGACTTTTTTTTTGGTCGGTTGTGGGGCTTGAACTCTGGGCCTGAGCGCTGTCCCTCAGCTCTACAGCTCAAGGCTAGCACTCTACCACTTGAGCTGCGGTGCCACTTCCAGTTTTCTGGTGGTTTATTGGAGGTAAGAGTTTCACGGACTTTCCTGCTCCGGCTGGCTTTGAACCCCGATCCTCAGATCTCAGCTTCCTGAGTAGCTAGGATTACAGGCATGAGCCACCAGCACCTGGCGAAAATCAGGGTTGTGGCTCAAGGGGTAGAGGGCTACTTTGAGCAAAAAAAGCTCAGTGCCTAAGCCCTGAGTTCAAGCCAGTACTAGCAAAAACAACAAAAACAAAAAACCCATTAGCTCCAACCAGGAGGATGAATGAGGAGGGATAGGGCCAAGGTAGATGGCATGTATATATGAAAATCTGAGAATTGAACCTGTTGGAATTGTAAGAATTAGCCTCATGGTACCACTAAAAAAAATAAGGAAGCCTGGTGCCAATGGCTCATGACTATAATCCTAGCTAATTAGGAGGATGAGATCTGAAGATGGTGGTTCAAAACCAGCCTGGGCAAACAAACTTGAGACTTATGGTTGGGAATGTGGCTTAGTGGTAGAGTGCTTGCCTAGCAGGCCATGAAGCCCTGGATTCCATGACTCAGTACCACATACATAGAAAAAGCTGGAAGTGGTGCTGTGGCTCAAGAGAAGCTCAGGGACAGTGCCCAGGCCCCAGGACTGGCAAAACAAAAAACACAAAACCTGAGACTTATGTGTCCAAATATCCACCCAAAATACCAGAAATGGAGGTGTAGCTCAAGTGACAGAACACTAGCCAAGAGCACAAAAGCTCAGGGACAGCACCCAGGCCCTGAGGTCAAGCCTCTGGAGCGTGTGTGTTTGTGTGCACACACACACATGCATGCATGCATACGCATGCGCACGTACATGCATGCGCGCACTCACACATACACAAAACTAGCTTCTTACCAGCACCAACAGACTAACATACCTGGCACAAAGGCAACGTTACATAATGTCTTAGAGCGTGTGCCCTTCCCCTCCCCAAGCCTGCTTGTAGTTCACTGTAACCTGGCAGACAAGCCTCGCACCTTACTGATGTGACTGCTGAGTTTCTGGAAAACTGTCAAACCATAGGAAATGTTCACTGGCAAGCAGTCCTACTTTAGATCCTGTGAGAATTGAAAAGGTGACTTAGACCTGGTGTGCTTTAGAACTGTTAACAGTTTAAAGTGAAAGCTCAGTGAATTTGGCTCTTACAGCTTAGTAATGAGTCATACTGCCCACAGTAACCCAATAAAACCCAAGCATATCCAAGATGTCCCTCCATGAATGAAAATGGCTGTTAGCAGGATTTTTGTGGAAACTGGCAATGTCCACATACCTTCAACTCCACCCCCTCACATTGCAGGCTGAGCATTTCGGGGTATCATGCTTACTCTGATGACACCAAATTTCTTTTCTTTTCCTTATTTTGGTCAGTCACAGGGCTTAAACTCAGGGCCTGGGCGCTGTCCCTGAGCTCTTTTGCTCAAGGCCACAGCACCATTTCTAGTTTTCTGGTTAACTGAATATAACATCTCACAGAGCTCATGCCTGTAATCCTAGCTAGTCAAGAGGCTAGAAGCTGAAGATCAAGGTTCAAAGCCAGCTCAGGCAGGAAAGTCCATGAATCTTAAAAGTTCAAGTCCCAGGATCGGAAGGGGGGGAAGCGGGGAAATAGTTACAAACTTTACTACCTAGGCTGGATGTGACCTGCAATCCTTAGTTCTCAGCTTCCTGAGTAGCTAGAATGACAGGCATGAGTCACCAGTACCCGGCTGACACCAAATTTCTGATATTCAACCAATGCAGATGACGGCTGAGCGCTTACTGTTCCAGTTTCTGGTGCATCACCAAGCAAGCCAGGCCTAGCGCTGTCCTGGTAGGAACAGCATGTTTATTCCTATGGGGTGCCCTACCCGGGGCTATTTTTACATATTCTTATGCTGGAAACTCTGGGCCTTGTACACACCAGACAAATACTGTGCCACAGAGCCATTCTAGCCCTTACAGAGCTAAGTTTAAAGATACCAGATTTTTAAAATTTTTGGTGTATGCAAACAAGCTGCACTGTGTACCTTTGAAGGCACAGAGCCTTCCTGAGCTGGGAAAACTGTTCCATGTCACATGCTGATCATTTTCCGAGGAAGCTTGCCAGTCATAGGAAATCACCTGTTGAGAAAAGGCAGTTCCAAGTAGGAGAAGAGAGAGGATGATAGCTGAGAAGTGTGGGCTCACTGTCAGGGTAAGACGCCTGGAGCTGGGCGCATGTGGCACATGTCTGTAATCCTAGCTACTTAGGTGACTGAGATCTGAGGATCGCAGTTCAAAGGCAGCCCAGGTAGAAAAGTCCCCATGAGAGATGGGCACCTGTAGCTCATGCCTGTAATTCTAGCTATTCAGGAGGCTGAGATCTGAGGATGGCGGTACAAAGCCAGCCCAGGCAGGAAAAGTCCGTGAGACTCTTATCTCCAATGAGCCACCAGAAAACAGGAAGTGGTGCTGTGGGGCTCAAGTGGTAGAGTACTTGCCTTAGCTGAAGAGCTCAGGGACAGCACCTAGGCCCAGAGTTCAAGCCCCACAACCACCACCAACAAAGTCCCCATGAAAATCTTATCTCCAATAAACTACTTAAAAAAGCTGGAAGTGGTGCACTAGCCTAGAGTACAAAGAGGCTCAGGGACAGCACCCAGGCCCTGAGTTCAAGCCCCAGGCCCCCCCGCCAAAAAAACCAAAAACTTAGAAATGACCAACAAACTCAGTGTCAAGAGCTGGTCTTTCACACATAGCCATATTCAATTAGGCATGGTGGCACCCACCTGTAATTCCAGCACTTGGGAGGCTGAAACAGGACAAGACTACTGAATTCCAGGCCAGCCTGGAACAACAACAAACTCAAAGTATGAAACAAAAGAAAAACCAACTACACACATTAGTATAAATACTATATTTATTAAATATCTTTACAGTTTATTTAAATGTATTTACAGAACTATTCCTGCATAAGTTATATTTCAGACATCCAATTCAGGTAACTGCCTCTTGGGTAAGACAAATAATGATAGTCTCAACAGAAAAAAAGCAGCTTGTTAGTACACACAGACTCAACTTTGCTCACTTCCTACCTAGGCATCTTGCCATGCACTACCTGCGAAGTTACATTTTCACGTGGACACTGGTTTTAGTTGAGAAGTTCAATTTTGCAACCAACTGAATTAAAAAAAAAAAAAAACAGACTCCAAATGTTTTCTGCTTCATATTTTGTTTTCTAAGCAGGTTTTGTTTTCTGTGGTATTGTAAAATTTGTTAAATGCAAAAATGTGACTCGGTTTCTAGAGAAACTGAATGCAGCAGCTCCATCAGCAGAAGCTGGAATAGGGTGACAAGGACCCGGGAGCTGGTGCTAGGTTCTCCAGTGACCACACACGGTCCTGCCTTATAACTGATGTGGCAGGCTGGCAGGCGGTGCTGCAGTGATGCCTCTGCAGGCTACACCGCCTGAAGGGCAGCTGCAGGAGAGGTCGGAACCGAGTTTCTCATGTAGGCCCAGCCCAGCCCCAGACACACACAGGGAACAGATGCTTATTCATTACCGCCAGTCTCACACCACAGGCATGAGTTCAGTGACTCAGGACAAACTACTTGCTCTCCCCCACTTCCTTTCTCCTTTCAGTGTTTTAATTAAGAGCCTGTCCACTCTCCCCACCTTCTCTCCATTTGGTAATTCTTTTTTGTTTTTCTTTTTTGTTGTGCGCAGGCAGCTTAAGTTCACAGGAAGAAATAAGTTTCTGATATGTTTAGAGTGCACATTTTAAAACAGAACAAAATAAAAATTTCAAGCATGTGATAAAAATATTGATTTGTATAGTACAGTATTGCTTTATAAATATAGATGGAAAGCTATAAACTTTACGGGTCTTTGGTGCGTCCAAAGAGGGATGTATAATTTGCCATTTGTGAATTAGAAATCCAAATTTTCTCTTTTGTTATAAAAGTCCAGTACATGAGGCAAGTGTGTATGTCTACACGGCTTGATTTAAAACAACAAACACACATAGGTGCAGAGTTAATGGGGCCAAGTGACCCTGCTGGGCCGCAAGGCTGAAGCCTGGGTGGGTGACTTGGAGCCACCAGGGCTGGCCAGGGCCTCGGCCCCTTGGAGGACGCTCACTCTGCTGGCCCGGGGCAGTCACAGTAAGTGCTTAACAAAAAGGACAGGGCTATGGAGAGAATTCCCCCTCACTAACCCACAGGCCAGGTCCAAAGTCAAGTCCACTGGGAAACCCAGTTCTTTGCCCCTGTTTTTCAGTGTCACTGGAACCACACTGTCGATTTCTAACAATCATTGCTCAGAAAATAAGTTGATTAAATAAGTTGTGTAAAACACCACTAATCTAGCTTTACAAAGATTGTTTGATGGGTAAAATGAGAGCAGAGAAAAGCCAGTAACTTGACCAGCTCTCTCTTACCAGAAACTAAATAAATGTCAGCATTGGAAAATTAATGTAAAACATATCCAGATCGTAAGGCTACATACATCTGAGCAAAAATAATTACAAACCCAAACAAAAGAGGTGAAGTCACCAGTCCTAGTGTGAAGCTATTCCTTTTCACAAACCCCTCTGGATGCAACTTTCTTTTCCTTTGAAACACAGGGACTGCAAATAGTTTGTGCAAAATAAATACCCTACCACTTGCCACGGAGGCCTGTCTGATGAAAGCAGTCTCCAACCCTACCCACCTCCTCACCAAAGATTCTGTTCTGTCAAGTTAGGGTAGTTAAGGCATTCTGACATGTAAAGGTGATTCAAAATAGATATCTAACATTATGCCAATTTAGGAATAGTAGATAAATTACTGAACGGCTTACAAATGAATAACTCATTCTTATAATGAAATGCCTGTTACAAGCATGATGCATCGAAATATAGTAATGACATGTACATGGTACATGTTCAACAATTTAAATAAAACAAAAGCTTGACAGTTACTCAAATATACAGTACAAATTCACAAACAAAATCTTTTAAAACACACTGAGGTAACCTCATGCTAAGCTCTAATGCCAGCGGCTTCCTCCACACTCTCGGCAGGCCTCGCTGCGTTCGCATCTGTACACCAGCCTTACCTGACATATATAAAACATGGCTTTAATTTAAGGATTCTAAGTATATATATATTTTTCTACCACCAAGTTAATGAAGGGGGAAAAAAACGGACCCAAAAATATATGTCTTTACATACAACTGTCCACTTGTACACAACCTTTTAAAAATAAGTTTGCGCTTGCAGGTAAGGGAAACCAGCGGTGGTTTGGAGGGGACTATACACGGCAAAATGGCTCTTCGGAAACTGTAAACATTAAGCTTGATTCAGAAACCCTCCCTTTTGCCCAGGGTAACAGCACAGGTCAGGTTATCGCCAGGAGCTTTCCTGTGGGCTCAAGGGGCAAGGCGCATGCGCTGAGGAAGCCAGGCTCCCGGGGAGGCCGAGCACCCTCCACAGCACCACGGCCCCCCAAAGCCAGTGTGTAGCTCGAGCTCTGGCTGGTGTCTCAGCCCATGAGGCCTGGGCACCCTCACAGACGGGGGTTGTGAGGGTATGCATGTGGATTTCAACTACAACATTAAACTTGTAGGCTTTGAGAGGTTTCATAATCTTGAGTACTATTTCCATTTAAAAATTCAGGTATGGAGTCTCCCCTGGGCCACCACCAGCCTGTGATTTGGACTAACCAAAAAAATGCCAAAACTTAAACCACAGGAATACAATTAAGCATCTTTTAAAAAGCATGGAGTATTTGTAACTACAGACCTAAAATTTAAATTTTCTTCCAATTTGAGATATAGCAACCCAGAGCTGTTTCAGAGCAGGGTTCTAAACTCCAGGTGAAAACACCAAGCCATACCCAACAACCAGGACAAAGTGAGGCCTGCCGCACTCAGGTGACACACAGTGTATGCTCCTAGTAGACTTATCATTACATATGAATGGTGTAAGACTTAAAATTCCTTTAACACACTGTAATTTTGAACCCACTTTGCCAACATTACTCATTTAACTGCTTTCTAAAGTAAGAGGTTTGGAACCCCTCCCTCCATAAGAGGCGGAGGCCCCCTTCCCATTTGCTCCCTACAGCTGCTGCCCACGGCACAGCAAGTGAACAACAATAGTGGTTCTCAATAAAGACCTCAGGCGCTGGGGCAAATGGGCCAGGCTTGCGTCACACTTGCATCACAGGCCACTGCGGTCTCCCGCCAGCAGGATCAGCGCACAAGGCTGGGGAAAGTGAGGCGGCGACAGGAAGGACAGGAGTCACAGCTCGGCCGGTCAGTCTGTATACTCAGCCACGATAGACAGGAGGACGGTGATGTCATCTGGCTTCCCACCTGAAACACCAATGAGAACCTATCGGCATGCTTCCAAAGAAGCCCAGCAGAAATGCCAACTCCATGAAAAAAGACGTTGGGTTGAAGAATTTTTTTAAAAAAGGTCAATTCCTGCTAAAAATAGACACTATTGAGAATTATTCACATTTGTTTATTTTGAAATCTGTCATCTGGGAAACAAACTTTTGGGGCTGGGAATGTGGCTTGCCTAGCATGCAGAAAAAGCCAGAAGTAACGCTGTGGCTCATGTGGTAGAGGGCTCGCCTTGATCAAAAGCAGCTCTGGGACAGTGCCCAGGCTCTGAGTTCAAGCCCCCAGGACCGGCTAAATAAATAAATAAATAGATAGATAAATAAATAAATGATAAAGACAAAGAAAAATACTGTAAGTCCCAGGAATACTAATGCAAGTGCTTGTATTTCAGCAGGGTTGGTGCACCAATATTCCCCATCAGAAAAGAAGAAAAAATAAGCATAAAGACAATAGATGGGTGATTTAATTGAAGCTTTCCTGCTGCCTTAGAGCAGGCAGTCTATGGAAAGGGCTGCCTCTTTGCCTGTGTGTTCAGAAAGGATACATGAGGTGACTCCAGCTGACCAGGGCTGCAAACACCTTGCATGGCCGTGTTGAAGCATGAGCTCGGTCCTGACTGTCCCGCAGTGTGCACAGCTACACACAGGGGCACAGGAGACAGGAGGGCTGCTAAGACTTTCAAAGTCTGCTGGGGCAACTGGGCAGGCAAATGATGCCACACCCTGCGGAGCCACAGGAAGCCACATGGAGCTGCGAGCTCTCTCCCCCGCTGGCCTTGCTCAAAGGCAATCAGGGCTGGAGAGGCATCATGTTCAGCCCAGCCACCACCAAGTCCCAACTTAGTTGCTAGACTCAGCCACGGAATGCTTACCTCTCACATTCAACCCGTTGTCACATGCAAACTGTGCAAAAGGTGACATGTAATTTGGGTCATAGGCTAGCTCGTGCGCTTGCTCAGCAATGCTCCTTGCAGTCTGCTGTATACTCTCATAATTCGAATTCTAAGATGAAAGGACACAGAGTTACTTTCACCAGAATGCCTTGTGTGACCTCTGCACGCAGGTGGACTGCACAGCAACATTTGTCTCCACATTATTTGCTTTACTTTGAACTAGGACTTAAACTGAAGGCCTTGTACTTGCCACACAAGTGTTGACCACTTGAGCCAGGCCTCCAGTCCAAAGCACATTTTCTGCCACTTAAGTCTCACTTTAGAGAAGATGTGATAGATAGCACCAGGCCCTCGCTCCTACTGCCTGCCCACCCCGAATAGGAGGTTATCTGCTGTGGTAGTCTTTGGCCTTGAAATCTTCATGCTTTGTGGGTGGGTTTTATGGTCAGTCGTGGGGCCTCTACTCTGGGCCTGGGCGCTGTCCCTCAGCTCTTCAGCTCAAGGTTAGCGCTCTACCACTTGAGCCACAGCACCACTTCTGGTTTTTTCTACTTATGCGGTGCTGAGGAATCGAACACAGAGCCTAATGCATGAGAGGCAAGCACTCTACCACTAAGCCACCTTCCCAGCCCTGTTTTGTTGTTCTGTGCTAATACCAGGGCCTGAACTCAGGGCCTTGCACTCTCACTTGACTGTTTTGCTCCAGTTGGCGTTCTACCACTAAGCACAGCACTTCCTGAAGTCTGAATTTTGATTTTTTACTTTCTCACTTGACATGCTTCAGTTATCCTTGCTAAAATGGGGTGGAGGGACAAGTGACTTCTCAAGCCCCCTGCTGGGGGTGTGCCCCAACTTCTTAAGAGTTGCTGGGTATCCTACAGAAGGCACTTTTAGGGCTTTATACCGTGAGCAAAGATTCTGCTCTGGCTATGTCCCTTTTCTTGACACTTCAACCTCTTCAGCTACAAACTGGAGGTGGGAAATGAAATGCGGTTCAGCTCTGAAACAAGTTCTAAACCCTTTTGGTCTAAGTATTACTAGGTCTCGGCTTCAATGTCCCCTCCTCAAGGAGCCCTCCCTGAGCAATCATAAGGGGCAGTCCCCTCTACTTTCTAGTCCCTTCTCTTACGGTCTCCAATCACATTAATTCATCTATTCATCTCCCCAGTAAGGGTTCCCCTCTAGGCAATTGTGAACTAGGCAATTGTGGGTGGGGCCTACACAGCTTCTGCTTATCACCTGCCACCGCAGGGAGCACCAAACAGCACAGCCCTGAGACTAGACCTTACTCTCCATTTTACAAGTATGGAAAGGACTCCTTGGGCAGCTAAGAAGGATCAGAAGAGGTGGAGAAAGATTTGTTTTCCCAGAGTCAGCACTTTCATAAAGCTAGGACTCTGGAAGGTCTGGCTTCTACCGCCTGTGGCTCTGCTCTGTATGAGTCTCAGCTGCCCTTCTGCTGTGGCTCCAACCACTGGGGTTCCTCAGCCTTGCTACTTGCTGTCATTCAGCCTCAGCACCTGCTGGGTGTCCAGGGAATATAAAAGAAAAAAGAGTAGACAAAAAGAATAAAAGGAGAAAGAAGCCAATACCATTAAAATACAAGAAATGGCTTCTGGACTCTTCCTACTTAGACACCCTGCTAAAGACTCAAGTGAAAAGCCACTTTCCCCTCCAGTTCTCTTAGGGACATTTCCATTACAATTGCTTGGAATATTATGGCTATTGTTTACCTAAAGTTCACAAAGCAGTACTTTCCAAAACTACACAAAGACAAAGAACTGATTCAGTAAAACCCAATGCCCAGAGAGGGGCTATTCTTGAGAGGGCTAACCTTGAGTGGATTACCTTTAACTTCTTTAGCTCCTGGAGGATCATATAATCAGGCATATTGTCAAAGAGTCCATCTGTTGCCGTCAGGATAATGTCTCCTAACTGGACATCGAATGATGTGCTATCAGCAGCATCCGGGCTGTGGCAAAAACAAGGAAGCCATTTTTATAATGTAATAAGGATCTCTACATGCTATCAGAGACACTCAAATTCCTAACCTTCAGAAAAATTAACTGAAGGCTATTATACATGTTTCAAAAGCTTAAATGAAATCACCAGGTAAAACTAAGTCTACCCAGTTGCTGGTGGCTCATGCCTATAATCCCAGCTACTCAAGAAGCTGAGATCTGAGGATCCTGGCTTGAAGCCAGCCTGAGCAGCAAAGTCTGTGAGACTCTTATCTCCAATTAACTACCAGAAAGTTTGAAATGGAACTGTGGCTCAAGTGGTAGAGCACTAGCCTTAAACAGAAAAATTCAGGGACAGTGCCCACGTTCTGAGTTCATGCCCCAGGCACGCGTGCGCGAGCGAGCAAGCGAGCGAGCAAGTAAGCAAGCAAGCAAGCAAGCGAGCAAGCGAGCAAGCAAGCAAGCAAGCGAGCAAGCAACCCACCCCCACCTGAATCTTCTAAGGGCCTTTAAAACCCAGAAGGCGGCTCTCTGCCAGGCATCAGCCCCACTCTTCAGGGTTACAGCAGTACAGCAAAGGCAAGGTATGGGACCTCACCTCACCAGGAGAAGCCAGCCCTCTGGTAAGGTCCCCTCTACTGACCTGCAAAGTCACTAATAACTACATTGTCATATACTTGTGAGTGTGCCTAGTCATAAACCTTTAAGAAATATCTGTCAGATGATTAGCTGACTAATAACAAAACCTAGTATTTGCTGCTCCAAAATGGAGGGGCTCAAAGAGCAGATATTCCTAAATGCAGAAATGAAACCAAGACACTCAAGGACTGCTACCACTGCGACCTCTGGAGACTAGGAAGGTGGGGAGGGGGGTAGCTAGTCTGCCTTCACCTGTAATCTGTAATTAGGGATAATGGCCAGGAAAAAAAACCTTACATGCTGACTCACAGAAAAGGGTTCAGAACCAAAGCACCCCAAGCTTGACAGAATCCAACACTGTGTAAGTCACAGGTCAGGAATTATGTAAAGACAAAACACCAAGTAAGCAAAGTGAGCTGTGCCTGGGGACACACAAAGCCTTGAGCAAAACCTGCTCACCTTCATGGCACAGGGAGGCTACGGCACACATTAAGCACCATGCCTTTGTAATGACAAACCTGCACTCATCTTAACTCTTAACTGTAGACACAGCTATAGAAGTCATGCCTCTAAGCTGGGAAGTGCTGTTACAGACCAGAGTGTCGGACAGGCAGGGACACCCAGGCTGGAGGAAGAGCAGGAATCAGGTTGAGCCCTTCTGCAGGACACTGTGGTCTGCTGTCAGGTTCCAGAGCATAGATTAATGATCAGGTTGGCACTGGCACTTGATTATGCTGAGGTTTTTCTTTCCCCAGAAGGGAGGATGTGCTCCTATTGGCCAGTTCTTCCTCTGCTAATCCCCGCCCCCATCCCTGAGCTTGGTGTTCTGCCAGTTGCAGCTCTGCCCATTTTGACTGAACACCCTGTGCTGCTCTGCTGGAAAGGGTACTGCACTGAAAGGCAAGCTGCAATCACATGCTGGTGGGCAGGCAAGCAGGCTCTGGACTCCAGGGAAGGCCACCTCCACCTTGCTGGCAGGGCAGTTCAGTGTGGCCTAACCTTGTTCAACAGTGTGCATTGTGGACAAGGCAGGGCTCTCACACTTAAAGGTAAAGCAAGCCAGGAACTGGTGGCTCACGCCTGTCATCCTAGCTACTCAGGAGGCTGAGATCTGAGGACTGCAATTAGAAGCCAGCCTGGGCAGGAAAGTCCATGAAACTCTTATTATCTTCACCAAAAAGCCAGAAGTGGAACTGTGGCTCAAGTGGTAGAGCACTAGCCCTGAGAAAAAAAAGCACAAACAATCAGGGACAGCACCCAGACCCTGAATTCAAGCCCAGGACCAGCACCCAAAAAAAGAAGCTAATATCAGGAAGCAGCAAATGAAGGAAATTAGAGCACTGTTCTCTAGAACTGTTATCTGACATGGCTAATACTGAAAAACAAAATATATAATCAAACGTTCTTCTGATTATAGCAGTCAGTCTAAATAAAAAGTGCTTCCCCTCTCTCTAGGAGTCAGCAGCAAGCAGCAGATTTTTTGTTTAATTTTTGAGATAAGGTCTCTCTGTATAGCTCAGGATGGCCTCAAACTCACAATCCTCAGTGGCCCAAGTACTGAAATTACAGACACGAACCACTGCACATTGTGTATTTCCCATGCAGAATACCCAATTATACTGTATGTTCATCCTGGAGACAAAGATGGCAGAAACCATCTTTACCTGGCTTAAGAAGAGTTAGTAAATAGAAACAACAAAATGGCACTTGTGGGGCTGGGAAGGCAGTTTAGTGGTATATTGCTTGCCTCACATGCATGAGGACCTGGGTTTGATTCCTCAACACCACATAAGCAGAAAAGGCCGGAAGTGGTACTGTGGTTCAAGTGGTTGAGCACTAGCCTTGAGCTGAAGAGCTGAGGGACAGCACCCAGGCCCAGAGTTTAGGCCCCATGACCAACAAAAAAAGTAAGTCTTCAAAATGGCACGTGTTAAAGTTGTCTATTTTTTTTTTTTTTAACAGAAGGCCATTAGTGGGTTGCCAGTGTTCATGCCAGATCCTGTAAGGTTATTAGAGGTAGTGAAATTTGAAACCATCTCAGCTCTATTCTGGTCAAAGATACAAAACTGGGAATGTGAATTCAAAGAATTTCAACTTGTCTTAGAAGATTCTGCTTCACACTTTAAAAGATCAGCGTGCGCACGCACACACACACACACACAAAACAAAAACAAAAAACAAAACTGAACTTAGAGAAAATGTCACAGGATCAGGAAACATCTCCAGACACTCTCACAGTCCTGATGAAGGACAAGACCGCTTCCTTTTTATTCTTTTTTTTTTTCGTGTGTGGGGGTGTACAGGGATTTCAACTCAAGACCTCATGCTGACTAGGCAAGTGATCTACTTTTTGGGCCATGGCTCCTGCCTTTTCTGCTTCAGATGTTTTCCCTCCTACTACCTCTCCTCCCTTCTCACATCTTGCAATACTAGGGCTTGAACTCATGGTTTTGCACTTGCTTAGGTAGATAGCTCTACTGCTTAAGTCACACATCTAGCTCTTTTTGCTCTGCTTTTTTTCTTTTCTTATACTCAGGCTTGAATTCAGGGCCTATGCTGCTGTTACTGAGTTTTTTGTGTAAGGCTAACAGTACCACTTGGGCCATAGCTCCACTTCTGGCTTTTTGGTGGTTAATTGGAGATAAGAGACTCATGGACTTTCCTGCCCAGGTTGGCTTTGAACCATGGGAACTTGGGTGTACTGATTGTTTCTGAGATAGCATCTCCCTTTTTCTCCAGCTAGCTTGGACCATGTTCTTCCTATGTATGCTACTTGTGTAATAGGGATAACAGGTGCACACCAGCCACTGTGCCCCACTATTGGCTAAGATAATGTCTCACAAGCCTTGTGCCCTGGCTTGCCTTCGATTCTTAAGTCTCCTAAGTAGCTAGCATTGTAAGTGTGAGCCACTGTATCTGGCTAGGACAAGACCACTTCTGACTCCACTCTCTGAAGTTGTATTGACTGTCCATAAGAAAAGGGCCTGAGAACAGGGAAGTTACTATTGTTAGCTTCTCTTACAATGTATGTAAAACCTGTCCAAGCAGAGGCATGCAGAATAATGACTCATCTCCCCAGCAAAATTTAACAAGCACACTGCATGCTCCATGTGCTGATGGCTGAAAAACTGATATACCGTGATTGTGAAACAGTATTTTACCCTCCTGTCAGTTACTAGGTGTCTATCAGAATTCAATGTGGGTAAGCGCTACAGTGGCTCAAAACTGTAATCCTAGCTATTCAGGAAGTTAAGATCTGAAGGATCAAGGTTCAAAGCCAGCCTGCACAGAAAAGTCTGGGGTTCTCCATCTCCTAGTAACTAGAAAAATACTGGACGAGAGGTATGACTCAAGAAATAGAATGCTAGCTGTGAGCAAGCGAAAATGCAGAGCCAGAGAGCAAGGCCTTGAGTTCAAGCCCTAGTACCAGCACACACACATAAAAAAGAATACTATGTGGCTATAATGTCTCAAAGTATCTTTCACAGATCCATCAAAAGGTCTTCTTGATGAGATGGAAACACTTGTCCCACTATATTCAGGGGGAAGTGGAAGGGACTCAGAAGAGTATCTGTCACTCAAGGGGGAAGTAGGAGGGGCCAGAAAGTACTTGTCACTCACGAGGAGGGGGGGATGAAGAGGGAGAGTGGGAGAAGCCAGGGGGATTATCTGTACTCAAGGGGGTAGTGGGAGGGACCAGGGAAATTACCTGTCACTCAGGACGACTCCCTCGGCCTCTGGGGGAGCAATTGAGAGCTGGAATGGAGTGTTGAAGTAATGCTGCTGCTCATCAGACCGATGCACAACTTCACCACCCCTAACCACTAGGAAGCCGGAATCCCCCAGGTTGGCTGTGTGTAAGCGGTGGCTACTCCTGTCCAGCACCACAATGCACGCGGTGCTACTACCTAGGAAGGAACCAGATAGCGATACATAATGGAGGCAGGTGCCTCTGCACACATCTTCATCATGTAACTTCAAAGACCAACAGGCTACATTTGAGTTTCTTTCCTACACTGAGTAGTATTAGTTGTACTTTGCACACCCATAAACATCAGCTATGACCTGGGCAGGGTCAACACATGGGAAGAAAGCCCGCAGGCTGCTAAGATCTAGATTCTTCCTTCTGCAGAGATGGGGGGAGGGCAAATGGCTTCTGCACCAAGCTGCACTGAAAACGGAGTGATGTTCAGATGGCTGACCCACCACAGGCACACAGGCAAATCCCCCATATTAAAATGGAATTTATTTTATTTTATTTTTTTGTCGATCGTGGGGCTTGAACTCTGGGCTTGGGCGCTGTCCCTGAACTCTTCAGCTCAAGGCAAGCACTCTACTGCTTGAGCCACAGCGCCACTTCCAGTTTTTTAGTGGTTTATTGGAGATAAGAGTCTCACGGACTTTCCTGCGCAGGCTGTCTTTGAACCGTGATCCTCAGATCTCAGCCTCCTGAGTAGCTAGGATTATAGGCATGAACTACTGGCGCCGGGCTGGAAATATTTTTTATCCCAGAGCTCCTTCTACAAGCCCTCAGTGCAGCAGAGGGACAACCTTGTGAGGACCAAGAATTTACAATGCACTTGGATGTCTGGAGAAATGCATCAACAATTACTGGCTGTGGGGGGGAGGGGGGAGGCTGGGAAGGGATGTGAAGGGTAAACAAAGGAGGAGGCTGCAATGCTTGGTAAGAAATGTGCGCATTATCCTGCCCATGTAATTGTAACTCCTCTGTACAATATGTTCACAAATAAAATTAAATTAAATTAAAAAAAAAAACTCAAAAAAAAAAACAATTACTGGCTGGCTCTTTAAATTACATTTGCTTTCTAGGCTTTTTGGCCATTGCTGGCTTAAAAAAATGACCACCAGGGTTGGGAAGGTGGCTCAGTGGTAGGGTGCTTACCTTGCATGCATGAGGCCCTGCGTTCAATTCCTCAGCACCACACGAGCAGAAAAAGCCAGAAATGGTGCTATGGCTCAAGTGGTAGAGCACTAGCCTTGAGCTGAAGAGCTGAGGGACAGCACCCAGGCCCAGAGTTCAAGCCCCATGACCAACCAAAAAAAAAAAAAAAAAGACCACCGATTCTTGTAAAGTTATTATTTACAGTTATATCTAACTGAAGTTCAGTAAAACTTGCTTGAATTTAAGTTACCAAGTGGTACACAGATGTGTTGGTTAAGTATACATCACACATGGCAATGAAGTGGCTATTCAATGTGTTTTAGGAGGAAAAAAGTAATCACAATATTCAATGTAAGTAAGCCACTAACATGGCTTTAAATTTATTTCTATCTCCAAGTTACACAAGGATAATGACAAAGTCAGCAGAGGTAGGGTAAAAAACATCAGAAAAAACAAAGCTTTTAAAGTATAAAACAGCAGGACAACTCTTTCCAACTGGTTGTCCCAAATAAAGCGGAAAGGGGAAGGCTTGCAGACATGCAGGCATGAGCCCCTGCCTGAGGGAGAGCTCACAACTCCTTCACCAAACTGTTCAGTTATAGGAAGAGCCTTAGAAAAACACTACACTAAGCCGGGTGCTGGTGGCTCATGCCTGTAATCGCAGCTACTCAGGAGGCTAAGATATGAGAATCGTGGTTCAAAGCCAGTCTGGGCAGGAAAGTCTCCATGAGACTCTCATCTCCAAAACCACCAGAAAACTGGAAGTGGTGCTGTGGTAGAGCACTCGTCTTGAGCTGAAGAGGTTAGGAGCAGTGCTCAGGCCCTGAGTTCAAGTCCCACAACCAACAAAAAAAAAGAAAAACACTACAATGCCAAGTCAATTTCTTGGCTTTGTTTTTAACCGATTAGTAGCTCCTTTAAGAGGAAACAACATTATTTACTTACCAAGCAAAGGTTCTTTATTTTGCAGCAACTCACAGTAGCTTGTGGTGAGAATTCCAATGGGATTACTGGGCACAAACCGGCCTTCCTTCACCAAACGCTCACACGTTCGCATTAAAGTCCCTGAGAACTGAGATGGGTCCACTCCATAGTCTCTCCACCCACCAACGCCATCCGCAACTCCTAAGGAAAGGACAAGAGCACCATAACAACGTCTTAGGAAGTTAACTACATGCTAGTGCATCATCATCATCTCAAAGTCACCCTAAAAAATGCTCAAATTGAATTCAATACACATTAACATTTCTAAGTCAAATTATCTTGCTTACAATTTGGTCACTCACTTATTCATGGATAAACATTTGTGCTACCACAGGATGGCACTGCCAACCAACTATGAAAGAGTTCCATTTCAGCAGGAGTATCATTTTGTATATAAGAATCTGGGTTAACAGACATCCCAAAATAGATGAATGGATCAAAAAAATGTGGCACCTATATACAATGTTACACAGCCACTAGAAAGGATAAAATAATAGTATTTGCAGGGCAAAGGATGGAACTAGAACAAATCATGTTGAGTGAGGTAAGCAAAGATCAGAGAGACAAATGGTACACATTCTCCCTGATACACAGAAGTTATATTTAAAACCAACAGGATATGACAAATTATACAGGATTCTAGGCCCATATAGAGTGAGACCAGAAAAGGAGAGTCTTAGGAGAAAAATCACCAAGTTGTAATACCCAAGCACCTCTTTATATATATATATATATATATATATATATATATATATATATATATATATATATATATATATATATATTTCATATACATACCGAAATGAACTTCAAAGATAAGGAAACAAAAGACCTTTTCTTAATTTGTCTTTTCATTTTTAGATGACTCTGTATTGTTTACCTCATATACGGTGTATACACATGCACATCTTAGGGAAGGTGGGGGAAAGGCACAGAATCAGTGGAAAATGGGTGAAAAAGTGCAGCATCAGAGCCCACCGGCTATACTGGACTTCGATGAAAGTGAACCAAGCAACTCGTAAGGCAGGGATGGAAGGGAGGGAATAGGAGAGAATGAGGGAACAGATGATAATAAGCAAAAGGAAGGCAATGTACTTATTACCTGATGTATGTAAAGGTAACCCTGCTATATATCACCTCTAAAAAAAAAAAAAAAAAAAAAAGAATCTGGGTTCGCATCTGTAATCCTAGCTACTCAGGAGCTGAGATCTGAGTGTGGTTAGAAGCCAGCTCAGACAGGAAAGCCCCAGGACTGGCACAGAAAAAAGAATTTTATGAGAGAGGACAAAAACTGATTTTTTTCCTTTAAAGTGCTGAAATAAGTGATAACACATGAGAACAGCAGAAGCAGACCTGGAGATGGTGCTTTAGTAGGACAGCATGGTTAGCATACATGATAGCCTAGGTTTGATTGCCAGCAACAAGAATGAAACTGCCAAAACAGGAAATTTCTTTTGTTTTGTTTTTTTGTTTTGCTTTTTTGGGGGGGTCCTGTCGTAGGGCCTGAACTCTGGGCCTGGGCACTGTCCCTCAGCTCTTCAGCTCAAGGCTAGCGCTCTACCACTTGAGCCACAGCGCCACTTCCGGCTTTTTCTTTTTGCTTATGTGGTGCTGAGGAATCGAACCCAGGGCCTTGAGCATGCAAGGCAGGTGCTCTACCACTGAGCCACCTTCCCAGCCAAAGCAGGAAATTTCTAACATCAGATATTGGCCAATATCTGAAAAGAACCAAACTGGTCCTTTCCTCTTTGAGGCTTCAGAATTAACCTGTGCAGCGATGCTCTCTACTACAGCAGCAAAGGCCACAAGTGGCTTTGGAGCACCTGGAATGGCAGGTAAGCCCTGCCCCAAATATAAAATACTTGCTGTGAAAAAAAGTCCAAGTTCTCACTGTAGACTGAAGTAGTATTCTTGATATAATATACTAAAGAGAATCCATTACTAAAATTAAACTTTACCATTCTTCTATTACTTGATGTACTAGGAGGTAGAATGGCAACTATGGCTCAGCTTAGGCTGTTTCTATCAACCAGCACTGGTGGAGATTTTCACAGGTCCACAGAGCTGCTGCTGAGCTAGCTCCTAATCTGCTTAAGGCCCCTTTGTGAAGAGGACACCAATACTCAAGACAGTCAGTGAAGTATGGAAGTCAACATCACATACTCTCTGTGCCCACCCCGTGCAATGCACAGGCTCATTCTCTCTCTTCCAACGGGCAAGTCCTTTTCTTTTTTCCTCACCCTAGGCTTGAACTCAGAGCCTGGGTGCTGTCCCTAAGCTGCTTTTGCTCAAGGCTAGCGCTCTACCACTTGAGCCACAGTGCCATTTCTGGCTTTTTTTTTTTTCTTTCTGTTTTTATGTGGTGCTGAGGAATCAAACCCAGGGCCTCATACATGCGAGGCAAGCACTCTACCACTGGGCCACCTTCCCAGCCCCAGGCAAGTCCATTTCTGCCTACTAACTTTAAAGTAACAGAGGGAAATGTCAAACATTTATAGTATTATTAAGACTTTAGATGGACCTTCTGGAAATATCTATAAACAATATGTACAATAGTTGCTATGGAAATAAGAGACTAAAAGCAAAGCAATCAACAAGTAGACAGTTCACACCATTCTGTATCCTTTGAATTTTACCTTTATCATTAGCATGTGTTCTGGATGTGGGGAGAGAGGATGGTGAATTTAGTGTGGGTAACTAGGGGCTTGTACATGCTGGGCAAACACTCAACCACTTTAGCTGCATCCTGTGCAGGAACTAAATAATTTCAAAGACTTCCTGAGCATGAAACTCCCTCCTTATCTAAGCATTTGCATTTCTGTACATCCATCTACATCTTTGATTTAACATGAAATGGACACAGATTTTTTTTTTCTAGTGACAGCCGTTATCTAGCAAATAGGTTCTGAGAGAGGAAGTAGCACAGGCAGACAAGTATGATGATTAAAGACTTACTATCACTGGGGCACTGTGTGACCAACCAGTAAGCAAGATCTCTCTTTGGGGCAATTCCAAACTAGCTCATTAAATGATATGAAGCCTGGGATTTGTTTCAAAGTAAGTAGGGGTGGGAGGAGATGAGACAAGCCTGGCCATGAATGGATCATTGTTGAAGTTGAATGTGAGCAATGCTCATCTTCTCCACTTTGATATTTATTTGAAAACTTTCACAACACAGTTTATTTATTTATTTATTTTTTTGTCGGTCGTGGGGCTTGAACTCTGGGCCTGGGCGCTGTCCCTCAGCTCTTCAGCTCAAGGCGAGTGCTCTACCACTTGAGCTACAGCGCCACTTCCGGTTTTCTGGTGGTTTATTGGAGATAGGAGTCTCACGGTCTATCCTGCCCGGGCTGGCTTTGAACCGCGATCCTCAGATCTCAGCCTCCTGAGTAGCTAGGATTACAGGCGTGAGCCACCAGCGCCCGGCTCACAACACAGTTTAAATAACAGTAACAATGACAAAGCAAAAAAGAAAAAAGATTCTCTGCCCTCTGCATGGAGAGAAAAAGCAGAAGCAGTAGGCTGGGTAGGTGATCAGCTTCGGTGTAGCCTGTAGATAGGGAAATCTCTGACACCTTAGAGAGGACAGTGGAGGTGAGGGGAAGAGAACACTGAGGACACCTCCTCACCAGAACAGCGACTGCACTGCAGCCTGTTTTAAAGTAGTTGTGAGGAGATGTGAGAAACTATTACAAAAATTTACAATAGTTCACTAGGAAGCTCTTTTGAGGAATTCTTATTTCATAGGGGTTACACTTTCACTTATCTTCCTCCCCGCGCCCTCTACCCCTGCCCCCCAACCCCCGCCCCGGTCCTGGGGCCTAAACACTGGGAACTCTGGACCTGGACACTGTCCCTCAGCTCTTCAGCTCAAAGCTAGAACTCTACCACTTGAGCTACAGCACCACTTCCGGCTTTTTCTGTTTATGTGGTGCTGAGGAATCGAACCCAGGGCCTCATGCATGCAAGGCAAGTGCTCTACCACTGAGCCACCTTCCCAGCCCCTTTCACTGCAAATTTAAATGAAACAATTTATGTTAAAGTAGACTACCATTACAGTCATTGCCACATCATCTGATGATTCATTCATTCTTTTCACTACTGCCTGCTCAAGGAAAGAATTTTCTCTAGTCCAAGAGCCACAATTAACTTTAAATACAATATGGTTTCATCTATGCATGTCCTTCACAAAGAAAACCATTAAACACAGATAGTGTTTAGAGTCAGCTCCTGGCATCCGCTAATCATCTGTCAGCAGGCTGTCTGCTCCACACAGCCTTCAACATTAATCAGATTCTTCCCAGAATAGAGCACAACCTTTCAGGCACCTGTTTGCATTTTACATGGGTAGAAGATCCCAGACGAAACTCCACCAGTCAAATCTCTTTAGAGGAAAGATAAATTCAAAGAGTACTTTTAAAGAAGCATATAAACTTCCCAATAAGGTTGTGGTGGAAAAGTGCTTCTTTTGTTCTGTCATTTTCTTAGAGAGAACAAGTTATCTAATGGGAAGAGACATAGGTTCAGAATCAGGCTAAAACCAGAGTAACCCATACCACAAGTACATCTGAAATCTAGTTCCTTTTTTTTTAAATTGGAAATCAAGTTTTATCCACATTCAAGTTATTTCTTTTTCTTTTTTGGTTGGTGGTGGGGCTTAAACTCTGGGCCTGGGTGCCATCTCTCAGCTCTCCAGCTCAAGGCTAGCACTCTACCACTTGAGCCACAGTGCCACTTCCAGTTTTCTGGTGGTTCAAGATGTCTCACAGACTTCCTGCCAAGGCTGGCTTTGAACAGTGATCCTCAGATTTCAGCCTCATGAGTAGCTTGAATTACAGACGTGAGCCATGGGCACCCGGCTCTTTTCTTTCTTTTTTTGCTGGTCCTGGAGCTAGCATTCAGGGCCTGGGCACTGACCTCTTTGTGTTCAAGGCTAGCATTCTACCACTTATGCCACAGCACCACTTCTGGCTTTTTCTGAAATGAGAGTCTCATGGACTTTCCTGACCAGGCTGGCTTTGGACCACAATTCTCAGATCTCAGCCTCCTGAATAGCTAGGATTACGTGAGCCACCAGTGTCCAGCTGCATCCCAGTTGTTTCTACTCAGAAATTAGTGCATCCTCTCTTCCAGAAGCCAAAGCTTCAGACTATAAAGAACACGAATAGCCAGGCACCGGTGGCTCACACCTGTAATCCTAACTACTCAGAAGGTTGAGATCTGAGGATCACGGTTCAAAGCCAGCCCGGGCAGGCAAGTCCCTAAGACTCTTATCTCCAATAAACCACTAGAAAACTGGAAGTGGGGGCTGGGAAGGTGGCTCAGTGGTAGAGCACTTGCCTTGCATGCATGAGGCCCTGGGTTCGAATCCTCAGCACCACATAAGCAGGAAAAAAAAGCCGGAAGTGGCGCTGTGGCTCAAGTGGTAGAGAACTAGCCTTGAGCTGAAGAGCTGAGGGACAGTGCCCAGGCCCAGAGTTCACGTCCTACGACTGGACCGAAAACTGGAAGTGGTGCTGTGGCTCAAGCGGTAGAATGCTCGCCTTGAGCTGAAGAGCGCAGGGACAGCGCCCAGGCCCAGAGTTCAAGCCCCACAACCAAAAAAAAAAAAAAAAAGAACATAAATACTTTTACAACAATGGAATTGATCCAGATATGAAAGAAATTTTATTGAATATGTATTTCAGATCCCAGGTGCTGGTACATAATGCTTGTAATCTAAGGAGGCTGAGATCTGAGGATCACAGTTCAAAGCCAGCCCAGGCAGGGATAAACCTCTCCAGCAAACTACTCCCCACAAGCCAGAAGTGGAGCTGTGGTACAAGTACTCCAAGGTGGTAGCCTTGAGTAAAAGCAGCTCAGAGATAGTGCCTTGTCTGTTCAAGTACGCATACACACACATTTCAAAGGCAAAGAAAACTGCTGGAGAGATCGCTTAAGATCCCAAGGACATCAGTACAGCACCTACCCAACAGCAAAGGACAAGAATATTCCTCAGGACAAATGGAGGCCACCAGCACATGTGTGCTCTATGAGCACTGCTGTGCTAGGAATGCAGCAAATGGCTGGATGAAAGAGACCCAGCCTGCCTGAGCCTCTCTCCCACTGGCAGGCAGTGCCTGATTACTCACAGGGGACCCACCTACAGGCTCCCTAAATGCTGCCAAGGGAGGGTACAGGCCCTGGAGTTAGGCCCTAGGGGGTTCTTCCAATTTCCACGGGCACAAAGGGGAATGGGAGAAGGAATGGAAACAACTAAGTGGGGCTGGGGCTTGGGAAAAGGGAGGCATCGGAAAATGCAAAGTAAAGTTATGGGCAGGGCTTGGAATGAATGAATGCCAGTTCAGGGACTCAGATTTGATGCTACAGATCTACACTATCCACTGGAGCCCTAGCTAACTTCACTGAGCATGATCATGTGTGCCTGCTGTTGAGTGTATTCCAAACACTGCACCAACAACAAAAAATTGGACAGTATCTTAGTAAAATACTGAAATATTTTAGATTTTTCAGGATTAAGAAGCTAAGTATATACTAATTAAAATAGAGTACTCTGATTTCATCTTGCTTTTGGTGGGGAGAAGGTATTGCTATGTTGCCTAGGCTGAAAATTCCAGGCTCCAGAGTAACTAGGACTATAAGCATGTATCAAGACCTGGCCCATTCTACTTAATGTAGCTACTAGGAAATTTAAGATTACACAAGTAAGCCGGGCACCAGTGGCTCATGCCTGTAATCCTAGCTACTCAGGAGACTGAGATCTGAGGATCATGGTTCAAAGCAAGACCGGGCAGGAAAGTCCGTGAGACTCTTATCTCCAATAAAAACCACTAGAAAACTGGAAGTGGGGCTGTGGCTCAAGCGGTAGAGCACTTGCCTTGAGCTGAAGAGCGCTGGGACACCGGCCAAGCCAGCCCAGAGTTGAAGCCCACAACTGACCAAAAGAAAAATAAAAAAATAAAAAAGATTACACAAGTAGCTTATGGTATACTGCTACAAGTCAGTACTGATACAGACAACAGAAAGTGATCAAGGTTGGGGCTGGGAAGGTGACTCAGTGGTAGAGCACTTGCCTTGCATGCATGAGGCCCTGGGTTCGATTCCTCAGCACCACATAAGCAGAAAAAGCCAGAAGTGGCGCTGTGGTTTAAGTGGTAGAGCGCTAGCCTTGAGCTGAAGAGCTGAGTGACAGCGCCCAGGCCCAGAGTTCAGGCCCCATGACCGGACCCCCCCCCCCAAAAAAAAAAGGAAAAAAAAAAGAAAGTGATCAAGGTTAATGAGTAGGGATGATATAAATCAAACCATTTTATTATTTATTTATTTATTTATTTATTTATTTATTTATTTATTTATTTATTTATTTATTTATTTATTTGGGTCCAGTCCTGGGGCCTGAACTCTGGGCCTGGGCGCTGTCCCTCAGCTCTTCAGCTCAAGGCCAGTGCTCTACCACTTGAGCCACAGTGCCACTTCCGACTTTTTTGTTTTTGCTTATGTGGTGCTGAGGAATCAAACCCAGGGCCTCATGCATGCAAGGCAAGCGCTCTACCCACTGAGCCACCTTCCAAGCCCCAAATCAAACTATTTTAAAACCAATCTATTGCCTAGGACATCACACATAAAATTCAACTGGTTTTTACCACTAAAGTGGAAGTACAGTTATATAAAGTGGGAAATGATCATTTATGATTTGTCTTTTTTATATGAGATGTAGTGAATACTAAATTTCCACAATAATATAAGCACCCAGGAAAAACAGCTGCCAATTTTTTTTTTTTTTGGGGGTCGGTCATGGGGCTTGAACTATGGGCCTGGGCGCTGTCCCTCAGCTCTTCAGCTCAAGGCGAGAGCTCTACCACTTGAGCTACAGCACCACTTCCGGTTTTCTGGTGGTTTATTGGAGATAGGAGTCTCACGGTCTCTCCTGCCCGGGCTGGCTTTGAACCTCGATCCTCAGATCTCAGCCTCCTGAGTAGCTAGGATTACAGGCGTGAGCCACCAGTACTCGGCCTGCCAATTTTTTTTACTTGAAGATGCACCCAACACAGACTATGGCAGAATCTTCAACATTCCCTGAAATCCCCTTACTTGGATCTGTCATGATCTTTCTGCATTTATACAGAGTACACACTCCAATGAAGCTGGTTCTACAGGATGGTTTCTGTCAGTGACAAACAGTCTGTTGCTAGGATCAGTGCCTGACAGTGAACTGAAACTCCAGAGAATGAGTGAGAATGTGACCAGGTCACAGAGTAGGTGAGCAGAGTGTAGCCAGTGAGAATCCAACTGGGCACTTTGTTGCCCACAACCGAATGTTCTCAGAGCAACTGTTGTCTAAAGGCCTCACAACAGGAAGATTGTGGCTAGAGAAAAATGAGCTCTGAGGATAAAGTCAACCTTCCATCCAACGAAACAGATCACATTTACATTAACATTTCTGAAATGATTAGGGCATTTAAGAACACTCCCCTGTGATTCAGAACTGGGAAATGTTGTATTTGCAAATAATTATCCCAATAGGAACAAAAACACAGAACTGCTGGAAAAAAAAATCATCAGTGAAGTTATTGTGAAGAAGTACAGTGTGCTTTGACTGTCTTCAGCTCTCCAGAAGTGAAATCATACATTATAATGTTCCACCTGCTTCAACAACCAGCCCTGATTCCCTCTGCAAGAAGCTTCTCCAAAGCAACCACTCTGCAGTAATCATAAGGAAACCTGCTTCTCTTAGTTCTTCAGAGGCCAAACTTACATCAAGATCTCTAGATTTAAGCAGAACAGCTAACTGGAATAAAGCCTGAAAGGATGAGAAGAAACAAAGATTCAACCTTGTAACAAAGTGTGAAAATGGAACCTAGAAGCAAAACTCAGATTCTGTTAAAGAAATGGAACTGCTCAGAGCACCTGACAAAATAGGAAAAAATGGTCTTTAATAGGTTAGAATTGACTAGTAGCCTAGAAAGTATGAAATTACTAGTCAAAGAGCTTACACACACACAAATACACATGCTTCCACCTATTATCCAGAGCTCTTCGTTAACTTGAGAAGATTATTTCCAGACTACTCTGGGCAGTTGCTTTGTCTTAAAAAGGAATGGAAAGTTGCTGAAATGGAAGTTAGGAAACAGTGTGAAGGCAAAGAAACTTCAAATATCACCTGCTTCTATTATAAATCAGGACAACACAGGCAGGACAGTAAGGGTATTACAGAATTAAGGTCCTCTAATAAAACCAGGGCTTCTGTTAGCTTCTGGTGTTAAAAATGCTTTATGAGCCAGGTACCAGTGGCTCACGCCTGTAATCCTAGCTACTCAGGAGGCTGAGATCTGAGGATCACGACTCAAAGCCAGCCTGGGCAGGAAAGTCCATGGGACTCTTATCTCTAATAAACCACTAGAAAACTGGAAGTGGCACTGTGGCTCAAGTGGTAGAGCACTCGCCTTGAACTGAAGAGCACAGGGACAGTGCCCAAGCCCAGAGTTCAAGCCCCATGACCGACCAAAAACAAAACAAAAAAAAGCTTTATGAAGATAACTCATTTAGACCAGCTTTCTGGTATGTGTGTGTCTTTGTGTATTAGACTTTGAGGCTCAGAGGAGCCAATGAGTGCCACCACCTTGCAAGCCATATATCCTTGACCTAAGACCAAAGAGGTTACTATTTACATCCTGCTTTCTTTACCCCTCTATAAAAATAAGAGCTGGCTTTGACTAAACTACCACCCTCTGGAAAGGTCAGGAGTCACATGCAGTGCTGGCAAGCACACTTGTTCTTCCTCCTTTAAATGAGAACAGTTCCTTTGCATACGCCTGCCAAGTGAAGACCTGTTTCTTGATTTCTGAACACTGTATTTTTTACTCTACATATTGTTCGGTTAAATATGATCTTTGAGTGGCACAGCAAAGAGTAATTTTCAAAGAGTAATTTTCTTTTTGTGTTCCATGCCTTCTGTTATTCTTGCTATTCAAGCAGCTGAGATCTGAGGATTGCGATTTGAAGCCTGGACAGACAAATCCAGTAGACTCTTGTCTCCAACTAAACAGCAAAAAGCCAGAAGTGAAGCTGTGGCTCAACTGGTAGAGTATAAGCATTGAGTAAAAAAGCTAAGCAAGAGGAAGAGACCCTGAGTTTAAGCCCCAGTACTGGTAGGTGTGCGTGTGCACATATAATGCACGCGTAAGTGTGTATGTGTGCGCACACATGTACGCACAAAGAAAGCAATCAGGTTACTTCTTTTTTTTTTTTTTTTTTTTGTCGGTCGTGGGGCTTGAACTCTGGGCCTGGGCGCTGTCTCTCAGCTCTTCAGCTCAAGGCGAGAGCTCTACCACTTGAGCTACAGCGCCACTTCCGGTTTTCTGGTGGTTTATTGGAGATAGGAGTCTCACGGTCTCTCCTGCCCGGCTGGCTTTGAACCGCGATCCTCAGATCTCAGCCTCCTGAGTAGCTAGGATTACAGGCGTGAGCCACCAGCGCCCGGCCAATCAGGTTACTTCTATAGGAGGGTAAAACATTATATAAATCCAGTTAAAAGTACACTATAATGACATTGAATATTGGAAGCTATTCAACTATTTTATTGAACATTCACTGTATCAGGATGTGCACTGAGTGGGAGCTGAGTTCCTGTGCATGAGAACCTGAAATCAAGTGCTAAGAACTGTGGCTGAGGAGGGGATCTGGAGAGAGCTAAGATAAATGACTGCAATAAAACAAAATAAATGTAAACCAATAAAAACAAAAGCACACTATCTCTACCTGAAGGAATCAGAAAAGTACTCAGAAAAGTGTCTGAAAAGATTCAAAGTATCTGAGATGTAGGAAGCATGTTGATGAAGGCACTCTGGGTATTTTCTTCCCATTGTGGGTGGGTTTGTTTGTGCCTGGGTTTAAACACAGGAGCTCACACTCTCACTTGGCTTTTTTTTTTTCCTTCCTGCTGGTGCACTCTATCACCTGAGCCACACCTTTAGTCTGACATTTTTGCTGGTTAATTGGAGGTTTTGAGAATCTCTTGGGCTGGGCTCCTGTGGCTCACACCTGTAATTCTATCTTCTCAGGAAGCTGAGATTTCAGAATTGTGGTTCAAAGCCAGCCCAGGCAGGAAAGTTCCAATTAACCACCAGAAACTGAAGCAGAGTCCTAGTCTTTCTTTTCTTTTCTTTCTTTCTTTTTTTTTTTTGTCGGTCATGGGTCCTGAACTCTGGGCCTGTGCACTATCCCTCAGCTCTTCAGCTCAAGGCTAGCACTCTACCACTTGAACTACAGCACCACTTCTGGCTTTTTCTACTTATGTGGTGCTGAGGAATCAAACCCAGGGCCTCATGCATGCAAAGCAAGCACTCTACCACTGAGCCACCTTCCCAGCTCAGAGTACTAGTCTTTAGTGAAAAAGCTCAGGGACAGCACCCAGGCCCTGAGGTTCAAATTCCAGGACAAAAAAAAAAAATCTCTTTTACTTTCCTGCTGGGGCTGGCTTCTACCTGTGATCCTCAGATCTCAGCCTCCTGAGTAGCTAGTAGCCTCCTGGCAGGTGTGAGCTACCTGCCACCAGCTGTTTTTGTTTTGTTTTCTTTAATGAATTCTTACTTGGCCACTCCCAAATCACGTGTGTGTGTGTGTGTGTGTGTGTGTGTGTGTGTGTGTGTGTGTGTGTGTGTGTGTGTGTGTGTGTGTGTGTGTGTGTGTGTGTGTGTGTGTGTGTGTGTGTGTGTGTGTGTGTGTGTGTGTGTGTGTGTGTGTCAGGTGTGTGTGTGAGTCCTAGAGCTTGAACTCAGGACCTGTGTGCTGTCTCAAAGCTTCTTTTTCTCAAGGCTAATGCTCTACCACTTGGGTCACAGCTCCACTTTCAGCTTTTTTGGTAGCTTAGCAGAGAAAAGAGTCTTATATACTTTCCTGTCCATGTTAGCTTTGAGGCTTTGAACTACAATCCTCAGATCTCAACCTCCTGAGTAACCAGGATTACAAACGTGAGCCACTTGCACCCAGCTTCCTAAACAAGTCAATCCTGGGCTTGAATTCAGGGCCTGAGCTCTATCCCTGAGCTTTTTCACTAAAGGCAAGTTACTCTACCACTTAACCCACAGCTCTGCTTTTGGCTTTTTTTTTGGGGGGGGGGTGATTAACTGGAGATAAGAGTCTCATAGACTTTCCTGCCTGAGCAGGTTTGAACCACAATCCCCAGATCTCAGCCTCCTGAATAGCTAGGATTACAGGCATGGGCCACTGGCACAGGGCTTCACACTTTTTTTTTGGGTCCGGTCGTGGGGCCTGAACTCTGGGCCTGGGCGCTGTCCCTCAGCTCAAGGCTAGCGCTCTACCACTTGAGCCACAGCATCACTTCCGGCTTTTTTTTTTTTGCTTATGTGGTGCTGAGGAATCGAACCCAGGGCCTCATGCATGCAAGGCAAGCGCTCTACCACTGAGCCACCTTCCCAGCCCCAAGGGCTTCACACTTTTAATCTAGCTCTGTTCACTTTTTTCCTCCAAGAAATCTCTCATCAAAGTTATTTTTTAAAAAAGTGTATGGTGTATGTGGAGGGGTAGGGATAGAAAGTCCAAGTCACAAAGATTAGTTGCAGCTCCACACTGAGGAAAATCTGACCTCCAGGTAAAAGCCTGCCTGAGAAACTCCTACAGCAAACTGTCACCATTAATCAGCACAAAGCCACCAGAACATAGGTATTGGGAACTCCAGGGAAAGGCAATGTCTTCCACCACTAACGTCAACACAACTTAGTGAGGCTTTTTTTTTTTCCGTCTTAATTAAGGGGCTTTTGTTCCTTAGGTATGGCTAGTACCTGTGTAGTATTTAGACTCTACAGAAAAACCCCTCAGGGGGCTGGGAAGGTGGCTCAGTAGAAGAGTGCTTGCCTCAGATGCATGAAGCCCTGGATTCGATTCCTTAGCACCACATAAACAGAAAAAGCCCGAAGTGGAGCTGTGGCTTAAATGGTAGGGCACTAACCTTGAGCTGAAAAGCTGAAGGACAGCGCCAGGGCCAGAGTTCAAGCCCCACGACCGACCAAAAAAAAAAAAAAGTATCAAATTCTGAAATGACAGAACCAGTGCAAGGGCAAGTTCTAGATCTCAACACAGAGAGGAGGCGTTCTTGGTGGCCTCTGAGCCTCCAGATCTTCATTCCTCAGGAGAGTCTTATCTCCAAGCTCATAGCACTGGCTTGAACAGTATACCCTGTTCCAAGTGCCTGAGCCAGTACTCTACGAAAGCAGATCTTCAGCAAGTGAGTTAACTTGTCTTAAGAAACACAAACTAAGCCGGGCGCTGGTGGCTCACGCCTGTAATCCTAGCTACTCAGGAGGCTGAGATCTGAGGATCACGGTTCAAAGTCAGCCCGGGCAGGAAAGACCGTGAGACTCCTATCTCCAATAAACCACCAGAAAACCGGAAGTGGCGCTGTAGCTCAAGTAGTAGAGCGCTCGCCTTGAGCTGAAGAGCTGAGGGACAGCACCAAGGCCCAGAGTTCAAGCCCCACGACCGACAAAAAAAAAAAGAAACACAAACTAGCCTGGCACCAGTGGCTCATGCCTGTAATCCTAGTCAATTAGGAGGCTGAGATCTGAGGATCACGGTTCAAAACCATCCTGGGCAAGAAAGTCTGTGACATTCTTTTTTTTTTTGGGGGGGTCCGGTCGTGAGTCCTGAACTCTGGGCCTGGGCGTTGTCCCTCAGCTCTTCAGCTCAAGGCTAGCGCTCTACCACTTGAGCCACAGCGCCACTTCCGGCTTTTTTTTCTTTTTGCTTATGTGGTGCTGAGGAATCGAACCCAGGGTCTCAGGCATGCAAGGCAAGCACTCTACCACTGAGCCACCTTCCCAGCCCAAGTCTGTGACATTCTTATCTCCAATTAACCACTAGAAAACTAGAAGTAGTGCTGTGGCTCAAGTAGTATAGCACTCGCCTTGAGCTGAAGAGCTGAGGGACAGCACCCAGGCCCAGAGTTCAACCAAAGAAAGAAAGAGAGGGGGGGGGAAGGAAGGAAGGAAGGAAGGAAGGAAGGAAGGAAGGAAGGAAGGAAGGAAGGAAGGAAGGAAGGAAGGAAGGAAGGAAGGAAGGAAGGAAGGAAGGGGAGAGAGGGACAGAGGGAGGGAGGGAGGGAGAGAGGGAGGGAGGGAGGGAGGGAAGAGAGAGAGAAAGAGAAAGAAAGACAGGAAGGAAGGAAGGAAGGAAGGAAGGAAGGAAGGAAGGAAGGAAGGAAGGAAGGAAGGAAGGAAGGAAGGAAGGAAGGGAGGGAGGGAGGAAGGGAGGGAGGAAGGGAGGAAGGGAGGAAGGGAGGAAGGGAGGAAGAAAAGAAGGGAGGGAGGGAAGGAGGGAGGGAGGGAACATGAACTAGCCAGGTGTTGGTGGCTCATGTCTGTAATCCTAGCTACTCAGGAGGCTGAGATCTGAGGACTGCAGTTCAAAGCTAGCCCTGACAGGAAAGTCCATGAGACTCTAATCTCCAATTAACCCCCAGAAAACTACAAGTGGAACTGTGGCTCAAAGTGGTAGAGTAGTACTAGCTTTGAGCAAAAAGCTTAGGGACAGTGCACCGGCCTTGAGTTCAAGCCCCACAACTGGGGAGAAAAAGAAAAAAGAAACACCAAGTACCAGCCACAGGTCAGTGTAGCTGGCAGCAGTCTTGAGTTTGTAGACTGCCAGCTCCATACACATTGGTCTGTGGTCACAACTGAGGGACAGAGCCCACTCTCAGATAACACATAAAAGAGTAAACCATTCAGCTTCTGCAATCACATCCACCACTATTCAATAGCTCATTAAATATTCAACAGTAGCATTTTCAAGTACTGAGAAATAAGCATATGAAGCTTCACCTCACTTTGAAGAAATGCCTTGTTTCACCACACCCTCCAGAAGTAAGTGTGAAGTAATCTCATTTCACAACTTCTCTTCTGTGCAAACTGACTACTGTCAGGTAAGAAAGATTTCTCCCTAGAAAAGGACAATCTTCAAAAAATCAGTAATATAGGGGCTGGGAAGGTGGCTCAGTGGTAGAGCGCTTGCCTTGAATGCTTGAGGCCTGGGGTTCGATTCCTTAGCACCACATAAGCAAAAAGAAAAAAGCCGGAAGTGGCGCTGTGGCTCAAGTGGTAGAGCACTAGCCTTGAGCTGAAGAGCTGAGGGACAGCGCCCAGGCCCAGAGTTCAGGCCCCACGACCGGACCCCCCCCCAAAAAAAATCAGTAATATATAAAGTATACAGTTTCATTTGGTTTGACCACTACAATAATCCCTGTACCTCTAAGTCTTTCCACCCCAGTGGCTGGCCTAGTATGTGGCACAGCAGTTGTCCACCCCTGCTGCCCACTGGACTGACCGGTGGAGCTCCTGCCCCAGCGAGCATACCCAGGACAGGCACAGGTAATTAGTTAAGTACCCAGACCCAGCACCCAGAACTTAATACAGCCAGCCAGATGCAAGTGCTACAGAGGCGAGTAACCCTGCCTTGAAAATGCCTCTTGTATCAAGCAGTCTCATCTTAGTTCTCAAACTTGATCTGTCCTCTTGCATTTCCCAGTCCAGTCAGCAGCCCACCACATACACTTCAGGACTAGAATCTCTTGCCAGGTCCGAACCCTCAAAACCAGCTCCCATCCCTCCTCCTCTTTGATGAGCTATGTCTGGTGCTCACTAAGTCCCCTTGGTTGATTCTGTCTACAGTCCTGAAACGCAATGACTTCCACTGCCCCAGCTAAAATGAACCCTCTCTGGCTCAGACTATTTCACCATCTGACCATCTCCACCAACATCTGTTCTCTCCTTACACCCCACTCCATGCCCCACTTGGTTTTACACCAATGCTACATCCAGAGTACCCCCCTAGTAAAGCCCTCCCATATGTAGGCCACCCTTACTGCTTATCTATGTTAATATAATCTAGAAGGCACACAAGAAACCAATAGTTCTGTTGTCTGTTCTCCTGGGGGAGAGGCCTTGCAGCTAGAGGCCAAGGTGAAAGGGAGATTGCACCCTTCTGAAATGTGAACCATTTTGAGTTCTACCATTTAATGTGCTGCCTCTTCAAAGCCACCACATAAAAACAAAAGCAAACACTTCACATATCTTCCTACCAAGAAACAAAATAAAACTAAAAACCACAGGACTCCCCAACACTGCACTTTTTCTTTTCTTGCCAATCCTGGGGCTTGAACCCCAAGCCTGGGCGTTGTCCCTGAGCTTCTCTAGCTCAAGGCTAGAACTCTACAACTTGAGCAGCATCTCCACTTCTGGCATTTTTTGCTGGTTAACTGGAGATAAGTCTCATGGACTTTCCTGCCTGAGCTAGCTTCAAACGGTGAACTTCAGATCTCAGTGTCCTGGCTAGTTAGAATTACAAGCATGAGCCACAGGTGCCCAGCTCAAACTCTCTTTTTTTTTTTTGGTCAGTCATGGGGCCTGAACTCTGGGCCTGAGCGCTGTCCCTCAGCTCTTAGCTCAACCTTTTTTCTAAGTTAGCTCTCAATAGTGCCCTGGTATCCTGACACAAGACATCTGTGGTTTGGGGAGCTTCTGATCCCTTACCTGAGAGTGCCCCACTCTGCTCAGTTACCTCACCTGACTGAAAGCCCAGCTCACCTCCCAGGACCTTCCCTGGGCTTCCACACATTTCTCCTAATTGCGCTGGGAATCTCACTGCCTTTCCCACCTCCTAAGGTCACTGGAGAGCTGCCCTTTCTCTCTTTATCTTGGTCTTCTCCACAGTACCTGACAGGGACTAACAGGACACAACCAGCAAGCAGAGAGTTAAGTTGAGAGTATTGAAAAGTGAGAACACAAATGCTGTAGTGTGCAGACTATCACTACAGAACCCAGCCCACCAAACCAAGCCGTGTGGCAAAGGTAGCAGAGGGAGCTTACTTTCTCCTATACTGTGGAGAATGGAGGCTGAGGACAGACACTGTAAAGGAGTGGAGGGAAATAGCACTCTGGCTTTCTTGGTCACTGCTCACTCATCCAAGACTCTGGCCCAATTAACATTTTTTCTTCTTTTTGCCAGTCTTGGGGCTTGAACTCAGAGCCTTGGTACTGTCCCTGAGCTTCTTTTGCTCAAGGCTAGTACTATACCACTTGAAGCACAGCGCCACTTTCGGCTTTTTCTGTGTTATGTGGTTCTGAGGAATAGAACCAAGGGCTTCATGCGTGCTAGGCAAGCACTCTACCACTGAGCTGCATTCCCAGCCCTGGCCCAATTAACTCTCTAAACTTTAATTTCCTTCGCTGAAAAAGAGTGGCAGGACAAATTCTCCCAAGTTCCTTTTCCAGATCTAAGAATCTAAATCACACTGCAAAAAAAGGATCCCATTTCACCAACTTCTGATGAAAAAGGGTATACTTCACTTTTTACAAAGCATGTTTTATGTACTGTACCAACTAGTTTTGAAGAGCTCCATTTCCAGCTTCCTATCTTATCCCTAGTTCTTACTATGTGACTACAGGAATATTTGCAGAGTTACTCCAATGGCTCAGAAAGCAAAAATACTGCCCCCAGCTCTTTACCTCAGTTTAACAACACTACTAACCAATTGAGGATGTTTTTCATCTTTTTTTTTTTTTTTTGGGGGGGGGATCCGGTCATGGGGCCTGAACTCTGGGCCTGGGCACTGTCCCTCAGCTCTTCAGCTCAAGGCTAGCGCTCTACCACTGGAGCCACAGCACCACTTCCGGCTTTTTTCTTTTTGCTTATATGGTGCTGAGGAATTGAACCCAGGGCCTCATGCATGCAAAGCAAGAACTCTACCACTGAGCCACCTTCCCAGCCCCACGTTTTTCATCTTTAAGCCACTAATAAAAATGTCAGGTCAATCATCTTAAATTTGAAATCTTGATAAAACAGTAAGATAATTGCAGATTACTGTACCCACTTTATACAGATCCAATAAATATGTGAATAAATTACTATGCACAGATAGGTCTATTTATAAAACACTACCTTATCATTGGAAGACTTCTTTGGCAGATCATTGATTCTTTGTTCATTGAAAGCAACATACATTAACAAGAAAACAAGATCAAATCAGTAGCTCAAGAACCAAGAGACAGTGGGCACCAGTGGCTCCTTCCTGTAATCCTAGCTACTCAGGAGGCTGAGATGTGAGCATCACTTTCAAAGTGGGGGGGAGGGGGGAGTCCATGTGACTCTTATCTCCAATAAACCACCAGAAATCTGGAAGTGGTACTGTGGCTCAAGTAGTAGCATGCTAGCTTTGAGCAAAAGGAGCTCAGGAGCAGGTTGCTGGTGGCTCACGCCTGTCATCCTAGCTACTGAGGAGGCTGAGATCTGAGGATCATGGTTCAAAGCCAGCCCAGGAGACTCTTATCTCTAATAAAACCACTCGAAAACCGGAAGTGGCACTGTGGCTCAAGCGGTAGAGCGCTCGACTTGAGCTGAAAAGCACAGGGACAGCGCCCAGAGTTCAAGCCCCACGACCGACAAAAAAAAAAAAAAAAAAAAAGGAGCTCAGGGACAGTGCCCAGGCCCAGAGTTCAAGGCTCAGGACTGCCCCCCACCAAAAAAGAAAGGAAGAAAGAAAGAAAAGAAAAGAAAGAAAGATGGAAAGGAAGGAAGGAAGGAAGGAAGGAAGGAAGGAAGGAAGGAAGGAAAGGAAGGAAGGAAGGAAAGAAAAGAAGAAAGAAAGGAAGGAAGGAAGGATTGAGACATAGATTTCTAGACTCAATACATCCATAGGCTTTCCTGTTAGGCTTTCTCACTTTACAAAAAACAGAGACCGTATTACCAATTAGTGGTCAAAGCCAGAGACCTTACAGTTCTCTAGCTCCTATAAAGAACTTATTTTCTTACCCAAGAAAGACTACTATTCAAACCATGCAGTTAAAAGAGAAGCACTCTCAGCAAGCTACCTTTGTACCACCTGAAATGGTAGCACAAATTCTGAGTAGTCTAAAAAACCTGCGAGATAATGATAGCCTTCAAAGATCAAAATGTACAGTATCAGCAGTGAAAAAGAAAAAAAAAAGATCAGTTCCTTTCTTTTCAAAATAGTCTGTTAAAGAATAAAAGAAAAACCAGTGCAGAAAGTGCTAGAACTAGCCTGAGTAAAAAGTGCTGGGCACCAGGCACTGGTGGCTCACACCTATAATCCTAGCTACTCAGGAGACTGAGATATAAGGATCGAGGTTCAAAGCCAGCCCAGGCAGGAAAGTCCATGAAACTCTTATCTCTAGTTAACTTCCAGAAAACCAGAAGTAGTGCTGTAGCTCAAGTGGTGGAGCCCTGGCCTTGAGCTGAAGAGCTCAGGGACAGCGCCCAGGCCAAGTTCAAGCCCCATGACCAACAAAAACATCAACAACAACAAAAAAATGCTGGCACTCTTATAGGAAGGAAGGCATTTTTGTAATATCTTGACTAGAGTTCTGTGTTAGATACTACACAACTGCTTAAAAGAGCACTGTCACTCCTTAAAAAGAAGAGGAAAAAAAAAAGAATGAGACCCATGATATGCCAGGTGCCAGTGGCTTATGCCTGTAATCCTAGTTACTCAGGAGGTTGAGCTCTGAGGATCATGGTTCAAAGCCAGCTTGGACAGGAAAGTCCATGAGACTATTATTTCCAGTTAATCACAGTGACGCTGTGGCTCAAGTGGTAGAGGGTTAGCCTTGAGCAAAAGGGGCTCAGGGATAGTGTCCAGGCCCTGAGATCAAGCCCCAGGACTGCCAGAAAAAAGAAAAAAAAATGCCCGTCTTCTCTCCTTAATCCACTCCTAATCTGTTTTTTTTGGGTGGGGGTCCGGTCGTGGGGCCTGAGTGCTGTCCCTCAGCTCTTCAGCTTAAGGCTAGCGCTCTGCCACTTGAGCCACAGCACCACTTCCAGCTTTTTTTCTTTTTGCTTATGTGGTGCTTGAGGATTCGAACCCAGGGCCTTATGCATGCAAGGCAAGCACTCTACCACTGAGCCACCTTCCCAGCCCCTCCTTATCTGTTTTTGTTGGTTTGAACTCTGGACTTAGGCGCTGTTCCTGCACTCTTCAGCTCAAGGCGAGTGCTCTACCACTTGAGCCAAAGCGCCACTTCCAGTTTTCTAGTGGTTTATTGGAAATAAGAGTCTCAATGACTTTTCTGCCCGGGCTGGCTTTGAACCATGATCCTCAGATCTCAGCCTCTTCAGTAGCTAGGATCACAGGCGTGAGCCACTGGCACCCGGCTTCCACTCCTAATCTTATAGAATGTACTTCATTGTATCTTTCCATCTTAAGAATTCTTTTTGGTCAGTCTTGGGGCTTGAACTCGGGGCCTGAGTACTGTCCCTGAGCTCTTTTGCTCAAGGGCTCTAGCACTTTGATGGAGCCACTTCTGGTTTTCCAGTGGTTAATTGGAGATGAAAGTATCATGGATTTTCCTGCTCCAACTGGCTTTAAACGGTGATCCTCAGATCTCAGCCTCCATAGCTAGAACTACAGATGTGAACCACTGGCACCCAGCTAAAAAGAATTGTAAACTAAATTTAAAGAACTAAACCAAAGACTAACAAATTCAAATGAATAGGAATGTGTATTATCAGCTTAATGACGTCTGTAGTAGAGTGGCATCTGTGAAAAAAAATCTAGAATTATGATTTTGTGAATTTACAAAGTAGTATACAAATGATTTTGGGTATTAGGGAGACAGAAAAACTCAAGAGGGCTGGGAAGGTGGCTTAGTGGTAGAGTGGTTGCCTTGCATGCATAAGGCCCTGGGTTTGATTCCTCAGCACCACATAAGCAGAAATCGCCGGAAGTGGTGCTGTGGCTCAAGTGGTAGAGTGCTAACCTTGAGCTGAAGAGCTGAGGGACAGCGCCCAGACCCAGAGTTCAGGCCCTATGAGCGACAAAAAAAAAAAGAAAGAAAAAATAAACCCAAGAGTTTTAAAAATGTATAACAACTCCAAACAAGATAATTTTTTAACAAATTTAACTGCTAATGATGAAACAACAAGATCACAACAGCAACAAAAAACACTGCTTAGGATCCAGGGCACCACTTCTTAAAAAGAAACCTGAAGTCAACTCTTATTTTCAAAGTCATAAGGCATTCTATTTTCAACTGACTAGCCAAATTTCTTTAGATATAAGACTGTTAGCAGGGCTGGGAAGGCGGCTCAGTGGTAGAGAGCTTGCCTCGCATACATGAGGCCCTGGGTTCGATTCCTCAGCACCACATAAGCAGAAAAAGCCAGAAGGGGTGCTGTGGTTCCAGTGGTAGAGTGCTAGCCTTGAGCTGAAGAGCTGAGGGACAATGCCCAGGCCCAGAGTTCAAGCCCCGTGACCAGCGGAAAAAAAAAAAAAAAAGACTGTTAGCTTTCCCAAAGTACTTTCCTGAAAAATGTGAATGGGCCCCAGGTAAGGCTTCTCTAAAAGATATGAGAACAGTACATAAAATGAACTTGACATTGAGTCTGAACTCGACGTAAGTGTTTGATCTATCCAAAGGACATGGTGTAGAGTTCCTGGTGCCACACACTAGTACAAACTCCACTTGGACTCTGTTGCAACCATTCAGGTTATGTACTGCCCAGTTGACAAAGCCATGCTAAAGTTCAGGAATGGCCTCCTCCCACCCAGCCCTCCCCTACAAGAAAACCCTCCACAACTAGCTTCCAACTGTACCCTCCTTCTTTATGATTTAAAATATCTTTGCAGGGGAGTTGGGAAGGTGGCTCAGTGACAGAGTGCTTGCCTCACATGCATGAGGACATGGGTTCGATTCCTCAGCACCACATAAGCAGAAAAAGCCGGATGTGGCACTGTGGCTCTTGTAGTAGAGCACTAGCTTTGAGCTGAAGAGCTGAGGGACAGCGCCAAGGCCCAGAGTTCAGGCCCCACGACTGACAATAATAATAATAATAATAATAAATAAATATATTTGAAAATGTCTCCTGTAACTACAACAAATGAGGACATGACTTTGAAAACAAAGTACAATACAGCTATCTATATACCCAAAATAAGAAAAGTATTTCTGAGCAGGAGTTGTCACAGTAAGCAGTATATGTATATCCATCGACCCAGTCTTACAACAGAATGCCAGAACATTCAGAAAAGCCCCAGACAACTTAATAAAGCCTGCCTGTTAGTTCTGGACAGCTCCCTCTTCCTTAACATTCCACATTCTTCCTAGAAAGCTTTATGAAATCAGGAACATTTCAACTGCTGATCTTACAGATCCGGTTGCTACCATTTAAACAGCATTTTCCCCTATATAAAATAATTCTTTATTGCAAGTAAGTATCACCAGATGCCTAGGCTCAGACGCCTGTAATCCTAGCTACTCAGGTGGATGAGATCTGAGCATTCAGGTTCAAGGCTAGCCCAGAGAACAAAGTTATGAGATTCTTATCTCCATTTAACTACCAAAAAGCTGGAAAGGGAGCTATAGCTCAAGTGATAGAGTTCCAGACTTGAGGGAAAAAAAAACAAGGAACAGGGCTCAGGCCTCCTGACCCGAGTTCCAACACTCACTGGAGGGGGGAGAGGGGAAGCCTAAGTATCTCCCAAAGTTAAATAGTTACAATATAATCCAGCAATTTTACCATTAGATATATACCTGGAAAAAAATTAAAAACACATGTCCACACGAAAGCTTAAATACCAATGTGTAAAGCATTATTGCCAACAGCCAAAATGACCACCACCAAAGGAATGGACCAACAAAATATGATATATGTATTCAATGGAATGTTATTTAGCCATAAAAAAGGATGAAGTGCCAGGCACAGTGGCTCATACCTGTAATCCTAGCTACTCAGGAGGAGGCTGAGATCTGAGGATTACGGTTTAAAGCCAGCCCCAGCAGGAAAGTCCCTAAGACTCTTATCTCCAATAAACCATGAAAACCAGAAGTGGCACTGTGGCTCAAGTGGTAGAGCATGCGCCTTGGGCTGAAGAGCGCAGGATCAGCGCCCAAGCCCAGAGTTCAAGCCCCACGACCTACCAAAAAAAAAAAAAAAAGATGAAGTATGACACATGTACCAAAGCAAACTTCAAACTTCAGAAGCATGCTAAGTGAAAGTGATAGTAGCATAACTACAGTTCTAGGAAATGGCCAGAATAGGAAAATTCAGAGACAGAATCTACTTTCTATACAAGGGATTGGGAGAGAAGGAAATGGGGGAGTAGCAGCAGAATATCCTGAGGGGATGAAAATGTTCTGAAATTAGGTAGTAGTTGAGGTTGCACAACCTTGTCAATGTACAAAATACTGAATTATACTTTGTAAAAGGATGAATGTTAGGGCATGTGTATTACACAGTTCAGTTTTTTTTTAATCACTCAAGGTCACACCTGCTATTAAGTAAATCAGGCAGCAATTTAAGAAAATGTGACTATTTAATAATGAGACTGGTTTCCTGACATGAAGTCTAGCTGGAATTCCAAAGAGATGTCTTAAAAGGCTAAAAGTAGCAAGCACACAGTCTCCCAATGCACTGCTTTTACAAAAAGAACAAACAACCCACAATCAGACACTGAGCTTCTATCAGGGATATCAAAACAATCACAACTGCTTGTAAACTCCAAATTCAACTAACCCATTCACTTCTTAAATAAAATTTAGATCTGCATAGTGTTACCTTAAGGTTATTTTTAAGATTGGTAAGACGCACAATAATACCTCAGAATCCTGACCACAGTAAAAAATAAAAAGTTCCAAAAGGCTGGAGTACAAAATTGTTTTATTTTCATATTTGGATTCCAACTTAAGCCACACTTAAATACCCCACTGCTTTGTAAGTATTGCTTTTTAACTCAATATTCAGAAGGCAAAATTTACATGGCACAGGCCATGCTGCCATTTTCAAATAAATGGTTTGTGTAAACTGTGGCTTAGCATGCTGAGGAGTTTTTGTTGCATTTTAGCTATGAGTCAGAGTGCATAAAAAGTTAAAAACACACATACACACCCCTAAGTGGGCAGATTTGAAGGACAAACAGTAGCTAGAGACAGACTAGTTTAGACTCTACCTATCTTGTCAAGAAAATCCAACCACAAGTGTAACAGCATGGTCCAAGGAGATGGTGAGACCAAGTGCTAGTCTCAGTTAGGTCAATAGCCAGTGGACTAACTTTAAAGTCATCTGACACTCTGTAGGCAATGTTTTCTCAACAGTGGTGTAAAAGAACAGGATTCCAAGTTGTCTAAGTCTTACAATTCTCACCAGCCTATGAGCTCATTGTTAAGTAGCTTAGGGCTGTGGCAGCTATCATATTTTGTAACCTAGGAAGCCGTATCATATAGAGTAATAAGAGAACTTAGGATTAACTACAGAGAAGAAGGAACAAGAAAAATGTCCAACGTTCATGCTGGCACTGGTTTACTCCTGTTAGACCCAGTAAAGAAAGCACCTTTGCCAACTTTCCAGGGGATAGGAGTGGTGCCTATGTATCACCACACCCACCATAGTTAGTTTTTCCTAAAAGAAATCCAGGGGGGACTACAAAAATGTTATAAAGCACCAAGTACTTTAGTCACTGCATGACTAATAGGATGGATGACTCTAAATTAAGGAAACGAAATAGTATTTTCTTTTCTTTTCTGGTTGGTCATGGGGCCTGAACTCTGGGCCTAGGTGCTGTCCCTCAGCTATTCAGCATAAGGCTAGCACTTTACCACTTGAGAGACAATGCCACTTGCAGCTTTTTCTGCTTATGTGGTACTGAGGAATCGAACCCAGGGCCTCATGCATGCGAGGCAAGCACTCTACCACTGAGCCACCTTCCCAGCCCCACAAAATAGTACTTTCTTTCTCACACTAAAGAAATAGTTTCCATTCCTAACAAGTCCTGAGTGACCACAGTGAACAATCTAGATGCAATAAATATGGCAAAGAAAATGAAGTATCTATAAAGTTAGAAGATTCAAAAAGCACAGAAGCTCAATTCTAGTTTTACAATTATTCAACACAGCCTTTTGGGTCTCATACTTGCTCAATTTCCTTCTCAGCTGGTGCTCTACCACTTGAGCCATGCTTCCAGCCCTACCTTCTGTTGTTTAATTGCAAAAGGAATCTCATGGAACTTTTTGCCCAGTCTGGCTTTGAAACAATGCTCCAGGTCTCAGCCTCTTGAGTAATCAACATAGTCTTTTAATACAATTCAGTTTAGGGGTGGGAAGGTGGCTCAGTGGTAGAGCGCTTGCCTCCTGGATTCAATTCCTCAGCACCACATAAGCAAAAAGAAAAAAAAAAGCCGGAAGTGGTGCTGTGGCTCAAGTGCTGGAGTGCTAGTCTTGAGTTGAAGAGCTGAGGGACAGCGCCCAGGCCCAGAGTTCAGGCCCCACGACCAGACCCAATAAATAAATAAAAATTAATTAATTAATTAATGTCTAAATTCTAAAAACTTGTAGCCATAAGACTTTTAAAAAAATACAATTCAGTTTATAACTCCACCTTCTAGAATAAAAGGCAGTCTTAAAGATTCATTACATCAGCCGGGCGCTGGTGGCTCACGCCTGTAATCCTAGCTACTCAGGAGGCTGAGATCTGAGGATCGCAGTTCAAAGCCAGCCCGGGCAGGAAAGACCGTGAGACTCCTATCTCCAATAAACCACCAGAAAACCGGAAGTGGCGCTGTAGCTCAAGTGGTAGAGCGCTCGCCTTGAGCTGAAGAGCTGAGGGACAGCGCCCAGGCCCAGAGTACAAGCCCCACGACCGACAAAAAAAAAAAAAAAAAAGATTCATTACATCACAGCCAGATTCTGTCTCATCCACCACCTGGGATGGAGTCAATAAAATAGAAGTCACCATCACATGAACAGGCTCACACAGTAGCCAAGATCAAATGAAGCTACTTAGGAAGTTGTTTCAGGTGACTTTCAAGATGGCTTTCCGGAAGCGCTCCTCCACAACATGACAAGCCTGGAGAACCTGTACCTCATTGTTCCCACACACACCTTGTGTGTTTGCATGTGGCCACGCATGTGTGTGTGTGATTTTTGTCAAATCTGGTGGACCATCACTCCCTGGTGACAAAAGCAACCATCAGTGTCACTGTGCCTGGTAGTATTCCTTTCAGGAAAAGCACAGAGCTGAGACAGCCAAGCACGGAACTGTAGATGGCCTGTGGGTGCAGTCAGTGAAGTCTCCAAAAGCCCAAGCACACCTTTACCTCTGCACATTTTCTGGGAGTTCTAGGACAACGGATCTCTTTTTTTCCTTTTTGGTCAGTTATGGAGCTTAAACTCAGGGCCTAGGGGCTCAAGGCTAGTGCTCTACCAGCTCTACCACTTACAGCCACAGCTCTACTTCTGGTTTCTGAGTGGTTAATTGGAGATAAGAGTCTCACACACAGCTGAGAGCCAGTGGCTCACACCTGTAATCCTAGTTACTCAGGAGGCTGAGCTCTGAGGATCATGGTTCACAGCCAGCCCAGGCAGGAAAGTCCATGATACTCTTTATCTCCAATGAACCACCAGAAAACCAGAAGTGGTGTTGTGCTCAGGTGGTAGAGTGCTAGCCTTGAGCTGAAGGGCTGTGCCCAGGCCAGAGTTCAAGCCCACAACCGACACCGACACGCACACAGACATACAGACACAGACACAGACACACACACACACACACACACACACACACGAAGCTGCACTCTTGAAGGACTAGCAGTAGGCACTGTTCTTATCCTCTGGGCTAGATAAGGAAAAGGAGACTAGAAAGCCTCCACCTACCACCATGAGTCACAGAACTAAGGGACAAAGCTGAACCTCAAATTAAGCCTGTGTATACATCTTCCCCCCCCTATTTCTTTTAGAATGGGTTTGACCAAAACTTCCTTTACCTTTGTAAAGGCACTGTGGATCAAGTGATAGGGCGCTAGCCTTGAGCTGAAGAGCTGAGGGACCGTGTCCAGGCCCAGAGTTCAGGCCCCACGACCAAAAAATAAAATAAAATATGTGGGTAATAGAGTGGGTAAAATGAATAATTAGAAGACTGGCTCTTCTCTAACTCCCAGCATTCCAGCACTTCCCTGAAGGTGGGGGAAGGAGGATCACTTCAGCCCAGAAGGTGGAGGTTAGCCTGGGAAAAACAGCAAGATCTCACTTCAGAACAAACCTACAGTAGAGAAGATCCTTTACAGACTTATAGATGTACAAGATCCACACACTAGCCAGCAGTGCATGCAACTTAAACTTACAAATTGTTCATCTCTGTGCAAAACCAAAGCTACATTACCGATCACTCTGAATTCAGATTAAAAACTGATTACAAAAAAAAAAAACCTGACAGCACCACTTATTCCAATGCCCAACGTTGCTTTAGCCTATGGAATTTAAAGTAAACAAAAATGCAACATCACTTGAGAAGTGAAACCAAAAAGTAACATTTGAACCTAAATTCAATGACAGCATGTCCTTCAATTTCAAAGGAAGTGATTTGCTATGAGAGCGTTAATGGCTTATCATTCCACAGCACTCCCCTGACACGCAGAGCCAAACACTAGGTGAAAGATGATGGCTTGTAAATTCTACTGATCCCTTCCTGAGGCTCCCCTCCACCCCGAAAATCCTACAAATGTGTACGCAGAATGAACAGGCCTCAGGGGACACCTGTGACCTTTCTGAAAAGACTGTGACCACTTCTCAAAGCTGTCTTGGCCGCCCGCTCCTAACAGGTTCGGACATTCTATTTTGGGTCAAGGAGACTGCCTGCCACCCTAAGTGACCTCAAGTCGGACAAGATCAGTTTGAAAGAACGCACTGTGAGGATTCTGACACCAGGCCAGTGAGTCCCCCCACCCCCCACCCCACTGCGAAACTCTTCAAAAGAGGATGAAAATCTGGTCGCGATCAAGGCAGGACGGTCAGGGGGCTCGCGCAGTCGGCCGCTCAGCTGCTCGGGATCCCGCAGCTGGCGGCCAGGCCGCGGCGTCAGGAGCACGCGGAGCAGCCGGGATCCCCGGGCGCGCAGCGAGCGGAGGGAGGCGGGAGGAAACCCGAGCGCGGTTAGGAGCCGGCAGGTGTCGCCGAGGTCGCCCGGGGCCGTCGCTGCCAAGTGAGCAAGTGCGGCTCCGCGCAGGGGACGGACGGGTCGCGTTCCCTAGCGGTGACCTTGAGCACTAGGTTCGACAGCTCCGCGCCTCAGTTTCCCCCCAGCTCCGCGACCGGGGGAGGGGGGAGTCCCAGCAGAAAAGGCACCGCCTCGGGCGCTCGGCACGGCGCCCGCTCGCTAGTAAAGCGCTGCCCGCCCGCCGGCGCCCGGGCTCCGCCGCCGCCCACCGCGAGGGAGCGGGGAGCCCCGCGCCAGGGAGTCCCCAGGAGGCGGGCCCCGGGCTGGGGCGCCGGGCCCGGGCGGACACTCACCGAGGACGTCGGCCGAGCGGTGCCGGGCCACGAAGCACGCGTCGTCCCCGTAGCACGCGCCCTTCTTCAGGAGGCCCTTACGGAAGTCCTTGCCGAAGCCGCAGCCCGCCGTCACCAGCCCGTAGTCGCCGCCGCCGCCGCCGCCGCCGCCGCCGGCCCTGGGGTCGGTCTGCGAGAGGCCGCCGAGCACGGCGCGGGCCACCAGTCGCCCGTACGAGAGGACCGAGAACATCGCCGCCGCCGCCCCCCCGAGGAGGCGGGGGCCCCGGGCAGCGGGAGGACGCGGAGGCCCGGAGCCGGCTCTCTCCTCAGCCGCCGCCGCCGCCGCGCCGCCGCCGGGGCGCTCCTCAGGGCGGCGCGCAGTAGCCGCCGCCGCCCCTGCCCGACGCGCGGGGCCTCGCACACGCTCCACTGCGCGCACCGGAGCCAGAGCGAGGTCAGAGCCGGCGGCTTCTCCGCCTCAGCCCGAGTGGGGTCCCGGCTGCAGCTGCCGCTGCTGCCGCCATCTTCCGCTCCACTAGCGTGTTCCGGGCCGCGCCGGCAGCACCGCCCCTCGCTAGCCCCGCCTGCCGCCCCGCCCCCGATTCGAGGCTCAGGACCAAGCCCCGCCCCCTCGGGCGCGCTGCCCTATGCTTTCATTGAGGTCGAGCATGCGCAGAGCGTGTGTGTGCTCTGCCTTCTGGGGGTTGTAGTCTCTGTGGAATGGGCTGCCTAGGAGCCAGGATTTAGGACTCCCCCGATGAGGGACTAAGGTTTAGCTAAGGAGAATTACAGGTGGATTGGCTGGAGGTTTGGTTTTATTACTCGTTTATTTTATCCACTTTATTCACTCATTTATTCCTTTATTTATGGTGCTGGGGTTTGAACTCAGGGCCTTGTGGTTTCCCAGGCAGGCCCTTTACCGCTTGACCCCTCCCCCAGTCTTTAACGGTATCTTGGGGGTTGGAGGCATGGTTCAGGTGGTAGAGCGCTAGCTAAAGAGTGAGAGGGTCAGATACTGAATTTCGTTCCTTGTCGCGGACAAAAACAAAAACAAAGAAATAACAGGATCTTGTACGTAAAGGCAACATCACTTTAAACAAAACCCTCAAACCAACCATGATTTTGGTTATATATTATCCTACAATATACCCCTTGAGAAACAGCAGTACATAAATATAATGACTACTCCACAAGTAATGTTCTGGAAGAGTTCAGGGCATGAACTTCCAAACATGGAGGGAAGAGAATTTTGCCTTGTGTTTTAGGAAGAATTGAGGAAAAATATGTTATATGTCCCTAGCTGTGATAGAGAGAGGCAGGACCACTGTGGACATAGCATATGTGTATGCGTTTCAAACATTGTTAAATAGGGAATAAAGGTTCCATGTCCTAAATCTTAACCTTCTAGATAGTCTGCCTAGGACAAGTGTGTCTTCACCTGGCCTGTATGTAGAGGACATGAAGAACCCTAAAGACTTGAAAAAATGAAACCCCTTCCTCCTTTGACAGCTGCCACCTCTTCTCTTCAAGAGGTTAAAATGTGGGGCTGGAAATGTGGCTTAGTGGTAGCATGCATGAAGCCCTAGGTTCAATTCCTCAGTATCACATAAACAGAAAAGGCTGGAACTAAGCTGGGCGCAAATGATAGAGTGGCTAGCCTTGAGCAAAAAATACTCAGGGACAGTGCCCAGATCCTGAGTTCAAGCCCTGGGACTGGCACAAAAAAAAGAGGTTGACATTTGGCTTCTGGCTCACACCTGTAACCCTAGCTACTCAAGCGGTGTGACATAAGGATCCAGTTTCCAAGCCAACCTGAGCAGAAAAGTCCATGAGAGGGGCTGGGAAGGTGGCTCAGTGGTAGAGCGCTTGCCTTGCATGCTCGAGGCCCTGGGTTCGATTCCTCAGCACCACATAAGCAAAAAGAAAAAAAGCTGGAAGTGGCGCTGTGGCTCAAGTGGTAGAGCGCTAGCCTTGAGCTGAAGAGCTGAGGGACAGCGCCCAGACCCAGAGGTTTAAGCCCCACGACCGGACCAAAAAAAAAAAAAAAAAAGCCCATGAGACTCTTATCTCCATTTAACTAGCACAAAGCCAGAAGTGGAGGTGTGGCTCAAGAGGTAGAGCATCAGCCTTGAGTCAATACCTGAGGCCTGAGTTCAAGCCCTTGTACCAGCAAACACAAGCGTGTGTGCGCACACACGTGCACACACACACACACACACACACACACACACACACACAGAAAGAGAGAGGTCAGCTCTTGAGCAAAAAATAATAAATACTAGCCAGGCACCAGTAGCTCACATCTGTAATCCGAGCTACTCAGGAGGCTTAGATCTGAAGATCATGGTTCAAAGACAGCCCAGGCACAAAAGTCTATGAGACTCTTATCTCCAATAAACCACTAGAAAACCAGAAGTGGCACTGTAGCTAAAGTGGTAGAGAGCTCACCTTGAGCTGAAGAGCTGAGGGACAGAGCTCAGGCCCAGAGTTCAAGCCCCACAACACAACGACAAAAATAATAACAACAACAACAATAATAATAATAACAAAATGAGGTAGTTTTTTTGTGGTTTTTCTTGTAAAGTCTTAGCCCAGCTTCACCAAAGATAGCACATAGCCTCTCTCCAGACCTTGACTATTCTAAGCAATTTCCCTACAAAGTTATTTAGGTTGAAGAACAGTTAAAGTAATGGGGTTTGTCACCTACTAGATGAGCTCCTAAATACAATGTGTTTGTATGAGTGTAAAGACATTCAGAGCCATACTCTTCACGGGAGGGAGGGGAGAGGGAGGAATCTAGGTTCTGCATATCTTTTGTATCTCATTTGACACTGTGTCCTTTGTGCTAGTTGACCTCCAGCCAGGCGCTCAGCAGCCTCACAACCTTTGCCCCACCCATTAGGATGTAGTTCCAGAGTCTGAGGATCCCCGGCTTTTCAGTGCTGTGTGCGGGGCATGTGGGCACACAGTCAATATTTCCTTCAATGAATGAAAGAGCAAACACCTCTCTGGAGTCTATGGCCCCCCATGGCAATGAGCATTTGCAGATATATTGGCAGTATCTAATTCAATGCTTGGGACGCTATACAAGAATTTATAGCTGTTGGATAAAAGAAAGAATCAGAGCCGGGCGCTGGTGGCTCACGCCTGTAATCCTAGCTACTCAGGAGGCTGAGATCTGAGGATCTCGGTTCAAAGCCAGCCTGGGCAGGAAAGACTGTGAGACTCCTATCTCCAATAAGCCACCAGAAAACCGGAAGTGGTGCTGTAGCTCAAGTGGTAGAGCGCTCACCTTGAGCTGAAGAGCTGAAGGACAGTGCTCAGGCCCAGAGTTCAAGCCCCACGACCGACAAAAAAAAAAAAAAAAAAAAAGAATCAGAACAGGGTCCATAAATAACAAAAGAAAAATGTACTGAATTATAAAATCATTGAATGAGTTCAGTTCAGACACAATAATAGAAAGGTCAAGCTTTGAAGGGCAAGTAAACCAATTTGGAATTTTTTTGTTTAATTGAAGCATAAATATGTATCTGCCACCAGGAACGTTGGTCTTTTTCCAGTTCACTTTGATAGGGTTGTAATTACTTTGGGATTCCCATCTGGTCCTTTAAATATTCCTTTCTAAATATTTTCTGCATATACCTAAAGTCCTGCCAGCCAGCTACTCAACACACTTGATTCAGTTATCCTAATTATTGCTGGCAATAAACGCTTTTGCATAGAGTATGCCAAGCACTCTACGTGCCTCTGCCCTCAAAGGTTTTCATCAAAACTAAACTGAATAAACTTCGCACAGTGGGCAGCACTTTGTCAAAAACACATAGATGGCTGGGAAGGTGGCTTAGTGGTAGAGTGCTTGGATTGGATTCCTCAGTACCACATAAACAGAAAAAGCCCCGAGTGGTGCTAGGGCTCAAGAGGTAGAGTGCTAGCCTTGAGCAAAAGAAGCTCAGGGACAGTGCTCAGTCTCACAGACTTTCCTGCCCCGGCTGGGTTTGAACTGTGATCCTCAGATCTCAGCCTCCTGAGTGGCTAGGATGACAGGTGTGAGCCACCAGCGTCCTGCTACCTTTTTTTTTTTTTTTTTTTTTAAGAGCAGTCTCTTGGGATCCTAGGTTGGCGCCTCTTGGAATCCTGTGTTCCAAGTCCATTCTGCCAGCTGCTCTTAAAGGTTGTTCTTTGAAGCCAGCACACCACTACCAAGTCCTGGCCAGCCTGCCAGGTCATGCTACCCCGAGGGCAAGCTTTTTTAAAAACAGTATGTCAACCCCTATTCCTGGACTTCCCAGGCTCCTCCAGACCAACCTTTTCTCTCATTCACAGGGACACTAGTTCCAGGTTGGTTACAAGAACCAGTTATGACCGGATCTGTCGCCTGTAATCCTAACTGCTTGAGAGGCTGAGTTCTAAAGATCAAGGTTCAAAGCCAGCTGGGGCAGATAAATCCCAGAGACTCATATGTCCCATTAACCAACAAAGAAAAAAAAAAAAAAAAGCCAGAAAAGAAGGAGTGGCTCATGTGGTAGAGCACCAGCCTTGAGTGAAAAAGCCAAGCACGACCCCAAGCCCCAGGCGAGCGGCACCGTGCGGGGCGGCCCTCCCACAGGTGATTCCGTCCTGAGCTGGCGGGAATGTCCCTTCTGTTCAGGTGGTGCACAAAGTATTTTCTCAACGTTCCTTTTTTTTTTCTTTTCTTTTAAAAAGAGGAGAGTTTGGGGTCCCCTTGCATTGTTGACCTCTGAAGTGTGGCCAGCCGTGAAGCCAGGAGAGACTTCGGTGAAAAGCACCCCCATGCCCGCCCCTGGGGGCACAACTCGCAGTTGACATTTTGCTGGACTTCGAGGCAGCGTTCTCTTCCTTAATAGAGTTACATTCCTAGCACTTCAAGGATTCCTAGGAGGTCAGTCACTACTCCCAGAGGCAAGCAAGTGTGCAAATACCATCTGTTCCCTGGGCACCCCTGTGGTACTCAGAAAGAACTTTGGATGGGAGTTGCCATAACCTCAGCTCCTAAAAAAAGACCGCGGGGGGGGGGGGGGGGGGGGGGGGCAGGGAAGAAAGGCATGAGTTTTCTAAAGAGGACTTCCTGCCAAACTGGTGTACAGGTCTCTTCAGATTTCCTTTTGCTAACTCTAGCCAATGGAGCACTCATTTGCTGTGGTTTGGGTTGGTTGGGTGTGTTTTTGTTTTTTAGTTTTGTCTCTTGCTTATTTTTGTGCTAGCAATGTAGCTTGAACTCAAGGCCTGGATTCTGTCACTTACTTAGCTTTTTCATTCAAGGCTGGTGTTGTGCCATTTGAGCCACACCTCCATTTCTGGCTTTTAAACTGGTGAATTGAAGATAAACGTTCCATGGACTTTTTCCTGCCTGGGCTGGCTTCACACTTCTATCCTCACACCTCAGCCTCCTGAGACAGCGGGCTGCGGCAACTTCATTCATTTGTTTATAGATTTCTCCAACCACACTAGAAACACCGGGGGGCAGGATACTTCGCTGTGAAGGGCTGTCCTGGGCACTGAGGGGGAGGTACTAATCAGCAGCACCCCTCATCTCTACCCACTAGATATCAGTAGCCCCCCTCTCACTCCTAATTAAGAGAATGGAAAATGTCTCCAGGGATTGCCATACACCCTGTGGGGGGCAAAGCTCCCAGATGAGAATCACTGGGGTGTGGAGGTGTTGGGCAAGTGAACAAATATTAATGAAACGCTTGTTAGATCTGAAACAGCCCATAACCCCCCAGCTGACGGCCAAGCGTGGTAGGAATAGGAGGAGGTTAAAATTAGCTCCAGGGAAGAAAGGTGTGACCGCAGGTGAAGTGCAGAAGTACGGAGGGGAAGTGTGTTATGAACGGGCGGCAGCTGTGGGAAGCCGGAGGCTTCTGGAAAAGGGATACCCATCTTCTTTTTTTTTCTTGCCAGTCTTGGGGCTTAAACTCAGGGCCTGGGCACTGTCCTGAGCTTCTTTTTGCTCAAGGCTAGCACTCTACCGCTTGAGCCACAGCACCACAGTTGACTTTTCCTGTGTATGTGGTACTACGGAATGGAATGCAGGGTTTCACACACGCTAGGCAAGCACTCTTCTACTAAGCCACATTCCCAGACCCCCATCTTTTTTTTTTTTTGGTCAGCCACAGGGGCCTGAACTCTGAGCCTAGACGCTGTCCTTGAGCTTTCAGCTCAAGGCTAGCGCTCTACCACTTGAGCCACAGTGCCACTTTCAGCTTTTTTTGCTTATGTGGTGCTGAGGAATCGAACCCAGGACCTCATGCATGCAAGGCATGCACTCTACCACTGAGCCACCTTCCCAGCCCTCTTTTTTAAAAAATAAAGATTTTAGCAATATGATTTATTTGAGAAGAAAGTATTTAAAAGGTTAAATAATGTGTACCCACACACATTAAGCAAGTAAACTAGAATAATCTCCTTTGACCTTCTGACCCTCTATAAACTTGGCTATCCATCTTCCAAGGAAGTATTAACTGGCTCATACCTGTAATCCTAGCTACTCTGGAGGCTGAGATCTGAGGATCATGGTTTGAAGCCATGAAAGGAAAAGTCGATGAGACTTGTATCCCCAAATAATCTATAATAAGATGGAAGCAGAGCTATAGCCTAAGTATTAGAGCACTAGTCTTGAGTAATAAAGTTCAGGGACAGTGCCCAGGTCCTAAGTTCAAGCCCCAGAACTGGCACACACACAAAAAAAACAAAGCCTTGAGGCATATCTCAAGTGGTAGAGCACCAGCTGTGAGCCAGAAAGGCCAGCAAGAGCTCTAGGATTGGAGTTCAAGCTTTAGTACCAGCAAGGGCACACACATGCACACACACACAGAGTTCATACCAGCAGGACAAGATGGCCACACAATTTTAATCTCAGAATTTAGGGAGGCTGAGGCAGAAAGATTGGGAGTTTGAGACCAGCATGGTCTATCCCAAAACAGTAAAGTTCAAATCAGAAGGTGGAACTGGATTGAACTGGTGAACTAGAACAAAGTCCCAAGACTCTAAGGCTGCCCTTGGAAGCTTTAGAGGAACTAGCCACAACTAGCCACAGGCCAGTCTTTCCAGTCCATTCATCTTGCTTAGAACCAAGTATGGAAGTTACATTTTCCTCTGCTAGGCCTCACTTTCTTTCTTTCTTTTTCTTTTTTTCTTTTGTCGGTCATGACGCATGAACTCTGGGCCTGGACGCTGTCCCTGAGCTCTTTAGTTCAAGGCTAGGACTCTACCACTTGGAGCCACAGCACAGCACCACTTCCGGTTTTCTAGTGGTTTATTGGAGATAAGAGTCTCATGGACTTTCCTGCCTGGGCTGGCTTTGAACCGCAATCCTCAGATCTCAGCTTCCTGAGTAGCTAGGATTACAGGGGTGAGCCGCCAGCACCTGCTGGGACTGGCTTTCTTGTGTCTCTCATTGTAATATTCTGATTTTCCTTGAGGAATAATCCAATATAGGGTCATGAAGTTGGGATGAAAATGGACCAAAGTCTCCAAGAGTGGACACAGAAGCCAGGACTGACCTGTCACAGCATTGTATTCTCTTGCTTGAACTTGATTGGTCCAGAGAGAAAGCACATGACCCGAGCCAGACCAATTAACTTCAAGTATGAGATGTCACTAAAAGTTAAGAATGAGAAAGAAAGGCTTATCACCAGGGATCCTACCCTGGTGGATGCAAGCTTAGTACTGGTGGCTTTTTTTTTTTTTTTTTTTTTTTGCTACTTCTTGGCTATAGAAGCAGCCTGAGAATAAAGCCAAGAGGGATGGAAGCAGAGCCTGGAGTTGGTAAGACACAAGGCTGGAGACAATGCCAAGACTCCCAGTCCAGTTTTGCCTGAGCGGAGGTCACTCCCAGCCCCTGCATCTTCCCCCTCCCCTCTCCCCGTCCTCCGAAGCGTCTAAGCTTGGTTTTGACTTGCAAAGCAATAACTCCTAGCCAATATATCATGTGACCCAGGTACCATGGCTACCTTTATTGAATCCAGAACCAAGTTCCTAACCAATGGCAACTGATGGAAGGGAACAAATCCTCTGCTTTTCTGCACAAAACTACAAAAGGAAACAGGTCTGACTTCTTTATTCCAACTGTGCTTGAGATGTGGGTAACTTGTGTGACTAGTGGGCTTTGGAAAGAATGTCAAAGATGTTGCCCATGACACCCCTTCCCCTTGTTCTGGTACTGGGGGTTGAACTTAAGAGTTTGGGGCTGGGAAGGTGGCTCAGTGGTAGAGCACTTGCCTTGCATGCAAAAGGGCCTGGGTTCAATTCCTCAGCACCACATAAGCAAAAAGAAAAAAGCTGGAAGTGGTGCTGTGGCTCAGGTGGTAGAGCGCTAGCCTTGAGCTGAAGAGCTGAGGGACAGCGCCCAGGCCCAGAGTTCAGGCCCCACAACCAGACCACCCCCCCAAAAAAAAAGAGTCTGGACATTGTCCCTGAGCTTTTTTGTTCAAGGCTGATGCTCTTACCTCTTGAGCCACTGCTCCATGTCTGATTTCTTGGTGGTTAATTGACGATGATTCTCAGACTGTCCTGTGTGGACTGGCTTTAACCATGACCATCGAATCTCAGCCTCCTGAGTAACGAGGGTTACAGGCATGAGCTACCAGTCCCAGGGGCCTTTTCTGCACTTGTTAAGTTCTTCCTAACTGTTAGACACACACAATTCCTTCTCCATTGTGGGGGCGTGCCCCCGTGGAGTTTTGAGTGACCCAGCCTTGGGTGGTAGAAATCAGCTTGCTCTAGAGGGGAAACTGTGGGCACAGTTTAGCCAGGGTCTCCCATCAACCTCATAAATAGTACTTGTCCCATACATTCTGGCTGCCTGCCTCCTGCCTCCATTTCAGAGTGGGCTTAGAGTCCTGGAAAGGTCAGGACACACCTGTCAACCTAGCTACTCAAGAAGGTGAGCTAGCAAGATCTGCCAGCCTAAGCAGAAAAGTCCATGAGACTCTTATTTCCAACAAACCACCAAAAAGCCAGAAGTAGAGCTGCGGCTCAAGTGATAGAACAGCCAATCTAGAGCAAAAAAAAAAAAAAAAAAAAAAAGATAAAAAAGGATATAAGGCCCTGAGTTTAAACCCCAATACTGGCACTAACACACAAAATGTTTGGGGAGACAAAGAACATAATTCCATTATGACCCTGATTAAATTCTAAAAGGGTCATTACAATATCCTCTTCAGAAAACTCAGACACAAAGATTGATGTTTGGAGGAGCTAAAAGAACACGTGGAGATCCAATTTCTATTGTAGTCAGGATCCAGGGCCTCCAGGTAACTGTAGGTCAAGCGAATTCTTAATCTGGGTGATTTGTGATAGCTGGAATTGTTGGGCAGGATTTTAACTGGCAAAGGCCTGGGGGCCAGGGCCTCTGGGCTGGCCTTGGCCTTGACCTAGCCTGCCTGAGCACAGTTTTGACCTCAGCTGGCAGCTGGAACACGGGATTAGATTATTGAGGAGAAAGCCCGTTGGTCCCACCCTGGGGAGGAGGCTTCCCTGACCGAGGGCAGATCTTGGGCTCTGAGAGCTGCAGGCTGGTGGGCAGGAGGTTCTGCTTGTTGCCTAGCAGGTTGACTCTAGTTTGTTTATTGCAGAAGCTCTGACCCTAGCAGTGGACCCGGGAGGCCCAGTCTCTGACTTTCACCCACAGACTGGAGTATGGTTTTATTCAAGAAAACAAAGAGAAGAACAGTGAGTGGCCTTATGGTATAGCAGTCATGCTTTTGGGTGTAGGCAGGGACAGCTTAAACTAAGAAGGAGGGGAAATTGGTCTGTTCAAGAAGTCCAGGAAGCCAGGTTGCCCGAGGCTCACGCCTCTAATCCTAGCTACTCAGGAGGCTGAGAGCTGAGGATCACAGTTCAAAACCAGCTCTGGGAGGAAAGACCATGAGACTCCTATCTCCAATAAACCACCAGAAAATCGGAAGTGGTGCTGTAGTTCAAGTGGTAGAGCACTCACCTTGAGCTGAAGAGCTGAGGGACAGAGCTCAGACCCAGAGTTCAAGCCCCAGGACCACCACCACCACCACCAAAAATACATGCTTGGTCATACTACCAGAAAAGAGACAAATAGAGAAAGACCAGCTGCTTGAACTGGAGGAAGACAGGTGTTTTTTTGTTTGTTTGTTTGTTTGTTTTTTATTGTTGCTGTTGGTCATGAGGCTTGAACTCAGGGCCAAGGTGCTGTCACTGAGCAATTTTGCTCAAGGCTAGTGCTCCACCACTTTGAGCCACAGGGCCATTTCTGGTTTTCTGGTGGCTAACTGGAGAGAAGAGTCTCACTGCCTCTGGTGCCTGTAGCTCATGCTTATAATTCTAGCTACTCAGGAGGCTGAGATCTGAGGATTCCTATTCAAAAGCCAGCCTGGGCAGGAAAGTCTGTGACACTCATCTCTAATTAACCACCAGAAAATGGGAAGTGGAGCTGTGGCTCAGAGCACTAAAATCTTGAGCAAAGGAGCTCAGGGATAGGCCTTGGGTTCAAGCTCCATGACTGACAAAAAAAAGAAAGAAATTAGCTCCCTAACTTACTTAAATAGAACAATAAATTTGTGTGTGTGTGTGTGTGTGTGTGTGTGTGTGTGTGTGTGTGTGTGTGTGTGTGTGTGTATGCATGCCAGTACTGGGACTTGAACTCAGGGTCTGGGCATTACCACTGAGCTTTTCTGCTCAAGGCTAGGATTGTAGGCATTGTAATGAGCCTCCACAATGAGCCACTGGCACCTGGCCCTGAATGTTTTCTCTTTTAAACATTCTCTATAACACAGGCTCTTTTGTTAGTTCATAGGTGCGACTGTTAATTACTAGAGAACAACAAAATAGAGCAAACCGGAATGTCAAAAGCTAACCGGTGACTCATTCAAATATAGAAAGAATACGTAACAAACATTTATTCATCTTGACAGAAATAAACAGTAAGATAGTGAGACAGACTGAGAGAACATTTTGAGAAAGTAGGAAACTTGGTTAGATGCAAACTGGTTAATCTCCAACAGGGCAGTAAGAATTGTAAGCCCTGACCCCAATAGCTCACACCTGTCATCCTAGCTACGCAAGAGGCTGAGACCTGAGGATCACAGTTCAAAGCCAGCCTGGGCAGAAAAAATCTGTGAGACTCTTAACTCCAATTAATTACTAAAAAAGTAGAAAGTAGAGCTGTGGCTCAAGTGGTAGAGTGCTTGCCTTAAGCTGAAGAGCTCAGGGACAGAGTTCAAGCCCACAACTGACCCCCCCCCCAAGAAAAAGAATCTGAGTCTTTAATCAATAGTAAATAGCAAGGCAAATGGACATGCATTTTTCTGGCTGAAATAATGTGATTAATGGGCCAAATCTGCCATTTTATTAATTTTTTTTTTGGGGGGGGAAGGGAGAGGTAAGGCTTGAACTCTGGACCTAGATGTTGTCCCTGAGATTTTATACTCAAAGCTGGCACTCTTCCACTTGAGTCACACCGCCACTTCCAAATTTTTGCTGGTTTATTGGAGATAAGAGTCCCACAGACTTTTCTGTTTTCTGCTCCAGCTGGCCTCAGATCCTCAGATCTCAGCCTCCTGAGTGGCTGAGATTAGCCAGGCGCGAACCCACTGGGTTATGGCAACCTGCTGGGTTTTCTCACAGAATAGGGCATTGGACTTGGGAGTGAGGACTCCCGTCGGGGCTCCACCTCCTAGCACACCTTCATTAGGGAGTTTTCTTGGGAGGGAAAGACGTTCTAATTGTAGAGCTGTTGCTCATTGTCGACGCTATCATCTGATCAATGCTGTCCCCTGGCACCTGGTGAATGCTCATTCAGACAAAGGAAGTTTTCTCCCATTCAAGGTCAGCCCTGGGAGAAGACTCAAGTTTTGGTGACAGAGACTGTCACCTACAGGTACAAAGTGGAATTGCAAGAGTGCAACCTGATAATCTTTGGAAAATGTCCCACTTTCAGGCAAGATGAAGTTAGTTTTCTATTTAGCCTTTTTTTTTTTTTTTTTTGGTCCAGTCGTGGGGCCTAAACTCTGGACCTGGGCGCTGTCCCTCAGCTCTTCAGCTCAAGGCTAGCGCTCTACCACTTGAGCCACAGCGCCACTTCTGGCTTTTTTTCTTTTTGCTTATGTGGTGCTGAGGAATCGAACCCAGGGCTCAGGCATGCAAGGCAAGCGCTCTACCACTGAGCCACCTTCCCAGCCCAGCCCTTTTTTTTTTTTTTTTTTTTTTAAATTGTGAGAATACCGTACAGAGTCTTTTTTTTTTTTTTTTTTTGTCCATCAGTATCATCCTGTCCTTTCACAGAGAGGAGCCCGGGTTCTTACTCCAATGTAGGAAATACCTTGTGTCATCTTCTGCCCCATTTGCAGAGGCTGCATTGCATTTGGGGGCCCGGGCACTAGAAGCCATGTTCAAGGTCACACAGTTACTATGGAGTCTGAGCCCAAACACTGATTGTAGTGCTTTTTCTACCAAAAAAGATTGTTTGTTTGTTTAGAATAGTTCCAGAGCCAGGTGACAGTGGCTCATGCCAGTAATCCTCACTAATCAGGAGGCTGAGACTTGAGGATTTATATTCAAAGCCAGCCTAGGTAGGAAAGTCTGTGAGACTTTTATCTCCAATTAAGTACCAAAAGAGCTGGAGGTGGAGCTGTGGCTCAAATGGGTAGACTACTAGTCTTGAGAAAAAAAAAAAAAAAGGTTCAGGGACAGTGCCTGGGCCATGAGTTCAAACCCCAGGACTGGAGCACACACACACACACACACACACACACACACACACACAAACAGAGGCTGGGAAGGTGGCTCAGTGGTAGATTGCTTGCCTTGCATGCCTGAGGTCCTGGGGTCCATTCCTCAGCACCACATAAGCAAAAAGAAAAAGGCCAGAAGTGGCGCTGTGGCTTAAGTGGTAAAACGTTAGCCTTGAGCTGAAGAGCTGAGGGACAGCGCCCAGGCCCAGAGTTCAGGCCCCACGACCAGACCCAAAAAAAAACAAAACAAAAAACAAACCTAACTAACCTACAATAAAATACTACTAGAGATCTATTAGACTAGCTAAAAACAGAGCCAGTAGCTCATGCCTGTAATCCTATAACTACTCAAGAGGCTGAAATCTGAGGGTGGTGGTTCAAAGCTAGCTAGGCTGACAAATCCATGTGACTTTTTGTCTCTAACCAGCAAAAATCCAGAAGTGGCTCAAGGAGTAGAGCACCAGCCCCGAGTCCAAGTCCCAGCATTGATGCAAAAGAAAAAAAAAGGCAAACAAAATTGGCTATCACGATTGCTGAGAGGTGCAGTAGCTGCTGAAATTCTTACACTGCTGATAGCAATGCAAAATTGGATAGTCACTCGGAAAAGAAAAAGTAAACAAAAAATGTGGGCAGTTTCTTCTAAATTTAAATTCACGCTGACTGTCTAACCCAGAAATCTCACTCCTCCTAAGTATGAGCCCAAGAGAAAGGAAAACATATGTTCACACAAATCTTTATGTGAATGGATATTGTGGTTTTTATTTGTAACCACTGAAAATAGAGAAAGCCTGAGAAAAATCCCTTCACCCAATGGACGTGAATGGGTGAACAATTTACTACAGTTTGGAATACGAGTCAGGAAAGGAACAGAGAAAAACTCCCTGCACCCATGGCTAGGGCAATGGACAATGTTACTACAACTGCATAATTGGGAACGGAGGTCCTCTAGCAAATGCCACTGGAGAAGCATGCAGAAGAATGAATTGGGTCTTACCTTAGAAAGCACACAGCAGGGGCTGGGAAGGTGGCTCAGTGGTAGAGCGCTTGCCTTGCATGCCTGAGGCCCTGGGGTCTATTCCTCAGCACCACATAAGCAAAAAGAAAAAAGCTGGAAGTGGCGCTGTGGCTCAAGTGGTAGAGCGCTAGCCTTGAGCTGAAAAGCTGAGGGACAGCGCCCAGGCCCAGAGTTCAGGCCCTGTGACTGGATCCCCCCCCCAAAAAAAGCACACAGCAACATTAACCCAAAATAGATTAAAGATCTAAATGGGAAAGCTAAAACTATTACCCTTCTAGAAGAAAACAAAGGACCAGCTTCAGGCTGTTTTATTTAGCAATGATTTCTTGGTTAGGATGCTAAAACTATTGGCAATAAAAAAGAATTCCTAAAAACTTCCATCCATCAAAGCAAACAACCAACCTCGTGAAGGGCAACTCATGGAATAGGAGAAAAGATTTGCACATTTTTTTGCCAAAGATTTTGCTCTGCATAAGAGTTAACTGTGGCCAGACACCGGTGGCTCACGCCTGTCATCCTAGCTACTCAGGAGCTGAGATCTGAGGATCACGGTTCAAAGCCAGCTCGGGCAGGAAAGTCCATAAGACTCATCTCCAATGAAACACAGGGAAACCGGGAGTGGCGCTGTGGTTCAAGTGGTACAGCGCTCGCCTAGAGGCTCAGGGACTGTCCAGCCCAGAGTTCAAGCCCGAGGACTGGCAAAAAAAAAAAAAAAAGTGTGACTTTCCGACCTGAGAAGGCTTCGAACCGCGATCCTCAGATCTCAGCCTCCAGAGTAGCTAGGATCTCAGGCGTGAGCCGCCGGGCCGGCAGGAATGACATTTTTGAACGGAGCGCGGCAGTTCGCTGAGGACCACCAACTCGGTCTGCGGACCCGGACGCAAGCCACGCCCCTTCCCCGCCCCGCCCCTCTCCCAGCAACGCCCGCTGCCTGACCGACCCCCTTCCCATGTCGCCTCGCGCGGGGTTGTCGCGGTTGCCAGGGCAACGCGCCGGCGGTGGCGCGGGTGGCGCGAGCGGCCCCGGCTCCGCAGCGCCATGGCGCCGCCAGGCCTCCCCGCGCTCGTGCTGGCGCTCCTGGGCTGCGCGGCCGCGGTGAGCGCGCAGGCCGCGGCCACGCCGCCGGCCACCGCCGAGGGCCTCAACTCCACCGCGGCGGCCCCGGCCACTCCCGGAGCTTCTCCGCCGCCGGCGACCCTGGGGTCCCCCCGGGCGCCGCGGCTCCCCTCCGGTCCCAGGCCCGCCCCGGTCACGGACGGTGCGTACCGAGAGCCAGTTCCTGGAGATCCGGATCCGGCGTGGAGGGCGGGGGAGGAGAGCCAGCGTTAGTGCTCAGGGCCAGAAATGAGGACTCCCCGCCGAGGAAATGCAGTGGAAGTTTCTGGGTAGTGGTGGAAGTGAACCCCCGGGCGGCCCTGAACTTTTCATTATCCTAGCTGCTCGGAAAGCTGAGTTCTGAGGATCGAGGTTCAAATCCACCCGGGGCAGGAAAGTCCATGCAACTCTTCCACTGAAACACCGAAACCGCTGGAAGTGGAGTTGTGCCTCAAACGGCAGAGCATTAGCCTAGGCCCTGAGTTCAAGCCCCGGGTACACACACACGTAATGCAGACCTCCCAGTGGTCATCGTTAGTATGTAACAGTTGCTAAGTGGGGAGATTTCTGCTTCTCTTCCATGCTCTCTTGTAAATCACCAGAGCGATGTTAAGCCCCTGAGCCATGGTGAGAATAGGTATGCCAGTTCTTAAACCCGTGTAGTCATCAGCATCATCTGACAAGTACGGTGATTCAGGTTTCTTATTCAGCTTATCAAAGTGGAGTTAGACTCCAAACAGAACTTCCAAACAAGTCAAACAAAGAGCCACTTTGTGAGACCTGAGAGATGAAGGGTTCAAACGAACTCGTTTCCACTTGGCAGATTTCCCCACAAGCGCAGCACAGTACAGTGCCCCTTTCCTATGACACCGACTAAGACACCTGGTGTAGGTAGGGGGCAGTCACCCCCTGCTGATTGACCTACTCTTCTTCCTGCAGTTGCCTCTCTGTGTGTCTGTGACTTGTCCCCAGCCCAGTGTGACATTAACTGCTGCTGTGATCCCGACTGCAGCTCCACGGATTTCAGTGTCTTCTCTTCTTGCTCAGTTCCAGTCATTACGTAAGTGTACAACCTGTGTGTGTGTGTGCGCACACACGAGGCACTGATGCTTTACTACTTGCACCACATCTCCACTTCCAGCTTTTTTTTTTTTTTTTTTGGTCTGTGGGGCTTGAACTCTGGGCTTGGGTGCTGTCCCTGCGCTCTTCAGCTTAAGGTGATTGCTCTACCGCTTGAGCCACAGCAGCACTTCTGGTTTTCTAGTTTGGAGATAAGAGTCTCAAGGACTTTCCTGCCCAGGCAGCCTTTGAGCCTCGATCTTCAGATCTCAGCCTCCTGAGTAGCTAGGATTACAGGCCGTGAGCCACCGGTGCCCAGCTACACTTCCAGCTTTTTAATGGTTAACTGGAATACATATTTTTTTTTTTTGGGTCCGGTCGTGGGGCCTGAACTCTGGGCCTGGGCGCTGTCCCTCAGCTCTTCAGCTCAAGGCTAGCGCTCTATCACTTGAGCCACAGCGCCACTTCCGGCTTTTTTTCTTTTTGCTTATGTGGTGCTGAGGAATCGAACCCAGGGCCTCAGGCATGCAAGGCAAGCGCTCTACCACTGAGCCACCTGCCCTTTAATGGTTAACTGAAGGTAAGAGTCTCATGGACTTTCCCACTCCAGATGGCTTCAAACTGCAATCCTTAGATCTCAGCCTCCTGAGTAGCTAGGATTATAGACATGACCCATCAGTGCCAGGCTTGTATAGTACACTTCTTTTCCCTCCCTCCCTCCCTCTTTCCCTCCCTCCCTCCCTTCCTTCCTTCCTTCCTTCCTTTCTCCCTCCCTCCCTCCCTCCCTCTTTCTTTCTCTCTCTCTCTTTCTTTAGTCCTGGGGCTTGAACTCAAGGCCTGAGTGTTATCCCTGAGCTATTCTGCTCAAAGCTAGCACTCTACCACTTTGAGCCATAGCTCCACTTCTGGTTTTCTGGGACTTAATTGGAGATAAGTCACAGACTTTCCTGCCTGCTGGCTTTCAACCAGAATCCTCAGATCTCAGCCTCCTGAGTAGCTAGAATTTATAGGCATTAGCCATTGGTGCCTGGCTGTATGGTACATTTTTAAGCCATAAATCTTCTAGATCATCTCCACTTGGACTCTCACAATCCTCTGAAGATGGCTTTATTTAAGGACCAAAAAAAAATTTTTTTTTTTTGGGTCAGTCGTGGGCCTTGAACTCAACCTGAGCCCTGTCCCTCAGCTCTTCAGCTCAAGGCTAGCACTCTACCACTGGAACTACAGCACCACTTCCAGTTTTCTGATTGTTTATTGGGGATAAGAGTTTCACATACTTTCCTGCCCGGGCTGCTTTTGAACCACAATCCTCAGATCTCAGCCTCCTGAGTAGCTAGGATTACAGGCATGAGCCACTGGCGCCCAGCAAGACCAGAATTTTTTTTGGGGGGGTCCGGTCGTGGGGCCTGAACTCTGGGCCTGGGCACTGTCCCTCAGCTCTTCAACTCAAGGCTAGCGCTCTACCACTTGAGCCACAGCGCCACTTCCGGCTTTTTTCTTTTTGCTTATGTGGTGCTGAGGAGTCGAACCCAGGGCCTCATGCATGCAAGGCAAGCACTCTACCACTGAGCCACCTTCCCAGCCCAAGACCAGAAAATTTTGATCCATTCTTATACTTATAAACAATGTCTGTGTGTATGCATGTGTGTGTGCGAGCCTGTCCTGGGGCTTGAATTCTGAGCACTGTCCCGGAGATTTTGTGCTCAAGAGCAGCGCTCTAGCATTTGAGTCACAGCCCCACTTCCGGCTTTTTTGGTGGTAAGTTGGAGTCTTAGGGACTTTATTGCCCAGGCTGGTTTTGGACCTCAATCCTAAGATCTCAGTCTCCTGAATAGCTAGAATGACACGTGTAATCAGATTGGTACCTGGCCAATTGAAGCACTAAAGAAGTTTCTTATCATTGGTATGGAGTTTCCAGGTTTACTTGCATCAAACTTATACGCTATAACAAGATTTCCTTAAAAATGATGATAAAGAGCTGACGCCTGTAATCCTAGCTACTCAGGAGGCTGAGATCTGAGGATCGCGGTTCAAAGCCAGCCTGGGCAGGAAAGACCGTGAGACTCTTATCTCCAATAAACCACCAGAAAACCAGAAGTGGCCCTGTAGCTCAAATGGTAGAGCACTCGCCTTGAGCTGAAGAGCTGAGGGACAGCGCCCAGGCCCAGAGTTCAAGCCCCACGACCAACAACAAAAAAATGATGATGAAGTTGGGTGCTGGTGGCTTCTGCCTGTAATCCCAGCTACTCAGGAGGCTGAGATCTGAGGATCACAGTTCAAGGCCAGCCTGGGCAAGAAAGTCCAAGAGACTCTAATCTCCAATAAACCACCAGAAAACCAGAAGTGGTGCTATGACTTAAGTGGTAGAGCGCTTACCTTGAGCTGAAGAGCTGGGGGACAGCGCTCAGACCCAAAGTTCAAGCCCCACAAATGATCCAAGAAAAAAAATGATTGTGATGACTATTTTGTTAGAGGAAAAAAAAGCTTCAACTGCTAAACATTGTAGCGGCTAACAGTTCACATGCAAGCACATGACAGGCTTTAAATCATCATGCTAAGACTGTGTGCTTCTGCTTTGGAATTTAATGCTATTATTCTTTGTAACTTTCAGGGGCGATCACCAGTTTTGCAGTCAAAAAGCAGCCGTCTACTCACTGAATTTCACAGCAAACCCTCCACAGAGGGTGTTTAAACTTGTTGACCAGATCAATCCATCCATTTTCTGCATTCATATTACAAACTGTAAGTATTTAATGCCAGTCTACTTTGTGAATCCTTATAAAGTTTTCTTTTCTTTTCTTTTTTGCCAGTCCTTGGCTTGATGGGCCTGGGCACTGCACCTGAGCTCTTCAGCTCAAGGTGAGAGCTCTACCACTTGAGCTACAATGTCACTTCCTGTTTTCTGGTGGTTTATTCGAGATAAGAGTTCCATGGACTTTCCTGCCCGGGCTGGCTTTGAACTGCGATCCTCAGATCTCAGCCTCTTGAGTAGCTAGGATTACAGGCATGAACCACCTGGTGCCTGGCTGAGTTCTTTCTTTACTTGATTTCCAAGGCATTTCAACTGTAACCTGCACAGGAATCCAGATTTACATGTATACATGTGAGTTTTAGGTTATTTCCTCTTGTGTAATGGTTGAAAATCAGGTCTATGTTAGAAGAGTACCTGTGGTTTCTATTTCCTTTTTCTTTTTATTTTTACTAAGATTATTTGCATGAAAGCAGGATCTTTATTTTTATCTGAGTATTTAGTTCCAGTAAATCTAAGTGTGAAATGTCCTCAACATGTCAAAGATCAGAGACACATTTATGGTTTCATCAGTATATGTGTATCGTGGGCAGGTGGGGGCATGCGTGCGTGCGTGTGCGTGCATGCATGCCAGTTTTAGGGCTTGAGCTTGGGGCCTAGTTGCCATCCCTTAGCCTTTTTGCTCAAAGCTGGTGTTCTATCCCTTGAGCCATACCTCCAATTCAGCTTTTTGGTGATTAATTGGAGATAAGAGTCTCTTGGATTTGTCTGCCTAGGCTGGTTTTGGACCCCTATGCTCAGATCTCGACCTCCTCAGTAGCTAGGATTACAGGCATGAGCCACCAGCACTTGGCTAAATTTCATCATCTTCCTTCAGTGTCTATTTTGTTGTTGTGATTGAGAACAGGCATTACACTCTGATCTGTTACCTGCAGTGACACAGCTGACCAGTGATTGGCCGTTCTCTGCCATACCGCCAGCCCAGCCAGCAGGCCCGTCCTCATTCCCCCTCTCTCCATGGCCATCGGGGAGCCTCTCCTCTGCTCCCAAGAGGCAGCAGCAGACTCCATGGCAGATTCAGTCTCTGTGGAGACTGGAGTAGATGAAGGGCTCTTCTTGGCTGGCGTGGCTTCTGTTCTGCCATTTCCATGTAGGCGTCAGGAACCATTCCTGCCCCACAGTCAGAAGCAGGAAGTCTGTTTATTTAATAAGGCTCGGGAAATCCTGGGTGCAGGAAATATGCAAAAAGATTCTTCCTGCTTAACACTACAGCTTCTAGACCATGACAGGTGTCATATCGAATATCCATGTTTATGCTGATGTAAAATACTTTTTCCCTAATAACAGATAAACCCGCACTGTCCTTTACTGATCCGGAAGTGCCCAATGAAAACACTTTTGACAGATCCATGAAGACACCTAGTGGTTTCATGTCCAATATGGAATCAGATGTTTCTCTTACAACCATTCGGGAAGCTGCAAACACTGCAAACTATAAGGTGAGCCTGAACTGTGTCCTTGTGCTCTTGTAAGGTAACTGTCAATGCGTAACCCAGGACTGCCTCCCTGGATACAGAGACTTGGTATTGTGCTCTAAAAAAACGTAGTATTTGTGCCTTTGAGTTAAAGATGATGGAAATTAAAGCTGAATATTTAAATTCTGGATGTAGGATTGATTTCAGTTCATTGCCACTGTGGTAAGCTTTGTTTTCATCTCTGCAGAATTCTGCTCTATCAACCTTAAAAGATACAGAATTCATCTGGGCACCAGTGGCTCATGCTTATAATCCTTATAATCCTAGCTACTCAGGAGGCTAAGACCTGAGGATTGTGGTTTGAAGCCAGTCCAGGCAGGAATGTCTGTGAGACTCCAGTTAACTACAGAAAACTGGAAGTAGAGCTGTGACTCAAGTGGTAGATCATTAACCTTGAGCACCAAAGCATAGGGACAGTGCCCAGGTCCAGAGTTCAAGTCCCAGGACTGGCACAAAAAAAAAAAAAGAGAGAGAGAAAAAGAATAAGAGCTGGGCGCAGGTGGCTCACGCCTATAATCCTAGCTATGTGGGAGGCTGAGATCTGAAGAATGCAGCCAGCCTGGGCAGCAAAGCCCAATAAATCACCAGAAAAAATGGAAGTGGAGCTGTGGCTCAAGTGGTGGAGCACTAGCCTTGAGCTGAAGAGCTGAGGGACAGCGCGCAGGCCCCGAGTTCAAGCCCCATGACCTACCAAAAAAAAAAAAAAGGTTGAAATCAGCACTGTTGCATCTTTAATCCCAACACTTGGGAGGTTGAAGCAGGAGGATTAAGAGTTGAGTCCAGGAGTTGAAGACTAGCTTTGGCCACACAGTGATACCAGGGCCATGCTGTGTGGCCCCTCGTGGGCATGCAAGTCAACGGTGACGGAAAGCCTGAGAACACTGTAACCAGTGCAGGTGGTTGTGTCTGTAGTACAGGTTCACTGTGTAGTACATGTGTTCACTGTGTTTGTAGTATGGGGATCCTGTGCAGATTTCACATGCGTCTTCGCCTTCATTTCTGCGGCTTCCTTCGCCTCTCACGTCATCTCTGTGCACTGACAGCAATCCTGCAGGTAGGAGGCCCCCTGTTCTTTCTCCCTCTGACGCTTTGCTGGTGGCGGTAGTTGTAGCCAAACAGGCTACAACTTTGGGCACAGAACCTTCGGGCCAGCAGAGGCCTCCTAGTTCAGGCCTCCAAGCCCAGCCACACTTGAGGACTTTGGAATGTGTGTATGTGTGTGTGTGCCACACACACACTTTGTGTTCTTGCTTGGCTCAAGGCTGGCACTCTACCACTTGAGCCACAGCTCTACTTCTGGCTTTTGTGTGATTAATTGGAGATAAGAGTCTCATGGGCTTTCCTGTCCTGGCTGGCTTCACACCACAATTCTGAAATCTCAGTATCCTGAGTAGCTAGGATTACAGATGTGAGCCACAGCTCCAGGCCATAACATAAACATTTTATGTGCATCTTTTCTTTTGCTTACACAGACTATTTCTGAAAGATGTCCCAGCAACTCTATGCTGGCACCTCTGGGGGAGGGGCTGGGGCCGGACTGGAGCATCCGGGGTCCTCTGGGCCTCTTGTGAATTTGGCGCATGCATTACCTAGTTGAAATAGAGCTTTGCAGCCCTGTGTTAGACAGCATTGCTGCGTTCCAGCTGTTTGGGTTTCCGATGGGGGCTGACGCTTTCTTCTCTGTGTCCTCGCCCGGCCGGGAATGTTACGATCTCCAGGGTTTCTGATGAACATGGCTGTTGCGTGCACCCGCAGGGTGCGTGTGGAGCAGTGTGGAGAAACCGAGGCCCTGAGCATGGCTCACTACAGCAGCCCTGTGATTTTGGGGGTGAGTGGAACTGGTTTGTTGTATAATTCAGAATAAGATAAGCACAGAATCATTTCAGTGACCAACCTTTAACTGTCTCTTCCCCGCACTTAGGTTCTAACTATTATGAAAGCAATTTTGGGAATCATTTTTGTCTATACAGCTAGATCATGTATTCTTTCATTCATTGATAGCGACATGCAGTAGTGTCTGTCTGTGAATCAGACAAGTCATGAAAGCCTCATGGTGACAGCCACCATGCTGGGGTGAGAAGCCGTCTCTCGGCGGAGCCCTCGGTCTCTGGCTGGCTGAGGAGCCGGGCGGCGGGGAGAGCAGGAAGGAGCTGCTGAGTCTGGAGCTGCTGAGTCCGGCTCCATCTCCTAATGGCGTTGGGTCAGAGTAAGCGAGCCAGCCCCACTCGCCACGGCTCCACTTCCGGCTGTTTGCTGGTTAACCGGCAATGAGTCTTACAAACTTTTTTGCCCAGGGTGGCTGTGAAGCTCGATCCTCCCACGTCAGCCTCCTGAGCAGCCAGGTTACAGCGTGGGCCACCGGCGCCGGCTGGACAAGGCCACGAGGCCTGTGAGCTCTTCAGGCCATTTGACTTCTGGGCTGTCCTGAAGGCGTGTGGGTACCACACTGGCCCAGACCTGTCTCCCGCCCTCCCCCTGAAGCTGAGGCTGAAGGTGGCCAGGAGGTGGGGGGAGGCGCGCCCCTCCCAGAGGAGAACCCTACTGCACTGCCCGGCAGGCGGAAGCGTGGCATGGGTTGGACGCATAGCAGGAAACTAGCTGGAGGCTGGGGGCTTTGGGGCGGCCACAGTGACCAGAAGGGTGGGACCTGCATCTGTTCTACCCCAGGCTAGTGCTTGGTGCCCACAGGGAATAATGATGGGAGCCAAGGCCTGTGACTGCGACCTTGAACCAGCAAGAAAGGCTGTGGAAATGGTCTCTTTGTTGTCCTTATCAAATTTGTTGTTTCTTTTATTCCTAGGTGCCTAATTCAGCAACACATGTAAGTACTGCCTCTTTCCTCCTTCCTTCCTCCCTCCTTCTCCCTTCCGTCTTCTTTCCTTCCTTCCCTCCCTCCCTTCTTCCTCCCTCCTACCTCCTTCCTTCCTTCCTCCCACCCTCCCTTTTTCCTTCCGTCCTCCCTCCCCTCTTCCCTTCTTCCTTCCTTGCTCCCTTTGCTGATACCAAAGTTTGAACTCAGCACCTCACCTTGAGCCATGCCTGCAGCCTAGCTTTTTGCTGGCTGTGTTGGGAGATGGAGTCTCACAGATGTCTGGCTGGGCTGGCTTTGAACTACTATTCGTAGATCTCTGCCCCTGAGTAGAGCAGGACAGGGATCTGGCACGGAGCAGCCCGTGTGTGACGGGCAGCTTGGGGCTCCACGCAGACAAGCGTAGGAGTTAGCAGCAGGCACAACATGGGCCGAGTTTTGTCATCACAGTCAGCTAGACCTTGAGTTCAGCAGATTTCCTTCCATCCGAGTGATGCTAGAGGCACCTCCCAGCCCGGAACGATCTATGCTCATTTCGTCACACATGATGCAAGACGTGCGCACGCCCCTGCCACACGCTCCCTAGTGAGGAGCGGGGAGGCTGTTCCAAGTTGTGAACAGCAGTGTCCCTACACCCGCTCACCTGCTGTGCGGAGCACCGACGTTTTCTGCTGCATAGGCCCCGAACGTGCACTCAGCGTATCTAGCTTACCGGCTCTGCGAAGATAGTTGGGTACTTGAGGCACAAGTCAGTGTGCTTTTGTAAGTAGAGTCTACAGGAACGTTCTGTGATCCAGATGGATACCTCTGGGTAGGAATGTAAATGAGAGCGGGGAGAGAATGGTGGGAGAGATGACGGTCGATCTGCCCTATCCTGGCCTGGTGTAGCTACCAGGATGGTCACTACTGCACTTGGCTGTGGAGTGGAAAGGCGGTCTTGCTAACTTTCTTGTCCAGGCTGGCCTTGAACAGTGATCCTCCAGTTCTCAGCCTCCCAAGTAGCCAGGGTTTCAGGTGTGAGCCGCCAGCTCCCTGCCAGCTTTCTCTTCACTGTTGCCCCCTTGCAGGTCCCCATCACCATTCAGTCCATCACCATCCGTTCTCAGAATCACACGCTGCAGCGGCTGGAGGACACGGCGGTGCTGCAGCCGGCTCTCCTCACTGGCCAGGGTGGAATCTGCATTAACGTTGTTCTTGAGGTGCGCTCCCCACTTGCTCTGCCAGCTCCCGTGGCTTACGGCAAGCTCTGGACCTGGGGGGCAGTGGGGGGCCTGTCACAGGGGCCCGGCCCCTCTCGGGGTATTGGCCTGTCTCACTGGGCCCCTCTGCAGCCTCCACGAATGTGTTGTGGTTTTGTAGCTGCCGCTGCTCTGTTTATACAAACACTGAGCGCGGGAGCCAATGTGGAATTAATGCATAACTCGGGCACCAAGAGGCTCAGGTGACCCCATCTCTGGGGTGGGGCTGTGGGGGTCACTGCAGTCAGCAGAGATGAGTCGGCAGAGAAAAGTGGCAGCCCAGGGGCTTCTTTGGGTTGTAATATAGCAGGTGTGGGCACCTTTGGGGGCATCCTTTTGCTCTGTTTAGGTCAAGTACAGCCTCACGTACACAGACGCAGGGGTCATATCGTCTGCGGGCGTTGCCTTCCTCCTGGGCTCCCTCAGCGGTGTGGTGGCTGATGTGCAGCAGAAGTTTGAAATTCACTTTCTCCAGGTGAGTTGGTTCAGCTCTATTCAAGTATTTCACAGCTGTGTAAGTAAGAGTGTAACGTTATCCGGGTGCTGGTGCTCCTGCCTCTAATCCCAGCTACTCTACTCAGGAGCTGAGATCTGAGGATTAAGGCTCAAAGCCAGACTACACAGGAAACTTATCTCCAGTTAACCACTAAAAAGTCTGAAGTGGAAGTATGGCTTAAGTAGTAAAGCACCAGCTTTGAGCAAAGTAAAGGCCTGAGCCCAGACCCTCAGTTTGTTTCAGTACTAACACCAAGTTGGTTTTTGTTTTTCTTTTTTTGGTCGGCTGTGGGGCTTGAACTCTGGGCCTGGACGCTGTCCCTGCGCTCTTCAGCTCAAGGCGAGCGCTCTACCACTTGAGCCACACCATTTCCAGGGCCTCCTGCATGCGAGGCAAACACTTTACCACTGAGCCACCTTCCCAACCCCAAATCATAATTTCTTAGTGAAACAGTCATTTAGAAGCATGACTCCGTGTGGCGCTGGGTCCAGCACAAAGGGAACCTCACAGAACAGGAGGCTGGCATGTGGAGCGGGGGGTGATGGGAAGGGAAGCAGTGTGGGCCTCGAGCCCTTTCCTTTCCACCTGTTTGTCCAGCTCTGTGGTGGACCTCACACGCCCAGGGGAAGAAACCCTGTGCTGGTCACCGCCCCCAGCGTGACTGTGAACGCAGCGGGTTCCCCTGCCAGTTGCAGTGCGTGCTCATGGCGGGCTTTCTGTATTTCTCTGCAGCAACACACAAAGCCAGTTCCTGTCAGCGGAAACCCGGGCTATGTGGCGGGGCTCCCGCTGCTGGCTGGCTTTCGGCCTCACGGGGGATATCCTTTTTTTGGTCTGGGAAGGAAGGTGATTCTCTTCCTCTTGGGGCTCTGTGGACGGAGAGACCCGACATGGCCAGAGCTTCCTCTAAGGTTTGTGTGTGCACATGTGTGTGGCAAGGGGAGGGGACTGGAGGAGACTGGTGCTTGCACAGCCCAAGAGAATGGCAGTGGTTAGAACTGAAATCTTAAGACAGAAAGTTGGTGTTTGGGCATATTTGCCTCCATATTGAAAATGAAACTCCTAAGAAAATTGATGATTTTTTTTGGGGGGGGGATTTAGATTTAGCTCTGAAGGGCCACTTTTTTGGGGGGGGGAACATGGGGCTTGAATTCAGGGCCTGGGCGCTGTCCCTGAGCTGCTCAAAGCTGGCACTCTACCATTTTGAGCCACAGCACCACTTCCAGTTTTCTGGTGGTTTATTGGAAATTAGAGTTTCAAACTTTCCTGCCTGGGCTGGCTTTGAACCATGATCCCCAGATCTCAGCCTTCTGAGTAGCTAGGATGACAGGCGTGAGGCACTGATGCCCAGCTGAAGGGCCACTTTCTGAAGAATTTTCTCAGGAAGAAGCCAAGTGCAAGTGCCAGTGCCTCCCACCTGTAATCCTAGCTACTCAGGAGGCTGCTATCTGAGGATGCCATTCCAAGCCAGCCCAGGCAGGAAAGTCTGCGACCCTCTTAGCTTGTGGCTGGTCTTGTGGTGGGTCTGGTGATGCCTCAGGACTGACAGGTGGGCGGGCTGCTTGAGGACCAGGTTGCTGGAGCGCTGGGCACGGCCTTAACTGTGCCGGAATGTCTGGGATTGTGCAGACCCTCAATAGATACCGACAGCTCACCATCCTGCAGAGCACGCCCGAGCAAGACTGCTTCGCACGCCCGGGCCCCCGGACCCCGGTGCTGTTCGGGTATGACGTGCAGTCCGGCTGCCGACTGAGGTGAGCCACCTGTTCCCATGGGGACCTGTTGGTGGGCACTACAGAAGAAGGCCCCTGTCCCCTGTATTCGCCATGCTGTGCCTCCACCACGCATCAGTGGTCACCATTAACCATCAATAGCTAATGACCACACCACGCTCCTACACGCATGGCAGCTGAGAGCTCACGGCTCTGTGCTCCGGTGTAAGCTTGCTTAGCACTTAATGTGCTGAAGTCCTTCCTCCGTTTCTCTTTCCCTTACACGGCATGGTAAGCAGTGAAAGGAAGCCTGAATGGGACCTCTGCTTTTTTTTTTTTTTTTGGCCAGTCCTGGGGCTTGAACTCTGGCCTAGACACTGTCCCTGAGCTTCTTTGGCTCAAGGCTAGCGCAATACCACTTGGGCCACAGGGCCCCTTCTGGCTTTTTTTTTTTCTTTTGAGTAGTTTATTGGAGTCTCCCAGACTTTCCTGCCCTGGCTGGCTTTGAACCACGATCCTTAGATCTCTGCCTTCTGAGTAGCTAGGATGACAGGCATGAGCCATTGGTGCCTGGCTGCTTTTGTTTTTTTGTTATCAATCATGTATGTGATATAAATTGGCAAATAAGTCTGCACAGCTGGATAAAACCAGTTCTTCCCCCTGTGGGCCCATTCCAGAGCGATCACTTGCCATTCTTGTGGCCGATGGAAATTTTCCTCAAATCTTTCTCGTTTATTTTATTTGCCATTACTGGGGCCTAAACTCAGGGCCTTGGTGCTGCTCTTTAGCTTTTTCTGCTCAAGGCTGGCACTTTATCATGTGAGCCATGGCTCCACTTCGGATTTTTGGTGGTTCACTGGAGGTAAGAGTCTCATGGACTTTCCTGCCTGGGCTGGCTTGGAGCCAATATCCTCAGACCTCAGCCTTCTGAGTAACTGGGATTACAGGCGTGAGCCACTGGTGCCTGGTTTTCCCTATCTTTAAGTGACTTCCACATAATGCTGCTCCCTGATGTTTGGATTTTCTGAGTGATTCTGGAAGATTCTCAGAGCCTTTACTGTGTCAGAGTCCTTCAGGAGGAGGGGTGGGGTTGCGGAGAGGCAGTGTTTCCCCAACTTCCATCCACGGCACTCTGAACAGAGCATGTCTCACAGTGGAGTCTGGTTTGAGAAACGTGGTTGTGGCTCATCTACCACCCCCCTCATGCAGGGGGTCTCTCCCTCCTGGACAGGGAGAGAGGAAGAGAGGAACAACACTGGGGGGGGGGGGGAGCAGGCCTCTGCTGCTTCAGTTGGCCTTTCCCTTCCTGAAGGCTGAGCAGCGCCATCCCGTGTAAGCTGGCTGCACAGAAGGTTGGGGCGCTGCTGAGGGGCCAGGCCTTCCCTGACTACGTGGCCTCCTTTGGAAACTCACGGCCCGAGGACGTCCTAGATTGGGTGCCTGTCCACTTCGTCACCCACTCGTCCAGAGGGAAGGTAGGGGGAAGGAAGGGCAGCCAGGGCTGTTCATTATGTCTGCAAATGTGCTGCTGCCTGAGACACCCCAAATCCAAGCTAGGCCCCCCCAGGCATCTCATGCTGGGGCGGTAAAGATGGAACCATCCGCCTGCGCAGTGCACAGGCCCACGTGTGAGCTTTCAGTTCCAAGTCCCCAAAGAGGAATGGAGGCTGATACCATACAAATAGGTTTCTGGTCACGTGGTACTCTCTGCCCCCCAATTTTCTTTTGTCTTAGCAGTCAAAGTGTGGGCGGCCTGTCCAGGCCCCAAGGCGCCCGCTCCCGCTTTATCACTCCCGCCGCTCATCGCCCGCTTCTGCCTGTCAGCTTCGTGGCGGCCTCTCATTATCCACGTTGTATTTATAGCCTGGGCTTGGGGTGAGGAGGGGGTGCAGCTCCCCAAGGGGCCCAGCATGCTCCAGTGTGCTCTGCAGCTGCGTACACATTGCTCCTCCATCTCCTGGGAGCTGGGCACTGACTTGTCACCCTCACCTGCCTGGACGGACGGATGGGGGAGGCCGCTGGACTCGCCCTAGGCCTCCGCAGGGGGCCGGCGCCCCCAGCCCTGTGGCTTCCAGGTGGACTTCAGCTGTGCCTCCAAGGGCCACTCCCAGCTCAGGGTTCCACCAGCGCTTTGGGGGCACACAGCAGGCCTGCCACTAAGGCAGGCCCTAAGGCATGTATTTAGAAATACGTGTGTGTGTGCGCACGCGCACGCGTGCTGTTACTGGGGCTTGAACTCAGGTCCTGGGCATTGTCCTTTAATATACACACACACATATCTTTTTTTTTACTCAAGGCTAATGCTCTATCACTTGACCCACATCTCCATTTGTCTTTTTGCTGGTTAACTGGAGTCTTGTGGACTTTTCTGCCCAGGGTGGTTCTGAACTGCAATCCTCAGTTCTCAGCCTCCTGAATAGCTGGGATTGTAGGTGTGAGCCACCAATGCCTGCCTCCAGAGAAAGGTTTTGTTTTTGTTTTCATTGTGGAAGTTTTAAGCATCCAGGGAAGTGCCTGGGCATGGAACCTGTCCATCTACCCCGCCATCGTACCCCTCCCCTCCCCCCCCCAACAGCCAGCACTGCCACCTGAGCAGACTCAGAAGGCAACAAAGTCTGGAGGGCCTCCTTTGGGGCTGACCAAGCATTTTGGGTCCTGGGGCAGCGGCAGTGTGCAGTCGTCCACTGTGGCATGCATGCTTGATGCAGATGCTTTGCTGGTATCTTTGACCAGGTATGGACACAGCTGAATACCTGGATGTCAGTTCTAAATGGCCAACTGATAAAATGAGATAAATGAGTGCTTAGTCCATGCTTGTAGCAGTGGCTCAAGCCTGTAATCCTAGCTACTCAGGAGGCTGAGATCTAAGGATCATGGTTCAAAGCCAGCCCGGCAGGAAAGTCTGTGAGACTAGGCACTGTCCCTGAGCTTCTTTTGCTCAAGGCTAGCGCTTTACCACTTGAGCCCCAGTGCCACGTCTAGCTTTTTCTGCTTATGTGATACTGAGGAATCTAACCCAGGGCTTCCATGAGACTTAGCTCCAGTAGACTCAGAAACTCCATCAGAGCGGTCTTGGTCTCAGCTCGGGTGGGTACCCTCCCCCGGGCAACGCTAAGTGGCCGTGGGGATGGTGGTCCGGGGTTCTAGGGCTCAACCCCGAGCAGCCGCCACGCTCATGGGTTGAGGTCGCATGCAGGGGCCCTGCCAGCTGCCCGTGGCTCTGCGCGTGGAGGTGGAGTGGACCAAGCTCGGGAGACTGGGGAACCCGCAGGCCAGGATCGTGAACGTCACCGCCAGCCTCCTCTCTGCCCCGCTTCCCAAGGTGAGCGCGCCCCACCCCACAGCCCCTGCAACAACCAGCTCAGAGCCCAGTAGCACTGGCAGATGTATTACTTGATAAAGGCGTTGAGCACCCACGCTGGGGCGCCCCGCGGGGAGAACGCCCCTGCGGAGGGATGCTGACCTCTCCCGCTGACCCGCCGCGCCCCCGGCCGCAGGTCCGCATGGGCAGGGACGGCGCAGTGCTCTTGTCCAGCGCGGTCCGGTTCGTGGACGTGTCCGCTCCGGCCGAGGCCGGGCTCCGGGCGCCGCCCGCCATCCACGCCCGGCTGCCCCCCGGCTTCTTCTTCCCCTTCGGGTGAGGTGAGTGCGTGGCGGGGGGTGGGGGGCAGTCCTTCCTCCCTGCCCCCCACTGGACGCGGAATCTTCCTGAAGCGAAGCGCCTACTGCAGGGCGGCTCTGCACAGCCGGGGCGGGCGCTAGGGGGAGGGGGCGCGGGATGGGGATGGGGGGCCGGGCGCGGGCGCGGGGGTGGCGGGCAGGTTGCGGGCGCAGCGTGGACGTGGACCGCAGTGAAGGGGGAAAGGCGGAGGGCGGAGCGGCTGGAAGCCGGGGTGCCGCTGGGCCTCACCCCCCAGGGCCGGCGCCCCAACACCAGCTCCTTACAAAGAGGGAATGGAGGACTTTTCGCCAAGCGGCTGCTTCTCCTTGCAGAGGGCGCCCGGCCCGCCGCCCGCGGGAACCGAGGACGGAGTGGACGGGGCGGACGTCAGGCCCGCAGTCCGCTGTGCGGCGGGGCCGGGGCCTGGCTCCCGCCCTCCCCGAGGCCTAGGCCTCGCCCGGCAGCAGGCCGTGCCCGCGCAGCAGCCCGTGCAGCCTCTCGATCTCGCGCTCCTGCGGCAGGACAGGCCGGGGTCAGGCCGGGGTCGGCCCCGGGTCTGGGGGTCAGCCCCTCGCCGTCCCCGGCGCCCCGGCGGCTCCTCACCTTCTCCGCGCAGCTGAACTCCAGGTGCTGGATCTTGGCGGCCAGCTGGACGTTCATCTGCTTCAGCCGCAGGAGCTGCCGCTCCGAGCGCGTCTTCACCGAGATGATGATCCCTGCGGGGAGGGGCCACGACACGGCTTCCGTGCGTGCGCGTGAGCGTGCGCGTGCGCGCAGGACCTGGGCTGGAGCTCGGGACGCGCGCTGCCACATGAGCCGCCACGCCGCTTCCGGCCTTCTGGCGGTCCGTGGAAGAGTCTCACAGACTTGGCTGCCCGGATGCTTTGAAGCACTACCCTCAGACCTCCACCCAGCTCGGACCCCCAAATTCAAAACAGAGCCGCGCCAGGAAAAGCCTGAGAACTTCTGGACCTTTCCAGAAGTGTCTCTTTCCCCCCTTGTACTGGATAGAACCCAGGGCCTCAGCGCAGCCTGGTCTGGGTTGGCCTCAGACTCGGTGCTCCTGCTCCAGCCTCCGCACCACCTAGCTAAGACCGCAGGCACAGGCCGCGCTGCGGCAGCGACCATGGGAACGGCTGCGGTGAAGGTGCCGAGCACAGTGCTGCGTGAGATGCGGCCAGGCTGGTGGCGGCCAAGGGTCCCCCCGCCGAGTCCCACAGACTTGGGAACCCCGGGTGACCAGCCGTGCCCTGTCCCACCGCAGCCCACGCGCATGGGACGCACCGTTGATGATCCGGGCCACACGCCACAGCCGCAGCAGGATCAGCAGGCCCAGGGCCTCGAACTCGTGTTCCCGAAACAGAAGGACAATGTCCAGGACAAACGACACTACCACCACGATGGTATCCAGGATCTCAAACTTGTGGTGGAAGAACTCCAGGTGGAAGACGAAGATCTTCAGGAAAACCTCCACCATAAAGAGGAACAGGATGGCGATGCTCATGTAGTGGAACACCTGAGGACGGAAGCAGTCACCTGAGCCCCCGCTGCCGTGCACAGCCGACGGCGAGCCCGCCGCCAGCTACGGGCGCACCACCCAGCCCTTGTTCCAAAGAACTGGGAGCCGTCACCCCCGCTAATTCTGGGGGGACAGAGTGCCCATCAAGTGGTGGGGGCATCCCTCAGGTGTCACAGCTCCTGTACCCTGGAATGGGTGCCAACCTAGGTGGGAGGGAACTAGGCAAGAGCCCCCATCCAGTGTGTGTGTGTGTGTGTGTGTGTGTGTGTGTGCGCGGTCCTGGGGCATGAACTCTTTTCTCTCGAGGGTAGTACTCTACCACTTGAGCCATGCCACCACTTCCAGAAATAAGCATGTCAGGGACCTTCCTGCCTGTCTTTGAACTGCAATCCTCAGATCTCAGCCTCCTGAGTAGCCAGGATTACAGGCAGGAGCCACCAGTGCCAGGCCCCATCCAGTTCCTGGCTGAGGAACCCTTTCCTCACAGGGGCAAGTCCCACAGTGGCTAAATGGGGCAATTTGAACATGAAAACACAACAGATGTACCGTGACACACACTGGATTGTTCTGACCTCTGAGTCCCCAGTGAGGACCTGCTGCTCTGGGGGTGGGGCGGCTCCATGCGGGGAGTAGAAGCAACCCCATGGGCAGCCATCCACCAGGGCTGCACGGCCTTACCCAGGGCGCATAGTTGTTCTTGTCGGCCTGGATAATCTTCAGGTCCAGGAGGAGCTCGGCAAGCACCAGGAGTGCATCCAGGATCACCAGGCAGATGACCACCACCTGCCACAGAGACCAGCCAGGAGCCTGAGCTCAGAGCATCCTGCCCAGTCCCTTACAACCCCCCCTCCCCCCCATATTGCTACACTGCTCCTTTCTGTTCTCCCCCTCCCTGTACCCAAAGGCCACCTTCTCGGTGGCAAGAAGTATGTGCTTCTTAAAAAGTGGTTTGTTTGCTTTTTCTTTTTTGTGTGTGTGCCAGTACTGAGGCTTGAACTCAAGGCCTTGATGTTGTCCTGACCTTTTTTGTTCAAAGATGGTGCTCTATCACTTGAGCCACAGCTCTACTTCCAGCTTTTTGCTGGTTAACTGAAGAGTAACTGAACCTGAATTCTCAGAGCTGGGCGTTCTGACAGCTGGGATTGCAGGTGGGCGCCTCTGGCACCTGACTCCATTTGTAAAGCCACACAAGTGTGGGGAACATTTTTTTTCTTTCCATTTTACCCCAGAAGTCAGTGAGAGAGGTGCTGTCCACTGCTTCTAGAAGGGATCTGGACATGCGGGATGCCTGCAACTGTGCCCTGCAAGGGCCTGTGGGCTCCCCCAAGGCCTCCCACTCCCCACACCCCAACTTGCTCCCAGCACCTGCTCATTCCCTGGGGTGTGATGGGGCCACATTGCGTGTGCACACGCTGCTCACCCCACGAAGCCCCCACAGCCACAGGCCAAACCCAGCAGGCAAGCCAGGTGCCAGTGGCTCACGCCTGTCATTCTAGTTACTCGAGGTTGCAATCTGAGGACCCCGGTTCAAAGCCAGCCCAGGCAGGGGTTTGTGACTCTTTATCTCCAATGAACCACCAGAAAACCAGAAGTGGCGCCATGGCTCAAGTGGTAGAGTGCTCACCTTGAGCTGAAGAGCTCAGGGACAGTGCCCAGGCCCAGTTCAAGTTTCACAGCCAACAACAACAAAAATCGGGCAAAGAATGCACCGAGCCCCTAAGGCAGGCTGCTGGGGGCTTCTTTCGTGGAGTAGACTCGAGCGAGCGCCTTCCGCCTCCAGCAAGCAGCCTTTCACTACCACACGCCTGTCTGGGAATTTGCATAACCTAAAAATTGCCACTGTGACCATTTAAAAATTACACCAAGTTCAGCGGCCTTCAGCACCCTCAGTCGCGTGACTACCACCACTATCTAGTTCCAGCACCCCAAATGGGAACCCCAGATCTACTGTCACCTCCTCTAGTTTATGGGCAGCCGCCATCTGCGGCGTGTCTGCCCGCTGTGCCCGTCCCGTGAGTGCGGTCGCCGTGTGCAACCTTGCTGTCGGCCTCGAGGCCATCCTGTGTTCAAGGGCATCCACATACAGTGCATGTCCGTGACTCCTTCCTTTTCACGGCCGAGTAATATTCCACTGAACGAACAGGCCACGTTTTATTTACCCACCCCCGGAGCGGCGGGCAGGGCAGGGGCGGCCGCGCTGCTCTCCTACCTGGAACCGGTGCGAGATGAAGAGCCTGCGCAGGGCGCTCCTCAAGTCCCGGGGCGCCGCGGGCGCGGGCGCGGGCGCGGAGCCGGGCTTGGGGGCCGCGGCCCTGCCCTCCTCCGCGGGGCCCGGCTCCGGCTCCGGCTCGGGCGGCTCCTCCTCCTCGGCCTCGTTCTCCCACCGCTGGTAGTTGACGTTCCAGGCGCGGTAGTCGTCGCCGACCACGGTGAAGTGGCGCAGGAGGCGGCCCATGGCGGGGCGCGGGGCGCGGGCGCGGGCGCGGGCGCGGGCGGCCTGCGGGGCGGGGCGGGGCTCAGCGCCGGCTGCGGCGGGGCCGGGAGGACGGGGCGCCCCGGGGAGGCCGGTGCTGGGCCCCGCCGGCCCGCCCCCTTCCCGCCCCTCCTCCCGGGCTCCAGCTGGGCCTCCACGTGGGAGCCCGGCCTCCAGCCCCACCCGGCCTCCACGCGCGGGTCCGGCCTCCACGCGCCGAAGGCCCTGCCCCTGCACGGCCCCCGGATGTCCCCACCACACAGTCCCTCTCAGGAACTTTCTCCCCCACGTCCTCCCCAGACCTGCTCACGGGGGCAGATTGCTCAAACACCCCCATCCTTCTCGATGATTCCATCGCCCTCAGGCACAAGGCCCGGCTTGGCAAAAGCAAGATGCAGAATGCTGGGCTGGAGGCCGGCGCTCCACCGCCCGGCCACGGCGCCCGGCCGGCTTTGCTCCGGCCGCTCACTGAGGTGAGTCTCCTGGGCTCCCGCCGGGGCTGGCTCAGGCGGTGACCTGGGCGGGCAGCCTGGAGAGGGCCTGGCCTGCCACACACCCACCCGCCCTGGGGTCTGGAACCTTCCAGCCCCCTCCCGCGGCCCAGATTTCCCCGGGGAAGCCACCCCTGGACACAGGGAGCCCGCAGGTGCTGTGCAGAAACCACAGCGTCTCACAGGGAGGAAAACGCTCTTTCTGGAAACTTGCCGCCACTCAAGACGCAACTTGGCCGTCATCCGGGATGAAAGTATTTATAGCGCCACAGCGCAGAACACCATTGTGATGTAAGTCAAGTCCGCGGCGGCCAGAGCAGCAAAGTTACAGAGCGAGGCTTAGACCCCACCCACGAAATGTGGGCCTCGCTCAGCGGCTTCACCACCCTGGCCCGTCTACACTGGGGAAACTGAGTCACAGGGGTGCACAGAGTGCCACCCAGGCCTGGCCCGGAGCGACCGCTCGAGAAGGACACACTCCTTTCCCCTCCTCCATGGCTCTGAGACTTTCTCATCGCTGTCCATCTCCCTCTCTGGTGTCAAAGCCCAAGACTGGGCCAGGCACCGCGCATGGGCCTGCCTCACGGCTGTTCAGGAAGTGGAAGAGATCAGAGTTCAGTGTCAGCCTGGGCAAAAGCTCGAGACCCTATCTGAAAAATTACTAAAGCAAAAAGGGCTGGCTCCGGGCTCACGCCCATCACCCCAGCCACTCTGCAGGAAAGCCCACAAGATGCTTTTCTCCAGTGAACACCAAAAACTGTGGAGAGGAGCTGTGGCTCAAGTGGTAGAGCCCCAGCCTTGAACCAGAAAGCTCAGGGACAGCGGCCAGGCCCTGAGTTCAAGCCCCTGTACCTCACACCCTCCACACACACACACACACACACACACACACACACACACACACACACACACACACACACACACACACACACACACACACACACACACACACACACACGGCTAGGTCATGGCTACGACTGCCAAGGAAGTGCAAAGCCCTGGGTTCAAACTCCAGTGCTCCAACAAACCCCACCCAGGAGGGTGAGCCCCGAGGGGCAGGGGCTGTGCCCGGGAGTGCGCGGGCTGAGCACACAGGTGCTGCCCAGCAGGCAGGCCCAGGCCTGGAGGGGCAAGAAGGCTGAGGCCGTCAGCTGCAGAGCAGGCAGTCCCCGGGTTCAAGGCTCAACAACATCTACAGGATAAAGGTTCTTTTGAAGACACTCGGCCTGGCGCCCCTCCGGTCTCCCTCTGTCCCCTGGGAGCTGGTTTTGAACACCTGGTTAGCCTGGGACCCAGCACCTCCAGAAGGTCAGCATAAACCCTGGTGTCGATGCCAAGGCTGGGCCTGGCAAGCTTTTCCCACCAGGGCATGATGGGAATGCGCCTGAAGCCCAAGTTCAGCCCCCGCCAAGCAGGCTGTGCTGAGGAGTGGCCTACTGGGCTCCTGGGCAGCCGTGACTGTGGCTACACCAGAGCGCTGGGCAGACTCTTGGGGGAGAAGCTCAGGCCACAGGGCCTTTGCACACATGGTTCTCTGCCTGGACTATGTAACTCCCTCTGTCACCTGCCTCCCCCAGCCCCGAGCTCCAGCAGGCTGGCCATGCCCCCTCTGCCACTTCTCTGTGACTCCATCACCCCATTCCTAAAGAGGGTGGGGGTCCCGTTTACACCGTAACTTCCGAACCCAGGAGAGGGAGTGGTGGTGGAAAGCAGCCACAGCAGAAAGCAGAACCCCCACCACCGCACCCCGCAGTGCAGCTCACCTGACGGCACCCCATTCGGTCTCAGTGTTCTGAGGAATGTCTATTTTTAAGATCAGGGAAGTCTTTAAATAAGCGTAGAGGCTTTTCCTTCTCCAGAGTGGGGAGGAAGTTTGAAGCCCACAGAAAACAACCCATGCTAGGTGATGACTCCCCAGAGCCCAGCCTCCTCCCCATTTCCTGTAGGTTCAGGGGCCTTGATTGGCAGGTGCATCTGCCAATCAATGGGTGCACCATTTACAGACTGGGAATCAGGGAACAGAGAAGCCAAGAGACTTACCCAGAATCACACAGCCAGGGAGTCATGGGGTTTGAACTCAGGGCCTAGGCATTGTCTCTGAGCTCTTATACTCTATCACTTGAGCCACAGCACCACTTCTGGTTTTTTGGTGGTTCATTGGAGATAAGTCTCCAGGCCTTCCCACATGGGCTGGCTTTGAACCATGATCCTCAAGATCTCAGCCTCCTGAGTAGCTAGGAGGACAGACCAGAGCCACAACTTGCTCCTTTTGGTGGAACCGGGGTTTGAACTCAGCACCTTGTGCTTGCTAGGCAGACAACTGAGCCACTCTCAGCCCGTTAAGTCTTTTTTCAGGTTGAGCCTCTCACTTTGTCGCCAGGGTTGGCTTTAGACTACGATCCTTTTGTTTATGCTTCCTGAGTAGCTGGGCTCACAGGCATGAACAACCATGCTTGGCTTCTTCTATTTCATTTCCTAAAAGGTGGGCTTTGGGACCCACCTATGGGCTGGGTTTGGAAGCTCACTTGGGAGGGTGGAGGGCACATGTGCCTCTTTCCCTGTGGCCGACATTGCCACTCAGAGAAGTCCCTGAGTCCATGACGCAGAGGTGCACAGCTGCAGGCAACAAAGACAAAGCAGCGGCTGGGAATGGTGGCCCTGGGTCTCAGTGCCCTGGATCAATGTTTCAGTGACGCTCCAGCCAGGAGAATGGGGGGGGCCCACTCTGCACCCCTTTCCCTCCTGCCCCCACTGCCCCAGTGAACCCCTCCCCGACCAGGCCTGATGGCAGAATACCCCGGCTGCACCTGGGGCCTTCTGGTAAACTGAGTCCGGGAGAGGACACAGCAGCCAGTGGCTGGGGAGCACGGACGCCGCAGGCCTCACGACGCTGGGACAAGTGCCGGAGCTGCATTCCTTCCTCTGCCTCTTCCCGGCTGCGCCGCCACGGCGCGACTCCCCCGTGCCCGGCGTCCTGCGCGGCCCCAGCCGGTGGCCCAGCCTGGCACTCAGCGCTCTGCACGGGCTTCCACACAGGGAAACTGAGGCTGGGGCCGTAATCTGGCCTACAAAGCTGGGCTCGCAGCGTCCCAGCTCCTACAGACTCTGCAAAGCCCACGACAGGGCTGTACCTCGTGACCCCAGGACGGCACGGCCGCTCCGGCCTGGGGAGAGGCTCGCTGTCCCCCCACAGCCCTTTACCTTCTTGTCCTGGGCCTGCATGCTGCTGTCGTCCCTGCACCTGCGGGAGGAGACATGACCGTCAGTTGTGACGCTCTGCCCTCCGGGTCCAGTACTCTCTGCATTTGCCAGACAGGCTCTCTACCACCTGAACCACATCCCAAGCCCTATATCTTGTCGGGGATGGGGCTTGAACTCTGGGCCTGGGCACTGTCCAGCTCAAGGCGAGTGCTCTACCATTTGAGCCACAGTGCCACTTCCTGCTCGGCTAATTTTTTTTTTTTTTTTTTTTTGTGGGTCGTGAGGCCAGAACTCTGGGTCGGCTAATTTTTGAGACTACATTCTCACTTTCTGATCAGCTCAGCCTGGAGCTGTGATCCTCCTATTTGGGCCTTCTGCTAGGCTGGGATTACAGGTAAACACCACGAGACCTAACTTACTGGTTCTGAAGGGGTGAGGTCTCATGAACATTTTGCCCCAGGCTGGCTTGGAACCTTGATCCTTCGGATCTCAGTCTCTGTATAGCTAGGATTATAGATATGAGCCACTGTGCCTAGCTGCAATCTTCTTACAGATTAGTTTTCCTTCAGATCTGCATAAAGCTAAAAAACGTGTGGAGTACACACGTCTTTTTTTTTCTTTTTTTGTCGGTCATGGGGCTTGAACTCTGGGCTTTGGATGCTGTCCCTCAGCTCTTCAGCTCAAGACAAGCGCTCTACAGCTTGAGCCTCAGCACCACTTCTGGTTTTCTGGTGGTTTATTGGAGATAAGAGTTTCACAGACTTTCCTGCCCGGGCTGGCTTTGAACCTTAATCCTCAGATCTCTGCCTCCTGAGTAGCTAGGATTACAGGCGTGAGCCACCAGTGCTCGGCTTACACACAAGTCTTGACACACACCCACAGGGATTGTAAGTGGGAACTCGGACAAGCACCTGTTCAGTTGTGGCGCTGCTTTGTGGTGACTGGGGATAGGACGCGGCCAGCGCCCCACAATGGCTCAAGGGCAGAAAGACCCGGATGCACACCATGGATGGACTCAGCCAGCCAGTAAAGAGAGAAGCTCCACTTACATGCTGCACGGGAGTGGGCCTTGGAAACACAAAGCTGAGTATGCCATCCACTGCATGGCTGAAATGTGTATGACCTGCCCAGAATGGGCAGAGCTGCAGGGACAGAGGGCAGGGGACACAGGGGCAGGGGGCAGAGGGCAGGGGACACGGGGGCAGGGGACACGGGGGCAGGGGACACGGGGGCAGAGGGCAGGGGGCATGGGGCAGAGTGCACAGGGGCAGAGGGCAGAGGGCAGGGGGCAGAGGGCAGGCTGGACGGATCGTGGTCGGGGAGGCGGGGTGGGCCAAGTGGTTCTGTGGCCGAGGCCGACTGTGGGGAACCGGGGAGGGCGGGAGCCGGGAGGAAGGGCGAGGCGGAGGCCCGTTTGGATGGAGAAAGCGCTGTTGGGCAAGCGGAGGCTGGCGCGCTGGGCCGGGTCCCTGTGCCGGTCACCCCGCCTGGAGGGCGCCGGTCACCCCGCCTGGGCCGCCGGTCACCCCGCCTGGAGGGCGCCGGTCACCCCGCCTGGAGGGGCCGGTCACCCCGCCTGGAGGGGCCGGTCACCCCGCCTGGAGGGCGCCGGTCACCCCGCCTGGAGGGCGCCGGTCACCCCGCCTGGGCCGCCGGTCACCCCGCCTGGAGGGCGCCGGTCACCCCGCCTGGAGGGCGCCGGTCACCCCGCCTGGAGGGCGCCGGTCACCCCGCCTGGAGGGCGCCGGTCACCCCGCCTGGGCGGCCGGTGGAGGACTTGGTCCGACGCGGACGCTGGACGGACACGCGAGACCCCGCCCGAAAAGCGGCCGGGGGTGTGGTCGCGCGGCCGAGGCCCCGCGGGAAACGAACCGCGAGGGCGGGCGGGCGCCGGGGCCACGGCGGGGCGGGCGCGGGGCCAGGGCCGAAGTCTGGGCCGGGGGCCGCCGTGGGCCCGGGGCGGCGCGGGGCTCGGGTGCGGGCTGGGGACGCCGGGCCCCGCGGGCCCCTGCGGCCGGGCGGCCCCTCCTTCCGCCCTCCCCTCCCCTCTCCCCTCCCCTCTCCCCTCCCCTCCCCTCTCCCCTCCCCTCCCCTCTCCCCTCCCCCCTCCCCTCTCCCCTCCCCTCCCCTCTCCCCTCCCCTCCCCTCTCCCCTCCCCTCCCCTCTCCCCTCCTCTCCCCTCCCCTCCCCTCCCCTCCCCTCTCCCCTCCTCTCCCCTCCCCTCTCCCCTCCCCTCCCTCCTCCGCCCGCGGGGCCGGGACGCGGCCCCTCGGGTCCCGCCGCGGGCCGGGCGCTCACCGCGGGGCCGCCGTGCGTGCGGACGTCGGGGCGGCGCGGGCCGGAGCGCGGCGGAGGCGAGGTCTGAGGTCCGCCCGGGCCGCGAATCACGGGACCGGCGGGGTGGGGGCCGCACTTCCTCCGTCCGCGCCCACCGCGCCGCCGCCCACTTCCGGAGCCATGTCCCGCCCCCGGGGCCCCCAGAGCAACCCGACCTCCCACCTCTGACCCGGACCCCCGCCCAGACCCCGCCCTCACACCCCAGCTCCGACCCCGACCGCCGACCAGACCCCCACCCCACCCCTCCTGCGGAGCTCCAGGGCAGAGCCCGCCCAGACAGACAGACGACAGACAGGGAGGCAGGCAGACAGACAGACAGCCGTATAGACAGACAGGCAGACAGACAGCTCAGACAGACAGACAGACAGACAGCTCAGACAGACAGACAGAGAGGCAGGCAGGCAGGCAGGGTGGGGGACCCAGAGGCTCTCGGGCCCTGTCTGAACTGGCCACTTGGGAGTTGGATTCTCCAGGAGCCACGTGCAGCCGTCCTTAATCCAGAAGCACATTTCGGGGTGACCTGCACTCTTTTCTTTTTTCCTCGGGAGGCTGAGACCTGAGAATCACCGGGGCTTTGCCTGTTCTATACCACACGCACTGTGCGCTTCTCAGAGAATCAGCGGGGCTTTGCCTGTTCTGTACCACGCGCTGTGTGTCTCTCACTCAGCAATAGGACGCTGTGGTGCAGTGTTGTAGCGGGTGGCAGGGCTTCCTTCTTCAGGGCTGAGCGGTATTCCACAATACAGACATGCCCACTGTTCATCCACATATCTACGGGGATCCTCTGATGGGAAAGGACAAGTGTAGCATCTGGGGTTGGGGTGGGTGACAGGAAGGCAGAGGTGCAAGGCAAGATGGTGGCCTGGCTGTCTGTGGGGAACAGGAGGAAAAGACTGAGAATGCAAGTTCTTCTTAGAAGACAGAGTAGCGGGAGGGGTGAAGGTGAGGGGGACGGCCGTGGATGGCCGTGTCCTCTGCAGAGCAGGGTGGACGAGGTCTGCCCAGATTGTAGGAACACGTGGCTGGAGCCATTGGCTTGGACAGGTCTAGCAGCAGCAGGTTTGAGTCAGGAACTGGGTGTCCTCAGTGCCCAGTGGGTCAGGAAGGGCCCAGAATGCATGGGGAAGAGAGAACGGGGAGGGGGGCGGGGATGGAGTCAGGAGGGTCTCGAGTCTCAGGCACGGTGGGTGGCTGGGCAGGGGACCAGGCGACCCTGCCGGCCTGTGGGTCTGAGTCGCACCCAGGCTGTTAGCAGCAGCAGCAGCAGCAGCAGCAGCAGCAGCGCCTCGTTCCACCTGCTGGCCACTCATGGGAATGACAGCGCTTGCTCTAGGCGAGCCTGGCCAGAGCTGGCCGGGCCTCCCAGAGAGGCACAGGGCTGAACGTGCGGCCTAGACCCCGCTACCACTGTCAGGATGGGGCAGGCAGCCATCCTCAGCTGACCCATACTGACCCCCTAAGATTGGCCGAAGGACCCCCAGCCCTGCCCCACTTACCCACGCTGGCTTGGCCTGTGCTCAGCATGGTGACTGTCTCTTCCCTCCCTTTGGATCTGAGGTGGACACGGGGCCTGACGGGGCCGACGGACAACTGAGGACTCACTGGCCTTTGTCACAGGGTGAGAGAGGGAAGGAGGGAGAAAACCAGCAGCTGAGCCGGAGGCACCAAGCCCACGGGGCCCACAAGCAAGGGCCCTCGCTCCCTCCCATCACTGCTCTTCCACGTGGAGAGGCCTGTTTCAGGAAGGAGGCCTCAGGAGGGAGGAAGGAGCAGTGAGACCCATCCCTGCCATCCCTGCTAGGAGGCACCGTAGGAAGCAGGATGGAGGCTGTCTCCTGGGCTGGGAAGATGGGGGGGGAGGACAGGGCCCCAAAGCCAAGCTGTGGGAGGAGCACACTCCTCAGCATCCCCTCTGACCCTGATGGCTTCCTGCAAGACCGCCCCCGTCCCCCTGGGAGACAACAGAGTCTTTTGTTTCCTCTGGTGTGTGCATCACACAAACCCAACCAGGCCAGCAGAGGCGGGCCTGGAACACCTGGCTCCAGGGTTCTAGGCCTGAGGAGGTGTTACCTGGAGCTGGCGTCTCACAGACTTGTCTACTCAGGCTGGCCTCCAATTGCCATCCTCCAGGCCTTAGCCTCCTAGGTAGCTAGGGTCATAGGTATGAGCCACCAGCACCCAGCTAAGTAGTGCTTGGCCCAAGGATGCCCCCGAGTCCCATCGTGGAGTGGACGTTGTCCTGGCCACCAGAGGCTGACCCTGGCCAGGGTGTCCCTTCATGTGGCACTGTTGGGGGCGGCTGCCAGCACACGGCACACTCCCGGCCAGTGTGACATGAGAGGATGGCCAGACCAGACGAGTGGGAGAGGGGTGTGGGCAGGGCGCGGCCGTTCCCGATCACTCTGCTGCTGCCCCACCGTTCCACGTACATGTGCACACCACTGACTCAACCCTAACTCACGTGACCCCCCCCACTTAATCCCTGCTGCTTCTCCCCTAAACACCCCACACCACGCTTCTGGAGGTGAGCCTGAGACTTGCCCCCGCCCTGCCCCACCCCATCTCTGTGGCTGCCTTGTGAAGCAGCCATCTTCTGCAAAACGCGTCATCTCAGTGATGGCACTGTGTGCACAGGCAAAGCGGCCTAGGCTCAGACAGACAGACGGACAGACAGATTTAGGTAGCGTAAACTGACGGGGTGGGAAGGTCCAGGAAGACACAGACTTGGCTCAATACACCTGCTAGAGCTGCCGTGTTACTGATAAAAGCACATACCTGCGCACACACGTGCACTGCCTTCCAGAAGTGGAAACACCGGGAACAGGCCACTGGGTGCCAGGGGGAGTGAGGAACGAAAACCCCACCGGGCACTGGGTCAGGGACACGGTGCCTTTCTCAGCTACCTGAGCTTGGCCAAGGCACCCCAGTCGGGAGACGCCAGGAGCAGGAGGGGCCCCTCCCCCCTGCACCCAAGCAGCAGCTGGGCTCCATAGGGCACGGGGGCTAGCGGGGCACAAGCAGCCCCACACCTGCTCTCTGCTCCCCTGCTCGTTTCAAAGGCGCCATCTGGCAAGAAAGTGTGGCAGGATTGTCTGAGGTGAGGATGGCACCACGTCCGCTCAACCCTTTGCTCTCTAAATACATAAACTACATAAACGCTTGAGGCTTTGATTTAAGTAAACACTGACCCCAGCCAGGGTTGTGTGTGTGTGTGTGTGTGTGTTAGGATAATCATATAGAAAGAAGCTAGATGGAGTTTATGGAGGCAAGCAGCAGTGTACCCCTGTAATCTCAGCACTCTGGAGGCTGAGGGAGGAGGATCATGGGTTTGAGGCCAGTCTGGACTACTCAGTGAGGTCTTAAAAAAACAAAATAAAACCAACTTGGCAAGAAGCCATTTCACCTTCGTAACTTACAGTAGGCTAGGGATCTGACTCAAGGCTCTGGGGTCGGGTTGGCAAGTGAATCCTTGGCAGATGGCAGATGCTCTCCTGCCAGGCTCAGCGGGAACGTCCTTTATCCCACCCGCGGCTCTGCCACTCCTGCCACAAGTGCCAGGCTTCGCTGGCAAGGCCAGACCGTCCGGGAACATGATGGCTGGCTGGCGTCTTGCCCCCCATCCCCAAGCAGCTGGGGAGCAGGCGGGTCCTCTCCCGGCATTTGCTGATGTGCTAATTGGATGCATTTGAAAATGGCAATTTAGAATTGTCTCTTGATTGTACCTTAGCAATCTCGGCTATGTGAGTTTTGAAGTTAGCATTTGCAAAGAGCCAGGCCTGTTAGAGAAAAGGTGTCTGACTCCTCAGACACTGGACAGGGATCTTCCTTTTTTTACCCCAGTGGTTTCATTGCTCTGGTGGGGCACGGCCCCTTGTAGCACCAAGTAGATGCTCACTTTACCTGAGGTTGGTGCAGTTTGCTGGCTTGACTGCTCTATCCCCGAGCCCAGTAAAGATGAACATGTGTTGCTCCTTATCCTGTGATCTACGCAATAACTCAACATGCGGTTTTCTGAGGTACTTGATCTTCCCATGGATTTGCTTCCAATGGTTTATGTCTGGTATGAGTGTGTGTGTGTGCATGCACCAGTGCTGGAGCTTGAACTCAGGGCCTGGGCTCTGTCCTGAGCCTTTGTGCTCAGAGCTGGCACTCTACCACTTGAGCCATATGTGCCACTTTCAGTGGTTCATTGGAGATGAGTTTCACCAACTTTCCTGCCCTGGCTGGCTTTGAACCACAATCGCCAGATCTCACGTCCTGAGTAGCTGGGATTCCAGGTGAGTCACCAGTGCCCGCCCAGCTTACCTTTTTTTAAATTCTTATCGAACCACCTGACCCTTGCTGAGCTTTGTGAGGCTTCCTGTAGAGCAGTGGAGGTGGTGCAGGCATCTGCGGCTAACCCCACTCGAGACTGTGCTCACAGGACGGTAGAAGGCAGCAGCGTGGCCACTGCCCAGGCACTGTGCTGGCTGCCATGGGCTTTGCTGGTGTCCGGGCCAGGCATTCCTCGCGTGGGCTCAGCTCTCCTGTTGCTCCTGGCTTGCCTGTTACCGACACACCTTGGTGTCACAGGCTGTGCACAAGTCCTGCGTGCTCATCACACGCAGAGCAGCCTGGCAGCGGCCGATCACGGGCACGCCAGCCCCAGCTCAGAGCCTGGGGCAGGAGCGCATGGGATCTTGGTCTACGGTGGTGTCCGATCTACACCGCAGACTTGCAGAATTGAAGGTTATTTTGTGAGCTTTACAGTGAGTGCGGCGCAGGGCGGGTTTTGGGCTCTTCCTTGAGATGGGCCACGCTGCCTCCAGACCCACTGCGATCTTGCTGAAGTCCTCACGCGCCCAGGTGAGCTCAACGCTCCCCCGTCCCCGCCACCTCCGGCTTGTCCTGTCCAGGCTAGCTTCCTGTCACGCAGGTCTCTGCCCTGCGCCAGTCTCCTCAGGTGCGCGCACGCTCGTGCTCCAGCCACCTGCACCTCGTGCACGGCCCACGGAAGCCAGTGGCGGCTCCTGTGCCCATCAGTCTAGCTTGGTGCCCTCTGGCTAGCCCAGCCCTGGACTTGATCCACTCCATCTGTGAGCGTGCCCCTGGAGTCGCTGGTGCCATGACAGCATGCCCACACTCCGTGGACAGGGCTCAGGCTGGCGGATGTGGCCATGGAGACTGCAGTCATCCAGTCATCTCCTCCTTTTCCGATTGTGCCAAAAGACTTGAAGCCCCCCAGCTGCACGGCCACACCTTCCTCCTGTCATGTCTGCTATGGCGGTGGGGGGGGGGGGGCGCTCTGCACACGTACTTCATACACGTTTCAGGTGGGAAACCCAGGTTAGAGGCACAGGAGACCAGGGTGAAATGAGAAGGGTGTGGAGCCGGCTAAGTCCACGAGCCATCAACACGCTCTCATTCCACGTGACTCATCTCTGTAAAGAAATCTGCAGGGCTGGGAAGGTGGCTCAGTGGTAGAGCGCTTGCCTTGCATGCTTGAGGCCCTGGGTTCCATTCCTCAGCACCATATAAGCAAAAAGAAAAAAAAAAAGCCGGAAGTGGCACTGTGGCTCAAGTGGTAGAGCGCTAGCCTTGAGCTGAAGAGCTGAGGGACAGCACTCAGGCCCAGAGTTCAGGCCCCACAACTGGACAATTAAATCTGCAGCTGGGCATCACACTCAGGACTGGCACAGCCTAAGCCGGGCACACTGATTCCAGCACACAGGGGAACTGTGGAATCCCAGAAACACTGCTACTGCTCAGGACAGCTCAGGGCACCGCGTAGTGATACCCACACCACCCACGCTGTCTCTCAACATCACAGCTCCAGGTCCACGTGCATCCCTCCGCCTTTCACAGTGGCCCCGGCCTCCCGGGTGAGTCCTCTCCCCACGCCACAACGGAACTGTTTCCAACAAAGCTCATCCACTGACACGTGTGTCCGCACGCCAGCAATAAAGACAAAGCACTGCTCCTGAAAAGCTGGGTGGGGACAAGAGCAGAGCTGGCGAGGCTGCAGACGCCTTTAGGCCCCCAAGTTCAAGTGGACCCAGACAGGTCAGCTGGCGAGGGAGCAGCCTGGCCACACCCACATTTGGTGGCAAGAACAGCGCCATTGGTGTGACCTACCCTTGGAAAACAGATGACTGAAAGGAAGACAAAGCCAATGGAGCTGTGGTTTCCAGAACGATTTATTCATTAAAATCTATTCAATGCGCCATCAGCAGTGGTCCTGTGTGTATTGTGCTGATAAATAGACACTGACTGAGAAGATTTAACAAGTTCGCCATTTAATAAGTCTCAATTTTTATCACATGGTATTGTACATGGTCATCTGTTGAAACAGATTTCTTTTTAACAGATCTTAGTTTAAAAAAGTCATAGACACTGTGAGTTCTGTATAAACTGGTGGACAGCAAGTTAGTTCCTTTGTTCTGACTGACAAGCCTCAACTTCACCGAAGGATAAAGAATGTAGGCCAAAGAAAGCATAATCGGTCACTCGTATAGAACAGTATTGTTTCTATAATTTGAAGCTTTCTGAATGGACGGGTTCAGGCCTGATCCAACTGTAAAAAGATTACTTAATGAATAGACTATATGGAAATCGTACAAAATGTTATTAACTTTAATCATTAATAGCTTAAACAGTACTCTATTACTAACTGCTATTCAAAACCCAAAGCCTCTCTGGGCCCGGGCGGGGGGGTGGCTGCGGGCGCTCCCTCCTCCCGCACGCCCCGTGCTGAGGGGCGGAGGCTTTGGCTTTCCAAGTCCCAGGCATTTAAAGAATGGCTTCAGTTGTCAAGAGGAGTACAGGAGGGCTGTGCTTTAGTAACGCACACCCTAGCAGAGGGGCTGGAGGTGCAGGGCACTCCTACTGTCAGAGCTAGGGGACTCCGGTGCACAGGACAAGACAAGGAGAGAAAGCAATCCCTTTCAAACAAAATCTGAAAATAAAAAAATGTTCACAGTGGTTTATATCAACAGTATGCATTTCATGACAGTAACATGTACAGACTCAGAGCACCCTAGGGCTCTTTATATCCTAAAGAAAACGAGCATTTACACTATTTCATGGTTTGCACTGAATTAAAAAAAATCAATTGTACACTTACTCCTCTGACAGGATAAACTGTCCTGGGGTGTACAGCTCTAACACATCATTAACGTTGTTTGCAAAAGGAATAGGGTATTTAAAAACAAAATCATTTTTCTTTCATTTGCTGTTATAACCAGCAAATGCCATCCTTAAGTCGAAGAGGGGAGGGCCCACAGCACAGGTCTATCTGAGCAGGCTGACCGGCACGCACGCGCAGTCTGAAAAATGAAGGCTATCTATAACTCTATGGTACAAGTCCTGACCGCGTGGCAGGGCGACACTATTTCTTTGCTTGCTTTGTGATCATACCGCGGGGTGGCGTGACAGGTCTCGTGGCATTCGGCTTCTTTTTCTCTGCAGGCTTTAAAATCTGCGAAGATGACAAAGGCATTTTAGGAAATATGCTCAACTCCCAATCTTGAAGGTTTTACATTCTCACTCACATATCTTTTGCTTAGAAAGGTTCTGGCCATTTTCAGCAGCTCCACCGGCAGGCCAAGCCCACATGGGACATCTGGGTGCTATCAGCAATGGGACAAATGCACATGTACACATGCATACATATGTGCGTGCGTACACGTACACACGTACACACACGTACACACGAGTGCTGCTCCTCACCCAAGTGGGCAGTCCTTCGGAACAGCAGTCCCCAGGACCCACAGGGAGTGTGGCGCATGTGGGGTCCTTGCAGCGCCCGGAGCTGTGAGCACCCTAGGTAAGCTCATGCTAGCAGAATGGGTCCAATGGGTCCAGTCCACTCAACTGGTAGCTGCTGCGGGCTCTCAGCGGCCGCCCCACCATGTTCCTCCCAAGCAGATGTGGGCGGAGCTAATGCTTTCGCCCTGTGGAGGTGGACAACAGGGCCAGGGAGCCCCACACAGCTTGGAGAGAAGCTGATGGCGCCACTTTACCACACGGCACTCCAGGCACGCAGGCCCACACGCATGGCTGGCACACACAAGCAGCTCTTTAATTTCAGCTCAACATTACAGTCACAGTTTTAGTTAGAGGAAACAAAGTTCTAAGTACAAGGAACGTTTACTTGTTTAATAAATGGGCAAGTTAAATTCAACACTGGGAGAAAGGTCTAGAAAGGTGGCTGAAGACAAGAGCAGGCTGGGCCGCGGGGAGGGGCTGGCGCCTACCTGGAAGGAACACATCAGCGTCTCGTCCACGCTCATCATGGCCCCCGCATTGTCAAACTCTCCACAGTAATTTGGTGCAGAGAACAGAGTGACCAACTGCCTCTTCGCAAAAAATTCATATCCGTCTTCAACCACCTTAGAGAGAAAGGTTTTTCAGCGTGAGCAGACGCACATTTGGCCAAGCAAAGCCCTCGCCGGCTGCCGGCTCCCGCTGCCGCTGCCGCTGCCCTGCAGGTCGCTGCAGAGACCGACTTCTGCTGAGGAAGCAATACCTACCCACCACACCACAGGGAGGGTCGGGCTCACACACGCGCGAAGGTGAACACGCAAAATTCAAAACCAATACCTGATGGGCTCTACAAATAAGGTCCAAATCATGCTTATGGAGGAATTTGGCAACCACTTCTGCACCAAACGTGAAGGACACGCCTCTGTCATTTTCACCCCAGCCTAAGACATCTTTATCGGGGTCAGACCACAAAAGATCACAAAGAAGACCTTGATCAGGCACATCAGTTGGTCGCATAATTCGCCGAATCTGCTCCATAGATTGAAGATCTGGTGATAAACCTGCGGAAGAAGGGAAACACTGAAGGAGCAGCCCAGTGGCCTTCCACAGCTCCCTCGGACACCGACACCGACGCCTATGGCTAGGCTGGCCTGGGTTAAAGCAACACACGACAGAGCTTGCCATACATGAAATACACAGAAACAGGGGCTTTGGTATTCAGCATCACGGTATGGTGATTAAACCGAGTGACCAGGGGCACTGACCCCGTTCCCAGGTCAGGCCGCAATGCACACCCTAAGGTGCAGTGCAGGGTGCACACAGACCACCGCGCTCTGACCAGCCAGCACATGGCTCCAGTCCTGGAGCTTGAACTCAGGGCCTGGGCTCTGTTCCTGAGCCTCTCTCTGTGCTCAAGGATAGCACTCTAGCCACAGCACCACTTCTGGCATTTTCCTGTGGTACTGAGGAATAGAACCCAGGGCTTCATGCATGCTAGGCGAGCACTCTACACTGAGCCACCTGGCCAGCCCTGGCTGCTCTCTTGCCTTCATTAAAGCACCATCTTCGGCTGGCTCTTTGAATCTTCTCTGACGCTATTTTAATGGCTTCACACACCAAGCAAAGCAAAGAAACTCAGACTCCCAAGTCAGAGGATCAAAAACAGATCAAAGGAAGAGTTATACTTTCAGTATTCAAAAGGATCTATGGCTCAGCAGGTTAAGCATGGCTCATTTTATATTTAAGAGCACTTTCTGCTCTATTTTCAAATCACACTGTCACTGTCTACAGTTCCTTGCCACAAATGCGTTTCCTCCAGACCTCTATCTGGATGGTCGGGCTATACACAGTGCTGATGAAGGCGGTCACCCCAGGCGGCTCCCAGACGCCAGCCCCACCATCAGGAAGACTCCTGATGACAGCCAGCCACATACCCCCATGACAGCAGAATATTTTCTCATCCACGATGGCTGCTATTGGCAAGCAGTTAAAACAGTCTGTGAAAGTCTTCCATAGTTTAATGTTGTATCTTCTTTTACCTGTGAACATTTAGGATGGTTAGAAGTGTCTCTTCTGCAGTTTCACATTCGACAAGTTGCTCTAAAAGCAAGATTTTGATTATCTTTCAAGTCAACAAAACTATGTCTTCTTCAAAATCTCCTGGAGGGGACTGAAGGTGGGTGCTTGGGAGGCAGAGATGTCTGATTCCCATCTTTACATGGAATATTTTCAAATGTCCCGCACGTGTGTAAGAATTCTCGCTAAGATGATTAGGAATTACCATCAGATTCCAATTGTTGTAGCACCAAATCTGTCTAAAATCTAGCACGAACCTAAAGCTTCCTATTTCTAAGGTAATTATGCGCCGCCGTTTTCTCCCCAAGGAAACAGAAGAGCTCATGCCCACTGGGTCCGCCCTAAGCTGGGAGCTTCCGGCCAGGCAGTGAGCACCAGCAGACACAGACCACTTAACACCGCACATGCTTGGCGCACATGCTCAGATGCTATTCTCCAGTCAAAGGGGACTAACAGAGTACACTTATCTTGATATCCAAAATGGGGCCACGGATTACATGTAATTTAAAAATTAATTTTAAACATCATTTTTCTTTCTCTACTCAGCATGTTTAAGAAAAGTAAATGCCTTTCCTCCTTAGTATCAATGTGCCAGAAGCCAGGCCACTCTGACAGGTATTGGAAGCACTTTCCTTTAGGAAAAGCACGGTAGACGCAGAGCGCACACCGGGGCTATGTGAAATCTCTCTGCGTAAAGCTGTTGAGAACCACAGTGTCTAGGTAAGTTCTCACTCAGACTCTTTGTAAGAGTGAGTTCTGTGTGAGTCGGCACTTTGCAGAGACCTCCACAAAGCCACCCCTCAATCACCACCACCAGAGTAGCACCTGCACTGTGTCTCAGCAAAGGCAACCCTGGAGAAAAAAGCAAGTCAATAAAAGAAGGACGTGAACTTCTAACTGCATCTAAACACTGTCACAAACATAGCAAGAGCACAGTCGCGCGCGCACGCATGCCCATACACCCACACACCCACACACACTTCCCTTGGACGCAGGGAATACTTACATTCATCATAAAACCCATAAATTCTATTGATGCTGGCGCACTCGTGGTTGCCTCTGAGAAGAAAGAAGTTCTCGGGGTACTTGATCTTGTAGGCCAGTAAGAGGCAGATCGTCTCCAGGGACTGCTTCCCCCTGTCCACGTAGTCCCCCAGAAAGAGATAGTTGCTTTCTGGTGGGAAGCCCCCATATTCAAAAAGTCGAAGCAAATCATAGTATTGCCCATGGATGTCACCTAGAGAGAGGCGAGACTCCGTGAGACAGTGCTCCCACGCTTACAGCTCGGTTCACTGTCACAATGGCAATGACCTGTAACAATTTCACAGCCAACATGAAGTACACTCCAATCCTATGCCACTCCACACAGCTGAGCATAATAAAAGCAGCAACGGTGTCCTGAAGCCAGCCCATGCGCTAGGCATCCATGCTGGGAAGCAGTGTCAGCCTGCGCTTTGCTAGTTCTTCCTTGCAGCTCCATCCCCAGGAGCTGGGGCACACACCCTGGCCCCACAGATTGAAAACGTGGCCTCCGTGGTGCCCGGCTGGCAGTTCCCCTTTCAAGGATGTGTCTAACGCACAGGGCAAGAGGCTGAGAGTGCGCAGCACCGCTCCAGGCCAGTTCAGGTTCTGCAGTCTATACAGAGAGGAACCTGCTTCAACTCCACAGATGTGGGAGGACACATGAGCACCAAGTGTCAAGTACTAGCTTTCACTCATGTGTAACACCAGGGTAGGTTTAAACTTCAACACAATCCCAATATATTCCGATCTTAGCTCTCCAGTAAAATAATTATTTAAAATCTCAACACCACAGAGGGGTCAGTAGAGGCGTTTACTCTAAAGCTGCTGTGTAAGTTAGCTTTCAGGCGTTCCGAGATTCAATCCACGGGAATGATTCTGCTGGTGAATGAAGAGCCCCACATACTTATTGGCCTGTCAGCCACACAACCAAAGATAGTTCAGTCTGTCAAAACTTACCACATATTTTGAGTGGTGCTTCAAGTTCTAGTAGGATAGGCTGACTGAGAAAGATCTCGCGGGACTTCAAACATAGTCCTCTGATTTCATTCTCCTGCAGCTGGACATTCTTACCTGGCTTGGACCCTCTCACTGCAGGAGAGAAATGTGTCAATTAGCCCAGCTGAGCAAAGACAAGGCAGCGGGGGCGGGGCTGCGGCACAGCCCAGGCACTTTCTGCCCTCACCTTTCTCTTCTCAAGGGTCACAAGCGGGTTGGCATTCACATAGTGGGAGATTTCTTCTTTTTCTTTTGCTAGTCCTAGAGCTTGAACTCTGGGCCTGGGCGCTGTCCCTCAGCTCTTCAGCTCAAGGCTAGTGCTCTACCACTTGAGCCACAGCACCACTTCCAGATTTCTGGTTTATCATTGGAGATAAGTCTCACGGACTTTCCTGCCCAGGCTGGCTTTGAACCGCCATCCTCTCAGCCTCCTGAATAGCTAGGATCTGTGTGGCCACAGATACCCGGAGCCACTTGACGCCCAGCATCACTTGTAACTTTTTTTTTTTTTTTTTGGAGGGGGTCCGGTCGTGGGGCCTGAACTCTGGGCCTGGGCGCTGTCCTTCAGCTCTTCAGCTCAAGGCTAGCACTCTACCACTTGAGCCACAACGTCACTTCCGGCTTTTTTCTTTTTGCTTATGTGGTGCTGAGGAATCGAACCCAGGGCCTCAGGCATGCAAGGCAAGCGCTCTACCACTGAGCCACCTTCCCAGCCCCCACTTGTAACTCTTGAGGCACAGAATGAGACAAGGCCCAGATGCCCAGGTTTTTGGATTGGTTCTACATAACTTCAGGCAATTCACTACTTTTGACCTAAAAATATATAGCCAGGCCAAAAGATGAACAGTTTTTATTTATCAAAACATTATGAAACAAAAACAATGCAATGATAATCTGGAAGTATGAAACAGATGCACACGTTCCAAATACAACAGCAACTGACCAACCACAAAATCTTTGGTCAGAAAACACAGGCGCACACTGGCACTACAGAAGCTCGCCCGGAGAAGAATGGGGGGACTCGCTCCACTGGCCAGGAAACCCCAACACTGGCGATTCCACACGCTAGCTAGAAACCTCGGCAGACTGCCCAGTAGGGAAATTTATTCTTGGGTAGAAGGCCCTCCTAAAAAGCTTCCAGTTTCAGTCTGAATCCTCTTCAGCAGGGTTTTCTACCTGTAAACCAGGTACCTATTCTTAAGTCCTCTCAGAAAGTGTTTTTGTAACACTGGGTTTATACCTATATAGACAGTGAGCTTACTGTCCTATTCCTATGAATGCTATTGTAGTAAATCAATGTCATCAGATTAAACAGACATAGTTGGATAATTAACTATGCTGTTTCTTTTCTTCTTGAGACAAGATCTTGCTATGATGCCCAGATGTATCCGGATCTCAAAATCCTCCTGTCTCAGCCTCCAAAGGTTGAGATTATAGGCATGTGCCACCTGGCATGGCCAAAGGTGTTTTTGTTGTTGTTTTTCCCGGTCTGAGGGCTTGAACTCAGAGCCTGGGTGCTGTCCCCGAGCCTCTCTGTGCTCAAGTCTAGTATTCTACCACCTGAGCCACAACGCCGCTTCTGGCTTTTTCTGAATAGTTTATTAGAGGCAAGAATCTCACAGACCTTTCTGCCTAGGCTAACTTTGAACTGTGATCCTCGGATCTCAGCCTCCTACTGAGTGGGCAGGATAACAGGCGAGTCACTGGTGCCCAGCTCTGGCCAGAGTTTTTTTTGTTTTTGTGGGCCTGGGTGCTGTCCCTCAGCTCTTCAGCTCAAGGCTAGCACTCAACCACTTGAGCCACAGCGCCACTTCCGGCTTTTTTCTTTTTGCTTATGTGGTGCTGAGGAATTGAACCCAGGCCCTTTTGCATGCAAGGCAAGTGCTCTACCACTGAGCCAATTTCCAGCCCGTTTTTTTTTTTTTTTGCTTTTTTTTTTTTTTTTTTGGGGGGGGGGGTCCGGTCGTGGGACCTGAACTCTTGACCTGGGCATTGTCCCTCAGCTCTTCAGCTCAAGGCTAGCGCTCTACCACTTGAGCCACAGCGCCACTTCCAGCTTTTTTTCTTTTTGCTTATGTGGTGCTGAGAAATCGAACCCAGGGCCTCAGGCATGCAAGGCAAGCGCTCTACCACGGAGTCACCTTCCCAGCCCCTGGCCAGAGTTTTTTTCTAACAAAAATCCTATTCCTAGCTGGGCGCCAGTGGCTCACCACTGTAATCCTAGCTACTCTGAAGGCTGAGATCTGAGGATCACAGTTCAAAGCCAGTCCAGGCAGGAAAGTCTGTGAGATTCATCTCCAATTAACCACCAGAAAACCGGAAGTGGTGCTGTGGCTCAAGTGGTAGAGCACTCACCTTGAGCTGAAGAGCTGAGGGCCAGCACCCAGGCCCACAGTTCAAGCCCCATGACCGACAAAAAAAAAAAAAAAAAAAAAAAAAAAAATATATATATATATATATAAATAAAATAAAATCCTATTCCTACCTGGGTATCAGCCACTCAAGCTCGTAAGCCTGGCTAATCAGGAGGCTGAGATCTGGAGGACAGTGGTTCAAGGCCAAGCTAGGCAGAAAAAGTCCACAGGACTCCATCTTCACAAAATAACTAGTAAAAAGCCAAGCTGGAGGCATGGTTCAAGTGGCAGAGTAACTGTTGCACAAGCATGTAATTCTGAGTTCAGACCCAGAACTAGCAACATGAAACCCCCAAACAACAGCGCCATTCTCCTGACAGTTCATCGGCATACTTCTTGAACCCGTGCTAAGGACTCAGCATGGCCTTCTCACCGCCAGGCGCTTCCCTCCCATCAGGGAGGCTGGAGGCCAAAGTCAGAGCCTCCCAGGCGGCCAGGCATGGCTCCAGCCTTGGGACTTGTCCGAAAACACCACAAAACCCAGCAGTCCTGCTCCCTAAGCAAAGTGACCGAGGCACGGAAGCCTTGTCCATCCTTTCAACATGGAGGCATTAAGGGCTGCAGCGTGCAGAGACCCGACTTTACTCCCCTTCCCTTTCCCCTTCCCCTCTCCTCCCCTCTCCTTTCCAGGAGTGGGGGAGGAATGAGGGGAGCGAGTGGGGAATAAGCAGTATTCAGGACACACCAGGCCATGGCAGCTGTTAAAAATGCCATTTCTACCCACAACTGACTGCACCTCCGCCCTACGGACAATTCCTTCAACACCGCTGAAACCCAACCAGGACGGGGGCGTCTGCACTTTGTGTGGCTGTGAGCTGCAGAGACAGGTGCCAGTCAGCTCTTCACATGAGTGTAAACCCACTCACCTAAACGACTAAGCTAGCACCGTGTTCTGTGCACCACAGCAGACACAGGTGGGAAAAATCAAAATTGTCATCCATGACTCTTTTCTAAGTAGCAGTCCAGATAACGAACATAAACCATACCAGTAACTGAACGCCAGCACATCCCAAATGTCCAGTGCGCAACGCCACTGCAGCGTCTCCCAGAAGTCTGGGAGCAGGCCTGTGTGGAATGGTGTGTGCGGCTGTGGATAAACTCAAATAGCACAGACCTACTTTTTAGTAAGGTATTTCTTTTCCTTTTATTTGGTAGGTTGTGGGGCTTGAACTCTGGGCCTGTGCTGTCCCTCAGCTCTTCAGCTCAAGATGTGCACTCTGCCACTTGAGCCACAGCGCCACCTCCGGTTTTCTGGTGATTTATTGGAGATAAGAGTCTCAGGGACTTTCCTGCCCAGGCTGGCTTTGAACAATGATCTTCAGATATCAGCCTCCAGAATAGCTAGGATTACAGGTGTAAGCCACCTGCGGCACCCGGCTTAGTGAGATATTTCTTATTGGCTTAGAACAGATTTGGGAAAATGCACCATGGCCACTGACAGCAAAGCATGTTCCGGATGTGTATATTTGGTCTGCACTCTGGCCAAGCAGTAACACCAGTACATTGTACAAACACCCATACCACCTCTCCAAAATATACAAAGAATTTAGTAGTGATCATGTGCAACCCAACAGTAAGAACGTCTCCTAAGGCCTAGCATCAAGAGAAAAGAGGAAAGCTATGGAAGAAAGTTAAAGTGATTCTGAGGTTAAGGATAAGAAGCGTTTTCCTGGTCACATAAAAACCCTTCATCATTGGAAGGTCACATTAAAGGCACTACATGCACACACACAAAAAAGCTCCAGCTGGGGGCTGGGAAGGTGGCTCAGTGGTAGAGCGTTTGCCTTGCATGCCTGAGGCCCTGGGTTCAATTCCTCAGCACCATATAAGCAAAAAGAAAAAAGCCAGAAGTGGTGCTGTGGCTCAAGTGGTAGAGTGCTAGCCTTGAGCTGAAGAGCTGAGGGACAGCACCCAGGCCCAGAGTTCAGGCCCCACAACCGAACCCCAACCCCCCCCAAAAAAAAACAACAAAAAAAGCTCCAGCTAAATTAAAATGAAGTTCTAGAACCTAAGAATGGCACAACCAGTATAAAAATAAATCAGATTTTGCTTTAAAATAATCCTATTAAGCAGAGCACTGGTGGCTCACACCTATAATCCTAGCTACTCAGGAGGCTGAGAGCCATAGGACCAGGGTTTGAAGGCAGCCTGGGCAGAAAATGCTCCAACACTCCTTTCTCCAAAACCAGTAAGATGCTGGGCTGGAAGCGTGGCTCATGGAGGTAGACTCTAAGTCTCAGTAAGCTTGAGGCCTAAGTTCAAATCCTAGCACCACCAGAAACAAACAAACAAACAAAAAAAAACACTACTAAATTAGGTGGTAATCTGAAGAATAAGCCACATTACACCTAAAGAAAAAAATTCATTTAACATCTACAACATTAAATCTTCCCGGGACTGGGAATGTGGCAGAGTGCTGGCCTGGCATGCATGAAGCCCTGGGTTCCATTCCTCAATGTCACATAAACAGAAAAAGCTGGAAGTGGTGCTGTGACTCAAGTGGTAGAGCACTAGGCCTTGAGCCCAAAGAAGCTCAAGGACAGAGCTCAGCCCTGAGTTCAAGGCCCAGGACTGGCCAGAAAAAAAAAAAACAAAACCCATGAGACTCTTAGACTCATACCTCCAATTAACCAGCAAAAGCTCTAGGAAGGGGATAGCCTAAGCCAGAGCGAGAGCCCCAAATTCAGGCTTATTTGGTTTCTTCAGCACACTACATAGCCTTCCACCACAACCACAGCAGGTGGTTGTGGTACACCACTCAGGTACGCCACAGCACCTGAGTGCAGTGCTGGTGCCAGGTAGAGTGCGGCCCTCACGGCATCCTCAAAGGCAGCAATCAGCGTGCAGATGCCCAACACTGCCAGTGCTCTAGCAAGCGCTTAATGCGCTAGATGCTTAATTAATTCCCCACAAACACCGTTTTGATAAAATGCTGGAGCACACTCTTCCTCTGACCCTGCGTGCAGTTTTCCAGCCTTGACAAGGTGACAGAGACTCTTTCCAGAAGAGGGATGTCAGATGAATCAAGACATCCATCAATCATCTTTCCTTCATGCTTGCCAGAGCTTTAATCCCAATACCTAAATTTTTCTCCACAATTCCAGCTCCAAGGAAATGTAATCTTTCCTCTCCCTTGCCTTTTTTTTTTTTTTGGAGGGGGGAGGGTCAGTCCTAGGGCTTGAACTAAGATCCTGGGCTGTTCCAGACAGGCCTCTTTGTGCCCAAGATTAGCGCTCTTCCACTTGAGCCATGGCACCAATTCTGGCTTTTTCTGAGTAGTTTGTTGGAGATAAGAGTGTCACAGAAGCCAGGCACTGGTGGCTCACATCTGTCATCCTAGCTACTCAGGAGGCTGAGATCTGAGGATCAAGGTTCAAAGCTAACCCGGGCAGGAAAGTCCATGAGACTCTTATCAAACCACCAGAAAACCTGAAGTGGCACTATGGCTCAAGAGGCAGAGCACTCACCTTGAGCTAAAGAACTAAGGGACAGCACCCAGGCCCAGAGTTCAAACCTCATGACTGACAAAAAAACAAAAACAAAAAAGTCTCACAGACTCCTGCGCTGGCTGCTTGGAAGCTTGGAACCATGTATGATCCTCAAATCTCAGCCTCCAGAGCAGCTAGGACTTCAGCTTGAGTCACTGGGGCTGGGCTTTCCTTTTCTGTCTTGAGGAAGGCATTTGGGTTTCGTCTATGAAGCATTTCATGCTGTTCACAGGGCTGTGTAACAAGGATGAGGAAGTCCTCATCAGATGGACAGCTTCTGCAGGTGACTTTTGCAGGCTAGGTCACCACAGGTCACAGAACCTCTTCACTGACTCCTGCCGCTGGGCAGCTGAGTACTGACCATGTTGATTCCACATCTGAGGTCTGACTCTTGTGCCTCTCCCCAGACACAAATGCATGCTGTGAGCATTTCACCCCTGCTCCCAGCACTGACAGGCAAGTGGCCACGCAGCTTCAGGGCGACACTGTTGGACAGGACAGTAGCGTAAACCAGAGACTCCAGACTCCGGCCCCGTCCTCAGCAGGGACTGCTGCTTTCCAAAACTCGACACAAACATGCCCAAACCATTTTGGAATGACTTCCTCAACACCACCTTCAGAAGCAGCCTTCATCACCGAGGGCAAAGTGGCACAGGTGAGGCAGCTGCACAGGTCACAGCAACTTCTCGGAGGGCCACACGGCCTTACGGTGGCCGTCTCCCCGCACAGATGAAGCAGCCGACCCCACTCGCTGAGACATTTCCAGGTGCTCACACCACTGACGGACCAACTTTACCATTGCCTACATCTCCTCACTTTCACGGTGCAGCTCACACCTATACATGGAGTTTTTGTCATTAGGGAGCAGAGCCTGAATGAAACATGAAGCTGGCGCGGTCCCTGCCTGGGTCGGCCAGGGTGCTGCCTTCCCCAAGAAGACGCACCTCGGAGCTGCCCATGCCCAACTGGCCTGCAGCCCCGCAACCGGCTCACACAGCCCTCAAGCTTAAAAGAACAATCTTATAACACATTAAAAAAGGATCTGAGTTCATGTATTATGTGGCTAGCCTCATCCCAAAGATGTAAGAGTGTGGCTTCATTCATCCACTTCAGTGCCAAATGAAACACAAAAGCCTGGTGTTCAAGCACATGAAATTGTGAGGAGGAACCGTAAGAAATGATGGACACGCCAAGTTTAGCAGGTCGATTCCTCAGCACAATTGTAAGGATTAAAAATAACAAAAGCTGCGATGTGATACAGCAGAGGAAACTCAAGTTAAGGAGACTTGGTGACCTGAGAGCTGTTATGTCCCCAGTCTAAGTCCCAGGTCCTCGGGTTCCCGCTGGGAAACGGGCCGATTCTAGTGTAGCCTCTCCTGCCCTGTGCACGCACGCACTCACACTTAGAGAACAAACATATTTAATGAAGTTAACAAATTAACTTTAGAACCACAGCGTTTAAATCACAATCTCCTCTCAGGCAAGCTGCCTGAGTCAGTCTCAGATCGATGCTGCCCGTACGAAGCCCAGTATTAACTAAAACGAGCAGGCCCCGAGCGAGGCGCAGGCTTCCCACCCCAGCAGGCAGCCACAGTTTTTTGTACGAGCGCCCCAGGGGCCCTCACTGGCAGTGGGGGGGGGTGTCCTTCGGGGCAGTCTAAGTGGGGGAAACTGAGGAAAGGACGCGCTCGTTCAGTTTCACTGGAATGACTTACTTCCGATGACGAGGCTCACGGGCTGCGTCCAGGAGGGATACCCGCCAGGCGCCCAAGTCCGGACCGGGGCTGCCGCCCCCACTTTCCGAAGGCCTCGGGAGCCCGCTCGAGCCCGGAGCCGCCCGTCCAGACTCGCTCCTGCGAGCCCGCTGCCCCGCCAAGCGCTCGCTCTCGGCTCATGGCCTCGGCCCCTGAGCTCCTCGGTTCCTTCCTTCCACACGGGGCGGCGCGGGCGCTCCCGGCCGGCGGCTTTCGCGCCCGAGGGTCACCCGGTGTGTGACCTTGAGCCCTGAGACCGGGCTCGCTCCCACGGGACCGGCACCGCGTCGCCGGGCTGCGGGGCGCGGCGCGCCGGACCCGGCCGGCTCGGCGCCACGAGCGCTGGACGCAGAGGCCGGCCCCGGGGAGCCGGCGGGACGGGGACCCGGCCGGATCCGGGTTCAGCTCCCGCGGACACGCCGTCGTTCGTCGCCCGGAAACGGGTCCCCGACCCGCCGACCGCCGCGAACGTAAACACGGAGGCGGCGGGGCCGGAACCCCGAGGGGCCGCGCCGGGCGCCGGGGGCTGCAGCGGGACCCCCCCCAGCCCGGGACCGGCGGGGCGGCGCGGAGGGCGGGAGAGGAGATTTCAAATCCCGGGGCCGGCGGGGAGGACGCGGCCCCGTGCAATGAATGAGCGGAGCCCGGACGGCGGCGGCGGCGGCGGCGGGCGCGCGGCCCCCGCGGCCCAACCGCCCCCCGCCCCCGCCCGCGAGCCCCCGCCCCGCCCCTCACCTTCCAGCAGCCGTTGGATGATGCTGTCGATGTTGAGTTTGTCGATATCCGCCATCGCCTTCCCGCCGCCGGCCCTCCCGCAGCAGCGGCGCCGCCGCCGCCGGCTCGCGCCCGGGACTCACGCCTCCTCCGCCACGCCACGAGCACAGGGGCGGTGGTGGCGGCGGTGGCAGCAGCCGCGGCGGGTTCCCCCCCCCAGCCGCCCCGCTCACTGCTTCCTCCTTCGATCCCTACTGGAACCACGAGAAGAACAAAATGGCCGCCGACCCCTCAGCCAGCCTCGGGCGGCGCACGGATGCGCGCGGGGGAGTGCGGCGGCCGGGCCGGGACTTCTTTATGGGCCGAAAGGCGCGCGGGAGGGGGCGGGGCCTGAGTTCGACGGAGGGCGGGGCCTTGCGCGGAAGGGGCGGGGGCTCTGGAGCGTCATCACGTCCGCGCGCGGGATCCTTCCGCCAAGCGAGTCGAGCAAATAGGCCGCCGGCCCGAGCGAGAGTTGCGAAGTTGCCGGCGGGAGTCGGCCCACGCAGCGGGCGCGGCTGCGCGGCCGTGCGGCCCTGGGACTTGCAGCCTCCGCCGCGTGCCGTCCGCGGAAGTCCCGGGTTTGCAGACCTGGCCACGCGGGAGCCAACCAGGGACTCCGGAGATCTGGGCTGGGGACGGAAAGGAACTGAGGCAGGTAGAGGGCCTCGTTTCGGATGCAGTTCTGCTGGGACTGGGGACCGGCGAGCAAGATTAAATTGACGACTTAGGAAGGGAAAGAGGACCTTTCCCCCCAAAACACACACACACAGATGAGCCAAAATACCGATACACGGGAACGGTGGGTGTGTGGTTTTGGTGTTTTACTATTATTTTTGTCTGTGAGCTCTTCTGCAACTTGACTTTGGAGGAAGGAATCCCCCTTCCCCAGGTCATCCGTATTTTGGGGTTATTCTCCATGAACTTGGGGAGTTATATAATCCTCTGATTCCTCCCCCCCCCAGCCTGGTGGGCAATTATTGGAACTAAAGATACTCACTTCCCCCTGACATCTACTCCCTGTGGCTTTAAAAGAGATAGCCTGTGACCCTTAAAAGAGAGCCTGTGACAGAGGGCAACATCTAGGTTGAACACAGATGATGTTTTTTTGTGTTTTTTTGTTTTTTTGTTTTTGTTTTTTGGGTCGGTCATGGGACCTGAACTCTGGGCCTGGGTGCTGTCCCTCAGCTCTTCAGCTCAAGGCTAGCGCTCTACCACTTGAGCCACAGCGCCACTTCCAGCTTTTTTCTTTTTTCTTATGTGGTGCTGAGGAATCAAACCCAGGGCCTCATGCATGCAAGGCAAGCACTCTACCACTTGAGCCACCTTCCCAGCCCCACACAGATGCAGTTTCAAAAAACAACAACTAAAACAACCTATCTTGGCTGGGCACTGGAGGCTCATGCCTGTAATCCTAGCTACTCAGGAGGCTGAGATCTGAGGATCATGGTTCAAAGCTAGCTTGAGCAGGAAAGTCCATGAGACTTTTTTTTTTGGGGGGGGGGATCCGGTAGTCGGGCCCGAACTCTGGGCCTGGGCGCTGTCCATCAGCTCTTCAGCTCAAGGCTAGCGCTCTACCACTTGAGCTATAGCATCACTTCTGGCTTTTTTCTTTTTTTTTTTTTTTGGGGGGGTCCGGTCGTGGGGTCTGAACTCTGGGCCTGGGTGCTGTCCCTCAGCTCTTTAGCTCAAGGCTATCACTCTACCACTTGAGCCACAGCGCCACTTCCGGCTTTTTTCTTTTTGCTTATGTGGTGCTGAGGAATCGAACCCAGGGCCTCAGGCATGCAAGGCAAGCGCTCTACCACTGAGCCACCTTCCCAGCCCCGTGAAACTCTTATCTCCAATAAACCACTAGAAAACTGGAAGTAGCACTGTGGCTCAAGCGGTAGAGCGCTCACCTTGAGCTGAAGAGCTGAGGGACAGCACCCAAGCCCCCCCCAAAAAAAAAAACAAGATTGCTCTCCTGACTCAGCCTCCATTTTTGCAGGAAGAGCCCTTTCTTCTTTCCCCTGTTCTCATTCTCCATGTGTAACAAACCACCCCTGGCCTCCATTTGCTCCATTTGGATCCCTAGCTATGTCCTTTTCACCCCCGCCGAAGGAGACTTGGTGCCTTTCCCAAGTTTTCATCCTGAGTAAATCCTGTTGATCTGTTAAGTTCATCTTAATACCCTTTTTCTTTCTTTTTTTCTTTTGTCAGTTATGGGGCTTGAACTCTGGGCCGGGACGCTGTCCCTCAGCTTTTCATGTCCCTCAGCTCTTCAGCTCCAGGCAAGCACTCTACCACTTAAGCTATAGCACCACTTCCGGTTGGTTTTCTGTGTGGTTTATTGGAGATAAGAGTCTCACCAACTTTCCTGCACAGGCTGGCTTTGAACTGAGATCCTCAGATCCTGAGCAGCTAGGATTACAGGCGTGAACCACCCGCCCCTACTAATGCCCTTTTTCTTTATTCAGACCCCCCAGTCTTGAAATATTTGCCACGAGGGCAGGTGGCTCACGCCTATAATCCTAGCTACTCAGGAGGCTGAGATCTGAGGATCAAGGTTCAAAGCCAGTCAGGATAGCTCAAGAGGTAGAATGCTTGCCTTGATCTGAAGAGCTGAGGGACAGCGCCCAGGCCCAGAGTTCAAGCCCCATGACTGACCAAAAAAAAAAAATTGCTTCTACAGCCCTACCCCCTACCCCAACTCCTCTGTCAGGCCACACGCATGCACATGAAGCTCAGACCCAAGCCGGAAATGTGCAGATTCCCTGCATGGGTTCCACAGCCTCCCCAAGAAATACTGGCCCATGCCTCTCTGGCTTCCCATCTTCTCCGTATGCACCTTTCTCTAGCTCCCTCCCCAAAACAAACAGTGCCACCCACCTTGGGCTGCATGTGACAGCTATATGTGGAAAAGCAGCGGGAGCTTCTGGTTTGTCTTTCTCAAGGCCCCACGGCCGCACGGAGCCCCTTTCCCTATGTGCCAGCCAGGCGGATACCCAGCCTGGGCATCTGTCTTCAGGAGCACATTGTTTGCCTTCCGGGGGCGAAGGCTGCAGCCTTGGGGTACACGTGTCCTAATCCCTGCCACCAGGCTGCTGGCACAGGCCCATGTAGAGGTTCAAGGCTCACTCAACGGGGTTCAGTATGTTCTTCTACCTTGTTCAGCGGCTCACCTGCAGGTGCTGTGGCTCCACCCACCAGAGTCTTTCAAGTGTTTGTCCACATAGTCGGAGCCCAGTTGATGTTGGGTGGGGGGAGGCTGGTGGCGCTGTACACTTTGTCTGTGAGGTCAGGATGGCTGTCACCCTGGGCTCCTCCCAGGGACGATGGCATTTGGGGCAGGAGAATGGAGAGCAGTCACTCAAGGCCTCTCTGTGTCCAGCATTGCTCTAGGTGGCGGGCAGATGGGGCCTCTCTCTCATGATGTCACCCAGTGGGCCAGACAAACAATAAGCAGAGATGCAAACAAAAATACCCTGCGCTCGTTTGCTTAGTGTGTGCCAAGAACGATCTCATGAAACACTAAAATAATCCTAGGAATTAGGTGCTGCTCCTCTCCCCCCTCCTCCCCCTATACACTTCCCAGATGAAGATTGACACAGAGAGGTTGGTGTGCTTGCTGAAGATCACACAGCTCCACAACTCATATGTTACAGGGCCAGAGCGAGAACTCCACAGAGCTGGAAGCTCAGCCCTGCACCTGCTCCATCCAGGGCCCACGTCCCAGGGGACGGCCCACAAGTCTCCATTCGCACAGTTGCCTGCTTCTCTGTGCGCCGCATGGAAGGATTGTTGAGCTCTGTCCGTTTCACCAGAGCCAGAGAAGGATGTCAGATGGAGCTGAGAGGCGCCTCTGTCCCTGGACAGCTCTCCCCTCCACAGTCCATCTGTGGGGATCAGCCAAGCAGAGGGGTCTGACCCACAGCGGGAACCAACCAGGAAATGCAGAAGGAAAGAACTAACTTTGTATTGGTGTGTGTGTGTGTGTGTGTGTGTGTGTGTGTGTGTGTGTGTGTGTGTGTGTGTGTGTGTGTGTGTGTGTGTATTTATGTCAGTGCTGGGACTTGAACTCAGATTTTGTGCACCATCCCTTAGCTTTTTTGTTCAAGGCTGGCATTCTACCATTTGGTCCACACATCAACGTGTGTGTGTGTGTGTGTGTGTGTGTGTGTGTGTGTGTGTGTGTGTGTGTGTGTGTGTGTGTGTGTGTGTGTGTGTGTGTGTGTGTGTGTGTGTGTGTGTGTGTGTGGTTTATTGGAGATAAGAGTCTCATGGACTTTCCTGCCTGGGCTGGCTTCAAACCACAGTCTTCAGATCTCAGATTCCCAAGTAGCTAGGATTACAATTGTGAGCCACCAGCACTTGGCTATACGTATTTTGTGAATAAGGTCTTGTGGTTTATGGCTGGGCAGGCCAGGACTATGACCTTCTTAGCTGGCTTCCTGCTAGAGTGGGGATGACAGGTGTCTGTCACCACACCCAGCTTTTATTGGTTGAGATGAGGATCTCAAGGAGTTTTCACCTAGGCTGGCCTCAAATTTCCCTGTATTCTCTGCCTCCAACATGGCTAGGATCATAGGCATGAGCCATTGCACCGGCTGCTTTTTTTTTTTTTTTTTTTTGTCAGTTGTGGGGCTTGAACTCTGGGCCTGTGCGCTGTCCCTGCACTCTTCAAGGCGAGAGCTCTACCTCTTGAGCCATAGCAGCACTTCTGGTTTTCTGGTGGTTTATTGGAGATAAGAGTCTCATGGGCTGGCTTTGAACTGTGATCCTCAGATCTCAGCCTCCTGAATAGCTAGGATTATAGGCGTGAGCCACCGGTGCCTGGCTTTCTTTTTATTTCTGAGTAGTGTTTTTCTATAGAGAGGTAAGGATCTGTTCACCCTTTGGTAGGCATTTGGTGATTCCTAATTTGAGAATTGTCTATCATTTTTATGCTCAAGGTTTATTTTAAAAAGCATAAAATTTGGGGCTGGGAAGGTGGCTCAGTAGTAGAGTGCTTGCCTTGCATGCATGAGGCCCTGGGTTCGATTCCTCAGCACCACATAGGCAGAAAAAGCCAGAAATGGTGCTGTGGCTCAAGTGGTAGAGCACTAGTCTTAAGCTGAAGAGCTGAGGAACAGCGCCCAGGCCCAGAGTCCAGGCCCCATGACTGGCAAAACAAAAAAACAAAACAACAACAAAAAAAAAAAACCATAAAATTTGAGATAATTAAAAACAGAGTAGCTAGGCTTTGGTGGCTCACAGGCCTGTAATCCTAGCCACTCAGGAGGCTGAGATCTAAGGATCGTAGTTTGAAGCCATCCAGGGCAAGAAAGACTTATCTCCAATTAACACCAGAAAACTGGAAGTGGGGCTGTGGCTCAAAGTGGTAGAGTGCTCACCTTGAGCTGAAGAGCTGAGGGACAGCACCCAGGGCCTGAGTTCAAGCCTCACAACAAGTAAACAAAACAGAAAACCAAGAGGAATAAGTTCATCCCCTGATGGCTCTCCCCTCCACTGGCTGTTTCTTAGGTAGGAAACAGCCCTAAGTCCAGGCTACCAGCCAGTGCTGTGGAAAACCCCCCAACGCTGCCCTCGACACCAGCTGCCCATCAGCCACTGGGCACAGAAACTGGAGTCCCCAGAAACCATGTTGTCCACACCAGCCAGACCTTTTCTTCGGGAAAACGTCCATTGCCACGTTGGGTGTAGAAAGCCTTTGCCACTCACCTCGGAAGGCGAGCTTGCTGCGCAGGCGCTCTACCCCGAGCCCTGTCCCCAGCCTCCTTTGCTTCAATTATTTTCCATGTAAGTTCTCAGTGTCCGTCTGGGCTGGCCTGGGGCTATGACACTCCTAACATGCGCTTACCTATGTTTTGGGGGTTACAGGTGAGCGTCGCTGTGCCCAGCCATTGTGCTTCTACCACGGTGGGCACAACTGTGTGCACCAAGAAGGTCTGTGAAGGCGCGGTCCTGGTAACAGTGAGCGCCTGTGGGTGGCTTGTTCAGGAGAGGCTCAGGATTGGTTGAGTTGGTCTTGCTTGAGCTGGTCTTCAACCACAATCCTCTTGATCTCTGCCTCCAAGTAGCTGGGATTAGAAGTCTAAGCCACTGCACATTACCTATGGATGGCCCTTGATTGATTTTTAGATTCCAAAGCTCAAAGTAAGCATCATGGTATCACCAAGGGAAATAAATATTTAAAACAAATCTCCTTGCTTGTGCCCCCCACAACTACCAAACAGCTGTCCAGGGCCCATCTGCTCTCCCCAGACAGAAATTACTGGAAGAGTTGAAACTCTACCAGGGCTAGATGTCCTGGGCTTTTGGGTGCCTGCAGGAGAGAGGCTGCTGGCACAGCCAGAGGCACACAGCTGGAGGCCGAGAGCCAGGGGTCTATTGCTTTAGGCTCTGGAAGTCAGGGACTACGTTACCCAGGCTGTAAGCAGCAGCGGCACAGTAAGCCCTGGGGTACTTGGCCACTGTTGTGATCCTCAGCTCCCAGCAGCAGGCAGTGCCTGCTAGTGTCCCAGCTCTTTTTGTTGTTGTTGTCTTGGGGCCTGAACTCTGGGCCTAGGCACTGTCCCTCAGCTCTTCAGCTCAAGGTGAGGGCTCTATCACATGAGCCACAGTGCCACTTCCAGTTTTCTTTTCTTTTTTTTAATTTAATTTAATTTTATTTGTGAACATACTGTACAGAGGGGTTACAATTATATGGGCAGGATAATGCATACATTTCTTACCAAGCATTGCAGCCTCCTCCTTTGTTTACCCTTCACATCCCTTCCCAGCCTCCCCCCTCCCCCCCAATCCCAATCCTTCTCCTTCCCCCCCTCTTCCCCCCTCCCCCCCCCCCCCGCACCGACGTTGTAAAGCTCGTTTTGGACATGACAACTTGTACTTCTCATTGTTGCAACAGGTCCACCTGTATCCTTAAACAACTGGTTTTTCCCCATCTCCTCCACAAGTTATACTGACATCAACTATAGTGAAAGCAGGGGTTATACTGTGGGGAAGGGACACATAAAGCAACAAAGCCACTTTCAGTTTTCTAGTGGTTTATTGGAGCTAAGGGTCTCATGGACTTTCCTACTGGGTCTGGCTTTGAACTGTGATCCTCAGATCTCAGCATCCTGAGTAGCTAGGATCACAAGCATGAGCCACCAGTCCCTGGCTGTGTCCCAGCTCTTGAGTGAGCCTGGGGTGTCAGAGCCCTCAGCTCCTACAACCCAGTGTCACAGCATTCTTCCCATGCCGACAACCCAGGACCAGCAAGAGAGGTTGGCAGCCTCTCCTCTCCAGTAGATGGAACAAGATCCTCAGGCCAGACTTATAAGTTGTCAATCCTTGTGGCCAGAGGCCTACAAGGTTCCGGTTGGTCAGGCCAAGTCACATGACCCCTTGATCAGGGGACGTGAAAGTAACATCTTCTTGGCCAAATGCAGCAGTGGTAAGTGGTAGCAAGAGGGGCGTCCTGAGGGAAATCAAGTCTTACCCAAAGGAGAATGAGGAGGCGGTTGGAGGGTAGAGACACCGGTCTGTGGATGGCAGTTGAACTTGATGGCAATTTTTTTGGCCTGTTTTCTCTGAGTCATTCAGTTGCATCAGAAAATTATTTCTGAAAATGTTTTGGCAGTTCTGCCCTGGTGTCTTCAGCCCAAAAGCAATGTGTCCTCCAGGATATAAAGGGTCAGCTGCTTAGGGGAAGGGCTGGCCAGGAAGGTGGGCAGGCCTGCTGGGAATAGAAGGACACCCAGTGTGGTCAAGGGGAGGGGAGGGGAGGGAAGGGGGGAGGGCAGGGAAGGGGGAAGGGAGCCCACCCTTTAAAGAGGGGCCAACTTGGGTAGAGTGCTTGCCTTGAGTTGAAGAGCTGAGGGACAGCGTCCAGGCCCAGAGTTCAAGCCCCACGACCAACCAAAATAAAGATAAAAATAAATATATATGAAGAAAATATATAACTAAAAAACAAACAAACAAAAAAATGAAGGGCCGTCTTGTGAGTGAGGTGAGGGCTGGTTCAACAGTGTTTGGGAACAGCGGGCGCCTGAAAAGGGACAGCCTGGGGAGGCCCCTATCTCTATTTTATTTTGTGCCAGTATTGGGACTTGAGCTACAGGTCTGGGCGCTGTTCCTGAGCTTTTCCACTCAAGGCTGATGCTCTGCCACTGGAGGAAACACAGCTCTGCTTTTGGCTTTCTGGAGGTTCCTTAGAGATAAGGGTCTTACAGACTTTTCTGCCTGGGCTGGCGTTGAACTGCGATCCTCAGATCTCAGCCACCAGCACTGGTCTGATATTCTTGGTAAAGTACAGGGACTTCCGGGGGCCTCCGGACAGCACAGCGCAGCACAGAGTCACTAATGCCCTGCGAGGAGGAGGAGGAGGAGGAGGAGGAGGAGGAGGAGGAGGAGGGGGAGGAGGAGGAGGAGGGGGAGGGGGAGGAGGGGGAGGAGGAGGAGGAGGAGGAGGGGGAGGAGGAGGAGGAGGGGGAGGAGGAGGAGGGGGAGGAGGAGGAGGGCGTGTGACAGGGAAGTGGATCTGGCAGCAAGGCTCCCGCACCCTGGGTATTTTTACACTGAAGCAGTTCTCGGGTGGGCAGGCAGCTCAGTGCAGGGGGGTGAACCCCGGGGGTGTCAGATCAAGGCTCCCTAGCTTTTCCCTCTGCTTCCCTGCTTCCTTTGTATTTGCAGAGGAGCTTGCTCGATGTACTTTGCAGACAAGTTTGCAGCTCTGCAGCTCCTGCTGAGGACAGAGCAGGGATTCAGGTCAGGACACAGGGCTAAAATTACTATTATTATTAACTTAAAATGTTTTTATTTGTGCCGGGCGCCGCTGGCTCACGCCTGTAATCCTAGCTATACAGGAGGCTGAGATCTGAGGATCGCAGTTCAAAGCCAGCCCAGGCAGAAAAGTCCATGAGACTCTCATCTCCAATAAAACACTAGAAAACTGGAAATGGCACTGTGTCTGAAGCAGTAGAGTGCTTGCCTTGAGCTGAAGAGCGCAGGGACAACACCCAAGCACAGAGTTCAAGCCCCACAACTGACCAAAAAAAAAAATTTTTTTTTTAAATTTGTGCTGGTCCTGGGACTTGAACTCAGGGCCTAGGCACTCTCCCTTAGAGTTTCTGCTCAAGGCTAGCACTCTGCTGTTCAAGTCACAGCTCCACTTTTGGCCTTTTCGTGGCTAATTAAGAGTCTAATGGGGGCTGGGAAGGTGGCTCAGTGGTAGAGTGCTTGCCTTGCATGCCTGAGGCCCTGGGTTCGATTCCTCAGCACCACATAAGCAAAAAGAAAAAAGCCGGAAGTGGCGCTGTGGCTCAAGTGGTAGAGCACTAGCCTTGAGCTGAAGAGCTGAGGGACAGCACCCAGGCCCAGAGTTCAGGCCCCACGACCGGACCCAAAAAAAAAAAAAAAAAAAAAGAGTCTAATGGGGCTGGGAATGTGGCTTAGTGGTAGAGTGCTTGCCTAGCATGCAAGAAGTCCTGAGTTCAATTCCTTAGTACCACATACTCAGAACAAACCTGACGTGCTGCTCTGGCTCAAGTGGCAGAGTGCTAGCCTTGAGCAAAAGAAGCTCAGGGACAGTGTAGAGGCTCTGAGTTTGAGTCCCAGGACTGGTAAAAAATAAAAAAGAATCTAATAGACTTTCTTGCCTAGGCTGGCTTCAAACCGTGGTCTCAGCCTCCTGAGCAGCTGGGGTTCCCAAGTGTGAGCCACAGACACTGAGCTCCTTTTCTGAACTATTAAGTGCTCCTGGTTTGCTGACTCTCGACTATCATCAGTTTGCTGCAGAAGGCTCGGAGCGGGGTGGAAGGCAGGCTTATTTGTACCCAATTCTGTCCTAAGCCTTTGCTGTGAATCACTGACGTGACCTCACAAGAAGTCCTATAATTAATCCCCGCTCACAGCTCACAGATGTGGAAGCAAAGCCAGGATGTGAGGCAAATGGCTGGGGGGGAGGAGTGGGGGGCGGAGCGGGGAGTCAGAGCCCGGCAGCTGGCTTTCTGTGCCAGTCAGTGTGTGCTGGCTCAGACTTCTGTACCACCCCACCCCCAGCCCCACAAGAATAAAATTCCCTCCATTCCCTCCCTCCCCTCCCATCCGCCCGTCCCTGCTGCTGGCCCCTGGGCAGGCTCTGCCCCCCAGGCCTGCTCAGCAAGTGCGGGGGTGAATCAGAAGTGCCAGGAAGCCCCCCTCAGGGACGATAACTATCCTAGCTCCCCGTCCCTCAGATGGGGTGGTGCCCCCCCCACCCCGCATTCCTCCACAGGGTGGAGCCCCTCCATCCACACAGGCAATCCAACTGGTAAAATGCACCCTTCTGCATCGGTCCATTGACTGTGACTGTCCCAAAATGACAGAGAGGAACTTAAAAAGATGGAAAGTTTGTTTTGGCTCAGTTTTAAGAGTGCTTGGTTGGTTGGTTGGTTTGCAGGCCTGTGGGAAAGCTCCTGGTGGAGGAAGCTGCTTGTCTCATGGTGGCCAGGAAATGGAAGGGGAGGGGAGGGATGGGAAGGGAGGGAAGGGCCAACTCTCAACATCTCCTTCCATGGCTTTGGTGATTAATTGGAAATGAGTCCCAGGGACTTTCTGCTCCGGCTGCTTGGTCTCAGCTGTTGGGAAAGGGAGGAGAACGGGAAAGGAATAGATGGGACTTTTTTCTCAGCAGGCTAGGACTGTTTATTGCCAGCGAGGGGCACTGCCCTTCCCGTGGAGGGTATGGAGGTTGTACGAGGGACTGGATTTGGGGTCCAGCTTGCATGGGTCTGAACAAGGAAAGGAGTGAAAATAATCAGGCTGTAGTTACTGGCGGCAGGAGTGCGAAGGGCGGAACTTTCAGCTAGGTGGAGAATGGAATGTCGGGCCTGGGGTGACGGGGAATTTTGACTTGGGCTTTTTTTTATCCCTGTAGGGATCTGATTTGGTCAGAAGTCAATCTGACCGAGCTCTTCCTCACCTGGCTGGCTCTTGGGGCGCCTGTGGCCTTTCGCTTCTGTGACTCCATCCCTCTGCCAGGCTGGGGACTGGAATTCCGGGTTTGTTTGCTTAACCCTGACCCAGTCAGAGTGGGCCAGGGCCCGCAGGAAAGCCATGGAAGCCGCGGAACCAGGCCCCACCCCATGACGCAAGCTGTGACCCATCAGTGTTTGGGGGGTGGTCCCCAGTCAACAAGGCCATCTTAATACCTGGCCACCGGCAGCCATCCACCAGTGTGGCTTGGGTTTGAATTCTGGCTCTGCCATTTGCTAGCAGTGCAACCTTGGCCATGCTGGGGGCTGCTGACGGCCTCTCCAGACTCTGCCCCGGTCCCCTCTGCCTGTCCCCCCCCACCTGCCCCTCTGCCCTGCCCCCTCCACACCCCCAGGCTGCATCAGAAAGCCCTCTCTTAGCCGGGCGCTGGTGGCTCACGCCTGTAATCCTAGCTACTCAGGAGGCTGAGATCTGAGGATCGCAGTTCAAAGCCAGCCCGGGCAGGAGAGACCGTGAGACTCCTATCTCCAATAAACCACCAGAAAACCGGAAGTGGCGCTGTAGCTCAAGTGGTAGAGCGCTCGCCTTGAGCTGAAGAGCTGAGGGACAGCGCCCAGGCCCAGAGTTCAAGCCCCACGGCCGACAAAAAAAAAAAAAAAAAGAAAGCCCTCTCTTGTCCTCCACTTCTTGGGGGACCCACATTCGGCCTGTTTGTCTGTCTCTTTCCCAGCAAGGCTGTCTTTCCGCCAGCATGGCCACTCTGCCACCAGCTGGAAGCCTCCCCTCCCACTCTGCCCCGGGCATCCTTGGGTAGCTACCACAGGACTTTTGCACTGTCGCCTGCAGTGGCTTGTGCCTGCCTGTGCCTTGATTCAACTCTCCCATCACTAATTTCTTGAGGAGGTTGAGAGAAGAGGAGGAGGAGGAGGGAGGGAGGGTGAAGAGGAGGAAGAGGAAGAGGAGGAGGAGGGCAGGGAAGACATCTCAGCAATCCAGAGATAGGAAGAGCTGTTGAACAGATCGTGGGAAAGGCCAAGGTGGAAAGGCTGGGATTACAGGCGTGAGCTACTGACACCCGGCTAAATTAAGTATCTTTTTTCTAATTGATGACAACTGGATGGACAGGGGCTGGGAGTGCCGAGCTCCACCCTGTCACAGGCCGGCTGCAGACAGTGCAGATGGAGAGCCAGGGATGGCCTGCCCAAGAGAACTGGGGTTTGCTGACCAGAAACAGAAGGAAAATCCAACAGAACATTCTAGCAGCTCTCCAGCTCTTTAATTGGATGAGCGTTGATTTGATCAGCTTTTATTTTGTGGGAGATTAAATCGTGTGGCATTCAGAGGTGCTTTAGAGTGACCCAGATTCGGGGTGGGGTGGGGCTGGGCATCCCCCGTGTTGGAGTGCTGAGGTGCCAGGAAAGGAAGGCGCTCCCGCAGGGCACCCCTGCCTGACCGTCCAGCCAGAATCTCAGGAGAGGATTTCGGGGTCACGGAGGGGAGCAGGCCGGCTAAGGCCGATCACCTGAGCCCGCGCGGTGCCCTCATCCCCAGCTGCAGGCGGATTGGGCTAAGCCGGTCTGAGGAGGGGATCGCTTCCCAGACTCAGAGGTTGAACTCGGGGACCCCGGCCTGGATGCCCAGGGGCCCAAAAGAGAGGGAAATACAGTGGGCAGGGCTGGGTGTCCTGGGGAACGCAGGCCTCCTCAAAATGGGGACCATGGGACCTGATGCTGGGCGACTCACAGAGCCAGAGGCCTGTGTTTGCAAAGGGGGGTGCTGTGTTTCCCATTTGCCTGCAGGGGGGTACTGCCTGGGGTACTGGCTGGCACCCCAGGTCTGCACTCCCTCCGCTCCCAGCTCCAGAAGTCAGGACACTGTGATGGGGAACAAGCCCAGACCATACTTTGGCTTGTTGGTCTCTCTAGAAGTGACTGTGTGTGTATGCATGTCATGTGAGCACTCGTGAGCACGGTTAGGTCTGGTTGGTGGCTGTGTGTGCAGATGGCCAGGCCCACATGTCCTTGGAAAGACCTGAAAATGGCACTCGTAATTAGATTATTCCGAATAATAATTACTAGCAACACTCACAGGGTCCTGAAGAAAAAATGGCTACAACTTAGGGGCTAAAAATAAGTCATTTGTAACTTTTCTCTTATTCCTGTTAATGGCGAGTGGCCAGGTCAATTTTCTGTTCCATATGACCTTCCTTGGGGCTGTTCCCCAGCTGAGCCCCATGAACCTCATGCTGGCTGCTCAGACCCACCTTGCAGTTACGAAGCTCCGCCCCTTCAGCATTCCGTGGGTCAAAGGCCATCACAAGGCCAGCGATTATTCCTGGGAAGAAATAGGCACCTGTTCTTGCTGGGTGGGGTGAAAGTCCACAAATGAGGTGGAAATAGCCCTGCATGTTCCCAAGGAAGGTGCTGGGCTGGGACTGTGGCTTAGTGGCAGAGTGCTTGCCCAGCTTGCATGAAGTCCTGGGTTCGAATCCTCAGTATCACATACACAGAAAAAAAAACCTGAAGTGGTGCTGTGGCTCAAGTGGTAGAGTGCTAGCCTTGAGCAAAAGCAGCTCAGGGACAGTGCCCAGGCCCTGAGTTCAAGCCCCATGACTGGCAAAACAGAACCAAATAAAACCAAAGTAAGATGGGGTCCTTGCTTGGCTGCAAGGGGTGTAACTGCTATGTCTTAGCAAGAGTCAGGGGTCCTGAGCTGGATGCTTGCATTTTCCCTCTTTACAAAGTGGAGACTGACCCCCAACTCTAATCCTAGCTTCTCAGGGGGCTGAGTTCCCAAGATTGCCATTCAAAGGAGCCCAGGCAAGAAAGTCTATGGGACTCTGACTCCAATTAACCCCCAAAAGGCCAAAAATGGAGCTGAGGCTCAAGTTGGGGAGCACTAGCCTTGAGCACAAAAGCTCAGGGACCTGAGTTCAGTCCCCAGGACTGGTACACACACACCCTGGGTGCTGGTCTTGGGGCGTTCCCCAGGTTGGCAGCACCCCACCTTGTGCGTGTGCCCGCATGCCTTTACCCTCGCCAGCCTCCTTGTACTTCTCTTCTGGGGCGAACCAGGCCCCTCTCCACAGCCTGCAAGCTGCCAGGCAGGCGGGGAGGGCAGCCCCTCTCCTTGGTCTGGGGTGCCCCCTGCAGGCCGCTCTTCTCCTGCACCTGTCTGACGCGTGTGGCTGGGGTCATGCCAGCCCACCCTTGGCATTGCTCCCCACGCCAAATTGGAGTGAGCGCTGGCTGCGGGCCTGCTGGCCCAGGGCTGGACAGAGCCCTGACTCCAAGTGGTAGCCCAAGGGGTCAAGAGCTTAAAGAAGTGTAAGGGCATGCGCAGGGCTGCGGCGACAGGAAAGGGAGGTTGAGGCACAGAGAACCAGCCTGGAGGAGGAGGGGAGTGACGGAAGGCTGGTGCTGGGAGAGAGACCCCAGCCACAGAAGCCACAGCTCTGGGGAGAGGAGACCACCAGACACAGCGGAGGAAGGACAACTCCAACAACCTGGTATCCTGTTAGTCCCTTCCATTGTCAAACCCTACAGGAAGCCAGAAGCAAAGGCAGCCTGTGCCTCGGCCTGTACCATGGTTTCTGGCACACAGGGCTGGGAGAGAAGGAAGTGGGGTGAGAGCCACTCAGACGCCATGCGTGTCCTATGCAAATGCCCAGTGAATATGATTATTTACTTTTGGGTGCAGGTACTGGGGCTTGAACTCAGAGCCTGGGCTCATGGTGTTCTTTAGCATTGCCACTCAAGGCTGGCACTCTCCCCCCAAGAGCCACAGTTCCATGTCTGGCTTTTTTTTTTTTTTTTTTTTTTTTTTTGGTCTGGTCGTGGGGCCTGAACTCTGGGCCTGGGCGCTGTCCCTCAGCTCTTCAGCTCAAGGCTAGTGCTCTACCACTTGGGCTACAGTGCCACTTCCAGCTTTTTTCTTTTTTGCTTATGTGGTGCTGAGGAATCGAACCCAGGGCCTCTTGCATGTAAGGCAAGCACTCTACCACTGAGCCACCTTCTCAGCCCCCATGTTTGGCTTTTTGGTGGTTCATCGGAAATAAAAGTCTCATGGACTTTCCTGAACAGGCTGGCTTTGAACCATTAATCCTCAGATCTCAGCCTCTTTTAGTATCTGGGATTACAGGTATAAGCCACCCGTGCCCAGCTGGGACAACAATTATTTTTTGTTGTTGTTGTTGTTGGTCTTGGGTCTTGAACTCTGGGCCTGGGCACTGTCCCTCAGTTCTTCAGCTCAAGGCCAGTGCTCTACCATTTGAGCCACAGCACCACTTCTGGTTTTCTGGTGGTTTATTGGAGATAAGAGTCTCATGGACTTTCCTGTCTGGGCTGGCTTTGAACCATGATCCTCAGATCTCAGCCTCCTGAGTAGCTAGGATTACAGGTGTGAGCCACTGGCGCCACTAGAGACTCAACTCTAGTGAATCATCAAAAAGCCATACATAGAGCTGTGGCTCAAATGGTACAGGGCCAGCCTTGAGCAAAAAAGCTCAGAGACAGTGCCCAGACCCTGAGTTCAAACCCCAAGACAGCACAACACAAATACAGCCAGCACCTGTCCCTGGGGTGAGGACCCCAGATTCACCTTTGGGATTGGGGTACACACTGAGCCGCCTGTGAGACACTGCAGTCTGCAGGGCTGAGGTCCCTGTGAGTGGGCACTGGGCACCCCTTTTCTCCTCGAGGCCTGGAGATGGCCAGGCCCACGACTGCCTGGCACCCAGTTCCCGGCACTGGTTTGGGGGTCCCCCCCATGCGCTGTCTGTCTGTCCTTTCTCTGGGGAGGATGGTAGGGCTAGCTGCGGGGAGATCTGCAGAACAGCCAGGAGGGGATGGCACCCGGGGCCGCGTGGGAGTCCCCCGGGGTCGGGTGGGGGTCCCCCGGGCCGCAGAGGCGGGGCTCGGGCGGGAACGCGGGGTGGGGGCTGTGCAGTCACAAAGGCGCGTGCGCGTTCCAGGGGCGCGGGCCGTGCGCGCCGCGAGCCAGAGCCAGACCCGCGAGGGAGCGGCGGCGCCGGGTGAGCGGCGGCGGGGAGCGGGCGCCGCGGCGCCCTCTGCTGGGCGCGGGCAGAGGCGCAGCGGGGCGATCCCGGGCTCGGTGTCCATCGGCTTCTCCTAACCCCGGGGTTGGAAGCCGAGTGCGGGTCTCTGCGCCCGCAGGGCTGCTCTGAGAACTAAGCTCCGTTCCGTCATTAAGCAGAAGCTCGGAGAGGAAGCCACCCCTAGGCAGCCCGCCTGTCCACAGGACAGCGGATCCTGTTGAATTGACAGGGGAGGGGGGGTTTCCCGTCCCGGATAATTACTTCTGAGCCCGAAGTCCAGAGGAAGGAGCCGCCATTCTCGCAGGCCGCATTCCCCCGGCCTGCAGAGATGTCCTCCACAGACACATTCCGTTACATGAGATGTACAGCCCTTTAATGGGCCAGGAACTGGGGGCCGCACGGGGGTCAGAGGTCCCCGGCCAGTGCTCTTGGCCTGCTCAGGAATTGTGTTTAGGCCATCGATTCTGGAAGTTGCTTTAATCGCTATGAACAAACTGTGTGATGAAGGTGCCATAAAGAATACCATCAGGCCGGGCGCCGGCGGCTCAGGCCTGGCATCCCAGCCACTCAGGAATCTAAGGATCGAGGTTCAAAGCCAGCCTGGGCAAGCCTGTGAGACTCTTATTTCCAATGAACCACCTAAAAGCCAGAAGTGCAGCTGTGGCTCAAGTGGCAGAGCACCAGCCTTGAGAGGAAAAAGCTCAGGGATGGCGCCTAGGCCCTGAGTTCGAGCCCCACTACTGGCTGAGAGATGAAATAAAATAAAGTATGCAGATTAGGCAGAACACTGGCATTTTGATTGGCTCACCCAGAGTCCTATGCTCCAATCAGGAAATGGGTAGGGTGTGGTCGGGCCTGAGTGACAGATTGAGGGGCGGGACTTATCGCAGGGAATTCAGGGCTCTGCGGGCGCCTTGGGCCTTGTCCTCGCCATCCTGTGCCCACCCGCCGAGCACACCTATGCTTCCCGCTGGCGGGTGCGGGTGCCGCGTGTCTCCCCCCCGGGGGCGTCCCCCCATCTTACCCTCTTTCCTTGGGAGCTCGGGAGCAGCAGGGCGAATGGCATGCCTGCCCAGCTGGGGGCTCCTCCCGCACCCCGCCATCTGCTGCAGAGCCAGGGGCCGTGTGCAGCTGGGACCAGGCGACGCCCTGGGACCTGGCCACCCGCAGCGTGGCCCCAAAAGTCTCCCCCTTTTGCCTCTGTGGACAGGATATTAGGACAGAGGGACAGAGGGGGACAGAGGCGCGTCCCGCTTCAGCCTCCCTGGGTCCGGTGTCTGAGAGGAAGGAGAGCCCGAGTCCCCGGCGATGATGCTGGTAGGTGGGGGCAGCCCTGGGGACAGGCCACACAGTGTCCCCACGTTCTGCTCTCCTGTCGCGCCCGGAGCGTTATCTTATAGACTGGAGGCATTGTGATGTTCAAAGACTCACCAAGTGGTAGCGCTTGGACTCGAACCCAGGCTCTCGGAGAACGTAGGGGAGGCAGGGAGGGAGGCCCAACTTCTTTTTTTTTTTTTTTTGCCAGTCATGGGGCCTGAACTCTGGGCCTGGGTGCTGTCCCTCAGCTCTTCAGCTCAAGGCTAGCGCTCTACCACTTGAGCCGCAGCGCCACTTCTGGCTTTTTCTGCTTATGTGGTGCTGAGGAATCGAACCCAGGGCCTCATGCATGCGGGGCAAACATTCTACCACTGAGCCACCTTCCCAGCCCAAGGGAGGCCCAACTTCTGACATCGGGCAGAGGAGGGTGGGCCCGGCTGCCCCCCGCCCCCCACGCGGCCTGCCCGGCCCCCTGACCCTTGGCCCCCGCGTCTCACAGTCTAAGAAATACAGGAGGAAGGATTGGAAGGGCCCTCGGGAGCCCTCAGAGAGCGCGCGCGAGCAGATGGCTGAGACGGAGCTCCGCAAGGTGCGGCAGCAGTTCCGGAAGATGGTGCAGAGCCGAAAGTCCTTCAACTTCCGCAGCCAGCAGAAGGTGGCCAGTCAGCAGTGAGTGATCGGGGGCAGTGGGGAGGACGGGGGGGGGGGAGAGGGGAGGACCCAGCCAGCCGTGAGTGACGGGGGTGGGGGCAGTCAGCCGTAAGTGACGGGGGGGGGGGAGCCAGCCGTGAGTGACGGGGGGGGGAGCCAGCCGTGAGTGACGGGGGGGGGCAGCCAGCCGTGAGTGACGGGGGGGGGAGCCAGCCGTGAGTGACGGGGGGGGGAGCCAGCCGTGAGTGACGGGGGGGGGGGCAGTCAGCCGTGAGTGACGGGGGGGGAGCCAGCCGTGAGTGACGGGGGGGGGCAGTCAGCCGTAAGTGACGGGGAGGGGCAGCCAGCCGTGAGTGACGGGGGGGGGGGGGCAGCCAGCCGTGAGGGCCTCTCATGGAGGATGGTGGGCCGCGGCGTTTCCCCCCCCAGGACTTGTTTACAGACAAGCCCACTTGGGAGGGGGGAGTCTACTCCAGGACCCTGGCGGGGCCCGCGGGTCTCCGGTAAGGCCCTGTCTGGTTCTCGCGCCTCTCTCCACGTGAGCTGTTCAAGGCTCGTCCCCAGCCCCACAGTTTGCCTCGAATGCATCCCAACCCCAAATTCCCCGGAGGAGGAGGCTCTGATTGGCTTAGGTGTCTATTTCTGGTCCAATCAGCTGCGGCTGCAGGCGGGGCGGGCCCTGGTGGTGGAGTGGGCGTGGCTGCTCGCCGCCAGGTCCCGCCGGAGAGCGGGGAATTCCCGCGGGAGGCTGGAGACGCCCTGGGCCCGCGTCCTGTTCGCGCGTCCTTTGAGAACCCTTGAAATTGGGGTGCCCTGGGGCCAGGAACGAGGCTCAGCGGTCGAGTGCTTGCCCGGCATGCACGAAGCCCTGGGTTCGATTCCTCAGCACCACAGAAAAAGCCGGAAGTGGCGCTGTGGCTCGAGTGGTAGAGTGCTCGCCTTGAGCTGAAGAGCTGAGGGCCGGGGCCCGGGCCAGAGTTCAACACCCAGGGCTGGAAGCGGGGAGGGGGAAGAAATTGGGGTGCGGTTGAAGTGATGTGTGGAGGCAAACCTGAAAATCCCACCCGGCACGTTTGCCTGCTTGGGCGTGTGGTGCGCAGAGCGCCGTGGGGCTGTGGTGCGGCTGAGGCCGGGCAGTCCGGGCCCCGTCTGCGACGGCGCGTTCTCACAGGTGCAGCCCAGTTTCCCCTGGGGAGAGTGGGACTTGGGGCCCAGGGTATCTCTCATCTCAGACTCCTAATGCACCGGAGCCTCCGCAGGCATCATTTTAGGGTGCATGTAGAGGCTGACTAAGGCCGCCCTCCCTCCCTCAGGAAGGAAATCCAGAGTCTGAAAGCAGAACACGAGGAACTCATGCTGGTGCTGAGTCTCCTCAAATCCTCGAAAAATGTCCACCTAAACCAGAAAAACTACGTGGAGCTGCGCTTCCTGATGCAGACCAAGCAGGACTATGAGACCCTGATCAGCTCCATGAAGATGCTGCTGGCTGAACTGGACGACAAGGTGCATGTCCCAGGGGATTCGCCCTAGGTCAGGACTAGGGCACCCAGAATGCCCCAGGCGGGCAGTGCCTGCCCGATTCCCCAGGGAGACCCCTCCAGGTGCACTCTGGGTGTTGTTGACACCTCCCTGCATCCTCTGGGCTGCAGTGCGATTAGCCAGCTCCGTTAACACCCCATGGTCCCCAGGCTGCTTCCTAGCTCAGTACAGATGGGTGCATCAGTTAGTGAAGGTGAGTAGCAAACATCACCCCTTCCCGAGTTTCTGAGGCTTAAAGCTACATCTTTCCTGGCTCTGGTTAGGGGCCCTTGTTGATTCTCTCTTTCTGGGACCAGGCTGATGAGGGGCAGAAACACTGAAGTTACAGCTAATGCCCCTGCTTTAAGAGGTGTGTGTGCACGCACACCAATTCTGGGGCTTGAACTCTGGGCCTCAGGCTCTTGATTGTTGTTGTTCATGACTGGTGCTTTCCCATTTGAACCACACCTCCACTTCTAGCTCTTTTTGTTGGTTAATTGGAGATCGGAGAAGGCTCTGAACTGCGATGCTCAGATCTCACCCTCCTGAGTAGTTAGAACTTTAGGTGTGAACATTTATGCCAGAGGTAAGGCAATTTACATGCCTAGGCGTGAGCCAAAAGTCTCAGTGGCTTCACTTTACCGCAGAGTGGCAAAGAGTGAGAGGCGTGGGGCAGGCATCCAAGAGCTGAGGCAAACTCCCCGACAGGGACCCTTCGGGGAGTGAATGTAAAATCTGTACCCTTGCAAATATGGACACAATTGCGCTCCCTCCCTCTCCCCCTTTTAGATTGTTCAGATGGAAAAGAAAATCACAAACCAAAAACAGATCTTCATGAAAATACAAGAGTCTAATAGCCCCCGGAAACTGCAAAAACAGATCCACGTTTTGGAAATGCGTCTGAATTTCGTACGTATGTGAGGAGTGTTCTGCAGCCCCCTGCCCTGTGCTCAGAGCAAAGCATAGCGCCTGACAGGCCACTGACAGAGCTCACTCCCTTCCTTGAATGACAGCTAATGGTGGACACCCAGGCCAGGAAGCCTTTTAGAATCTGCTATCCGCCCCGCCCACTTCCACGCCAACAGATGTCAATAGGAGTTGGATGGCAGCATTCCTTCCCCAGCTGCCTCCTGTTATGTCCCAGGGCAGGTTCCTATTGGACCATTCTGGGTGCCGTGCTCAGCCCTGAACCAATCATTGGATGGGAGAATGGACCTGAGTCACATTACCACTCTTGACTGGTTCTCCCACCAGGGCAGGACAGCACTGCCAAAGTGTGGACTAAAAGAGAGGGAGAGGTGGCTGCCCCTGGAAAAGCAAGAAGGGAGAAGGAACGGAGGGGCAGGTGCAGTCGTCCATCAGGCTGGGAAACCTGCGGCTCTGGGGACAGAAGCCAGCGAGAGGGAAAGTGGATGGATTTAGAGGGTCTTGTCACTGGCTCACTGAAGAAAGCCCTCGCTTCCCTCACACCCTGACCACCAGGCCTGGCTGGAGCTACTTGGCTCTGTCTGTCTCTCCCGCAGCCTCTGCGCTGTTGTCCCACATGGTTGGACCAATCCACAAACCCATCAGGAAAACAAGAAAGCACTGCGGGCGTGGCTCACACTTGTAATCCCAGCTACTCAGGAGACCCAAATCTGAGGATCATGATTGGAAGCCAGCCCAGTTCACCGCCAGAGTCTGTGAGATTCTTTTTTTTTTTTTTTTTTTTTTTCCTTTGGGCCCAGTCATGGGGCCTGAACTGTGGGCCTGGGTGCTGTCACTCAGCTCTTCAGCTCAAGGCTAGTGCTCTACCACTTGAGCCACAGCACCACTTCTGGCTCTTTTTTATTTTTTTTACTTATGTGGTGCTGGGGAATTGAACCCAGGGCCTCAGGTATGCAAGGCAAAGCGCTCTACCACTGAGCCACCTTCCCAGCCCGTCTGTGAGATTCTAATCTCCAGCTAACCAGCTAGAAGCCAGAAGTGGAGGTGTGGTTCAAGTGGTAGGACACTAGCCTTAAGCCAAAGAAGCTAAGACAGTGCCCAGGCCCGAAGTTCAGGCTCCAGGACTAGTATATACACACACACACACACACACACACACACACACACACACACACACACACACACACACACACACACACACACACACCAAAGAAACCAAGAAATGTATTACACACACACACACACACACACACCAAAGAAACCAAGAAATGTATTAAGAAAAAGAGAGAAAAAGAGGGGGAATAAAATAATAAACACCCACGTACCTGTCACTTGGGTTTAATGATCGTTAACATCTCACTTTAATTGCTTCATGACTCTTTTACCCTGAAGTATTTTAAGATAAATCACTTACCTTAATTAAGGTAATTAACATAAAGGATTATGCAATTTTACCTCTAAATTCTACAGGTTCATCCTTTGAACACTTTTTTAATAAGCCTCATGCCAGTATTGCAGCAAATGAAATGAGTATTAATATTACAAAACACCCAATCTTTACAGATGTTTCTCTGATCAAACTTTTTTTTTTTTTTTTTTTTTTTTTTTGTCGTGGGGCTTGAATTTAGGGCCTGGGCACTGTGCCTAAGCTTTTTTTGCTTAAGGCTAGCTAGCATTCTACCACTTTGACCCATAGCACCACATCTGGTTTTCTGGTGGTTAACTGGATATAAGAATCTCATGGAAGCCAGGCGCTGGTGGCTCACGCCTGTAATCCTAGCTACTCAGGAGGCTGAGATCTGAGGATCGCGGTTCAAAGCCAGCCCGGGCAGGAGAGACTGTGAGACTCCTATCTCCAATAAACCACCAGAAAACCGGAAGTGGCGCTGTAGCTCAAGTGGTAGAGCGCTCGCCTTGAGCTGAAGAGCTGAGGGACAGCGCCCAGGCCCAGAGTTCAAGCCTCACGACCGACAAAAAAAAAAAAAAAAGAATCTCATGGATGGGGCTGGGAAGGTGGCTCAGTGGTAGAGCGCTTGCCTTGCATGCATGAGGCCCTGGGTTTGATTCCTCAGCACCACATAAGCAAGAGGAAAAAAGCCGGAAGTGGCTCTGTGGCTCAAGTGGTAGAGCGCTAGCCTTGAGCTGAAGAGCTGAGCTACAGAGCCCAAGCCCAGAGTTCAAGCCCCACAACTGACAAAAAACCAACAACAACAACAAAAAAGAATCTCAGGGACTTTCCTGCTTGGCCTGTCTTTGAACCATGATCCTCAGATCTCGGCCTCCTGAGTAGCTAGAATCACTGGTGTGAGCCACTGGTGCCCAGTGTTGATTTAATCAACATCTATATAAAAATCCATGTAATTGTTAGGTCTCTTAAGTCCCTCCCTCCTTTCCTCCCTCCCTTCTTTCCTTCCTGACTTGCTTTTTCTCTCTCTGTCTCTTGTGGCAGTACTGGGCCTTGAACTCAGCACCTTGCACTCTTGTGTAGCTTTGTTGCTCAAGGTTGGCACTTTATCATTTGAACCATAGCTCTACTTCTGGCTTTTTGCTGGTTAACTGGAGATGAGTCTCTCAGACCCTTTCTGCCCAGCTGGCTTCAAATTGTGATCCTCTGATCTCTCAGCCTCCCCAGTAGCTGGGATCACAGGAGGGAGCCACCAGTGCCCACTTTACATTTCTTTAATCTGGGGTAGTGGCTCTTACTAGGAGGTGATGTTTTGCCTCCCTAGGGACACTGTCTCCCAGGAGGCCCTTGGAGTGTCACCCCAAGGCTGCGGGCCATCACACGGCCCCCCATCCGCGGACCATACCCCAGGACGGGCCCTCTCTGCAGGTCACAGTTCACTTTGACAAGATGATGAGTGCCAACACCAGGATCCGGGAGGAGATCGACACGCTCCGCTTCGAGAAGGCGGCCTACGACAACGTCTACCAGCAGCTGCACAAGCGCTTGCTCACGCAGAAGAAGACCATGAACATGGCCATTGAGCAGTCTGCGCAGGCGTACAAACAGAGGTGGGCTGGGGGGAAGGCACGGAGGGGGGTAGGAGGGGAAGTGTGGCTGGGCATGGTTGGGGGGGGGGGCGGCTGGCTGGGAGCCGGAGCCCCTGTACTGTTGCAGAGCCTGGGACAGCTAGGGACTCTGGGCTCCCAACCCTGCCATTGCCCGAGAGATTTTGGTGGGAAGAATCACCAAATAGGAGCATGTGACTGTAGCACAGGTGGTGCTGGTGCTGGTGGTGGTGGTAATGGTGATGGTGATAGTGGTGGTGGTGATGTAGTGATGATTACGATGGTGATGGTGATGGTGATGATGATGGTGGTGGTGATGGTGAGGGTGGTGTTGGTGGTGATGTAGTGATTACGATAGTGATGGTGATGATAGTGATGGTGGTGGTGGTGATATAGTGATGCTGTTACTATAGTGATGGTGGCGATGATGATGGTGGTGCTGATGATGACGATGGTGGTGGTGGAGGTGGAGATGTTGGTGATGGTGTCACTGGCAGTCCTGGTGGTGATGACGGTGGTAGAGTGGGGATAGGAAAATCCCCCTCAGGGTAATCTGGAGCTCACACTCTAGTTGTTCAGCATTTCTTCTGATACTTAAAAATGGATGGCCAGGCCAGGCAGGAAGTCCCCTGACTGTCTGGGAGAGGGAGGGAGGAAGGGGCGGACACTTCGGGACAGGCCTGACCCCGCAGGGTGGAGGCGATGGCGCGGACGACTGCCATGAAGGAGCGCCAGCAGAAGGACATCTCACAGTACAACCTGGAGATCCGGGAGCTGGAGCGCGTGTACGACCACGAGAGCAAGCTCAAGTCCTTCCTGCTCTTCAAGCTCAACGACCGCTCTGAATTTGAGGAGCAGGCCAAACAGGAGGAAGGTACCCCCTCGTTCCCCTGCTCCCCCCTCAGCAAATAACACCCAAGGTAGCTGATAAAATCCAAGGTGAGGCCAGGCACCGGAGGCTCAAGCCTGTCATCCAAGCCACTCAGGAGGCTGAGATCTGAGGATCGAGGTTCAAAGCCAGCCCGGGCAGGAAAATCCGTGAGACTCTTATCTAATTTGCCACCAAAAAAACCAGAAGTGGAGCTGTAAAAACCAGAAGTGGAGCTGTGGGTAGAGCACCAGCCTCTAGCAAAAAAGCTTAGGCACAGCACCCAGGCTTTGAGTTCAAGCCCCACAGCCACCAAAAATAACAAACCTTGTGCATGCTTTGCATTTCATCCATTCTACCACTGAGCCATACTTCAGATCTCTATGAAGATTTTATTTTTGTTTGTTTTTGGTTGGTTATGGGGCTTGAACATGGGACCTGTTGTGCTGTCCCTGAGTTTATTTCACTCAAAGCTAGCGCTCCACCACTTGAGCCACAACTCCATTTCTGGTTTTCTGGTGGTTTACTGAAGATAAGAATCCCTCAGACTGGGCTGGGAATGGGAAGATGGCTCAGTGGTAGAGCGCTTGCCTTGCATGCTTGAGACCCTGGGTTCAATTCCTCAGCACCACATAAGCAAAAAGAAAAAAGCCGGAAGTGGCGCTGTGGCTCAAGTAGTAGAGCACTAGCCTTGAGCTGAAGAGCTGAGGGACAGCACCCAAGCCCAGAGTTCAGACCCCACGACTGGACCCAAAAAAAAAAAACAAAAAACAAAACAAAAAAGAATCCCTCAGACTTTTCTGCCCGGGCTGGATTTGAACCATGATCCTCAGATCTCAGCCTCCTGAGTAGCTAGGCTTATAGGCTTGAGCCACCAGCGCTGATTCTTTGGGTTTCTTTTTCCTTTTCTTGTCTTCTCACTTGGAACTGCATCGCTACAAGTGTTTCTGAGAAACCTTATGTTTTCCCCACACAAATTAACAAAGAAATGACCAATGCTTTTCTAGCTTTTGGACCCTCTGTCAGTCCATCTAACCATCCACCCGCTCACTCATCCACCAGCTCAACCATAGGTCCACCCGTCCTTCCGCCTGCCAGCCACCCCTCAGCCTCCCCCGCCTGTTGTCAGTGCTCGTCACTTGTGGTTTCCGTATGGCCTATAGGCTACAAGATGGGCATCCCATGAAGAGCCCAGTGTGTTGCTGAGAACCTGTGACACACGTAAAGGGGGTTCCATGGCTATGCCTGGAAGGACCTAGAACGTTCCTTCTGATGGTCCTGTGGTGGTCAAATCAAAGAGAACGAGACTGGGTTTAGAAGAACCTGGGAGACCTCAGGTTTCTAGGCTAGAGAGAGAACAAGGAGAACTTTCTGCTTGGGATGCCTTGAATTGGCCGAGCGCCGAGCCTTCTTCAGAACTGTGTTCCCTGCACCTTCCTCAGCTGTGCCCACTGCCCTGTCCTGACCAATGTCCCCAACCACAGCCACACAGCTAAGGCCGCACCGCACCCCAGCACCCAGCGTGCCTTCGGGCCACCATGGTGAGAGGAAGATTTCCTCCTTTCTGTCCTTGTCCCGGGCCCTGTGCGGGCAGAGATCTGGTGCCTACCGAGCCCAGCCCGGTGCCTGGCGCACAGGAGCTGTGGAGTTGGGTCTCGGTAAAGCAGAAAACCTGATCTGGGAAATCCAGCTTCAGCCCAGGCTGGGCCATCAGGCAGCAGGGGGCACCCGCCTCTTTGCCCCGCCCATGCCCCGCCCATGCCCCGCCAGTCCACCCTGCCCACGTCCACGCCGCTCTCTGACCTTCGCAGCTCTCAAGATGAAGAAGCACGGCAAGCAGAGCAAGGGCGAGAGCTTCGAGAGCTACGAGGTGGCGCACCTGCGCCTGCTCAAGTTCACCTCGAATGGTGACCTCAACCAGCTCATCGAGGACTTCGTGGCCAAGGAGGAGAAGAACTTCGCTCGGTTCACTTACCTCACGGAGCTCAACAACGACATGGAGATGGTGCAGAAGAAGACGCAGCAGATCCAGGTGGGCCCAAGGATGGCTGTTTGTATTTTGAAAGGGTGGTAAGGATGGCTGTTAGCCTTTGTGCAGCCCATAATTTCTCGACGTAACTCCTTAGTCTCCCCAGGACGTAAACAGTCCTTAGTGCCATGCATCAGCCCTCCCATATTCGGCTTGGGTCTTGTGGCCACTGAGACCTCAGTGGAACCCCTCCCCGCCCCACCCGCCCCTGCACTGTCCTGGCTTTCCTGTTTGCCTCCTGTTGTCCCATGACCTCACACAGATGTCACCTCACTCCCCCATCTCCTGTGTGCAGACAGGCACAGCTAGAACACAGGATGTTTAAGTGTGCTTCCATAAGTACAGTGAGCTCATTTTAATAAGTAGTAGGAGGCCAACGTGAAGGCCAAGAGCCAGGGAGGGAGTGGCGGCTCTCACTGAAGGTGACAGGCATAGGAAGAAGGCCCGGACACGGCCCACAGAATGACAGAACCAACAGGTAGATTTAGAGAAAAACCATTGATGGGCAACAAGCAATAGCTATTGCCAGGTGGAAAGTAAGAACTGCCTTCTCCCACCTGCCAGTCTCCAGACTGTGCCTCCCATTGGCTGTGTTTCAGCAGAAGCCAGACACAAGGCAGCTCCCCATTGGCTGGACCAAATATGGAAGCTGGCATCTATTGGCCGTTTGTGCTGGAGTCCACAGCATGGGATCCAATAAGGGCAGCCCAAAGCAAGGTGGGCGGGCAGCAGTGGATTGGGTAATGATTTGGGCGTGGCCTCCAGGGACCCTCCCACTGCTCTTCACTGCCTGCAGGACAGGCCCCTGGGCGCATCTCCTGTGCACCCCCAGTGCCCAGGGCCACAGAGGGGGTGCCGGGAAACGAGCTCCCAGACAGGACTGGCCTGGACCTTCCACTGACCTTGAGAGGCCTCTGACCTCCTCTCCCTGAGCCCCGCAGCCTGTGTCCACCATGAGGACATTTGAGGCTCCCAGTGGCCTCCACTGCCAGGCTAGACGCAGCCTGGGGAGAGTGATAGGAAGGAAGTATGGCAGAGAGAGCTGGAGGCTGTGGAAGGTGGCACCTCAGGTCACCCTCCGCCATCTTCACGGCACACGTAGAGGGGAAGTAGGGGCCGGGGCAAAGCTGTGCAGAGTTGGAGGGTCCCAGGCACAGGACGGCCTGGCTGGTCACCTCGCTCTGGTTGGTGGGGTCCCTGAGATGTTGTCATGGCCATCATCACTCGAGGGGAGCAGTCCGGTTCCTGGGGGGCACGGGCCCCATCGAGGTAGCCCGCACACTGCAGGGCCTCATTTGGGGTAACCTGGTCTCAGGGCACCGCTGATCCTGAGGGGCAATGTCAGTCCCCGTCACAGAGACGCCAGGGCATTCCTGAGGCCCAAGGGCATTGCAAAGTGCAGTGGAGAGGACAGCTCCGCACACACATGAAACAGAGGCCACAATCCAGAGGCCCCAAAACAGAGGCCCAGATGCCAGGCGCCTCCTGCCCCTGGTTAACCAGGGAGTTGGAAAAACTATTTATTAAAACTGACAGCCTCTGTCTCTAGGCTGAGGACCCCAGGATTAATCTTTGAACTTGGGGTACTCACTAAGATCACCCCATAAGAATGTCTGGTCTGCAGGGCCGAGGCCACCGGGGAGCAGGGAAGTCTTCATTAAAGCGTTTTCTCCCCAAGGTCTCGCCATGGCCTCCCCGTGTCAGCCCCCCTCTGTGTTCTATGGCTCCTGGCTAGACGATGCCCTTGACAGGCACCAACAGATGGAGGAGGGGTGGGGTGGAATGGGGTACGAGGCATCGAGTCTCTCTGCTCAGAGTAGGGCTCAGGTTTGAAAGGATTGTTTGCAATTTAAAAGCCTGGACTAGGCATGTGGCTCCAGTGGTAGAGCACTTGCCTTGCATGCATGAATCCCTGGGTTTGATTCCTCAGCACCACATACACAGAAAAAGCTGGAAGTGGTGCTGTGGCTCAAGTGATAGAGTGCTAGTCTTGAGCAAAAGAAGCCCAGGATCAGTGCCCAGGCCCTGAGTTCAAGTCCCAGGACAGGCAAAAACTAATTAATTAAAAGCCTACAGGGTTCTAACACTGGCTTTACCTTAGTATTCACAAGTATTGAGACATCAGGTGTTCCACGGGAAAATCAGACCTTGTGTCCTCCTACAGAACATCAGACCCCACAATGTCTCATGTTCCTGGTGGGCCATGAGGTTCTCTGGAGGAGGGGGGCTTCAAGTTCACCCCAAACTCCTGAGTTTGATTCTCTCCCAGGTCTCCTTGGCCACCTCAGGCCAAGGCGCTGAGCCGTTGCCCTCTGGTGGCCATGTGCAGCATTGCAGGATGTGTGGACCTGGAGGGCGGGAAGACCGCAGACCCCACCAGGCCTCATGGGTGGCAGGGGCCACAGGAGTTGGGGGCGAGGACACAGCAGGTCCCCAGACTGAGCAGTACCCACAGTCTTAGGGCAGGCAGAAGGTTAGAAAGTCCTACCAACCGTCTCATTCTAGACAGTCGCCACGCACAGTGCCAGCACCCCCTTCTCATTAAGAAGCATGGGAGCTCCACGGGCCCAGCAGGGACCAGGGTCCTGGGGCTGCTCAAAAGGGCCCTGGGGCTGCAGGGGGTGTCAGGCGGTTGTCAGTTGGTGAGGTGTAGGCAGGTGTCAGGTAGGGTGTGGGGGAGGGTCTGGCGGGCAGAGTGTCAGGTGGGGTGTTGGGGGATGGGGAAGGAGCGCTCTGTTTCTCACCCTGAGATTCTCTCCCGGGTAGGACGCCATCATCCAACTGCGGTCTCAGCAACAGATAGACCAGGATGACAGCCAGCTGGCGCTGAAGGAGATGGAGGTAAGCTGGGTCTCTCTGTCTGTCTGCCTGCCTGCCTGCCTGCCTGCCTGTCTGTCTGCCTTTCTGCCCGCCTGTCTGCCCGCCTGACTGCCTGCCTGTCTGCCCACCCACCCGTCTGTCTGCCTGCCTGTCTGTCTGTGGGTCTGGCTGCCCCATCCCCTGCCCACAGCCTCTACTGCATCACAGTGGGGATGCAGTGCCACTTCTATCTGGCCACAAGGGGGCAGCAGAACACCACAGCCAGCTGGTCAGGAGCTGGAATTTCCCACAGGCCTCATGGGCTCAGCTGGCAGGGGCCCCTCTCCCGGCCCCCATCTCCGCGCTGGGGCAGCTGCCCTGGGTTGGGGTGGAGGACTCAGGGGGGACTCAGCCCCCTGCCTGGGGACCCCTGGGGCTCAGCACTGCCATGGGGTGGGGCCTCCTTCCAAGTGCTACAAGTACTTGGTGGACTTTGTCTTTGCTTTGTATTTCTGTGATGTGTGCGCCAGGCCTGCGGCTTGAACTCATGGCCTAGGTGCTGTCCCTGAGCTTTTCCACTCAGCGCTGGTGCTCTAGCACGTGAGCTGCTGCTCCACTTCCCGATTATGATGATGATGATGATGATGATGATCGCCAGTCCTGGGGCCTGAACTCAGGGCCTGGGTGCTGTCCCTGAGCTTCTTTTGCTCAAGGCTCACACTCTACCACTTGAGCCACAGCGACACTTCCAGCATTTTCTGTTCATGTGGCACTGGGGAATCGAACCCAGGGCTTCATGCATGCTCGGCAAGCACTCTCCCACCGGTGGTTGTGGGGTTGAACCCGGGTCATTGTGTGTACTGTTTGAACCACACCTCAACGCAGGAGAATCCCTTTTTCTTCCCACCCTGCACCCCACTCCCCTGGGCCCCCAAGGGGGACCTGCTTCCCAAGTAAAAGGCATTGAGTGTTCCTGCAGCTTGGGGTGCTGGAGCCCCAGGTGGGCCCCCCCCACCCCCCCCCCCCCGGCTGACCAGGCGGGACCCCGCAGGAGAAGGTGAAGGTGGCCACGGAGAAGGCGGAGCTGTGCGAGGCCCGGCAAGGGGAGCTGAGCGGCATGCTGAGCCAACTCAAGGGCTCCCTGGAGAAGCTCTTCCAGAGGATTGGCTGTGACAACACCGAGATCCAGGGCCACCTGGGCGAGAGGGGCACCATCTCCGACCTCAACCTCCCCAAGTATTTAGGTGAGCCCCTCCAGGCCCGGCACCCCACTCCCAGCCACTGGAATGGAGGACGGGGTGGGGGGCAGGGGGAAAGGCCTGGGTTCAAATCTGGACACAGTAGCTCACGCCTGTAATCCCAGCTACCCAGGACTCTGAGACAACGGAGTGTTATTTATGGCTTGAAGCCAGCCCAGGCAGACAAAGTCCCCGAGACTCCCCTTTGCAACTAACCAGTAAAAAGCTGGGCTATAGGTGTGGTTCAGGTGGTAGAGTGTCAGCTGTGTCAGCAAGTTGGACAAGCAAGAGGCCCTGAGTTCAAATGCTGATACTGACCAAAAACCCCAGAAAGCTTTAGAAAAATCGACAGCACGGGTCACGCCTGGCGGTGGTGGAGGAAGAAGCGTGGGGATCTTGTAGGCCAAGGCCTGGGGTGGGATGGTGCGTGGGCCTGCGTCCCCTGCGCGTGCCCTGCCCGTGTTGCTTCTCCCAGCGGACCGCTCTTCCCGCAGCCATGATAGAGAAGAGAACCAACGAGCTGCTGCTGCTGGAGGCCCAGCGGCGGGCGAAGTACGCCCCGAGGGCGGACGTCCCCGGGGGCTTCGTGAACCCCTTCTGGGGTGGCTCGGCACTGCTCAAGCCCCCCGAGCCCGTGAAGGTGACCCCCCCGGCGATGGGCTTCGACCCCTTCATAGACAAGCTGGACGAAGGTGAGCTGCTCCTCCTTGCCACCCAGGTGGGCTGCTGGGTCTCCATCCCGCAGCACACCGGGCCTCAGTTTCCCCTCTTGCTGTGCAGGCGGTGTCCTCCAGCACAATCTCTGACTGGGGGTGGTGGTGGCCTGGGGACTGATGATGGGGGACACAGGTCTCGGGGGGGGGGGTGTGAAACTCCCTCTCCCCCTCGTGAGCAAGTCAGATGACAGGTGCGGTGGCGCAGCCTGGCATCCCAGCTACTTGGGAGGTGGAGATCTGGAGGATCGCAGTTCAATGCCAATCCTGGGCCAAAAAAAAAGTCTGAGAGGCTCTTATCTCCAATGAACTTCAGCAAAACACCAGACTGGGGGCATGGCTCAAGTGGTAGAGAGCCAGCTGTGAGCAAGCAAGCCAAGCCGTCACCCCAGGCCCTGGAGCCTCTCTTCCTCCGTCCCGTGAGCCCTCCTCCTGCTCCTCTGGGTGCCCAGCCTGCGCCTCGCCCTGCTTGTGACCCCTAAGCCCAGAATGGAAGCTGTTCAGTCATGACCCTGAGGTTCAAGGCCAGCCCTGCTCTTTTCAGGGGAGGGAGTCAGATGTGGCCACTTGTAGCTTGAAAGAGATCCTTCCAAAAAGCTTCTCAGGGATCAGAGAGGCAGCAGAGAGCCCCAACCAGGAACAAGAGACACGACGCCCCCTCATGGTGGGCCACAATAGTCACCTTCACCCATGCAATGTACCTGGTGGAGTATTATGCAGCCACTAAAAAGGACGCCAGGGTCAATGTGCTCTGTGGGAGCATCACGGTGTCCAGACCCAGGGCCAGCCAGCCTGGCAGGCCAGGCCGTGGCAGGTGCGGCTGGGCAGCCTGTGCTGGGGGAGGCCCAGCCCCGGTGCTCACTTGCGCCATCCCGGCCCACCCCGCCCCGCAGTGGATCGGCCGCTGGAGCACAGCGCGCTGCGGCAGCTGGTGCTGGAGAGCAGCAGCAGCATGCGGGACAGCAGCAGCCGCGAGGGCCGGCGGGACACGCGGGACCACGACAAGGCCAAGAAGGGGGGCCTCTGAGGCTGGGAATAAACACTCGGTCCACCCACCCTGCTCTCCTCCTCCTTCCTGTGCCCTGGGGCCTGGGAGCTGTCCCTGAGCTTTTGTATTCAAAGCTGGCGCTCTACCACTTGAGCCACAGCACCACCTCTGGCTTTTTGCTGGGTCTTTGGAGATGAGTTTCACCAGCTTTCCTGCCCGGCTGGCTTTGAACCGTGGTCCTCAGATCTCAGCCTCCTGAGTTGCTGGGATGCCAGGCGTGAGCCACCAGCACCAACCCCACGGTGTTTTCACGCGCTCCGTGTGTGCAGTCACGCGGGAGCAGGTGGCCATGGCGGGGCGGGGGAGGGCGCTCTGGCACCGGCTCCTCCCCTCCTCGGCCTTGGCTGCGCCCCAACCTTGGGTTTGGGGTCCTCTGACCCCGCCCCCTCCTTGCTTGCTCTTTGGGGTGTCGCCTCCCCAGCTCCTGCACAAGGGGAGTGGCGCTGTCCTGGGGGCCGCGTCGGGGCTGGCTCAGGCCGCGACGAGCTCCGACGCCAAGGCGCCCCTCCTCCCCATGGCCATGTGGACAGAAGACCAGCCAATGGGGCTGGGGGCGGCGCCCCCTGAGCGCAGGCAGAACTGGGGAGCCGACCCCCGATGGTGCAGCGCCCCCAACCCGCAGGCTAGCCCTTGCTTTCCTTGGGATCTTGCCGCTGTAGCCGGCTCGGACCCAGCTTCGCACACGCGCACGCACACGCGCACGTGCAGCGCCTGCTTTCCCGAAATTGTGCTTCAGGGGTTCAGTGTTTGCTTAGTGAGCCTGCAGCATTTGCGCGAGGGCCCCTCCTCACCGAGCCCCAGAAGGGGGAGATGAAAACTACGAGGAAGCCGTCCTGTTAAATGGGGCCCTTGGAAAGCGCCCCGCGTGGGTCTCTCGCTAGTGGAGTCCTCGCACAGGAAGCAGCGTGCAGGCGGCCAGACCTTGTTTATTTGCATCAGCCCTGCGCAGGGTGAGGATGCAGGCCGCGGGTGGGGGCTGGGTCACAGGGGGGGTGTAGGGGGGTGTAGGGGGCGCGGGCTCAGTCCTTCTCCTCGCCGTGGGTGATGATGTGGACCAGGTTCTTGTAGTCCAGGTTGCCCGTCACGTCGGGGGGGAAGGCGGCGAACATCTGGTCGATCTGCGGAGGGAGGCGCAGGGGGCTGTGGCCGGGCCGGGGAAGGGGGCGGCTTGGCCTGCTGCGGCACCCCTCCCTCCCTCCCTCCCTCTCCTGGCTTGTAGGAGCCTCCAAGGACTCTGCCTGGACACGGGGAAACTGAGGCACGGCAAGTGGAGCATGTGCAGTCACAGGTCTGGTGGGAGGTGGCGGCTTTTACCTGAGCCCGTGCGGGCCACGGGGGTGTTTTCCACGGACACCGGGGGCATTCGTCCCACTCCCTGGCCCTGCGGCCCCTGCCTCGGCGCCCAGGGGGACTTTGGGGCCTCCCCACCACCCCCGTCCGGTCAACCACTGACTTGACTTCCTAGCCTCAGTTTCCCCGTGTGTGAGCCCTGGCGGGCACCGGCCTCATACCTCCTCCTTGGAGAACCTCTCGGCCTGCGTGGTCAGCATCTCCCGGACGCTGGGGGGAAAAGAGGGGGCTGCAATCGGTGTAGGGGGGCAGGAAAGTGGGGCTCCTAGCCCCCCAGCCACTCACTAGTCGGCCTTCAGCACCCCCTTGCCCTCGGGGTCGAACACCTTGAACGCGTTGAGGATGGTCTCCTCGGGGTCTGCCCCTGGATGGGAGGGGGGTCACGGGTCTGGGGGGGCCGGGGCCAGGGCTCCCCAAGGCGCAGAGGCCTCAGCCCGCGGCCATGCCCCCAGTCCCCCCACCTCACCCTTGAGCTTCTCCCCAAACATGGTGAGGAACACGGTGAAGTTGATGGGGCCGGGCGCCTCCTTGATCATGTCATCTATCTCCTCGTTCTTCACGTTCACGCGGCCTGCGGGAGGGGAGGGGAGGGGAGGGAAGGTGGCTGGGACCCAGCTCTGCCCCCACGCAGCCCCCCACACACACAGAAGGACGGACGGGACCCACCCAGGGCGGCGAACGTGTCCCTCAGGTCGTTCTTGTCGATGAAGCCGTCCCGGTTCTGGTCCATGATGGTGAAGGCCTGTGTGTGTGTGTGGGGGGTCACCGTCCAGCCCGAGGCCTGGGGGCTGAGGACCCAGACTGGGCTGTTCTGGACTCTTCCAGAGCACCGTGGGATATTGGAAGGAGTGTAGCGGCTCATGCCTATAATCTCTGTCCCTGGCACAGTGCTGGGAGATGCAGTGGGGTGGCGGAGAAGCCAGGGACCTTCCCCTCCCCGCCCCTGCCCCCTTCCCCTCCCCGCCCCTGCCCCCTTCCCCATGCCTGCCTGCCCCCTCCTGCCCCTGCCCCCCCCGCCCCCTCCCCCTGTGCCTGCCTGCCCCCTCCTGCCCCTGCCCCCTCCTGCCCCTGCCTGCCCCCTCCCTGTCCCCTGCCCCTGCCCCCCCACCCCCTCCCCCTGTGCCTGCCTGCCCCCTCCTGACCCTGCCCCCCCGCCGTCCCCTCCCCCTGTGCCTGCCTTCCCCCTCCTGACCCTGCCCCCCCGTCCCGCCTGCCCCCTCCCTGTCCCCTCCCTGTCCCCTGCCCCCCTGACCCTGCCCCCCCCCCGTCCTCGTCTGCCCCCTCCCCCTGTGCCTGCCTCCCCTCCTGACCCTGCCCCCACCGTCCCCGCCTGCCCCCTCCCTGCCCCTGCCCCCCGTCCCCGCCTGCCCCCTCCCCCTGTGCCCACCTGTCCCCTCCTGCCCCTGCCCCCCTGCCCCTGCCCCCTCCCCCCATGCCCGCCTGCCCCCTCCTGCCCTTGCCCCCGTCCCTGCCTGCCCCCTCCCCGTCCCCGCCCCCCTGCCGGCCTGCCCCCTCCCCGCCCCTGCCCCTCCCCTGCCCCCCTTCCCCTGTCCCCCCGTGCCCGCCTGCCCCCCTTCCCCTGTCCCCCCGTGCCCGCCTGCCCCCCTTCCCCTGTCCCCCCGTGCCCGCCTGCCCCCCTTCCCCTGTCCCCCCGTGCCCGCCTGCCCCCCTTCCCCTGTCCCCCCGTGCCCGCCTGCCCCCCTTCCCCTGTCCCCCCGTGCCCGCCTGCCCCCTCCCCGCCCCTGTCCCCCCGTGCCCGCCTGCCCCCCTTCCCGTGTCCCCCCGTGCCCGCCTGTCCCCTCCCTGCCCCTGTCCCCCCGTGCCCGCCTGCCCCCTCCCCACCTCCTTGAACTCCTGGATCTGCGTCTGCTCGAACATGGAGAAGACGTTGGAGTTGGCGCCCTCCGCTCTCTTCTTGGCTTTCTTTGGGGCCTGGGGAAGAAGCGGTCGTGGGGCGCGGCCGAGGCCTGGAGATGGGGGCCCCGGCCCCCGCCACCCCCGTGGGCCCCGGTTTGCAGCGGCTCCGCCGCGAGGCGGTGTGTGGGGGGGTCGGACCTCCGCCCGCCCGCCGCCCCCGCCGCCCCCCACCGTCCCCGCCGCCCGCCCGCCGTCCCCGCCGCCCCCGCCGTCCCCCCCACCGTCCCCGCCGCCCGCCCGCCGTCCCCGCTGCCCCCGCCGTCCCCCCCACCGTCCCCGCCGCCCGCCGTCCCCTCCGCCCGCCCGCCGTCTCCGCCGTCCCCTCTGCCCCCTCCGTCCGCCGCCCCCTCCGTCCGCCGCCCCCTCCGCCCGCCCGCCGTCCCCTCCGCCCGCCCGCCGTCTCCGCCGTCCCCTCTGCCCCCTCCGTCCGCCGCCCCCTCCGCCCGCCGTCCCCTCCGTCCTCCCGCCGTCCCCTCCGCCCGCCCGCCGTCTCCGCCGTCCCCTCCGCCCCCTCCGTCCGCCCGCCGTCCCCTCCGCCCCCTCTGCCCGCCGCCCCCTCCGCCCCCTCTGCCCGCCGCCCCCTCCGTCCGCCGTCTCCGCCGTCCCCTCCGCCCCCTCCGTCCGCCGTCCCCTCCGTCCGTCCGCCGTCCCCTCCATCCGCCGTCCCCTCCGTCCGCCGTCCCCTCCGTCCGCCGTCCCCTCCGTCCGCCGTCCCCTCCGTCCGCCGTCCCCTCCGTCCGCCGCCCCCTCCGTCCGCCGTCCCCTCCGTCCGCCGCCCCCTCCGTCCGCCCGCCGTCCCCTCCGTCCGCCCGCCGCCCCCTCCGTCCGCCGCCCCCTCCGTCCGTCCGCCGCCCCCTCCGTCCGCCCGCCGTCCCCTCCGTCCGCCCGCCGTCCCCTCCGTCCGCCCGCCGTCCCCTCCGTCCGCCCGCCGTCCCCTCCGCCCGCCGCCCCCTCCGTCCGCCGCCCCCTCCGTCCGCCCGCCGCCCCCTCCGTCCGCCCGCCGTCCCCTCCGTCCGCCCGCCGTCCCCTCCGCCCGCCGTCCCCTCCGTCCGCCCGCCGTCCCCTCCGTCCGCCGTCCCCGCCGCCCGCCCGAGGTCCCTGCCGCAGCGGGCGGGCGGGAGCCGGGCACTCGCCCCGGTGAACCCCAAAAGCTACGCGCGGCGCTGCGGCCTTGAGTGAAAAGCTGGGGTCGGCGCAGGCCCCGCGTTCGAGCCCCGGCCGCGCCGCCAGCTGTGCCCGGCCGGGGTGCGCTGCGGCCGGGGAGGCGGGGGCCGGGGCGCGGCTGGGGCCGGGGTGCGGTGCGGCCGGGGAGGCGGGGGCCGGGGCGCGGCTGGGGCCGGGGTGCGGTGCGGCCGGGGAGGCGGGGGCCGGGGCGCGGCTGGGCCGGGGTGCGGTGCGGCCGGGCAGGCGGGGGCCGGGGCGCTGCGGCCGGGGAGGCGGGGGCCGGGGCGCGGCGGTGGGGACCGCGGGCTCACCATGGTGCCGACCGCGCTGCCGGGCACCTGGCCGCGCCGCCCGACAATAAATACCTCTGGGCGCTAAAAATAACCGCGCCGCTGCGCTAGGTGAGGGCGCCGCGCCCCCGGCCCCCCCCCCCCCCCGGCCCGTGCCTTTCCGCTGAAGTCAGGCCCGGAATGCCGTCAAGGTTAGAGCGAGGTCGGCCGGGTGGGGGGGCGGGGCCCCTGGGCTCTGGGGGGTCGCCGCGCACGCGCCCTCCACGCCCGGGCGCGGAGACCCGCACCCGCGCCCTCGCACCTCCCTTCTCGGCGCCGCGCCCCGCTCTTCGTGCCCCCCACGCGCGGTCACGGGGAGCAGGCGCGGACGGCCGGGGTCCCAGCTCCCACCCAGGGACCAGGGTCGTGGACTGACTGTAGAACCGACCAGCTCCCCGCACAGGAAGGTGGGGACGCGGGACCTGGGAGGATTGAGACCCCAAAACCAACACCAAGAACTGCAGAGCGCCGGGGCTCGCGCCTGTCATCCAGGAGGCTGAGATCCGAGGATCGCGGTTCAAAGCCAGCCCGGCACAACGGTCCGCGAGACTCTGATCTCCGATACACCACCGGAGCAGAAAAAAAAGGCCCAGTGGGCAGGGGCAGCGCTGGGCTTCGAACCCAGGCCGTCAGGCCCCGCCTCGGGCCGCCCCGGCCGGCCGGGTATTTTTAGCTCTGGTCACCTGCCTCCCCGCGGACAATGGGCCCCGCCTTGCCCTTCAGACGCCCTGGCGGCGGCGCGCCCGGCATCCCGGCCTTTGTCCCGGGCCATTGTTCCCTTCCCCCCCATGGTCCCCGGGCCGCAGCTGCTGCGCCTCCGCCCCGCCCCGGCCCGCCGGGTCTGGCCGGCCGCTCCTCAGCGAGGCCCCGCTGGGCCTCGGCCAGGCCCGGCCCGGGAGCCGGCCCGAGTCCCCGCAGTTTTTTTTTTTTTTTGGGGGGGGGTCCGGTCGTAGGGCCTGAACTCTGGGCCTGGGCGCTGTCCCTCAGCTCTTCAGCTCAAAGCGAGCGCTCTACCACTTGAGCCACAGCGCCACTTCCCGCTTTTTCTGCTTATGTGGTGCTGAGGAATCGAACCCAGGGCCTCAGGCATGCAAGGCAAGCGCTCTGCCACTGAGCCATCTTCCCAGCCGCACTTAGAGTCTCCCAGCCCTTCTTGCAGGGCTGGCTTTGAACCGCCATCTCGGTTCCCCGTCTCCCAAGTAGCTGGGATGACAGGCGTGCGCCCGGGCCCGGCTCGGGCAGCTGCATTGTTCAGGGCAAAGCGTCTTCTCTCCTGCCAGTGCCTCAGTCGCGAGGCGCGGGAGCGGGGCGTGGGGCGCGGGGCACGGGGCGTGGGGCGCGGGCTCGGGGCGCGGGCGCGGGGCGCGGGCACGGGGCGCGGGGCGCGGGGCGTGGGGCGCGGGGCACGGGGCGCGGGCTCGGGGCGCGGGGCACGGGGCGTGGGGCGCGGGCACGGGGCGTGGGGCGCGGGCACGGGGCGCGGGCGAGGGGCACGGGGCGCGGGCACGGGGCGCGGGCGCGGGGCGTGGGTGCGGGGCGTGGGGCGCGGGCGCGGGGCGCGGGCACGGGGCGTGGGGCGCGGGCGCGGGGCGCGGGCTCGGGGCGTGGGGCGCGGGCGCGGGGCGTGGGGCGCGGGCACGGGGCGTGGGGCGCGGGCGCGGGGCGTGGGGCGCGGGCACGGGGCGCGGGCACGGGGCGCGGGCACGGGGCGCGGGCACGGGGCGTGGGGCGCGGGCGCGGGGCGCGGGCACGGGGCGTGGGGCGCGGGCACGGGGCGCGGGCGAGGGGCACGGGGCGCGGGCACGGGGCGTGGGGCGCGGGCTCGGGGCACGGGGCGTGGGGCACGGGGCGCGGGGCACGGGGCGTGGGGCGCGGGCACGGGGCGCGGGCGAGGGGCACGGGGCGCGGGCACGGGGCGCGGGGCGCGGGCGCGGGGCCGGCCGAGAGCCGCCACCTCCGGGCCTCGAGGAGCAACAGGCGACCTCAGCCGTGCAGGCCGCAGCGTCTCACGGCCGAGCTCGGGAAGGTCCCCACGCCCAAAGGTGAGTCCCGGGGTCCCTCCCCAGGGACAGCGTCGGTCCTCGGGAGTCTGCTGGGAACACAGGTGGGAACCGTCCGCGGACCCGCTCAGCGCCCCGCCAGGGGCTGGAGGAGCCGCGCCGAGCCCGCCTCCCGCCTCCCCGCCGCGCTCCGCCTTCCCGGGGCCTCCGGACGCCCGGCCCGACCCCGACGGCCGTGTCCGCACTGACCGCCCCACAGGGCCCCAGCCTCGCAGCCTGGGGAAGCCTGGGCTCGGAGGGTCACGGGGGGTGGGGTGCGCCCAACAGAGTCTGGAGGAGGTCACGAGAAGCCGGAGCCCCCGCGACCGGTGGGCGCGGCCCGGCCTGCGGCTGGTGCCCATCCAGGCCAGGGTCCCCCAGATCCGCGCAGGGAACAAGCTAGCGTGGAGAGGCCCCCCTCCTCCTCGGCTTCCTCCAGCCTGCAAAGGACCCGCATGGCTCCCCTAAGTACATGCAAGGCCCGCACCCCAAGACCCCTCCGTCCCGGGGACCCAGTACCCCGTCCTCCCTGCAGTTCCCGCGATCGCCGGCAGAGGGCGGCGCTGCTCCGGCTCCGCCGCGGCCTCGCTCTGCCGAAGGGGCGGGGCTTCCGCTGGGGTGAGTCATGTGACTGCCGCCCGGCCGGGGAGGCGGAGGGGCGGAGGAAGGGGCGGGGCCTGCATAGTCATATTTGGGCGGGTGGGCGCGGGCGGCCTCAGTTTGACTATGTCGGGCACCCGGCGCCGGCGGCTCTCGCCTGTCATCCCAGCCACTCAGGAGGCTGAGATCTAAGGATCGCGGTTCAAAGCCAGCCCGGGCAGGACGGTCGGTGGGACTCTTATCTCCAATAAACCCCCAGAAAACCGGAAGCGGCGCTGTGGCCCAAGTGGTAGAGCCCCAAACCAACCAACCCAAACCATCCATACCGTTTTCCTCCTTCCCCCTCTCCTTCCTCGCTCTGCGGTTCAGCTGTGTGTGTGATGTCTGGAACCGTGGCAGCCCTGTTAAGATCATGAGGAGGAAGCGGGGCGCTGGCGTCGCCCGGCCTTGGCGCGCCCCGCGCCCCTCCTCCAGGCTTCTCGCGCTGCCTGAAAACCCAACCCCTGCCCGCGTGGGCCTGCATTGTGCAAATGTTTTCCATAAAGGGCCCCAGAGTTGATATTTCAAGTTTGGCAAGCCATATGGCTCTGGGAACGACTCAGACGTGTTGGCAAGTGGGGCGACTGTGCTCTGCGCTTCCTCCTCGCGCAGGGCTCGCGGCCGGCCTCCCTGCCCAGCCGGCCAGTCTCCGCTTTGGGCCTGCTTAGCTGGACACAGCATTTGTCACCGCACAGTCCACCGGCCCGGCCGCAGGCTCTCGCCCCAGCACGCTGCGCCCCAGGCCCTGGGGGTGCTGGCAGCGGTAGCGTCTTTCCCTGCCTACCACCATTCATTCACTTCTTCCATTCATTCCATCCAACATCTATGGTGCCCTCCAGGAGCCTTTATTGTGGGACAGAGGTGGTAACTGAGTTGGCTCCAAGGGAGGAGCAGGAGTTGGGAGGGTGAGAGGCAGAGCAAGCGGCATTGGGAGGGCAGGGAAGGCAGGCGCAGGTCCCAGGGTAGAGGACATGCAGGAGAGAAGGGGAGGAGAGAGGAGGAGGAAGAGGATTGGCAGGAGAGGTTTTACAGGGTTGGAACGGATCTCTGCTGAGCTTTGAACACCCACCGGCTCCTGACTTCTGCATGGAGGGGGGGGGCAGAGGAGAGGAGGGGGGCCAGGCGAGAGGCTGGGGATGAGCTGGGGCTTCATTTGGAGCCCAGAGCCGGTGTTGGAGCAGGATGGAGCCCGGAGGCCGCAGGGCTTCCGCTTGCAATCGAGCGTGGTGAATGTTGTGTTTTTTTTTTCCTGAGAAATGCGTCTCATTGATTGGGCTTCAGCACAGTTGTCTTAATTTAGAGCATTAGGTCAAATCTACAAAATGCCAATCCCTCAGTGGAAGGATGGAAAGCAGATTATGCCAGGGGTTGGGACTCTGTGGGATTGTTCTAGAATGGCCTGTGGGGTACTGTGTTGGCCTGCGGGCTGTGGTGGCTCGAGGTCCAGCAGCTATGTCTAGACTAGAAAGAAAACGGGACCTTGCCCAGAGCTAGCGGCTCACATCTGTAGTTCCCTGCTACTCAGGAGGTTGAGATCCAAGGATCGTGGTTCAAAGCCAGCGCAGGCAAGAAAGTCTGTGAGACTCTCAACTCCAGTTAATCACCAAAAGGCCACGTGTGGAACTATGGCTCAAGTGGTAGAGCACCAGTCTTGTGCGAAAAAGCATAAGGAACAGCGCCCAGGCCCTGAGTTCAAGCTCTATGATCAGCACATACACTACACACACAACACACACACACACACACACACACACACACACACACATACACTTGGGCATAGTTACTCATGTTTGTCATCCTGGCTACTTGGGGGGCAGAGATTGGGAGGGTCACCGCCCAAGGCCCACCCTGGGAAAAAGTGTCACCCCATCTCAACCAGGAAGCTGGGTGTGCTGGAAGCACCTGTCATCCCTACCACTAAACGGGAGGACCATAGTACAAAGCTAGCTTAGGGCAACAAATGAACAAAATAAAAAGCAAGACCCTATCTGCAAAACAACTAAAGCAGGGCAGGGCTGGAGGAGGGGCTCCAGCCGCAGAGCGCCTGCCCGGCACGGTGCGAGGCCCTGAGTTCAAACCCCAGTACCGAAGAGCAAACAAAGCACACAGTTCACACCCGCCCCTCGCCCTCCAGTGCAGCCACAATGATGACGGCGATGATGGCGTTCTTCACTGCGGTCAGCGCCGGGCGTTTAGGGACCCAGGGGGAAGCTGGGCCCCTGCTGTCAAGTGTCCGGGAAAGAGGAGCTGGAAGGCGACCCTGCTGCCGCCCTCCGGAGAAGTCCAGCCAGGGCTCAGGCCTCATGCACCCACTGGGGCCCAGGCGCGGGCGTCCGTGGTAGGGCGGCTGGGCGCTGGCCGCCAGGCTCTGCCGCTAACAACATACCAATCCATATGGCCGCGGCGCGGCGGCGCGGCTGGCGCGGCTGCAGATGGCCATGTATAATTCACGCGCTCCCAAGCTCCAGCGTCTGTTCCGCTGCTCATTCTGCAGTTGACAGACAGACAGAATGCCAGCCTCTGATTTTCCAACACAGATCCCGGCTTGGAGCGCAGCGGGCTGAGGGGCAGGGCTGCCAGGAAGAGCCAGAATTTGGGAGAATATTCAGCCTGGGGAACCCAGGCCTGTGGCTTCCTGAGGAAGCTTCTGGAAGGGCTGGATCTGGCTTTCTCCCTGGGCCTCCCCACAGTCTCTTGGGGGGACCTGGCTTGGCCTTGTGGATGAGCTTTGGGGTTCTCTGTTAAACCAGCTTTTTCCGCTAGTATTGGGTCCTGAACTCAGGGCCTGTGAGCTGCCCCTTAGGTTTGTCACTCAAGGCTGATGCTCTACAACTTGAGCCACTGCTCCATTTCTGATTAATTGGAGATAGGCATGTCAGGGACTTTCCTACCCTGGCTGGCTTTGAACCACGATCCTCAGATCTCAGCCTCCTGTGAGCACCGGCGCCGGCTCCTTTCCTCTTGTCTTTTCATTGTCACCCACCAGCTAAGAGAGGCCCTGCTGCTCTCCCTGCACAGGACACACAGGCCCGTGGCCATGGCGCCCTTCTAGGGCTGGCAGTCCTGGCCCTCGGGTGCCCGAGGCCTCCAGGCTGGACTGGCACACCCAGAGGCTCACAGCGCCAAACCCTGCCAGCCAGGGGCCCATCGCTCCCGGCTTCAGGAGCCAGGGACTTGTGGCTCTGGGCACAGGGGTGGTAAAGGTGTGACACCAGGAGAGCACAGTAGGGAGTCTCAGCAGACTCCAAAAGTGAGGTGAACAGCCTGCTTATATAGTCAGGAAGGGGGTGTGGCCTGGTATCTGCACCAATCTTGGTGGACCATGCAAATGAAGGACTGTGTTTGACCCTTTGTGGCACAGTCCCTTATGTAAGTGAAGGGACTTGCAACAATCATGGCTGTCCTTTAGTCAAATAAAGGACTGTATTTGACCAATCATGTCCATCATGCAAATGAAGGACTATGTTTGCACCAATCATGGCACAGTGTTTCCTTTAAGTGAAGTGACTCCAAACTCTCACTTCTGTCTTTTATTCAAAGGAAGGTCTGTAGTCAGGTCAGGCGCCAGCAGCTCACACTTGTAATCCTAGCTACTCAGGAGTCGGCTACAGGAGGATTGTGGTTCAAAGCCAGTCTGAGCAAGAAAGCCCATGGGACTCTTCTCTCCAATTAACCACCAAAAGGCTGGAAGCAGAGCCGTGGCCACACACACACACACACACACACACACACACACACACACACACACACACACACACACACACACACACACACACACACACACACACACACACTCTCTCTCTCTCTCTCCACATCTCCAACAACCACAGCAGAGCTGAGAAGACCCGCACACACCTGCACAATGATTAGGACTGACTGTGTCCTTGGGGTCCAGATGACTGACTTTGCATGTAACAACTGTCCAGCCTGCCAGCCGCCCCTTGGCGCCCTCCAGGGCTGAAGGGAAGCCCTGGACAGTGGGAGCCTTCGTCATCTTCCATCCTGGGGAGGGCCCGGCTGGGTAGGAAATGCTCTGGGGTGGGCGTCAGGCGATCACCTCTGAGTGCACCCGCCACCCCCCCCCCCCGCCTCCATCTTCCGGGGGGTGGCTGGGGGGGAGCACACACAAAGAAGAGCCTTATCTCCCCAGCCAGCGCTGCTGGGCTGGGCTTGCTGACTGCGGGCGCGTCTCGCTCAAGCAGAACACGCCAAATTGAAAAGATCGCAGGTTAATCAAATGCTTTTCTCCTCTGTTTTTATCAAACTCAAGAGGGGTTGGCCTATTAATTGGAAACGCTTTTTCATGTAAAACATGGGCACTTTGGAGATAAGGCGGGGAGACCCTTGATTCAGCGATTTCATTACAAGGGTGGGGTTCAGCGGGGTCCGCAGATCTAGCACGCTCCCCCGACCCGCCCCAGGGAAAACGCGCCTGGGATTCGCAGACAGCTCGTCCTGGAATAAAGGAGCACCCTCATCTCTCATTCTCCACGCACTCGGCAGGCCTCCCGGGTGGAGGCCTCCAGTGTCCTGAGTTCGCTCAGTAGGAACCGGGTTACTCCTTCACCAGCCACACTCCCAGCGCCCACCAGCAGCTTCGTGGCTGGCGGAGCTTTGTGGCAGGCGCCATCCTTGCAGACCTCCCCTCCCCCAGAGCTAAAGGATGCCAGAGAGGGAGGCCCAGGCCGCCACAGTGACCTTTGCTCTCAGGCCTCAGGAATAACGTGCCCTGCCTGCCTGGGACCCCAGCTTCTTAGGAGCAGAGGCAGGAGGATGGCGGTCTGAGGCCGGTGGGAGTCTCCATCTGAGAAACAAAAAGAATTAGGGCGAGGCCCAAGCGATCGCCTAGCAAGTGTGAGGCCGAGTTCAGTCCCCACTACCCTTCCCCCACACACACAAAAGACAAAGGATGGGTGTGGGGAGCCGGGGCGAACGCAATTAGACTCCGCCCACTCCCTTCCAGCGTTGAGGTAAACAACTCCATATTAGGCAGTGCTTGGCGGGACAGTGGGTCCTGGGCTTTGCGCATGCGCGAGCCACGTAGAGTCCCCAGCCAATCCCGTGGCACTTGGTGACGGTGAAAGGCAGACGACCAATGATAGGACGACACGTGTCCCTATTCCCTATATAAGCGGCCATGTTTTCTGTGCACGCTCTCTCGCGCTCAAGCTCTCCTACAACTAAGAAGGCTCTCTAATAAAGCGTGATCTGAGAAGACTCCTGGTGTGGTGGTCGTTCTTCCTCGCTGGTCAAGAAGGCGTTCGCCGCAAGTGGTGCCGAAACCCGGGACCCGCGCGAGAGGCTGAACAGGAGCCAGAACTCAACACACGGAGAGTGTGGTGCACCGGTAAATTCCCAGGAAAAGGGGGAATCCGCGACAAGAGCGGGGGTAAGTTCCCAGGTAAGAGGGGATCCCCGATAAAAGCGGGAGGGATATTTTGCTCCTCTCGGTAGATAAAAGAGAACGGAAACCCGGGAAGAAATAAAATACAGGCCTAAAGTGAAAGTAACAACAACAAAAAAAAAACAACTAAGATGGGCGCCGCCACGCCACGTCACATCCAATTTTTCTGGCCCTGGAAGAGCTGCTTCGCTCAAAAGGACTAAAGTTAAAAAAGGATACTTTACGGAGGTTCCTTGAGGAATGCAACATTGTAGCTCCTTGGTTCATAGTGTCCGGGAGCCCTACCTCAAAGGAAATGATGTTACAAATGGGCTACTGCCCAGGGCAAGGACTGGGAAAAAACTTGCAAGGCTGTAAAGAGCCTATTGATGCCCACCGAAAACTTGATAGACATGGGCTGGGTTTTTCATAGGGGCCGCTGAGAATCATATTTGAAAGAGTTATATTTTACTGCTCATCATTGTCATACCTTGTAACTAGCATTTAGATATTTAAAGGATCTATTAAATTAGCATTGTATTTGGACAAAACGTAACCAAACTGCAGGCCTATTTTCTTTCATACCTAATTAGAAATAAAAGCTAGAAGTTCTTTAAATTCAGTAGGCCAGTAATAGCTTATAATTCCCTTTCTTAAATTGACTCTTCTGCTGTGAGCTTTCTAATGACTTTATTTTCGAAGTTCCTGCTCAGGAACTTGAGGAAAAAATGCTTGGATTCAGGTTGATTTTGAATGTAAGTTTCCTATAACTCAAACACAAATTTTGATTAGTTTTAATTGGATCCTAAGTGTTTTGAATTTCTTGATTGATATAGTAAGATAGTAGAAAGATTCAAGTTTCATAGACTCACGAACAAAAGTTAGACAAACAGGGACTGGGTTTTTCATAGCGGCCACTGGGGCGGGCATTCCCATAGTTTGGAAGACGGGGGATCCAGTATGGGTGCCTCAGTGGCCACTGCCCTCGGAAAAGCTTGCTGCTGCTCAAACTCTAGTACAAGAACAGGTAGAACTGGGGCACCTTAAGCCTTCTGTTTCTCCTTGGAATACTCCTATTTTTGTAATAAAAGGGAAATCCGGAAAGTGGAGATTGCTACATGACTTGTGTGCAATCAATGGACAAATGCAAATTATGGGTCCAGTTCAGAGGGGCATTAATTCTCAGTTGCGAGGAGGGTTAATGGTGGTCAACCAAAGGATTGATCTCGTCCAGGAACAAGTGGACACCCTTTGGCAAATTGCTCAGCTTGGCTGTCAGTGGAAGTATGAGGGGTTATGTGTGACAAGCATTCAGTATGATAACCTTACCCGAGCTGCAAACTTATCTAAACAGTTGTCGAGTTATCTTCTAGGTAACTGGACTGGTGAGTTTGATGAAATGCTGGACCAGCTGCGGATTGCCATTGTAACCGTGAATTCAACGCGAGTGGACCCTGGATTTGTGGAGGGACTTCAATCTTGGATCTCCTCTGCTGTTTCCTGGTTTAAGGAGTGGGTGGGAGTTGGATTATTTTTGGCCTGCTGCTTGGGGGGGATGCGTGGTCTGCCTATGGTTGGTCTGTCGCCTTCGAGCCCAAACCAGAAGGGACAAGGTTGTTATCTCGCAAGCATTAGCCGCCTTGGAGAGTGGATCCTTACCCCAGATCTGGCTGTCGGCCCTGAGAGGCAATTAAGCCTTACCATTCTGCATAGCCTTAGCACCCCGAGGGATCAGGGGATCCCATTGCACCGGGACAGGTATGCAACTTGCAATTTGGGACAGGGTGCGAGGCAAGTGCACTGCACTTGAGGAGGACCATCTCCTCAAGAAGAGCATGCTGGGTTGCAAGTGGGTTGATGCCCAAGATCCCACCTCTGCAAAAAAGGCATCTGACGGGCCTGGTCATCACTGGGGAAGGCGCCCCTCAGGCGAAGACCAGTGCAAGGTCCTCTCATTAATGTTTTAGACAGAGGCCCAACCTCTACTCTTACCTGTCGCCAAAAAACAAAAAGGGGGAACTGTGGGGAGCCGGGGCGAACGCAATTAGACTCCGCCCACTCCCTTCCAGCGTTGAGGTAAACAACTCCATATTAGGCAGTGCTTGGCGGGACAGTGGGTCCTGGGCTTTGCGCATGCGCGAGCCACGTAGAGTCCCCAGCCAATCCCGTGGCACTTGGTGACGGTGAAAGGCAGACGACCAATGATAGGACTATTCCCTATATAAGCGGCCATGTTTTCTGTGCACTCTCTCTCGCGCCCAAGCTCTCCTACAACTAAGAAGGCTCTCCAATAAAGTGTGATCTGAGAAGACTCCTGGTGTGGTGGTCGTTTTTCCTCGCTGGTCAAGAAGGCGTTCGCCGCAGATGGGGTTCAGGCCGGAATAGAGCCAGGCCCAGGTTGGCAGGGAGCTGTAGCGCGGGCCTACGCGTGGAGGACATTGGGAAACCTGTTACAAAAACCCTTTGTATCGTCGCTGGGGCTTGAACTCAGGGCGGAGCGGCCTCCCACTCCTGCATGGGCTTTTCCGCTCAGGGCTGGCACTCCACTGCTGAGCCACGGCTCCACTTCTGGCTTTTTAATAGTTATCTGGACATAAGAGTCTCTGGTTTTTCTGCCCTGGGCTGGCTTTGAACCTCAGCTCTCCTGAGGGTTCGATTACAGGTGTGAGCCACTGCGCCTGGAGCTTTTGCGTGATTTCCTTTGTGTATTTGGAGTCTTCTGCTTTCCGGGTCTCCAGGAGGACTTTCTCTCTCATCCTTGGGTTTGAGTGAGAAGCCAGGGGTGAGTGGGAGGCGGCCAGGCTGGGGCCGGGCTTTCAGGATGCTGACCCTGAAGGCTAAGGACTTAAGTGGAAGGAGGAGCTCTGATTCCCACTCACTGACTTAAATGAGATACTACCTAGCAGCTGGATGGTCGCTTCTAGAAGGAAAACCCCACTGGCCCGTTAGTCACTTGTGTTTGTAAGGAGCTGAGCACTCGCTCACAGAGCCCCAAATCTCCACCAGCACACCCTCACCTGCTGGACAGTGAGAGCCCCCCCCAAATCATCAGCTAGCTCATGCCTGGTGCTGGGGCTGATGAGAGGGATGGGGGTCCTCCCCAGGCCCCTAGCTGTGCCTGCAGTCACCCCCTCCCTCCTTTCCCCTCCCTCCCTCCCCTCTCCTCTCTCCCCTCTCCCTCCCTCCCTCGTTCCCTTCCTTCCATTCCCTTCCCTTGTGCCAGTCCTGGGTCTTGAACTCTGGGCCTGGGCACTGTCCCTTAGGGCTTCAGATCAAGGTGAGCGCTCTACCACTTGAGCCACAGCGCCACTTCCGGTTTTTTGGTGGTTTATTGGAGATGAGAGTCTCAAGGACTCTCCTGCCTGGGCTGGCTTTGAACGGCAATCCTCAGATCTCAGCCTCCTGAGTAGCTAGGATTACAGGTGTGAGCCACTGGTGCCTGGCTATTATGAATATTTGACCGGGGCTCTCTGTTCTAAGATCCAGCTAAGGCCCGCCCCTACCCCCCAGGGCCAGCACATGGTGGGACCCCAGTCCACCTCAGAGAGCAGTCCACTGCCCAGCCAGCAGCTGGGGGCTGGAATCGGGTCTTCCTGTCCCACTTGGCTCAGGCTTACTGGTGGCTGGTGACAGGAACGTGGGGGAGGGGAGGGAGCCGGTGCTAACCGCATCCCATACCCCATAAACTTCAGGGGGGGTCCCTGAAATATGCCACAGGGGTGCGAGACAGCCCAGCACCACCCTGAGGTGTCACAGTGAGTGTCACACTGGGGCATCACACTGGGGCTGCAAAGTGGAGCAAACCCCAGGTTGAGAAAAGAATGGGGAGCCCTGATTCTGGGGGACAGGGTGAGAAGGCAGGCCAGTAGGAAGGCAGGCAGGCCGCAGGTGGACTTCAGGCATGGCTTGATCCAGGCTCCCCTCAGTTTCAGGCCCCGCCGCAGGTTCCCAGCTGAGCCGTGGAGGCTGGCATTCAGGCCAGAGGCCCCCCCCCCAGCCTCTGGGGCAGTGTGCGGGAAGGAGCCCACCCACAGGCCTGGGAGAGAGCACACAGCCCTAGGCAGGGGCAGGTGCTGCGTGGGTCCTCGTCCACGCCCGCCCTGCTGTCCTCTGCAGCCGCCAGGATTTGCATAAAAGCCACATCCACAAAATAGCAACGGCGATGTTGAGCGTCACGCGGAGATATTTAGAAATACCACCATGTGTGCTTGCCATGCGGGCAAATAGCTGGCAAGCCAGCCCGCCCGCCGCCAGGCCGTGCCAGGCACGGGGCTGGTGCACAGGATGGCTGCACCCCCTCTGCAAGGCCTCAGGACCCATCCCCCTCATCACCTGCCTCACAAGCCCCCAGCCCAGCCTTTCCCCACTTCAGATTGGTATTTAATTCCGGTGTGACGTTCTGTTATGGGAGGCCAGCTCTGTGCTACACACCCCCGAGTCACCTGTGACCCCAGATACCAGCCTGCGGGGGGGGGGGGGGGAGGGGGGTACCTCCCTCTCCTGGTGTTGTAGATCCAGTCCCAGCTTGGGAGCTTTCTTTGTGCAGGTGGGGAAACGGAGGCTCTGGAGGTGGAGTGACCCTCTGAGGTCCCCTCTGACAAGAGGCAGACCCCCCCAACCCACCCCTGCACTGTCCCCAGCCTGTCCCATCCCCCAGGGGGCTACAGACAGATTGACAGGTGATAGCCGGCCTCAGACTGCGACCCTCCCATTTCAGCCTCCCCTCTCCTCCCCTCCCCCGGGGTGACTTCCCCGGGACCCCGCAAGGAGGGGAGGGGCCTAGATTTGCATCTCATTTGCATACTGCCTGAGCCCTCCCCCGCTGGGCCTTCTGCCCTGAGGCAGCTCCACGGAGTCACACATCTGCGGGACAGAAGCTTCGTCAGAGCCGGGACTGGGAGGCCGGGGAGGGGAGGCCGGCCCACAGGACAGACGCCCGCCCCAGCACCCAGCAGGTCCCCCGCATGGACCCAGCCTGCAGTGCTGGGAGTGACCACCAGGAGGCGCTGCGCCAAAGGCCGGGCTGCAGGAAGCCTCTGGACAAGCTGTGTGTGCGCGTGCAAGCGTGTGCAAGCCCGGCCCGGCACGTGCAGGCGTGAGCCGGCCTGGACGGGGCTACGCTGGACGGGGCCTTTGCCACCCCCCTTCTGTCAGGGGGTGAGCGATGAGGTTTTCGGCTCCCTGGCCCAGTTCAGCAGAGATTCTAGAACCTTCGATCTGGGACCTGAGGCAGCCGGAGTTAGAGCCCTGAGGAGGGGAAGGCTGGCTCCTGGACAGCACTTGGCTGGACGTGGGCGCTCACGCCCATAATCCCAGCTGCTCAGGAGGATGGCGGTTCAAGGCCAGCCTGGGCGGGAGAGCTCTGGACGCCTGTCTCAGTATCAAGCCAGACCTGGCGGTGCACGTCCATCATCCCCGCTATGAGGGACTGACGGCTTTTATTTTTTCTTCAGTGCTGGTGCCGAGGCTTGAACTCAGGGCTTTGTGCTCTTGCTTAGCTTTTTCCACTCAAGGCCAGAGCTCTACTATTTGAACCACAGCTCCACTTCAAGCTGTTTTTTTTTTCTTCCGATTCACTGGAGTTGGAGGTCTCATGATCTTTGCTGCCCCGGGCTGGCTTTGAACCAGGATCCTCAGATCTCAGCCTCCTGAGTAGTGAGGATGACAGGTATGAGCCACCGGTGTCCAGCGAAGTTCCTCTTTTATTGTATCACGAGTGCCGGCGCAGAAGACGGTGCCAAGTACTTAAAAAGCAGTTTTTAATTTTAAAAAAAAGTTTATTTTCTTTCTTCTTTACAAACTGTTTCTCTCCCCTTCCCAAGGCGATTGCGTGCTGAGTTGGAAGTGCCCATGCCACCATCTTTCATGAAGGATCACCAAAAATACCCTCCCCCCCAGCCTAGTATGTAATGGCGTAATTAATTCTCGCCTGGTCTGGGTTGGGGTGACAAATGCTTTTGCAATGGAAGCAGCATCTAAGCAGACGCAGCCTCGCCACACCGCGACGACGCGGGACGGCTGAGATTTATGTTGTGAATAAAGCAATAAGCCACTGGGCAAGGCCAGATAGAAAGACGCGGTCATTCGGTATTTATGGACCAGCCCTGATCCTCAGTGAACATGGAACATGTACCTCCCGTGAACATGGAATTCTGCCGAGACTGTGCATGAAGTCATTAAAAAAAAATCACAGGCTTAAAACAATCTGAATTATTGGATTTGTTTTCCTTGCTGCTCCGAACTGGGTAAGCACACTGCTGCAGCCGCTTCCCGGCCGGTCAGAGCACAGCCTGGCTCCCTAAGGAAAGAAGGAGAGTTCTAGGCACTTTTTTTTTTTTTTTTAATTTGGAAGCCCAAGAGAGAAAAAGAAAAAGATCAGATCTGCATTTCACTCATTTCAATTTTGTTCAACTTTTTTGGGGGCTTGAACTCAAGACCCCGGCACTGAGCTCTTGTGTTCAAGGCTACAGTTCCACCGCTTCGGTCTCAGCTCCACTTCCAGCTTTTTTGGTCCTCAACTGGAGGTTAAGAGTCTCACAGTGTTTTAACCGAGGTCCTAAAATCTCAGCCTCCTGAGTAGCTAGGATTACAGGCCAGGCGTGAGCCACTGGCGTCTAGTTTATCTTTCCGTTCTTAATGTTTTTGTTTTGTTTTTTTTTGGTCGGCCATGGGGCTTGAACTCTGGGCCTGGGCGCTGTCCCTCAGCTCTTCAGCTCAAGGCGAGCGCTCTACCACTTGAGCTACAGCGCCACTTCCAGTTTTCTGTTGGTTTATTGGAGATAGGAGTATCACAGTCTTTCCTGCCCGGGCTGGCTTTGAACCCCGATCCTCAGATCTCAGCCTCCTGAGTAGTTAGGATTACAGGCGTGAGCCACCAGCGCCCGGCATCCATTCTTAATGTTGACATAATCTTAGGTCCCCACCAGGAGGAGCACCTTGTCTGTGTGGTCCAGATGTAAACTCTGAAATGTTGCATTTTTGCAAAGCTTTGTAAAATGCCCTACTGGGCATCTATCTGCCCAGGTAGATAGATACATGCTATGTGTAACTGCATTTTCTCACAGACCCACAGACACATTTCCCTCTTCTGGCCCCTGACAGCAGCCAGTGGGTATTTTGTTATTTAGCCCCAGTACAATGATCAACATAAGGAATTAACATGGATACAATACTACTATCTCATCTAAAGTCTGGTTTTCAACCTGTCATTGGCTCCAATGTATGCGTCCTTTAGAAGAACAAACCAGCCCTCGGGCCCTGGGTTTCCAGGCCTGTGACAGCCCGGCCTGGTGGTCTGGTCTTGTGTCTCTCATGTGGCACTGACATTTTTTAAAGAGAACAGCCTTTTATTTTCTTGACTATTCCCTGCCATGGGACTGTTCTGCTATTTCTCCATGATGAAATTTAGATTTTTTTTTTCTTATTTTGCACTTCAGGGCGGAATTCCCCGGGCAGAATACCCCGGAATACCCGCGCGGCTGGGGTGCGGGTGGCAGGAGGCACTGGTGTTGGTGCACCCCCCGCCTGCCAGGCCACATAGAAACGTGGAACCATCTCTCATCGGCGCGTATGCCCGCTGAGTGTGCCTGCTGGTGTGCCCACTGATGAGCCTGCTGGTGTGCCCGCTGGGGCCTGAAAGGGGTGGCGCCCACTGAAGGCTTTTTTAAACATTTAATTTATTTTAAAAAACAGAGCCAAGCATCGGTGGTTCACGCCTGCCATCCTAGCTACTCAGCAGCCTGAGATCTGAGAACACGGTTCAAAGCCAGCCTGGGCAGGAAAGTCCCATGAGACTCTGATCTCCAATAAAACCACCAGAAAAAAAACGGAAGTGGCGCTGTGGCTCAGGTGGTGGAGCGCTCGCCTTGAGCTGAAGAGCTGAGGGACAGCGCCCAGGCCCAGAGTTCAAGCCCCACGACCAAAAACAAAACAGACTCAATACAAGAAAACAACCGGCTTTCCAGATGCTCTAGAGGTGATGTAGCGTCATATGTGCGTGCATACACATGGATATGTGTGTATGTATGTGCATACATATGTATAGACATGCATATTGCATGCACACACATGCATGTGTATATGTATGCCCTGTGTATGCCATGTGTATATGTATGCATGTATATGTCATGTGTATGTATGTGTATAGACATGTGTATGTGTATACTGTATGTATATGTGTTATATATGTATATCTAAATGTGTATATGTATGTCATGTGTATGTATATAGACACGTGTATGTATTTATGTCATGTGCGTGCATGTCATGTGTATGTATAAGTATAGACATGTGTATGTGTATGTCATATGTATAGACATGTGTACAGACACGTGTATGTATGTCATGTGTAGGCCATGTGTGTCATGTGTATTGTGTGTATATGTGTATAGACATGTGTGTATAGACATGTGTATGTATGTGTATACTGTATATATTATACACAAGTGGCCCGGTGTTCGCTCTGACGTCTCCTCTCTCTGGCGGCTGACACAGGGTGGGTCTGGAGGACGCCTGCGTGGCGGCCTCGTCCCCGCCCCGCGTGGGGCTCCCGCACTGCCGACCAGGGCGGGCTCCTTAGGGCCCATGCTATCCAGCTGGGGTTTGGAGTTTTCCGGGGCTACAGGGCCGCAGGGGGCGCAGGGGGCGCAGGAGCCGCCCCCTTCCCGCGTGGGGTGTGTGGAGCCGCCCAAGGCTGGCGCCCACCGCGGCCACGGCTTTTGTTTTCCTGCGTATGTGGTGCTGAGGAATCGAACCCCAGGGCCTCCTGCATGCGAGGCGAGCGCTCTACCACTGAGCCACCTTCCTGGCCCGTCCATTTCTTAAACAACCGACTGTACCCCCCTCCCCTTCCCCCCTCCCCCGTCCCGGACCCGCGCGGCCGTCTGGGGAAGTTTGCACAGGGCCGTGGAGGAAACGCTGTTCATCAGAGCGGGCTGGGGGGTGGGGGAGGGCGCAGAGGGGACCCCGAGGTCGGGGTGGGGGAGGGCGCAGAGGGGACCCCGAGGTCGGGGTGGGGGAGGGCGCAGAGGGGACCCCGAGGTCGGGGTGGGGGGAGGGCGCAGAGGGGACCCCGAGATAGGGCAGTGGGGGAGGGCGCAGAGGGGACCCCGAGGTGGGGGGGTGGGGGAGGGCGCAGAGGGGACCTCGAGGTCGGGGTGGGGGAGGGCGCAGAGGGGACCCCGAGGTAGGACAGTGGGGGAGGGCGCAGAGGGGACCCCGAGGTGGGGGATGGGGGAGGGCGCAGAGGGGACCCCGAGGTGGGGGGGTGGGGGAGGGCGCAGAGGGGACCCCGAGGTCGGGGTGGGGGAGGGCGCAGAGGGGACCTCGAGGTGGGGGGTGGGGGAGGGCGCAGAGGGGACCTCGAGGTGGGGGGTGGGGGAGGGCGCAGAGGGGACCCCGAGGTCGGGGTGGGGGAGGGCGCAGAGGGGACCTCGAGGTAGGACAGTGGGGGAGGGCGCAGAGGGGACCCCGAGGTGGGGGGTGGGGGAGGGCGCAGAGGGGACCCCGAGGTCGGGGTGGGGGAGGGCGCAGAGGGGACCCCGAGGTAGGACAGTGGGGGAGGGCGCAGAGGGGACCCCGAGGTCGGGGTGGGGGGAGGGCGCAGAGGGGACCCCGAGGTGGGGGGTGGGGGAGGGCGCAGAGGGGACCCCGAGGTCGGGGTGGGGGAGGGGAGACCGCAGAGGGGACCCCGAGGTCAGGGGTGGGGGCGGGGCCGGGGCTGGGGGTCTGTGGGACCCAGAAACAAAAAGGAGGAAAACTGAACCCCGAACCGCTTCCCCTCCGTCCAGGGGGCTCTGAACCCCGATAAAGGCGACCACAGCCAGGGCCGGGCGGGGGGAGCCTGGGCCCCATGACATGGGTTGGCGCTGCGCATCCGGAGGGGACCCCGAAACCAGAGGCGGACTTCTCCAGCAAGGAGCCGCCCCCACCCCTCGGACCTGAGCCCCCGCACGGGCCCCGAGGCCCCGCCCTGGAACCCCCAGACCCCGCACGGCCCCCCAGACCCCGCACGGCCCCCCAGACCCCGCACGGGCCCGACGCCCCAGCGCGCGGTTCCCACGGCCCGGTGCCGCCCCCTGGCGGCCGCGCGCGGCGGCGCCCCGGGACCCGGGACCCCGCGCCCGGCGTCGTCCGCGCCCGCTCGGCCAGGAGACCGCGGCCTGTCGGTAAGTCCGGCGGGCCCCTGCGCGGGGCCGGCGGGGCCGCTGCGGGGTCGGCGCCGCCCCCCGCGCCTCAGCTCCCCGCCGGCGGCGGCGGCCGCGAGTTTCCGAGAGTGACGGGCGGCGCGCGGCGGGCGCGGGGCGCGGGGCGCGGGGGGCGGCGCGGGCCGCGGACCCCGACCCTCCCCGGCCGCCGCCTCCGCCCGGCCCCTCCGGCCCCGCCGCCGCCTCCGGGCGGGCGCCCAGATTTCTCCCGCGCCCCTGGGGGGGGATCCGGGCGCCCCCCCCGCCCCCGTGCGGCCGGGGTCGGAGGTCGGAGGTCGGGGTCGGGGGTCGCCCGGGGCGGCGCGAGCGGCCAGGACGGGTCCCGCGCAGCCATTGAGCGAAGCCGAACTCCGCGCGGCTCCCGCCGCCCAAGATGGCCGCCGACGTGGGCTCGGCGCTCCGGGGCTGGCGGCCGGATCTGCGGCGGCTGCAGGTCGGTGCGGGGCGGCGCGGGCGGGCGGCCGGGCGGGCGGGCGCCCGGGGGCCGGGGCGCGGGGCCGGGGCCGGGCCGGGGCCGGGCCGGGGGCGCGGGGCGGGGCGGCCGCCACCGACGGGGGCCGGCGATCGGCGATCGATCTCGGCGCCGCTCTTTGTTCCGTTCGGTCATCGATTAGCGCCGCGGACCGCGGGGAAGCCGGGGGCGCGGGGCCGGGATGCGGGGGCCGCGCCGCCGCTCTCCGCGCGCCGCCCAACTTCGCGCCGGCCGATGCGGGGCTGGGGCCGGGGCCGCGGGCGAGGACGCGGGGAGGCGGCGGGCGGGGAGCAACGGGGTTCGGCTGCGCCCCTCGCTGCCCCTGCGCCCCTCAAGTCCCGACCCGGGCTCGGTCCGCACCTCGCCCGGCGCAAGTGCGCGCTGGGACCCCAAAACCCGGCGGGGACCCGGCTGGGACCCCGATAACCGGAGGGGACACAGAAACCCGGCAAGGGACCCCGGGAATCCGACTAGGTCCCCAAAACCCGGCCGAAACCCAGCGGGGGCCCCCTGAAACCCGGCGGGGGCCCTGGGACCCAGGTGGATCCCCGAAGCCGATAAGGACCCCCAGACCCGGCCAGGTTCCCGAAACCCGCTGCGGGACCCCCGGGACCTGACTGGGACCCCGAAGCCCGGCGGGGGACCCCTGGAAATGTCACCGGCGAGGCCCCCTCCCCGAGGACCCGCACCTGTCCCCGCCCCGCCCCGGGCCTCGGGAACCCCACGTCTCCCTCTCCCCGCAGACGCAGCCCGGGCGCCCGCGATCGGCGCCCCAAGTCCCGCACTGTCCCCGCCGGCGCGGCGGGCGCGGGGACCGCGGCCACCCGTGGGCCCCTCGGCAAGTTCCCGCGGTGAGCGCCCCGCGAACCCCACGGTCCCGGGACCCCGCGCTCCTCCCCCGGCTCGGCGGACACGGATCGGGGCCTGGAGGTCGGGATGGCGCCCTAGTGGGAGAGGGGGCTGGGGGGCGAGGGGGCTGGGGCCGAGGGGGCCGAGGGGGCTGGGGCCGAGGGGGCTGCGGGGCTGGGGCCGAGGGGGCTGCGGGGCTGGGGCCGAGGGGGCTGGGGCCGAGGGGACTGCGGGGCTGGGGCCGAGGGGGCTGCGGGGCTGGGGCCGAGGGGGCACAGTTGGCCGGACTCCGGCGGCGCGCGCGGGCTGCATCTCCTCCGTGGCCGGCGCCCCCGACCGAGCGAGCTAGCGCTGCCGCCGCAGGTGCGCAGACCGAGCCCGGCCCGGGCCCCATTGTTATCCCGGCTGGAGCCGTGGTGAGACCCCAGCGGGGCGCTGCGGGGCGGGAGCTACGGGGGGCCGCGGCTCCTGGGGGGCTGCGGGGGGCTGCGGGGGCCGCGGCTCCCGGGGGCTGAGCTGCGCCCGCCCAGGGGCGCAGGGGCTGGGCGCTCCCTCCGTCCTCCTCTGCCCAGGTGTTTTCTGGGGAGCGGGTGAGGTCACCCCAAAGCTTGAGCCTGGCTGCATCGCCGGGTTGGATCCCTTTGTTAAGAGAGGCTCGGGAGGAGGTGGATTTAGTCTGGGGGTCTTGGGGTGCCCGGGTCTTGGGGTTCCCGCGGAGACAATGGCTGGAGGAAAGCGGAGGGCAGGGTGCTCGTTCACGTCCATAGTGCGTGCAGGGTGGGGTCCCCGGGGCTGCAGCGCCCGCCTGCCCGCCCCATCCACTCCCCTGGGTCTCCCAGCTGGCGGGCATCGCCCCCAGGCCCCCCAGCCCCCCGGGACCGGGCGCAGCATCAGGCCTGGCAACCTCTCCGGCCCGAGACCATGGCTGTGTCTTTCTGCTACTCTTTCAGGGGAGGACCCCCCGCCCCCCAAGAAGGAAAGGCCAACTTGTATGTCTGCCCTAAGATGGGGGACAACGGGCCCGGGTGGGGCAGCCCGGGCCTGGCCGCCGTGGGGCGCACTGGAGAGTTCTTGCAACCCGGTTCCTCAAACAGCAGCCAGGGGAAGGTGACCTTGCGGCCTGCACCTCCATCCCCGCCCAGGCCACCACCGGGGCGCCCATCGCACCCCTCCCCAGCCTCTCCTCCCCCTGCTCCCTGCACACGGCCGTCCCCGCCCGCCAACGTCCTTCACTTGGTTATAAGATGCTTTGTGAACTGTGCCCCAGGCAGCAGCTGTTTACGGGTTTCTCGTGTCTTCGTCCACGCGGGGCCTGCACCTGCGTGCCTGTGGCTTCTCCCCTCTCCGTGGCCGTGGTTTGTTTTGTGTGTCTGCAGTCAGCTTTGCTGTGGAGGGGCCGTGTTCTGGGCTCGCGTGGGAGTTGGGACGGGCAGGGCTGCAGGGGTGGCAGGCAGAGGAAGGAAGAGCAGGGCAGCCATGGGGGGCGGGACGTCGGGCGTTCTCGGGGCGCGTGGACCCGTGGGCGCTCCTTGCTGGGACGTGACACACTTGATGGAGTGTTGGTTTCCCCCCGGCTCAAAGTTTAGAAAAGCGCGTGAATGTGATTAAAATATTATAACCTTATGATATTCTGAAGTGCATAAATTTTACATCTCGGCGCGGAGTTTGCACATCCATTAGACGCTGACAGCTTGACTTATCTAAATGCGCTATCGCTTAACAACGTGTCAGATCCTTCTTCTCCCGATGACACCAGTAAATAAGCTATCAGCGCTGTCAGCACCACCCGAACTTTGGGAACTTTGCTGTAACAGAGGGGTTGTGGGTGCGGGGAGTTGGGGGGCTGGTCCAGGAGGAGGGGACAGAAGAGGGACCCAGGATGAAGAGCCTTCCAGAACCATCTCTGAAGCCAAATTGTTGCCCAGAGAGGTGTGTGTCTGTGTCTGTGTGTATGCGTGCATGTGTGTGTGTGTGCGTGCGCGTGTGCACACGTGTGTGTGTGCCATCCTGTCTCCCCTGTGGTTTCTGAGGACACCCCCACCCCAGGTCTTTTCTGCAGAAAGATCTAGAAGCAGGTACTTGGCTGACTTTCTGGGCATCCCCCCCATCTGTTTTGTTTTTTTGTCCCCACCTCCCTCCTTTTTAGGAAAGGGCTCTCCGGGAACCCACGCCTGCCTCGGCGACCTCTGACCTTTCTCCTGCAGATGGTCTGGCTGCGGGCCTGGCGCATGCCGGCGCCCTCTGCCAGGTCCAGCCGCCGGCCACTGGTTGGGCAGCTTGCTCAGCCGTGGCCAGGCACGGGTGGGAGGACGCGGGGGGGGGTGGCGGGGAGGGGACCTGGTCCTGGGACTTGGGGGTGGGTGTGGCTTTCCTCTGGGGTGAGCCGGGGTGCGTGCAGGAGACCGCGCCTGGATGCCGCATGCTCCCTGGCTCACTGCGCCAGGACCAGCCTGGTGGCCTCTCAGCGAGAATTTCCGATGAGCCAACCCCGTGGGGACAGCGGGGTCACGGGCCATGGAAGACATTTTTTTTTTTTAAGTAGGATGGGCTTACCTGTCATCTAAGCCATGGTAGAAACTGTTTGCGGTGTTTTGTAGGACATAGTGTCATTCACCTGCAGGTTACAATCCCAGTCCCCTTCCCTGGGTGGATCCCATTCGGTCTGCCGTAGCCTCCATGTCCTCTGCCCTTCAGTCACTCAGCACTTCCTACCCCAGGGCCTTTGTACCTGCCATCCTTCCCTCTGCTTCCAAACCTTTCCTTTCATTCAGTCTTAAAAGTCCGCAAAGAAGGCTGAAGAGTTCCACAACTCTTCCCTTTGTAATACACAGATCTGTGCTCATGTCTCTGAGGACACTGGCGTTTTCCTGAGTCTTTTCACTGGGTGTCTCTAGACCCTCTAGGCAGGATTTGCCGTCAGACTTGGCACTTTTCTGAGGTAAAACTTCAGCTAATAATGCATGTCATGATTTGAGGGTTTTATGGTCTGTGATGCCAGTGCTTGACTCTGCCTTGTAGTGTGAACACAGCCTTAGCCAGTAAGAATGAGTGGATGTGGCTGGGTGCCAATAAAGCTTTATTGACAAAAAACAAGCAGAGGGCCGTGTAGCTGCCCCTGGGCTTCCGGCCTATGTGGTGGCTGCCATCACAGGCTGTGGCATGAGCGAAGTTTTCATTTTTTCGTTGAGTCTTAGGTGGATAAAACTCAGCTCCAAAAGCTGCTGCTGCTTTGCTTCCCCTGGGACTGGGAGGGGCCTGCCTGGCTCCACACCTGCTGTGTGCCCTTGGATGTGTCACACAGCCTCTCTGTGCCTTTCTTTTCAGACAGGACTAGTGAGTGCCCACTTGGGGTGGCTCAGGGTGGCAGACGCTGGCCATGACCGTGGTCAGCCCAGCCCGGGGTCCACACTGGCGCTATGTCAGCCTGTCTTCCCGTGCCAGGACGCAGTGCCGTGTGTCTGGAGCTCCGAGGGTAGGGCTGCGGGGCCCCCTCCCCCCCCCCCGCGTGTGCGCCTGGCTCCATGTATATTCATGCTCACTTTGGGGGAGTTCTTGGCACTCAGAACACAGGAGAAATCACCCAAGGATCCAGATGGCAGCTGTCCCTGAAGAACGGGACCCCCTCCCCCCGCAGCTGCTTCCGAGAATCGGGGAGAACTGGGGACAATGCAGCAAGCCCAGTGCAAAGGCCCTGGGGCCACAGGGGCTCAGGCCAGCAGTGGGTATCCTTAGCTGGGCCAAGGTCACAGGCTGGCAAGGTCACAGGCTGCCTTTCTCAGTACCTAGTGTTAGAAACGACCGACTGTCCTGTGAGGAGGAGACTGGGCAGTACCGAGCCTCTGTGTCTGCTCCCCAGTAACTCGGTCACCCCTAAAGTAGGCCTGAGGCTCCCTGCTCAGAACTTCCCTCCCACCCCCCAGGCTCCGCTGCCCTTCAGTCCAGCCATGCGAGACTCCTGTTTGCCATCATGGGGAAAGAAAGAGGAACGTGTCAGTGTCCCCCTCTCCAGGCCGGGCCCCCGCTCACACCGACGCGGGTTTGGGTCGGCTGCCTGGTGTGGTGGCTGTTTGGGTGTGGGCACTGGTTGTGACTCCCGGCGGGGGGCATCCGGTCACTCAGAGGCCACGCACGGGTCCTGAGCACCCGGGGTGAGGCGGGTGCCGAGAACCCCACGCCGCGAGCCTGGCCTGAGGCGCGTGAGAGTCCGAGCTGCCTGCTTTGGATCGGTGTGAGCGCTGAGTGCCGGCGAGGAGGGTCAGAAATTGCTGTGGTTCTTAACTGCTCTTACGTCATTGGTATCATTTATTCATGATCACCTTATGAAGGCAATATCTATCAATGTATCATTACTGACGGTCATTATTAACGGTATAAATAGTAACGGATGTGTAACATAACCCAGGCAGCTGCTAGCATTGCCGAGCTCCCAGCTCCTGTTCACTGAGCCCACGTGGGGGGGGAGGGCACAGGTGTCACTGGGCGTCTGGTATACGACCAGACATTGGCATTCAATTCTGAGTCAGTGTGATGAAGGAACCCCTGAGCATGGCTTCCTGGACGAAGTGACCATTTAGCAATGATCTCAAGGATGAGGTTAGGGGAAGTATCCCAGAAGCGGGAACAGCATGTGCAAAGGCCCTGAGGTGGGCAGAAGAACTGAGTACAGGGACTGGAGGAAGCTCTGTGGAGGGTCTTCCCCCCTGCCCTCAGCCAGCTGGGAGTCAGGAGGGCGTGGCTTCCTGCCTGGGCGTGGTCATGGTGTCTCCCTGGGGTGATTGTGGACCAGTACAGACCTTAGGATGTGAGTGGTCGACCTTAGGATGTGAGCGCCCAGGAACTTGGCAGGTGGTCCATCACAGGGGCAGGGTGGGGCCGCTGTCCCTGGACTTCTTGGGGGCTCTCTGGGACCCCTGGCCCTTCTGCCCTCCTCTGGCCCTGCAGTTTTATCCTTAGTTCTGTCCATCTCGGTTCTATGAAGGGCCACAGCGCCCATGCTAATTCATACAGCCATTAATTAATGGCTGGCAGGCTGCGTGCCCCCGCCGAGGTGTGGCTGCCTTTGTCACAGATCTCAAAGCCGGTCCCCCAGCCCAGGCCCCAGCTCACCTCCCTCTCCCCCGCAGGCCTGCGGCCCCTCACTTCTAGCAGTGGAATGGCAGTGGTGGTGCCTGCTGGCCCCTGTCCTGGAGGGGCCGTGTGCCTCAGTTTCCTCACCCGGCCCCCTCCTCCTTGCTGGGTCCAGGCACAGCCTCTTGGGGTCTTCTTCCGTCACTGTTGATTTTCACATCCTTTGGTCCCCATGTTACAGCTGGGCAGACTGAGGCCCGAGCGCCCTGGCCGCCCGGCCAGCAGGTGGCAGCACGGCTGTGAGCCTGGCCCAAGGCCCGGCAGAGAGGCCCCGGCGCCCCACCACGCCTGCTGGTGCCCTTGTCGCCAGCCCGTCTCGAGCAACGGAATCCTGCACCCGGGCTGATAATAAGCAGGTATTGATCGCCACCCTGGACATTAGCAAGATTTATCCCGTCAATATGGCCCCCGCTCAATACGCGCGCCGCTGATGAAGACCCGAGGAGACACACTCGCAACCTTTATTAAAAAAGTTTGTCAGGTGTTTTTGAGCCGCCATCTGCAGCCCCCTCCTCTCCCATGCTGCCCACCCTCCCACGGCCGGCCCTGCCCGCCGCTCCCGGTCCCCGCTTTGGGTCAGAACCCCAGAGCTGATACGGGGTGTACCGCACTTGCTCATCCTTAAACCCTAGGGTACTGGTCACCCCGTTTTGCAGATGTGCACTCCGAGGCCTACCCACACCATCGGCTGAAGGCTTTGCACGGAGTCTGTCTGGCAAATAGATTTATTGTAAAAACCAAGCATGTGCTGGAGGTAGCAAAAAAAATGAGCGTGGACCTTGGAAACAGAAGGGGCGGGCCGCTGAAACCATGGGACAGCGCCGGGCCTGCGCAGGAGGGCGCGACTGACGAGCCAGCTGGGCAGCGCGGGCAGACGGTCTGTGCCAACACACTGATACAGAAATCAGATCAGCAAGTGGGAAAACCTAAGGAAGGGCTTTCCATCCAGCCTCCTGCCCTCTCTTCCGTCCCCTCCCCCCTTAATACGGTACTGTTACATAGCTTTGGCGGGCCCCGAACTCACAAGCCTCTACCCCCTTCTGCTTCCCTGGTAGCTAGAATTGCAAGTGTGTAAAACAGACTATGCTTGCTTTCTTCTCGGTGCACGTGAATGTCTGTGTGAACGATGCATCCAGCGCAAGTTGATCAAAATTTAACTTTCCTCACCACCCGTCTCAGATCCATAGGGCAGAAGCAGAGCTGCCTGCCCCCCATGCCAACTCATCAGTAAATACTTCGCCCCCACCTGCATCCCACCCCCATCTCCTGTGCGGCGGCCAGCGGCCTCCTGCCCTCACCTGGCTCGGACTTTGCTCCCTGGGTTTGTGTCCCTGACTGACTGGCGTCTTGGCTGTGTTGACACGCGGCAGCCAGTGAGATTGTTTACCGGCCAGTGAGGGGCTGTCGCCAAGGCTTCCCATCGCTTTTGAGGCAAAGTCCTCTGACTTTCCAGGCTCCGCAAACACTGGCCGCTGGCCTCTGATGGCTGTTTCTAGCGTTCTTGGCCTCGTCTAGTTCAGCTTGCTCTGACAGGGATGTTGAAGTCCCCAGTGTAACATGGGAAATCAGAATCAGAACAAAATTATTGATCTTTAAAAATGGGGCCAAATATTAAAGGCAGAAACCCTCTGTAGAGAAATCCCGCGTGCTGTGTACTTGGGAATCGGTGAGCCATTGCCCTGTCTTCCTCGTGGACGGACTGCGTGCTCTTTTTGGTTGTGGGTCTTGAACTCGGGGCGTCCGGGCTGCAGGCCGGCGCCCTTCACCTGCGCCCCGGCGGCGCCCCCCGCCCCGGCTTTGAACCCCAGGCCTCGGCTCCGGCCGCGAGCCACCGGCGCCCGCCCTGGAGCGTCCGCCGAGCCAGGCGCCCATCGCGGTGTCCAGCCCGGCTCGCGCTCTGCGGCCCCATCGACGGCCCGGCCAGGGGCCCCGCGGGGTGCCCGGCCCGGCGGCGGCTCGCCGCTTCCTGTCCACCGTGAGATGCGCTCCGCCGCCCCCCGCCCGGCGCGGGTCCGGCCAGGGCCCAGGTCCCCGGCCCTGCCGAGGCTGGGTTGGGCTGTAGAGCGGGTGGTGATTCATGCTGGGCCCGCCGACCGCGCCTCTTTCACTTGAACAGCTGAGGATGGCTGCGGGTCTGGGCGGGAGCGCGTCCATGTGCCCCGCGAGGAACGTGTACGTGCACGTGCATGTGCTGGGGAGAATGTGTATGTACGTGTGCGTGCGCATCAAAGAGCTCTGGGTGGGAATACGTGTACATGCTGTATGTGTAGGTGCTCGCGCTCTGGGCGGGAATGCGTGTATGTGTACGTGCACGCGCTCGCGCTCTGGGCGGGAATGCGTGTATGTGTACGTGCACGCACTCGCGCTCTGGGTGGGAATGCGCGTATGTGTACGTGCACGCGCTCGCGCTCTGGGCGGGAATGCGAGTATGTGTACGTGCACGTGCTCTGGGCGGGAATGCGTGCATGTGTACGTGCTCGCGCTCTGGGCGGAATGCGTGTATGTGCAGGTGCACGTGTTCGCGCGCTCTGGGCGGGAATGCGTGTATGTGTACGTGCACGCACTCGCGCTCTGGGTGGGAATGCGTGTATGTGTACGTGCACGCGCTCGCGCTCTGGGCGGGAATGCGAGTATGTGTACGTGCACGCGCTCGCGCTCTGGGCGGGAATGCGTGTATGTGTACGTGCACGTGCTCTGGGGGGGAATGCGTGCATGTGTACGTGCTCGCGCTCTGGGCGGAATGCGTGTATGTGCAGGTGCACGTGTTCGCGCGCTCTGGTCAGGGAGTGCGTGCGCATGCGCCCTGGGCGGGGCTCCGGCGCGATCCGGCTAGGTGCGCAGTGGCTGTCTGGCAGCACAGTGCATGGCTCCCCACGGCAAAGCGCGGCGCCCGCGTGTGATCTCCCGCAGTGGGAGGCAGGGGTGGCACAGGTGACGAAGCGGGGTCGTCAGGCCCGGGGCCCAGCGGATGGAGGCTTGGGCGTGGCTGTCACCTCGGCCCCATGACCCCACAAAGGTGACCAGGCTGGCAGGGGGCGGCCGCCGGGCGGGAACGGCGCTGGGCTCCGGATGTGCGGGACCCCGCGTACCGGACCCGCGGTGACTGGGGCGGCGCCCCGAGAGCCGCCTTTGCTGCCCAGCTCCTGGCTGGCGTCGTGGGTGCAGGCGCCTCCCGCATCCCCACGAGGCCCGCGGCCTACTTTGTGCGGTTCGTCCCGGCAGGCAGTGCGCTCCGCTGCTGCTCCGCCTCCGGGCCGGGGCCGCGCCGGCCGTGCGTGCGGGCCGCCCCGTCCCCCTGTGCCGGCCGCCCCGTCCCCGTCCCCCTGTGCCGGCCGCCCCGTCCCCGTCCCCCTGTGCCGGCCGCCCCGTCCCCGTCCCCCTGTGCCGGCCGCCCCGTCCCCGTCCCCCTGTGCCGGCCGCCCCGTCCCCGTCCCCCTGTGCCGGCCGCCCTATCCAGACTGTCCTCTCCTCCAGTCCCGCATCCCCTGTGCAGGTCGTCCTGCCCCCGGCCCCCATCCCCGCAAAGGGCGCAGGGCGGGGCCGGGCGGGGCGTCTGTCCGGGCGTCTGTCCGAGGAGGGCGCCGTCCGCGGCAGCTGGGCAGGGCGGGCAGAGCCGGAGTTGGGGTGTCGGGGCGCTCACCTGTCCGGTGCCCGCGGTCGCCGTGTTCCCCGCCGGGCCTCCGCGCGGGCCGGGCTCCCGCGGGGAGGCGCGGCGCGGCCTAGAGAAAGTGGGGTTCTGGGGTGTCGGGCCTGTTTGGCCGTCCGGACCTGGTGAGATTGTCTGGAGTGAGCGGAAGTGTGACAAATGGCGGTGCAAGCGTGTGGCAGGAGGAGCATGACCGGAAGTGGGCTGGAGGGGGTGAATGTGGCCCGAAGCTGCTGTGTCGGGGTGCGTGTGCCCGAAAGTGGCTGTATGGGGGGGTGAGTGTGGCCGGAAGTAGCTGTGGGGGTGAGTGGCCGGAAGTAGCTGTGGGGGGTGAGTGTGACCAGAGGAGGCTTGTGTGGGGGTGTGACCGGAAGTGGCTGCGTGGGGGTGAGCGTGGCCGGAAGTGGCTGCGTGGAGGTGAGCGTGGCAGGAAGTGGCTGCGTGGGGGTGAGCGTGGCAGGAAGTGGCTGCGTGGGGGTGAGCGTGGCAGGAAGTGGCTGCGTGGGGGTGAGCGTGGCAGGAAGTGGCTGTGGGGGTGAGCGTGGCAGGAAGTGGCTGCGTGGAGGTGAGCGTGGCAGGAAGTGGCTGCGTGGGGGTGAGCGTGGCAGGAAGTGGCTGCGTGGGGGTGAGCGTGGCAGGAAGTGGCTGCGTGGGGGTGAGCGTGGCAGGAAGTGGCTGTGGGGGTGAGCGTGGCCGGAAGTGGCTGCGTGGGGGTGAGCGTGGCCGGAAGTGGCTGTGTGGCTGGCGGGAAGCTGCGGTCAGTGGCATGTCAGCAGTGACTGCAGAGGCTGCGGGGCGGCCGTACCCTCGGTGCCCTCCTTCCTGAGGGCCTGGGGTGAGCCAGCTGATTGCCACACAGGGACCACACCCTCTCTACAAAGGGCCATCTCCCTTTCTGTGCTGACCTGGCGTCCATGCTGTTCCCTGGCCTGTCCCAGGCTTGGTTCCCCTGCCTTGTCCCTCTCCCGGTCCCCATCCTGTCCCCTGCCCTGTCCTGTCTCCTTCCTGTTCCCCTGTCCTGTCCCCTGCCCTGTCCTGTCTCCTGTCCTGTCCCATCCTGTCTCCTGCCCTGTCCCCATCCCCTGTCATGTCCTTATTTTGTCCCCTGTTCTGTTTCCATCCTATCCCTCTGCTCTGTCCCCCGTCCTGTCCCTGAGCCCTCACCCCCAGCCCTGTCCCTGTCCTGTCCCCCTACCCCGTCCCCTCCCACCTTGAGGCCTTACAGTTGCTCCCCTTCTTCCAGAAAGAGAGGGAGCGGCTCCCTGGCAGGCTGAAAAGCTTCCAACTCCTGTGCATTTCTTCCAATAAAAGCAGCTAATTAACATTATTCTTTAATTATTGCCTTTATCAACAAGGGGTCTGATTTGCAGCAGCAGGGTAGTTCCTTTCGCTGGAGCAACCCAAGTGAATGCTTGGTTTCTGGTGCTTTTGAAATGAATTTGATGTCATCTGCCCGGAGTCACTTAATGGGGACACCTGGGTGATGGCGGCGTGTGTAATTCAGCCCCTCTGGCAACAGCGCTTTCCAAATCTCTGGGTAGTTTTGAACTCTCTGTTCTTAATTAAATATGCAATTTTTCACGGTAACCAGGTTAATTCTTTTGTGTTATGTTGTAATACTGTTAGGAATTTTCATAGTTCTTATTAAACATTATTCAGGCATTGTGAATTCCATAATTAAAAAAAATGAAAAGAACAAAGCTTGATTCACTCCTTTCTTATTTTCCCTGGCTAATTTATCAAATGAATTTTGCAAATTTTTCTTTCCGTCCCCAGACAGTGTGGCAAGTGTTTTAAAAGGGAAGGCTTTAATTGCCCTGTAGGGATCGGCTGGTTATGAAGGATTTGGCTGTTTGATTAGTAAACCCAGTTGGGAATGGCCTAATGCTCCCTGATCTTCAAACCTGGCTGATTGCGGCCTCTCTGCGGAGGCCCGGCCTTCCCAGCTGAACAGCGGATCCGGCCTTCCTCCAAATTGGGATCTTGGGAGATTTTTACACCTCACCCTGGCTGGGGAGGAAGGGAGAAGATGAGAGAAGAGAGAGAGAATAAATACACAGACACAGAGACAGAAATACAGAGAGACGGAAACATACACAGAGAGGGGTTTCTGAGCTCTGTTGCAGGAGAATGTGACCGAGGGTGTGGTCCCAGGGGAATTTTCTGGAAAGTGATGCCCTACCCAGCTGTCTAGGCCTAAGCCGCGGAGACCCCACCCCCACCCCTTTCCAGACAAGGAGGAGGGCTCAGTCCTGACCGGGTTCGGGCCCTGCAGAGGGGTGCTGAGCCGAGGCCAGCCCTGGAAACAAAGGAAACAGGGCCACCACCCCATCCCTGAGCCATTTGTCTCCAGCAAGGGCCAAAGGAATCGAGTTCTCCTAAAGATGGGAGAACAGCCTTGAAGGGTCTCACCAGAGAGCTGGGGGCTCAGGCCTGGCTGGGAAGGAGCTCTGTGTGGAGGCTGGGCCCTGAAGGATGGGGTTGGGGGCTCTGTGGAGGCTGGGCCCTGAAGGATGGGGTTGGGGGCTCTGTGTGGAGGCTGGGCCCTGAAGGATGGGGTTGGGGGCTCTGTGTGGAGGCTGGGCCCTGAAGGATGGGGTTGGGGGCTCTGTGTGGAGGCTGGGCCCTGAAGGATGGGGTTGGGGGCTCTGTGGAGGCTGGGCCCTGAAGGATGGGGTTGGGGGCTCTGTGTGGAGGCTGGGCCCTGAAGGATGGGGTTGGGGGCTCTGTGTGGAGGCTGGGCCCTGAAGGATGGGGTTGGGGGCTCTGTGTGGAGGCTGGGCCCTGAAGGATGGGGTTGGGGGCTCTGTGGAGGCTGGGCCCTGAAGGATGGGGTTGGGGGCTCTGTGTGGAGGCTGGGCCCTGAAGGATGGGGTTGGGGGCTCTGTGTGGAGGCTGGGCCCTGAAGGATGGGGTTGGGGGCTCTGTGTGGAGGCTGGGCCCTGAAGGATGGGGTTGGGGGCTCTGTGGAGGCTGGGCCCTGAAGGATGGGGTTGGGGGCTCTGTGGAGGCTGGGCCCTGAAGGATGGGGTTGGGAGCTCTGTGTGGAGGCTGGGCCCTGAAGGATGGGGTTGGGGGCTCTGTGGAGGCTGGGCCCTGAAGGATGGGGTTGGGGGCTCTGTGTGGAGGCTGGGCCCTGAAGGATGGGGTTGGGGGCTCTGTGTGGAGGCTGGGCCCTGAAGGATGGGGTTGGGGGCTCTGTGTGGAGGCTGGGCACTGCTCCTGCCATGCCTACTCCTAGCCCAGGACAGGCCCCTGTTTCCCCAGCCTCTGGGGGAGCTGACGGTGACCAGTGGTGGATCACTACGTCCTGCCTGACTCCAAGGCTGAAGCCAGGACTCCTGGACTCTGAGCTGGCCGTGATTGATCTTTACTAAAAGGCCAGATTGGGTGAGCGTGCTCTCCTCTGTCTAAGAGTGCTGCCGGCTCCCTATTGCTCCTCTGGTGAAGTTTGACCTTGGCTTTTCACAGCTTGTCTCCCCCACTTTACCCCAATCTCATTTCTTACTGGACTCCCATGCCTCCCACCGCCCCAATACACATTTCTGACCTCAGGACCCTTGCACGTGTCACCACTGCCTGGCTTTGTCTCTATCCCCGTGCCCAACAGGCCCTCCCCTTACCCTTCACTTTAGAGACAGGGTGTTTCCTGGCGCCATGGAGCTCCCCTATATTCCCGCGCTCACAGGATCTTCTTGACTTGAGGCGCATGGGAGAGGGCAGCCTGTGTCTGTCCCGTCACGTGCTGGCCTCAGGCTGTGGGGAGCATGCGGCCGGACCCCGGAGGAAGTGGGGTTCCCCAGGGGCTCTGTAGTTGCTGGGGGCCTCTGGTCGGAGGGCAGGAGAGCCGGGCTGCACAGGTACACGCATGTGCACACCCACGCATGCACACCCATGCACGTCCATGCATTCCCCCCAAGGCTCCCTTACCCACCATGGCCGTGGTTCTGCCCGCCTCTCTTTCCTGTCTGTAGTCCTTCCTGTCTGTAGTTCTTCCTGTTTGCTGGGCTGAGCGTCTGAGGACTTGGGGTGTGGTGTGGTTTTGGGGAGCGGATGGGACTGGGAGGATTGATTGGGTGCTGTGGGAGGGAAGCGGGGGCCAGTTCTGAGGCCTGCTGGCCGGCCGTGGTTCTTGTATCTGCGCCCGCCAGCCCCGTCTGACCCTCGCCCCCTCCTCCCGGGGCCCCCCCCTCTGGGATACTGCTCTCAGGTTCATTTATTTATTGCTGAGATTTGAATGCACAGCCTCTGCTTGCGAGGCTGGCGCTCCACCACTTGAGTCACACTCCTGGCCTCTGTGCTTTAGTTCCTTTTGAAGTAGAGTCTCAAGCTTTTTGCCAGTGCCAGCCCTGATTGTCCTTCCTCTACCTCTAGCACAGCTGGGATTACAGGCATGCACGACCACCCTGCTTTTTTCCCCTTTGGGATTTGGATTTGATTCCACACTGGGTACACCAGCGTTGTACCACTCGATCCATGCCTCCAGCCCTACACCCAGCATTTTTGTTGACCTGGCCTCTCACATCTTTGCCTGAGCTGGCCTCCTACCTCCACTTTACCCGTAGCTGGGATTATAGGCAGGCTCCACCATACCTGGGGTGATTTTGCTTTTCAGTATCCCTGGGCTCTGCGTCTGCACCTTTGGCCCCTGGCCTGGGCTCCTGCTGTCTGGAGTGGCCCTCGCCTCTCACTGAAGCAGAGGCCAGCGCCTGAGCACCGAAGCCACATGGCTTCCCGCTCCCTGGCTGCCTTCCTCAGGCCGGCCGGGGAGCTCAGTGCCCCTGGGGGCTCTTGTGGGCAGATGAGCACACGCACGTGTGTGCTCAGGACGCTAACCGAAGGCCGAGCGCAGGGCCGCCCCGGCTGAGGCCTGCCAGCCTCCGCTGGTGATTAAATATTTATCTGGGCTTGTAATGTGACCCTGGCTCTCTGCAAAGAACCACACGTTAGGTACAGAAGGTTCCAGAAGCTGTAGTGCACCTTGGGTAAACAGTGGGCAAGGCTTGGGCCTAGAGGAGACTGCTCACTGGAGTCCATTTAGCACCCGCCAGGCCCCAGGCCATGGGCTAAGGCCCTGGGGTCGGAGCCATGTGGTCTCTGCCCTCCAGATGCTGGTGCTGTCCACGTGTTTATAGCATCAATCATCACACGTGGAGAATGACAAATCCTGAGCCAAGAAGCCAGGAAGAGGAGCTGGGCCTCAGAGAAGGACACCCAAGTTAGTGAAGCGAGGTGGGGGTGGGGCTGGCAGTCCAATCTGAGGGAGGAAGCAGCACGAACAAAGGGGCTGGGTGGGCTGACACACCTGTGGTTCTGGGAAGGGAGAGGCAGCCAGTGTGGTCTGAGCACAGCGTGATGGGGCTTGAACTGAGTCCTGCCAGGAACTTTACCCAGGACAGCGAAGAAGGGTGGGGCGGAGGCTGGGCGGATGGAGGAGGATAGTACTGGGGAGGGTTAAAGGCTCAGAGCCTGGGGTGGAGCTGGGGCTGGACAAGCCTTTCCACTGTTCTCACCTGGCCCGCTGCTCACGCCTGCCGCCTGCCATCTCTGGGTGTGGGAGGCAAACAGGCCAGTGTGGAGACAGGAGAACCACCCCTTCCCAGGCACTGGGGGACGGCTGGGGCCCAATGCACCTTTCCTTGCTGCTATTCATTATTCACCCCGGGGATTGTGAACAAGACAAGGAGCCAAAAACAAAACAAAACAACCAACCCTAATCCAAACCACTCCAGGCACGCAGCCCGAGGGCACTGTATTCTCTCCTCGATATCTGTGTGAGCTGTGCTAATGTGCACCTCCTCCTGTACCCCTAAACAGGCAGCGCTGGGGCTCTTGGACGGGATCCCCGCCACCGCCCCAGTGCAGAGGGCATGGTGGGGGCCGAGGCCCTGTTCTTCACCAGCTTGTGTCCCACCTCCCTGGGGCTCGCCGATTTTGAGAGGCTGGGAGTGGGGGGCCTGGCAGCATCCCGACCGTCTCATAATGGCTCCAAATACCCACTTCAAGCAGCAGCGGCTTCATGAGCCAGGCCAGCTGCTGAATAAACGGTGCTCAGTCTGAGGAATTGGGTAAATCGTGTGTGTACACTGCCCAAGAGCCGGTACCAGCCAGGTAGGTAGCTGGTGTCCTGGTGGATGCCTGGCCCGGGGGCGGGGTAGCAGGACATTTGTGTTCCCAGAAATGGAATCCGTCCTCAGGATATAAAAAAGCTGGATTGAGCAAAGAAGGGTCACCCCAAAAATCCAGACAGGAGCCCCAGGTTGTTCTCCATCAGGGGTGAATCGAAAGAACTCTGGGTCTTCCGGACAGGGAGTTTGGGCCCCAAGTTGTCTGGGGCTCCAGGTGTCTTGGGGTCCTTGTGAACACAGGGCTTCTGCGTGGTGTCTGGCCTGGCATGCAGCCAGTGAGGATTCTGGGATAGAACAGAGAAGGCGTCCCCTACCTCCTCCGAGGTGTGATGTCACGAGAGTCAGCACCGGACGCCTGAGCATTGTGTGTGCGGCTGGCTGGCTCTGGGGCTTGAACTCAGGGCCTTGTGATTTTGTTTAGCTGTTTCACCCAAGGCTGGTGCTCTACCAATTGAGCCCAGCTCTACTTCTGGCTTTTTGGTGTTTCATTAGAGTTAAGAATCTCACAGACTTTTCTGCCCAGGCTGGCTTTGAACTGTGATCTTCAGATCTCAGCCTCCTGAATAGCTAGGATGACAGACCTGAGCCACCAGCGCCAGGCGCCACTACTTTTTTTTTAAAAAAAATATGTATATTATTGTAAAGATACTGTACAAATGGGTTACAGTTACATGAGTAATGTAATGAGTACATTTCCTATGGATCATTGTTGCATCGTTACCCTCTCCTTTGTTTTTCCCCTACCATCCCCCGTGGCTTCCTCCCCCCCCCCAACCCCCCCAGCACCACTATTCTTGATTGAAGTTCCAAGTGCTTTCGGCATCTGTACGTAATTCTTGGGTTTGGGGAGGGTCTCGGGTCTGATCTGTCCTTAATGGGGCCGTGGTTTCTCGAACACAGTAGACGAGTTCCCGTGTGTTTTGTCACGTTGGATAGTGAGTGCATCTTAGTCCGTGTGACCTGGGTCTGCACTAGTGCTAGAAGTTGGCCTGTAGTAACCAGTGACCATCTGGCTCCAGCCTCTCGCGGAAGTCCCTCTTACACAACCCATGGCTCTGCGTGTGTGCAAAAGCGGCTGTAACCCATGCTTCCACCAATGATTCCATCCTGGGTTCGATCCTGGGCCGATCCGAAGGTCGTGGTCTGTTTACTCCTGTGCTCGAGAGAGTTTGTGTTTGCTTTTGCTAAATGTCCTACAGCATTGCCGAGCAAGAATGAACTTTTCAATGTTTATTTTTTTATTTTTGGTTCATTCCTTAGGGTCTTGGGACCAGCAGCACCAGTGAGGCCTGGAAGTGTGTTAGAGGCACACGCTGGGGGCCCCTCCTGGTGTGTGTGGGCGCAGGTTCAATTCCAGCTCCGTCTGGTTGCGCTCCTGGGCCTCTTGGAGCGTCTGCTGGGGTGTGGGCTGCAGGGGCCTGCCTGCCATGAGGACATGTGGACTCGTGTGAGGGCCTTGGCAAAGCACCAGATCCATGAGTGTTTGGTGATTGTCCTGTTGGTGATGCCCTGGCCATTGGGTGGTGAGCAGGACCACTGTACAGCAGAGGAGCCGTGGACATCCACCCTGTCCTCCTCCCCTCCCGTGGTCCCCATTCATACTGCGTCTCCACTTCCATGAGACTCAAGCCAGGAAGCTGTCTATCTCAGTATTCCCTCCCTCCGGCTAAGGTGACTGAGCCAATGGGAAGTCACACGACTCAAGCTGGGCCAATCAAAGACTTCCCTAGGATTTTTCTGCTGGGGCAGAATGAAGAGGTGTGTGTATTGTCTAGCCAAAATGTTTCCATCCCCAGAGCTGCACAGAATGATGGCTGCAGGAAGACAGCAAGAGAGATGGCCCCGTTTGAGTCATGCCCAAGGCCCTGACTCTTTACTCTCCACCCCAGTCCTTCATCTCCTAGGGTTGGAACTTCCCCCCAATCTGTCTTCCCAGGGAAAGTTCTGGAAATTCTTGGTCACTCCATTCTGCATGAGCATCCTTCTACAAAGTTGAGCAGGACATGTACCATGGCCGTCATATGGCCGTGTTTTCTGAAGTATGAGGGGACAGCAGGAGGCCATGCTGGGAGCCGGGACACAGCTCAGGGCAGAATGCCACTGCCGCCGGGACTCTGAGCAGAGATTGGGAAGAGGGAGACCGTTCTATCTTTGGCTGTTGCTGTCTTTAGGGAAGACCCTGACCACTCTGACACCCTTTTTTCCCCCTCTTTGGTCAGTCATGGGGCTTGAACTCAGGGCCTGGGCACTGTCCCTGAGCTCTTTTGCTCACGGCTAGCACTCTACCACTTTGAGCCAAAGTTTTCTGGTGGTTAATTGGAGATTAGTGTCTCACAGACTCTTTTTTCCGGGCTGGCTTTGAACAGCGATCCTCTGATCTCAGCCTCTTGAGTTGCTAGGATGACAGGCGTGAGCCACCAGCGCCCGGCTCTGAAGCCCTTCTCCCTGTCACATTGTGACCCAGTGGGTCTGACTCACTAGATATTAAAAGTGGCCAGAGACACCCATGATGCCCACGTGTCTCCTGGAGCCTGCCACACTGCTGCCGCTCCCTTTTCCTCTCTGCGCTCAGATCCCTCACCTTGAACTGAATTGTTTTATGTGCAATTTACCCAAATGCCACCTTTTCTGATTTTCTTGGAGTTGTTGTTCTCTTTCTGCTTTGATTCCTTCCCTGGGTTTGTACCAGGATTGGCTTCCTCAGGCTAAAACGACTGTCACCATGCACAGGGCACGGTGGCTTCACTGCTGAGTGACAGGTGAACAAAAGCCAGCTAGCCAGTCCACTTGGGTCCTTTGAAGTCAGCGAGTATGGTGGAGAAGTGTCACACGTCACCTGGGGTGACTGAGGGGATGCTGGCATCACCCAGCATTTTGTTTTTATTTCCTCCCAGAAAGCTCAAGCTTTGGGCTCTTTGGGGATGGGTGCTACATCTACTTCCTGCACAGATGAGGACGTACTGGGGAGCAGCTGGTGTGTGTCCGCTCCCCGCAGGCGGGGCCTGCTGTGGTGGCCTTGTAGCTCACCTGCCTACACCACTGTGCCCTCTCCCTTCTGCGCCACTCCCTGCTCACAGTGGATTGCCATGTGCCAGCCATCCAGTGGGCTCCTATGCACCCTTCAATGCCCAGCATAGGCGTCACCTCAGTGCAAACCTTCCCTGCACAGGTTGTGACCTAGAGGACAGCGAGGCATTTGTTCACAGTTGGAGGCCAAAGTCACCTCGGGTGACAGGACTGGCTCTTCCTGAGGCTGATGCACATCGTCTCCTTGAGCCGCGTAGCCTTGCTCCATGCAAGTCTGCATGCTGATCACAGCCAGATTGGACCAGAGCCCACTGCGGTGACCTCATTTTTACCTTAAATACCTCTTTAAAAGCCTCATCTCTAAATATAGTTGCATCCTGAAGGACTAAGGTCAGGACTTGGGGTTGTCAAGTCCCTAGTGTTGCTCTATACTCTGTGCAAACCCTGTGGTTGGCTTTGGTGGTGGGGATGCAATTCAGCCACATGTGGACAAGGTCCCTGCTCCTGGGTGTGCTTGAACTCAGGGCCTCTAGCTCTTGCTCAGCTTTTCTTTTCTTCTTTTTTTCCCCCCAAGGCTGATGCACTTGAGCCACAGCTCCACTTCCAGGTTTTGCTGGTTCATTGGAGATCACTGTCTTGGGTTTATCTGCCCAGGCTGGCTTTGAACCATGATTCTCAGACTTCAGCTTCCAGAATAGCTAGGATTACAGGCTTCTATTGTTTCTTTGAAGTGAGGGCAGAACAGCAATGAATCTGTACCCACTTCAGGATCCGACTCCCCTGGCTGAGCCTGGCTCTGCCTCTGGCCTCGTGGTTTCACTTCTCTGGGCTTCTGTTTTTTCATCAATAAAACCAGGCCTGTATCAGTTACTTGGAGGATCATGTGGGCTAAATTCGTTCGAGGCCGGTGGTGAGGGCGGGGGCGTGGGGAAGGCGGGTGGGGAGGAGGATCGGTTGCTCTCTGGCCCAGGACAGATCCTTTGGTGCGCAGTTGCAGAGGGCATTCATTTGGCTTCCCGCGGACTCACCTGGGGCGGGGGCTTCTCAGCATGGACAGCCCTGGCCCGTGGGTCAGCCTGTAGGTTCCGACCCGGTGGACCGAGGGGGCCCACCCGCACCAGTTCCTTCCGAGCTGCGGACGGAGCCCTGGGTGACAGGCCTGGCCCCGCGCCGACCTCCGCACGTCCCGCCCAGCGCCCCGCCCTCCTCCTGGCCCCGCCCCGCAAGGCTCCGCCCCCACGGACTCGGCCCCGCCCTCCTCCCGCCGGGTCCACCCCGCCGGCCCCAGGCTCAGGCACGGCCCCGCCCTCCTCCCGCCGCCCCGCCGGCCCCGCCCCCGCCGGCCCCGCCCCCGCCGGCCCCGCCCCGCCCCCCGCCGGCCCCAGGCTCAGGCCCGGCCCCGCCCTCCTCCCGCCGGCCCCGCCGGCCCCGCCCCCGCCGGCCCCGCCCCGCCCCCGGCCGCACGTGAACTTGGCTCCGGGCTGCTGGCCGCGGCCGGCCGCCGCATTGATCTCAGTTCTTGGAAGGGAGAGGACGGGGAGACGGCAGGCGCTGGCCGCAGCCGGCCGGGCCTGGGGACCTGCCGGACTTCGAGGAACTGAGGACAGGACCGCCGCCGGCCAGGTAAGGCCGGGCCCCGCGTGCACAGGGCCCCTCGACGGCGCGGGCGCCGGGCGTCGCCGCCGGTGCTGGGAGCGGGCCGCGGTCGTCGGGGCCGCGGGGGCCGCGGGGGCTCCGCGCGGGCTGTGGGCTCTCACCCACCCGGCGGGCGTGCGGCCCGCGCCCCTGGGGCCCGGAGCCTTCGCGGCTGGGGCCCCGCTCCCCAACTTTCCCGGCGCCGCGGCGCCCCTCAGCAGCCCGGCCGAGGGGCAGCGGGGCGCCCGCCTGCCGGCCGCCCGGGGAGGGGGCGGCGTGCCGGGCGGCCCGCGCGCTCCGAGCCTCCGAGGGTCTGAGGCGGTCTGTTTGTTTACTTGTTGTTCAACGTGAGGCCTCGCTGCCGGCCGGCGCCGCGGGACCGACCGAGCGCGCATGCGCGGCGAGGAGGCGCGCGCGGCCGGAGGCCGCGGCCTGCCTGGGGTCGCCCGGGCCCCAGAGGCGCCGCCGCCGCCCGGGAGATGAGCAGAGTCACCGCACTGACCAAGTGGAGGCGCAGTGTGCGATGATGGTGATGTGATGGTGGCGGCGGCGAGGACGATGGTGATGACAATCAAGGTGATGATGTGGGTGGTGAAGATGATGGTAGTAGTGGGGTGAGGTCATGAAGGTGACAGTGCTGGTGGCGATGGTGGTGGTGGTTTTGGTGATGGTGACTAGCACCTATCCAGGACTTGCTGTCTGCCAGACATTGAGCTACACGAATCTCAGGGCGTTATTCTTCACATCCTATTTTAAACTGAAATCTGAGGCTCAGAGATGTAAACCCACTTTCCCAGAGCTGCCCAGCTAGTGCAGCCAATGACAGCTCTGCCCTTCACTGGCTTCAAACCCCGGACTCCAGCTTTCAAACACAGCTGCATGTCCTGTAGACACTTGCCCCTGGATCCCAGGAGTCTTGTGTTCCAGTGTGCCAGTTGGAGGCATGGCGGGGGAGGCCAGGCACAGGCAAAAGGACATGGGCAGGGGAGGGGAGGGAGTTTTCCGCCGACTCTGGAACTCTAATGAGTGCATGTCTTGCTGTCATCTCGAGAATGCACACATCCTGGGCGCCAGTGGCTCATGCCTGTAATCCTCAGGGCTGAGACCTGAGCACTGCAGTCCAAGGCCACCCCAGGCTGAGAAGTCCCTAACAGGCTCTTACCTCCAGTTAACCACTCAAAAACCGGAAGTGGTCCTGTGGTCAAAGTGGTAGAGTGCTCATCTTGAGCACAAGAGCTCAGGGACAGCGCCCACGCCTGGAGTTCAAGCCCCATGACTGACAAAAAAAAAAAAAAAAAAAAAAAGAATGCACACAGCAGTGCCGGGGCGCAGCAGCTGCAGCAGGTGCTTCCTTCCCCCGTCCCTCCTGCCCCTTGGTGAGGCCTGGTGGGCTTGCTGACCGGTGAGGAAACAGAGGCGGAGGGGGCGAGCTGGACTCCCCTGCTGCTGTCACCAGATGCTCAGCAGGAGGAGCTGCGCCCCAGTCTCCTCCGGACCTCTGCCTTTTTTGTTTATTCTTTTGGGGCCAGTACTGCAGCTTAAACGAAGGGCCTTGTGCTCTCATTTGGACTTTTAAAATGAAAGCTAGAACCCACCCCTTGAGCCGCAGTTCCACTTCTGGCTTTTTGGGTGACTCATTGGACTTTTCTGCCCTGGCTGGCTTTGAATCACGATCCTCAGATCTCAGGCTCTTGCGTAGCTAGGATTACAGGCGTGAGCCACTGGCACACAGCTTTTACTCTTGCTCCAGAGGAGGATGCATGGAAGTCAGAGAGATTGCAAGTTGGGGAGAAGGCCCATGGGCCCCCCTGGACAGACACCTGGCTGCAGTGACTCTGGTGTCATCCCATTGGCAGGGCAGTTCTGCAGGGGGAGGGAGATTTGGGGACCGTGTTGCCTGATCCTGTCTACAAAGCGCCACTGTGCTCTCTTCTCGTTATTTATTTGTTCCTCTCCTGTAGTTCAAGGGAAATAATTTATTAACTTAGGCATTAGAAATATCCTTCCCCAGCCCTGCATCTCCCAAGGCCTGGGCCACTCAGGGAGGCCATGGACGCTCTTCCATCAAATGCACAGCCAAGCCGAGGCCTGGCGGCCCTGCTGATGTATTCAGAATCACGGCACTCAGCGCTGTGGGTCCTGAACCCCTAGCCTCAGGGGACTGATGGGGCCACAACATCGACCTGAACCCCTGGATTCTGCCCTGGTCTAAATCCATCAGGCCAGCAGGCCCCAGCCTTGGACCACAGACTAATTTACAGCCCTGGCAAGGGCGGGGACCGGTCACCGGAGTTCATGGGTTAATACCAGGTTTGGTTTTCGATGTCAACAGCTCTCTGGATAACGAATGAAAGAATCCTATTCTGTTGATTAGATTTTGAAATGGATCAATTTTTAATCAGCCAAACACCTGACTCACTCAATAAGGGCGGCATTGTGGAGACAGGACGGGACCAGCTTTATTTACAAGAGTGTTTGTTTTTTGGGGGGGGCATACGCAAATTCCCACCCCTGCTCCCTCCTCTTGGCAGAAATTGACTGGCAATGGCTCTCCTTGGAAGGCAGAGTTTGATTCCCCGTGATGACTGAGAGGCCCGGAGCTGCTCCAGGCAGACCCTGGGCTCCACGGTTCCTTTCATCTTTGTGCGTATTGATGAGAAAAGCATTTATTTGCCAGTGAAGAAATTCAGCAAGACAGGAAGAGACAAAGGGAGGCCAGGCCGTGCCCTGGGGTGGCCAAGGCTGTGGGCATTGGGCACTGCTGGGCTTCCCCGTCCCCTGCGGTTTTTGGTTTTGTTTTGTTTTTGTGCCAGTCCTGGACCTTGATCTTGGAGCCTGGATGCTGTCTCTGAACTTTTCTGCTCAACCACTTGTGCCATGGCTCCACTCCTGGCTTTCTGGTGGTTCACTGGAGATAAGAGTCTCACAGACTAATGCCCAGGCTGGCTTAGAACAGCGATCCTCAGATCTCAGCCTCCTGAGTAGCTAGGATGGCAGGCGTGAGCCTCGGGCACCCTGGCCTCCCGTGAGTTTTTTCACAGCAGTGATATGGAAATGGTCGGAAGGAGATGTTGAGCCTGCTCTGTGGGTTCGTTTGCAGTCAGGGGACACCGTGCTGGCCCCGGAGTGGGGCATCGCGGGACGGAGGCTCTGCCAGGAGGCTTCTGGAGAGAGGGACAGTCAGACAGCCAGTGGGGGGAGAAGGGGTGTGCTGGGGCGCTCAGAGCACCCCATTTCCTGGAGTCAGGAGGGGCCTAGAGAGAATAGGAGCAGGGCCACAGATGGGTCCAGGGCGGGGCCGGGTGCTGAGGGGCTGAGAGGAGCTGGTGTTTGGGGTCTGGGCAGGCCAGCGCACAGCCGGCCGGGGGCACCCCGCTTCTCACTGTCTCAAGCTGAACATGTGGGAACAGGCAGCAAAGATGGGGAGGCTGGGCTTGAGGTCAGGGTGTCACATCTCAGCACGACTTTGAAAGCAGCTGACCTCAGATTGTCCTTGGGACAGAGCTGTTGGCATAGAGCCTTCTAGAAGGTCTGGAAAGAAACTGCCTTCCACTGGGCGCTGTGGCTCACGCCTGTAATCCTAGCTACTCAGGAGGCTGAGATCTGAGGATCACCGTTTAAAGCCAGCCCCGGCAGGAAAGTCCATGAGACTCTTATCTCCAATAAACCATTAGAAAACTAGAAGTAGCGCTGTGGCTCAAGTGGTAGAGCGCTCGCCTTGAGCTGAAGAGCTGAGGGACAGCGCCCAGGCCCAGAGTTCAAGCCCCACGACCGACAAAAAAAAAAAAAAAGAAAAAGAAAAGAAACTTCCTTGCCCCTGTGTGTGTGTGAGGGGCGATTGACTTTCTCTGTGCCTGGAGCATGTGATCTGGTGGAAACTGCACTGAGGCACGCCATGACACCCGTGTGGGCATTGCCACCCTGTTGAGGCTGAGAGAGGGCAGCTCCTTGCCTGAGGGCACACGTGGGGCCCTGAGGCTTTCTTTCCCCTCTGCCTGGCCTGGCATCTGCTTGTTGGTCGTGGGCTTGGTGGAACTCGGCGTCATGAGGGGCAGATTTCATCCTGTGCTCTGTGCCAGGCCCCATGATTGCCAGCTTTCTTTCTTAGCTTCACATTTGCATGGGTCTCAGTGACACTGTGTTCTCGTGGCTTGGGTAGGGCTGACAGGCCTATGTGTGTACGTGTGTCTCAGCATCCCAGGCCTGTGGGGTCCAGTCTCACGGCTTTGGGCCTGGCTGGCGGGGCACCTCTCTTCACAGTGCTCTGTGTGATGAACAGGGCCCCTCAAGCACAGCAGGCCAGGCGTGGTGCACGGAGCCACTTATGGATGGATCTCATCCGAAGAACGTGTGATCTAGTCTTGTGGGTTCTAGTCCTGCTCTGTCTATCTAAGCCAAGTCGCTTCCATTGTTTCTTTGTTTGTGTGAGATAGAAATGACAATAACAAAAAAAAGTACTCATTATCTTGCCCATGCAATTGTAACCCCTCTGTTAAAAAAAAGAAAAAAAAAAAGACAATAACATCCAGTCTCCTTTTCCTCATACGCTGCACAGTCCGACCCCAGGGCCTTTGCACATGCCACTGTCTTTTCTCGCATGCATGTTTCCTTGCCCCTTCACTTTGCCTGGTGGCTGCTCAGAAGCTTCCTCTTCCAGAGATGTCCCCTGGCCACTGTATGTGTCTCACATACATGCATTCTCATATGCGTGCATGCACATGCCCATCACTGTCCCTTGTTCTTCCTCCATAGCTCCTGTTGTGGTTGAACTCTTTACCCATCTTTCTTGCTCACCAATCCTCCCATTTAACTGCCCACCCCACACCGGCAGCCATTTTTGTCTGGTTTTCTTATTACTGTGCCTCAAGCACGTTTACTGGCTTTTGGCGATGTAGTAGATGCACAGTAAATATGTTGAGGGAATGGGTGAGCCCAGTCTATGGTGCCAAGTTGTGCGGGAGCCATGATGCTGCTGCTGGGCCCTGGGGCGGGAGCGGGAGGTGGGGGAGTGGGCACCTCGTCCGGGGTGAACGCAGGCTGGGCCCTGCCCAGGCGGCTGAGTGGATGGAGGGTCCTGGACAGGTGCCCTGGCATGGTGCTCGTGGGGTGGGGTGGGGTGGAGGGCTGTTTTTTGCTGGCAGGGGGTGGGGCCAGGTGCCACCATCTCCAGGGTGACCCACTTTTGGTTTAAAGAACTCAGTCATTCAGTTAGGTTTTTGATGGGGACAGACCTACAGCCATCCCGGCACAGAGAGCAGGGGTGAGGAGAGCAGAGCAGGAGAAGGGTGAACTGGAGTACGGACTGGGCTGGAAGAGGTAGTCAGGGAAGGCAGCCTGGAGGAGGCGGCTCTTGGACTGAGCAGAAGGTTTACACAGAGCTGGCAGTGGGGAAGGCAAGGGGCCGGCTTGTGCAAAGGCCCTGAGCTGTGACTGTAGACACGCAGATGCTGGCGAGTGGGTATGGGGGTCCGGGAACAGGAAGATGGTCCCTGCCCAGGGCTGTCTTTGCTTGCAGGGGTGGGGGGAAAGAGGTAGAGGGCGCCCGCCCGCCCGCCTTAGCGGGTCTCGGTAGAGGGAATGGCCAGAGGCCTTGTGGCTGTCCCTGCTTCAGGAGGCCAGACAGCATGAACTTCCTTTCCTTTCCCTTTTCTTTTTCTTCCCCTTTTTAAGGTCAACTTAAAAGGGGGGGGGATTTTTTTTTTTTTTTTTGAGAACAGGCCACAGGCTGTTACGGAAATAGTAAACAGGAGGCCGGGCCGGGCCGGCCCGAAGTGGTGTGCTTTAATTAGAGCATTAAAGTATCTTAACGCTTACACTTTATATTTTCGCGAGCTTGATTATATAGCATTTTAAATACCTGCGAACGCTTTAAGAACTCTAGCGATGAATTATTTGCAGCTTCGCAGGCCACTTCTATTTTCAAAGCAGGATGGCGAGAGGAGAGGGCATGGGCTGGCAGTTCTCTGCGAGACCATGAGCCCCGATGCCACCTGTCACGCAGGTGCTCTGGCGTTCCCTCCCGACAGGACTGCGGGGGGGGGGGGGGACGGGGGGCTGGGGCCCCGCCGCTCCATCCCTGCCACTCGGTGACTGCAGGTTCCGTTGGGGTCTCCATACATCCTGTGTGTGTGCCGATCCTGAGGCTTGAACTCTGGGCCTGGGTGCTGTCCCATCCTCTGTGTGTGTGTGTGTGTGTGTGTGTGTGTGTGTGTGTGTGTGTGTGTGTGTGTGTGTGTGTGTGTGTGTGTGTGTGTGTGTGTGTGTGTGTGTGTGTGTGTGTGTGTGTGTGTGTGTGTGTGTCCTGAGGCTTGAACTCTGGGCGCTGTCTCTGAGCTTTTTTGCTCAAGGCTAATGATCAACTGCTTGAGCCATTGCTCCACTTCTGGCTTTTCATTAGTTCATTGGACGTGAGAGTCTCACAGGCTTTCCTTCCCTGCTGGCTGTGAATCACGATCCTCAGATCTCAGCCTCTTGAGTAGCTAGGATGACAGGCATGAGCCACAGGCATGTGGCTTTTAGACATCCTTCCAGAAGCTTCTGCCATGGTGAGAGGAAACATCCAAGCCATCCTCAGGGTCCCCAAGGCTCCAGTGACCTTTTCCTCTAGGCCACCACGGCCAGGCCACATGGATCGGGTCTTATTACACTTCTGGTCCCAGCTTACCACCGGTTGGAGCTGACTCAGCAGGCTAGACAGGAAATGGACAAACTTGCGTTGCGTGTGACTGAAGGCCCAGCCGTGGTGACAGAGGCTGGGAGAGGATCAGGCCCAGTATGGCCAGCAGGAGCCCAAGGCCCAGCCTGTACCCAGCCGTGTGACCTGTGGGGCCGCAGGTCCTTACCCACAGCCACCAGAGACGCTGGCCACGAGCGAGGAGGTGCATTTGCGGGCCCGGTGGCTCGCTCGTGTGAACACGCCCTCCCCTCCGGGCCACGCGGTCCATGCGTGCCCTGGATCACCCCATTCTTCCTTGCAGTCTTTTTTCACAATGAGATCGTAGGACATATTGATCAGGGTGATCAGCATTCAGACCTTCAGTAGTTAATGTTATTGGAAGCTGTTGCCGACCAGGGATTGTAATGAAGCCAGCGGTGCTGTCACCGCTGTGGGCGCAGGTACCCTGGGCCCTCCTCCCGGCTTCACTTTGGGGTTCTCTGGGACAGACCAGACGGGTGGCCTTCTGGGATGAAGGGGAATAAAAGTTAAGGTCCTGCCTGGATTGAGGACGATGGAATGAGGGAGACCCTGTCATTCCCAGACCTTCCAGAGGTGGCGCTAGTGGAGTCCAGGGATGAGACCTTCCTGCGGAATGCAGCCGAGTCCATGCTGAAAGCCCTGGACATGCGTGTCTATCCAGAACGCGGGCTTCTCCTCTAGTGCTCCAGGCTGCTGGCAGGTGAGCTCATTGTGCTCATGGCCAACGGCTGCCCTGCCAGTGGCCCACACGTCCACATTTTCCACTCCAAATCGCAGATAATGGCATCCACGTCCTTCCTGTGGTAGGGTCTGTTCCAGGGCCTCCTGTTCCACTGAAGCCCCATCCCGCTCTTCTCTGCGTGAGATGATGGGGGGGGGGTTCTTGCTAACTGCTTGGGCTGACCTTGAACTCCTGGTTTTTCTGCCTCCACCTCCCGAGGAGCGGGGACTGCAGGTGTGTGCCCCGGGTCCCAGGCACTTTCTTTTTTTTTGGGGGGGGGAGTCCGGTCATGAGTCTGAACTCTGGGCTTGGGTGCTGTCCCTCAGTTCTTCAGCTCAAGTCTAGCGCTCTACCACTTGAGCCACAGCGCCATTTCCGGCTTTTTTCTTTTTGCTTATGTGGTGCTGAGGAATCAAACCCAGGGCCTCAGGCATGCAAGGCAAGCGCTCTACCACTGAGCCACCTTCCCAGCCCCCCAGGCACTTTCTATAGCAGATCAGGGTAGCTACCACCAAGAGCTGTCCACAGGCGGAGGGAACGTCATCTGAGCTCTTCCGAACTCTTCCGCAGCCCCAGGCTTGCATGGCTCTGGTCTGCCTCTGTCCCTGCAGTCACCTGTCCTCCGTCCACCTGCTGAGGGGCCCACCTGGCCCCTGTCCGCTTGATCAACAGTCCTTAGGGCCGCTGGGCTCATGCTCAGAGCTTTCCAAGTGAGGATGTTCTCGTCCTTGGGGCTTTGTGTGGCAGTCTGTAGGGACACGGGGGCTGGGTTCATCCAAATGTTGTTGACTGCTCTGCTGAGACTTGAGATCTTACCGCAGGCATTAGAGCATTAGAGCCCCGCCCCCCATGTGCCTGCTCGGATGTTACATAACCCCGCCCAGCCTCCCCTCTCCTGCCCCTCACGCCGCGCGATGTGCGAGTTTTTACACAGGCAGGACTAGATGTGGGGTGGTGCGCAACTGCGTGTGTGTGCGTGTTTGCAACAAATATTTTATAATAGACATGCCTCGTCTGCCACTTTCTAAAAGTAGTGAAAAAAACCCCACTTGGAGAAAATAAAAATAACCCGACGCCCAAGATGCTGAAATCACCAAGTCAGCCGGAACTGGCGGCTCCAACTTGCGGGGACAGCGGGTCAGAAACTCAGTGTGGGGGGCGGGGCATCCACAGTTTCAGGGGGCAGCGGACGCCTGTCCAGCTTGGAGGGAAACACCTTCCCCACACGCTTGCCATCTTTCTCTGACCACCACGGTGGTCACCTTGTATTTCCTGCGGAGCAAATGTGGCTGTTGCGTGAAAGGAGCCCCGTGTAGGTACCTGGCCCCCTGAAAAATTTATTTCCTATGACTGGTGTCCCGCAGAGCCGATGCTGTCCGAGGCCAGGGTGGAGGCGGGGAGGCCGTGCTGCGAGGTTAGAATGACTTCTGCGGCCTCCCTGGTGGCTGGGGGAGAGGCTCGGTCCCTGACCCTGGCCTCCATCATCGGATCCTCCATCTTCGGATCCTCCCGTATCCCGAATTGCTGAGAGGCACGGCAGGGTGGGGGTGGGGGGATCCACCAGGACCAGATAGTGGAAGCCAAGCAAAATCGTCCTGTACCGCCAGCATGGTCTCGATCAATAACGCTGAGAGCCGCATTAAGGAGCAGCGGCTGCTGCGGGCTGTGCTGGTGGGGCGGGAGGAGCTGGCTGGCCCTGGAGGCTCGTCTGCCAGGTGAGTCATTCTGCAGCCACCTGGGCTGGGGATGCGGGTGTGGGCCTCAGCGCAGCACGCTCGCGCTCTCTCGCTCTCTCTCTCTCTCTCTCTCTCTCTCTCTCTCTCTCTCTCTCTCTGGCTCTCTCTCTCTCTCTCTCTGGCTCTCACGCTTTCTCGCTCTCACTCTCGCTGGCTCTCTGCCTGGCTTTTGCTGCTGGGAGCACCTCTGTCATTAAGAGCCACAAGTGATTGTGACCTTGGGGCCTTGTGTGGTGTGGTCTGAAGCTTTGTGCGACCATCTTGCTCCCCGCAAGGCCTCACAGTCTGGGCACAGGTGGATTCCTTTGGCTGTGGATCCTTTCAAGTCCTCTCTGTGGTCCTCTTCCCAGGAGGTGGTGGAGCCTCCGCTGTAGGTCTCTTGTTCCCTAAAGCCAGTTCTCACCCCCGCTCCCCCCACCCGAATCGCACAGTTCCTGGCGCTTCCTTTGAGCTCGGTCACTGTGCGTGTGTTGCATGAGTGGCTGAGTTTTCCTAGGGAAGGAACTGATAGAATTGAGCCTGAAGGTCAGAGAAACATGGGGCCGAGTTCTAATCTGTGACTGGCTGTGTGTCCTCAGGCAGCTGACCTGCCTTCTCTGAGTTTGGGGAAAGACTTGGCCATTCTAAGCCTCTATTTCTTCATTCTTCCTAAGTGTGGAATGAGCCTGCTGCATGGCTGGAAGGGGAGGGAAGGGGGAGGGGGAGGGAGGGACTCACGTGGATCTGCCAGGACTCATGCTGAGAGCCCCCATTGCGCAGGCCTGGCCAGGCTGGGCGTCTTTGGCAGGGGGCCTGGCAGAGCCTGGTGACACCTTGGTGAGTGACAGTTTCAGGAGTGTGGACGTGTGCTCTGTGGATGTGCACTGTGGATGTGAGTGCCGTAGACGTGATTGCTGTGGACGTGAGCGCTGTAGACGTGAGTGTTGTGGATGTGATTGCTGTGGACGTGAGCACTGTGGATGTGAGCACCGTGGACATGATTGCTGTGGACGTGAGCTCCTGGACGTGATTGCCGTGGATGTGAGCGAGCGCCTGGATGTGAGCTCCGTGGACATGAGCACCGTGGACGTGATTGCTGTGGATGTGAGCACCATGGATGTAACTGCTGTGGACGTGATTGCTGTGGATGTGAGCACCGTGGATGTAACTGCTGTGGATGTGATTGCTGTGGACATGTGCACCGTGGACATAATTGCTGTGGACGTGTGCACTGTGGACGTGCTCCGTGGACGTGCTCAGCTGACTCAGGGCACAGTGCAGGAGTCTCGGGCAGGGCCTGCGTTTGCTGGCTGCCCCTCATGTCTGTCCTCCCAGCAGCTTCCCACATGCCGGCTGACCCACAGCTACTCACCCCATGGCTGGTGCAGCGGCGAGCCTGGGGAGCCCGTGGGGTCTCAGGAGCTCTCAACACCTCCGCCCATTTTCCAGACCAAGAGACTGGCACAAGATGGCTAAGTCGCCTCCCTTAGCCCCAGTCCCCTGCCCATCCCGGCCCCTCCCTCGGCCCCAGCCTCAGTCCCTGGCCCCTCCCTCGGCCCCAGCCCCAGTCCCTGGCCCCTCCCTCGGCCCCAGCCCCAGTCCCTGGCCCCTCCCTCGGCCCCAGCCCCAGTCCCTGGCCCCTCCCTCGGCCCCAGCCCCAGTCCCTGGCCCCTCCCTCGGCCCCAGCCTCAGTCCCTGGCTCCTCCCTCAGCCCCAGCCTCAGTCCCTGGCCCCTCCCTCGGCCCCAGCCTCAGTCCCTGGCCCCTCCCTCGGCCCCAGCCTCAGTCCCTGGCCCCTCCCTCGGCCCCAGCCTTAGTCCCTGGCTCCTCCCTTGGCCCCAGCCTCAGTCCCATGGCTCCTCCCTCGGCCCCAGCTCCAGCCTCAGCCCCCAGCCCCTCCTTTCAGAAGCAGGCTGCACTGTGGTCACCCGTCACCTGCAGTGGCTCAGGTGGCAGCAGTGGTCTTGGCCTTGCTGCGCAAGCCCCATTTAGGGTAATATGAAAGGCCTGAGCCAGGGGCTCCCCGACCTTCTGCCCACCCCACTCCCAACTAACACATGCACCTAGGACCGCCCCCCTCCCAGCCCAGCAGTGAGCCCCACATCACCATAGGCTGAGCGTGAGGAGTCTCTGCTGCTCAGCCCTGCTTGGGGGGAGGGAGGGCACGCTGCATATCCCCCTGCTCACACACTGGGGAGGAAGCAAAGGCTTCTGGATGTTTCCTTTTGACTTTATTTATGAAAAACAAACTCATCTGAAAGCCAAGCGCCTGGCACCAGGCACAGAGGGAGGGAATTAAAAGAAATGATATTAATCACGGTGCAACAATGAATGCATATTCATGTCTGCTCTGGGCCAGAGCTGGGGGGTCTCAGTAAATCAGATGGGCCAGGGTTCTCAGGGGTGACGGGAGTGGAGACCACGGTCAGGCCCAGGCTGCCACTGCGGGTGGTGGTGGCCCGGTGCTCAGCAGGTGCTGGGCGTGGGGTGCGGGAGGGAGCGTGGGAGAGGCAGCTTGCTGTGGACCTGAGCATGGATTTGACAGGCAGAGAATTGGGGGGCTTTTTTTGGCCAGTCCTGGGGCTTGAACTTAGGACCTGGGTGCTGTCCCTGAGCTCTTTTGCTCAAGGCAAGCACTCTACTGCTTTGAGCCACAGCACCACTTCCGGTTTTTGAGTGGTTAAGTAGAGATACGAGTCTTGGACTTTCCTGCCCTGGCCGGCTTTGGACAGTGATCCTGAGATCTCAGCCTCCTGAGGAGCTGGGATTATAGGCGTGAGCCACCGGTGCCTGGCTGGGGGGGTGGGAGGGGGCTGTTCTTCTACCTGGGAATAGCTTTGGACCCCAGGGTGAGGGAGGCGAGAGCAGGACTCTGGGGATGGAGGTCTGATATGGGGTTGGGGTGAGCCAGTGGCAGCTGGAGGCGGTGGGTGGGGCAGAGCCCCTGGCCAGGGTCTAGGGAGGACCCAGTGGGCAGTGGGCAGTGGAAGGGCGTCATTGCCCGGAGTCTTTAGTCTTCAACAAAAAGCTCTGGGGCCACCAGGGGCCCCAGGGCTGGGGAGAGGCGCAGACTCTGGCGGCCACCGGCCTGCACTGTCCTGGGGCCGGGGTGACACAGGCAGAGCAGGCTGCTACCAGGACATTTCACAGTGACACTCGGCAGAGGAGGACGCAGAGGCCGGCGTGAGCTGACATTTCTCTTCCTCCACGTGCTTTAGGCTCCAATCCAGCAGTCCTGGTAATATATGGTGGCCTGTTTGTGGACTCATAATTGAGGGGCCTGTGCCCCTAACTCCAGAGCAGTGTGGGAGGGGCCTGCTGGGGTCTTCCTTGCTGGAGCCCCGAGGAGAAAAGCCCTGGGTCCTCCATCTGTCCGTTAGGGGGGGGGGAGGGGGGGTGTTGCTGCTTTGCCCTGGGCAGGGCAGGGAGCTGGGCTGCGCCTGCCCCGCCCTCAGGGAGCCCGGCAGGGGTGGGCCAGCACGGGAGGCGGCCAGGGAAGGGCACAACCCTGATCCAGACGCCTGGGAGGCCCCAGGGCCAGGAGAGGTGTTCATGCAGGCCTGGAAATCCTGTGTGGCTTCCTGGCGGAAGCAGTCAGCTCAGTGAGATAAAACCTGGCTCTGCAGTTGCAGTGGGGATCCCAGGTGCCCAGCAGAATATGGTGAAGACTGTTGGATGCCCAGACACGCAGGATAGCCACGCATGGCTGTGTCAACACGGAAGGAAAGAGTGGTCAGAGGCCGGCTTTGTGGAGGCCCTGTTGGGGTGGCCCGCACTCCCAGGGCATGCAGGGTGGGCTTGGCTAGGGGAGGGGTGCAGTTCAGAGTCGGGCTGAGGGCTTGTGCACACAGCTTGCCTGGCTTCCTCAGAGCTCTGGTGCTTTTCCCTGCCTAGGAGGTCTGGCCAAGGCCAGGGCAGGCTGGGCACTGCGGGAGCGGGCCCAGCTCAGGCCTGGCCCCCTGGTCTGGGGCAGACCTGCCACGTGAAAGCACTTTCCTCATGGGTGGGGGTCAGGCTTGCGTCTGTAGGATGGTGGCAAGGAAGTTGGGGTGGCTTGTTGCTGGATTTGAGGCTTCTGGCCTCTGACCTAGTGTGATCGCGGGAGAGGTGTCAAATCAGACCATGGTGGGCAGTGGGTCCCTGTGCCTGAGCTACTGGGCGCCCAGGCAGGAGGGCAACTGCGGGGGCGGGGCCTGTGGTAGGCAGGACCAGCAGGGGCGGAGCCGGCTGGAGGAGGCTGTGTCCTGGTTAAAATTAGACTGGAGATGCTTGCTGGAACCATGCAGCCAAGTCCTGTGGGCTGGGCCGCGTGGATGCTCCTGGGTTATTTTCGTAGATCCCTTTTCCTGTGCCCTGTAGTGGCTGACAGCCTCGCTCGCCCGTTCCAGGGGGTCCCGACTGCCAGGCCTTCCGCTGCTGGGGACCCCAAGAGGAAAGAGCTGCGGGGTGAGAGCGGAGACTGTGCACGTGTGCGTGCGTGCGTGCATGTGTGTGTGTGTGTGTGTGTGTGTGTGTGTGTGTGTGTGTGTGTGTGTTGTCCAGGGTTCTCGGTGCGGGTGGCTGTGCCATCCTGGGTGTGGGCCTTGGACTCGTGTTCCTGACTTGTGTGTGTGCTGGCATTTGGGGGGTGGCGATGGGCATGGCAAGTGGGGTTCTGTGTGGCTGCCCATATTTTTGGGCGTGCATGTCGGTAGTGGACATGTGCAAGTGGCAGCATGCGTGTGTGGGGGGTTGTGTGTTGTGCACATGCCAGCACAGGTGCATGGGGCACGGGTGCGTGTGGGCGTAGCTGGGGCACCTCTTCCAGCTGGAGGCTGTGGCCATTTTTAGACCTGCCCCAGCCCCCCCGCAGGGTCTGCAGGCTTTGCCGTCTGGGGCTTGCCCGACAGAGATGGCGCTGTGGCTGTGGAGGGGTGGCGTCCGTGGTTCTATGCACAGCGGAGAGTAGGGGTAGAGACGGGACAGTGCTCCCCCTCCCCCTGCTGTGTTCTCTGGCTCATCCCTGAGGGTGGACCCCTGGGGGGCACCTGCCATAGAAACCATCCGGGACCTCCCCCCCCCATTGCAGTGGCCCTGCCGCCTGCATCACTCTCTGGGAGCCCGGTAGCTGAGTTTCCTGCTTGTGCCAGCTCTCAGGGTTCGATCTCAGAGCCTGGGCGCTGTCCCTGAGCTTGTTTTGCTCAAGGCTGGTACTCTACAACTTGAGCCACTTGAGCCACAGCTCTACTTCCAGCTTTTTGGTGGTTAGCTGGAGAGAAGAGTCTCATGGGTTTTCTGGGAGGGCTAGTTTCAAGCTGTGATCCTCAGATCTCAGCCTCCTGAGTAGCCAGATGACAGGGTGAGCTCCAGCCAGCCTAGGGATTGAATACAAGGCCTCACATATGCCAAGCAAGTGCTTTATTTCTTGAGCCACCCACCCAGACCAGTTCCTTTTTTTTGTGGGGGGGGGTCCAGTCATGGAGCTTGAACTCTGGGCCTGGGCATTGTCCCTCAGCTCTTCAGCTCAAGGCTAGCACTCTACCACTTGAGCCACAGCGCCACTTCCGGCTTTTTTTTCTTTTTTCTTAGGTGGTGCTGAGGAATTGAACCCAGGGCCTCTTGCATGCAAGGCAAGCGCTCTACCACGGAGCCACCTTCCCAGCCCCATCCTTTTTTTTTTTTTTTTTGGTTGGTCGTGGGGCCTGAACTCTGGGCCTGGGCACTGTCCCTCAGCTCTTCGGCTCAAGGCTAACGCTCTACCACTTGAGCTACAACGCCATTTCTGGCTTTTTCTGCTTATGTGGTGCTGAGGAATCAAACTCAGGGCCTCATGCATATGAGGCAAGCGCTCTACCACTGAGTCACCTTCCCAGTCCAGCCTAGGGAATCTTCTTAACCTCTGTCCCGTCCAGCCCCCTCCCCTCCGGGGCTTGTGTGATTGAGGTGTCACCCTGTGCGCAGTGGAGTGGCTTTGTGACTGAAACAGATTCCACAAAACAGAAGCCAGATGCTGCCACACTGCCATGGGTCCATGTGGAAATCAAGTCCAGTCTGGCTTCGACTGCTGTGCATCCTCACACATGTGGCTTGGTCTCCCTGGGCCTCCGTCTCTGCACCTGTGTGACAGGGCTCAAGTAGGGCCTGACTCCCACTGTCTCTCTTACTTGTTGCCTTGAGATCTCTGGAACATGGCAGGTCGGCAGGGCCAGGCAGCTGGTGTCCAGTGTACCCTAGTTGCAAGTAGGTCATTTCATTTGAGCCTCAGTTTCCTTACTTGTACTCCAGTCCCTACAGTACTGTGCATAAAGGAGTTGAGGGCGTCATCTACACACAGATCCGTCTTTGTTGTAACCAAATGTGGACTCCACGCTCCACAGCCCCGCTTGCTGGAGGCTGTGGGCACCTGGCTGGACAGGCCCAGCAGCATGGACAGCGGTATCCCTACAGAACCCCTTGTGGCCCAAGTCATGTGTGTGCATACCACTCCTGCAGCCAGCAGGCACCAGGCTGCTGGTGCGTGTGCCCCAAGCTGACTAACGAGCACGTTGGTGGCAGATCGCAGAGCAGAGCGGCATGGGACCTCCCGAGAGCCGGGCACCCTGCCTGGGCCTGGGCCTGGGCCTGGGCCGCCTCCTTCCGCGTCTAGGGACTTGCTGCTGTGAAGCTGTCTGCTGGGCTGGCAGGCAGAGCATGGGCCCCGCCGTGAATCCAACAGCTGCCGGGCGGGTCTCAGTCCTTCTTGCCCCTGGAATCTTCCAGATCCATGGGAATCCCAGCTCCTCTGGCTCCTGAGCCCCTCTGAGCCGGCCTCTCCCTCCGCACAGGCCCGTATTGCGCATTCAGTGTGTCGCCGACACTCTGCCTGGTAGCTGGCTTTTTCAAAGGTTGTTGTTTTAATTTTTTCTCCTCGCCAGCCTCATAGTTGGGAAATGCAGAGTTACGCCTGTAGGAGGTGCTGATTTGAGGAGAATTTTTCTGGATGTGTGGTACTGGAATTTGAATTCGGTCTTGAGGTTGTGAATCAGGCACTTTATCACTTGAGACTTAAAGCTTTGCTGTTCAGGTAGAGTCTTGTGCTATTATTATGATGATGATTATTATGATTATTTAGCCTGGGCTTGAACTCAGGGTGTTGAGCTCTCATTGGCTTTTTTTCTTTGTTTAAGGCTAGTGCTAGACCACTTGAGTCACACCTCCAGTCAGGCATTTTGCTGGTTAATTGGAGATAAGAATCTCAGAGGCTTTTCTGCCCTGGCTGGCTTTGAACCTTGATCCTTAGATCTCAGCTTCCTGAGTAGCTAGGATGGCAGGCGTGAACCACTGGCGCATGGCATGACATGATTTTGAGATGGGGATCTTGGTAAGTTTTGCCTTCCACTTCTGGAGCAGCTGGAACAGGACTGTGAGCCATCGTGCCTGGCTCAGAAATGCCTTGGCTGTGCCCTGCCCACCCAGGGGCGAAGGCTGTGGGGGCGGAGCTTCTGCAGGGTCCTTGCTGGAAGCCAGCTCCTTTGCTCCTTTGCACCTTTGCCACCAGCTGTGGCCTGAGTCTCAGATGTCTGCCCAGGCCGGGCGCCTGGCGGGCCAGCGCTCGGTACAATCAAGAGCCGATGAGCCTGCAGTGGCTGGGAGGATTGAGTGAGGAAGTGAGATCCTAGGAAGGCTTGTGGGGAGCGGGCAGGCTAAGCAAGTCCAGAGAGATGCTAGGGAGGACCTCTGAGCCCTGGAGTGGGGGCCATCTTCTCAGCAGGGCAGGCTGGAGCACCCACCTCCTTAGAAGTATTTGGGGTTGTCTAAAAGATGATCCATTACAGGAAGCTCTAGTGATCGGCCTGCTGTCAGAGGCTGGGGCCAGTAGATGTGATGACAGATGATCTCTGGGGTGACAGGTGATGACTGAGATGACAGGTGGTGACCAGGTGACAGGTGATGATGGGTGACAGGTAGTCTCAAGGGTGACAGGTGATGACCAGATGACAGGTGATGATGGGTGACAGGTGATGACCAGATGACAGGTGATGATGGGTGACAGGTGGTCTCAGGGGTAACAGGTGATGACAGGTGACAGGTGATGACCAGGTGACAGATGGTGACAGGTGATGACCAGGTGACAGGTGATGACAGGTGACAGGTGATGATGGGTCCATCACAGGTGGTCTCAGGGGTGACAGGTGATGATGGGTGACAGGTGGTCTCAGGGGTGACAGGTGGTGAGGTGACAGGTGATCTCAGGGGTGACAGGTGATGGCGGGTGACAGGTGGTCTCAGGGGTGACAGGTGGTGAGGTGACAGGTGGTCTTGGGGTTAGTAGGAAGGGGTATTGGTCTCTTCCTAGGAAGGGGCCAATAGAGAAGGCGGCCCGAGTAGGGGACGGCTGGAGATTCAGGAGAGTCAGGCAGCCAGGAAGCTGCAAGCATGCGTGTGCAAGCATGCGTGTATGTGTGTATGCTTTGTAATCACACTCAAGGTGCAGTGAGACCCCAGTGTCCCCCACCCCGGCAGGGCTGCAGCCCTCGCAGGTGGGCGCTGGCCGGGGCCGGTGTTCTGGGGCCGGGTGGGCTCAACGCAGCCCTGCGCTTCTATTCTTGTGTGTGTTCCACAGTTTTTGAGCCTCTGGGAGTTCCTGAGCCGGGGTTCACCCGTGCCCGGCCTGCCCCCATCCCACTTCTTGCTTCTCTTGCTGTTTGTTTTCTTGCCCAAGATGCCAGACTGTTTTATAGTATTCCTCTCTTTGCACCCTGGGGTCCCCCAGTGACTGGTCAGAATCACAGGCAGAGTAGTCTGTGAGACTTTTTTTTTTTTGGTCGTGGGGCTTTAACTCTGGGCCTGGGCGCTGTCCCTCAGCTCTTCAGCTCAAGGCTAGCACTCTACCACTTGAGCCACAGCGCCACTTCTGGTTTTCTAATGGTTAATTGGAGATAAGAGTCTCACAGACTTTTCTGCCCAGGCTGGCTTTGAACCGCGATCCTCAGATCTCAGTTTACTCAGTAGCTAGGATTACAGGTGAGCCACCGGCGCCCGGCTTTGTTTTTTTTGTTGTTTTTTGTTTTTGAGTGCTGTATATAGTTTTTTTTTTTTTTTTTTTTTTTTTTTTTTGTCGGTCGTGGGGCTTGAACTCTGGGCCTGGGCGTTGTCCCTCAGCTCTTCAACTCAAGGTGAGCGCTCTACCACTTGAGCTACAGCGCCACTTCCTGTTTTTTGTTTTTATTTATCTTTTTTTTTTTTTTTTTGTCGGTCCTGGGGCTTGAACTCTGGGCCTGGGCGCTGTCCTTCAGCTCTTCAGCTCAAGGCGAGCGCTCTACCACTTGAGCTACAGCGCCACTTCCGGTTTTCTGATGGTTTATTGGAGATAGGAGTCTCACAATCTCTCCTGCCCGGGCTGGCTTTGAACCGCGATCCTCAGATCTCAGCCTCCTGAGTAGCTAGGATTACAGGCGTGAGCCAACAGTGCCCGGCCGGCGCCCGGCCTTGTGAGACTCTTATTTCCATCTAACCACCAAAAAGCCAGAAGTAGAACTGTAGCTCAAGTGGTAGAACGCCAGCCTTGAGTAAAAAGGTCAGGGACAGTGCCCAGGCCCTGACTTTGTGCCCCAGGACTAGCACACACGTGCATATGCACACACATGAATTGGTACAGGCCACTTCTACCCTGGGTGTGCTTTGGGGTGCTGTTCCCGCTTAGCTCTGGGCCCCTCCCTGCTGGCCACGTCTTTGGTGGTGGGGGAGGGGCCCTGTGTCTCAATCTCCATCAAATCAGGTCAGAAAGATGGCACCCATCACCTTGCCACAGCCAGAGACGCAAAGGCGGCTCCGGCGCGGACCCCACCACCCCGGCCCAGCAGCCCGCGCTCTCCAGTCAAGATGAAAACTCACATTTCATTTTTATATGCGGCGCCTAATCCAATAATGATTTCATGTTGCAAACAGCAATGATCTCTCAGCATAGTTAATCAGAAGAGACTTAATGCTGTCACTATTTATTAACCTCTGTTGAAAAGCAAGAAGTTCCCCCTAATCTGTGATTGTTGGTCTTGTCAGGCCCCGCGGAGTGAGAAAATAGTTCTGGCATTCATTAACGCTGTGAGCACCACGATGACAATGGGAGCCCCGTGGTATTTGGTGCATGAAATCTTGGCTGCGTTCTACAGGGACTGGGGGGGCCTGGCAGGGAGGGGGACCCCACTCCCAAAACACGCCTCCTCTGCCAGCTTCTTCTTCAAGAGAGAACCAGTCCTGAGAATTGGGAAGGAGGCAGAAGGTGGGGTGCAAGGGAAGGGCCAGACCTCTCCCCAGGGGATGGCATCCTCAGTTCTGCGGCTTTGAACTTGTTCTCAGATGTCTGTGCAGCCCCCCTGCCCTGGGCCAGTGACCCCAGCTTGTTCTTCACTTCAAAAATGGGGGAGGGGTCCCCCATGTCCTCTTAAAACAAAACGGCGAGGCTGGACGCTGGTGGATCACGCCTGTAATCCTAGCTATCAGGGGCTGAGATAGGAGGTTCAAGGTTTGAAGCCTTCCCGGGCAGGGAAGTCTGTGAGACTCTGATCTCCAGTGAACCACCAAAAAGCATGGCTGAAGTGATGGAGCGCTAGCCAGCCTGGAGCACAGAAGCTGGGGACAGCGCCCAGGCTCTGGGTTCAAGCCCCAGGATGGCACAGATGTGCACGTGTGTGCCACACACACACACACACACACACACACACACACACACACACACACACTACAGGCATGCCAGCTTGGGGCAGGTGAGGAGATGCCAGCTGTGTGCCCAGCTCTTCTGCTCAGACATGTGGGCCACTGTTGAGTGCGTACTATCATGGATTCCTCTGGCTAGGACTCGGGGTGTGGACCCCTCCTCCCAGTGGCTGGGGTGCCTTGCACGGGCCACACTTGGTAGTCAAGTAGTACTGCCCCCCGGGAAGGGCCCCCTCCCCGTGCCCTGGGTCAGTCTCGAACTCTAGGACGAGCCTTCCCCACTGTGCAACTCCTAATGGGAAATTCACCTTTGGCAAAACCGGTTTCCAGTTGCAGAGTCTCAGAAGCGCGGCCTCTACCCCGGGGCCCCAAGGAACCCGCAGACAAGCTTCTTGGGCAGGCCCTGTGAGCTCTTCAGTCCCCCAAGAAGATTCTCGGAGGTAACCCAGAGGGAAAGTTTGGGGGGTGGGGTGACTGCCCCCAGGGGTCGGCATCCTGCGCACAGAGGTGGCAGGTGCTGCTAATAGTGTAGGAAGAATGAAGCCGTCTGGGTGGGTGGGTTTTATGCTCTGTTTGGTAATAAAGGCTGCTGCAGAGAGGAATTTTAAATTTCAGTGTTCTCATTTGCCTGTTATTGCAAAGGAGCCGAGCCTGCCTTTGACTGGTAGAAGCTTCTGGAATTAATGAAGCGGCCTCTGATCGGGCAGAAATCAATGCCGCCTGCATTAATTGCCCGACGCAGAAACCTTTCGTTTTATTTCTGGCTTGGAGAGCCATGGCCTAAGAAATCTCTCTTAAGCAGTGTTCTGGGGCTGGGCTGTGTCTTTAATCCATCCGGGCGTGGGGAGGATGGGCTTCCTCCTCGTGGAGGTGGGGCCTAGAGAGCTGGGGGGGCTGGGGGGAGGGCCTGATGCACCCACACAAGGCTAGGCCAGCCCTGTCGGCGGCTGCACTCTATCTGCCATCTCTGTAGGCGCCAATCAGCCTTACCGAGCCAGTGCCCTTGCGGCCCCTGGCCTCCCCTGCAATCCATACCCTGGGGTGTGTGGCTACCTACTCGGTCCTCAAGCACTGGGGCCCTGCCTGGGGTCATCCCAACTTCAGTGCTCAGCCCTCTGTTGCCTCCCTCCCCAGGGCATGTGAGCTTTGAGCTGCATTCTGAGGAACAGATAGGTAGAAAGGGAGAGAGGGAGAGAGGAAGGGAGGGAGGGAGGAAGGGAGGGAGGGAAGAAAGGAGGACAGAAGGGAAGGAAGGAGGGAGGGAGGGAAGAAAGGAAGGAAGGGAGGGAGGGAAGGAAGTAAAGAGGAAGGGAAGGAGGGTGGTAGAGAAGGAAGGAGGGAGGGAAGGAGGGAGGGAGGGAAGCTAGGAAGGCAGGCAGGCAGGCAGGCTGGCTGGGCCACTCCAGGGAGAGGGGTATTAGGAACAAAGACCCTGGGGCACAAAGGTGCTGGCTGGGGGCAGAGGAGAGCCCAGAGCAGGCTGGTGGTGGTGGTGGGGTTCTGGTGGGGGGGCGGGGTGAAGAGTCAGCCCCATCGCTCCTGCAGATTTCCCATGTACCCCCACTGGTACCTGCGACCTCTCACCTGCTCTCTGCTTCCCCGTGTCAGCTTTTCCCAGAGGTCTTGTAAGGGGACCAGTTCAGCACTGTCTGCTGGATCGTGCTGCTCTCACCGGCTGCGGTTATCTGAGGGTCCTGCACGTTGTCACGCATGGACCCTCTGCTCCTCTTCATCATTGAGCAGTCTCCTCCCCTCCCCCATGCGACGCCATTAATGCACCCTCTAGATAACTGGCCTCTCATCGTCTCTCACTTCTGACGCTTGTCAGCTGAGCCGTCAGCGGTGTCACGTGGGTCTGCAAACGGGTCTGCATGTGAACAGGCGTTTTTCTGTGGTTAGTCCTGGGGCCTACAGTTGCTGAGCCATTTGGTGCGCACTTTAGTTTCCAAAAAATCCTCCTGGCCGAGCCATGCTGCATTCCAGTTGCTCCTTGAGTTTACCAACACTTGCTTTTATCAGGTTTTGGGTTTTGTGGTGGTTGTTGTTCTTTGTTGCTTTTTCAGTCGTGGCCATTTGGTAGGTGTACAAACAAGCATCCTGCGGTGGCTGTCACCACTAATGCCACCGCTCCTTTCTTTGGAATGAAGAAATGCTACCTGCAGGCCTGTTTCGGTTGACATGCCTGTTCACATAGTTTGCCTGGTTTTTCTTGGGTTGTTTGCTTGGGGTTGAATTCTGAGTGTTCATTATATAATCTAGAGAGCAGATTATGTAACTCTGGCAAATCTTTTCTCCCAGTCTGGTTTTGAGCTCTACCCAGCTTCTCCCTTCCCCCTGCCCCGTGCCCCACGCCCCAGCCCTGTCCCACTTCTTTCCCTTCCTTTGTGCATGCTGTGTCCTCAGTCTGTAATGCTCTTCCCCCTGCCTCCAAATCACAGAGCTCTGCTGGGCTCTCTTGTGAGCACAGCTCTGCTGTGGCATTTCTGCTGGAGTCTGGTCTGTCTCAAAATCTTTCACCCGGTGTTTGCGGCAAGGGTTTGAGAGCTCTTTTATCATTTGCACTGTGACTGCAGTTGTAATGCCGTTTGTGAGACAGGTTTTCCTCCTGCTTTAGATTGACTTGGCTTCTTTTCTTTTGTACTGGGGCTTGAACTCAGGGCCTGAGCGCTGTCTTCGAGTTTTTTGTACTCAAGTCTCGCGCTCTATCACTTGAGCCACAGCGCCACTTCTGGCGGTTAATTGGACATAAGAGTCTCACAGACTTTCCTGCCTGGTCTGGCTTTAAAAATCTGTGATCCTGGGCTGGGAAGGTGGCTCAGTGGTAGAGCGCTTGCCTTGCATGCCTGAGGCCCTGGGTTCGATTCCTCAGCACCACATAAGCAAAAAGAAAAAAGCCGGAAGTGGCACTGTGGCTCAAGTGGTAGAGCACTCGCCTTGAGCTGAAGAGCTGAGGGACAGCGCCTAGGCCCAGAGTTCAGGCCCACGACCGGACCCCCCCCCAAAAAAAAAATCTGTGATCCTAAGCCAGGCGCTGGTGGCTTACACCTGTAATCCTAGCTACTCAGGAGGCTGAGATCTGAGGATCACGGTTCAAAGCCCATGAGACTCTTACCTCCAATAAACCACTAGAAAATTGGAAGTGGTGCTGTGGCTCAAGTGGTAGAGCGCTTGCCTTGAGCTGAAGAGCTGAGGGACAGCGCCCAAGCCCAGAATTCAAGCCCCACTACCGACCAAAAGAAAACAAAAAACAAAAAACAAACAGAAAACCAAAAAATCTGTGATCCTCAGATCTTGGCCTCCTGAGTAGCTCGGATTATAGACATGAACCACTGACACCTGGCTTGGTTTCTTTATTCAGCTTTGGTTTTCGTTCCAATCGCCTCTGTTCCCTCTGCACTGGGGAATGGGCCTGGATGGCACTGAGTGTGCAGATGCCTCGGGAGAGGCCATGACTTCTGGTGTCCATCCTTGTGTCCATGGATGTGATATGCCAGCCTGCCTGCCACGACTCCTCCCTTGCATCCATGGATGTGGTATACCAGTCTGCCTGCCACGGCTCCTCCCTTGCGTCCATGGACGTGGTATGCCGGCCTGCCTGCCGGGCTCCTCCACGGCTGCTCCTGGCCTTGTGCTCGCCGCTGAAGCACTGCTCCAAGGGAACTTTGTTCTCCCAGGGCTGCAGGACTGGGCTCTTGTGCCCCCAGCCAGCCCTCGCTCTTCTTGGCACCATTGTGGGCAGGGGCCAGGTCTGCCTATTCACAGATGTACACGTAGTAGGTTTCAGTGAAGATTTGTGAATGAATGAATGAAGAGTGCATATCTCTGTCTGGATCTGGCTGTTGTCATCCACACTCAGGGTGCCCCATGAACCTCGTTTACGGTGGAGAAGCCGAGGCCCTATCTGCGGGCCCTGGAGTAGCCTCGTTCCTGCTGACATGCGTGCAGTACCCACATCCCCCACTCCAAGCTCACGGTGGGGGGGGTGGTGGAGAGGTTTTATTTTAATCCATGTCTACAGAGAACTTTTACACAGTGATCGTAATAGAGAGGCTTAACTTATTTGGGGAAAACAGTGTTGACTTCCCGGTGTCAGACAGAGGATTAGGAAGCGCTGGCTGAGTCCTGAGTAAACTGGGCCTGCGCACAACCATCGAGAGTGAGGCCGGAACTTGACAGGTGCTGCAGACAAAGTGACCGAGTTAGAACTCTCTCTCTTGCTTCCCTTTGCCCCTTCCCTCCCCCCTTCCCCCTCTTCCCTCTCTGAGGGGTTGGGGAGCCAGCAGCTTGGGGGTGTTATGGTGTAGACACTGCTCAGATGGACTGGAGATCCCATGTGGCGTTTGGCTCCTCTGTGGATCTCCAGGCCTGGTGTGAATTAAATCCCTAAGGAAGGCTGCAGAAAGAACTCACTGGGAAGCTGACATGGTGCGGCTACTGCGGGGGTGCCTGAGAAAGCGGGGGTGGGGTGAGGTGAGGGGCAGAGGCACACACGTGTGGCTGTGTGGTGAGTGATTGCATGCGGGGCCTGGACGCGTGGATGGGGAGGGTCGCGTCTAATTCAGAGCAGGATGCAAAGGACCCCACCACACTGTGCACATCAGCAATGGACAACGGCGACTGTTCATTTCTGGAATCTTCTCTCACCATTGGGATTGTGGGGCTTCTGTGGATGGGGGTGGGGGCTTGAACTTGGAGCCTGGGCACTGTCCCTGAGCGAGCGCTCTACCACTTGAGCACAGTTCCAGTTCTGTTTTTTTTGGTGGTTCATCGGAGATGAGTCTCGTGGACTTTTCTGTGCTAGGCTGGCTTTGAACCGTGATCCTCAGACCTCAGCCTCCAGAATAGATGTAAACTCATTTTGCTTGAAACATCGCCCCCAAACCTCTGCTCTCTTGGCTCTTCTATTTAGGGGTGAGTCGCACTTGCTGTGTAGATCAGGTATGGACTTGAGTCCCAGCTCAGAGCTCTGTGCACCCCGTTTTGCATTCACTGAACACGATCACAGAGCTCTACCCGAGAGCCCCGTGGCTGTAAACAGGATGCACGCTTCACGTCCCCCCTCACACCCCACCCAGATCTCCCTCCTGGAGGCCCAGGAGGCTACCAGCACTTTCTAGAACAAGCCCGGGATGAGCTGTTTTCATTTCTTGCAAGGATGTTTTTATAGAAGAAAATCGAGTCCTGCACGTGGCATCTATGCAGGCCCTCCGCAGGTGGGGGGAATTAATCAGGCCAGAAAGTGGGAGGGGGGAGGAGAAGGGCATTTTATCAAACTGCTGTGCCCGGGAGCCCCGAGATGAAAAGACCCCCCCAGGCAGAGGGGTCAGATGTTTCTTTTGTTGTTATGGAAAGCCGTGCGGATAATTAATGCTGCTGAAAGAAGATTGCTCCTTGGCGTCGGCTGGGCGCCCCCCGCCCCGCCGCCCCCCCACCCCAGTCTGGGATCTTATGGGAAGAAACAAATCAGGGGAAAGACTTAGGCACCCGGAGCCCCTGCCAGTTCCTCCCCGTAATAAATAATGTTTGTCTGGGACACAGCCTCAGACGGCCGGGCGGGACCCCGGCTGCAGACACGCATCTGGGGGTCCAGGCCTGCGGCCGCCATGACAAAGGAGGAAGGGGGGCTCCCAGACCCAACCGCCCTCCCTCCCTGAGCTGCGGCTTCAAAAAAATACAATTTTCTTGGTTATTATCAAGGTGGAGTTATTGTTGAGGGGGGTTGCTGTTTCATAAGCCAGGTAATGAGTACATTTCTTTGTGGATGGTGTACCCCCCACCCCGTCTTTTCCCTCTCCCCATCCCCCTCCGTCCCCGCCCTTCATGAAGCTTGCGTGCCCCCTGCCCCCCCAGGCTGTGGCTCTTAAAGGAGGAGTATTAGGGGAGGAAAGTCCTAAGAGGTCTTTGACATCTGCCTGTTGTTTGCAGATCTTCCTCCTTAGAAGGAGTCCTGGCTAGACTGCTGGGGGGTGGGGAGGGAGGCTGCAGGAAGGAACAGTTGTACCCCCAGAATTCTCAATGTCCCCCTGGTGCTTCCTCTACTGAGTGTCAGATAGTCTGGCAGTGTGAGGTTCTGTGATCTTCCCCAGGGGTGGCCCTAGGCCCGCAGTGTGGATCAGGAAACTGAGGCTGGCAGAGAGGAACTCACGGGGACGGGGAGCTCTGCAGTCTGGCCCCAAGACTGATGGCTATTTTTTTTGTCGGTCCTGGGTCTTGAACTCTGGACCTGGGCGTTGTCCCTCCACTCTTCAGCTCAAGGCTAGTGCTCTACCACTTGAACCACAACACCACTTCTGGCTTTTTCTGCTTATGTCGGGCTGAGGAATGGAACCCAGTGCCCTATGCATGTGAGGCAAGCTCTCTACCACTGAGCCACCTTCCAAGCTGATGGCTTTCAGAAGAAGAAGGAGAAGGAGGAGGAGAAGAAGAGGAAGAGGAGGCTGGGAAGGTGGCTCAGTGGTAGAGTGCTTGCCTTGCATATATGAGGCCCTGAGTTTGATTCCTAAGTTCCACATAAGCAGAAAAAGCTAAAAGTGCACTGTGCTCAAGTGGTAGAATGCTCGCCTTGAGCTGAAGAGCGGAGGGGCAGCGCCCAGGCCCAGAGTTCAGACCTACGACTGACAAAAAAGAAAGAAAGAAAGAAAAGAAAAAGAAAAAAAAGGAAGAAATTGAGATGAAGCTCACACCTCATAGACTTAACCATGGGAGGGGCTGGGCAGGCAGCATTTTTATAATCCCAGCTGTTTGGGAGGCCCAGATTGGGAGGATTCACGCCCAAGGCCAGCCCTGGCAGCAAACACAAGATGCTATCTGAAAAGTAAAGCTACAGAGGGCCAAGGCTGCGGCTCTGGGGGGAAACATCAGCCTAGCAAGTGTAAGGTCCCCAGTTCAAACCACAATACACCCTGTACCCCAGAAAGAAAACAGACTGACCATTCCTGAGAGAGCAGTGCGGTGATGTGCGGGACAGCTGGTGTTGCAGTCTTCACTTGTTGCTGGCTCCAGAATCTGTTCCTTTCCTTCTCGTTGCGTTTCCCTAAGGAAGAATTTAACTATCACCTTGCCCCCGCCCCCCCTCTTCTATCACACTGCCCCACCCCGCATGCCTTGGGGGACCAGCAGTGTGTGCCCGTCTGGCCTGACCTGACCTAGGCTGCACATTTCCCCTGCCCACAGCTGTGCCCCTTTGGGGTCTGGCAACTCTCACTGAGCGCCATGTTTGTGAGGCTGGAGAGCCGCACCTCCCTTCTTTTCATGGCTGAATAATATTCCACAGCAGGCATGGGCCTCTGGATCCTGCCGCCTGTGACTGGCTTCTGGCTGTGGAGAGGGGCGCCTGTGGGCCTGCAGGTACCTGGAACTGGTTTGGACCAGTTTGCAGAGACTGCACACTGTTAAGGCCTGACAGTCACGTGGTGGGCGAGGGGGCTGTCCAAGGCGCCAGCTCGTGCTGCTAGGAAGCGATGGGAGCCCTGGCTGGCTTTTTTCTTTTCTTTTTTGCCAGTCCTGGGGCTTGAACTCAGAGCCTGGGTGCTGTCCCTGAGCCTCTGTGCTCAGGCGAGCGCTCGCTCTACCACTTGAGCCTCAGCGCCTCTTGTTTTTCTGAGTAGTTTATTGGAGATGAGAAGCTCATGGACTTTCCTGCCGCTGCTGGCCTCGAACTGTGACCTCAGCTCTCAGCCTCTTGAGTAGCTAAGGTAGCAGGTGTGAGCCACCAGCGCTTGGCCTGGCTTTTTTCTTTTTTTTTTTTTTTTGGGGGTCCGGTTGTAGGGCCTGAACTCTGGGCCTGGGCGCTGTTCCTCAGCTCTTCAGCTCAAGGCTAGCGCTCTACCACTTGAGCCACAGCGCCACTTCCGGCTTTTTTCCTCTTGCTTATGTGGTGCTGAGGAATGGAACCCAGGGCCTCAGGCATGCAAGGCAAGCGTTCTACCACTGAGCCACCTTCCCAGCCCCCAGTCCTGGGCCTTGAACTCAAAGCCTGGGTGCTGTCCCTGAGCTTTTTCACTCAAGGTTGGCGCTCTACTCCTTGAGCCACCGCTCCACTTCTGGCTTTTTGGTGATTCATTGGCAATAAGGGTCTCACAGACATCTCAAACCAGGTGGCCTTGAACTGTGATCCTCAGACTTCAGCCTCCTCAGTCGCTGGGATTACAGGCGTGAGCATGGCCCCCAGCACGGCCTTCCTTCTTGTAGATGGCAAAATGATTTGTGGCCCGCTGTCTTCAGGGCGGCACACCGTGTTGGCCCGAGTTGCCCCATGCTCAGCGGGAGGAGATGGGGATGTGGGGACAGATGGAGACAAGGGCGGGAATAATGGGACATTTTTCTGCCTCCTGGTCCTGGGGTGGGCTGTGTGGCCCGGGGTGGCTGCGATGCTGTCTGCAGCGGGGCTCTGGTTCTGCCCCTGGCCTTGGCGCCCTTCCTTGCGCTGGCGCTTTAAGGTGGAGAAGCCTCCGATATTGTCCTCCCTCCCTGTGGGCATTTCAAACAGGATGATGTCGCTAAGAACAGCCCCTCCTGCCCTGAGACTGCCGCCTATCATCTTCACTTCTGCCATAGGCAGACAGATGCAGGTTCAAACCCAGCTCTGTCCTGAACTCCTTGTGGGGCCTTGGTCAGTGTTAGTGGCCGGGAGGCCTGTGGGGTGATGCTGGACCCGGCCCCCGTGTGCCAGTGGTGAATGTGTGTGACACTTCTGGTAACTCCTCTCTCCGTCAAGTCTGTCCTGGCTTGCTTTGCCCTTGCTCTGGACAGAGAGGTGGTAGAGCTGGGGATACGAGTGGATGAAGCTGGGCTGTGCTGGGGGCAGACGGACACCAGCCTCGCCTTCTCCTCAGTGCCTTGCCCTGCACTGGAAATCCCCTTCTCTGTCTGGTACAGTTCCCTCTAGCAAATGGGAGTGCGGGGCTGGGCTGGGGCCCCGGCGCGGAGAGCCCCTCGCGCGTAGAAAGGTAGAAATGTGCATCTTAAGGCAATTCCACTTGAATCGGCAGCTCTGGTGACCTAGATGAATATCAAGGTCTCAGCACAGCAGCTCACGCCTGTAATCCCAGATGCGAAGGAGGCTGAGATCTGAGGATCCCAGTCCAAAACAGTGGGCAGATAAATCTGAGAGATTCTTCTCTCCATTGAAGCAGCAAGAAGCCCGAAGCTGGGGTGTGGCTCAAATGGTAGGGCATGAGGCCTTGAGTTCAAACCTCAGTACCTGTGCACACATGCACACGAAAGGGTCCCAGTGGGGGAGGGGGAGAGGGGGCAGTGCCTGGCCAGGTTTCACGGATTTCTGTCCTGTTCTGCACCAAGGAGAGGCCGGCACACGCCACTGAAGAAAATGGACACGTTTACACACGCGTGCACATCCTGGCGTCTCTGCAGCCAGCGCGAGCCTTGTAAAGCAAGGTACAATGGTCTAAAATATCATCTGGATTCAATCCATCTATCTAGTGTTCCGTCTAATTACTGTATTAGAAGAGTCTGCAGACCGTGTATTGAACATTATAAATGGAAATAAAATGATTCTGGTAATGGCTTAATAAAGGTGAGCTTGCTCTGTCTGTATCCATGGACTGTGGCCAGATTGATTTGTCAGGAAAGGAAGAAAGAAAGAAAGGAAGAAAGAAGAAGAAAAAGGAAGAAAGAAACAGCCGCCTGTCGCCACACTTCGGGGACTGTCTGCATAGAAGCAGTTATTCGTTCCTTTTATTAACAGCAAACTCTGCAAAAGGGCTAGAAAAACTGACAGCAGCCGTTTCATATTTTATAAAGCCGCTCCCGGCTGGTGGTTTGTCAGCTGGGATAAATCAAGGAGCACCCGGATCTCCTGGTGAGTTTGGAGCGAGGCCTGCATTGGTGGCGGATGACTGCAGTCTCCTCCGTCCGTGATGAACCCTCTGTGCCTGGGGAGGATCTGTGGTCCAGGCAGGGAGGCCACGCCCTGGGGCACATCAGTCATTGGGGCTGTCCAATCAGGAGAGAGAGGGGCCCTTGGTGCATCACGCCCCTTTTTCCCCAGTGCCTAGTTTTCTTCACAATCCCTGGAGCTTTCTGGAGAGATCATACCAACCTCTTGAGACTTGATGCAGCCCTGCCTGAAGGCCCCACTGGCTCTGCGGCCGCCACCCAGTGACCGGAAGACGACATGAACTCCACCGTACACCCAGCCTTCTCCCAAGGAACCCTGATGAAGGCGGGCGCGGCATGGGTCCCGCCCAAACTCCTGATTTCTTGCTCCAGTTGGACCAAGGTAAGTGTCGGAGGTTAAATTCCAGAGCACCCAGAAATGCCCTCCCCCCCCAGCCGTGGTACCCACACCGGGCGTCATCCGTGTTGTCATGGTTACCAGGGCCCAGGACCCCAGAGACGGGAGCGCAGAATTAATGGTGGTCCCCAGTAAAGGATTCCTGTCTCGGCGAGGTTGATGGATTGCATTGATGGGCCATTTGTCATACTGTAATTGTTCTGGCAAATGTAATACCCACTCGTATAAACATTGTGCCGCCGTGCTAATAAAACCCCAAATAGGAAGAGAAAGGATGACACAGTGTTGCGCTCACTTAAAGAGACAATGCCTCCCCTCGCCTCGGAGCTCGCTGCTGCTTCTGGAAGCTTCGGTGTCTAGGGTCTTCTGCACAGATGTGCACAGGCACTAAGCTGCCGGGGCTGTGCATGCCCCGGATGCCTCAGTTTCCCATGGTTCCTCTTCTCCAGAGCAGCCATTGAGCAGCTCTCTGAGTTGCTCGGCGGGGTCTCTCTGGCCCAGTGGGCTCTGCGAGGTCTGGCCACTGCCTCCGGGAAGCCTGCCCAGACCAGCTGGCTGAGCCTGCGGCACGCTAGCTCCCTACCCTTGTTGGATTGGGGTCCCCAAAAGCCAGGCCTGGGCCCTTTGTGAATGCACGGTGAGCGGCTGCCTCGTTGACTCCCTGAGAGGCTGCCCACCCGCCCCTGGGGGCCCTGGACGCTTCGAGCCTCTGTTTTCCTGCCACCCTCCAGCCTTCTCCGTCCTTCCACAGTGAGGAGACCCCCTGCGGCCCCCCACGCACAGGCCACGCCTCTCAGCTCCTGGGGCCTCCCACTGCGGGTGCGCTGCACCCCCTGGGGCTGGTGCCTGTCTCTCTGCTCGGCCAGAGTGCCTTACTCCCCCCCCCCCCCCCCGCCCGGTCCACCCGGAGCTTCATCCTCTTGAAGTCCCCGCATGCCTGGGCCTGGCTGGATGAGTGACTGAATGAATGGCTGTGTGTGTGTGAATGAATGATTCTGTGCCCCACGCTCAGCTCCACCACTTGTGCGGGCCCGTCCCAAGCCAGCGTGGGTGAGGCGGCAGTCAGGGTCGCGGAGGCTGGCGGGGTGCGGGTGGGGGGCAGTGTCAGGCCCTCTCCTGTGCCGTCCGCCCCGGGCTCGGGTCTAGCTCTCCTGAGCAGCCACGGTCTCCCGTTTTGGCCTGAGGAGCCTCACACCGCCATCGTCCTCCCTGTGCTCCCACACAGCGCGGACCCCAGTGTCTGCCACCACACCCCTTTCTTGGAGGGTTATGTACCCCCCCAGAAAGTGCTGTCCCGGCATTCTCAGGCGGTGCCGAGCATCTGTTTTTAGCACCAGGTGGCGTGTGGCACACTCTGGACTTGAACCGTGCTCCTGGAGAGGCGGTTTATCGCAATGAGAGAAGTTCTAGCCAGTCTGGGGGACGCCTTTGGCACTCAATGGTGCAGTGTGGCCTTTTGGATACCTGAGGCCAGGGAAAGGAACAGCCTACATCCGTCCTTGTATAGGAATTGCTGTCAAACCCTCCAGACACTGGGGAAGGCTGGTGGGGCCCCCCTGGCCGGTTCCAGTGGCTCGGTCCCTGTGCGTCTCTGGGACCTGTGCATGCAGTAGGTGCTCAATTCTCCCTTCATTGCTGAGAGCCGAGTAGCAAGGCAGGAATGTTGACTTTTGCACCCTCCCTTGCCTTCCCTCCCTCCCTGTCTTCTCTTCCTCTCTCCTTCCCTCCCTCTCACCCTTCCTCCCTCCTTTCTTCCCTTCTTCCCTTCTTTCCTTCCTTTCTTCCTCTGTGTGTGTGCCAGTCCTCGGGCTTGAACTCAGGGCCTAGGCTCTGTCCCTGCAGTTTGGGGCTCAAGGCTAGTGCTCTACCATTTGAGCCACAGCTTCCCTTCTGGCTTTTTGGTGGTTCGTTGGAGGTAAGCGTCTCATGGATGTTGCTACCCAGGCTGGCCTCCAACCTCGCTCCTCAGATCGCAGCCTCCTGAGTAGCTCGAATTACAGGCGTGAGCCACCAGCGCCCAGCCGTTGCTTGGACTTTTCAGAACAAGCATATATTCACCTTGTGGTTTTTAAAAAGTCTTCCTCCCAAAACAAAAGGATTAAAAAAAATCACGCCTTGGACTTGCACGGCTCAGTGTGCACCGTGCACTGGGGAGGCACGGGAGAGGTGCACCGTCCGCTGGGGAGGTGCAGGGGAGGCGCACCGTCCCGCTGGGGAGGCGCAGGGGAGGCGCACCGTCCCGCTGGGGAGGCGCAGGGGAGGCGCACCGTCCCGCTGGGGAGGTGCAGGGGAGGCGCACCGTCCGCTGGGGAGGCGCACCATCCCGCCGTCCCACTGGGGCCGTGCAGGGCCCGGGAGGCTGGCATTTCCTGGTCGGTGCAGCCAGGCATGGCTGACTCCGGTCTTGGGAACAAAGCGGGCGTCTGCTCGTTTGTCTTGCTTTGCGTTTCCCCTGGGCAGGGGGCGTGCACAGGCAGGCACAGAGATGTGTTTCTGAAAGCTCCTGTTGTGCTTCTGCCCCAGCAGGAGGCAGAGAGCTGGCGACCACTTGACTTTTGTGGAGCTGAACGTTCCTGTGTGACTTCCTCCTTCTCCTTCAGCTTTGAGATCCTTCCAGAACTGCCCAAGCACTGGAAAAAGGGTGTGGGACCCAATGACGAGGGGTCCCTGTCAAGTGGTTTCTGTTCTGTTTTGAGCCATTTATTTATTTTTGTGGCACTCCTGGGGCCTGGGCACTGTCCCTAAGCTTTTGCTCACAGCCAGTGTTCTACCACTTGATCCACAGCACCACTTCTGGCTTTGTTTTGTGATGAATTCAAGATAAGAGTCTCACAGATGTTTCTGCCCAGGCTGACTTCGAACTGCGATCCGCACATCTCAGCATCCTGAGTAGCCAGGATGACAGGCGTGAGCCACCGGTGCCGGCTCTGTCTTCAGCCATTTAAAGACAGCTCCCCGCCCACCCTGCTGATTCCTGAAGCCTTTGAATTTGTATAATTGTATCTCCAACATTTGTCAAAAGTTTCAACTGACCCGTTTCAGGGGCGGGGTGGGGGGGGAGGGATAAAAGATAAACAGGCTTCGTTGTCTGGAGTCATATGTAATTTTTATCTCTTGACCTTTCCGTGTGAGGCAGCAGTAAAATGAAGAGGCATTGCCGTTACTTAACATTCTGGCTGTACTAACGGGTTTCTGCCTGAGACCCGGGGTTTTAAATTGGCTAATGCAGAATCCTTGCCGAGCTAATAATAATTCAGATTATTCCTGTCAGCTATTCCGGTTTCATGGGTAATTTAGTAGTTGAATAAATTTTTTTTTAAAAAAAAAAGAAAAAAAATGCATTCGTTCCCCCGCGCCGTTATGAATCAGGAGAAGGTTTGCCATTGACAGCCGTAACTGTAAGAAGATTTAAATTGCTACTGAAAAGGATTTGAGTGAAGGTAATGTTTTATAATGTTCTCAGCCATATGCACTACTTTCAGGCCTCATCAGTTTTACATTGATTCCTAGTGAAGTGTTTAATTGCATCATGAATGCAATATAATTCAGTTCTTTCTGCTAATACGATATATACCTCAGAGTGATCTGCAGCACCCGCCGAGAATTCGCGCTCACTTCTGGATCTGGGAGGGCAGTGAGCATTGGGCACCCGCTGTATGCGCATGGGGCTGGGCATAGCGGGCATCTGGGGGCCGGGAGGGTGGCGTCTGCCTGTCACCCGGACCCAGTGCCCAGGGCCAGCCACAGAGGGGGTCTGGTCTCACCCACCAGCCATGCTCTGAGGGCAGAGATCTGCCCCCCTCTGCCCGCCAGATGGTGGGGAAGCTGCCCATCGCCAGCCTGGCAAGCCTGTCCTGCGGCCATTTCTAAATGGTTATTATGGCCGGGGTGCCAGTGGGGTTCATGCTGGTCATGCTAGTCACTCAGGAGCTAAGATCTGAGGATCGCAGTTCACAGCCAGCTGGGGCAGACAAATCTGAGACCGAACCTGCAGTGAACCAGCAAAGAGCCAGAAGTGGCATCTTAGTTCAAGTGGTTGCGTGCCAGCCTTGAGCAGATAAACGTGAGTGCCCAGGCCCATGAGTTCAAGTCCCTGTACTGGCAATAACTAAGTGGCTCCCTCGGGCGGGCTCTCTGCCACCACTTAGTTGTCCTGTGGATGTGGGCCCATCCCTCTGCGTGCTGTGGCTTGGGGAGCACCAGTGGTGGCATTCGCCTGAGTTACGTTTGTCAGCTTTGATGGACAGCTCGAGGGGTCTGGCCCTGAGGTCAGCGGAGAGCTCACCCCCGCTGGAGCGGGGCCTCGTCTCCATGTGGGGACCACAGAGCATGTCCTCGGAAGGGGCAGCGCCCCCCGACTCCATCCACCTCCCCCCACCCCAGACCAAAATTGTCCTCACTTCCCATTTCCCCCGGAAGGCTGGCGCCCGGATTTGTGTGCCAGATGACTTGTTTTTAAAGGCAAATTCAAACATATACAGCATACAGCCAAACTAAATACAGTCCGTCTGTGGCTCCGCCCGCCAGCCCACCTGCTCCCGAGCGCGCCAGGCCTGCTGCCGAAGCAAAAACCATCGCTTTCAGCCGACAAACCCACGCACTTAGCGCGGCGAGCTCTGAGCCTTGCCAGGCTGGGGCAGCCCGGCGGCAGCGGCACGCGCGGCAGCGGCACGCGGCACGTGGCCCTCGGGGATGTGCTGTCCTGGGCTGGGCAGGTCGGCTCACCCGCTGTTTCCTGACGTGTAGAGGGCACCATCTCCAAACAGAGCGGAAGCCAGAGCTACCGTGGAGCCTCACACACAGGGCTTGTAAAGGGGGGAAACTGAGGCAGGTGGGGAGGGTGGGGCAGCTCTTCCTGCCATCCCAGCTACCAGGGGGCTGGAAGTGGGCGGAGTGACCAGAAGGCTTATGATCCAGGATTCTATTTGAAAGAATAGACTAAAGCAAAGGGAGGCAAGAGATGTGGCTCAGTGGTAGAGCGCCTGCCTAGCAAGCAAAAAGCCCTGAGTTTGAATCCCAGTGGGGGGTGGGGGGAGGGGGAGGGGGGGCCAAGGGTGGATGGTGAGAAAGTGAACTTACCTTTTGGCCTTCACCGCGTTTTTCACTTGTAATTCATCGCTGAGGCGGAGGCATGATGGAGAGCTCCAGGTCAGCCTGGGCTACACTGGGGTCTCCAAACAAAACAAGGAACGGAGGGAGAGGGGGAGGCAGGTCACTGAGGTTCCAGAGGCCCCACTCTCGGGGTCTGCAGCCCACGAGCTGAGGGGGGCAGGCTAGCTCGCCGCGCGGGCTGCTGACCAGGCTGTGTGTCTCGGTGCCTCGGCCAGTGTCTGTTGACCAGCGGCGTAACAGACGCCCAGGCTGGTGCGGGGCAGGAATTTGCTTGTGCCTGCAGGGCCCCATCTCCCCGTGCTGGGGCCTCACCTCTGTCCAGAATGTCCCCTTGTTAAAAGGGCAGCTGTCATTCCAGGCTAGGGATACCCCAATGGCCCCTATAGGGACCCCAGCTCCAATCAGGCCCTGTTCTGAGGCCCCGGGACGTATGATCTTACGGGACTGTACACTCCATGTACAGAGGCCGCGTGGGGTGACAGTGGCGGGGTGGACAGAGGGCTGTCACCAGGGGGGACAGGAAGTCAGCGTGGTGCAGGCCCTGTCAGCAGCACGCGCGCTTGCGCCTCTGCATCACAGCCTTTGAATGGAGACAGTGGATCTTCCGCCATTTGACCCAGTCAGGCCTGGGGCCGCCGGGCGCCACCACGCTGTAACCGGAGCTCTGCTCCTTGTCATCCCCGGCCTCCGGGAAGGACAGGCAGCCTGTTTGATCATCATAACCTTGACGCTGAAGAATAATTTATCCGTGTCCCAGACGAGGAAATTGCAAACTATTATTTATGAAGGTGAGCCGCACGCCAGACTCCGTGCTGGTGTCTGGTGGAGCTGGCTGGAGTGGCGCGATCCTTCCGATAAAACGGGCGTCGCGTCTGCGGGGTGAGGAGAGGTGGTGGCGGGGAAGAGTAGCATACCAGGCTCCCATGGGAGCATCCCGGGAATGACATGGGGTGGGGGGAGGCATGGGGGCCTCGCCTTGGGACTGGAGGCCTTGGTTTGGGGGCTGGCGTACAGCAAGGTGACCTGTATTCAGGTCTTAATGCCAGCCCACATGGGATGGGTCCCTTCTCCATTGTTTCCTATACGCTGTGTGGCACTGAGTGAAGAGCTTCCTTAGTTTGCAAACTGTACTGTGAGAATAAGAAAGGTGGTGCCTTGGAAACCAGGCACTGTGGCTCACGCCTGTAATCCTAGCTACTTGGGAGGCTGAAGTCTGAGGATCATAGTTTGAAGTCAGACTGTGCAGACATATCCATAATTGAAGACTCTTATCTCCAATTAACCAGAAAAAAAAAACAAACAAACCCAAAAGTGGAGCTGTGGCTCAAGTGGCAGAGTGTTAGCCTTGAGTGAAAAAAACTAAAGAACAGTGTGCAGGCCCAAAGAAAAACCAAGCAAACAAGAGACTAGATCCCCTGGGGCTGCCTGGGGGTTCATGTGAGGTAAGGGGGGTGCTTGCCTGGTCCCTGGGCCCACTTGTTGCCTAGTGCCAGTTAAACCAAGTGACCACAAAGCCATCCCTGGGGCCACACAGCTGGCCTGGTACCCTAGCTCTGCTTTTCTCTGGCTAGGTGACTTGGAGGCATCACTTCACCTCTCTGAGCCTGTTTTCCTTATCTGTCAAATGGGTACAAGAAACTGCTCTTGAGAGCAGAGCAAATGGATGGCGAGAGACTTCAGAACAGGGCTTGTGCTACGAATGTACTCAGCAGATGTCCCAGGCCTGCCTTGCTTCCCTCCCTCCCTTCCTCCTTCCCATCCCTCCCTCCCTTCCTCCTTCCTTCTTTCCTTCCCTCCTTTCTTCCCTCCCTCCTTCCTTCTTTCCTTCCCTCCTTTCTTCCCTCCCTCCTTCCTTCCTCCTTCCCTCCCTCCCTCCTCCCCCTCCCTCACTTCTTCCTTCCTTCCTTCCTTCCTTCCTTCCATACTATCCTCCCTCCTCCTCCCCCTCCCCCTCCCTCCCTCCCTCCCTCCCTCCCTCCCTCCCTTCCTTCCTTCCTTCCTTCCTTCCGAAGCTGTCCCCAGCCTCAACTCACATTTAGAAGCAGCCTGTCCTCCATCTTCCCACGCCACGGATGTCATGCTTCATTTTAAACCCCAGTGGATTTGCATTCCTTGTGATTTGCAGACCTCCGGCACGGCGGTTCCAGCGTGGCGAGCTGTGTGTCATTGCAGCCCAGCCAGTGCCCGCCTCTGCCATGGGCCAGCCAGTGCCCACCCCTGTCACGGACCAGCGCACCAGGTCCAGGACCAGCACCACACACTCCCGAGCCCTGCCAGCCAGCCCTGCCCCCCCCCCCACGGTGGTTCTACTGAGTTAGTGTATGGTATTGAATTAGTATTCATTTCTCTAATATGATAGAAAAGTATAATCACATTAGTGAGTGACTTTTATAGCACATTAGATTATACATTTGGAGCACGTCCCTGCCTGAAACAGCTGAGAGAAAGAAAGAAGAAAAAGGAAGGAAGGAAGGAAGGAAGGAAGGAAGGAAGGAAGGAAGGAAGGAAGGAAGGGAGTTAGCATTAGTAACAGGCAAGCCTTTCTTCATCCTTGCGCTGGGCCAGGTCCTGGTGTTGCTGTGGACTCTGGCGATGGCAAAAGAAAATTCTACAGAAAATTCTCTGCTTGCTGCACCCCGCTCCCTGCAGTGAAAAGATTTTCACCCTCATGGTTGTTCCCGATGAATTTTCCCTTAATCACGGGGCAGAAGAGTAGGCTGAGCTGGAGGTGTAATTAATAGCGTTAATTAGCCTTCTCTTTTCTCTCTCCTTCTCTTTCTGCCTTCACCCCTTTCCTCCAAGACACCTTGCCGAGCCCAGAAATGCCCGCCCCCTAGCCAGGGACAGTAGCCACTGAGCTCAGAGCCCTCACTTCCCCCCACTGGCCTTCACCTCTCCCGACTTCTCCACTTCTGCACTTTACCAGGCTTTCTGGAAGGTTCAGTTTCCTAGAATTCACTTCTGCCATCATGGTGACTTCGTGTCAGGAAGCCAGGCTTCTCTGAGCACCTCCCTAGCTCCCTCCCTCCCCCTTTCTCTCCCTCCCTCCCCCTTTCTCTCCCTCCCTCCTGACCTCCCTCTTGGACAGCCACTCTGATGCACTGGCCTGAACACAGAAAAAGCTCCCCTGGGCCCCCACTGCCAGGGCTCGAAGCTGGGGCCCCTGAAATCCCAGAACTGAACCTCAACAGGAGGAGAGGGTTCATAGGTCATCCCCAGGCAAGGCTGCTCCTGAGGACTAAAGTCATGTGCTGTGTGCTCGGCCGTGTTCTTGGGTCTGAGGTAGACAGAATGCCCAGGATTTGAACACATCTTGCCTGCCAGGGCGCATTCAGGATCAGCAAGCTGAAAACTTTCTGCAGCACCTACTGCATGCGTGGCACAAGGGGCATGCCCTTCAACCAGACTCTAGTGCTCCTCCCTGGAGGGAAGCCAGACCCTGTACAGAATGCTGTGGGAAACCTCTGGAGGGTGGAGGGTTGTTTGGGGGTTTTTGGGGGTGGGAGGGGGGTTGTTAAGATCTATTGTATGTTTAAAAGATTAAAACTTTAAAAGAAGACCAGTCTGGGGTGTGTGAGCAGAATGGATGGAAAAAAGGAAAAAGGACATGTTAGAAGACGGGGCTCAAGGTTACTGCCGGTGTCTGAGCATGGATTGGAGGATGGCTGAGAGCTGGCTCATGGATGGGCTTGCTGGGCATAGGCGATCTATCAGTAATGTCTGCACTGGCCCCAGAGGAGTATGCGCTGCACCTTTGCTGTCTCTTAGTTGGTTGATGGGAGGGAGTTGGGGAAAATGGTTTCAACAATAGCCACAAGTATTCTGGGAGGTGCATTTGAAAAGGAAAATCCACTGGCTGTTTATGGCGACGTTAAGCAAAGCCATGGTCTAGCACTAGACAATAATATGCCAACATACTTCAGCCTGAGATTGTCCCTAGAGCCATCAGGAGGCAGAGATGAAATCCCTAGAGAGCTGTTCAGAGGGCCAGCACAACTCTAGAAAAGCCATCAGCATAGTTCGGAAGAAAAACAGCAAGGCTGCGTCCAGCTGGGTCTTCCTGAAGTCACCTGACAAGAGGGGACGAGGGACAATCTTTCTAGAAATGCTTTAGGAGAAGGCAGGATTTGGGGAGCTCACAATACACATACTATCTTTCTATTGAGAAAAAACAGAAAGTTCAGGGATTGCCTTTGTGATTTGGGGTCCAGTTCTGGAAGTATCTAGAATGGTATGTCGATTTGTGACCAGGGCTCTGACCTACACGGTGGCCGCTGGTGCATGGTGGGGCTTTGGGAATGAGCCCAGAGGTTCCCTCACTGGCTGCGGGGACCCCACATCACCGCCTGTCGGGAGCCGGGATGCTCCAAACACCTCCCGGCTTCGGCGGCTGGGCCAGATTGGAGAACATCTGGGCCTGGGCCATTTTAAAATGTGGCGTTTGCAAAGATGAATTCTAGAAGCAGTGCACATGTGAGCGACAGCCGGGTGCCCCCCTCCGCTGGGCTGCGAGCCTCGCAGCTCTGGGCGCCCAAGCCAGACTCGGAGCTTCTGTGTGTGCACGTGTGCACGTGCGAGGGTACACAGACTTGACCCTGGGCCTCACACTTTCACTTGGCTGTTTGCTCAAGGTTAGCACTCTACCAGTTGAGCCACAGCTCCACTTCTAGCTTTTTGTATTTTTGGTGGTTAATTAGACATACAAGTCTTACAGATTTTCCTTCCCAGCCTGGCTTTGATCTGTGATCCTCAGACCTCATCCTTCTGTGTAACTTGGATTACAGGCATGAGCTAGGCTCCGGCTAGACTCAAGAACTTTTGTCTTTGTATTAGGGAGATGATTGGGAAACAACTTGCTTGAACTTCAGATCTTGAGTTTGGATCTCTTCAGGGCCCGGCACGTGAGGCTGGACAGGTGAGCTGCTGCTAAATGTAGTCTCCGCTCACAGTATTTTCGCCTCGCCAATGCTCGTGGGAATAGTGTAAGCTGGACGTCTCCGCTTCCCATTGGCTTCGAAGGGCCTGTGTACCACAGCGTGCTGGCCGCGGCCCTCCTGCAGGCCCATCTGGGACTGCAGACATGGGCCTGGCACTCAGGGGTCCTAGGAGCAGGGGGTGCGTATGGACAGATGTGCACCAGCCCCCCCCCGCCCCGTGTGCATAGGCACCTCGTAAACGCTGCCCGCTGGGGCTCTGTGTCCCTGGAGCTCTTCGTGGGGGGAGGCCATGCGTGGGGTGCTGGCAGCTATGCATGGGGTGCTGGCAGCTGTGTGTGGGGTGCTGGCAGCCGTGCAGACAGGGGCCCAGAGAAGTGGAGGGATTGCCGAGGGCTGCACCGGTGCCCCGTCCAGGCCAGGACCCCCGAGGGAGCCGGGCTGGGTTTCTGCGGGGCGGGGCGGCTCATTGGGGATCTTGACTGTGGGCTCGTGGCAGTCATGTGGCCGTGCTGCAGCCTCACGGATGGCCGGGCAGGGGTGGCTGGGCCGGTGGGGGCTCTGCCTATGTCCCAGCCAGGCCAGGCGCGTGTGGAGAGGAGAATCCGCGCCCTTGCCCACACGCTGCTGCTGCTCTTGGCCATGTTGTCTGCCGGGACTTGAGGGGAGAGGAAGTGGACAGGTGTGGGGGTACAGTGACCCCGACCCCACCTGCCTGCAGCTCCTTAGCTGCACTAAAGCAGGGGCTTAGTGTGCCCTCCCCTCCTCCCTCCTCAGATGAAGGTCCCCCTGCTGTGATTTGGAACCCCTCTGTCCCAGGCCTGGTGCTGTCCCCCCCCCCCCCCGCCGTGGTCCTCATCCTTACTGTCCAGGGATGGGTGCTGTGCTGGGCTATCGGGTTCTTCATTCTGTTCCTGCCTCTTCTACATCCCCTAACGCTTCTCTTAGGAAGGCTCTACTTTACCCCATTTTCTAGAGGAGGAAACTGAGGCACAGACAGATTCAATTCCAGCCCCAGGTTTCAGCTAGGAGGTGCCGAGAGCCCTCCAGAGCCCGGGCTGGCCTGAGGTTTCCGTTCAGCCACTTGGGGACAGCCCATAATAGGTGCTGTGTGACATTGTCACACTTGCCGGCTCCACGCCCAACCGTGCCGGCTCCGTGTCCCCGCAGTGGCCGGCCAGCCCTGCTGTCCTGCCAGGGAGGCAGAGCTGGGGGAGCGGGCTGTGAGGGGAGTACGGGTGCGCCCCCCCTGCCCCCCCGTCATGCATCCCTACAGAGTGGCTGTGTTGACCCGCACAGTGGCTCTGTCCTCACAGCCCAGGGCTCGAGTCCTGGCGTTCCTAGCCCCGGCCGGCCGCTCAGGCTGGGCCGCGTTAGCAGTTGCTGCTGTTCTTGGAGAAGACTCGGGCACTGTGTCAGGGAAACGTGGAGGTGACAGGATGGACAACCATAGGGAAGTGGCCTTGCTAACATGGCTGATGGATCAGGAAGAACTGGGGGGTGGGGCATGCTTTTCTAGAAGGTTCTGTGCAAAGTGGCAGGAGCACCCTGTCCGTTGCTCAGGGAGTTGAGGTCCATAGCTGAGGTACCCCCTGGGACCACCACACCAGCACACACCCAGCCCTGGCTTGAGCGGTGTCTCCCCAAGTTCAAGGCCACCCAGAGTCTCGGCAGGCCGGTCCCTGTGAGCCTGGCAGTAGACATTGAACTGGGAGATCTGAGACCCAAGAATCTCCTTGAACACCCCCAAAAACCTGCCTCAGGGTCAGGGCTGAGGGCCCACCCAGGCCGGCCCAGGGCCCAGCCCTGGTTCACCCAGATTCGGCCTGCGAGGATGCGGAAGCGGCGGGGTAGCGGGGTGCCTGGCACACGGACCCCGAAGCCCGCTTTGCGTCATGTTAGTATGTGATTAAAAGGGTCTTAAAATGCCCATTAGTCCCCCTCTGGTCTCTAATAGCGCTTTTGGATTTAGAACAGAATATTATTTACTCATTAGCTGATAATAGACCCTGAGCACACGCCGCAGGGGCGGGCGCAATTACCGGGCAATTACACGACGGGGTGCCTCGTGCCTCTGGGGCGCTGTGTGACGGGACCCGCGGGCCCTGCCGGAAGATGGGGGCCCTGCCGGAAATCTAGGTGCACCTTGGTCCCCCTGCCACCCCCCTGCACTGGGACTGGAGGGGGTGGGAGGGAGCAGCTCTCCAGCAATGGGGGGACCTTGGCAGTGAGGGGCTGCAGCACTCCGCCCAGGCCTTCCAGGCTGAGTGAATCTGAATCCCGAACCCACATGCGGGACCTACAGCTGGTGAGTGGCTGGGTGTCAACGTGGGGACCCAGCACCACCTGACCAGTGACAGTGGATAGTTTGACTAGAGGGGGTGGTGGCACAGCACCCCCAGGGAGCTGAATGTGGACCGCAAATCTGAGCTCCATCTTAGCCTGGATTGACCTTGCCGACCATCAGATCGTCCAGAAACATAGAAGGCCTTGAACAATAACCTGAGAGACCATCTGGGTTCAAAGTCCAGAGTTTTACCTCTGGAGGTCGCACTGGCTAGTTGAAAATCGGGGACTCTGAATCGGGGTGCATGTGCTCCCTGCAATCTGTCCTGAACACAGGGGAAGGAGCTTGAACAGAGCCAGCGCCCAGAAACAGACCCCAGGCCTGGACCTTCATGGCCTTGACTCTGGGCCCCGTGGCCACCTGTGGATGTGTGGAAAATAGCCACTCACCTCCTCAGAGCCCATGCGGGACTGAGGGATCCCGAGCAGAAGATTCCGGGCGAGATCAGAGGCCAGGGGCACCCCGGTCGCCACCAGAGCTGGTGGAGCTAGGAGCAGAGTGGCCAGGCCCTTCCTCCAGCCGGGCAGATGGGGGTGAGGGTGGCAGGTTGCACGTGCGTGCGTGCATGCGTGCGTGCATGCGTGTGTGTGTGTGTGTGTGTGTGTGTGTGTGTGTGCGAGAGAGACCAGGGAACCCCCGCGTGTCTGTTTTAATAAACCTCACCAGGAGCTGGATACCAATTTCTGTCAGAGCAACATAGAATATCTGAACCAGAGCTGAGTAAAAATAAACATTAGACAATTATTGGAATTTAGGTTTATTTAAGAAACCAGCAGGGTGGAGGGAGCCAGGCCCCCGGCTGGTGGGCGCAGCTGCCGGGCCGCATCACCAGCCACGCCATGTGGTGCTTACGCCCGGCCCACCGGCTGCCCACTGGTCCTCCTGTGGCTCAGGCCATCTCAAGTCAGGAGCATGTGTGCCAGGCGCCTGTAATCCCAGCTACTCAGGAGGCTGAAACCTAGAGAATCAGTTTGAAGCCAGCCCAGGCAGAAAGTCTGAGAGATTTCATCTTCAGTTAACCAGCAAAAAGCCAAACTGGAAGTGTGGCTCAAGTGGTAGAGCACCAGCCATAAGTGTGAAAGCCTAAGTTCAAGTTCACCACAATAAAAGTATGGCAGGATGAGGTGGGGGGGGGGATGTATGGCTGGGCTGTGGGTGGATGCCGTCATGGCCAGACTTGATCTTGGATGTGTGACTTAGCATCTCCTCCTCCCCAGGATCATGGCCGGCCTCCCTCAGAATCGCCATGCCCTGGCATTTCCAGAAAGTTTTGCCCAGCAGGAGGGAGAGGAGTAGGCAGCCTAAACCTGCTGAAAGCTGCTGCCCCACCCCCACCCTGACCCCCCCTCTCCCCCCAAAGCCGACAAGGGCCGTCGGGGCTGTAGCATCGTAGAATCAGTCCATAATGCAATCAATTTTGTATATCCCCGGTGAAACGGCAACATTTATTTAACGTCTTTTATAGAGCAGCTGAGTTTTATCACAAATCACATTCCATTTCTATTCATCGGGGACTCCTCGAAGGCTGAAAACGCACTTACTTTTCTCGGAGGAAATTTACCAATTCCTCAATACAGCCCCATTTGCCTCTGTATGTAAAATGGACACATTTATTGAATATTAAACACTGAAGGACCCCGCCTACTGCACGCTGCCATCAGCAGCATTGTCAGGGCTTCCCACCACCCCACCCCAGCCAGCATCAGTCGGACCGCGGAGGGGACTTTCCCCTGGCTCTGGCCAGCTCAATCACCCAGCCCGTGTTGTGTTGGCTTTGGGACAGGAGTTTTGGGGGATTTTTCCCTCCCCCCCCTTCCTCCCACTTGTAACATTTGCAGAAAACAGGCTCTGACTCCCTGACAGTAAATTGTGCTAATTAGCAGGAAAGCCTGTTAATAAAGTGAGTTTTCTTTTATCTACATTTCTGAATCATTGGGGACATCAATTAAAGTGCCTGCTTGGGACAATGTCTTTTTACTGCCGATTGCAAAAGGCTTTTGGGGTGTGTGTGTGTGTGTGTGTGTGTGTGTGTGTGTGTGTGTGTGTGTGTGTGTGTACACGTACGTGTGCATGCACGCATGCATGCGTGTACAGTGTGTGTGCGCCAGTACAAAGGCTTGAACTCAGGGCTTAAGCGCTGTCCGGTAGCTTTGCTGGTACTCTACCACTGGAGCCACACTTTGTGGCTTTTTGGTGGTCCATTGGAGCTGAGTCTCTTGAGGTGCTTGTCCCCAGAGAGGACGGTGGTGGCCGGCCACAGAGGGCCTGCGGCTGGGTCAGGGCTGGAGCTGGGCCAGCTGGCCTGGCCTGCCACGCCCCGAATGCCCACCTGTCTCTGAGCCTCAGTTTTCTCATCCGTAGTCTGAGCTAAACAGAGACATTTCCCCAAGGGCCGTCACCCTGTCTCTGTGGCTGTTTTTGATGCTTTGTATGTTACCAGTTAAAATCGATTTCAAAAAATTTTTTCAAGCTGAAGAATCACTCCATCTGAAGCGCTCGGCTTATAGGAAGCAATCGATAAATTAGAGCTATTCCTTTTTTTTTTTTTTTGGTTACTGTTGTTGCTTGCAAATCGAAGCACACATCTAAAGAGGAGACTGAGCCCAGCACCTAGCAGGTCACATGACAGCTCAGCCCGGCATCTTTATCCTGGGACCTTCTGCAATGCTCTGCATGGAGGGAGTGGCTGCTGCGTTTCAGGGGTGCCCCTCCCGCCTAGCCCCCAGCTCTGCTGCATGCTTTCTTTTCTCTCTCGATCCAAGAGCAGCAGGGTAATAAATCTTAAACCGAAATCTCGGCAGCACATCATGCCTGGGGTACGTGAGGAGTCTCATATTCCAGGCTGTGGACAGGGACCCTGCGTGGGGTCCGTGGCTTGACAGCTGTGTGGGCCGGCAGCGTGGCACTCGGTGTGGGCTGGCAAGGCTGGGCCTGGGCTGGGCTCTGAGGTCACCACAGCTTCCTGGGCTCCAGTAGGCACTCTGGTCCCCTCCCCTGTCCCTTCCCTCCCCTCGCTCCTCCCTCCCCCTTCCCTAGTTCGCCTGTTTATTTTTTAATTTATTTTTTTGCACCAATCCTGGAACTTGAACTCAGGGCCTGGATGTTGTCCTGAGATTTCTTTTTGCTCAAGGCTAACGCTCTACCGCTTGAACCACAGCGTCACTTCTGGCTTTTCTGGTGGTTCATTGGAGATTAGAGTCTCAGGGACTTTGCTGCCTGGGCTGGTTGTGAACCGTCATCCTCAGATCTCAGCCTCCTGAGTTGCTGGGATTGCAGGTGTGAGCCACAGGTGCTTTGCTTCCTCCTGACATTTAGATCAGGGGCTGGGGCTCAGCTGGGGTGGGACCCGCGGGAATCCTTGCTTTGGGCCCTGTGGCCTTGGTGTTTTGCCCACTGTGCTTGTTCAGTAAACCTTAAAGTCCTGCTGACGGTGCCCCCGGTGCACGGAGCAGGGAACGCTCGCTGGTGGTCAGCTCTGCTCATCGCCTCCTGGGAGGCTGCTCCACTGCTCTGGGCCTTGCTCGGCACCCCCCTCTGGAAAATGGGGCGATAACGATGTTTGTGCTATTACTAAGAGATCAGACGGGGGCTGGGCTGGGCTGTGGGCCGTCCCTGCCTCTGTTGCATCCTGGTGTCCACACCCCGGGGTGCAGGTGAGCGGGAGCTGTGGGCTTTATCCTGCCAGCGAGACCTGCCCAGCGGCTATGTCGTCTGTGCAGGTTACCACTGCCGGGCCCTCAAGGCCCATGTCCCAGACAGAAGTGCACACACACAGAACACACCTACACGTGTGTACACACACACACACACACACACACACACACACACACGCTGCCCCCCCCCAGGCCTGCCATCCCATAAGCCAGCTCAGTGAGTTCACCCAGCTGGGGGGTGCAGCTGCTCACCCTCCTGCCTGCAGCCCCTCTCCAAAGTGGGGTCCCTGAGAAACAACTGCCTGGGAAAACACTGGCTTGGGCTGGCATCGATCCAGATGTCTTATTCTAGAATATTCTTTGGTTCCTGGCATGTGGGATCCAGAACACAGGGCTTGTAAAGTTCTGGTTAGGTGGAGGTCTGGGGTGGCCGGGACACGGGTCTGGGGGACCTGTGGTCCTCCCAGGCTGCCCCCGCTGAGCCCCTGCCCACCTCCCCTGCAGGCCGGGGAGTGGGGGGCCCCAGAGTCAGCAAGGGAAGAAGTACACCCCAGGAGCCTCGGGCAGCGGTAGCCTCCTGGCTCCTTCTTTATGGGTGAGGGGAAGTACTTAAAATGCTTACAAGGAATAAACAGCTTTTAATGAAGTTACATCGCCACATAATAAGGATCATAAAATCGCCTTCATAGCGCGGGGTCCCAGGATGGCGTTTATTATCGACTGTGCCGGAATGGTCTTCACGGCGTTCAGGCAGCTGCAGAGACAGAATGCAAAAAAAAAAGAAAAAAAAGAAAGTCTCCTTAAATTACCGGACGGAAATAACCGGCAGAATGTTCCAGAGGAGCACGTGGGGCCGTCCCGGGGCGGAGAGCCGCCTTTGGGGTGGTCTGTCAGAGGCGGTGTGCCCCCTTCTAAAGAACACGGGAGTTGCATTGCAACAAAACAGATGTTCATCTTGTTTCTCCATCGGCTGTTTGATGAGAAATTTATTGCTCTTCCTCTGGGCAGGCGGCCCTCTCCCGGCTGCGAGTCTATTAGACCAGCCAGCAGCTGGCAGGAGGCCAAGGTGCCTGTGTTTTTTGATGAAACCCACAGAAAGCTGGGGCTTCGAGGCGCCGGTAATAATGCACCGGCTAGACTCTCCTGATTGGGCGATTGATTGGCCTGATTTGATTTATTGATCAATACCCTCAAATTTGGCGTCGAGAAGCTGCACTGATTTTTTTTTTTTTAACTATTGCGAATATCTCTGTGCTGGAGAATGAACCTCTGATAAGGAATGTATGAAAGAAATCAAGGCTTATCTTAATCACACGCCAGGCCCCGACACTGCCCGGAGCTGGGGGGAGGGGGCTGGCGGGGGTCTTCATCGCAGGGCAGGCCTGCACAGATCTATAAATTGATGGAATTCAAAGCCTGCAGCATCGATTACCGTTGTAACAAACAGTGGTGCAGAGAATGTCTGATTATTTTTAGACAAAGATTCTGTTTTCTCGGCAGGAATTTTGCTGAGCCTGTCATTGACTCAGATGTCTACCGTTGATTGCAATTAAATGCGATACAAAAAAATTTAAACTCTTTGCATCTTTACTCTTATTTCTCGTTATTAAATATCCCTCGCTTTGTCATTTCCTTGCGGTAGCTACAGCTGGATGAAAGATTTGGTTGGCAGGAGAAAGCTCTGGAATCCAGGGGGAAGGCGGAGGCTGACAGGTTTGTTGGTTCTCCTCTGATGAGACGTGACTCATCTTCGGGACTGGGGGACCAGTGAGGGCATGGGGGGGGCCGGTCAGGGGGAGTTGGAAGAGGGGGATGTGGGGGGAGCAGATGTTTATTTTAAAAGGTGCAATGGCTAGGTGCAGGTGGATGGAGGTTCAAAGCCAGCTCAAGCAGGAAAGTCCGTGAGACTCTGATCTCCAATGAACCACCAGAAAACTGCAAGTGGCACTGTGTGGCTCAAGAGGTAGAGCACCAGCCTTGAGCAGAAAAGCCAAGCAAGAGCGTGAGGCTCTGAATTTGAACCCCAATACTGGCGCGCACACACACATACACACACACACACACATACACACACTGTGTGTATGCATAGGGAAAAGGCTGATACAGAACCATTTCTGATAGGCTCCAAGATTTATAAAAAGTAAAAACATCAACGTCTGAAATGCTGGCGGCCTCTGCGGCCTAGCAGGCTGGGAGCAGGTGGGGAGGGGTCCCTGCCCCAGGTCCCCGCCCAGCCCGGCCCAGCCAGGGGTTGGCGCCACCTGAAATCATTCATTCCTCCACACGGAGCCCGCACCTGGGACTTGCTCTGCACTAAATCATACCTGGAGAGCGACCACAGGTAATCGTGGGTGTGGATAAATGAAGCGTCCTTTGGACGCGCAGCGTGCGGCCAGCGGCCGGGCCCTGGCTGAGTTCATCCATCATCCTGACGCTAGCTCTGTCTTCTCAGAGCCATTAGCCCCAGCGTCCTTGGCGGGGGACAGCTGTAAACTCCAGCCCGTCGGTGGGGTGGCCGAGACCCACAATCCATTACACAGGCGGATGGCGAAGGCGGGTCAGGTGACGGCTCAGCCTCCTCCGCCCGGACCGCCGCTGGCTCATTGCAAATGTCCCTGGCTGGGCCAGGATTGGGGGGTCAGCCTTGACTTTGAACGAGTGAATCTTGTAGAAATTGGCTCTGAAAGGCATGGACCGCCAGCGTGGTCACAGGAATGGTGGCCCCTTGGCCAGGCCCCTGCGGGTCCTCAAGTGCTGGCCTGCCAGGAACTGGAGGGGAAGATGGAAACAACCAGAGGGCAGGGCAGGGACAGAGTTGTCCAGTATTAATCAGATCAGTTATGTCTGGTCATCACAGCAGGTTGTGATTATTAGGCCTGCTTGGTACATGGAGAGGCTGGGCCTCAGGGATGGCCAATAGTCTGCCCAAGGCTATGCGGCAAGCAGTGGGGTGGGGGGCAGAAGAGAGATTCAGATGGTTTGGGGGGGTTCTGCGCACTTCACCCCAAGGAATAAAACTGTCAGGGTTTGTGGAATGGATGGGTGGATGGTGAAGGATGGATGGTGGATGGATATGGTGGATGGATAGATGGATGATGGATGGGTGGAGAGGGTAGGTAGATGGATAGATGGATGGTGAATCAATGAATGGATGGATTGACCTATAGATGGATAGTGGGTAGATGGATGTGAATGGAAGGTGGGTGGATGGATGGATGGAAGGTGGGTAGATGGATGGATGGATGAGTTGGTAGATGATGTATGGATAGATGGATGGTGAATCAGTGGATGGATTAATGGATGGAGAGTGGGTAGACAGATGACAGTGGAAGGTAGGTAGGTGTGATTGGATGGATGGATGGGTGGGTGGATGGATGGATGGATGGTTGGGTGGATGGATGGATGGATGGATGGATGGTTGGGTGGATGAATGGGTGGATGGGTGGGTGGGTGGGTGGATAGAGGGACCGTGACTGGCTGGCTGGTCCATGGGCTCGCAGGGAGGACTCAGATGGGCTCCTGCATGACCACAAGGACCATGCCTTGCTGTCTGGCAGTCCTGGCATGTGTGCTCCTCTGCACGGGTGCAGAGCTGGCCCAGGCAACAGGCCCATCTGCCCGAGGAAACCAGGCAGTACCCCAGGAAGGCCTGTCAGTGCGAGAGTACAGATCCCGAGTCTCCTGTGGGATCCGTGCAGTCTCTGCCAGGCAGTGGCGTGGCTCGCGCTTGTGACTTCACTGACTCTGTGGGCATGTCCCTGGGAGGGTGACCAGGGGCCCGCCGTGGACTGTCTGAACATTTGAGGAGGTCTGGTGCCCCCTGGAGGACATGCGTGATAACACATGGCCCGGAGAGAATTCCAGGGCCCTGCAGTTGTGAGAGCGAGTGAGCGGCTAGAATGGTCAGCTTGACATTGTCACCCCAGTCACCTTGTCCCACGTGCACCCAGTGGCCTGTATCTGTCCTCACAGGCAGCCGGGCAGGGCGGTGGGGAGAGGTGGTCCTCTCTGGGGCCCTGGGGGGTGGGTAGGCTGGTGACATCCACCCCACTTACAAAGGCCCTGTGGCCTGCCCAAGAACATGTGTGTGTGTGTGCGTGTACATAAGTATGTGTGTATGTGTGTGTGTGTGCAAGTGTTGGTACTGGAGCTTGAACCCAGGGCATTGGGCTCTCACTGGACTGTTTTGCTCACTACTAATACTCTGTCACTGAGCCTTGCCTCCAGCCTGGCTCCCCGCCCCCCACCGGCCCCCCCACACTGGTTCATTGGAGACAAAAGTCTCATAGATTTTTCTGCTCAGGCTGGCTTTGAACCTCAATCCTCAGATCTCAGCCTCCTCAGTAGTGGGTTGACAGGCGTGAGCCACATACTTGACCAGACGTAACTTCTCAGGTTGTCCACAGTAACTGCAAGCTTCTGTCATAACCCTGGTGTGTGCATGTAGGAAATCAGACATAACCCAAGTATCCATGAAGCGGAGAAGGGAAACAGCCTGTGTTTGTGACAGGATGCCCGGCCAGGCCGCTGCACGTGGTATACTATGAAGCAAGGTTTTTTTCTGTGCCGATTCCAAGATGCAGGCCAGAGAAATGTATGGGATCATCTCTTGCATAACCAGCTTGTAAAAGAAAGAGGAGCTGGGGAAGGTGCGCTCCTGTTTGCTTGCCTAGGAACGGACTGTGTCATGCTGGAAGGATACAGAGAGGCGTTTCTGGAATCTTCTCCTGAAATCCCTGCGCCATGAGGAGACGCTGTGTGGAGGACTTAGCTATGTGGGTCTTTTCCTGTCTTTAGAAAACCTGCCAGAGCTGAGAACAGTTCCTGCCCGCAGCCGGGGCCGGGCCAAGCTGAGCCACAGCGCCCTACACCTGTTTTGAACACGCACGGGGCGTGGCCAGTGCCCCCCCCCGCCCCCGGTTGGCAGGGAGGGGCTAGGGTCTGGAGGATGACGGTGGGCGGGCTCAAGCGTGTTTGGGGTGGAGCTGATGCCTGTCATACTAGCTACTCAGGAGGATGAGGATCAAGGTTCAAAGCCAGCCCGGGCAGGAAGGTCCGAGAGACTCTTACACCTCCACTAGAAAAAACGGAAGTGGCGCTGTGGCTCAAGTGGTAGTGCTTGCCTGAGCTGAAGAGCTCAGGGACAGCGTCCAGGCCCAGAGTTCAAGTCCCACAACCGACAAATGTGTGTGTGTGTGTGTCTGTGCTTGTGTGTGCGCGCGCATGCGTGCGCGTGTTACAGAAGAAAAGAGCTGCTGTCTGCCTCTTCTGCACTCCAGACTGTTTCCAGTTGGCAGCGGTTGTGCATAGGAGGTGGGGTACCAGCGGGGGGGCCAGAAACTTTGACCCGGCACGGCTGACAGCGCCCGAGCCCACGGTGTTGGCTGCAGCGGGACAATTTGAAATAATTAGAACTTCGCAGAATGTCTCTAAACACGCCGGCGATAGGCAGAGAAAACACTTGTGAAGTGTAATCAGTTATTAGCAGCTGATCAATTACCCCACGGGTAGCTGGGAGGGGGAGGGGAGAGGCAATAATAATAAGCCCCTTGATTAACTGATTTGAATATCTTTGGAGAGCCAATTCCAGATTTTCTTTCTATTTGCCCGCTATTGTAGCGGCTGCACATCTGCTGGCTGAGGTGGGGTGGCGTTGGCGATATGGTAATGGAGTTCTGTGGTGAGGGGGACTGGTGGGGGCTGGAGATGGGAGAGGAGAGGTGGGCGTGGTCAACCGGGTGCCCCCCAGGGACACCTACATCCCCACCCTGAGCTGCTTCCCAATCTTTCTAGGCCACGGGTCGATAGAGGCAGAGGCTGCACCCCCCTGCCCCCAGGGTGCTCCAACACACCACCGTGGCAGCTGCCTGCTCTGTAGTCAGTCCCTGGGCCCTGCTCTGCAACGCCAGCTGTGTGGCTTCAAGCCACTATCTTAATCTCTCTGTGCCGCCATGCGTCCATTCGTACAAATGTAAAGGGGGGCACCGCAGGGTCAGTGGGGTCCTCATAGCACAGAACCAGGCACATGGTAAGCACCGTATACTTGTGCACCCTCCTTTCTCATCACCCCACACCCTACCATTCACGCAGGGCCAAGTCTGCTGGCTGGCGGGCCGGCCGCTCCCCCGCGGAATCTGTGTGTTTGGCACCAGCTACGCCGTTAGGCTTTTTTTCTGGAATCAGTTGCCAAAGAAAAGATTGGGGGATTTCTGCGTTGAAAAATCCAGACATGGGAGTTTTCTGGGGAATCACATGCACGTGCGCGCGCGCACACACACACACACACGTATACATGTACACACACACATTCCCGCCATTGGGCCCCAGCCTGGGTGGAGCTGGTGTGGAGCCCCAGTGGTGGGGGCCTGGACACCTGTCACCCCCTCTTCCCCTCAGACCTCTGGGGGGGCCAGGCCTCCCTGGGCCCCCTTGCTTGGGACATGCCACAGAGACCCGTGAGCCTTGGTGATGTCTTTCCCGGGTCCCCCAGCCCCCGGGGCATGCGCTACCAGGACCCTCGTCGTGTTGGGCTTGGTCTTCTACCAGCACTGCTGGCAGCTCAACCAGAGGGACCAGAGACTGAGAGGCAGACAGACAGACAGACAGGAGCCGGACCTGGGCCGGCCCGCTGTGCGGTTAGGCGGGGAAGCTCCCTCTGAGCCCTCGGTTCCGCCATCTGTGTTTCCAGATGCCAGCGATGGGCGGGCAGATGCTCTGTGACTCATCTATTCATGGCTATTGAGGCTGAGAAAGTTCTAGAAAGAAAACTTGCATGCTCTGTATAAACCTGCAAGGCTGCTGCTCGTGGCCAATCTCTTTTCTTTGTTTATGCTGTTGTTTTGTTCTGGTCCTGGGGTTTGAACTCTGAGCCTGGGCGCTGTCCCTGAGCTTTTTTTGCTCAAGACAAGCGCTCTACCACTTGAGCCACTGCACCACTTCTGGTTTTCTGGTGGTTCATTGGAGGTAAGAGTCTCAGATCCTCAGATCTCAGCGCCCTGAGCAGCTGGGACGGCAGGCTTGAGTTCTATATCTTAGAACAGCTTTATGAAAGTGTGAGGCTCCCTGCACGTGTGCACAGTTCCGGGGTTCTGGTATTGATGGATCGGGGGCGATGACCCTTCTCCATGTTTCAGGTCTGTCCCTTCCCGGCCCCGCATCTAGCCCCTGACAGCAGGCTGTGTCTGGTCTGGGCATCCGCCCTCTCTGGTCACCTCAGACGCTGCCTCCTGTGGTCCCTGCGCTCGGGTGGCAGCTGTCACTCAGCCTGTGCTTCCACGGTTTGTGTGGTTGTTGCCCCTAGGAGTTCTTTTTCCCTGCTGCATTATATTCCCCAACCTCCCTCCCTCACCAGCACGTGGCAGGTGTGGCCCAGGATGGTATATAGTAGGCACCCAGTAAGTGCCGCTTTCCTGTCTGGATCGTGTACCTGTTGCCTTCTTAGCCCTGAACATGAGAGAGTCTTTCTGGAGCATTCTGAAGCTTTTCTCCACCGCCAGTGGCCCTCAGCCTCCAAGAGAAGCTGCTGGAAGGGCCCGGTTCCATTGCTAGTGCTAGAAGGACAAAATAACAACAAGAAAACCCACAGTGCCATGGGGTTGGGAGGTGCCCCTCGCCCAGGGGCGGCGCGGGCAGGAGCTCCGCGCGGGGTGGGGAGTGAGCCCCCTCCTCCCCCTCTGGGTGGGGGCTGTGGTGTTTTCCTGGTGCGGGTGCGTGCCCTGCTGCAGCCTCAGCTCCGGAAGATAAAGCGGCAATCAGGCGGCGGGTTTCCTGCGGGGAGGTGATCAGGCGCCGGGTGGCACCCTCAGTGAAGCCTGCAGGCCCGGCCACCGCGGGGCGGGCGCCCTCCTGATGCCCGGGGACCCTCAGCAGCTGCTGCAGGTGGGGCTGGGACCCAGAGTGGACCTGTCCCTCATTCATCCACTCATTCATTACTTCAGTGTCTGATGTACCAGGCTCTGGGCTGCAGCAGTGACCCCAGCAGACCGAGACCTCGCGGCGCTGATGTTGGCGTGGCAGGCGGGAGAAGCCGGCCACAGGCGGTGGGGAAGTGGCTGTGTAAATGAGTCAGTGACCAGTACCGCAGCCCCGCTCCCCCGCACACCCAGGAGGGGAGGCGGGGGCGGAGACTTCCAGCAGTCAAGGCATCCCAAGCAGCTTACATTTCCAGCAGAGGGGGCAGCCGGTGGAAAGGCCCTGTGGCAGGACTGGGCTTGGTGACTCGAGGGCCAGCCAGACCCCTGTGTGGCCGGCCACAGCAGCAGGAGGGGCAGCCGGAGGGAGCAAGGCCGGGGGAGTGGGGGGGGGTGGGGAGTCATGTAACCAGGCCCTAAGAGGGAGCCATGGGGGGGGTTCTGGGGAGCGGGGGGGGGGGAGGATAGGTCAGTAGTGTTGGTGTTGGTGGGAACGGACCATGGGATTGCGAGAAGAGCCCAGAGAGGGGCCCCATGCCCGGCTGCAGAGTAACCACACACCAGGCCACAGCAGAGGGGATGGGAAATGGTCGCTGACCTGTGCCACCCTGGCAGGGCAGGGCAGAGCACGTGGCTGCCCCTCCCTGCCCTCTGAGGCCCCCAGATCACCCGGTGTCCGCCCCAGCCCAAATCCCACGGTGCCCTGGACTCCCCAGCACTGGGCCGTGACCCGGACCCTGCAGGCCCCTGGCCTCTCCTGCTGCTGGAGCCCTGAGGGAGGGGAGGTGGGGGGCGGGGAGCCGGACTCTACCTCCCCTCCTCCCCGTGGTGCTCCGGCCGGAGCGCTGCGTGAGATGCAGTGAACAAACTGTGGGACCTGGTCTTCCAGCCAGATGACAGCCTTGGCTCACCTCAAGCCGGAAGCAAATTGCTGCCTGGATTTTTCTGGAAGCCAGAGCTGTGGGAGCTGTTAGAAGGGCCTGAGAATTGCGGTTTTGACCATCCATCTCTGCTCCTAAGTGACCAGATAGTTCATGTGGGCAGGACATTGGTCTGTCTCATCCCTGCCAATATTCCAGGAACCTAAACATAGTTGAGTGGATGTGGGAATGGACGGATGATGGATGGGCAGACGGATGGTGAATGGATGGTGGAGGAATATGGTAAATAGATGGATGGATGATAGATGGATTATGTCTGGATAGATGATGATGATGGAGGGATGATTGATAGATGATGGATGGATAGATGGAAAGCAGATGGATATATGATTGATGGATGATGGATGGATGAAAGAATAGATGGATAGATGGATGATGATGGGTGATCAAAAGTTAGATGGTGGCCGGGTGCCGGTGGCTCACGCCTGTAATCCTAGCTACTCAGGAGGCTGAGATCTGAGGATCGCGGTTCAAAGCCAGCCCAGGCAGGAAAGTCCATGAAACTCTTATCTCCAATAAACCACCAGAAAACCAGAAGTGGCACTGTAGCTCAAGTGGTAGAGCGCTCACCTTGAGCTGAAGAGCTGAGGGACAATGCTCAGGCCCAGAGTTCAATCCCCATGACCGACCAAAAAAAATAAAAAAGTTAGATGATGGATGGATTATGGTAGATAAATGGGGGATGGTTGGATGGATTGGTGGATAGATGGTGGATGGATGGATTGGTGGATAGATGATAGATTATGATGGATGGATGATGGATAGATTGTTGGATGGATCGGTTGAGAGATGATGGATGGACAGATGGATGGATGATGATAGATAGATAGCTGATGAGCGGACAGATAGATGGATGATGGATGGACAAATGAGCACATAAATGGATGGACAGGCAGTTTACAGAATGCCTGCCTGGCTGTGTCGGTATCTGAAGTGTATCCCTGGAGACATGGCTCAGAAGAAGAAACCAGAAGCCCTGTCCCCACGGTGCCACCTCCTAGCTGGAGACTCTGTCTTTTCAGCCTCCGTACGTCTCCTGCGCCTGCTTCTTAGGGCGGTGTATTTGCTCTATCTCTCTGTGTTTCTGGAGCGTTCTGGCTCCCTGGCCCTGCCAGCATGCAGTAGGCTCAGCATCTTGGCTAGAACTCCTGCCAGACAGCATGCAGCCCCTTGGCACACCCAGACATTGGCTGTGGTCCCCACAGGGCCCCCCGCCAGTGTCGCGGTGTGCCCGGGTGCAGGACGCCGCAGGCCCTGCCCCTTGCCCCGTGGCCACGGGTCATTGGCCCAATGGGAACGCGTGCGGTTTCCTTGCAGTGCCCGGTGATGGATGGTTCCGGGAAGCCAGGCCGTCCTTCAGCTTGGTGATCCATCGCCATGGGCTGCGGCGCCGTCTTTCCTGGCTGTCTCTTGCTGGTGGCCGGCTGGCTGGTGCCCTCCACCCCTCGGGCATGCCCCTGCCAGCTCCTGTGTGCAGACGTCTCAGCCCTCGCTGCATCTGCAGCAGAGCCCTCGGGGCTGAGCACCCCTGAAATTGTCTTCCTGGGGTTGGCCTGGGACGCTAGTGGCAAAGCGCTGTGTCTTCTTTCTCCTCCTTCAGCCGAGGACTTGGGCGCAGGGTGCACACTGCACATCTGCGTGCCACACGTAGGTGCACTGACATTCACAGCTGTCTTTTGAATGCCTGTGTGTACCAGGCATCGCGCTAGACCCCAGAAAGGCGGCCAAGATAAATAGGACCCCCGGAGAGAGAGGGCGCACCACCACCGCCACCCCCAGACGTGAGGTCTGACGCTCTCCCTGCCATACTAGGAAGCCCAGGACTGTGATCACAGTCACCCTGGAGACACGAACGTTCGAGAGACAGAGGCTGAGGCCCTGTCCAAGGACACCTGTCAGCCCTTCACAGGACTGGTCAAGCGGCCAGCACCTGCGGCTCACGTCTGTCATCCTCGCTGCTCCGGAGGCTGAGATCTGAGGACCGCCATTCAAAATCAGCCCAAGCAGGAAAATTTGTGAGACTCTTATCTCCAGGTAACCACCAAAACCGTGGAAGTGGAGATGTGGCTCACGTGGTAGAGCACCATCTTGTGTGAAAAAGCCAAGCAAGAGCATGAGGCCCTGAGTTCAAGCCCCAGGACTCACCTGCACATGCACACACGCGCATACTCACAGAGCACCGTGCTCTGCTTCATGGCCCCCGTGTGTAGGCACTGGATTCCCTGGTGGTCTCTGCAATTATCGCTATGTAAGTCTAGGGGAGGGGGCCAGCACAGGTAGATTGGAGCCAGCAAACTATGAGGCAAGGGTCCAGCCAGGGAGGCTTATACTTTCAGGGGTTTGGGGCTTCCTGAGGGTGAGGCTCTGTGTCCTGTGCGGGGCGCCGTTCAAACAGATGTAAACATCCACCAGCATCCGCAGTGAACTTGAACTTGGGCCTGTGTGGGTCAGAGAGGGAACTCGGGAGAGGACTCGAGGGTAGATCTGAGCCAGGCAGTTATGGGGCTCCCACGTGCTGATGGGGGGGGAGGCTGGGCGGGCAGGGGGCATCTGTGGAGGGTGAGTGGGGGGCTGCTGATCCCACCCGGGAGCACCCTCCTCCAGAGCCCAACTTCCTGCCACTCGGGTCAGAGCCGCTTAATTCCAGCTTCCTCTTTCTCCCTGCACATTGGAGCCTCAGCTGTATCTGTCATCTGCTCAAGCTCATTAAAATTATTTCTTTTTAGTTGTAAATGGGCTGTTTATGACGATCCGCACTGGGCTCCCGGCTGTCTGTCTGCTGCTGATGGCCGGTTAATCAGAGTCTCCCCACCCCCACCCGGCCTGGCCCCACCTGGGCCGTGTTCATCCCGCCCTGCTGCCCCAGCCCTGCTGCCCCAGCCCTGCGCGCTGCGCTCTGGCTGATTTTGTGCTCTCGCTTCTGAATCTCCAGACCAGGGCTGATTATTCTTTTTCTTTTTCTTTTCTTCTTTTTTTGTTTTTGCTCCTTTGAAATAAATATAGTGCCGCGAGCTCTTTTATTTTAAGTGTGTTTATTTTAAAAGACCACTGTCAATTGGTGTTGGCTCCCGCGCCATGTGGATGCTCAAATATATGTTTTAGAATGAGAGGAGGGGAGTTGTTTGTGCCTTCAGTTGGTAAAACTTAGCAGGAATCTATTAGTCTTTCTTTGTGTGTGTGTGTATGTGTGTGTGCACGTGCACGCGCGCCTGTGCCAGTACTAGGACTTGAACTTGGGGCTTTGTGCTCTTGCTTGGCCTTTTTTGCTACCAGCTGGTGCTCTACCACTTGAGTCACAGATCCACATTTGGGTTTTTGCTGATTAGTTGGAGTTAAGAGTCTCGTGGACTTTCCTGCCGGGCTGGCTTCAAACTACAACCCTCAGATCTCAGCCTTCTTTGTAGCGAGGATGACAGGCGTGAGCCACCAGCAGCGCCTGGCTTGTTTTCTTCTCGGTGAAACCCAGAACGCTGGGACTCACTCATCCTGTGAGGTGGGTGCTGCGCTCCCGGGGCGTTTAGATAGAAGATTAATTGCAGCCGGCATTCACTGAACGCTTTGTACCGGGTATGGCCTGGTATATTTAGATACCATCGCTTCAAACACGCTCCTACGGCGCCCAGCCACCGGGGCAGGAATCCAAGAGCAAAAAGTGAAGAATTTACTTCTGCAGTCCTCCTAGGATTGCAGAACTGGAACTTATTTCCAGCTCTTGCGTCAGTCACAGACTTGCTCACGTGTGTCTTGGGGGAGGAAAGCCGGGGCCTGGCACGCGGAAGCCCGGGGTAAGTCTGCTTGGGAGTCTTGTGGTAGTTGCTGGTGTATGTCAGGGTGGAAGGCAATGGTAGGGAGGGTGCAGCCCTGGCTGCTGCCGTTCCCCCACCCCCCCGGAACTGGGTGGGAGGGCTGGGCCTGGGACCTGCTGCTGTCCCCTTGCACTGCCCTTGGAGTCCCAGGACAGCAGACATCCCTCCTTGTCAGGGTGGTGCAGGCGAATGGAGCCAGCCAGATTCCAGCAGGGGTTGGTGTTACCCTCGAGGAGCTTCTGCCAGCTTCTGCCAGCAACACTGGTTGCTGTGGTACAGAAAAGTTGTGACATCTCTGGGATTAAAGTACAATGTCTGCAGAATGTGGTAGTACACTCCTGTAATCCCAGCATTCCAGAGGCTGGGACAGAAGGAGTATAAATTCAAGGCCAGCTGATCGCTGGTGGCTCACGCCTGTAATCCCAGCTACTAAGGAGGCTGAGATCTGAGGATCACAGTTCAAAGCCAGCCCCGGGCAGGAAAGCCCTTGAGACTCTTATCTCCAATAAACCACTAGAAAACTGGAAGTGGCGCTGTGGAGAGGGTAGAGCGCTCGCCTTGAGCTGAAGAGCGCAGGGACAGCACCCAAGCCCAGTGTTCAAGCCCTACAACCAACCAAAAAAAAAAAAAAAAAATTCAAGGTCAGCCTGAGCTACATAGCAAGACCTTTTCTCAAAAATGAAACAAAAACAAAAAAGAGCCAGCTGCCGGTGGCTCACTCCTGTAATCCTAGCTACTAAGGAGGCTGGAGATCTGAGGATCACCTTTCAAAGCCAGCTAGGGCAGGAAAGTCCAGAAGACTCTTATCTCCAATAAACCACCAGAAAACGAAGTGGTGCTGTGGCTCAAGTGGTAGAATACTCACCTTGAACTGAAGAGCTGAGGGACAGCACCCAGGCCCACAGTTCAAGCTTCCTAGATGTTTGTTCTGAAAGTGATGTAAAAACCACATCTTTGTCTTCAAAAGAGATGAGAAAAAGTCAGAAACCCCCAACAAATGCTCCTCTATGGCTTCAGGAGACCACAGCGCCCTGGTTCTTTCTCTCCTGACAAGTGTTCGTGTCAACCTTTATCTGCTGCCTCCAGTCCCCTTCTCCCAGCCCCTCAGTATTTTGGTTGTGGTGAATTACATTTTCCTTATGGAAGGTATGATTAATTGTAAATGATAGGAACCAGAAGCCTCCTTTATTCACTTATTTATGCCTGACACCTTTTTTATTTTTTTGGTCATGAGGTTTGAACTCTGGGCCTGGGCTCTGTCCCTTAGTTCATCAGCTCAAGGCAAGCACTCTACCACTTGAGCCACAGCACCACGTCTGGTTTTCTGGTGGTTTATTGGAGATAAGAGTCTCATGGGTACTGGGAAGGTGGCTCAGTGGTAGAGTGCTTGCCTTGCATACATGAGGCCCCAAGTTTGATTCCTCAGCACCACATAAGCAGAAAAAGCCGGAAATGGCGCTGTGGCTCAAGTAGTAGAGCGCTAGCCTTGAGCTGAAGAGCTGAGGGACAGCACCCAAGCCCAGAGTTCAGGCTAAAAAACGACAAAATAAATAAATTTAAATTAAAAAAAAGTCTCCCACACTTTCCTACCTGGGCTGGCATTGAACCGAGATCCTCAGATCTCAGCCTCCTGAGTAGCTAGGATTACAGGCGTGAGCCACCAGCGCCAGGCACACACCTTATTTTTCACAAGCCCAAAATTCCATTTTGCTTTGGGCTGGAAGCCCCGGTAGTAAGTCCTATGCGCTAGGAAAATTCAGCACCTTGGACAGCGCCAGCTCCCTTGCTTGTGCCTGCTTGCAAGTACTTTTGAACATGTGAGCAGGCACTGAGTGGGGTTTGAACTCAGGGCCTCGGGCTCTTGCTTGGCTCTTTCCACTCAAGGCTAGGGCTTTTCACTTGAGCCACACCTCCACTTCCAAATTTTGTGGTTAATTGGAGATAAGAGTCTCATAAGTGCTGTGCTGACTTCAAAGCACAATCATCAGATCTTAGCATCCTGAATAGCAAGGATGGCAAATGTGAGCTACCATACCCAACCCGGTGCCTTTTATGCAGTGATTTGTGTGTGTGTGTGTGTTTGTGTGTGTGCGTGTGTGCATGCACGCACACCTCTCGTCTAGTCTCAGGCTTCTCTGAAGAGGTTAAACATTGCTTTAGAAATCGAAATTTCTTCCTGGATTTCTCCAAAGGGCACAGGAGATGGGAGATGGCTGTCTGGGGCTTCGGGACCTCCAGATTTTCAGTGTGGTGGCGATTTGCAGTGAGCAGATTTGCAGATTCCCAGACATGATATAAGACAATTGCCACGCATTCTGTCTCTTAGAAGGAGAAAGGATTTGCAGCGGGTTAATAGTACTTTTATTTCATTATCTAATGGTAAAAGTGCTTCATTGTGTGTGCAAGATGAATGCGAGTGAGCAGTGACAAATGAGGTCTTTCAGCCCAGCCGGGCCTCGTCCTGCCTATGTTAGATTAAAGAGTTCACCCTGGAAATAGGCGCACGCGTCTGCGTGTATGTTTTTAATAAATCTGATTGCAGGAATTTATTGCACCGCCGGATTTAGGAAATTATGCGGCTTGATTGCTACAAATATAATCGGGTGATATATACAGAAAGGCTCAAGTTATGATCCAGGAAAAAAATAAAAAGCCCATCTCAGGATGGTTAGCAGAAGCAGCCGACCACATAAACAGAGTGCTGCTTGAATTATGCAAATAAAGCCCATCACAACTCCTGGCGAATGATGCTCATCTGGCAAAACTGCCTCCGTTAAAGTGAAGAAAGCTTTGAGGGGGGTGATCAAATTTGTGCATATGGCCAAGCCTGCTGGCTCACACCTGTAATCCCAGCCACTCAGGAGGCTAAGAACAGAGGACCAAGGTTCCAAGCCAGCCTAGGCAGGAAAGTCCATGAGACGCTTATCTCCAATGAACTACCAAAAAGCCAGAAGTGGAGCTGTGGCTGGGGTGGTAGAGTGCCAGCCTTAAGTGAAAAAGCTCAGGGATGGTGCTCAGGCCCTGAGTTCAAGCCCCAGTTTACTCCTTTGTCTCCTTGTTGGTCCTGTCTGGTCTGACGCCATGGCTGTGCAAATCCGAAGCTGGTTGCTCTGAATCCAGGAGTCTTCCGTCAGGCATTTCTTCTATTCCATGTAGAACCTTCCATGATTTACTGCCGGGTACACAGAAGGTCAGCCGGCTTCTTACTGGCGCCTTCATTTTTCCAAAATCTACGGAAATTAAAAAGCCATCTATATCTTAAGAGGCGTATTTATGAACCTTTAAGTGAGCCAGTTCCGGCTGGCGCGGTTCCCACGTCTGATATATGAAAGCTGTCGACAGCCGCGCCTTACGCCATAATCTGCCCGCACAATATGCCGTGCTTTACTATTTTGACACGGTTTGGAGATGTTTTCTTTAGTTCCTGACAAGCTTATGTCATCACTCTGGAAATGGAAGAGGTGGGGTGGGGACAAGGGCGGGGGGAGAAAGGGGGAAAGAACCAACTCTACCCAACTTTCCGGGAGATTATTAATCTGACCCAACTTCCAATGAGAGGAAGAAAAAACAAAGCCATCCTGGGTTGTGTTTCCTTTCCTAGTTACCTCTCCGGTTTTGCAAATGGTTTCTTTGTGCTAGGAGCGTCTGTAGTTGGCCTTTTCTCAGCTTTGTGAGTTATAGAAATTTGTTCCGAATGCTGCTTCTTCTTTTTTTAATGAGGATTTAAAATAAAAAAGGAAAAGGGGAAAATAGTTTTCTTTTTTCTCTCTTTTCTTTTCTTTCCCTTTTTTTCCCCTTGTTGCAGAAGGAACTTAATTCCGTGGCGTGGAGCCGCGCGGCGGGGGGAGAGCAAGCCTTCTCAGAAACATTTAATCCAACTCCGACGGGAATTTAAGAAAAATGTACCTGAGGTACGGCGTGTTTGCTGCTTATGGAATTAACTCTGTGGGCATGCAAATTTCCCCTCGCTCCAACTGGATTTTGAAAACTATAGACACAAGTGACTTAAGAAGAAAAGAAGCTAATTAGCCACAAAGAAAAATGACAGCCCCAGGCCGCGTTTTTTTCTGTTCTGGGAACTCGGCACTGGGCTAACATCAGACAGATCCTTGCTCTGTGAAAGCCATTGTGGGGGGGGGGGACCAGGAATGAATGCTTGGCCCCCACAGCCTGGTTGATGAGGCAGATCTGTGGTTTTATTTTGCTTTTCTGTCAGGGTCTGGAGAATGGCAGCTAGAGGCTCCCCCAACCCCCACTGCCTAGAAATCCACCTGTCCCGCCCCTCGGTGCCTCCCTCCCTCCCGACTGGGCCCAGCCCTCTTTCTGGGGTGCCATGGAGTGGCCCCATAATGGCCTGGCCCCCAGAGGGACAACAAGCACCCACACGCTTGTGCTTCGCAGAGGTGAAGGGGGGAGCGCGTTCTTCCTTCCTCTAGCCCGCCCCCATCCCCTCTCAAATCAAAAGAAAAAATGGCTATAAACACGGGAGGAAAATGAGGCTTGGACTGTGCATAACAACCCGGCAGAGACGCGGCACAGACAAGAGGCAAACCGACCCCGGGCAGGCGCCGCGGGCACGGGCTGCGGGCACGGTGGGCTGGGACTGGGGAAGGACGCGTCTAGAGGGCATGCCTGGAAGACAGGGCTGACACTCCGATCAGAGGAGGACGCAGCCATCCCCACCACGCCTTCCCTTGTAAACTGATCACAGCTTCCAAGTTAGAATGTCCCTTTTCCCAAGATCGAGACTGCCCGCTGGCTCTCCCATCTCTGGGAGCAGAGTTGGATTAGGCACTGATCCACACACCCTCCTCTCTCTCCCTCCCCTGCCCCCCCCCCCTTTCTCGCCTGCTCAGACCCTCAGTCTCATCTTCTTTTCCCCAACACAGGGAACTTGAGCCCCTCCCCCTCCCTCCTTCCCCCATCCCCTCCCCCCCCCCGGGGGTGGGGGGGCTCCAGGTAATGAGAGAATCTAGGCCAGGTTTTAAGGCTCCAAGTTTGACTTATATAATTTTAATACTACATAATTATGCAATTATGCAATTAGGAGGAATAAGTTTTCCACTCCTATTATAGTCACGGCTCTGAAAATGCTCATTTTTGGAACTCGCGTCTCCTGATGGGAGAATGGTGCCAGCGCTTTATTTAAGAGCATCGTCTGCCTGGTCCCCCTCACCTGCCGCGCGGGCCTGTGCCCCCTCCTGGGGGGCTCCCCGAGATGGCTGTCAGGCTCTCCCGCCCCGTGGCCCCCGAGCCTCCTGTGCTCACTTGCGGTTGAGAAGAGATTTGCGGGGAGCCAGTCAGCCTGGGTTCGGGTTCAGCTGCATGACCGTGAGCGGCAGCCTTGGAGCCCCTGCCTCCCTCCGGCCACGCCCGCCGCAGGTGCGGGTTTGCTGAGTCTTCCAGGCCAGCACGTGGCGTTGGATTTCACCCACCAGATGGTGACACCTGCGTCCCTGGGGTCTGTGGGCGGCTCTCGCGGCCCCACGCCGCCCTCCCATCCCTTTTGGAGTTGAGCTCCAGCTCCTCTTATGCCCAGTCCGGCCGCCTCCTGCATGGGCATCTGGTGGCGACATGATCATCCCCCCCCTGTGTCCCCCACCCCTCCTCATGACCCCAGGGCAGCGTGTTTTCGTGATCCTGGGGTTTCTCCCCCCTTCCTCAGGCATCCTCCTCTCCTCCCCTCTTCCTCTCCTCTCCCCCTCCTCTCCCTCCCTCTCCCTCTGCCCCAGCTCCTCCTCCTGTGGGCTATGCCCCTGGCCAGGTCTGGAGTGGTTCTTAAAGAAAACTAGTGGCATGGGGCCCCGCAGGGCTCTGAAGACCACGCCTTCGTGGGGGTTTGGTCCTCCATGGGGAGCACTGCAGGGCCGGGGGCCAGATGCATGCACAGAATGAGAGCCCACTGCGGAGGAAGGGGGCAGATGGAGGGGCCCTGCTGTGAGGGACAGGGGAGGCAGCCTCCGTGGGACAGGGACTCTGCCCAGCACTCTGTTCCCCGAGCACACCCTGAGCCCTTCCCACTAGGTTTGTCTGGGCTGGCCTCAGACCACGATCCTCCTATCTCCACCTCCCAAATAGCAGGGATCACAGCTTTCGCATCAGCCAGGCCAGCTGGAAAATCTGGGTCCTCTCTCTCATGCCAGAAATTCCCAGAGTGCATTGCAGTAAAGGTTCTGAAAAGGTCCTGCAGGTTGGGCTGTGTGCATATGCATGTGTGAATGCATGTGTGCACGTGTGCGTGCTCACGCGTGTGTCCCTGATGAGACCCCACAGAGTGTAGGGGACGGCCCTCCGGGACCAGAGGTGCCCTCCTGGCCCATGTGAACTCTTTGCTGATTTCTTTTTTCAGGAAATCAGAGAGATGGTGGCTCCTGTGTTAAAAAGCTTCCAAGCCGAGGTAAGACCTGAGCCCCTGTGATTCTGGGGTCAGCTCTCCCCTGCCCATGCCCCACATCTTCCCACTTCTGCAAGGTGACCTGAGGGGCGGGGCTTCTCATCCCCCCCCGCGTTGTGCCTTCCACTCCCCTGGCCCAGCTGGAGGGAGGCCGGGATCTGGAGTTTCACTGGGTCTGGAGCTGCCGGGCTCCGTCTCAGGGCACTTCTCCGGGGCCACCCCCAGATCTGGCTCAGACCGGATCAGAGTCCTGACCCCTCTCAGATCTTGGTGGGATGGGTTCAAATCCCACCACTCCCCCAGGCCTCATGTGACCTTGGCTCTGTCTTTTTGCTAGTTAAGTGGAAATAAGAATCTCACGGACTTTCCTACCCAGGCTGGCATTGAGCTGTGATTCTCAGATTTCAGCCTCCTTGAGAAGCTGAGATTACAGGCGTGAGCACCTGTGCAGGGCACTGGTGTCCATTGTTGGTCAGCCTTCTTTTTCCTTACCACGGAACTAGTGTGTTTGTTTATTGACACTGCTGCCAACTTGGTTCCTTTGGGTGTGAAGGACTCAGGAGCAGAGAATATCGGCAGTGGGTTTTCCTGGCTTTCCATTTGTAAAAGAAGTTCTGGCTTGTGCTAGGTCGAGGAAGGATGGGCCTCAGTTTCCCTCTGTGGTGGGGGAATGACCAAGCCGATGGGGAGACCTGATCCATGCCAGCACTCACTCGGCAGCTTTGAAGGCTGTGTGCCCTGCCCCTGCTGTGTGAGCTTGGGCAGGTCGCTTGCAGTCTCTGTGCCTCCGGTTCCTCCTCTGCGTAGTGGGTGGTTGTTATTCCTCTTCACAGAGTGGAAACAGGAAGAGGGAAGCCATGGTAAGGGGGTGTGCGAGTGCCGGCGTGCCCTCCAGCAGTCTCAGCACACTCTTCCTGTCTTCAGGGCCCCCCGCCTGGTTCATGCGGCTTCTGCTGTGGCTGGCCTGGTGCCCTCTGTTCCCGGACTCAGGGTTGTTTTCCATTTGTTGTTTTCTGAGTACTGAAGCTGGAACTCAGAGTCTCACATTTACTAGGCAGGTGCCGTACCTCTTAAGCCATGCTCCCAGCCCTTTTTTTGCTTTGGGATGGGGTCTCACTAGCTTTGTCTGGGCTGGCCTTATATCACAATCCTCCTATTTCCACCTCCCAAGTAGTGGGGATTACAGGTGTGAGCCTTACTCCTGGCCCCAACTCAGGGCTTTTTATTAGGAAGAGACAGAGGGAGAGAGGGAGGGAAAAGAAAAGAAAAGAGGTGCCTTCTGTGGCCGTTGAAGCTTTCAGTAGAAGAGTCGAGTAGCCAAATGCGCACACAGCGCAGACTCTGGCCTGGGGAAGATTCCAGTCTCAGCCCTGATCCTCCAGCTAGTTGTGTGGCCTAACGGGCTTTCCGCAACCTCTCTGAACCTCAGCTCCCCTCCCGGGCCACAAAGTGAGGTCTTTACGTACTTTATAGGTCCATGGCAGGTGCTAAGTGCTTGGTAGCCGGTGGTACTCAACAGGTGCACCTTGTTAAATGGTGCTCAGTAAGCACACCCTGCTAGCACTGATGGGAACGAACCACAGAGCCAGAGGCTTCCCCCTAAAACCTGTGCGGTCGATGGCACACACCCTATTAACAGCTGGGGGGTCTTCAGGGAACCCCGCTAATTTTCTTCTGAGGGCCTTCCATCCTCTCCGGAACCTATCAAAAAGACTACGTTTTGTGGAAGGCTGTCCCAAAGCCCTGCTTCCCCTGGGGCGGACCGCCGCAGCCCAGCCAGCTGCGGGCCCCGGCAGGCGCTCAGCCACAGCACCTCTCCATAGAGCCCAAGTAGGATTTCCAGTGTATGCATTTATTTACGTACTTATTTTGTGTTGGTCCCGGGGCTTGAACTTAGGGCTTGGGCGCTGTCCCTGAACTCTTTTTTCTGAGGACTGTGGCACTCTACCACTTGGGCCATAGCGCCACTTCCAGCTTTTTGGTAATTCATTAGCAGTAAGAGTCTCACAGATGCCAGGTGCCCATGGCTCATGCCTGTAATCCTAGCTACTCAGGAGGCTGAGATCTGAGGATCAAGGTTCAAAGCCAGCCCGGGCAGGAAAGTCCATGAGACCCTTCTCCAGTTAACCCCCAGAGAACCAGAAGTGGTGTGGCAGCTCAAAGTGGTAGAGTACTCGCCTTGAGTGGAAGAGCTCAGGGACAGCGTCCAGGCCCAGAGTTCAAGCCCCACTACTGACAGAAGAAGAGAGAGAGAGAGAGAGAGAGACAGACAGACAGACAGAGAGACGGAGACAGAGAGACAGAGAGTGTCAGAGTCTCACAGACTTTCCTGCTGGGAGCTGGCTTTGAATCATGAGCCTCAGATTTCAGCCTCCTGAGTAGCTAGGCTTACAGATGTGAGTTCCTTTTCTCTTTTCTTTTCTTTTCTTTTCTGGGTCGTGGGGGACACGACCTGCTGGCCGTGGCCAGGCCGCTGCTGTCCCTGCCTCAGTGGCTGAAATCACCATTCGCTGAGCTCCCCGCTTGGTAGATGGGGCCCGGCCCAGGGAGTGGCTTCCGTGGACAGCGCCTCTGGGTGACCGTGGTTTGAGGGTCTTTGCTCATGGAGAAAAGAGCAAAGCAAAAGCCCCACTAATTACAAAAGTTGCTCCATGAAAGATAATTCAAAGCAATAATTTAGCAAACATAATCAAGCCGCACAGATGGAGTTGTTGATGGATGGATCGCAACATGCAATTAGCCGTTCTCAGAGTTACATATCATTAACCCTCCGAGCACAAAAATTATTTTCTCATTATTAGTTGAAAAGGTAAAATTAAGCTGACTAGACAGTAAAGGGGAAGGGAAAAAACTACAATTAATTACCTTCGTTTATTACAGTCATTATTTTAAACTTATTTTTACTTAGAGGAAGAGAGACATGAAAACATCTAAATTAAAAGTTGGGTGATGGTGGACTCGAAGGTGAGCCTCTGTCTTTCTCCTCTCCCCCTCCCCCTCCCCACCGAGGGCACATAACCTAGGTGCCTATGGCAGATTTCGGCCTGGCCAGCTCTGAGCAGCTGCCTGCCATTCCCACCAAAGTGCCACTAACGCCGTCATGCTGCATTACAACCAAATTAAGCACCGGTAGCCACCTCCCCTCCCCCCCCACCTTATAAAGTAAATTATGAATGCTCCTGCCCCCAGTTAAGCAGTTATTTGCAGCTGTTCTGGGTATTTCTCATTAGAAATAACATCATCTAAAGAAGGCTATTGATTGATTTTTTTAATCTTGGAATCATGGACGTGAACCACATATTTATATGACATTGCCTTTAACTAGAATTCTCATGCTTTATTTTTATATTATTGATCTTTTTGACATGAATTGCTTTCTGGCCTCGTGTGAGTGTTGTAAGCTTTCCGCCTGTAGAGAAATGGGCCAAGCAGGCTGGGCTGGAAGAGTGATGGCCGGGGCCATGTGGAGGCAGCCGTTCCGGCCCGCGGAGGCTGGAGTCTCCACTCTGCTCCGGACGTTTATGAGCCTCTTCTGGACTGCATTATGGCAGACCCGGGCGCTGGGGGGCGCTGCGGGGTGAGGGCACAATCCATCCCCAGGCCCTGTCTGTCTGGGTCTCTGCGCACCGTCTGCCTCCTGGGCGGGGTGGGGAAGGTGGAAGCTACTGGAACAGCAGAGACAGACACGGGCGGAGCACTCGGCCAGCCCTTCCACCGGGCAGTGAGCGCGCATGGTACTGGGCGCAAGGGTACACATGGATTCCTGTACACCTGGCCTGAGGGTGGGGAATGTCGTGGCCAGGGTCACACAGGCACAGGTGCGTGTGGCAGCCCTGCCCACCGCTAGGCTCCTCTGGAAGCCTCAGCTGCCCCGTCTGTAAAATGGGCTTAAGCCCTCGTGCTTTTAAGGATTCTGAAGCCAGATTCCATTATAGAGCAAGTTGCCTGCTGGAGACTACATGAAACCCCCAGGCCTTCGTGGTGATAACTGCGTGGACTTGGGCGGTGGCCACGTGGGCCTGGGTGGCAGTGGTGTGAACCTGGGTGATGGCCTGTGGACCCTGGGCAGTGGCTGCATGGACCCTGGGTGGTGGACCTGAGTGGTGGCCATGTGGACCTAGGCGGTGGCAAAGTAACCAAAAGTCACACAGCTGGTTCTAAGTGGCAGAGACAAGATTTGAACCCTGGCATTCGGGCTCCAGACCCCTGCCTGGTCTGTATTCTTTATTAGGCCCCTACTGTGTTCCAGCCCTAGGGGATTTGGCAGTGACGCATGGGTCAGCCCTTGGTCTGATGTGCACACGCACTCCGGTGACACCTGGAAAAGCAGCTCCGTGCACAGACATTCCGCCGCTCCGCCAGGTCACGCGGAGGCCGCGTGGACAGACTCCTCCCGCGTGCACGGTGTGGGGACATGTGACCATGCAACCAGTCAATTATAATAATATTTTTCTCTCCGAATGTTTCCAAAGGGAGGGGGAGTTGGCGTGCCGAGGAATAATCACGGCTCAGAGGCCGAGCTGCCATTAGTTATTAATTAGGCCATTATGCATTGCACACAGATAATTGCTTTGCTGTGGAGTCACCAAGCGTGAAACGGACCCAGCCCAGAAACGCCATCTATCAATCTGGGAAGCCGCAGCCGCTGCGTCCTCTCACCTTGAGCCGGTGTGCATCTTAGCAGGGAAGGCAAAGAAATGAGTCTACGCAATGGGCAGGAGGGAGCGGGCTGCCCGGCCCGGCCGGGAGACAGCGGCCCAGCCCAGTGTCCATTTGTCTCCTGTTGGGCAGAAATCATCCCGGTGCCCCTCCCTGCCCTTGGTATCTTGGGGGCGGGGGGGTGGTGGTGCTGGGGGACCCGAAGAAGCCACCTTTCTGTGGGTCTTGCTGTTGCTCCTGGCAGCTGCTGGGGACAAAGTCTGGTGTTCCCAGGCCTCAGAGGGGGAGGGAAGGAGACCCCAGCCCCACCCCCGAGTCCCCTGGGGGTCTGCAGAGGGGACAGGCCCGGCCCGAGGGCACGGGGTCCATCTTAACAGAGCCTGGGAGCCAATGGTGGCGCTCGCTGAGATCCCGCGGGCAGCCCAGGACAGTGCTGCCTCTTTGGAGATCAGTCTCACAGACGTTCCTGCCTGGGCTGGCTTTGAACCTCAGTCCTCAGCTCTCAGCCTCCTGAGTGGCTCGGATGACAGGCGTGCACCTCAGTCTGCGGGGTCTCCCAGCCAGAGGTGTAGGGGCCTGGAGGAGCTCAATCAGCTCTGTGTTCCACACCCATGGGTCTGGGGGGGAATGGGGCCTCGTGGGGGGTTTGGCTGCTTAGAAAAGCAGTTGTCCAGGCTCTGGGGGCCTGAAGTCCAGGCAGCGGCACCAGCATTCACCCCAGTCCCTGGGCACCTGCTCACCACCTCACCACAAAAGTCTCCCTCTAAGGGGCAGAGTGTACAGGCAAGGTGAGACCAGAGGACGTGGGGGCCCTGGGTCCACGCAGACCCAGCTCCTCCCCACAGATGGCTGCCTGCCAGCTCCAGGTGGCCGTGGATGGAATCGTGGGCCCGGATGGCCAGATCCTCTGATTTCCCCTGAGAAACGAGCAATTTGGAACTCTCCTCGTTTTTAAATACTGGCTTGATATATATGCACATATTTTCATGCCCACAGAACTTTCTGGAGTTATCATTTACATAAGCAAAACGCCCCAGTCTGAAGTAGATGACTTGATGGATCTTGACAGCTGAAATATTTTTAAGATATAAAAGGTCCAAGAAAGGGGGAGCCTGGGACACATCAGCCCCCAGACACGGGCGGGGGGGTGGCGGGACAGCCCACGGGCCCACACCGGCCTCATGGTAGGGGGACTAATCTCAGCAAGATGATACATTGCGGGCTGGGAAGGTGGCTCAGTGGTAGAGCGCTTGCCTTGCATGCATGAGGCCCTGGGTTTGATTCCTCAGCACCACATAAGCAAAAAAAAAAAAAAAAAGCTGGAAGTGGCGTTGTGGCTCAAATGGTAGAGCGCTAGCCTTGAGCTGAAGAGCTGAGGGACAGCGCCCAGGCCCAGAGTTCAGGCCCACGACTGGACCCAAAAAAAAAAAAGATGATACGTTGCTCTCGGCTGAAACCCACACTCATCTCCCTCAGGGGCATAGCTCTAGGGGTGGTTTTTCTGGTGCCAGTGCTGGGACTTGAACTCAGGGCTTCTGCTCTTGGTTTGGCTTTTTCACTCAAGGGTGGTACTCTCCCACTTGAGCCACACATCCACTTATGGCTTTTTGTCAGTTAGTTGAAGATAAGAGTTGCTCAGATAAGCTGAGCAGCAGGGGCTCACGCCTGTCATCCTAGCTACTCAGGGATCTCGGTTTGAAGCTAGTCTGGACAGAAAAATCCATGAGACTCTCATCTCCAATTAACCACCAAAAACAACAACAACAACAACACCAGAGCTGTGGCTCAAGTGGTAGTGCTAGCCTTGAGCAAAAAAAAGCTCAGGGACAGCGCCCAGGCCCCGAGTTCAAGCCCCAGAACTGGCTCCAAAAATAAAAAAATAGGTCTTTCAGATTTTGTTTGCCTGGGCTGGCTTTGAACTTGGATCCTCAGATCTCAGCCTCCTGAGTTGCTGGGATTACAGGCGTGAGCCGCCAGCGCCCAGCAGCTTGGTGGGATTTGATTGATTGTGTCACAAAACACAGCCCCAGAGGAGGTGAGGACATGGGGCACTCCTGACTCACCGCAGGGAAGCCGTTCACCTGCTTTGGGAGATAAGGTGGCGTGAACCCCAGCCTTCCGTTTCCTGCCACGGAGGCTGGAGGGTTAACCCAAAGACCCCTCCCACCTGCCTTTTCCACCTGGCCTCCGCCGGCCTGGCCTCCGCCGGGTGCCTTAGAGTAGAGGCGCTGTCACAGACTCTGGGCTGCGTTCACCAGAAGCCCGCCCTTTTGGGGTGCATTTGGAGGGTCAGATGGATTCGTTCTCATGAAAAGTCTTTGTACGCTATAAAAAGCTGTAGATTAAAATTGGGAGGTATCATGATTGTAATTTTATGCAGTGGGGGTGGTTTTTGGAGGCTCCATGGCTCGTCCCTCACGGTGGAGGTGGCTAGAAGGTGACAAGGTGACCCGTGCGGCCCGGGCCACCTCTGGCCATGGCCGCAAGGACAGCGTGGGCTCCCCTGCCTGGCGCTTCGTGCACGTCGGCACAGAGCCACACTCGGGGTACCCCCCAGCACCCCAAAGCACCGGTGGCTTCCCGGTGCCATAATCATGACTCTATTGTCCAGCCTCCTCCTCGAGCTCACCCCCGCGTGGCAGGAAGCGGCCTGGCCTGGCCTGGCCTGGCCTCCGGGCCCCCGCCCTTCATCCTGTCCATCGGTGGCTGCTTTCTTCCTCTCTTTTTTCCCTTAGTATCCCAAAGCAAAATTTGTTTGTAAGGCACGAAAGAAAGCCTCCCGTGCCTTGTATGCCGGAGCCCTCGGAAGTGCAGGAAATTGTGTATTCACTGCAAAAGAGAAAAAAGCCCTGGCTTATACAATTTTAACAATAGAAAAAAATGATCTTTGTGCTTCAGTGCGTGGCTACTTAGAGGAACACAGGCAGCGCGTTCAGGTGGCTGCGGAATTACAAATGAGCTGTGGCCTTTGTTTTCAGTGACAAGCAATTTAAATGCGATCTTATAAGAAGGCTGGGAGATTCTCCCCACACCTCAGGAGATGGGGAGGGGAGAGAGGGAGGGAGGGAGGGAGGGAGGGAGGGAGGGAGGATGAATAAAGGAAGCAAGCTTTCTTCTTCAACTACTGAGGCCCCGTCCGAGTTGCCCCGGCCAGAGGTTAGAAGTTATACTTTCGTCTGATAATTCTACAATCGGCAGTTTGTGATTGGGCGTAATTATAGCATCACTAACAGCAGACCTGCAGCCTCTGTGGGGCATGTGGTGTTTTGGGGGGCTTCTCCCCCCACATGGCGTCTCGGGGTGTCTGATGTGGGTGTATCTGGGGCCTGAATTTTATCACAGAAGAAGGGGTTCCTCACACCGACCTTCGAAAACACTTTGCTGAGCGCATTATTATTTATTTGTGTGTGCACGCACACGCTCGTGTGCATGTGTGTGCATGTGCGCATGCATGCCAGTCCTGGGGCTTGAACTCAGGGCCTGGGCGCTGTGCCTGAGACTTGTCGCCCAAGGCTGGCACGCTACCACTTGAGCCACAGCTCCTCCTCCTGCTCTTTGGTGGTTCATTGGAGATGAGATTTTCCCGAATTTTGGTAGCCATGTTCTTCAAAAGTACAGTTTACCTCTGTGCCTCTGCTCATATGAAATACTTATTAAAACGAAGTCTAGAGAACAGGAAAAGGTGGAGATTATATCTTATCACTCAGAGGTGTAATCCATAGTTTTAAAAAGCAGAGTGGGTGACTGCAGAACCTTTTTTCCTGTTCTGAAATCCACTGTGTCTCACGCTCACAGTCGGTCCACTTATTGACATCCCACTGTTTGTCCATTCCTGGGCTGAGCACTGTCTGGACTCCCTTTAATCCCAACACCAGGCCTGGGAGGTGGGTCCCACTGTCTACACACATGCCATTTTTGTAGCCAAGGATGCCGAAGATCAGAGAGGATGGGTGACTTTCCTGAGGTCACCCAGCCTGGGCACGGGGCTCCCCCACACTGCAGCCCGGCGCTACACCCCGCCCCGCCCCCCATGGGTGACTTGTGCCCCCACGGCGACACACATGACACTTTCTCTTGTTTCCAAAGGTGGTGGCTCTCAGTAAGAGGAGTCAGGAGGCGGAGGCGGCTTTTCTGAGTGTTTACAAGCAGTTAATTGAAGCGCCAGGTAAGAAACACGGGGCTCCCAGTTGGTGCAGTGCTTCGTGGCCAGAGCCTGGGCCGCCTCGGCTCGGGGGTGCGGCCAGGTCCCCGGGCCAGGGGGTTTGTCTGTCCAGCGTGATGTCTGTGGCGCCCTCTGCCTCCCCCAGAGGAGAACCTGGCCAGTATCCCACTGGGTCTTTCCTGCTATGCCCTCTCCTGGGCGCAGGCATCCGCCCCAGTGCTCTGCCAGCAGGGGCGACGGAGAGGCCGCACCCACCCTGCCTGCAGAGTGGCAGAGCCAACCCCACCTGATGCTGAGAGAAGGCAGGAAGCACATAGCTGCACTGACAGACAGACACAGACAGACAGGCAGGCAGGCAGACCTACAGACAGGCAGACAGACAGGCAGGCAGGCAGACCTACAGATAGGCAGACAGACAGGCAGGCAGGCAGACCTACAGATAGGCAGACAGACAGGCAGGCAGGCAGACCTACAGATAGGCAGACAGACAGGCAGGCAGGCAGACCTACAGACAGGCAGACAGACAGGCAGGCAGGCAGCCAGCCACAGTCTGCTAAGACTGCTCACACTAGCCAGGGCAAATGTTCATCAGCGGCGGAGTGGCTTTCAGATACGTAGCACCGCCATCGATGGAATATTACTCAGACGTGAAAAGGAATGAAGCACCCACATGCGTTAAGCTACAGGAGAGAAAGCACAGTGCTTTGTGAGAGCAGTCACCGATGCCCCATTCCTCTTGATTCCATGTAAAGGAAATGTCTAGAACAGTGGACCTGTGACAAGCCATGGGGACCGGCGGAGACAGGGTTGCCTGGGGTGGGGAAGGGGACAGGAAGTGACTGCTTAGTGGATATGGAGTTTTATTTTTTGGCAATAAGAATGTTCTGGAACTAGACCATCGAGATTGTAGAGCCTCAGGGGTATTGAAAGGTACTGAAATGTACATGCTCATGTGCCAGTGTGTGCCAGTCCAGGGGCTTGAACTCAGAGCCTAGGCGCTGTCTCTGAGCTTTTGTGCTCAAGGCTAGCACTCTACCACTTGAACCACAGCTTCACTTCTGGTTAAGTGGAGATGAGAGTCTCATGGACTTTCCTGCCTGGCCTGGCCTTGAACTGTGAGCCTCAGATCTCAGCGTCCTGAGTGGCTGGGGCCTGGCGCTGGGTTGAATTGTGGATTTTTAAGTGCTGCTTTTGTGTGCCGTAAGCGCCGCCTTGGCTGAGGAGGGCGTGCTGTGGCGGGGGAGGGCGTGCTGTGGCGGGGGAGGGCGTGTTGTGGCGTTGGGCCTGCTGCAGGCGTGGGGCTCCATTGGGGTCACGGATACAGCCAGGCACTGGTGGCTCATGCCAATAATCCCAGCCACTCAGGAGGCTGAGATCTGAGGATCGTAGTTCAAAGCCAGCCTGGTCAGAAAAGTCCCTGAGACTTGTATCTCCAATAAACTATAGAAAAAAACCGGAAGTGATGCTGTGGCTCAAGTGGTAGAACGCTAGCCTTGAGCACAAAGAGGCTCAGGGACAGCTTCCAGGCCCTGAGTTCAAACCCTAGGACCAGCGTGCGTGTGCACGCGTGCACACACACACACACACACACACACACACACACACACACACACACACACACTCACTATGGCAGTGGAGACGCAGGGGCTGAAAGCCGTAACAGCCCCGTGGGGGGGGCTCCTGGAGGCCTTCCTTTCCTGTCACCCCTCTTGCAGAGCGCCGGGTCACACTGGGCCTGGTGCTCACTCTGTGTGACTCCCAGTGATCTCCCCGGAAGTGGGGGGGGCCACGGGAGGGGGCCGCTGTCCCCAGCTGTCACCGAGCTGAGGAAGGGGAGCCTTTACTGCACCAAACAGCCCGCCCAGATGGGCTTTGAGGCGCTCTAATTCATGTCGGAGACATTTAAGAATAACAAAATATTTTTAATGATTTCTTAGGGGAATCGGGAAGACATATTTTTTGATCTCATTAAATTTTATCTCAGACACAAGAACCCAAATGTCAGATGCGGGTTTGGGGCTCCCTGTGCTGGCGGTGACCCCCCTTCCTGGTCCTTCCCCCCCAGCACCCCACGCGGGCGGGGGGGGCAAAGCAGAGGTGCAGATGCACGGGCTCCATTTGTGTCTTTCTTGACAGGCAAATTATTTGTGGGATTTCTCCCCCACCCCCGCCACACACAAGTCCTGATTCAACATTTTTGTTTTCAATGGCTGCTCCCAGCCCAAATCTTTGGCAGAAAAATGCGACATGGGCTGATTGCTCAGCGAGTATTTTGATAAGTTTGAAGCCTGCTTGTCTGTAATTACGAAAGAAAATCGTAAATCTTTTAGATATTGTTCACACAGATGTGGCGTGAAGTGTGAAGGGGGAAAAAAAAGCAGTAAAACGTGTTAAAAGCATAATTAATGTCATTGTCCTAGAGGAAGATTTGATTTACGCCTCTGTGACTCGGGCTGGTGGGGCCCCGCGCGCACAGCCCCGCGGGAGGCAGCCGGTCCCACCTGTGACCTGACCACTCAAAGGAGAAACAAAGGAGCTGGCGGCTCACGCCTGTCATCCTAGCTACTCAGGAGGCTGAGATCTGAGGATCGCGGTTCAAAGCCAGCCCGGGACAGGAACAGTCTGTGAGACTCTCCTCTCAGTTAACCAGCAAAAAAAAAAAGTGGAGCTGTGACTCAAGTGGTAGAGCCAAAAAAGCTCAGGGACAGCACAGGCCCTGAGTTCAAACCCCAGGACTGGCAGAGAGAGAGAGAGAGAGAGAGAGAGAGAGAGAGAGAGAGAGAGAGAGAGAGAGAGAGAGAGAGAGAGAGAGAGAGAGAGAGAGAGAGAAGCCAAACAAGGAAAGCGAGTGGGAGAGAGGCTGGCATCGTTGCTGAGCAGAAGAGAGAAGAGAGGTGAGTGCCATGCATTCTTCTGCCTTTGCTTTTTTGTGGTTTTTTCCCCCCCATTTGCTATTTTTAAATAAGATGCAGGATTTTATGATTCCCCACACGTGTGTGGCTTGCTGTGTCCCTTCTTTTGGAGTGAGTCTGGTCAGCAGCATGGTTAGGTTTGGGCTGAGGCCGCAGAAACACCTGCCTGGCTCTCAGTGTGGTGTCTGTGCTGTGTGACCTTGGCCAGGGGTCTTACCCTCTCTGAGTGCCAGTGTCCATGTCTTTCAAGGAGAGGTCATCATAGAATCTGTCCGTGGGTCAGCAAGAGGTGCTATGCTCTGTACCCCAAAAGCCCTGGATAGCTCAGCACCCCGCAGACTGGGGTGTGAAGGTGACCAGCGTAGGCTGGGGGCCGTGGAGATCATGGGGGTTAGGGACACCGTGAGTGGTGTGGTGGGGAATCTTAGACCATTGCGGGCTTTGTGGTTTGTCTTCCCAATTACGTAAAAGAAACGGACGCCCCATGGGCTCCGGGGGTGCAGAAGTTGAAGGAAACTCATCTCGGAGGAAAACAATTTGTTGGAGTGTTTTTTTCCTCCTCTCCTCTTTTCCCTGCGTGCTTTTTTTTTCTTTTTTGTCAAAACAGTGGCTGACAGCACACGCAGAGTCATCTCTGCCCTCAACGGAACGGCTTGAGCCTCCCCTTCCGAGCGGCGACAGAGCCGCGGGAACCTGCCTGTGCTCTGCGTGTGTGTGCTGAAAATCCCTGAGCATCTTCCAGCTTAGGGCTCTGGGGTGCTGGCCGGGCCTGGCTTGGGGGCTGAGATCCAAGAGTTTAAACTTGGCAAGAAAAATATGTGGTAGTCGTTTGGCAGCCAGAATTGGTTTATTTAAGTAAATACTGCACTTCCTTCTTTATTGGACACAAAATCCCTTCCTATCCATCCGTGCGTCCAGTTTGTATATCCTTCGTCCACCTTCCTGGCAGATGCTACTTTCTTATTGATTTGTCACCACTCTTTATATATCAGGGATATCACGCGTTCACTATTGGGAATCTTTATTTCCTCTCCTCTACACTAGGCCACCTTTTGTTTCCTGGCTTTGCTTCTGTGTCTCTTGAGTATACACGCACACACGTATACATGAGGATCTCACCAACCCGTTGCTTTAGGCCCTGACTTTAGCACCTTTTCTCCCCTTGAGTGTGTGCGGTAGCGAGTGGGGTTAGTACTTCTGTGGTCTTTGTGTTCCATGTGGATGTGTGCTGCTCCTAGGCTTGAACTTGGGGCCTGCGTGCCGTCCCTGAGTTCTTTTTCTCAAGGCTGACTCTGCTGCGTGGGCCACAGCCCCACTTGTGGCCTTTTGGTTCAGTGGTTTATTGGAGATGAGTCTCAGGGAAGTTCCTGCCCAGGCTGGCTTTGAACCATGACCCTCGGATCTCAGCCTCCTGAGTAGCTGGGGTGACAGGCGTGAGCCACGGGGGGAGGGGGGGTCCTGGCTTTGAGATCTTGGTGTTTTTGTGTGTGCTGCACCTGCTCAGGGGAGGGAGGCTCAGAGCTGGCAAAAGGCTGGCTCTGGTGCCCCCTGGTGGGCGTGCCACGGCAGGAAGTGGAACAGTGCCCCCTCCCCCAGGCCTGCGGGGGTCCCCCATCATCAGAGGACAGACAAAGCCTGGTGATGCTGTGGTCCCCAGCAGGCCGGCTCCCTCCCCTCCGCCGCTGCAGCCCCCTCTCCCCCGCCCTCTGCCAGGCCGCTCCCGCCAGCACCCTGGGGCTGGCATCAGAGTCCATCCCTGCTGCCCTGGGGCTCTGGAGACAGACAACCGCCCAACCGCCAGGGCTGGCCCATGGAGATGCCCCTGAGGGAGACGTGGGGCTCAGTGATGGCCTGTTGGGGCATTTCTGGGGACCTTCCAGTCCCCATAGACAAACATCCCGACCCCCTATACCATGGCGGAAGGTTCCATTGTCCTGTGTGCACATTGGGCTTCTGAGGACGCATGAGGCTCAGAGAGGTCTAGCCACTTGCTCAGGGTCACACAGCAGAATCCCAACCCCTCGGCCCCCACTGAAGCCAGGAGCCCCTCACCCAAAGAAACCAGCCAGCTCCAGCCCTAGGGGAGGAGGGCGGCAGCCCATCCCTGGGGGAAAATGAAGCTTCAAGAACTGAAGTGGGCCTCGCTAGGGCCCAGACGGAGCCGGCTTCAGCCCGGGGGTGGGGGGGAGCCACCGTGGAGGCTGGGCGGCACTATAGAGGCAGGGGTCACCGTGGAGGCTGGGCGGCACTATAGAGGCAGGGGTCACCGTGGAGGCTGGGCGGCACTATAGAGGCAGGGGTCACCGTGGAGGCTGGGCGGCACTATAGAGGCAGGGGTCACCGTGGAGGCTGGGCGGCACTGTGGATGCAGGAGTGGGGGGGGGGACACTGGAGAGGCTAGAGGCACTGTGGAGGCCGGTGACACTGTGGAGGCCGGGGGTACTGTGGAGGCCGGGGGTACTGTGGAGGCCGGGGGTACTGTGGAGGCCGGGGGTACCGTGGAGGCCGGGGGTACTGTGGAGGCCGGTGACACTGTGGAGGCCGGGGGTACGGTGGAGGCCGGGGGTACGGTGGAGGCCGGTGACACTGTGGAGGCCGGGGGTACTGTGGAGGCCGGGGGTACTGTGGAGGCCGGGGGTACTGTGGAGGCCGGGGGTACCGTGGAGGCCGGTGACACTGTGGAGGCCGGGGGTACCGTGGAGGCCGGGGGTACTGTGGAGGCCGGGGGTACTGTGGAGGCTGGGGGTACTGTGGAGGCCGGGGGTACTGTGGAGGCCGGGAGTACCGTGGAGGCCGGGGGTACGGTGGAGGCTGGGGGCATGGTGGAGGCCGGGGGTACTGTGGAGGCCGGGGGTACGGTGGAGGCTGGGGGCATGGTGGAGGCTGGGGGCATGGTGGAGGCCGGGGGTACGGTGGAGGCTGGGGGTACGGTGGAGGCTGGGGGCATGGTGGAGGCTGGGGGCATGGTGGAGGCTGGGGGCATGGTGGAGGCTGGGGGCATGGTGGAGGCCGGGGGCATGGTGGAGGGGTGCACGTATACTTCTGCCTAGCTGCAGCTACACCAGCTGTGGCGGCATCCCCTAAAACCTTCCAGGGCACCTGTGTTGGGATGGACTTAATGCCCCCCCGCCTCCTTCAGGAGCACTGCGGTACCGGCCACTGGGGACACCCATATACTGTGCGTCCTGCGCCCCAGCCTGCCCAGGTGCGGGGTCCCCCCTCTCCTGTCCTCTTGGCCCCGCCCACTCCAGTTCAGCTCCTCGAGGGGGTCCTTAGATATAGACACCTCAGCGCTGGGGTTTCTGCGTCTAGTGGCTGCTGACTTGTGTTGATTGCTTTCATCGTGGCAGTCCCAGGGCGGGGCCGCGGGGCCTGCACGCCGCCCCTGAACTTCCTCATGTGAGGCTGGCTCTCGCCACTTCTGGTTTTCTGGTGGCTTACTGGAGATAAGAGTCTTATGGACTTTCCTGCCTGGGCTGGCTTTGAACCGTGATCCTCAGGTCTCAGCCTCCTGAGTAGCTGGGACTACAGGCGTGAGCCGCAGGTGCCTGACTTAATTCTTTGGCCCTCAGCTCCCCTGTTGCTGAGAGGCTCCATCTGGCCCTGCTTACCTGCGCATGTGCAGCTTCTGGTTCTTTCCTTGGGCTGAGGTGGGCAAGACCCAGGAGACCAAGGTGGGCAGGGCCAGCGCAGGTCAGCGTGAGAGCTGGTCCCTCGGGGCTCCCTGAGGTGTCCCACTGGCCTTTGCTGAGCCCATCCGGAGCCACGCGCCGCGAAGACGGCTAATCACTGAGTCATTGAGTCCTCGCGGTGGTCTCACGGGTGCCTACTGTGTCCGTTCTACAGAGAGGGAAAACTGAGGCTTACAGCGGTAGGACACCTTATCTGCGGCCCTGCATGGAGTGAGAAATGAGATCCGAACCCAGATGTCTATGGTCCAGCCCCTCTGCCATCTTCCCGGATGGAGCATCTGTGCCGGCCCGGCCACCACACCCACACCACCGCCCGCCTTCCGCACTCAGAAGGGCCCCGGGTCCGGTGCGCCTGCCTTTCCCTGCTCAGTAGACATTACTAAACTCATACTGTGTGTCGGAGACCCTCTGCATCCTCATCCCCGTCGCTCCCATTTGTCCATCTTGCTTGGCCTGAACAGCCCTGGCAGCTGCCTGAGCCCTGACTGGCTGGCAGACTGGCTCAGGTTCCCAGGGGAGTGTCTGATTGGCCAGCCTGAGTCAAGCGACCTCCTTGCCAGTAGGCAGGACCTTGTGATTGACAGCCTCATTAGAAGCTAAGAGGGAACTGTAACTGTTTCTCCACTTTGGCCCCTGGAAAGAAACAGAAGGTCCCTCCCGCAGCCCCGGGGTCCCCAGCCCTCTTCCCACACCAGGAGTGTTACACACAGGCCACACACACAGGACAGGTGTTTGACAGACCCAGGGCTCCCGCGGTGCCCCTCTGACAGCTATTGGGAGAATCTGCCTGGTTCTAGCCATCTCACCGCCTCATCCCGGGGAAGTGTCATCGTGGCATGCCTCAGTTTCCCCATCAGCAGTATGCACCTCGCGGTATGGGGGTGAGCTCCCCCTGCACAGGGAAATGAAGTACAACTGAGCCAGCCAGGCCCTCCCCAAACAACCGTCTCTGCTGGACTTTGGGTGCCAGGGTGGCATGAGCTCAAGGCACTTCCTCCTGGGGTACAGCGTGAGCACTGGGGGACACACAGCATCCCTGACACCCCAGAGCGTTGCCAGGCATGCTGCCTTCTTGGGGTAGTAACAGCCGCCAGGGCCCCCTGCAGTGCCCCCACACCTCCCCTCTCCACCTCCCTCACGTCCGCCCTACACACCTGGCCTGCTTGACCATCAGGGAAACTGAGGCTCTGCACAGTCGGTTCTGTGTGCAAAGGACACATGGCCAACAGGACTCAGCCTTGTGCTCCCCCCCCCCATTCTCTGCACTTCCAGAACAAGTCCTGGTGCTCACCTTGAGTTCACCTCGCTCCCCGCAACCCCTGCGGCCATCCACCCTCTCTTTCCTTCTCAAACCTGCGGACACAATGGGAAGCGATTCCTTGAACTTATTAAAAAATCCAGACTTGTAAATTAATTTGCTTGTGTTATACAAAGGCAGTGCAGATGGACTCATTAGCATGCACACAACAAATAATTATAGATGAATTTTTAGCTGGCCTGCCTAATGCGCTTGCTGGGTTAATTATGTCAATGTATAATTACATCAGCCCGGGGAGACATAATGGCAGACCCCGCTGCGGAGGGGGGCTGACACAGAGCCGCACCGCCGCCCCACACCTGCTCCCCGCCACGCGTGCCCGTGGTCCGGCCTCCTGCCACCTAAACAAACAGGCGGCCGCACAAGACAAGGGGGCGCCTTGTTCCAGCCTGACCTGAAGCCCCCTGCCTGCCCCTGGTGTCTTCTGTCCACAAAAATGTATTGGGTTAGACCAGGAGGAGAGAACTGGAGGGACGGCACCAGACCCCGGGACCCCAGGGCCCTGGGCCCGAGGCGAGGAAGCACTGGCTTCCGTGGTGTGGCTGCCCAGCATTCCCCCAGGAAAGGCGCCCTTAGGACCTCGGAGCAAGGGACCCTCAGTGCTCCAGGCCGCCTTGTTTGGGAATCCCCCTGCCCCCCCCCTCCAGGATTGTTAGCACCTACCCCCAGGGAAGCCCCCCCACCACCATCCCTTCCCAGGATGAGGAAGAGAAAGGGCTAGCCAGGAAGCGTGGAGAGGGACCGGAAGTTGGAGGTGGCTTACATGAAGAGCGGAGGTTGAAGCCGGGCGCTGGTGGCTCACGCCTATAATCCTAGCTACTCAGGAGGCTGAGATCTGGGGATCACAGTTCAAAGCCAGCCTGGGCAGGAAAGGAGGTGAGACTCTTTATCTCCAATGAACCACCAGAAAACCAGAAGTAGCGCTGTGGCTCAAGTGGTAGAGTGCTCCCCTTGAGCTGAAGAGCTGAGGGCCAGTGCCCAGGCCCAGAGTTCAAGCCCCACGACCAACAACGAAGAGTGGAGGTAGAGGACTACTTGTCACAGGAACACGAGAGGCACAGGAGGCCGCTGCCAGCTTTGTGTGCCAAGATCCCTGAGGAAACGGAACAGGGCGCCAGGGACGGCCAGGGGCTGACCTCAGCCCCTAGACCTCCACAGGGCCCTGCCTCAGTGTCCCCACAGCATGCAGGCTCAGAGGGGAGCGGGGACCCAGCGCAGTGACACACCATGATGGGGAGTCACAGAGCCACTGTGGGATCAAGACAGACCATTATGGTGACAGACAATGTGATGGGGGGTGCGTACCCCTGAGCCATCGCAGCTACCACGGGGGAGGGGGCCGTGCACCTCTGAGCCATCGCAGCTGCTCTGGGGGGCCCTGGGGCGTCCATCTCTCCAGCTCCCCACAGAATATCCATTCTCCCCCCTTCTCTCTCCATGCAGACCCTGTGTCCAGGTTTGAGGTGGGGCGCAGCCTGGACAACAGACCGCAGCCCCCCAGCTGGGACCCCAGCGGCCAGGCCCGGCCAGACCCCCCCGCCCCGTGGAAGAGGCACCCGGAGCGCCGCGGGCCCAAAGGTACTGAGGCGACCCCAGCAGCTGGACACGGCCTCCCCCTCCCCTGGGGGCAGAGACAGGCAGTGAGCCCAGATCACAGTCTGCTGAAGGGCAGGTGAAGTGGGTGGAGAACATTCCAGAGGGCAGAGGTGCCCCATCTCCACGTGACAGGGAATGCCACTACTGAGATTTGCTCCCAGAGAAACAAGGTAGAGTTTGCAGAGGTGGGGCGGGAGGGGGCAGCCTGCCCTTCCACACCCAAAGTGGCTGGCTGCAAAGGGTGCTGGGAGATGTAGTCCAGCCATGTCTGGGAGGAGAGGGGCAGGTGGGGAGCCCTGAGCCCATGACTTCCTGGGTGGGTGCCAACCTCCAGGTAGTGCCCACATTCCTTTCTGCCACGCTCTGCCGCTCTGTAGACCCGGAACTCGTGGGCTCTGGTGGGGAATCTGTGATTGTGCATTTAGCCCCTGAAGTTGGGGAACCGTTAACAAGTAGACTCAAAGCAGGGCGCTGCCAGTGGCTCATGCCAGTCATCCTAACTACTCAGGAGGCTGAGATCTGAGGATCACGGTTTGAAACCAGGCTGGGCAGGAAAGTCTGTAAGACTCTTATGCTTGATAAACCACAAAAGGCCAGATGTGGCGCTGTGGCTCAAGTGGTAGAGCACTAGCTTTGAGCTGAAGAGAGCTCAGGGACTGCACCAAAGCCCAGAATTCAAGCCCCAGGACTGGCAGAAATAAATAGATGATGATGGTGATGGTGATGGTGATGGTGATGATGGGTGATGATGGTGATGATGATGATGGGTGATGGTGCTGCTGCTGCTGCTGATGGTGGTGGTGGTGAGGATGATGATGGAGGCAGACACCGTGGGACCTCGGCCGAGCTGCCAGGAGCCACAGGCCAGGCCCCATGCTGTCATCTGTCACCTTGCTCCTTGGGCGATGGATGGGTGTCTGTCTCTGTCTCCCTGCAGAGCAGAGGGACGGGCTGTGTCTCCCGGGACCCATCCTGACTGAGGGCAGCTGTGTCCCCGGAGCCCCCGGGAAAGCCCACCTGACAGACGCCTTGCTGCACCGGAATGAAGCAGAGAAACAGAAGTGAGGGAGGGGTGCCTTGCGGGGGGGAGGGAGGGGGAAGAGGGTAAGAGGGGGGAACAGGGGGTTGTGCCCTGGCCGCCCAGACCCAAGCCTCACCCCAGGGGCTTGGCTGTCCACCCTGGGGAGCTATCACTCTTCTGAGCCTCAGTTTCCCCATCTGAAAAATGGGGATCAGCGCCCCAGCTTGGATCAGGGCCGTCTGGAGACCCAGAACTGATTTGGGGGGGTTGGTACGTGAGGACTTGGCTCACATAATTGCGGGGCTGGCACAGGAGGCTGGCGTGCGGGCACAGGCAGGCCGCCGGGCGCTGGGGCGGTGGGAGTGGCCCTGGGGGCCGGGCACTTCCAGGCGGTGTCCGGTGGGTGAAGTCGGAGTTCAGGGGCTCCTCCCCTCCACCACAGAGCCAGGCCATGTCAGGTGCCGCAGCTTTGCATCAACCTTTCCAACCCTGCCAGTGCCCCCCTCTCTCCCCCAGGAGCCTCTGTGGCCCCCGAGCACCGACTTCACCACACACTGCACACCGGGCTGGGCTGGGCCTGCCTGTGACACCCCGAGGCAGAAACCCATTTTGCAGATGGGGAAACTGAGACCCATTGGTGCTGTAGAAAATGTACAGCACCCCCGGGGGGGCACACAGTTGCCATGCAGAGAGGGGTGCGGGCCGCGGGGAGGGGAGGGAGGGCTGGGGGCCGCGGAGGCCCCTGCGGCCTGCACCAGCGTCCTCTCCTCAGGGGCCTTCAGGACGTCCAGCTCACCCTGGCAGCCAGACTGGGGGAGGCCGAGGAGAAAATCAAGGTGTTACATTCAGGTGCGCACCTGGGAAGCTGTGGGGAGACCCCTCGCCCCCTCCCCAGCCCCGCCTGGGCCTCACCCACCTGTGTCTCCCCAGCGCTGAAGGCTACGCAGACGGAGCTGCTAGAGCTGCGCCGAAAGTACGATGAGGAGGCGGCCTCCAAGTATGTGAGCCGGCTCGGATGCCAGACGGCCTGCACCCTGATCCCAGACGGCCTGCACCCTGATCCCAGACGGCCTGCACCCTGATCCCAGACGGCCTGCACCCTGATCCCAGACAGACTCCACCCCTGACCCCAGACAGACTCCACCCTGATCCCAGACGGCCTGCACCCTGATCCCAGACAGACTCCACCCCTGACCCCAGACAGACTCCACCCTGATCCCAGACGGCCTGCACCCTGATCCCAGACGGCCTGCACCCTGATCCCAGACGGCCTGCACCCTGATCCCAGACGGACTCCACCCCTGACCCCAGACAGACTCCACCCCTGATCCCAGACGGCCTGCACCCTGATCCCAGACAGACTCCACCCCTGACCCCAGACAGACTCCACCCCTGATCCCAGACGGCCTGCACCCTGATCCCAGACAGACTCCACCCCTGACCCCAGACAGACTCCACCCTGATCCCAGACGGCCTGCACCCTGATCCCAGACAGACTCCACCCCGAACCCCCAGATGGCCTCCACCCCTGACCCCAGACGGCCTCCACCCCTGACCCCCCAGACGGCCTCCACCCCTGGCCCCCCAGACGGCCTCCACCCCTGGCCCCCCAGACGGCCTCCACCCCTGACCCCCCAGACGGCCTCCACCCCTAACCTCCCCAGACGGCCTCCACCCCTGACCCCCCAACAGCCTCCACCCCTGACCCCCCAGACAGCCTCCACCCCTGACCCCCCAGACAGCCTCCACCCCTGACCCCCCAGACAGCCTCCACCCCTGACCCCCCAGACAGCCTCCACCCCTGACCCCCCAGACAGCCTCCACCCCTGACCCCCCAGACAGCCTCCACCCCTGACCCCAGACGGCCTCCACCCCTGACCTCCCAGACAGCCTCCACCCCACCCCATCCCTGCCACAGCCCTCTCCCTCTGATGCCCTCTGATGCCTCTGACCCCACAGGTGCCTCCTCTGCCTCCCCTGATCTGTGCCCCAGGTCCCCACTCCACTCCACAGCACTCCCCTGCCCACAGCCCACGGGCGGGGCCGGGGGAGGGTAGAGCTGGCTGGGGCTCTCCAGGGATTGGTGGCACCCGTGGGGGTAGGAGGGGGTCCTGGAGGGGTGGAAGGTTGAGGAGTGGGAGCTGGGCCTGCAGCCTGGCTTTTTCTTCCTTGGCCCTCCAGGTCGAGAGGCAGGGTCAGGCCATGGTTGGGGTGGGGGTCAGGCTAGGGTAGACACCAGACTGGGGTAGGTGTGAGGCTGGGCTGGAGTCAGGCTGGGGTGGGGGTCAGGCTGGACTGGGGTAGGGAGTCAAGCTACGGGGCTGTGCTGCGGGAACCCTCAGGGTCTCCCTTCCTGTCTCAGGGCGGATGAAGTCGGCCTGATTATGACAAACCTGGAGAAGGCCAACCAGGTGAGGCGCCTCTGCCCCAGGGAGGGGGCTGGAGGGCGGGAAGGGTACACAGGAGGGCTGTGGGGCTGGGGATGTGACAGAAACACCTGGAGGTGCAGACACCTGGCCCTCTAGCTCTGAGCAAGGCCTCCATCAGCACTGGGGTCAGGGCCGAAGTCCTTGGAGGCCTGTGTCTGGAGCCCTGTCTGTGGTGGTCAGGGAGATGATGGAGGTGGAGTCCCGGGTTGCCCCCACGCACCTCTTACCCCCAACCCTGTCTTCCCCAGAGAGCCGAGGCCGCCCAGCGGGAGGTGGAGAGTCTCCGGGAACAGCTGGCCTCCGTCAACAGCTCCATCCGCCTGGCCTGCTGCTCCCCGCAGGGGCCCAGTGGGGTGAGATTGGGGGCCAGGCAGAGAGGAGGGGGTCTCAAGGCGCCAGTAGGTGCGTGGTGGTTTGTGATTGTGGAATTGTGCACAGGGGATTGTGGGAGTCTGAGCATGCTCAGCTGGCATGCTATGACCTTCTCCTGCCCTTCTAGCGGAAGATACGATGTAGCCATGCTTTCTCATTTTTCTTTTCTTTTTTTTTTTTGGGGGGGGGGGTGGTCCAGTCGTGGGGCCTGAACTCGGCCTGGGCGCTGTCCCTCAGCTCTTCAGCTCAAGGCTAGCGCTCTACCACTTGAGCCACAGCGCCACTTCCGGCTTTTTTCTTTTTGCTTATGTGATGTTGAGGAATCGAACTCAGGGCCTCATGCATGCAAGGCAAGCGCTTTACCACTGAGCCACCTTCCCAGCCAAAATGAAGAGGGACTTTTTTTTTTTTGGTTGGTCGTGGGGCTTGAACTCTGGGCTTGGGCGCTGTCGCTGTGCTCTTCAGCTCAAGGCGAGTGCTCTACCACTTGAGCCACAGTGCTACTTCCATGAGCCACAGCACCACATCCTCACATTTTTCAAGCTCAAGTTTCCAAGAAAAAAAAAGCCTAGTATCTCTCCTGGGGGACCCCTGACCACTACCACCACCCCCTCCAAGAATGCCCGGCACCTTCTCAGACCAGAAGAGGGCCATGCCATTTGGGGGGGGTCCAACAGGGGGACTGAGCTAAACAGCCGGGCGCAGTGCAGTAATGGTGGTGGCCACCAGGGGTCTCTGTTGGACAGAGTCTGGTCAAGTTGGGATGGGATGGATGGTTTTCACTCCACTGGTCACTTCTCCTCCCCCAGGGCCCATGCCATACCTCAGTTTCCTCATCTACCCAAGGATCTAGTGCCAAGAACCTAAATGCAGTTCTGGGTATATGCCCAGTAAAATTTGGGTGTTCCTACTATCGTTAGTGCCTGTGTGAGGTTTTGCTCAAGTGGCTCTCGGAGCACATGACTTGAGCAGGTGTCCTGGCAAGATTTCCTTTTGTGTGCCTCTGCCATGCCTGTGTCTTTCTTTTCTTTTTTGCCAGCCATTGGGGCTTGAGTTCTGGGCACTGTCCCTGAGCTTTCGTAAGCTCAAGGCTAGCACTCTACCACTTGAGCCACAGCTCTACTTCTGGCTTTTGTAGTTAACTGAGGATAAGAGTCTCATGGGCTTTTCTGCCCAACTGGCTTCAAACCATGATTCTTAGATCTCAGCCTCCTGAGTGGCATGAGTCATGGGCATCTAGAATGTCTCTGTATTTCTGTGTGCATGTGTGTCATTGTGAGAATTCAGAGAAGGGGTGAGGAGGGGGGAGTCCTGGGATGGGAGCTGGTCGGCCGGGGGTCATGTCTTTGTCCCAGGAGGCAGTGTGTGGCTGTCCACAATGGAGGGAAAGGACAAGAGAGTAGGCTGATTGTGCGCCAGTCCCGCCGAGGAATCATGGAGAGGAATCTGCCAATGGCTCTTAATTAACCCCATGGACCCAGCAAATGCCTGGCTAATCAGCCACAGGGATTGGGCTGGTTTGGGAGCTGAGCTTTTCTGAGCACTGCGGTGGCGCTCGATGCTAATTAATGTAATGTATTAATGGCATCCGCTTCCTGTTTTAATTGGCATTTATCTCCGTGTAGAAGGTGGGGTTGGAAGTGGGTGGGGAGGTTCCCGTGGGCTTTGTTTTTATTTGTAGTGGAGACGGAGGCCAGCCTGACTCACAATCCCGAGCAGCAATCTCTCCGTCTTCATCTGGGTCAAAGGAGCCATTTCCTAAAACCTGGAGAAGCAGTCGGGAGGAGGGCGCCACCAAAGTGTGAGCTGCAGCTGCAGATCCTCAAGTCTGACTGAGCTCACTTGCCCAGGACGGGACAGGACCTAGATAGAAAACCGAGGGCCCGGGCGGCTCGTGCCTGTCATCCTAGCTACTCAGAAGGCTGAGATCTGAGGATTGCTGTTCAAAGCCAGCCTGGGCAGAAAAGTTTGTGTAAGACTCTTATCTCTGATTAACTACTCAAAAACTGGAAGTGGTGCTTTGGCTCAAAGTGGAAGAGTACTAGCCTTGAGTGCAATAACTCAGGGACAGAGACCAGGCCCTAAGTCAAGCCACAAGACTGACAAAACAAACAAAACAAACCTTTTACCTTTATCCACTTCCTTTTGTGGTGGGTTTTTTTTTCCAATGCTGGGATTTGAACTCAGGGCCCAATGCTTGCTCAGCAGATGTTCTACCACTTTCTGCTACACACATACCCAGTCCTATTTTTCTGAGTCCATGTTGTTTTGTGTGTGTGTTGTTTTTGTATTAAGGGTTTTTGTGTGTGTGTGTGTGTGTGTGTGTGTGTGTGTGTGTGTGTGTGTGTGTGTGTGTGTGTGTGTGTGTGTGTATGTGTTGATACAGGAGCTTGAATTCAGTTTCATATCCTCACTTAGCTTTTCTGCTCAAGGCTGGTGCTCTACCATTTGAGCCTCAGCTCTACTCCCTCTGGCTTTTTGGTGGTTAATTGAGGATAAGAATCTCTTGGATTAGTCTGCCCTGGGCTGGTTTTGAACCTCCATCCTCACACCTCAGTCTCCTGAGTCTCTGGGTCACAGGCACGAGCCCGGCGGCTGAATGACCGCCAAGCACCTGGCACATTGGGTTGTTAGGCTTGGAGCCCCACCATGGGTCTAGGAAGGGTGGGAGTTGGGCGGGGCGAGCAGCCCTGGCTTCCCACTCCTGTCTGGCAACCCCTCAGCACTGCTCTGCCCCCAGGACAAGGTGAGCTTCGCCCTGTGCTCGGGACCTCGGCTGGAGGCTGCGCTGGCCTCCAAGGACCGCGAGATCCTGCGGCTGCTGCGGGACGCGCAGCACCTGCGGCACTCCCTGCGAGAGCTGGAGGAGGCCTCGGCCAACCAGATCGCCGACCTGGAGCGCCAGCTGGCGGCCAAGACAGAAGCCATCGAGGTCGGTCCCGGGAGACCCGGGGGGGGGGGGGGACCCCAGCCGGTCGGCTGGCGGGTCACTGCCTTCAGCCCTGGGCCAGCCTCACCAACTTTGTTCCCTCTTCTAGAAACTGGAAGGAAAGCTCCGCGCCCAGTCTGATTATGAAGAAATTAAGACGGAGCTGAGGTACAGTGCAGGGTGGGGACAGGGGTCAGAGTTCATGCCCTTTCCCCTCCCACCGACCCACATTGCTGTGTCTGTCTATACACATGCATGCCAATGCCAGCACTTGAACTTGAGCTTTTTTGCTCAAGGTTAGCACTCTACCACTTGAGCCATACCTCCACTTCAAGCTTGTTGGTAGTTAATTATAGATGAGAGTCTCTTGGGCATTCCTGCCTGGGTTGGGTTTTTTTTTTTTTTTTTTTTTTTGGTCCGGTCCTGGGGCCTGAACTCTGGGCCTGGGCGCTGTCCCTCAGCTCTTCAGCTCAAGGCTAGCGCTCTACCACTTGAGCCACAGCGCCACTTCCGGCTTTTTTCTTTTTGCTTATGTGGTGCTGAGGAATCGAACCCAGGGCCTCAGGCATGCAAGGCAAGCGCTCTACCACTGAGCCACCTTCCTAGCCCCCTGGGTTGGTTTTGAACCATGATCCTCAAATCTCAGCCTTCTGAGTAGCTGGGATTATAGGCATGAGCCACCGGCGCCCTACGCTCTGCTGTCTCCTTGCTGCTGGTCCTTGGTACCACTAAACGGGTCCATTTCAGGCCAGGCAGGCATGGTGGCTCACAGCTTTTCCTTCAAGAGCAGTGGGTAGGGAGATTTACGAGGGAGCTGTCTTTATGGGTCAGACTCAGGGTCCGGGGGTCACCAGATGCAGCCATCTCCAGGGAATGTGGCAGTCAGTTAACAAGCCAGCGACTCGAGGCTCTGGGGTGGCCGCAGGGCCTCCCACTGGCCCCTTGGTGTTGGAGGAAGGAGACAGTATGCCACAATTGGCTGAAACCATAATGCGGGGGGCTGGGGTGCAGCTCAGAGGTGGCTTCTCTGGCATCCGAGAGACCCATTGTGGGCCACCGTGGGAGCTGGGGGCCTGGGGAGGGCTCCCTGTCAGGGTTCTGCTGATCTCAGCCCCTCCATTTCTCCCTCAGCATCCTCAAAGCCATGAAACTGGCCTCCAGCTCCTGCAGCCTTCCACAGGTGAGTGCCCTACGCTGCCCCTGACCCCGTGCCCTCGGCCCCACTTCCTGTCTCCCCAATGCCCCCACCCCGGAGCCCCTCAGCCCCACTTCCTGTCTCCCCAGGGCCTGGCCAAGGCTGAGGACTCCATGCTCATAGCCAGGGAGACCTTCTTCCCCGCACCCAAGTTCCTGCTAGACAAGCCGGTGCTCCTGGCCAGCCCTGGTAGGGGGAGCTCTGGAACCTGGGCCGGGTGGGGGGCTGCCTGGGGTCCCCCACCTTCTCCCAGTCCTAAGAGCCAGGGAGTGGGAATGTGGTGATTGAGCCCCCTGACTTGCCCCATGTCCAAAGTCACCCAATCTGAGACCTCGCACCCCAGACCCTAGTCTAGCAGGGAGGGCTTTGGGGTGAACTCAGGGAAGAAAGGGGCTCACTGTACCCCATAGCCAAGCCCTGGGGATGACCCATTTGGTCATTGCTGGTTCCCCAAAATGGTCTGCTCCCTGTAGGGGCCCCATTGCCTTCCAGCCTCGCGACTTGTCCAAGACTCTTTTGCTGCCTGTGTTTCCTCACCTATAAAGTGGGGTGACGGGGGTGCTGCGTGAGGGAGGGGGTCCCCGGGTAGGCACAGCGCAGCGCCGGGGTGGGGTGGTTGCTGTTCCCTGCCCTGGGCCACGTGCAGTGCCCACAGCAGCTGTGGGGGTTAAGCACCCTGTTGTGGGGGGCTCTGGATGCAGGGCTGGAGAATGGGGGGACCAACTGCCAGCAATGGTGGTCATAGACCTATAGCCCTCCCCGCCCCCTCCCTCTCCCCTCCCTCTCTGAGCTTCTGTCCCTCCTCTTCCCTGTCTCTCGGTCCCCCCCCAACTCATTCTCTCTCTGTGTCTCCCCCCAACTCCCCGTCGCTCTGCCCCCTCTGTGTCCGTCTGTCCATCCCCTGGCGTTCTAGAGGAGGATCCCTCTGAAGACGACTCCATCAAGTGCTCGCTGGGCACGGAGGCCCCGTACCCCCCGCTCCCCCCGCCACAGGAGCTGCCCCCTCCACCAGGCCCCGAGGACCCCCTGTCACCCAGCCCCGGGCAGCCCCTGCTGGGCCCCGATGGCGCGCGGACTTTCTCGCTGTCTCCCTTCCCCGGCCTGGCGTCAGGGGACCCGCTGCTGCCCAAGCCCGTCCCCTCCCCGGCCGCCTTCAAGGGGGAGGCCGGCGGCCTGCTGGTGTTCCCCACAGCCTTCTACAGCGCCAAGCCCCCCCCGGCCCCCGCCACCCCGGTGCCCGGGCCGGAGCCCGCTGGAGCCCCCGAGCCGGCCGATGGAGCCGGGCCTGCGGCGGAGGAGGAGCAGCTGGACACGGCGGACATTGCCTTCCAGGTGAAGGAGCAGCTGCTCAAGCACAACATCGGGCAGCGCGTGTTCGGCCATTACGTGCTGGGCCTGTCCCAGGGCTCGGTGAGCGAGATCCTGGCCAGGCCCAAGCCCTGGCGCAAGCTCACAGTGAAGGGCAAGGAGCCCTTCCTCAAGATGAAGCACTTCCTGTCCAACGAGCAGAACGTGCTGGCCCTCAGGACCGTCCAGGTGCGGCAGCGAGGTGAGCCGCTGCACGCGCCCCGCACCCCACACGCTCCCCCCCCCCCCGCACCCCGCCGCCCTGCCCTCTGCCCATGCTGCTGACCGACCAAGAGGCTGGGTCTGTCCTTTGAGCCTCAGTTTCCCACAGGTGAGATGGCCTGGGCAGTCAGGGTGCCTCACAGTCACGCTCGCCGCAGCCCTCGGTTTCCCCACAGAGCAGCCTCCAAGGGAGACAATGACACTACCCTGAGTGCGGTGCTGCCGTCTGTCTGTCCTCTCTGCCCTCCTCCTGGCTGTCCGTTTTATCTTTTTTTTTTTTTTTTTTTGGTGCCAGTCTCAGAGCTTGAACTGTGTGGTCCTGGGCGCTGTTCCTGGGCGTTTACGCTCAAGGCTAGCGCTCTACCACTTGAGCCACAGCTCCATTTCTGGCCTTTTGGGTAGTTCATTGGGGATCAGAGTCTCATGGACTTTGCCACCCAGGCTGTCTTTGAACTATCATCCTCAGATTTCGGCCTTCTGAGTAGCTAAGATTCCAGCAAAGTGCTGGTGGCTCAAGCCTGTCATTTTATTATGCGTGCATGCGCACACGTATGCCATTGCTGGGACTTGAACTCAGGCCCTGGGTGCTGTCTGTGAACTTCTTCACTCAAGGCTGGCGTTCTACCACTTGACCTGTGGATCCACTTCTGGCTTTTTGCTGGTTAATTAGATAAGGGTTTCACAGGCTTTCCTGCCTGGTTTGGCTTTGAACTACAGTCCTCAGATCTCAGCCTCGTAAGTAGCTGGGATGACAGGCGTGAGCCACTGGTTCCCAGCTATTTATTTTATTTATTTATTTTTACTTTTTGCCAGTCCTGGGACTTGAACTCGGAGCCTGAGCACTATCCCTGAGCTTCTTTTGCTCAAAGCCCGCACTGTACCACTTGAGCCACAGTGCCACTTCCAGCTTTTCCTGTGTATGTGGTACTTGGGAATCAAACCCAGGGCCCTGTGCATGCTGGGCAAGCGCTCTACCACTAAGCCACATCCCCAGTCCCTGTTTTATTTTTAATTCAAAGTAAGCGGGGGTGTGGGGGCATGCACCCCTTGGCCTCCTGCCCCTCGGGAGGCAGGCCGAGGCCAGCCTGAAGTTGGGACCAAGGCCTTCTTGCCTTCCCAGGCAGCATCACTCCAAGAATCCGCACGCCGGAGACAGGCTCAGACGATGCCATCAAGAGCATTCTGGAGCAGGCCAAGAAGGAGATTGAGTCTCAGAAAGGGGGTGAGTACCGGCTGAGGCCCCCAGCGCCTTGGACTAGGGAGGGGCAGCGCCTCGCCCACTTTTAGTCCATTCCAGAAATCCTAAGTGTGCCATGTGCCAGAGCTTCCACAAGCACAAAGCGTGCATGCCACCGCTCAGATACTGGCCTCGGTCCCTGCTGCCTTCACGATTAAATATCATCTTCCTGCCCCTTCTGTCTAACACGAACCCACTATCATCCCAGCCAGCACCCCCCTCCCCCCTCCCCCCCCAGGGCAGAGCCTCTGCCTTCCCCAGACTCCTGCTTACACCTTCCTACTCGCTGGTGAGCCACCTCCTCCAGGAAGCCCTCTACCGGGTCCACATGGATCGGTTCCCAGAAGTCACCTGTCGTGATCATGGCAACCAGACAGACTGGTCACGACTGCTGGCTCTGTGGTTTGTGTGATCTTGGACATGTTACGTAGCCTCTCTGTGCCTCTGTCCACTCATCTTTAAGATGGAGAGCGTGTTGGCACTGTGTGGAGATCTAGTGAGAGCAGAGGCAGGCAGGAGCCGGCACGTAGAAGGTGCTGCAGAAATAGTGACAGCAAAAATGACGGGCATGACTCCTCTCCCCCCGGCCTGCGCTGTCCCTCCCTTGGATCTGAGAGCTGCAGTCCCAGCCCAGCGCAGCCCAGCACAGCTCCTGAGCTGGAGCCAGGAGGTTGAGCGAGGATGATCCCCACCTCTCCTTGGGGTCTTCTGCCCCCTGGTGGCTGCATGGAGCACATGTGCGGTGTTGTGGGATGACCCAGGGCCCAGACTTAGTAGAGGCCAGGAAAACTGTCCCCACCCATGCAGGAGGAAGGGCCCTTCTCAGGAGAGGAGGGGGTACCTGTCACAGGTGGGGGGGAGGAAGGGGGGAGAACAGGTCAGCTGTCCTTGGTTCATGACACATTGTAGTAGAGTGTCATGCACAGCCCCCTGGGAGTGCGTGGATGTATTTACTCCTTCTCCATTCACTTATTCATGTGGCACGCTGAACCTCCGAGGCTGGAAAACACCCAGGGCCCCAGACCCCCCACAGCGTACTCTGTTTTTCCTATTTCTCCATTCGTTTGCAGTTTGTTGAAATGGTTTTTTCAGTAAATGACACTGGTTATTTTGCTTGCTTGGACACTTCGTGTGTCTTCTTCGCGGACTTGCTTTTTTGCCCTGTCTTGTGTTCTTAAGATTCGTGCTCTAGCCAGGCACCAGTGGCTCACGCCTGTCCTCCTAGCTGCTCAGGAGGTTGAGATCTGAGGATCTCAGTTCAAAGCCAGCCCGGGCAGGAAAGTCTGTGAGACTCTGATCTCCAATGAACCACCAGAAATCTGGAAGTTGTGCTGTGGCCTAAGCGGTAGAGCACTGGCCTTGAGCTGAAGAGCTGAGGGACAGCGCCCAGGCCCAGGGTTCAAGCCCCAAGACTAGCACATAAACTAGAGGGGTGTCGCAACTGGTAGAGCACCAGCCTTGAGTGAAAAAAACGAGCAAGAACCCGAGGCCCTGAGTTCAAGCCCCAGTACTGGTGCCTGCGCACACTCACGCGCACACACGTGCCCACACTCACACACGTGCACGCACACGCACGCTCTAGCCGGTCAGGTCGCCCAGCTGTCGGGGCTGAGGCCCGAGTCGGGACGGCGGGGTGGCGGGGTTGCGGGGTCCCGCGTCCTGACCCGGCCCGTGCGGTCCGCAGGCGAGCCGGGCGCGGCGGCGGCGGGCCCCGCGGCGGCGGCGGCGGCGGCGGGCAGCACGTCCGAGGCGGCCATCCGCGGCATCCTGGAGCGCGCGCGGCGGGAGATGCAGGCGCAGCAGCGGGCGCTGCTGGAGCTGGAGGGCGCGCGGCGGCCCGCGGCGTCGCCGCCGGAGCCCGAGCCGGGGCCCGAGCCGCCCGCGCCCGCCGTGAAGCTGGAGGAGGGCGGCCCCGCGCCGCGGCCCGCGCTGTCGCCCGCCGCTTTCGTGCAGAGCATCATCCGCCGGGTCAAGTCCGAGATCGGCGACGCCGCCTGCTGCCTGGAGCCGCCCTGGGCGCCGGGCCGCGCGCCCGCCTCGCCCGCGCCCTCCTCCGCCTCGTCCGCCTCGGGGCCGCCCGGGGCCCGCGGGGCCCGCGCCGGCGACCGTGACGAACCCGACGACGAGGCCGAGGACGAGACGCGGCCCGAGCTCAAGGCCGAGGCCGCCGAGGCGCCGGGCGGCACGCCGGGCGGCACGCGCGCCCCGTTCCCGCCCTTCGCGCCGCGCGCGCTGCGCCCCACGGTGCCGCCGCTGACGCCCGAGCAGTACGAGCTGTACATGTACCGCGAGGTGGACACGCCCGGCCTCACGCGCAGGGTCAAGGAGAAGCTGGCCAAGAACGGCATCTGCCAGCGGGTCTTCGGGGAGAAGGTGGCGGCGCGGGAGGCGGGCACACCCCATCCCACCCACCTACCTCCAAGTCCTGAGCTCCACTCACCTGCCCCCTTGACCTGACTGCTCTCCTGTCCCCTTACCTGTCCACCTGTCCCTTCACCTGTCCTCCCTTCTCCCCTTACCTGCCCCCTCACCTGTCCATCCACCTGCCCCCTCACCTGTCCTCTTTCCTCTCCCTTTACCTGTCTACTCTCCTGTGCCCCCAGGTGCTGGGCCTGTCGCAGGGCAGCGTGAGCGACATGCTGTCCCGGCCAAAGCCCTGGAGCAAGCTGACGCAGAAGGGCCGGGAGCCGTTCATCCGCATGCAGCTGTGGCTGTCAGACCAGCTGGGCCAGGCGGGGGCTCAGCCGCCCAGCGCCGCCCAGGGTGAGCGCACCCCTGGGGCTTGCAGTCCCGCAGGGTCCCCTCCCCCGTGGCTGCCGCCCTGGGGACCCGGCCCCCACCACCTCCCTGCGCTCATCCCTCCTCAAAGGACAGCGGCCAGCAGAAGACACCCCATGCCCCAGCTTTGCCCACCAGTGAATGAGGGGCCCTGCCACACACAGGGTCTGGTTGGTCTCAGCTGCACAGGTTCAGCACCCAGCACAGAGCGCCCCGCCCTCCCCTCTGCCCCCCACCCGACACCCATTCCTCAGGAGGGGTGGCGGGCTGAGCTTTGTAGGGTGAGGAAACCGCCCCAGAGAGTGCCCTGGAGCTCGGGTACCCTGGCTTCCTCCTGCTCTGCGGGGCCCTGGCGGCCCCCAGCGCACACCCTGTGGCCTAGCGCAGGCCACCCAGTCTGCGCAGTCTCTCACTCAGCCTTTTCCGCTCAAGGCGGGCACAGCGCCACTTCTGGCTTTCTTGGTTGAATGGAGTCTCATAGGCTTTCCTGCCCAGGCTGGCTTTGAACTGTGATCCTCAGATCTCAGCCTCCTAAGGAGCTGGGATTACAGGTGTGAGCCACTGGTGGTGGTGCCAGGCTTAGTGATAGTAACTCTGGTCTCTTGGTTAAGGGATTGCCACCGTGAGTGACTGAGATGCCCAGTCTCCCCAGGGAGATGCAGGGCACCTGGAAGTGTCCCCAGGGTGGGTCCCTTCCTTGCAGGGGGTGACCACCCTCTGTCTCTGTGGTCCACAGCCAGTCCCCTGGAGCTAAGGTCTTCACCATCGCCACCCCCAAGCCCCACGGGGCCAGAGAAGAGCTCCCCAGAGCCCCTGAGCCTCTCTCTGGAGAGCAGCAAGGAAAACCAGCAGCCTGAGGCGCGCCCGGGCACCACACCCACCGGGAAAACATACTCCGGCCAGGCCGTAGGGGGCATCCAGGAAATTGTGGCCATGTCCCCCGAGCTGGACACATACTCCATCACCAAGAGGGTCAAGGAGGTGCTGACAGACAACAACCTAGGTATGCGGCCCAGGGTCAGGGAAGCTGCCCCTGCCTGCCCAACTCCCACCAGCCTCAAGGAGAGTGTCAGGGGTGGGCGTGGGGGCTGAGGGAGGGGAGTCCCCAGGCCCTTGAATCCAGCCCAGAGTGCCAGCCGGTCAGCCTTGGTGCCTGGGCATGGTAGTGCACACCTATAATCCCAGTTCTTAGGAGGCTGAAGCAGGAGAAGGGTGTGTGTGTGTGTGTGTGTGTGTGTGCGTGCGTGTGTGTGTGTGTGTGTGTGTGTGTGTACGTACGTACGTACTAGTCTTGGGACTAGCACTCAGGGCCTGGGCACTATCCATGAACTTCCTTTACTGGAGGTTAGCCCTCTACTTCTTGAGCTACAGCTCTACTTCTGGCTTTTAAAAGAGTTTTGGAGAGCAGGGAAGGTGGCTTCGTGGTAGAGTTCTTACCTAGCATGTGTGAAGCCCTGGGCCCAATTCGTCAGTACCACATACGCGGAAAGAGCCAGAAGTGGTGCTGTGGCTCAAGGGGTAGAGTGCTTTGAGCAGAAGCAGCTCAGGGACAGCGCCCAGGCCCTGAGTTCAAGCCCTAGGACTGGCAAAAAAAAAAAAAGCTCTGAGAAGCCAGGCGCCTCGGGCTGCAGGCGGCCAGCAGATTGCTGGGTCAGGAAGGCCGCGGACAACTGCAAGAATCTCCCCGCTTACTCCAGAGCCACACGATCAAGGTTGTGGCTGTGAAGTTTGCCAGTCATTTTTATTTAGGAATTCCCTAGAGTTGAGGAGCTGTGAAGGTGGCAGGCGCTGCTGGCCGCCGTCCAGCCCCTGCCCAGGCTGCAGAACGTTCCCAGCGCCCCAAGTGAGGCCCCCCGTCCCTGCCCCCCCCCGCAGCCTGTGTGACGGCCCCCGCCCCCCATCCCCAGGGCAGCGGCTGTTTGGAGAGAGCATCCTGGGGCTCACGCAGGGCTCCGTGTCAGACCTGCTGTCCCGGCCCAAGCCCTGGCACAAGCTGAGCCTGAAGGGCCGGGAGCCGTTCGTCCGCATGCAGCTGTGGCTCAGCGACCCTCACAACGTGGACAAGCTGCGGGACATGAAGAAGCTGGAGAAGAAAGGTAAGGGGGGCGCAGCGCGCCAGGGCCCAGCCGGCACAGGACGGCCGGAAGTCGCGCTCCCAAAGAACTGGGTGATTGAGACAGCCACCCCCACCTCTGTCACACACATACACACACACACGCACGCACACACGCACGCACGCACGCACGCACACACACACACACACACGCCCCCCCCACGGCCTTGTCACCCTCGCTGCCTGCTATCCAGACACCTACCAGCAGAGGGCAGGACTGCCCCGCAGATGGGGTGAGGAAGGGATTGAGGCCCCAGGGGCCCCTCAAAGGCCCGCCTCCATGCCCTGAAGGCCAGGCTCCACCCCTTACAGGGCCCCACAGAACAGGGGAGGGGAGGCGGCAAACCAGAGCAGTGCTTTTTTGTGTTCCTTCGTGATTGGGGCCAAGATGTGCCCTGCCCTGGGGCTCCCCACAGCCAGCAGGCTGGCGGTCCAGTGGAGGGGGTGGGAGAGGAGTGGGGAGCCCACCAGAGGGTCATTGAGGGTGAGGGCTGGCTGGCCATCGCCCTCCAGGCTTCCCCATCCCCCAGAGCAGCAGATGGGGTGCGCGGGGGCCCCTCAGCCTCCCTCCCTCCCCGCCAGCCTACCTGAAGCGCCGCTATGGGCTCATCAGCCCCGGCTCGGACCGCGAGTCCCCGGCCACGCGCTCTGAGTGCCCCAGCCCGTGCCCGCCGCCGCTGGAGCTGAGCCTGCTGCAGGTGAAGAAGCCCCGGGTGGTGCTGGCGCCCGAGGAGAGGGAGGCGCTGCGCCAGGCCTACCAGCTGGAGCCCTACCCCTCGCAGCAGACCATCGAGCTGCTGTCCTTCCAGCTCAAGCTCAAGACCAACACCGTCATCAACTGGTTCCATAACTACAGGTGGGGGGGCGCAGGATCATGGAGGGGGGGGAGGGGATCGTGAGGGGGGCGTGGGATCATGAGGGGGAGCCTGTGGGATCGTGGGGGGCCTACAGGATTGCGAGGTGGGGTGTGGGATCATGGCGGGGAGCACGAGATCATAGGGGGAGCCCACGGGATCACGGCCCCCCACAGGATCGTGGGGGGGAGAGGCATGGGATTGCAGTGGGGGGGTGCGGGATCGTGGGGGGGCCCACGGGATCACGAGGGGGTGTGGGATCATGAGGGGAGCATGTGATCGCGGGGGGCCCCCACGGGATCGGGGAGGGGAGGGGCATGGAATTGCAGAAGGGGGGCAAGGAATCGCAGGGGGGAGGTGCGGGAGGGCAGGGAGATTAGACTCAGGAAAACCGGGCCAGCCTGTGTCCCACAGAGGTGCCGACCACCCATCCACACAAGATGTCCACACAGCGCCACTGGCCACCATCCAGCCCGCCCTACGGCTGCCCCTAGAGGGGACCAGGAGATGAGGGAAGAGCGCGTGACGCAAACAGGCTGCGAGATAAATAGGGCATTTATAAACCGACAAAGTGTGTGTGTGGGGGGGTCCCAGCTCATGCCTGTAACCCTAGCTACTCAGGAGGCTGAGACCTGAGGATCGTGGTTCAAAGCCAGCTGGGGCAGGAAAGTCCCTGAGACTCCTATCTCCAATGAACCAACAGAAAACCAGAAGTGGCGCTGTGGCTCAAGTGGTAGAGCGCTCGCCTTGAGCTGAAGAGCGCAGGGACAGCGCCCAGGCCCAGAGTTCAAGCCCCACGACCGACCAAAAGAAAAACTCTAATCATCCAGCAGGCGCCTCACTGGCTTGGGGTCCCCCACTCCTGAGGCCAAGGAAAGCCTCATCTCCCTGGCCCGCCCCGCTTGCCAAGGGCTGTGGTCTCCTGTCCTGACTGCCCCAGTCCGCCCTGGGCCCAGCCAGCTCCAGGGAGAGACCAGGCTAAGCACCACCAAGCACCATGCGGTACAGAGAGGGGCAGCCCCCATCCAGCCCAGTGGCAGAATGAAAGTCTTGACCTCTGGGAAGTAGAAAAGTGGGGCTGGGGTGGGGCGGGAGGCCAGACACTGGGGGTGCTCAGCCTGGGCATTGGCACTGCGCAGACCTGAGGTGAAGCTGGGCTGTGTGGCCTTGGGCAGGTCACTTCCCTCTCTGAGTCTCCTCTGCATTTACAGAGCACTCGACCTAGGTCAAGTGAAATAAGCGCAGGTGTTAAGCACAGGGTACACTGTGGCTGAGACTAGAGTCTGCCAAAAAGAAAAAGACATAGATCCCACCAGCCCCTTCCCTCGTGGCCACGTAGATCGTTCCCCTGGGCCCAATGGTCAGCCCGAGACAAGGAATAGGGGCTGGGGGTTAGGGGAAGGAAATTCTGCCTAAGGAACCTATTGCACAAGAAGCAGCATTTAAGCTGGGTTTTGAGGATGGATAGGAGTTTGTATTCTCCAGATGTGAGTTGCAGGACATGCATTGGGGTGGGTAGGAGTTTGCAGAGCTTGCTGTGCGCTGGGCATGGCAGAGGAAGAGCCCCACACAGCTCGGCCTGAGCACAGCCAGGCCGCGGCGCTCACGCCCGTCTCTGTCCCAGGTCCAGGATGCGCAGGGAGACGCTGGTGGAAGGAGCCCAGGATGAGCCCGAGCTGGACCCCGGCGCCCGGCCGCCCCGCCACGGCCCCCCAGACCCCACCCCGAGGAGCCCCACGTCGGAGGCCGAGGAGCAGAAGCCAGAGCTGAGCGAGCTGCAGGCCTGCAGGGCCGGGGCCGCACCCCTGCCCGCCCCGGACGGGGCCCGCGTGAGGGTCAAGCAGGAGCGGACCGAGGAGGAGGGGGGCTGTGAGCCCCAGGACTTGGGGGAGCCGGACCCAGCCCGTACTGCCCCCAAAGAGGAGCACGCGGACCCTCCGGGCAGCGAGGAGCTCCCTAAAGGGGCGCTGGGACCCCTCCTTCCCGCGGGGCTCCCCCCAGACTGCCCTTGGCAACACCCCTGCCACGAGGGCCAGGCCGGGCCGCGGCCGCCCGCCCTGGAGTCCGAGTCGTCCCGCGGCAGCCTGGAGGAGCCTCCCACCCCGCCCTCCACGGCCTCCTCGCCGGGCCTCGGCGCGGCCTCCGTGTCCCCCGTGTCCCCCGTCCCCTCGTCCTCGGGCCCCCTGCCCTCCCCCCCCAGCGCCCCGCCTGCCAGCGCACCCAGTGCCAGCCCCACGGCCAGTGCCAAGGTGAACCCCAACTTGCAGCGGCGGCATGAGAAGATGGCCAACTTGAACAGCATCATCTACCGGCTGGAGAAGGCCGCCAACCGGGACGAGGCCCTGGAGTGGGAGTTCTGAGCCTGGCCTGGGCGGGGACGGCCTCCGCCCTCTGACCTCCGACCTCCAGATGCCAAGGCCACCCTGCTCCCTCTGCGTTCCTCTCGTCGGATGATGGGGAGCGATCGTGGGGCAGGGGGAGCAGTGCCCCCTGGGAGGGCTGAGGACCCCCCCCATCCCCGCCCTGAGCCCCACTTGGGAGGCAGGACCCACCCACCACACGCTCACCAGAGAACTCCAGACTCTTTCCGAAAAACAGATATTTATAGACCTCTTTTAGCTATTTTAATAAAGGATCCTTTGGGCTTTATTCCCAGCCAATGCTGTTTTGATATCACAGAGAATTAGGCATCAGGACGGTGTCACAACGGTGGGAAAAGCGCACACTGAAGCTGTGTCTTTTTTTTGGTTTTTGTTTTGCCACTAGATGAGATTAAGGAAAGACAATTGTTCAAAGCCATCACCAAACACTGAGACTCACCACATGTCCATCACCTTTGAGTCGCGGGTTCTGGGTGACCACGCGTGTCTGTGAGACCCTGGCGTCGTTCCTGCTGTTCCAGAAAGCCTTGCCGGAAGAGAGAAAGTCCAAAAGACTCTAAACGAAACCTTTGTGTCGCTGAGGGCGCGTCCCGTGCTGGTGGTCTACAATCTCCATGACAGGATGTGCCGTCCTGGTGCAGCAAGTAGAGATGGGGCCGTTCCCAGCGGGAATGGTGCAAGACAAACTGCTGCTCACGGTGCTGGCGCCCCGGGCCTGCGGCCACCAGGAGTGCACGGTGCGTGTCCAGCCCGTGAAGCTGGACCGGCGCCGAGTGTGCCACGTGAGCCTGAGCAGCTCCACCTCCCAGCCCGGCCATAGCTGCACTGGCAAGTTTGTCCACTGGTACATACAAGCCGGGGCATCCCAGAGAATCCCGGCCATCCCCTTTGCTCCTTGTGTTTCTAGAAGGTTCCAGTGAGGGTTAGCACCCAGCACCAAATCTCAAATTCTGGAGGCCAGAGCCTCATCCCCTTGGATCTTCTTGCAGCTCCCAAGCCCCAAGAGCCCCGGGGGGAGGGGCAGGCCTCAGCCTCCGGCCCCGGGGGAGCTTCTTCCCATGTGTCCCACACAGGTTTGAGGGGTGAAGGCACAGCCACCATATTGGTTGATGACTCTCTCTCTTTTTCTCTCTCTCTCTTTCTCTCTCATCAAAATTCTGTGGAGAGCCAGGCACCAGTGGCTCACGCCTGTAGTCCCAGCCACTCAGGAGGTTGAGATCTAAGGATCACAGTTCAAAGCCAGCCCCAGGAAAGTCCATGTGATTCTAATCTCCAATTAACCAGCAGAAAGCCAGAAGTGGAGTTATGGCTCAAGTAGTAGAGCACCAGCCTTGAGTGGAAAAAGCTCAGGGCCAGCAGCCAGGCCCTGGGTTCAAGTCCCAGGACTGGCGCTCACGCAGCTCTGCGGGAAGACAGCTGGGTGACATGCGGCTGACCTCGCAGGGGACACTTCCAAACCACACGGGCAAAACTTGGCTAGCAGAGAGAGACAGATGAGGAACATTCCAGAAACACCAACTCGCGCACCAGGCCCAGGCTGCCGTCCACACCGAACTCTGCCTCTGCGCGCCAGGCTGCACATCCAAGTTTGCGCTGCACGCATTTTTATCCAGATGAAGGTATTTTTATATTCCAACAGCAGGGAACAGTGACCAGACCTCACGCATCCTCCTCCGATCTGGAACAAATGGAACATCTTTCGGCCACCACTACCCTCTTGCCGGGAGACACCCAAGGGAGAGTGCAGGAATCCACACCTCCGCCAGACTCGAACTTGGAGCCGTCCCTGTGGTTTTAGAGCAGCGGGATTTGACCAGCACTTCGTCTCGTCTTTGGAACCCAGAACGGAATCCTGCTACTGCACCTAAAGCCTCAAGACCCAGGAACAACTTCCTCCTTCACCCCCTGCAACGGTAAAAGAACACACACACACAACACGCACACACACACGCACACACACACACACACACACACACACACACACACACACACCAAGCTTTCTATGAGAGATTGATGAACTTTGTTTAAAATTTTAAAAGAAATACATTCTGTACACAAGTCACTAAATACAGAATTGTATAATAATCATGAGTGTCTGCCCCTCTGTCCTACAGTGGGAAATCCAGGGGGCCCCTGGGGCTCTTTGTTTTTGTTTTGATGAGTACTAAGGCATGAACTCAGGACCTTGTCCTTCAGCTTGCTCGTTTATGACTGGAGCTCTTCTACTTGAGCCAGAAATGGAGTCCTGCTTTTGCCCGGTGTGCTGCAGATGAAGTGCCTTAGGCTTTTCTGTCCGGGCTGGCTTTGAACGGCGATCTTCCAGATCTCAGCTTCCTGAGTAGCTAGGGTTGTGTGAGCCACCAATACTGAGCTCAAAACTGCTTTGTTTTTTTGTTTTCAACAGAAGGGTTTTCCCTCTCCCAGGGCAGCTGAGAGCAGGAGGCCGCCTGGGCAGAACGCTCCCCAGGCCTCCTCTCCAGCACTGGCGGGTGCCGCCGCCTTGCTCGCTGGCTCGCGCTGTCCTCCCAACTACACTGGCATGGATAGACAGGAGGATCACAGTCCAGGTCCACCCGCCTGCGCACGAGAAAATTCAAGACCCTGTTGGGAAAACAAAGCAAAATGGGTTTTGTTTGTTTTTGCCCACCCTGGGGCTCTCAGATCTGAGTCTCCTGAGTAGCTGGGATTACAGGCGTGAGCCATTGGCCCTGTGAGATTCATACCTCCAATTCACCACCAAAAAGCAGGAAGTGGCGCTGTGGCTCAAGGGGTACAGCACTAGCTTTGAGCAAAAACAGCTGAGGCAACACCCATGCGGGGAAGGAGGCAGCCTTGGGAGCCGCCTGTGTGGTGCGCAGCGGGGGTGGGTGGGGTGGGGTGACGTGGGTGGCTGGCTGGACCCGCGCCCACTCTCATCGGTGCCCACAGGCGTGGGCGCTCGGAGCAGCCTGCCCCGCCGTGCGCTCCGCTGGGTGGCGCGGGCTGGCTTCCCTCCAGACGTGGAGCATGGACCCCGGTTTCCTCATCGCCCCAGGCTGAGGGTGAGGAGGGGCGCTGGGCCTGTGGCAGCGCAGTTTCCAGTGGCTCTGTGGTGGGGCTTGTGGTGATAAAATGACCCTCACTGTGACCAGGCCCAGACACGTGGTCTAAACCGCCCTCGCACCCCAGGATGGCTGTGTCAGGTCCTCAGCAAGTGATCCTCCCTGCAGAGGCTGGGCCGTCTGACTCGTAGAATGGCCCCTCCGGATGCCCGACCCTCGGCACTGGGCAGGGGCTGGGGGCACGGCGGATAGGGGGCAAGACCTCTGTCTCCTGGGAGCATGTCACCCATGAGGGGTAGCATTCGGGCAGGGGGCGGGTTTCCGGGGAGTGGCTCTCCATTCTGGGTCATAGGCCTGGCCCTTCGTCCCAACTGAATCCGGCAGGTTCCGCCTGCACCTGTCATCAGACACACAGAAACAGCTCCAAAGGGGGCTTGGTGGCTGCAAGCCCCCTGAAGCCAACCAGGAGACAGCCTGGAAGGACTTGAGGGGGGGTTGGATGGACGCTGAGCGTAAGCCGTGTGCCCACCTGACTAGTGTCCCCCCAGAACTCCCCTGAGCTGCCTCCTGCTGTTTCCCCATCCTGTGCCCTAATGGTGGCAGGGGTGCCGGTGTGACAGCCGCTTCCCCACCCCCACCCATCAGCTTCAGTCCCAGAGGGGAGGCACCCCCAGTTTCTGACCTCAGAAGTTTCCATTCCTTCCACACGCGGTCTTATACTTCCCTCACCCTAAATCCACAGCTTCCTGAATACACTGATTTTTCCAGGCTGCCAGGGAGACCTGGGGCCCATGCCACAGTCCCACACTAGGAAGGCTTGGAACCTAGTCCACCATGGGTGGTTCCCTTGTGGCCAGGCCCTTCTCTTTTGTGGAACCCATCAGCCCAGCAAGTCTGAGAACTGAGCCCAGGCACGCAGGTGCCCACTGCAGACATCACCAATGGATGCAGCAAGTCTGAGAGCTGGGCCCAGGCACGCAGGTGCCCACTGCAGACATCACCAATGGATGCAGGCTTGCCCTTCTCAACTTGCACAGGGCCACACAATCAGGAGAAGAGCCACTCGTGCTCTGTGGTGGCCCCAGTCTAAGGCCTTGATCTTGGGATTCTCCTGCCTCAGCCTCATAGTACTGGGATGAAGTCACAGGCACGGCTACCACACCAGTTCCACCTGTGCTGGCACTCCTGACTTCTAGGTGAGCACAGGTGCCCCCTGAGCCTCAGGCGCCCAGCCCTGTGGGCGTCCCCTTTCCCCTGGGGACACTGCCGCAGGGTTCAGCTGTGTGACCCTGGCAAACACCCCACCCCCTCTGGATGCCATCAGTAAGCAGGTGAACGGGTGTCCCCACCCGCCACCTCCCTGGACCCGCTCTGGGCTCTGCCCAGCTCAATCTGGGGTTAATTTTAGGATAACAGGGCTAAAGAAGGCAGGAGTGGGGGCGGGGGAGGCATTCACTGCTCCTCACTTAGGAAGTGGGGGTGAAAGGCTCAACAGGGGATTTGCTGGAGGAAAGAACACAAACCACCACTCAGTGAAGGACATTTATTGTGGCCCTTGTCCCTCCCCCGCTGCGTCTCTCCATCCCGCACCTGCGCTTCGGAGGAGGGGAGCACCTCACCCCTACTCGGGGTACCAGGCCCACTGTACCTTTACAGCCCGCAGTCCTGCCGAGCCTGGGGTCCGCGCCCGCTAGACCCCAGACCGGAGCCTGTGACCAAGAGCGCGGCCGCCACCACGTGGCGGGGCTGGGAGGGGACGGGGGGGGGGGGGGCCGATGGGCCCCGGCCGGGCGCGGGTGACTCAGCCTGCGGCCAAACACCGGCGGCGGCCCGGTGCCCCTGAACCCGCAGGGAGCCAGGCGCGAGGACGGGCGGGGAGGCTGGGGAGGAGGTGTCCACGTGCCCGGGTGGGCACGGAGACTGTAAACAACCCAGGGCACGGGGCCCACCCGGCGCTCCTCCCGGGTGAGGAAGGGCACTGCGGTGAGAGGTGGGGCCAGACCCCCGGGACACTGGAGGCTGTGGCGGCTCCTGGGGGCCGCAAGCAGCTGGTTTGGGGCACCGTCCCGCCCTGGGCCCTCTCCGCGCAGGAGGCACCGCGGGGCGGCTGGAGGCTGCCCAGGGCAGAGGCGGGGACCCGGCCGCAGGACGCGGCGAGGCCCGCGCCCCTCGGGCAGCTCCGGGGAGCCGGGGCAGCGGTCGGGCCGGGTGTGGCCCTCGGCGGCTCCTCCACCTCCGCCGAGACCCAGCACCAGGGGCGCTGGGCCGGCGGCCGGCTGGCGTCCTGTGCCGGGTCACAGCCGGGCCCCGCGGGACCCGAGGCCCCCCAGGCCGGGCCGCCGGCCGCTCAGAGCTGCGCGCGGCTGCGCCACTGGGTGCGCAGCGCGCGCACCTCCTGCCCGTACCACTCGTGCAGCCGCGCGAACGGCGCCGCGGCGGGGGGCTCGGGGGTGGCCGAGGCCCGACGGCGGGGCGGCAGCGGCGGGCGATCGCGGCGATCCGGGACCACCGGGGCCTCGGTGCTCCAAGCCGCGCGGCCCTCGGCCTTGCTAGCCTGGGCGGGGCGGTCCAAGGGTCGGCGGGGCGGGGCTCGGGGCGGGGCCTGCGGAGGGGGCGGGACCTGGAGGGCCTCGGAGGGCGGGGCCGGGGCCTGCGGAGGGGGCGGGGCCTGCAGGGCCGGGGGCGGGGCGCCGCCCGCGCGCGCCGCCGCCAGCTGCTGCTCCAGCTCGCGCACCACCAGGCGCAGGTAGGCGAAGCTGGCGCGCGACAGCGCCTTCACCCAGCCCTCCAGCGCGCCCTGGCTGTCGGCCGCGAGCACGTAGGAGCGCGCGCGCGCGCCCGCGAAGCGCACGGCGAAGGCGAAGGCGAAGTGCGCGGCCTCGGCCAGCTCCACCGTGCAGCCCTCGAGCACGATGACGCCCAGCGGCTCGGGGGCCGGCGCCGCCTCGGCCGCCGCCTCGAAGTAGAAGAGCATGTTCCCGCGCAGCACGAACCAGCGCCGCTGGAAGGCCGCGTGCCGCCCGCCGCGCTTGTGCAGGAAGCCGGCCCGGTCCACCGGCGCGTCGCAGGTGGCGTAGCGGGCCAGGCTGCGCTCGTCCAGCTTCATGCTGCGCCCGGCCCGGGCCGCGGGGCCGCGGGGTCGGTGGGGGCCCCGCTCCCCTCACCGCCGCACCTGCGGGAGGAAACTGAGGCTCGGCCTGAGGGGGAAACTGAGGCACAGAGAGGTCGGGCACCGGCCCGGGGTCACACAGCTCGCGGGGCAGAGCTGGCACACCACCATCCCCGGACAAGACCCGCCCCGCCGGGCCCGGAGGGACACACGGACCTACACGGCAGGGGCTCCCCGGTAACTTCGCGACCTGGGGAGGCGGCCGGGCCCTCGGCGCTGAGAGCGGCTGGAAAGCGGCAGGTAAACATGCCAGGAAAGAAGTCTGCCAGGGCCGACTGGCTATGGAAGAAGGAAGTGTGACAGGGAGGGCGTGTGGAGTGTTGGGGACCGGAACAGCATTTGGCTTTCCCGGGGAGCCCAGCGCAGAAGGTAGAAGGTGAGGAGGGGCCTGGCGTGTGAGGAGAGGGCGGGACGGGCAGAAGAAGAGCATGTGCAAAGGCCCTGTGGTGGGAACTACTGGTGAGCTTGGGACAGCCAAGCTCATCTCTCTCTGGCTACAGGCACTGAGGATGGCGCACAGGCCCAGGGCGGCCACTTGGAGCACGAGCCCTGGACTCCTGCTTTCCAGCCTCTCCCTGTGTAGGGTGGTAGCTACATTTTTTAAGAGCTTGGTATGCACCAGGCACCTAATGAATGCTCATTTCCTTGCCTGGGTGGTGTCCTCTTAAGGCCTGGAGGAATGGGGCCAGGCAGGCCGGCCTTCCTTCCTTCCCACCTTCGGCCACTCCCCGAGGCAGTCAGAGCGGCTGGAAGCTGAGACCACCTTGTTCTGAACCCCCAGTGCTAGGTGTTCAGTCCCCCCCTGACTGCCCTGAGCTGTGTCGCTGCACACAAGCTGCCCGTCTCTGAGCCCCAGGTTCTCTCCCTGCATAAGGAATCCCCAACCCACAAACCCAATCCCGTGTGGACGTGACCCCAGCTTGCCCACTTCCCTCAGGCCCCTCCAACCTCTCCAGCCTCTGCCCGTCTCACACGACAGCCGTGTCCTCTGCAGGCTGTGAGCTCCGAGGCACACCGTCGGCCTCTCCGGGCCCCTGTTTCTCCATCTGTGAAATGGGATCACAAACTAAGCCAGGGTTTTGAGAAGGACACAGTCAAGCTCATGGTGCATTTTTTGTTTGTTTATCTTTTGTGCCAGTCCTAGGGCTTAAATTCAAGGCCTGGGCACTGTCCCTGAGCTTTTGCTCAAGGTTAGTGCTCTACTTACTACTTGCACCGTAGCTCCCCTTTTGACTTTCCGTGATTCGCTGGAGATAAAGAGTCTCACAGATGTTCCTGCCCGGGCTGGCTTTGAACTGCGATCCTCAGATCTCAGCCTCCTGAGTAGCTAGGATGACAGCCATGAGCCACTGGCACCCGGCTCATTTTGATTTTGTTTGCAGGGCCAGGGATCAGACTCGCGTCCTTGTGCATGTTAGGCAAGCACTGTATCACTGTTCTATGTCAGGCCCACTTTCTTGACTTGTGAAATAGGTTTCACTATGTAGCCCGGGACTGCCCGGGACTCGAGCCTTGCCACCGCCCTGCGCTGGGACTGCAGCAGTGCACCACCACACCCAGCACTGTTGGCCCAGCTGGCTGTCTTAAGCCTACCCTTTGTTCCCACCACCGGGCCTTTGCACCTGCCCTTCCTTCTGCCCATCCTGGCCCCCCCCCCCCCCCCCCCGTCTTCTCACTAGCTTCAGGTCTGTGTTCACCTGTCACGGGAGGCTGGCTTCCTCAACCACGCTGTGAAAACCAGCTGTTGTCCTGTTCTGTCTCCCGGCCTCACCCCTGCCCTTGCTCTGCCTCCGCCTGTCCCCTGCAGGGCAGGGTAAGATCCAAATCTCCCAAACACTGTGAAACCCTGTCCCCACAGAGGGATCCGGTTAAAAACCATAGTTCCTCTGCGCTCCACTCCTGAGGCTCTGCACTTTTCTCAGAGTAAAATCCAGTCCTCCCCTGGCTTCCCTGCTGCCTTCCTCCTCCTGTCCCGCCGCCCCTGGTTAATCAAGCGCCCAGCAGTTCCCGGCCCCAGGACCCTTGCACTGGCCCTCTCCCATGCTGTCCCACGACCCTGCCTCAGAGGGAACACCCCCTTTCCTCAGGGAGGTGTCCCCCACCACCTCAGCACAAAAGACCCCCCAGTCACGCTCCTGTTCACCAGCCCGCCTTTACCTGGGTAATTTCTGGCTGCTTGGGGTCTTCCGTCTGAATCACAGTGCCTGGCCAGCGAAGGAGGAATGCAGCGGTGACCTCTGAGAGGCTCAGCCTTGTGGCACCCAGCTCTGTCCCCCACCTTATATCCAGGGATGAAAACTGAGGCACAGAGGAATGGTAACCAGAGATCAGGGCTGGGGGCTGATCTCGGGGTCTCCCTGCCCTGTGAAGAGCAAAGCCCCTCATGTACTACTGCACTGTGGGGCCTGCAGGCCCCCCCCTCCACCAGCAACACAGGGGCGGCTCTGGGAGGAAGGGGTGCGCTGGGAGCCAGCCTGGAGGCAGCACCTGGTCCCGGCTGCTCCCTGCAGGTCCAGAGTCCGACAGGGGCAGTGGCCAGGCAGGAAGCGGGAGGCCCTCCGCTGGCAGGGGAGGGCCCTGGTGGAGGACCCAGCCCAGGTCAGCTCCGCTCCCTCAAGTGGTAAAAGGGCTGCTGAGAGTTCTGTGAGCTCAGCTGCACTAGTGCCAAGGCGAAGCTGGCAGTGCTCACCGCAGTGCTCGGCACTGAGGGCGGAGGAGGAGGAGGAGGAAGAGGAGGAGGAGGAGAGGGAGGAGGAGGAGGAGGAGGGAGGAGGCCGGGCTGGGCAGTGCTCACCTGTAAGCTCAGCACTGGGGAGGAGGAGGAGGGGGAGGAGGAGGAGGGAGGAGGCCGGGCTGGGCAGTGCTCACCTCAGTGCTCGGCACTGAGGGCAGAGGAGGAGGAGGAGGGGGAGGAAGGAGGAGGGAAGAGGCCAGGCTGGGCAGTGCTCACCTGTAAGCTCAGCACTGGGGTAGAGAAGAAGGAGGAGGAGGAGGAGGAGGAGGCCGGGCTGGGCAGTGCTCACCTGTAAGCTCAGCACTGGGGAGGAGGAGGGAGGAGGAGGGGGAGGAGAGGGAGGAGGAGGAGGGGGAGGAGGAGGAGGAGGAGGGGGAGGAGGAGGAGGAGGAGGGGGAGGAGGAGGAGGAGGAGGGAGGAGGCCGGGCTGGGCGGTGCTCACCTGTAAGCTCAGCACTGGGGAGGAGGAGGGAGGAGGGGGGGGAGGCCTGCGGGAAAGGACCGGGCACTGCGGGAGGACGGAGGGACGGGGGGGGGGGGGGGGGGGGAGAGGGGCGCTGCCGGTCCCGGCCGGGGGTCGTTGGGGTCCCGCCTCGCCCGGGGGAGGAGCCCGAGGGCTGTGGGGACACCCGGGGAAACAGAGGCACGCAGCTTGGCCCCAGCTTGGGGCCGTGGGTGTGGCGGACACACGCGGGGAGCGGCCCGCCCGTGCCGCCCGGCCCGGGGCCCGGACACCGGGGCCGCGATCGTCCGGCCCCGACCCGCAGCCCGCGCCCCGCGCTCGGCGCTCGGCTCCGGCGGGAGCGCGGGGCGGCCGCGGCCGCCTCCCCGGGCCCGGGCGTCGGGGGGCGCGGCCCCCGGCGGCGCGCCCCGCAGGCGGCCCCCCGCGCCCCGGCGCGTCGGCCTTACCTCGCGGCGCAGGCCCCGCTGGGCCGGGCCCGCAGGGTGGCGGCGGCGCTGGCGCTTTGTCCCCGGCGGCCGCGGGCCAGCGCGGCCCGGCGGAAGGAGGCGGGGCGGCCGGCCGGAGCGGCGCGCGGCCACGCCCCTTTAACCCTCCGCGGCCTGCCGCCGGGGCCCGCCCCGCGTCCCCGGATTGGCCAGTCGTATGAGGCCACGCCCCTAGCGGCCACGCCCTCGCGAGCACGAGCTGGAAACCTCTTAAAGAGACCGCGCCGGGATCAGGAATCTCCGGGGTCTTGTCCAAGGAAACCCGGGATTCCTTTTGAGCTGTGTAGTCTCGATGGTGAGGCCGCAGACTCGCAAACCACGGCGGCCCCGGGCCCGTGGGGAAATCCCCGAAGTCTCCCGCTTGCCCGATCTAAAAATGCTAACTCCCAGGCGTATTTGAAACATAACTAATCCTAGAAAATGTGCGATTTATTGGCAAACAAGCAAAGACTAAGCTGAGTGGTTCCAAGACGAGGCCCGTGCGGTGTGTTCCAAACCCAGCAGATACCCGGGTCCAGCCGCTAGCTCCAGGTGCAGAGGGAAAGGGCTGGAAGTGGGCGGGCCGACGGCCCTTAAAGCAAAGGCTTGGCCTCCGGGGCTCCTGGGTCCCGGGAAAGGTAAGAGCGGCGATGAGCGTGAGTCAGAGGCTCCGAAGGAAGCGCTCCCGGGTGTTGCTTTTCTTCTTCTTTTTTCTTCTTGTACAGTCCCAAAATAACTCAGTTTCCACCCCTGGATCCCTTACTTCCCGTTCCCCGGCCTCCCCACTTCCCGATACCCCTCCCTGGCCAGCCCGAGCCCGAGGACAGGAGAGAACCGGATTGGCCGGGATCCTGGGTTCATTCCACAGGGGAAAATAATGTCCCAGCCTTCGGAGGGACCGAGGCTGGATATCCACGGGGAGAACTTCCCTCACCCCTGCCCCCCCCATGCCCACACGACTGCCCAGCTGCCCGCGCCCTGAGGAACGGACTCGGTGTATGATGCTGGGGAGACCAGGCCTGTTGACTGTGGAAGAACAGATGCTCTGAGCCTGGACACACACACACACACACACACACACACACACACGTTTCACAGAGACCACGGACACCATCGCAGCATGGTCAGAGCGTCTGTCCACCTGGCCATCGTGACTGGTTCAAGGAGGGACAGGTGACCCAGGTGGAGCCAGTAAGGCCCAGCCATGAGAGTTGGTTAAGTGGGAGGAGCCCCGATGGAGGTAGATCCAGCCTGCAGGCAGAGGGTGCGCAGACGGGGTTTTCCTAATCTAGACCCTCACCAGGGGAGAGAAACACCAGGCCTGTGAGCAGGAACTCAGCTTCCATATGGGTGATGGAGGCAAAGCAGAGTAAAACCTGGGCACCTGACCTCCCCCCCAACGACACTCATGATAAAAGAATAATTTCAAGGAGAATGTTGGTGTCCATGGCAGTCCAATCAACTGTCACAAAACCTCCACTTCAGCCAGGTGCTGGTGGCTCACATCTGTCATCCTAGCTACTTAGGAGGCTGAGATCTGAGGATTGCAGTTCAAAGAAGAAAGCCTATTAGACTATTATCTCTAATGAACCACCAGAAAACCAGAAATGGAGCAATGGCTCAAGTGGTAGAGCTTCAGCCTGAAGCAGAAAAGCTCAGGGACAGTGCCCAGGCCCTAAGTTCAAGCCCTACAACGTGGGGGCGGGGGAAGGGAGCCTCCACCTATCTGGTTGCAAATGATTTTGTTCATTTTTGAGACACGGTCTTGCTGTGGTGTCCAGAGTGCCTGGAACGCGAGATCTCCAGCCTCTGTCTTCTGAGGAGTGCTGGGCCACTGCTCCTGGCTCTCACCATCTTGTCACTTCAGGGGCCCCTGGCTCTCCAGGTCCACTTACCTGAGCCCCTGGTGACTGACCATCTCCCGTCTGTCCAGTTTTTGATAGTTCAGGGGTCACACAAGAAGTGGCCCCAGTCCATACCTACTTCCTTTCTTTTCTTTTTCTGCCAGTTGTGGGGCTTGAACTCTGGGCCTGGGCGCTGTCCCTCAGCTCTTCAGCTCAAGGCTAGCGCTCTACCCCTTGAGCCACAGCGCCACTTCGGCTTTTTCTGTTCATGTGCCACTGGGGAATGGAACCCAGGGCTTCATGCATGCTCGGTAGGCTCTCTACCACTGAGCCACCTTCCCAACGCCTTCCTTTTATCTCAGGACCGGGTAGTCACCCACTCTGTGCAGAACCGACCCTCCCTGCAGGCAGATGGTGGCTGCGTGGCCAGCGTGGCAGCCGGTGGCCGGGGCGGGAGGGGGCCGCGGGGGCAGACCGGGGCTGTGGTCCCTGCTGCCAAGTCCCGATGGTTTTACCTGCAAACCGCGTCGCCGGCCCACTTCCCGCCCGGAGCCGCTGCCCCTCTGGCCAGGCCAGCGGCAGGGCTGCCCCACCACCCGCACAACGCCCCGCGCTCCGGACCGCCGCGGGTGAAGCGGGAACCGTGCGGACCGGGCGGGGGCTCCGGGAAGGCGGGAAGCGACCCCACAGGCAGAGCAGCCGGCGACCCCGCCCACCCCGAGGCCACGCCCCTCCCAGAAGCCCTCGCGCCGCCCGCGGGCGCAGAGCCGGCCAGGTGTCTGGCTTTCTTCTTGCTGCTCAAGGTCAGGTCGGGACTTGAAGGACGGCCGCGCCGAGGCTGAGTCCCCGGCCACGCCCAGGCGGCCGCGGGCTGGGCGGGTCTCCAGGTGGCTTCCAGAGGCGGGCGCCTCGGGTCGCGGGCGGCCTGGGCGCTCGGAGCTGGACCAGAACTGTGCTTTACGCGAACCAAGCGAGTTCCCGGTCCAGCTCTGCGGACCTGACCTCGCTGCGCCCCGGCTTCCCTCCAGCCTGGCCCCGACTCTCTAGGATCTGACGGCTGAAGCTGGCTGGGAATGTGCTGGGTTTTTCTTCTCACAACGAGCTTAGGAAAGGTTTTCTTCCCAGCTCAATGTACAGAGTAAGAAATGTAAGGGCCGGACGCCGGCGGCGCGTGCCACCAGTCTGAGGATCTGAGGATCACGGTTCAAAGCCAGCCCGGACAGGAAAGTCCGCGAGATCTTATCTTCAACAAACTACTCAGAAAAAGCTGAAAGTGGCGCTGTGGCTCAAGAGGTAGAGTGCTCGCTTTGAGCACAGAGAGGCTCAGCCCGGGCTCTGAGTTCAAGCTCAAGACCGGCAAAAAAGCCCCACACAAGCAAGCAGGCTTCAGCCAGGGAGAAATGACTGTCCTGTGTGGTAGAGAAGTCCCAGAGTGTGAGGAGGAGATGGATTTCAGATATGGCTGGATCTGGGTACACAACCACTGTCATAAGGACTCAGTTTCTCTGTCTCTAGCTGTCATGGTGCTCTGGGTTCATTCTCAAGCAATCTGTCTTCTGGAAGCTTCTAGAAGCATCTGACTGAGATCATGTCTTCACCGGCTGCTCAACCAAGTCTGGAATTGGTTCTGGTTGGCTTCGTGGTCATCCTGGAACCAGCCCATCACTGGATGGGGTGGGAGGGTCAGCCCCCAGAAGCCATCGTGAACTGTGACTAGGAAGAGGTGCTGCCCCCAGAATGTGGGGACATGGCTGGGGGTGGGGGCGGCACCCATGCCACCCTCGTGGGAAGCCATCAGCTGGTGATCTGGCCCCGCGTGGGGAAAATGGAACAAAGGAGCCGACTGTCCTCCCACCCCACCCGTGCCTTCTGCTTCCCTATCCCTGCCTTCTGCTTCCTCTTCCTCAGGAGGAAGCTTGATCAGCTCCAGGGCTCGTGCTCCTGCGGGGTCAGGCTGGGCGGGGAGAAATCGGATAAGCCCAGAACCTGCCCCGCCAGAGCCCCAGCTCAGACCCACGAGGGACGAGGGACGCCAGCTCTCTGTCCCTAGCCAAGGCTAGAAGAGATGTCTTCCCTACGGAATTAGGGCGTCCTTAGGCAGAGGTCACATCTCTGGAGGTTTTGAAGGCTGTATAGGAATTTACCGAGGAAAGGAAAGGGGGTGAGGGGACTGGCAGTCATGGGGAGGCAGGAGGCCACTGAGCCTGCGCGTCAGGGTGCGGGGTTAGAGAGGAATGGGGAGCAAGGCGGGTTAGGAGTGGGAGAAGGCGAGGCCTCTCCTGAGACCTGGGCCTGGGATGGAGACGTTACTAGAGCACTTGCTGTGCAGCCTCTGATCCTATGGGGGGAAAACAGCTCTGAGCGCCCAAGTCCCCGAAGGGACAGAATGGCGGCCCGAACCTGTGTCCCCGTTACGGTGTCCTCACAAAGGTGCGGTGGCATCCAGCCAGGAACCTGGGAGGATTTGGGGGCGCGGAGCAGGGCCTCCCCGCCCAGGGGTGCAGGGCCTAAGGGGCAGGCCCTGGGTGCAGGAGCTGCGGCCTCAGGCCAGGCCACGAGGGGGCGCGCGAGCGCCGCCGCGGGTCCGCCCGCAGGCCCCGCCCCTCCGCCCGCCAGGCCCCGCCCCGGAAGCGTGCAGCCCGGGTGGGGCGCGGGAGATGCAGAGCCCGCGGAGAATACAAGGCCGCCTCTGGGGGCGCTGCTCCCCGGCTCCGGGCCCCGCCTGGCGGCGCGGGCTTCCCGCCCATCAATGTTTTGGGGGGTCAGCGGCCCTGGGGATCGAACTCGGGGTCGGGCCTTTCCGCTGCGTCGGGCTCCGCCCCGGCAGCTTGGGGCTGAGTCCCACCGACCTTCCCGCCTGGCTGGCTTTGAACCCTGAGCCCCAGACTTCAGGCTTCTGAGTCCGTCTTCGTTTGTGCCGGTACTGGGGCTTGAACTGGGGGCCTTGTGTTCGCCCTTGGCGCTCCCCGCGGCCTGCCTGCCGCAGGCTGGGAGAGGCCTCAGCCGCCGGCCTGGCTCGCCAGCCCGGCACCCGTCTGCTGGTGCTGTACCACTGGAGCCATGCCTCCGGTCTTTTGGCTGGTTATTACAGACAATGTGGACTTTTTCCCTCTGGCTGGCTTTGAACTTCTATCCTTCAGCCCTCAGCCTCCTAGGTAGATAGGATTACAGGTATGAGCCCAACACATGTGCTCCCCCCACCCCCTCCCAGCCTCCAGAGCAATCCAGACTGGGCTTGGAACTCATGGTCCTCCCTTCCTCAGCCTCCTCAGGGTGCAGATTACAGACAGGCATCACCACCGAGTCTGGTCAAGACTGTCCACCCTCTTCTTGTGCCAAGCTTTGTGGTGGGTTTTGTGGGGGTAGAAAAGGGAACCCAGGGTTGGGAAGATGGCTTAGTGGTAAAGTGCTTGCTTAGCATGCATGAAGCCCTGGTTCCATTCCTCAGTACCACATACACCAAAGGAGCCAGAAGTGGCGCTGTGGCTCAAGTGGTAGAGTGCTAGCCTTGAACAAAAGAAGCTCAGGGACTAGTGGAGGGCGGAGGAGAACAAAAGGGAAGAGGAAGAAGAAAGAAAAGGGAAGCAGGAGCTGGTGGCACGGTGGCATCAAGCCGTGGATTTAGCAGGGCTCAGCACATTGTCCTTCAAGCCCTGGAGTGAGGTGTAGGCTTCAGACCACTCTGGCTCAAAGCTGGACAATCCCTTTTGAAACTCTCCTTTAGCCTGGGGCAGACCGGTGGAAGCCTGCACAGCCAGCTTAGCTGTCTGGAGGCTGAGATCTGAGCATTTCTGTTGTAGTCCAGCCCCAGGCAGGAAAGTTCCTGAGCCTCTTATCACCAATTAACCTTCAAAAATCTGGTAGCGGAGCTGTAGTTCCAGTGGTAGAATGACAGCCTTGAGCAAAAGAGCTCAGACAGTGCCTAGCCCTGAATTCAAGCTCTTTGCCAGTGTGAATAAATGACAATGATTAATAGTTGTTGTATTATTTATCTTCACTATTAATTGTACAACAGCCAATAGCAACTTATCATTACACAGATCAGTTAACTTTTTGTTGTTGTTGTCAGTCGTGGGGCTTGAACTCAGAGACTAGCCAGTCTCCTAGCTTTGTTGCCTAAGGGAGCTCTACCACTTTGAGCTCTACTTCTAGTTTTCTAGTGGTTGATTAAAGAGTATCATGGACTTTCCTGTCCGAGCTGGCTTCAAACCAGCCATGAGACTCCAATTAACCACCAAAATGCTGGAAGTGGAGGTGTGGCTTAAAGTGTTAGAGCACTAGCCATGAGCATAAAAGCTCAGGGACAGTGAGAAAGTCCTGAGTTCAAGCTCCACACCCCCCCCCCAAAAAAAAGTCTTATCTCCAATTAACCAGTTAAAAGCCAGAAGCAGAGGGGTAGAGTTCCAACCTTGAACATAAAAGCTCATGGGCTAGGCAGTGGTGGCTCCTATCTGTACGCCTTAGTGACTCAGGAGGCTAAGATCTGAGGATTGTGGTTCAAAGCCTGCGCAGGCAGAAAAGCCCATGAGACATTTTTTATTTTTTGGTCGGTTGTGGGGCTTGAACTCTGGGTCTGGGTGCTGTCCCTCATCTCTTCAGCTCAAGGTGAGCGCTCTACCACTTGAGCCACAGCACCACTTCTGGTTTTCTGGGGGTTTATTGGAGATAAGAGTCTCAGTGGCTTTCCTGCCTGAGCTGGGTTTGAACTGCGATCCTCAGATCTCGGCCTTCTGAATTTACAAGTGTGAGCCATTGGCACCTGACCCCATGAGACTCTTATCTCCCATTAACTACCAGAAAACTAGAAGTGGCCCTGTAGCTCCAAGAGGTAGAATGCTAGACTTGAATGGAAATACGTGGGGACAGTGCCCAGGCCCTGATTTCAAGCCCCAGGATGGGCATGCACACACACAGCATTCACATAGTGACACTGATGATTTATTTATTGGCTGGGTCATTTTCCTTTAATACGAATGCAGTGATCACTGGCACTGCTGCATTGAGTGTGGTTCTTCTCACTCGCTGTCTGCTTGAGGGTCAGTGGCGATCACACTGGGGCGCTGGGCGCTGCAGGGCCGGCTGTACTGGCTGACATGTGTTGTCCGGTGCCCATCAGAGGGTGGCCTGGCCCGGGCCGACCTCAGGCTGCAGCTGGTGCCCCCGGCCGGCCTTGCTTCCCAGGCTCGGGCAGGAGAGCTGCAGGAAGGAAGGGCGGCTGGGCCTGGCCCTCAGGACAGCCCCCTGCTTCCGGGAGCCGGAGGAGGCCCCGCCGTAGGAATCCACACCACCTTCCTCTCTAGGCCTGGGCCGGGACCTTCGGGGTGTGTGTGGGGGAGCAGGGAACTGGGAGTGACCTGGGGAGGATGGCCTGGGCTTGGAAGCCCCTTGCCTTGGTCTGCACCCTTGGTCTGGGGTTGGGGGGGACTGGTTGCACCCCTGGTCTGGGGGTGGGGGAGACTGGTTGCACCCCTGGTCTGGGGGGTGGCACCCTGGTCGCGGGGGTCGCACCCTGGTCGGGGGGGGTCGCACCCTGGTCTGGGGGTCGCACCCTGGTCGGGGGGGGTCGCACCCTGGTCTGGGGGCCGCACCCTGGTCGGGGGGGCCGCACCCTGGTCGGGGGGGTCGCACCCTGGTCTGGGGGGGGCCGCACCCTGGTCTGGGGGGGCCGCACCCTGGTTTGGGGGTCGCACCCTGGTCTGGGGGGGGCCGCACCCTGGTCTGGGGTCGCACAAAGCAGGCCAGCCAGGAAGGACGCTGGTTTGTGCTTCTAGGAGAAATCTGGCGCCCGAGCTCGCACTGTGACGCAAAGAAAAGCAAGAGGAACCGCAAGTCCCCGTTTCAGTCACCGGCTGCGGAGAAAGTGCTTGCGGCCGGCGCCTGCGCGTCCCCTGCCTCAGTCTCCCCGCCGTAGGAGGCCCGAGAGGCAGCCCCGGCGGAGGCCGAGGTCAGAGGCGGCTCGAAGCCGGCCCCGCTCACCAACCTCACCCGAGCTCGGGCCCGAGTCAAAAGCCCCGAGTTCAAGGCCCAGTCCGAGCGCGCGCATGCGCACACGCACGCTTGTCAGTGTGGAACCCCCCCCCCCCCCATGTCTTAACCGGGTGCCAAACTTCAGTCCAAACCTCAGCTCCGTCCGCGGGCGGCCTCGCAGGCCCCGCCGGCTCCGCGCGGTCCTCCCGCCCCAGGCCGTCCGTTATCTCCCCCTGCGGTCAGTGCGGACCAGGACTCCGCAGCCTGCCTCCGCCTCCGCCTCCGGGCCTTGGCACGGGCTGCCTCCTGAGCCAGGAATGCCCTGGGCCCCAGGTTTCCCAGGCCGGGTCCCGCCCGCCGGGGAGGGCGTCTGGGCCGGGGCCCCGAAGGGCTCCGCCACGGCTAGCCACCCTCAAAGCCGAGCCCCTGCCGGGTCCCGGTCCCCGCCCCGCGGCCTCCCGGGGCCCCGAGGACGGGGCGGGGCGGGGCCGGCGCGGCGCGGGTCTCGGACGCAGGCCCGCGGCACGCGCGTTTTCTGCGGTTCCGTGCGGATCGGCCTCCAGCCCCCGCCCCGCGCTCCGGGAGCCCGCGGCGCGCGGGGCCGGCCCGGGACCCCGACGGCGAGGCGCGAGTCCGGGCCCGGGGCGTGGGCGGCGCTTCCGGTCGGAAGGGAGCCGGCCCCCCCTCCCCTCCGCCCCGGGGCGGGCCGGCGGCCGAAGCCCCCGCGCCACCGCGGAGCCCTCGGGGAGAGGTAAGGCGTCCCGCTGCGGAGCGGCGCGGGGCGGGGCGGGCCGGGGGCCGGGTCGACGCAGGCGGGACTGGGGGGAACCGGGGCTGGCGGAGGCCGGGGCGCGGGGGCCGCCCGGGCGGTGACGAAGGCCGCGGTGGCCGCCGCACCGCCCGGCGCGCGCAGATAAGGCCCGGCTCGAGGGAGCCGCGGGGGCGCGCCCCCTCCGGGCCGAGCGCGGGGCCCGGCCCCGCCCCACTCACGCCGCGCACCCCCCGCGTGGGCGGGGCCGGAGACGGCCGTGTCCCCTCCCTCCGCAGTCTTAAACGCAGACCGAAGGCAAAGGGACACGTTTGTGGGCGTGGCTTGTGAGGCTCCGCCCCCACGCCGGGCCTGCGCGGGGAGCCCGGGGACCTGAGCCGACGCCCGGCAGCGGGGAGGGTGGGCGCGGCGCGAGAAGGCCCCGCCCCTCCGCCAATCCCTAGCGGCGGCCGAGGGGGCGGGCCTCCCAGGAGCCACGCCCCTCGAGCGCTTCCCTCCTCCCCCGTGCTCCGGACGGGGCGCTCGCGGCCGGTTCCTCTTTACATAACGGCGCGGGGCGGCATGGGCTCGGGCCACCGCCTCCGCCTGGCCGCCCGCCCGGACTGTCGCGGCCCGCCGAGGCTCCGGCGGCGGCCCCGGGACGTGTTTCCCCGCAGCTGTCAGGCGCTGGCAGCGGAAATGATGAGGCGCTGGCCATCTTCCGAGCCCCGGTTTCCTGCCTGAGCCCCGCTCCGGAGCCGCCGGCGCGGGAGACGACGCGTCCGGGCCGAGGACCGGCCCGCCCCGCGCGGCTTCGGGGGGCCGGCGGCGCGCGACGCCATGGGCCGGCCGGGCCCGGAGCCCCAGCGTGTGAGGTGAGCCGCCCCGCGGCGGGCGTGCCCGCGGCCCGGGCCCGCACACGTGCTGCGGCGGCGCCCCCACCCCCGGGCCGGGCCGCGGAAGTTGGGGTCGGCACGGCGAGGAGTCCGGAGTCGGGGCTTGGCGGGCCGGGGCCCCCGCCGGGGAGGCGCGGGGCCGGGGTCGCCGCTCCCCGGCTCGCGTTTCCTCATTCCGCTTCCCTTCCCCATTCTCGCCCCGAGGCAGGGGAGGGGGCCGCGGCGGAGGAAGTGAGATCCCGCCGCGGGCGGGGGCTTCGGCGCGCCGGCCCGGCTGGTGACCTCGGCCGGCCCAGCCAACTTGGGGGACACGGGGACCCGGGACCCGCCCCGGCCGGGCCTGGGGGCTGGAGACCCCGGCTCTCAGGTGGGCTCCGCAGGCAGCGGTGGCCGGGCAGGCGGGCCGGGGCGAACCGAGGAGGCTCCGGGCGGGGCCGCGCCCCCCGCCTCCCTGCCCGGCGGGGAGGGGCTGGCCTGCGGCGCCTTCACGGTGGCCCTGTTGGCCGAGGACGCGGCAGCCCCCCCCCCCCCCCGCCGGAGCGCCCGTGCCACCTCCGAGGGGCTTTAATAAAGGAGTGAACGAGACACCTGTCGGTCCGCGGGAGTGGCGCGCCAGGGGCTCAGGGGTGTTTGGGGAACCTCTGTTCTCTGCAGTGGTTTTGGCACTGGCTTCCTCAGCTTCCTGGATCTTCCCGGCTGGGAGGTCTAGCCCTGCCTCAGTTTCCCCTGCGGTCACATGATGTGACAGCCAAAGCCATTCCATAGGACCCTAGAAGTTGCAAGCTGGTGGTCGTGGGGCTGTTGTGGGCACTGTTACTCCCTTGTTGAGGTCAGTGGCTGGTTTTCCACCCTTGGCCTTGGTTCTTCTGCAAGGGTACAGAACTTTCTCCTGCAGCCCCACAGCAGCCTCCGAAGCTGCCCAACTGTGGGGCAGTCTGGGCCTGCCAGGGCCAGCATTTGAGCCCAGGATGCCTAGTCCAGCCGGCCACCTCGCCGGCCTCTCCCTCCTGAGTGCCACCCTTCCTGTTCCCTGGCTGTTCCCAGAGAGGGGAGAAGGGTGTTCCCTCAGTGGCAGCGATCTGGTGGGAACAGGCCCATCTCCGTGAATCCTTGGTAGCTTACCCTCTGTGCTATGTGAAGGAGGGGTTCTTTGTGCCTTATGAATGCCAGACTAGAGTGTCCTAGTGTTTATTGTGTGCCCGCTGGGGCCACATGATGTGGAAGCTGGCGCCCTCGGTGGTCCCTGGGCAATCACGCAGGACTTTCACGTGTGCTTCCACCTCTCCCAGGTCAGTGCAGGCGTTGCGCCAGGTCCCGGCTCTGCCAGCTTCATCAGGAGGCCTTGGGCATGATCCCTGGCCTTTCTTAGGACCTGGCCAGTGGGGGCCAAGAGTCTCCGCCCCTCCATGCAGTTGTGGGAAGCATGGAGCTGCAACTGCCTGGACTTGGTTGCCCAGGCTGTATGACCTTGGGCCTGTCCCTTGTCTCTCTGAGCTTAAGTCTTCTCATCTGTGGAGTGGGGCGCTGGTGATTTTACCTGATGGACTTGTTCCGGCGTGGAGGCGTGCAGTCAGTGCTCAACAAGTGCAGGCTGCTGGTACTAACGGCCGAGAGGGGCAGGCACTTCCTAGCCGGGATTCCTGGGGAAAAGATCCCGGGGCCCCTGAGTGGTGAGCATCCCTGGCCGGGCGGGACCGGAAGCAGTGTGGCTGAGCATGTGAGTGTGTGTCGTCTGAGAGTGGGGTGGTAGAAGCAGCTTGGTTCAGCCTGACCTGCTTCCCAGACACCCGCACTCCGCGAGGAAGCAGGCTGCAAGCTGCTCAGTAGGTGCCACTTGCTGCGTCAGGCCTAACTGGATCCAGGAACCCTGTATCCCACTTTCTGGCCACTGAGGTCCCCTGAGCCAGTCCCGGGCCTGGCCACAGGTCCTGGGGCTCACTGGCCCCGCAGTGTGGGCAGCCAGCCCTTGGGGTCTCTGGCCCGCACTGGCTGAGCAGCCCCAAGTCCTCCCACCCATGGGGACAAGGGACACTTCCCCAGGGGAGCAGGTCCTCCTGGCTGCCTGCCCTGCCCCAGCCCAGGCCGGCCCAGCCGGAAACCCAGCAGCTGAGCAGATGGCTGGAAGATTTTTCCTCCCACGCCACCCTGTCAGGGGTCGGCAGGGGGCGAGGCCGGGGCTGCCTCGTGAGCCAGGCCTGGAGCCCCTGGGAGCCTGTCCGGATGTGGCCCCTCCTTGCCCGCCCCTGCCGCATCCCCAGGGAGGCCCTGGGAGGAAGTCTGTGCCCTGCTGCTAGCAGGGCTGACTCACAGTGAGCTTTGGGGAGTCCCAGACTTGGGGCCAGGGTTCAGAATGTGACCTGTGGACTGTGGACACAGAAGAAGGCCTGATACCGTGTGCGCTCGAGGGGCTGTGTTCCAGTGTCCCCTCAAGGAGAGGCTCAGAGAGGGTGGTGCTGGGGGAGGGGTGCCCAGGATGCGCTGGGCACCAGCCCGGCCTCTGTCCTGAAGGCCCTGGTGCGGGAGGTGGCTGCGGGCGCAGGGTGTGCGCCCCTTGGCCCTGGGCAGGGGAGGAAGAAACGCACTTTTAGGGAGATTGTTCCAGGCATTTTCCCTCCCAAATGTAGTTGGGGTGCTAGACTTGGGGGCAGAGGAAGCCAGAGGACATTTCCAGTCCTGGCACGCCACACTGACCTTGTCTCCGGGCATAGGTGGCCCCAGGGACCCAAAGCTTCCACACCGTTCCCTGGTGGCTTCACGGTGTCTGTCCACAAAGGCAAGTGGGTGCCCCTCGGGGTCCTCACCTTCCTGAGCCTCCTAGGGGCAATCGGAGCCTCCTGGGGAAGACACGTCCCTGGTCCTGGACCCTTCCTGGAGGCCACCTGGAAGGAGGCGCCCCTCACAGGGTATGAGACTGATTGACGGCTGACCGGCTCGTTTAATGTCACACCGGAAGCCCGCCCAGTCACGGTGCTGTCCAGGGGGTATTGAGAGGCTGCTCAGGCCTGCGCTGGGGCCTCGTGTCGGAGGCCTCCTGCAGCACAGGCTTGAGGCTGGGGCTCAGGAGGGAGGAGCCTGGGTGGGGACAGCAGGCCCCTCCCCGTGGTGCTGGCCTCAGCAGGTCCCGTGGCAGTGCCGTGGGGTGCTGTGTTGGGTGCTGTCCTGCCACGCTGCCTGCAGCTGTGGGGTTCGGAGGAAGCCTGGCTGCCTCCCCGTGGGAGCACCCCACCTTGTGAGGCGGACCAGAGTCCGGTGGCTCTGGTGGCCTGGGACATCAGGGCCATCTTCCTAGGCCCTCTTGTAGTCCATGTCAGGGCTCCGGGGATGGAGAGTGAGTGCTTCCTGCCCAGAGCTGAGTCCAGGATCCAGCACAGCACAGGTGCAGAGCGGGTTTAAGCTGAGAACCCCATGCCTGCCGGGTGCCCGGTCACCCCAGCAGCTCAGGAGGCTGAGATCCAAGGATCATGGTTCAAAACCTGCCCAGGCAGGAAAGGCCATGAGACTCTGATCTCCAATGAACCCCTAGAAAACCACAAGTGGCGCTGTGGTTCAAGGCGTAGAGCGCTCGCTCCCCTTGAGCTGAAGAGATGAGGAACCGCCCAAGCCCAGAGTTCAACACCCACAACCGACCCCCCCCCCAAACCCATACCTTCTTGCAGCCAGCTCCCCTCTGCCAGCCCATCTCACAGGCTCTGGCCCCACCTGACACCCCTATTGGCAATTTCCCACCTGCCAGGGCCACCAGGTGCTCCCCTGAGGAGGCTTTCATTGGGCTTCATTACCAGCCCGCGCCCCCCCCCCCCCCCCCCGCCCCCAGCTGCTGCTTGCTGCTTGCTGTCCGGCGCATGGGCCGGCACTGCTCTGAGCACCCGAAAGCCCGGCGCCCTGCAGCCCGTGCTACCCGTGCCTCTAGGTGGCCACAGCTGGGCTTTGAAGGTGATGGATGGCACGGACGGGGGCGGGGTGGGCCGAGCCCGGGAGGCTGCTGGCCAGCAAGCTGGTCAGTGGTGGAGGGGTCACTGGGTGTGCAGCCCCTCTGTGCTCACGTGGACGTCTGGTGAGCTCCTGCAGATAGTGGGTGATGGCCGTCCTCAGGGCGTCCAGGGCTTGGTGTGGAGCTGGCCACTAAGGAAGGCTAGACTCCTTAGCCCCGGAGGATGGGGCTAAGGAGGGTCCGGGTTGAGCCCTTGAGACCCCATCTCAACTAGTAGCCGAGTGTGTGGCACCGATGACCCCAGTCACGTTGGAGGAGATACAAACAGGCTGGCCCAGAATAAAATGAGGCTGTACCCTCCAAAAAGGACTGAAGTGAAGGGGGTAAAAGGCCTGGTTCAAATGGTAGAGCGCCTGCCGAAGAATGAGAGCTTTGAGTTCAAACCCCAGCATGGCTCAAAAAAAAGCTGGGCACCGGTGGCTCACAACTGTCACCCTAGCGACTCAGGAGGCTGAGATCTGAGGATCCCAGTTCAAAGCCAGCCTGGGCAGAAAAGTCCATGAGACTCTGAGACTCTGATCTCCAGTAAACCACCAGAAAACCAGAAGTGGCCCAAATGGTAGAGTGCTGGCCTTGAGCTGCAGAGCGGAGGGACAGCGCCCAGGCCCAGAGTTCAAACCCATGGCTGACAAAAAAAAAAAAAACAACAAAAAAACAAGCCAACTGCTGAAGGGGGGGGGGGACGGACCCTTGTGCGGAGGGCTTGGAGGACCTGCTGCTTCTGTGATCTGTCAGGAGTGGACAGCAGAGACAGGGCCAGCCTAGGGTGGCCGGGGGCGGGCCACATGGCCAACACCGTGTGAGGTGTGCCTGGTCAGTGAGGAAGCTCCCGGGAGTGGCCTGGGCGGCCGCGGTGCGTGCGTGTGACCGCCGCGGCAGGCCCGCAGCCCCCCGGGCACGGTGCGGGCACGCAGGCTCCGCAGCCTGCGAGGGGAGAGGACGCAGGTAGAGCTGCGGCCCTGGGGGCGGAGGGCGCGGCCCGGCACAGGCAGGCAGCCCCCTGCCCGGAGGGGCTCCGCAGTGGGACGGGGACCTTTGCACGCCCGAGCCTCGTTCATTTCCTCTTTTTATCCCATAGTTAGTGTTCGATCCGCTACCCTCGTCATCATTACCAAAGGCTGACAGCGGCCCTCCGTCCTCCCACCCTCCCGGGAAGCGAAGCCGCAGCGTGGCGCCTCCCCGCACATGGCCACCGCGGGCGGGGAGCGATGAAGTAAGTCACTGCGCTGCTCACAGGCGCTTCTGGGATCGGAGCCGGGGCCTGTGCTTGCTTCTGGCACTCGACCACTTTAGTTATGCCTCCAGTCCGGCCTTTTTTTGTCGGCCGTGGGGCTTGAACTCAGGGCCTGGTGCGGTCCCTGCCAGCTAGCGCTCTCCCGCTTCTGGTTTTCTGGTGGCCCGGGCTGGGAGCTGGGATCCTCAGCTTGGCTTCCTGAGTTGCGAAGCTTCGTCCCTCAGGGTTTTTGTTTCTGTTTTTCTTTGCCAGTCCTGAGGCTTGAACTCGGGGCTTGGTGCGGTCGGGTATTTTACTCAAGGCCGGGCTCCACTTCCGGCTTTTTCGGCAGTTCCTTGGCGGTAAGGCTGCTTTGAACCGGCCCCAGCCTCCCCGGTGGATCTGATCCGGCTGTGTGCGTGGCGTCCTGCCGCACGGGGCTGGCGGGGCCCGGGGAAGGGGACGCGGGGGGGGGGGGGTCCCGCCGGCCCCGCAGCCCCGCTCACGCCTGCCCTCCTCCTGTCTTCCAGCCTGGCGGCCGCCCCGCGCCCCCGGCCATGAGCGGGCCCTCCCTGCAGCCCGCGGCCGCCCCCAGCTCCACGCCGGCCTCGGCCTCGGCCTCGCCGTCGGGCGCGGCGCGCGGCTGGGCCGCGTTCTGCGAGCTGCACGCGGCGGCGGCGGCGCGCGCGCTGGCCCGGCAGTACCGGCTGTGGGCGCTCGAGCACCCGCTGCAGGCGCCGCGCGCCGAGCTGGTGTCGCTGCACTTCGCCGACCTCTTCCAGCGCCACTTCCGCCGCGAGGTGCGCGGGGCCCCGCCGGGCCGCGACTACCGCGCCGCGCCGCGCGCGCCCGGCCTGCCCAAGGCGCGCAGCTCGGAGGAGCTGGCCGCGCCCGCGCCGCCCGCCGCCGGCTCCCTGCGCCAGCTGCGCCGCGGCCTGCGCCAGCTTTTCCGCCGCCGCTCGGCCGGGGAGCTGCCCGCCGGCCCCGACCCGGCCCCCGACCCCGCCGACGCGGACGGCGGCCCCGCGCGGCCCGGCCCCGCGCGGAAGCGGCTGCCCTGGGGCCTGGGCCGCGAGCCGCCGCCCGAGGCCCTCAAGGAGGCGGCGCTGCGCTACAGCCTGGCGGACGAGGCGGCCATGGACAGCGGCGCGCGCTGGCAGCGGGGGCGCCTGGCGCTGCGCCGCGCCGCCGAGCCCGGAGACCCCCGCGACCGCGTGCTCGAGCTCTTCGACCCGCCCAAGGTAGGCGCGGGGCCTCCCCTCCGCCCACTCCACCCCGTCCCATCCCACCCCCCTTCCCCGAGGGCCGTCACGCCAGGGCACCGCCGTCCCCAGCCCGGGCAGGAGTGCGCGTCCCGGGCGGAGGACCTGGGCCGCCTCCGCCGTCTCTGCCTGTGGAGCCTCCCCGGCCCCAGCGGGGCTCGGCTGGGGCCAAGTGGCCCTTTCGAGCTGTCCGCGGGTCACAGGCTGAGTACAGGGCGCCCCTTAACCAGGAGTTCCACGAGGGGGCTGGCACCGCGGATGGGTATTTGGGCTGTTTATCCTTTGGAACTCTTCTCCCCCCCGTCTTGTGTAGCCCCGGCTGTCCCAGAACTTACCAGCCGCCTCCTGCCTCCACCTCCCAGTCTCTGGCTGGGAGCGTAGCTGCAGATCAGGATCCTGCTTCAAAGCTATGTTAGGCAAAAGAAGTTAGAGAACGAGCCAGCCGGATGGATTGCTCCTACCGAAGTGTGAGCTACTGTGGCGTGGGAGCCGAGCACCCCTGTCTGCGGCTGGCCGGGCAAAGGTCACAAGACCTCATCTTAAAAAAGACAAAAAGCGCTGTGGCTGAGATGGTGGAGCACCGCTCAGTTTGAGACCCTGAGTTCAGACCTCAGTTTTGCTGTTCTCTAACACCTGCTGAATATTTCCCCAAGCGGTTGCACCATTTTGTGCCGCCTGCGGCAGTGACTAGAGACTCTGGCTCTGTAGTCAGCAGCCCCAGAGAGCAGATTCTGCTCACTGCCGTTGCCTGGCCAGCTGAGTCTTTTTTGTTGTTGTTGTTGGTCTTGGGCCTTGAACTCTGGGCCTGGGCGCTGTCCCTCAGATCTTCATTTCAAGGCGAGCGCTCTACCACTTGAACTACAGCGCCACTTCCGGTTTTCCTGGTGGTTTATTGGCGATAAGAGTTTCACAGACTTTCCTGCGGAGGCTGGCTTTGAGCCGCGATCCTCAGATCTCAGCCTTCTGAGTAGCTAGGATTACAGGGGTGAGCCACCTGCACTGGGTTTACAGCTGATTGTTTCGTGAAATGCCTGGGTTTTGTCTTCTCTACCCTCCTCCCCCACCTTCACCTCTTTCTCTCTGCCAGCAGTAAAAGGGCTTGAACTCAGGGTCTTTCACTTACTTAGCTTTCCTGCTCACAGCTGGTGCTCTACCACTTGAGCCACCTCCAGGCTTTTTTTTTTTTTGCCAGTCCTGGGGCTTGAACTCAATGCCTGGGCACTGTCCCTGAGCTGCTTTTGCTCAAGGCTAGCACTCTTATCACTTGAGCCAGAGAACCACTTCAGGTTTTTTCTGTGTATGTGGTGCTGAGGAATGGAACCCAGAGCTTCATGTGTGTTAGGCAAGCACTCTACCACTGAGCCACCTTCCCAGCCCTCCCCTTGTACATTTTATTTTTTGTCGGTCATGGGGCTTGAACTCTGGGCCTGGGAGCTGTCCCTCAGCTCTTCAGCTCAAGGCTAGCACCCTACCTCTTGAGCCACAATGCCACTTCTGGCTTTTTCTGCTTATATGGTGCTGAGGAATTGAACCCAGGGCCTCGTGCATGCAAGGCAAACGCTCTACCACTGAGCCACCTTCCCAGCCCCTCTCCTGTACATTTTATATGTTATTTCTCACTTCACTTTCCACAATAGAGGTTTTTTGTTTTGTTTGTGCTGTTGTCATTTTTCCTTTTCTTGGGTCAGTTGTGGGGCCTGAACTCTGGGCCTGGGCGCTGTCCCTCAGCTCTTTAGCTCAAGGCGAACGCTCTACCACTTGAGCCACAGCGCCACTTCCGGTTTTCTGGGGTTTCACTGGAGATCAGAGTCTCATGGCATTTCCTGCCCGGGCTGGCTTTGAACTGTGATCCTCAGATCTCAAGCCTCCTGAGTAGCTAGGATGACAGGCGTGGGATACGAGGGCCTGGCTTTTCGGAGGGTCCTGAGTGCTCTTGTTGGCCTGAGAGCTGTGTGGACTTGGTTTCAGGAGCGCAAGCTCTGTCTTCCCCTGCTGGGGTGCACCCCCCTGCGTGGAGTCGGGGTGCACAGTCCCGCTGTGATGCTCGCCTGGTTTGAGGGCAGGATGGGCAAAGCCAGTGTGCTGGTGGGGCTGGAGGATGCGCAGAGACGCAGGTGGCCGAGGGAGGCTTGCGCCCTGCTCAGTCCCAGCACGCGAGGGCGGTTCTCCACCTCGTGGGCCAGGCTCGGGTCTGCCCTGCTTCCTCAGCAGCAGCGGCCTGCGCCTCTGCCCACACACGTGGCGTGGGGCTGCAGCGGGCTGGCTTGGCAGGGGAGAGCAGCCGCTGCGCGCTGCTGCCTGCACAGGTGTAGAAGCCGTGGGCACCTCTGCAGGCGGGTGGGAGCTGGCTCGGCCCCTTCCCCAGCCCGGGCCTTTGGAAGAGTGGGTGACTGCTCCCCCCGGGGGCGTGGTCAGGAAGCGTCAGTCCTGAGGTTTCTGAGTGGAGGACTGGCAGGTGCAAAGGCCCTGCAGTGGGGTTTGTGCTGGTTGGGCGGAGGGAGCAAGTGTCACATCACAAGTGGAGGCAGTAGATCAGAGGAAAGTTCTGGAGCCACCTGTGGCTTCCTGCATCAGGCGGACAGTTGGCAGTGGCTCAACTCCTAGAGAGCTTGGCTCCACAGACTGGGCTGAGCAGGGCCCGGGGTGCTGAGAGTTCGAGTTCACCTCAACTGCCCAAGGCTGCATTCCCAGTCCCGGGCTCCTGGTCCGGGTGAGCGCTCGTAGCCGCACAGGCGCCGGGGCCGCGCGCGCCCGGGCACAGGGTCTAAGCTCTCGGCCTCCTCCTTTGCCCGCGTGGCGCAGCGGCAGGGCTGCAGAGCCCGGCCCGGCCGTGTCCCACCGAGCGTGCGTGTGGTTGCTGTGCAACCCAGGAAACAAAGGCAGGGAAGCCGGCTGGGCCACTGGGAAAGAGGAGGCGGGCACGCTTCCTCCCCAGGCGGCAGGAAGCCAGGGCAGGGACCGGACCGCAGGGCGGCAGCCCTCGCTCTCCACGGGCTCGGCCTGCTGCTTTCCGTGGCGGGGCCCATCCCCCAGTGTGCTGCACGGACGCCGCGGGGGTTGGGGGGTGGATGTGAGGCGCTGCCCCGCTGCCTGGCCCCGCAGGGCCTGCGGGGTTGGTAGAAGGAAGGAAAGGGGGTGCGCAGGACTCCTGTGCCCCGTGCTGCCCTTTCTAGGGGTTCTCTCCAAAGCTGCTCTTCAAAAGTGCATCGCGCCTGCGCCCCGCGCCCGCCTCGCGCCTGCTGCCGCCACCTTGTGCATTTGAGGCTGTGTCTGGGGAAGCGGGGCGCTGGCGGCTCCACCTGTACCCCTGAGATCACCCAAAGCAGCTCAGGCAGCAAAGTCTGGGAGGCTCTTACTTCCAGTTTGCTAAAACGCTGCAAGTGGAGCTGTGGCTCAAGTGGTAGGGCACCAGGTTTGAGCAAAAATGCTGAGGGATGGTGCCCAGCCCTGAGCTCAGCCAAGGACTGGCAAAAAAGTTAAAAAACACACCAACAAACCAGGGCTGGGCAGGTGGCTCCGCGGTAGAGCGCTCGCCTCGCGGGCACAAGGCCCTGGGCTCGATTCCTCAGCACCACATAAGTAGAAAAAGCCAGAAGGGGCGCTGTGGCTCAAGTGGTAGAGCGCTCGCCCTGAGCCAAAGAGCTGGGGGACAGCGCCCAGGCCCAGAGCTCCAGCCCCACGACCGACAAGAAACAAATACTGTGTTGGGGTGCTGCTGGCCTCGCTGGCGTGAGGTCAGGATGCGCCGCAGCGGGAGCTCTCACCTTTGCAGTGGCACTTGGGGCAAGACATCTGCTTCTCTGAGCCTCAGTTTTCCCTGTGGCTGGCTAGATGCCGGGACCTGGGCTAGGCTTCGGGTCTGGCAGTGGGTGCTGCCCTGGGCTGGGGTGCGCCTCCCCGCCCCCCCCCCCGCCCAGCTGATGTCAGGCAGGCTGCCACACAGCCCACGGGGGCGCTGGCTGCCCCAGGGGCCGGGCAGGCTGTGGAAATCCCCCGTCCGCTCTGAAAGCAGAGGAAGAGGAGGAAATGGGGTGCACAGGAAGGTCTCACTTGTCCCCACTGGGCTGGGGGGAGGTGCTTCCTCTGCCTGGTTTCCTTTCTGGGGCCCACTCTCCATGTCCCTCCCCCGGTGCGGAAGTGGTGGATGGCGCCGCCCTGGCACAGCCAGGCCCCCGGCTGGAAGGCCTGCGCTGGGTAATCGAGGAATTGGTGGCCTGAGTACGCCGGCATCTGCGTTCATCCTCCAGGGCGCCCCGCCCACCAGCTGTGGACGGCATTACGTGGCACGGGGCATTCCCTGGTCTTGGATCTTTTTCCGCCATGCAATGCTCCAGCGCCTGCACTTAGAAGTAGAAACTGGAGGATCCGGATGGCTGGAGGTCTGAGGCTGGTCCAGGCAGAAGGGACTCTACCAGTGGCCAAGTGCGGTGGCACACCCTGCCACACCCAGGGACACAGCGAAGGTGACCTCCGTGGGAAGCAAGACCTACCTCGGAAATGGCCGGGGCTGGCAGTGTGGCTCAAGTAGCAGATCACCTAGCCAGCATGAAGCTCTTAAGCTCAAAGTTCGGTTCAGTACCACCACCACCGTGAAAGCGCCTTATCCCCCCTGGCCAGCCTGGACAGTGCCTTTCTCTCAAAGCCCCGAGGTCTAATGCTAGTGCTGCCAGACACCCTGCGCTGGACAGCGCGTGCACAGCCCTACCCGTCCCAGAGCAGCTCGCGGGCGCACGGCTTCCCCAGGCTCCTCCGCCTGTGCCCACGGTTCACACAGGCGCGTGGTGTGCTGCTGGATGCCATGTTTGGCGTTCCACTTAGCTCCACGTTTTCCAGGGTTTGTGTGTTGTGAGTGTGCGTGGCTTCCGGGGCTTGAATTCAGGGCCTGGGTGCTGTTCCTCAGCTGTGGTGTGGTGTGGTGTTTTGTTTTTTCTCTAATAGTACTGAACTAGAAATCAGAGCCTCAAGGCTTTGCTAACTGGGCTGGCTTTGAACTGATCTTCAGATCTCAGCTTCCCGAGTCGCTGGGATGACAGGTGTGCGCTGCGGGTGCCTGGGTCCAGCCTGTCATGTATTTTGTTCCTTCTTCGGGTCAGATTTTCCACCGCATGAATGGGCCACGTTTCCTTCATCCGCTCGCTGTCTGTGTGCTGGAGTGAAACAGGCTCAGGTAGAGAAGCTGCCAGGTTTCTGTTTTGCTGGTACTGACGCTTGAACTCTGTGCTCAAGGCTAGCACTCTACCACTTGAGCCACAACACCACTTCTACCTTTTTTTTGGGTATGAGTCTTGTAGGGCCTTTCTTACTGAGCCTGGCTTTGAACCACGGTCTTCAGATCTCAGCTTCCTGAGTAGCTGGGATCCCAGCTTGCCAGGTGGGTTTCTAAAGTCTACAGCACAGTTGTCCAGGGCCAGTCTCCACACGACAGGGTGAAACCACCCCTCCCTTGCTCTGACTTGCTTTCCCAGGGCTGCCAGGGGCGGGCCCCTGCCCCCGCGATTCTGTGCCTCTTCCTGAGCCTAGTTGGCCGCAGATGTGCGCGCATGCGTGCATGGTGGCCAGGCGGGAGCCGGCTCCCAGGCTCTGGCATGGGTGTGGCGAGCGTGCGTCTCGTGGCACTGCACTAAGGCTGGTGGCAGCCCAGCAGCTCCACCTGCTTCTGCTGGGTGACGGGCTGGCCGCGGCCTGGGGTGCCCTGGAGCGGGACAAGTGAGTGGAGATTGTTTTGGCTCTTGCCTGTGTGTGCCCCTCCAGGGTCCCCACGAACCGACAGTGGGGCCTCTGCCTGGGAGCTCAGGCTTGGGGGACCCACTGTGTCCCTGGCGGCTAAGAGGGGCTCCGTGTCCCTCGCGGGGCTGCCCCCTGGCGTGGCGCCCACTCCCACCCGGCTTCCTTCTGCGCGCTGGGCACTGCTTGGCTGGGGGGAGGGGCGTCTGGAGTTGGATGGCTGCATCTCTGGTGGAGGGGGACAGTGGGTGGTGGGGAGTCCTGCCAACTGGGGTGTCCAGTCCTAGGTGGCATTGCAGGTTGACACAGTCAGTCCAGGGGTGACGTGGGGCTCTAATGCCCAGAGCTCCGTGCCTGAATCTCAGCTGAGTCTGTGAAGCTCTTATCTCCTATTAACCACCAAAAAAAAAAAGCCGTTATTGGGGGCTAACTGGCAGAGCAGCCTGGGGGACAGCGCTCAGGCCTCGAGTTCAAGCCCCAGGACTGGAGCCCACACAAGGGTCTTCCTGGCCCATGCTAGCTTTGCACATCAGGGAGGCGGGCCCTGTGGCTTGGCCCCTCCTCTGTGTGTGGGGGTGGGGTGGGGAGGGGGAGTCGCGGTGTCAGGGCTCAGCTGCCCATGTGGACCCAAGCACGTGGGGTCTAGCACAGCCGTGGTGTCCACCGAGCAGATGCACTTCCCCGCTGTCCCACGCGTGCTGCCCGCGTGAGGAGACCGAGCGCACCCCACTGAGCCAGGCAGGGTGTGGAGGGGTCAGGCAGGCGGCTGAGGCCTAGGCCTTTCACCAGCAGCTTTCTCCTAGCGGCGCACACTGGGGCCTGGGCTCGTGTGGAACACAGGGAGGCCATCTGCTGTGTTCCTCAGGGCGCGGCAAAGCACAGAGAGCCTGCGGTGGCGGGACGGACCTGGAGGGCCGCGCCCCCCGCTGGGGCCCTGGTCCTCCGCGGGAAGCCCTCGTTGGCTCCTGACTTATGAGTCGGCAGGGCCGGCCGTGCTGCGGTGTCAGGAGGAGGGCGCGCTCCGGGGCCTGGCTCGGTCGTCACAGCCGCGGGTGATCCGTGCACGCGCGGCAGTCGCGATGCTCTGAGCGCTGTGGCCCCGTGTCTGGCGGTGGGTGGTGGTGTGGGCAGCCCCGCCTGCCCGGCAGCAGAGCCGAGCCTTGTGCGCCTCCTCCTCTAGAGCTCCAAGCCCAAGCTGCAGGCGGCCTGCTCCAGCATCCGCGAGGTCCGGCGCTGCACCCGGCTGGAGATGCCCGACAACCTGCACACCTTCGTGCTGAAGGTGAATGAGTGCGCCCCGCCCCAAGGAGAGCCCGAGCCCTCCTCACCTGTCCACCCCTCCTCTCCACCATGACAACTTGCGCGCCTTCACGGCGAACGTGAGCATGCCCCGTGGAAAGCCCATCTGCTCACCCCTCCCGCCCTGCCAGGTGGAAGACCAGACAGACATCATCTTTGAGGTGGCAGATGAGCAGCAGCTCAACTCCTGGATGGCGGAGCTCCGGGACTGCCCTGGGTGAGCTGCACCCCAGCTTTAGCTGCCGCCCTCCCGCCCCGCCCCGCCCCGCCCCGCCCCGCCTCTCACGCCAGCTTCTCCTCCACAGGCTGAACGGTGTGGACGTGGAGGCGGCCCCTCCCCCAGGGGAGCCCGGTCCCCCCAGCTGCCCGCAGGGGAGCATGGACTCCCCGGACACAGGTGGGGTCACGGCCTCCCCTCTCTGCGTGCGCCGGGCGGGGGTGGGGGGTGGGGAGCTGCTCACGGCCGTCTTCCCTGCCAGGTGCGTTTCCTGCGACACCGCCCGAGCCGGCCTGCCAAAAGACCACCCGCTTTCTGTCCTGCTACCCCTGGTTCCACGGCGCCATCTCCAGGGTGAGGGCGGCGCAGCTGGTGCAGGTGCAGGGCGCCGATGCGCATGGCGTGTTCCTGGTGCGCCAGAGCGAGTCCCGGCGCGGGGAGTACGTGCTCACCTTCAACTTCCAGGGCCGAGCCAAGGTAGGGGGGTGAGGGGCGGCGGGGCTCCCGAGGCCCCGGCGGCGCGGCGGGGGGCGGCGGCCCACCGGCCCCGCTGCTGTCGCCGCAGCACCTGCGCCTGTCCCTGTCGGAGCGCGGCCAGTGCCGCGTGCAGCACCTGCGCTTCCCCTCGGTGCTCGCCATGCTGCACCACTTCCAGCGCTCGCCCATACCGCTCGAGTGTGGGGCCACCTGCGACGTCCGGCTCTCCAGCTACGTGGTGGTCGTCTCCCAGCCACCAGGTGGGACCCAAAGCCTGTCCCGGCTCGTGGTGGGGAGCAGGGCTGGGTGCTTTGCGCACGCTGTGCGGGGACTCATGGCGCGCCCTGTCGCCCGTCCAGGCTCCTGCAGCACTGTCTTCCTCCCCCTCCCCCTCCCCCGCTGGGACTCGGAGCTGGGCCTTCCCCACCTCGGCCCGACGGACTGTCCGCGTGGGCTCAACGCGGAGACCCTGTCCGGCCGCGTGTCTCCCCCAGAGCAGATCTTCCACCTGGTGCCTTCGCCCGAGGAGCTGGCGCGCAGCCTGCGGCACCTGGAGCCAGCGGCTGGGGGTGGCACCCGGGGCTCGGACTATGAGATGGACTCTGCCTCCCAGGGCCACCTGCGGGCGGTAGACAACCAGTACACGCCGCTGTGAGCGGCCCAGTGTGACTGGGGGCCGCCCTCTGCCAGCAGCCTGCCTCACGGTCTGTTGTTTACAGATGTTCTTGTCTGCCGACGCTGCGGCTAGCTCCTCTCCTGGTCCTAGGGACCAGTCCTGGAGCTTCACAGGTGGTGGGGTGAGGGCGGGGCGCCACGAGGCTCCTCCCCCAGCCACGGACCTCACAGCCCACCACGGGCTTCCCACTGGGGATGGGGTGGGGTCACCAGGAAGCCCAAAACACTAACAAGCCAGGATCCTCCTGTGGCTTCCCCTGTGTAGCTACAGTCTATGGCAGGCCCATCTGACACGGGAGATCCCCCCCCCCCCCCCAGCTTCAGGACAGGAGCTCTGTTCGAGGGCCAAACGACTTTAAACATTTTACCTCAGGTTAGCTTTCTAAAGGATTCAGGTTTCCAAACTATAAACCATGGCTCACTTCGGACAGGGCTGCTGGGCAGCCCGCTGCAGAGCCAGCCGTGGGTGGCACCCTCGCGGGCAGCGAGGAGCAGGCCTGCCTGGTGCCTTATGAATAAAGAACTGTGTTCTAGCGGACAGTGGCTTTTTGGAGGGAGACAAGCACAAAGGAAGAGGGCTCTGGGGCGCTGCCGGCTTGTAAACTTATCTCAGAAATGGGCTCTAGGTCACTTTCTGAACCACAGTAGAACCAGAGAGCTGGCACACCACAGAGTGGCTGTCCGCCCGCAGGCAACTGCTCCAGCGGGGCGGCGGCAGCCACAGCCATCGCCGCAAGTGGCGTTGTTGGCAGGGGTCAGGCCCCAGCAGAGCCACCAGGCACCAGACAGCCCCACAGTTCAAGGTGTGGCCATAGTCAGACAGGGCCACCGCGACCCCCCCAGCAGCTGGCTGCTCAACTCACTGCCCACTTCCTACCGTTCCCCTGAATCAAGAAGCAGATCAGCCCTGCGCTCCAGTCCTTAAAGATGCCACCATCTTCTCTAAGCAGGTTTCTCTAAAATTACTACTATAGCTGAGCACCTGTGGCTCATTCCTGTAACCCTAGCTGCTCAGGCTCTCAGCTCACAGGCAGGCAGGAAAGCAAAGCCTTCAGTTAGCCAGCAAAAATCTGGAGGCGGAAATGGGGTTCAAGTGGCAGAGCACTAGCTTTGAGCAAAAAAGCTCAGGGACAGTGCCCAAGCCCTGCCTCCTGCCCGTCCTCAGGTGTCCTCCCCTGGCCCCTGGGGCCAGACTGGCAGCTTCCAGCACTAGGAGCTCAGCTCTGTCTGTGCCAAACTGGGCAGTGCATGCCGGCCGTCCACCAGTTGGCAGGAGTCGGTGGCCGCAAGCACCTCCACGCCACCTGCCCACTGGACTTGAGTCACCAGCACCAAAGAATTAAGTCAACTAACCTGCCTTGAATTTTAGACCAGCAATCCATACGGCTTTCTGTGGGATAAATCTTCTGCCTTTGATCATGTCTGGACCGTGCAGGAGAGAGGAATAACAATTGTTAAAATCTTGGGGGCCAGAGAACACTATTTTCACACAACCTCCGTGCAGGCCTTGCGGTTCTGAGGGCAGCCTGGGGTCTCTTGGCCGTCCCTTCACTCAGGCGGCCTTAACGAAGCATCAAGTTAGCACTAACATTTCCACCGTATTTATCCACCACCTCCTGACAAGGCCGCGAGTGCTGTGCGGTGTGCCTGGGCTCCTCTTATGACAGGGCAGAAGGCATTTGGTCAATTCTTATGTATTGTTTATGTACTGTACCAGTAACTTATTCTTAAAATGCACATTTTGCTATAATGTACAAATTGTTCTATGTGAATTAAAAAAGGTTTTCAGAATCTCCATCTGTTATTGTTTGAATCTTGATCAAATCCTTGCCCTGGCTCCAGACCCCCGGGCGGGCCCCATCGCCTTCCCACAAATCAGGTAGCAGCAAATTCTCAGAGGAGGCCACGAGCCGCACGCACGTGCACAGGGGCCAGAGGGAGAAAAGCAAGGGAGCTTACAGCAGCAACGCTCGCTCGAGGTGCAGCCTCAGTGCTGCCCAGCTCTGGCCAGCCTTCTGCCGCTGCGACTGCTGGTCCACCCAGGGGACAGGGACCTCAGCCTCGCCTTTCCCTAGACACGCGAGCTGGCAATGAAGGGAAAGAAGAGAAGGCATTTCAACCACCTCGCTGGGCAGTCGTGGCCTGCCCTCCTACACACACACACACACACACACACACACACACACACACACACACACCGATTTGGTAGCAGTTTTTAAAACTTTTTTTATTTTTTAATTTTTTTTTTTAGTTTTTATTTTATATTATCTACAAAGTAAAAGATTTCCCTTAACTTAAAAGTTGAACCACTGTGGACAGTGATCACCTCATCAAACTTGATTTATAAATAATAAGCCATCAGTTTGATGGTAAGAATTTACTGAGCCTCTGTCAAGTTTAGTAAAAGGGCGTTCCGAGTCTTGATTTATTTTCTTTTAAAAGCGGTAATAGCAGCAAGAACCACTCGTTACTTGTTTTGCTAGCTGATGTGTTCATGACTTTCAAGGACCGTTATAAAATAAATAACTTCCAGTTTCGGCAAGCAGAGCTGGGCACTTGGGGGCTTTGGAACAGCATGGGATTATGGAGCAGCCCACAAGTTCCTAAACTCGTCCACATACCTCCCACTGCAAGTGAACTGTTAGCATTCCTATTGGATGTTACAAGAAATCAACGTATATTGTTTAAAAACCGAAATAAGTGAAACTAGTTTTCCGTGCTTCCAGTCGGAAGAAGCAGTAGAAGGGAGGAGGGGATTTGGCTTTTCGGGTCCTCCAGGGCAGCCTTACAGCTGCTGGTGGTGGGCTTGCACTGTAAGAAAGAAAAGTGCACATTTAAACACCACTGGCACCTTTGCACACCAGCCTAGTGTCTCTGCAGCCAACTGCCAACTATCCTGGAGCTAGCTGCGCAAGACCGAGGTTCAGCGCGCCCCCTCCCATCTGCACCACGGTGGGGTGGGGTGGGGTGGGGTGGGGTGGCGTGGCGTGGCGTGGGGTGGGGGAGAAACGAACCAGTCAGACATGAAACCACTGCAGATAAATCTCCCAGAAGACTTGCTGCTCATGGGGCAGGAGAGGGGGCCTTAACGCCCCCACCCCGAATGCTAGCCAAGCACCAGTGTTGCTGTGACTGCCACGCAGCCAGCCATACGAGACACCGCGGGCATCCTCCCGTCGGGCGCGGGCTGGGGCCGACCCTGCACTCCACCAGTCCACACACAGCACGGGCGCACGTGCTCTCCGCCAAGCCATCTGCTCATAACCCCCTGCGTTGTCAGCCTGCCGGGACTCGGGGGACACACCGCCCTGTCCAGCCTGCCGTAACACGAAGGCCAACTGAGTCCTCGGCCTGCGCCAGCTACCGCTGGTGCCGCTCCAGCACACCCTGTACCATCAGAACACACACACTCGGCTCCTGGCCGGGGCCCTGCGCTGACCTGGGCGCGCACTCGGACGGGTCTCGCTACTCTGGGGTGTGGGGCGTGAAGCGCCGGCCCTGCCTGCGATGGAGCTGTGCGAGCGGAATGCTGGGGTGCCCCGGCGGCCCCTGCACACACAGGCCTCACCTGAAGGGTGCGTCATATAGGGGAAATGCGCTGTTGTCGAGACTGGAATGGGCTGTAGTGCACTTTGAGCGAGGGCGGCCTGGGGGCCGCCAGGTGGCGGTGTCGTCATTAGCATCATTGGCGCATGGGCAGTTGGATGAGAAGGAACCATTCCTGACTGTACATGGGCCTGAAACAGAGAGCTCTTTTACGCATACAGGCAACATCTCCGGCTTCAACAACATGTCACTGTGTTCCTTTCGCTGGGCGGGGCGGGGGTGGGGTGGGGTGCAGGGGAGCCGGGGCCGGGCCGGGCTGGCAGGGACGGGCGGGAGCGGGCCTCAGGGCCCTTGTTTGCTTGGGGCCAGGTCCTGTTTCCCCTTGGGTGGGTCCTGCGGGGTGGAGGAGGAGCGGGCGCCAAGGGAGCCCAGGACACAGCAGGCTGCCCGTCCTAGCTGCCCGCAGCCAGTCTGACCACGTCCTCTCCACCTGGGACAAAGACACGGGCGCGACCAAGTGCAGGCCTGGCGCCTCCCTATACCAGGGCAAGAGTTCAGCCCACGCCGCCAGCAGGCCGGACGTGCTTTCCAAGAACACTGCCACGAGCAGGAAGGCAGAGGCCGGCCTGCGCGACGGACAGGGCCGCGGCCTCTCCTCGGCGCCCTCCCTGCGGGGCAGGAGGAGGAAGCTGGGGAACACTGGGGGGATAGAGAGGGTCCTCATCATTATCTGGGCCAGCCCAGTGCCTTGTACCAGAGCCATCAGGCTGGCAGGGGGCCTCAGCGAGCCCAGGCCGCGGGGTCCTGCCTGCCTCCCAGGCTGCGCCACGCTCCACACACAAGCCTCCAGTCCACACATCCGAATGGGCCCCGGCCATGTGTGCGCCGCCCTGGGGTAAGCTGCTTGCTTGTCGGGACCCCACCCTGCACAGAAGGCCCCACGCCGACAGAGCCACCAGGCTGCGTGGCCTCCACGGGACGCAGCGTCAGGAAGCTGATGGCACCAAGCAAGCGGCTACGCCGAGCATGCCAGCTGGCTGGCCACGCGCCCCAGGAGGGGCCGGGCCTCCTCAGCATCCACCGCGGAACCTGGCATCTAGGCCACGCCGGGCCACGGCCTCCCTGTGCACTCTTGCCAGGAGCTGGAGCCGGGGAACTCCAAGAGGCGTGCGCGGGAGCAGCGGGGCCTCTGCCAACGCCAGTTCACCTCACAGCGCCTGGGCCTCCAGGACAGCCCAGCGCCAGCGCCCGATCCTCATGCTCAGTCCACCCTTGCCCCGCACAGCTGACCACACAGCAACCACACCTCTCCACTGCCAGCTGAGCCCCGGGCACTGCAGGGCTGCTCTGCAGGGAGACGGACATCTGTGAGCCTCCGGCCAACGCTGCACCGAGTACCAAGCCACGCCTTCGCCCTACCGGACATGGTCAGAGGAGGGAGGGCACCGGGCACACAACTAGACACGCTTCTCTGACACCTGTGATAGACTCGCGCTGACAAGCCTAGTGTAGCTACCTTATTGCTGAGACTCCCTCTGCAAAAGCCTACCCACTCTGCCTTGTGTGTGCGTGCGTGTGCACGCGCGCGCGCGTGTGTGTGCACATACATACACAGTAGTGAAGCTTACACGGAGCAAAGCAGACACAGGAAGGAAGGAAGGACTGGGTGCATTCTGAGCTGGGGAACGTCACAGGACTGGCCAATCACAACTCCACTGAGCTGGGGAACGTCACAGGACTGGCCAATCACAACTCCACTGATCTCAGCACAAAGCCACGACACGATCACTGAGGGCCAGGCCACTGCGCCGAGCGGGGAGGGAGACGGGCGGGTGGCACCACACACAGGACTCCTGGCTGGGAGATCACTGGCTCCAGGCCGCGCATCTCATCACCACCAGCTCCCACTCGGTGTGCACAGGGCGGCGGCGCGTGCCGGTTTACCTGAGGTACGTGGGCCATGTGTGGTGGGTTGGTGTATGCCGGCTGGACGTGAGAAGGATGGATGGTGAACACCGTCTGTTGTGCTGTGGGGAAACTGTTCTGTGGCGACTGTGTGTTGGAGGCTGGCGTCATGGCGGGTGGGGTGGGCGCCAGCCCCGCGTGGTAAATAGCTGGTTGTTGCTGTGGGCTGGCCAGGTGGAGAGCCTGGGCGGCCTGGTGCTGATGATGCTGGATAGGAAGAGGGAAGAGCTGAGCTGAGGAGGGAAGCGATGCACCGCCCACAGACACACTCCCTAGTTCTTTCACTAGCACACACCACGGGGGGCGCGGGGCGGGCGGGGAGGGGCAGGGGATGGGATGGGGGAATGGGGGTCCATGGCTCACACCTAGAAGCCCAACTGCTCAGCTGTCATCTCCTCCTCAAAGCCAACGTGGACAGAAACGTCTGCGAAACTATTTTCTGGACTTGTCCCGGGGCGTGAGCTCAGGGCCTGGGCGCTGTCCCGGAGCTTTTTTCTGCTCACCGCTAGCACTCTACAACTTGAACCACAGCACCTGCTGGGCACTGGTGGCTCACATCTGTAATGCTAGCTACATAGGAGGCCGAGATCTGAAGACCAAGGTTCAAAGGCAGCCCAGGCAAGAAAGTTCATGAGACTTATCTAAAATAACTACTCAAAAAAAAGTCAGTGGAGCTGTGGTGCTAGCCTTGAGCAAAAACGTGCTCAAGAACAATGCCCCCCCCAAAAAAAAGAACAATGCCCCGACCCTGAGCTCAAGCCCCAGGACTAGTTCCCAAGTACAAAAAAGCTTAGCATATAAGCTTTAAGAATGAAACAAAGTCCCAAGCAAGTAAGAATTTGCTTTATATTAAACTAGGAGGGCTGGGAAGGTGGCTCAGTGGTAGAGCGCTTTCCTTGCATGCAAGAGGCCCTGGGTTCAATTCCTCAGCACCACATAAGCAGAAAGAAAAAAGCCGGAAGTGGCGCTGTGGCTCAAGCAGTAGAGCGCTAGCCTTGAGCTGAAAAGCTGAGGGACAGCGCCCAGGCCCAGAGTTCAGGCCCCACAACCGCCCCCCCCCCCCCGCAAAAAAAAAAAAACCAACAAAAACCAAAAACAAACTAGGAGCTTTGCATTCGATTTCCAGCATCAATAAGTTCCATTTGGTCCAATCACGCTGGTCTGCCTAGGAACCTAAGGCACTGCTTCTGAGCTCCGCCGTCCTCCCAGGGGCGTGTGGAGAGGATGCAGGCTCACGTGGGGGCGTGCGGGGTCCAAGCAAGGGGCGGGGTGTAGCTGCGCTGCTGGGTTCCTCTGTGTGGAGAAGCCAAAAGGCCCGGCACTCTGCTCACCTGAACAGGACTGGGTGCGGGGTGACTTCCGCCGTGCTGGCTCTGCTGCTGTCCCGTGGGGGTGGCTGAAGGCTGAGGGTGTGGAGGATGGGGGTGCAGGGTAGCGCTGGGGTGCGCGTACTGCTGAGCAAGGGAACCTGTGGAAACTAGAGAGAGGAAAAGAGCATGCACAATGGCCGCATGGCGGCTGAACCCACCGCACAGAGCCTGCCTCCTTCCCGAGCTGCTTTCAGCTGCGCCGCGCCGCCCGCGCGCTGCCGCTTCTTCCACAGCCACTTCCTCCATCCAGCTCGGAAAATGAGGACAGCAGTCTCTTCCTGACCATCAGACTAGCATGTGACTCGACTACTCTGAAATGTTAACTGCATCCTTCAAAGGCAGCTTTGAAATGTGGGCAAAACCAACTCCAGCTGTGCTGGCAGCCACGAGGACACAATGTCTGCCAGTCACAAGGGACCACCCGGCTAACCCCACCATGTTGCCGCCTGGAGCTGCAGTGACAGGCACACACGTGCGCACACAGCCACACTGGAGAGACGGGCTGTTTGCCGTAGGTCAAATGAGCCCTTCTAAGCCCATCGGGAGCATCCACACTCCAGCTTGTTCCCTGCAGCCCTGATGAGACTCCTCATAGGTTTCCTAGATTATAACATTTACGAAACTGCCTAAAGTATATAAAATCGGGACTCCTTCAAAATAGCTCAAACCCCTCAGAATTTTCCTAGAGTAAGTTCAAAGGAAGTATGATGGCCATTTAGTAGAAATGTGGTCACTAAGATAAAATTTCATGCATGTCAGTCTTGAGTCATAACTTGGTACAAAATTGTCCCTGGCTTCCCAAAACAGCAACTCGAAGAACTGAAAGGCTAGGAAGAAAGAGGCCCCACGGCTCAGGGACGGAGGAGCCCGGGGTGCACGCAGCGCAGAGTGGCCCAGGCAATGCCTGCTGCCAGACTTCTCAGAGATGGGCACCATGACTGCTTTGAGCTGAGCCCACAGCAGAGCGAGGACAGGAGCCAGCACGCTTCAGGGTCAGGCGGGGTCAGCCTGCGGCCCATCCTAGATGGAGGGAAGCAGGATAGAGGACTCTAGTTCCGGTGGGGCCTGGTCCAGCCATGAATGTGCCTTTCTGGAGGGGGAGGAAGGGGAAAGGCAAGGCAGAGTGTGCACGGCCAGCACCAGTGTTCCTTGATTGCTAGTTCAGAGGGAGCAGAATGCTCTAAACTCAAGGCGCCCGTGCGCACAGACACTTTACCGTCATCACCTCTGGGACTAGTAACCTTTGGAGAGGTGACAAATAGCCTTCATGGGAACCACAGTGCCAACCAGTGGAACTTCTTGGAAAAGGGATTTTTTTTTTCCCCAGACCGTCCTTCACCACACCGCCATACCAAGTTTATGGGTTTTAAGAAAAGCTGTCACTTGCACTGGTCTCAATATCTGACACAAGGCTGGGTTCAGTGATGCACGACTGCAGTCCCCATTGCTCAAAAGGCTCAAGCAGGATAACGGTTTGAGACCAGCCTGGACAACGCAAGATCTCATCTCAAAACAAAAGACATTGAGAACAACTAAAATTTGATTCTTGGTGGTTCTTGTAAAGATCTTTTTTGGGGCTTGAACCCAGGACCTGGGCATTGTCCCTGAGCTTTGTTGCTCAAGGATGGTGCTCTATCATTTGAACCACAGCTCTGATACTTCTGAGATCGAGTCTCACAGACTTTCCTGCCAGGGCTGGCTCTGAGCCATGATCCTCAGATCTCAGCCTCCTGAGGAGCTAGGATTATCGGCATGAGCCACCAGTGTCCAGCTAAACTTTGGCAAATTTCTTGTCCCCGACCTTTTTTTGCTCAAGGCAAAACTCCACCACTTGAACCACAGTTCCATTTTCAGCTTTTTGGTAGTTTATTCGAGATAAAAGTCTCACAGACTTTCCTGCCTGGGCTGATCCTCAGATTTCAGTCTCCTAAGTAGCTAGTTTTACAGCCATAAGCCACCAACACTGGGCTCAAATTCCATTTTTAATTACTTCTGAGCAAAGTATTACGATTTTGCAAAAGGCTTCTGGTGGAGTGGTGGACTGTTAATTAATCAACTGGTTAAACGTTGTGCCAGTGCCAAGGCTTGTACCAAAGCCTGGTGTTCTTGCTTGGCGTTTTCGTTCATGGCTGGTGCTGTACCACTTGAGCCACAACTTGGGACAGCATCACTGTTCATTGGCGACAGTACCTCTCAGTTATGTTTTCTTCACAAGCTAGCTTTGATTCGGAGATCTGAGCCTTCTGAGTAGCTAGCACCAGAGGCAGGAGCCACGGTGCCTGGCTGCCACAACATGGCTATTGCTAATTATCATAATTACATTTTTATCAACTGGGACAATGTGAAAATCTTGAAATTACAATTAAAGGTGAAAGCTTTTTTGAGGGTAGTGTTTTAGGACAGGGTCCCGCTCTGTGGCCAGCAGCATTGGGTTCTCAGTGCCAAGCATGTTAAGCCTATTCTGTCACTCACTGAGCTACACAACCCCAGCTCAGTCATGTCTTCATGATTGATTATTTTCCTCTTTTTGGAGATGAAGTGTTTGTGATGTGGTCCAGGCTGGCCTTGGAATCCTGGGAACAAGTCATCTTCCTCAATTCAGTTTTCCAAGTGAGTGGAGCACACTTTCACAGTGCATTTATTTCTTTCTCCTTTTGTTGGTCATGGGTCTTGAACTCGTGGCCTGGGCACTGTCCCTGAGCTCTTTTGGCTCAAGGCAAGTGCTCTACCACTGTGAGCCACAGTGCCAAGTCCTCACCGGGCAGTTTAAAAAAATAACTTGGGTAGTGTAAATTTGCCAATATAATATGAACATAAGATGGAGTACTAGAATCTAGAGCTGATTGCATGTACAGCACAAACACTGCAAGGAACCAAGCTGTGTTGATTCTACATGAACTCTATCACAACTCACAAACAAATCCATCTCATTACCTGAAAGAACTACTAGCAAAGAAAAAAAAAGCAAGGCGATGTGACATGGAATTAGTTTTTGTTTTGTTTTTTCCATTTAGCTCATAAGATGTAAATGGTAATTGAGAAAATTCTAATTTGACACTAACACGGTTCTTAGAAAGCCCATTTAAAAGTGACACAAAGGGAGAGGAGAGAAATTAATGGGGAAAAGCTGGGGTGTGGCTCGAGTAGCAGAACACTTGGCCTATCAATTGAGCGGGAGGCTGAGTTCAAACCCCAGAACTGCTAAAGAGAGGGAGAGAAAGAGGAAGGGTGGGAAGAGGGGGAGAGAGGGAGAGAGGGAAAGCGGGGAGGGAGGAAGGGAAGGAGAGAGAAGGAGGGGGGAAGGAGAGAGGGAGAGAAAGAGCGTGCGCACATAAGTAAGAATAAGTAAGCACAGGAAGGGAGGGGGGTGAACTAGCAGCAGGACGGGCGGTCCTTGTGAGCTCAAATCCGGGATTCTCCAACCAGACCTGTTCATGCATCAGTTGAACTCATGTGGCCTTCATGCAGTCTGAATTCGACCAAGGTGGTTCAAATTCTCCTACCCCACATGACCCTTGGCATCAATATTTGAAATTCGAATTACCCCACTCATCATAACATAAAGCACATTCTGAAAATAGCTACCTATTCTCCTAAGTCATGATCCTAAGGTAAGCCAACCTGGGCAGTAGCAGACCTGTTCTGACTAGGTCGTCTCACGTTCACCTTGGAGACACAAGTCATGAGCTGTCACCAGCAGCGCGAACATGAAACATGAAACAAAACACAATCTTTCAGCTCTCCCTCCCTCTTTGTTTTTTTTTTATCAGTCATGAGGCCTGAACTCTGGGCCTGGGCGCTGTCCCTCAGCTCTTCAGCTCAAGGCTAGCGCTCTACCGCTTGGGCCACAGTGCCATTTCAGCCTTTTCTTTTTCTTTTTCTTTTTTTTTTTTTTTCCAGGGCTGAGGACTGAACCCAGGGTCTTGCGTGCGCCGGGTGGGCGACCTTCCGCTAGGCTAAACTCCCAACCCCTCAGCTTTTTCTGCTTATGTGGTGCTGAGGAATTGAACCCAGGGCATCATGCATGCAAGGCAAGCACTCTACCACTGAGCCACCTTCCCAGCCCCAGAATTTTTCAACTCCTAAACCCTATGTTGGATTCAAAAAAGGGGAAGAAGGGGAAGTGAATCAAACTGGCAAATTCTAGTAAGGGAGTAAGGGGCAACCTGACCAAACCACAACAATCCATCAAAAATGGCTCAAAAGTGGAAAATAAGCTCAACTTAATTACAGCTGCCCAACAGAGTTCCATTTACAGACCTTTTGTCAACTTACCCGGGAAATGACTAAGTACTAACACAGTGAGATAGTGAGAATAAGTCCATCAGAGCTCAAATTGCTATGTAATAAAGTTAACCACTGACACTATCTTTTACACACTGTAATCACAGACACAGTTTCCTTTTAATAGTATACATATACAGCAAGACTCCTTTTTAAAGAGAATCTATTAAAGGATTAAATTCATGAACACTTCTTAGCACCAAATAAGTAAATAAATACTAATTTTATAAGTTTATTTTTGGATACCAAGTCATGGCACAATTAACAAAAATTTAAGATCAAAATGTTTTACACAGTTGAATCTGGCATGCAGTAGTCAGATACCGAGTGACTCGAAAAATCCTAGTAACAAGAATTCCAGAGTGACCCAGGGAACAACATGGTGCCCAGTGGGCCTGCTAGTCCCCTGCCCACATGCAGCAGCTTGCCCCGCATCAGGTGGGAAAACATGTCTGAAGGACCATCCCAGAGGGAGAGGCCGCATGCAGCCACAGGCAGCCTCCACCGGCTCGGCACCTCCTGAACGTGTCTGGTCCAAGGTTTAAAACGGCAGCCACACACAGGCGTCCTCCCCAGCCATCTAGCTCGGCAACCCTGGTCAATGAAGCATGCTGGGAGGAGTGAATTTCTTTTCTGTCAGGATACTCAAACCACTACTGCCTTAATTTGAAACTCTAGCTTGGTATAAAATAGCTGTTCACAAAGGTTTTCCTGACCAAGAAAAGCATCAGGCATTTCTCAAACAGTTTTGTGGTAGCTTGGTATGCAAAAATTAATGTCCGAAACAACATAATTTTTTTATTAACTCCAGCTTTCTTAAGCTGGGTTATATTTCCTTTTTCAAAAGTCTGAATGATTTACAGATATACATATTTTTAATGATTTTGGTCTGGCACAAGGAAAATACTGTCCAATAGGTCTGCTCCCTTTAACATGTATTCTTTAAAAAGTGTTTTACTGTGCAATTAAAATTAGTATAAAAAACCCAACTCACTGGCAAAGTAGAAAGAAGGGCTTGTCTCCTTGTTGTACGGTAATTTGGGACATGCTAAATTTGGAAATAGAAAGGTAAATTAGCCTTTTGAGGTGTGCATTCTCCTAATTTTCTGGAAAGGTTGACATATTTAGTAATACTTTTGTATTCATGCATAATTCATTTTGACTTTACAAGAGAAGCTGGGCGTTTTAAACAAAATTTGCAGACAGACTGACCAGGAAGACATTTTTTTTTTCCCTCTGTACTGAGCTAGCAAGTTCCACATGCTGATAGCTTAAACAAAAGCAATGAAATAATTGTCTGATTAAAAAGATCAACATTTCATTGAACAATGTTTATATAATTGTACCCAAATCAAATAGCATTTTAGTGTTCAAGATGCACAAATAATAGAAATGTTATTACAGGAATCTGGTAGTAGATCCAAAAGCTTAGGATTAATAAAAGCATGAGTTTGTTACCATTTCTTAATAAACTGTGTCTGCACATGGGGGTGGGGTGTGTGTATGGTTTTAGGGGATCATCAGCAAGCTACTAAAAAGCAGATCAAAGAAGAGCCCAGCTCTGACTCTTCTGGTGTCTCTGTCCTCAGTACAGAGTAGCAAGAGCATCACCATAAACCAGGACTGGGGTGGGAGACAAAAATGACATAACTTCTTAGGCAGAGAGTGGCAATGATGAATGCAGCCTCAAGTCAGGGATGAGGTTCGTAGCTGAAGTCCATCCCAAGATAGCCAGAACACTACAAAGTCATACACATCCCAGATGGAGATGATTTAGCTTTGAACTACACAGGAACAAGCAGAGAGGGCTGGGGCAATCTTTGAGAAAATGAGGGAAGAGGGTGACACTGTTCAAAGAAATATATACTCATTACCTGACTTATGTAACTGTAACACCTCTGTTCATCACCTTTACCATAATTTTAAAAAATTACCTGGGCGCTTGTGGCTCACGCCTGTAACCCTAGCTATTCAGGAACTGAGATCTAAGGATCACAGTTTAAAGCCAGCCTGGCAGGAAAGAGTGTGAGATTCCCATCTCCAATGAACTACTACCAGAAAAATGGAAGTGGCGCTGTGGCTCAAGTAGTAGAGCACTAGCCTTGTGCTGAAGAGCTCAGGGACAGTGCCCAGGCCCACAGTTCAAGCCCTTCGACAAAATAAATACATTTTAAAAAAGAAACAAGCAGAATTCAGAGGAGACTTTAACAGAATGGAAAGCTGCAAATGAGCGCAGTTACATGGAAGCCAGCACAAAGAACCATGGCTCCCGCCTGTCAACACCAGCTCAGGAGGCTGAGATCTGAAGACTGTGGTTCGAAGCCAGCCTGGGCAGGAAAGGCTGTGAGACTCTTGTCTCCAATAAACTACTCAGAAAAGGCCAGAAATGGTACTGTGGCTCAAGTGCTTACCTTGAGCATAAAGAGGCTCAGGGAGAACCCAGGCTCTGAGTTCAAGCCACAGAAACACCAAAAAAAAAAAAAAACCCACAAAAGGAAAAAGAAGAACCCACAGCACCTTCACACATTCCTAGCCTGGTTACAACAAGCAGGAGAGATGTGACAACACAAGCCAAACCGCCCAGTCACTAATGTTCAGTTACATTGTTCTTTATTTCTTCTGAGCTTTTTTACTTTCTTCTTTGGGGTGGTACTGGGTTTAACTCAGGGGCTCATGCTTGCTAGGCAAGTGCTCCACTGGTCCAACTGATACTTCCAGCCCTTTTGATTTTCTAAGACAAGGTATACTGTATAAGTCTAAGCTGGTCTCAAACGGATCCTCCTCTCTCAGTCTCCCAAGTACTGGGATTACAGGCATGTACCACCATGCCAAAACAACAAAATGAGATTCCCAAAACAAAATTAGTTGGCTTATTATTATTATTATTGGTTGGTCATGGGGCTTGAACTCAGGGCGTGGGCGCTATCCCTAAGCTTTTTCTCCTCAGGGCTGGCACAGCTTTGGCCCACATCTCCACTTCTAGTTTTTTTGGTAGGACTTTTCTGCCAAGGCTGCTTTTGAACCATGACCCTTACACATCAGCCTCTTGGGTAGCTAGGATTACAGGCATGAATCACCAGTGCTGGGCAAGTTGGTTAATTATTAATAATAAGCTTTAATTGATTATGTGGGAAGATCAGATTTGGTTTTGGTCCTGGGGCTTGAACTCAGGACCATGAGCCTCTCTGTGCTCAAGGTTAGTGCTCTATCACTTAAGCCACAGCCCCACTTCCAGTTTTCTGGTGGTTTATTGGAGATGAGAGTCTCACAGACTTTACTGTCCAGGCTAGTTTTGAATCACAACCCTCAGATCTCAGACTCCTGAGTAGCTAGGATTACCAGTGCCCAGCTTACTTAAATTTTTAGCATGGAACATGCTGTTACTTTAGTGCCTTAAACAGCTGAGTTGGCCTACTTCAAAGTTCCCTGGCCATAAAACTAAGATGGACAATATGAATTATACCCACAATCCTCCCTCCTCATCAATGCCTTCTGGATGGCTATAATCCCAGCTCCAGAACCAAGAGTGGGTACAATGTTTTTGTTCTTGTTTTGTTTTGTTGTGGTTTTTTTTTTTTTTTGGGGGGGGACCAGTCCTGGAGCTTGAACTCAAGGCCTGGGCACTGTTCCTGAACTTTTGGCACAAGGCTAGCTAGCATCTACCACTTGAGCCACAGCTCCACTTGCAGATCTTTGGTGATTATTTAGAGATAAGTCTGGACTTTCTTACCCAGACTGGCTTTGAACGACAATCCTCAAATCTCAGCCCACTGGGTAGCTAAGATTACAAGAATGAGTGCTGTGCTGGGAATGTGGCTCAGTGGTAGAGCGCTTGCCTAGCATGCATGAAGCCCTGGGTTTGATTCCTCATTACCACATACACAGAAAAACAGGGAAGTGGTGCTGTGGCTCAAGTGGTAGAGTGCTAGTCTTGAGCAAAAAAGATGCTCAGGGACAGTGCCCAGGCCCAGAGTTCAAGTCCTAGGACTGCCAAAAAATTTTTTTCTTAATTAAAAGGGAAAAAAGAAAAGAAAAAAAAAAGAGCCTCTGGTTCCTGGCACAGTATTGTTTAACATTATACAAGATACTCATTTAACTATAACATTGTTTATTTAATGTGTGCATCATGAAAGAGGCTGAGTGGTACAGTGCTTGCCTAGCATGCATGAGGCACTGAGTTCAATCCCCAGCACCACCAAAAATAAAAATGTATGTAATGTTAACCAATTCCATCCACTTACAATAAAGCATGCTATAGAAACAATATCATTATAACAAATACTGATTTACAAAGAAAAAAAAAGTGCAAATTTAGTGCCAGTGGCTCATGTCAATAATCCTAGCTACTCAAGAGACTGATATCTAAGCATGGCAGTTCAAAGCCAGCCCAGGAAGGAAAGTCTGTGAGTCTCTTATCTCCCATCAACCACCAGAAAACCAGAAGTAGAGCTATGGTTCAAAGTCACAGAGTGCTAGTCTTGAGTTGACAAGCTCACGGACAGAGCCCAGGCCCAGAGTTCATGCCCCATGACTGACAAAAATAAAATAAAAAATTTTAAAAGTGTAATGGAATGCTAGCACCCCCAGAAAGTTGTGAAGGAGTAGTTTTCCTGCTCAAAGAACGTCTCTGGCATCTTCCTATTGTAAGCATGTCCTGATGCCTTAGGCACGCTAAACCAAATGAGTTAACCAGGGAGGAAGAAGGGATCCACTCCTACTTGCCGTGCTCTCTCTATTCCTCATCATACTGTAGTTGGTGCAGTAGAGACATGTTAGGATGGAGCCATTTTCCTGTCTGGGCTGGCTTTGAACTATAGTTCTCAGCCTCCTGAGTAGCTAGGATTACACACATGAGTCACCAGTGCTCGGCTGATTGGCTGGGTTTTTTTTGTTGTTGTTGTTGGTCATGGGGCTTGAACTCTGGGTCTGGGTGCTGTCCCTCAGCTCTTCAGCTCAAGGCTAGTGCTCTACCACTTGAGCCACAGCGCCACTTCCAATTTTCTAGTGGTTAATTGGAGATAAGGAGTCTCGCAGACTTTGCTGCTCAGGCTGGTTTTGAACCGTGATCTTCAGATCTCAACCTCCTGAGTAGCTAGGTTTAGAGGCATGAGCCACCATGTCCGACTTTGATTAGCAGGTTTTTGAGGCAACGTCTCTATGTGGCCAACTGGCCTCCAGCTGCTGGATTTAAGAGATCCTTTGGCCCCAGCTTCCTGAGGAGCTAGGATTATATCAAAAGCTTAAGCCACCACACCTAATTCGGGTTATTTATTTATTATGTTAGTCATGGGGTTTGAACTCTGGATCTAGGAGCTACCCCTCAGCTCTTCAGCTCAGGACGAGTGCTCTACCACCCACTTGAGCCACAGTGCCATTTCCAGTTTTTGGAGTGGTTTATTGGAGATAAGAGTATCACGAACTTTCCTGCCCGGGCTGGCTTTGAACCGTGATCCTCAGATCTCAGCCTCCTGAGTAGCTAGGATGACAGGCGTAAGCCACTGATGCCCGGCATGACTTGGGTTATTTTTAAACAGGGCACATTTACAGAGTTTGAAACCAGTTAAGCAAAATCACACACAGTGAGAAAGACAAAGTTCTTCCTACCATACATAGCATGCGTCTGCTCATGAGCCCCGTACTGAGTTGCTGAAGACGACACTAAACCCGGCTGCGCGTGTGCTGGCGGTGCCATCATCCTAGCATTACCCTGTAGTACAGGACTGTAGACATGAGGGTGCTGGGGTCAAACAGAAAAGAAAGGAAACCATTAACAGACCAAGAAGAGCCAGGCAGCCTTTACATTCTCATCTCTACACTTTCTACAAACAACTGAACATAAGAAAGCCGTTCTAGCCGGGCGCCGGTGGCTCACGCCTGTAATCCTAGCTACTTAGGAGGCTGAGATCTGAGGATCACGGTTCAAAGACAGCCCGGGCAGGAAAATCTGTGAAACTCTTATATCCAATAAACCACTAGAAAACCAGAAGTGGCGCTGTGGCTCAAGTGGTAGAGCGTTCACCTTGAGCTAAAGAGCTGAGGGACAGAGCTCAGGCCCAGAGTTCAAACCCCACAACTGACAATAAAAAAAAAGCCTTTCTTTAAAATTCTGACACTTTCTCCTATTAAAAAGGCCCAAGTCCTTAGCTCTCTACCTCACTGTAGTATAAAGCATAAAGCTATAAATGAAAATGCCTTGACCACATGAAGGTATCTTACCTGAGACTGGTAGTGTGGCACGTGCTGAACGAGGGGCTGATTTGGAAACTGCTGCGGGCTGTAGGCCACGTACTGAGTGGAGTAGGCTGGTGGGGTGGCCACGATGGGCGGGCCTGCCGCCGAGGCCGGGTGCATCATGGTGCTCTGATGATGCTGGTCCTGTCGCTGTTGGGGCATGTTTGGTACTGCAGGGAGGAGGAGAAGGAAAATAATTCATGGCACATGAAACAGGTAACCAAAACACGCGTTCCCACAGCTTACAAGGCTCTACGGGACCTGACTCCTCACAAGGCTTCCCGTGAGCCTCCCGCCCCTCCTCCACTCCTACCGTTCTGGTGATTGTCCTCCCTCGCCTGCTATTCATCAGCCTCAAATACCAGTCTTGTCACAGATGACACTTTCAAGTGTCAGCTCAGGGATCCTCATGGGATGACCCTTGGGCATGGAGGGTCATAACCCATGACACGCCACCGCACTGCTCAATGACTACTTCCACCTGCTTCTCAGTTTATCTCTACCAGAAGACACAGGGGTGGGGGGAATAGCTAAACTGTTTGCCACTTGCTAGGGGAAGGGGATGTGCTCCAAAAAATGGGGGAAAAAAAGCATGACGGAAGAGCCTCGTAAGCATCGACACCCACCACTGCCTCGGCAGACCTTTCCTTTGTGTTGAATGCAGAATCTCACAGCACACTGTGCAACTAAAAGCCAATTTCCAGGCACAACCCCTCACCTCCGCCTGCACTGGAAACTTCTTGACTATCTTGCATCATTCCACATGGACTGCCTTGCCCTAAAAAAGCCCTGGCTCAACTCAGAACTGGCCTCTGCTCAGTCAAATCTTGCCATCTCCTACGATTGCTGTGGGTCTTTTCTCTCTGCTCAGCACCTGACGTTATCTTGAATTCTGTTTTGTGTGATTGTGACTTTCAAGTTCCAGAGCACAAAGAATAATCTGGTATGCTCAATATACCGTATCATGTATCGTATCATCACTGATAGGCTTACTTGTGTGTGGGAGCGTGCGCATGTGCACGTGCATGTGGCGCGAGCCCTGGGATGTAACGGGTACAGGCAAAGGCTGCTGCTATGCACTGACAATCCATGTATTCACCTCAGAAAAAAGAATACAAGTCCCAAATACCTATGCTGCTGTGGCTAAGGAAAGCTGCTGTGCATAAATTACAGCGTGTGACAGCCTGTAGGCTGTGTAGATGCAGCAGAGAAGACGAGAGATCGTTAGTACTGTAAGACAATTTCAGAACCCATTGTTGAAACATTAAAAATATTTTCATCCAACACCTCAAAGATTTAGAACTTAGTCAAGTATTAGTACAAGGACATAAAATCAACCCATGACAAAAGCCTTTATATATAGCTCTTCATAAGTAACTACTTAGAAGACACGGTGGAAGAGAAAAATCAGTTTACATTAACAACAAAAAAGATTAAACTGGTCTGGGAAGGTGGCTCAGTGGTAGAGCGCTTGCCTTGCATGCATGAGGCCCTAGGTTCGATTCCTCAGCACCACATAAGCAGAAAAAAAAAAGCCGGAAGTGCCGCTGTGGCTCAAGTGATAGAGTGCTAGTCTTGAGCTGAAGAGCTGAGGGACAGCGCCCAGGCCCAGAGTTCAGGCCCCACGACCGGACCCCCCCCCCAAAAAAAAGATTAAACCTTAGGTACACACTGAAAGACATACAAAACTTTAAACTGTTCCTGCAGATTGACTATCCCGTCTTGGATTTTCAATGTGAAGATACAAATTTCCTTCTAAGGTAATTTAGATTATCTCCAATTAACCACCAGAAAACCAAAGGTGGTACTGTGGTCCAACGTGGTAGAGCACTAGATCAGAGACAGCACCAGGCCCTGAGTTCAAGCCTCACAACAAGAAAAAAAAAAATGCATGCTGGGCGTGAGTGGCTCATGCTTGTAATCCTAGCTACCCAAGAGGCTGAGATCTGAGGACTGCAGCTCAAAGCCAGCCCAGGCAGGAAAGTCCATGAGACTCTTAATCTCCAATTAATCACCAAAAAGCCAGAAGTGTAGCTGTGGCTCAAGTGGTAGAGTGCTAGCCTTAAAAGCAAAAGAAGCCCAGGGTAGTGCCCAAGGCTTGAGTTTAAGCCTCATGACCAAAATAAATACCTAAAAGGGTTGGCAGAGTGATTAAGGGGTAGGACACCTCTTTAGCAAGTATGAGGCCCTGAGTTCAAATCCCAGTAGCACCAGAGGGAAAAAAAAAATTCAACCAGGTTAACTCACCTACTGATCAAGCATTCAAAGATGGTATTTTGGAAGCAACAAGATTAACAGTTCCTCACTCTGAAAATGACACTTTAGAAATTTAGTAGTAAAGTAGAAGCTAAGAAAAAATAACAGTACATAGAAAAAAAAGATTGTAATTCTGTATCGTAACAATCTGACAACAAAAACCACAAAGTAGAAAGAACGTTATGCTACGGGAACTTGATGCCAGAAGCGTTGAGTGTGGGCTCCAGCCTCCGGCAGCCCTCGTGTCCTGCCTTCCATGAGGCCAGAGCAGAGACAGACCGCCATGCTGACAATGGAACCCTGCTCCTGGAACTGGGGCACAGCCAGCCAGCAATAGGGTAATTTGCTTTGCAACAAAATAATCGTTACTATTTTTAACTTTTTTTTCTTTTGTTCCTGAACACTAAGGGTTTATTTTGTTGTTGGTTTGTTTTTTTGCTAGTCCTGGGGCTTGAACTTTGGGGCCTGGGCACTGTCCCTGAGCTTCTTTTGCTTAAGGCGAGCACTCTACCGCTGAGCCACCGTGCCACTTCCAGCATTTCCTGTGTATGTGGCACCGAGGATCCAAACCCAGGGCTAGGCAAGCACTGTATCACTAAGCCACATTCCCAGCCCAATAGTTACTATTTTTAAGGTGAGAAAATACAAGAAGTAGGCAAAAGGTCATAGTTAAAATCCTACAATGTTAAACCAAATGTGCATTATCAATATGAAGTACTGAATTTTGTCTTTACTGATGATTTTAGTTTTGTCCACTGAAAAGCTCTAGAAGAAGTAACGCTGAAGAAATATGAAATATACCCAACGACCAGAGAATAATGGCTAAATACTATTTCTCAGCAAAAGAAACCAGTTTCTGGAAGAAATACCTGATCCAGACCTAGCTTAGAAATAGGTTTGGTAGAGCCATCTACTGTATTAAACAGGAAGGACATTTGAAGGGGTCCACATTATTAAGGAAGAGACAGTGTGAACAAGGAAAAAGACAAATAGGTCCAATAAATACATTACACAACATACATATGTAAGTCATATACATGCACATATGTATACACATAAGTACACACAAAAGAATGAATTTGTACATATACATATAAACACACATCCATGTTAGAAGTAGTAACAGGGTACTGATGTCTGTAAGAACCAGAAAGAATTATTTTTGTCCTGTGTTTGCTGTACAAACGAGGTCAGCATGACCAAAGAGCCCTCTCTAGTTGCAGAATTGTTTACAGAATGATGCCTGTTAATAAAGGCAAACAAAATGCCAGAATTTCTTTTGTTCTTTTTTTTGGTCAGTTGTGAGGCTTCAACTCTGGGCCTGGGCACTGTCCCTCAGCTAGTCAGCTCAAGACGAGCACTCTACCACAGCGCCACTACTGGTTTTCTGGTGGTTTATTAGCTCATCAGCTAATTATTATTAGTTCAACAGCTAATTACCCTGAGTTTCAAAGTATGGTCCCAGGCCAGTGACATTACATGGGTATGGTTTTATGAATGCATGAGAAATGCAAATTCTTAAGCTATAACCCAAAAACCTGCTAAATTAGAAACTCTGCAGCAAGCAATCTGTCTTATTAAATGTTCTCTGCAAGTAATTCTAAAGGACAGTAAAATTTGGGAACCACAGCCCTCATGAAAAACTGTTGCTAAGTATCAATCATGAAAGATTAGCAGTTTTGACAATGGGGCTGGAGCTGGTATTCTCACCATAACCACAAGCAGGGCCGGATGCTGTGTGCCTCCTAGCATGATCCAATATACCACACAGAGAAGACTCAACACTGAACCGTACACCTACCTTCTCCCCAGAAAATGGAACCTTCATATTATCAAGACCACCGTAAGACAACAACAGATCTAGACTATTGGACATACTACATAAAAACTGGTTTCTACCACAAAATAATACCAAATAAGCCAACCATGAAAACATTGTTGACTCACCGGGGCCATGTGAGCACGTGTGGTTACCTACTGAATAAATCAGGGTAACACAGCCTTGAAGTCAGAGCTCCGTGGAGAAGAGGCAGTCTGAGCCCACTCAAGGCCCTAGGCTCATTCCCCAACAACCCTCTTCCACCAAAGAAGAGAGAAAAACATCACAGTACCCCTGGCTATCTTGAGAAAAAAAAATTTTTAATAGAAAATAAATGGCATGGTATTTGGGATTTGTTTTAAAACTTCATTAAGCTGGGCATAGTGGCTCGTGGTGTAAGCCATTTTGGAAAAACAGTTAATTGAGGTCTAATCTCAACCAATAAGCCCAGTCTAATTGCAGAGACCTGTCATCCAGCTCTGGAGACGCAGAGGAAGGAGTATCAAAACAGGCAAAAGCATGAGACCCTATCCGAAATATAACTAAACGCAAAAATGGCTAGGGAACTTAGCACAAGTGGTAGAGTGCCTGTCCAACAAGCACAAAATCCTAGTCTAAAACCCAGAACCACAAAAAAAGTTCATCAAAAAGCTTACATATGAAAAAAAAAACAAAAGACAAAAATCTGGTCAATCACAGAATGGAAATAATAGATAACAGTAAATACCTACTCACTTTTCTATTAGCACAGTTACTATACCCAGCTGAGATTCTTGTGGGTATAGTTTAGCAGGAATGCTCTGTAACATGGCTGTACTAGCTTAAAAAGCTATATTGATTTCTGCCTACAGAAATAGAAAATTTTCCTACAGTCAAGATATATGGCTGGGCGCCGGTGGCTCACGGCTGTAATCCTAGCTACTCAGGAGGCTGAGATCTGAGCATCGAGGTTCAAAGCCAGCCCGGGCAGGAAAGACCAGACCGTGAGACTCCTATCTCCAATAAACCACTAGAAAACCGGAAGTGGCGCTGTAGCTCAAGTGGTAGAGCGCTCGTCTTGAGCTGAGGGACAGCGCCCAAGCCCAGAGTTCAAGCCCCATGACCAACAAAAACAAACAAACAAAAAAGATATATGACATGCTTGTTCTTATGGCAATCATTCTTTGTATTTTGTATTTTTTATTTGTCGGTCATGGGGCTTAAACTCTGGGTCTGGGCACTGTCCCTGAGCTTTTGTGCTCAAGGCTAGTGCTCTACGACTTTGAGCCACAGCTCTACTTCTGGTTTTGGGGGTGGCTAACTGGAGATGAGTCTCACGGACTTTCCTGCCCCAGATGTCTTTGAACTTCGATCCTCAGATCTCAGCCTCCAGAGTAGCTATGATTACAGGCGTGAATCATCAGCACCTAGTTCATCTTTTGTTTTGTAACACAGATCCTTCTATGTCAGTAAAACCATAACACCAGGTAGAAATGAAGAACAAGTTAATAGTGTATTACAATGGCACTATAAAACCCTTTCCCGGGCTGGGAAGGAGGCTCAGTGGTAGAGCGCTTGCCTTGCATGCCTGAGGCCCTGGGTTCGATTCCTCAGTACCACATAAGCAAAAAGAAAAAAGCCGGAAATGGCGCTGTAGCTCAAGTGGTAGAGCGCTAGCCTTGAGCTGAAAAGCTGAGGGACTGCGCCCAGACCCAGAGTTCAGGCCCCACGACTGAACACCCCCCCCCCCCCCCGCCAAAAAAAAAAAACAAACCCAAAACCCTTTCCCTGCTCTCACAGTAAGATGATCATAGTTCTTTTTGAAGAAGAAAGTGAACAGTCCAGAAAAACTGATCGAAACACCTTCATGTTGGCCCAGGGAAAGCCCCAAGCACAGCCACTGTACCCAGCATCTTCACTCATGCAGCATGCAAGAACACAGGCAGACACAGGCAGGAATACTCTCACCTTTACCTGCTCTATAGGTCTTGGCTTGATTCACTGGCATGGGCGTCATGGGTATTGGGTATAAAGGCTTGAGGGAATTAAAAAAAAAATAACATTAAGATCTTCTGATAAAGTATTCTTTCCCTCTCTCTTAGCTTTAGCTTGCCAGAGCTAGCTCTAAGATACTCTGCGAATCACTCAAAGGACGGCAGATACAGCTCAGTGGTACAGTACTTGCCTATCACACAAAAGGTCCTAGGCTCAACACCAAACAGAAACAACCAATTATAAAGCTCTATCTTTGACAAGTCATTGACCACCAATACCATATCCACAGCTAAGAGGAAAAACTCCAAACACTAAACCTTCAACATTTTTTTTCACCAGTAAATATTGCCAGATTCAGGTACATATTCTAACATAAACAAATAATATAAACAAACCATTATCTTTAGAAAATGTTTTTACATGCCATCTTAACTCAAGTTACTTCAAATCTAAACAATACCTGTGCCAAATACAAACAAGGGGGAGGCAAAGTGAACACAAACTCCATCGACTTACTTGCACACCCGGACTCACAGGGACTGGATACATCATGTTTGGTGCAAAACAAACAGGCTGCGTATAGACTGGTGTGGGCTGCTGAGGACCCACCATTGAGGGGCTCGGTTGTGCTTGAGGCCGAGGTGAAGTTGGGGTGGTGGAAGGCTTTGGCTACAGAAACAAAATTTAAAATTTTTAACTATTGAGCCAGGCGCTGGTGGCTCACGCCAGTAATCCTAGCTACTCAGGAGGCTGAGATCTGAGGATCACGGTTCAAAGCCAGCCCGGGCAGGAAAGACTGTGAGACTCCTATCTCCAATAAAACCACCAGAAAACCGGAAGTGGCGCTGTAGCTCAAGTGGTAGAGTGCTTGCCTTGAGCTGAAGAGCTGAGGGGCAGCACTTAGGCCCAGAGTTCAAGCCCTACAACCGACCAAAACAAACAAACAAACAAACAAAATTTAACGATTAATGCTATCTGTAGGCGGATTCTTCTAATGTATCTAAGTTTTTACTTGCTTTCAACTAATACAAAACCCAGAGCCTAGCACATATGAGCTTAGGTTTGATCCCTACTACTTTAAAGCAAAACCTAGACAGCGATGAAGTGGCAACATATAAATAACCCAGGGTTCAATTCCTACTACTGCTCTCAACAAAACAAAACAAAACAAGAGGCCGGGCGCTGGTGGCTCACGCCTGTAATCCTAGCTACTCAGGAGGCTGAGATCTGAGGATCACGGTTCAAAGCCAGCCCGGGAAGGAGAGACCGTGAGACTCCTATCTCCAATAAACCACCAGAAAACCGGAAGTGGCGCTGTAGCTCAAGTGGTAGAGCGCTCGCCTTGAGCTGAAGAGCTGAGGGACAGCGCCCAGGCTCAGAGTTCAAGCCCCACGGCCGACAAAAAAAAAAAACTCTCAGAAAATAAATATGGTTTTTTTGTTTTGTTTTTGGTTCGGTTGTGGGGCCTGAACTCTGGGCCTGGGCGCTGTCCCTCAGCTCTTCAGCTTAAGGCTAGCGCTCTACCACTTGAGCCACAGCGCCACTTCCGGTTTTTTCTTTTTTGCTTATGTGGTGCTGAGGAATCAAATCCAGGGCCTCATGCATGCAAGGCAAGTAGTCTACCACTGAGCCACCTTCCCAGCCCAGAAAATAAATGTTTTAATGAAAAGTAAAAAGTACTCAGGTAGATAACTATACATAGTGCAAAATAAATTTTTGGTAGCAGTACTGAGACTTGGTCAGGGTCTGGGTGCTGTCCTTAGCTTTTTCACTCAAGGCTAGTGAGCTAACATCTGAATCCAGTTTACTTCCAGCTTTTTGCTGGGTAACTGCAGATAAAAGCCTCACATATTTGTTTGCCTGATTTCGCTTTATACTGTGATCCTCAGATCGCTTACACATGTAAGCCACCAGCCCCTGGTTTATATGGCAAGAGTTTGGAAATTAAAAATATTATCAGGCTTGGGGCTGGGAAGGTGGCTCAGTGGTAGAGTGCTTGTCTTGCATGCATGAGGCCCTGGGTTCGATTCCTCAGCACCACATAAGCTAAAAGAAAAAAGCCGGAAGTGGCGCTGTGGCTCAAGTGGTAGAGCACTAGCCTTGAGCTGAAGAGCTGAAGGACAGCGCTCAGGCCCAGAGTTCAGGCCCCACGACCGGACCCCCCCCAAAAAAAAGAAAAAATATATATTATATTATATTATATTATCAGGCTTAAGTGGTAGAACACCTATCTAGCAAGGGTAAGACCCTAAATTAAAGTACTAGTACCATCAAAATAAATTGTCGATAAGCCGGGCGCTGGTGGCTCACGCCTGTAATCCTAGCTACTCAGGAGGCTGAGATCTGAGGATCGCGGTTCAAAGCCAGCCCGGGCAGGAGAGACCGTGAGACTCCTATCTCCAATAAACCACCAGAAAACCGGAAGTGGCGCTGTAGCTCAAGTGGTAGAGCGCTCGCCTTGAGCTGAAGAGCTGAGGGACAGCGCCCAAGCCCAGAGTTCAAACCCCACGACTGACAAAAAAAAAAAAAAAAAAAAAAAAAAATTGTCGCTATAAATAGTGCCTGACAGTCAATTTTTAAGAAATCAAGCAAAATATTCTAAAATGTTTATCTTTTTTTAATTTAGTAGAACAACAATAGCATGTCTGTGAGCTCAATGGCCTAGTCAATCAGCTTCAAATTCTGAATGGGAAATTAGGTTCAGATTTTTGTCTCTAAGAGTATCATCCTGAGAATATAAGAACCTTTTTTCTTTTTTTTTGATTGGTTGTGGGGCTTGAATCTGGGCCTGAGTGCTGTCCCTCAGCTCTTCATTTCAAGGCTAGTGCTCTACCATTTAAGCCACAGTGGCACTTCCAGTTTTCTGGTGGTTTTTATTGGAGATAAGAGTTTCACAGACTTTCTTGCTCAGGCTGGCTTTGAACCATGATCCTCAGATCTCAGCCTCCTGAGTAGCTAGGATTACAGGTGGAATTAATTCTTTTCAGAGATTAGAATAACCTCAAAACAGGTAACAAACTTACCTGAGAGAAGGATCGAGGGTTGAACTCCTTTGCATTGGGATTCAATGTAGATTTCCTAACTTGCCTAAATCAGGAAGAAAAAAGGAAAAAGTACAGGCCAGTGAACGTTGCATGGAATTTATGTTTCTCTAAGCTGTTCCATGCCTGATAAATATTGCCAACGTCTATCATATTTAAACATTTCTTTTTTTTTTGGTCAGTCGTGGGGTTTGAACTCTGGGCCTGGGTGCTGTCCCTCAGCTCTTCAGCTCAAGGCAAGCAGTCTACTACTTGAGCCACAGTGCTACTTCCGGTTTTTTGATGGTTTACTGGAGATAAAATCTCCTGAGCCGAGCGCCAGTAGCTCATGCCTGTAATCCTAGCTACTCAGGAGGATGAGATCTGAGGATCATGGTTCAAAGCCAGCCCGAGCAGGAAAGTCCGTGAGACTCTTATCTCCAATAAACCACTAGAAAACCGGAAGTGGTGCTGTGGCTCAAATGGTAGAGCACTCACCTTGAGCTGAAGAGCACAGGGACAGCGCCCAAGCCCAGAGTTCAAGCCCCACGACCGACACCCCCCCCCCCAAAAAAAAAAAGTCTTCTGGACTTTCCTGCCTTGGCTGGCTTTGAACTGCCCTCCTCAGATCTCAGCCTCCAGAGTAGTTAGGATTACAGGTGTAAGCTACTGACACCTGGCTATATGTAAACAATTCCCATTAGATTATTAACCTTCCTTATTAAAGGGAACAGGTACCTCATTACCCACTATTTAACCTAATTTTTAAAAATGGCCACAGAAACCAAAAACTGCTTTCTTCAAATGCAATCAACCAATCCTTCAAGTTGGAAAGACCATAGTTGCCTATGAAACAAGCAACCCTTAACCATTTCAATTAAATACGAATGCCAATTCAAAGCTTGTAGGCTTCTCCCCCAGCGGGCAATCTACATATGTAGTCCACACAAGCCGCGAACTCATGGCTATAATAAACCAGTGGTTAGGTTCTGAGGTAGCTCTTAACAATCCCTTTAATGGATAATCCGCACAATTAGGACAAACACATTCAGATATTCACTGAAACACCGCTTCTGCTGAAAAATGTCGTTTTCCACCTGAGCAAGGGCATACTCTTCGGAGAATACTAGGATGAAAGTTGACAAGAGTTCAGAGGTGGCAGATCCCCCAAACCTAACTTTTCTACTCTTGAACATTTTGGAAAAAGCCTGCTGCAGTCAAGGCAGGATAGTGAGGGGAAATGGCCTAACTGGTCACCAAACCACTAGTTCATACCAACTATTGAATGGAGCTACTTCACAGCTGTCTAATCCATGGCTAAAAAAGAAATATACTCCTCACTTGACTCATGTAACTGTAATCGCTCTGCACGTCTGCTTTACAATAACAATTTTTTTCAAAAAGCTATCGACATTGGGCTGGGATGTAGCTCAGTGGCAAAGCACTTGCCTAGCTAGTGCAACGTCCTGGGTTCGATCCCCAGTACCAAAAAAAAAAAAAAAAAGCTATCGACGTTAAGTCCACCAGTAGGAATGATTTACTTACTCAGCTGCATCTTTCTTCTCGTCCTTATCATCTTTCTCTTGCTTGCACGCTGGACTGGAAGTCTGCACGCCTTGGGAGGTGACCTCCGGTCCCCTCCGGGGCTCTACACTGCTGAGGACGGACGGGGAGGCGCTGGGGCTGCTGCCGCTGGTACAGTTGCTGCTGCTATTTTCAATGAAAGAGTCCTTACAAATGGGTTCAATTTTGTCTTTGAGCAAATCCCTTGGCTTTTCTCCCTCTCTATTTTTATTTAGTAGTTGATCCATTGACTCCGTTGTGGAACTTGGCTGTAACTAAATAAAAGAAGCAGTCAATTTTCTCGATGAGTACATGAACAGTAAGAATTTTCTGTGGCATGAAATGTTTTACATGAGCCTTTTTTTTTTTTTTCCTCTTTGGTACTCTGGGGCACTCAGGACCTAGGCACTGTATTTGAAATTTTTTTGCTCAAGACTAGCACTCTACCACTTGAGCCACAGCTGCACTTGCAGCTTTTTTGGACTTTCCTGCCCGTGCTGGTTATAAACCACAATCCTCAGATCTCAGCCTCTTGAGTAGCTAGAATTACAGGTGTGAGCCACCAGCACTGGGCTAGTACTAGGTTTTGAACTCCAGGATCTAGTTTGCTAGGCAGATGCTGTACTGCTGAGCTACAGCTCTAGCCCCACTTTGTACACACCACTGTTAGGTCAGGGCCCACCTTCTGATACACTGTCACAGTTTCTGGGGCAATAGATATCTTTAATGAGGTGAACATTCACAGACTTCTCTGCCCAGGCTGCCTCAAATTGTTTGCCTCCCATTCTTCATGTTTCTGAATGTGTACACCATGCACTTTTGTTATTTATCTTTTAAATCCTCACGCATTGGGCTGGGAATGTGACTTAGTGGTAAGAGTGCTTGCCTAGTGTGCATGATGCCCTGCTTGATTCCTTAGTACCACATAAACAAAAACAAAAAACCAAAATAAATCCTCACACATGATTCAACATGACACTTACCCTAAAATCATTCTTGAACTTCTTTAAATCATCTATTTGTTTCCTGTGTTCAGAAACAACTGGTGATATACCTGTAACATCAAAAAAATTTTCATGTCAATTTATTTCTACTCTTTTACTTGAAACTGTTTTAGTATTGAATATTAGAAATGCCAACAAAACCTATCATCAAAAGAATAACAATTTTACATGTTAATTTTGGATTTTGGTATTTAATAACTACACATGAGAAATTAGAACTACAAAAATACACTAAACAAAAGGAAAGAAATGTAAATACCACCGCATGTGGAAGAACTAGTTTTATCATCAAAGCTCATAGAATTCACAAACTTTATAGACCATGATAATGACAACTTGCCTTGTGAAGTGCCTTTAAGTAAGTGTCACTATTCCACAATACTGTGAAATATGTGAAATTTATGTAATCATCTAATCTCAATAAAAATTTTTTTTAAAAAATACACTGCTTGAAAGATGAAATGACACATAATCGCTTCCCTGTTTTAACATTTATGACTAAAAACTTTAAAAAACAAAACTCTCACCTTTATTTTCAGTTTTTGAGAAGCTAGGCGATGCTTCAATGGCTTTCAGGCATTCTTTATTTCCTGCTGGAGAATTCTGCCTCTGATCTTGGAGTCTGGAATCTTTAGCTAGAAAGCAATTTAGAAAAAAAAGTTCAGTGTCAGAGTCATAAAAATGAGGTGAAACAGAACTCAACTTTTGATTTCCTGTTTTTGGAAAATCAAATTATATGGAAGCTTTTCTTTTTTGTTACCATCCTATGAGCTACCATTAAGTTTTCATACTGGCCCTTAGTACCCAGGAAAAGCTAATTTTCCAGATACATTAAAGAATAGTATCTATGAGATTAGTGGGTATTGTATAAACAACACAATTTACATAAAAAGTTCAATGTGTATTTAAAATAGAACACCTACAGCTAAAAGAACACAACCTGTCAGCTGGCATCAGGGCCTGGAAGGCCTGGGCCACAACCTGTCAGCTGGCATCAGGGCCTGGAAGGCCTGGGCCACAACCTGTCAGCTGGCATCAGGGCCTGGAAGGCCTGGGCCTCATACCCTCAGCGGATGGGGTCCCGGCTCTATTGATGGCGGGGCTGGCAGGCGTAGGAGACGTAGCAGCAACAGGCATGGCAATTGCTTCGGCCGGGGCGGTACCAGCTGGGGGAGAAGTGAGCACAGGCCCGCTGGGAGGGTTTCCAACACTGTTCTGTCGGGGAGACCTGGGTCTGTGAGTTTTTGGAGATAATCTCGGAACTAGACAGAAGCAAGGGAAAAGTTATTTACAACATCCTTGGCTCAAAGAGGTTTTTCTGAAGATTTAAGTGGTTGTCCTCACCGGTCCCCACACTTTATCCCAGTACTCTGTTTTATAAAGTCTTAGGAGAGGCTGGGAAGGTGGCTCAGTGGTAGAGCGCTTTGCCTTGCATACATGAGGCCCTGGGTTCCATTCCTCAGCACCGCATAAGCCAGAAAAAGCCGGAAGTGGCGCTGTGGCTCAAGTGGTAGAGCGCTAGCCTTAAGCTGAAGAGCTGAGGGACAGCGCCCAGGCCCAGAGTTCAGGCCCTACGACTGACAAAGAAAAAAATAAAATAAACAACAACAAAAAATAAAGTCTTAGGAATGATAGTAGTAATTACAAAAAGTATCTGAACAAAGATAGTAACCACTAATACCCAAGTTCAGCTGTGGGTTCCCTCTTGGATTTTTTTTTTTTTTTGGGTCGGTTGTGGGGCTTGAACTCTGGGCCTTAGCACTGTCCCTCAGTTCTTCAGCTCAAGGTGAACAATCTACCACTTGACCCATAACGCAACTTCCAGTTTTCTGGTAGTTTTTTGGAGATAAGAGTCTCAAGGACTTTCCTGCCCAGGCTGGCTTTGAACTGTGATCCTCAGATCTCAGCCTCCTGAGTAGGTAGGATTAGGTGTGAGCCACCAGTGCCTGGCTAAAGTAGCTATATCAAGATTTTTCTCCCGGTAGTTCAAAGAACAAACAAGAAAAGTACTCACTGCAACCTCTAGCTCCCCAGTTATTGTAAGAGCAAAGCCGTAAGGAGTAAGGATTGGCAAAGTTTTCAAAGCAACATAAGCCTAATTCTAAAATCTTATCAAAGTATAATCTTTACTGTTGTAGCTGCTATCAGGGTATTCCTCAAGCTAATCAGATTAAAGCTGACCTTCTCATTTTGTGTTTCATATCCCTTCAAAGGCAATAGTGTCAGATACAGATGTTATGGTAACTCACTGTACTGTAAGCTCAAATTAAGTGTTGGATGGAATCAATCAATGAACAAAATTGCTGAAAGGTGAAAAACAAGTAGAAAAAAAAGTAGAGTCAAGTCATATTATGAAGTGTTTTTGCCTTATACAGTAATAATCTCTAAGTCTCAACTATGTACTTACAAACCTCATAGGAATTGACTCAAAGCCCATCAAGTATACTAGACAATAATGACTTCACTCATTGAAAAAAAAACTGAAGATCAGCTCCTTGCACGACCTGCTCTATCTAACACAGCAATAGAGCTACTTCCTGGTTCTCCTGGGGTTTCATAGATGTCTTGTGTTTCCTCAGAGCTGTGCTATTTCTCACTTAGCAAAAACACAAAATATACACTGCCATGAGACCCCAGGCCAAGGGATACCTACCACCACTGACCACTGATGACCACGTTCCCCCGGCTGGACTGGTCCTGGCCACCGGAGGAGCTGCTACTTCACTTGGCGGGTTGTGGGATACAAATTCTAGGCCGCTGGCTATGGAGGCCCGCCCAGCAGAAACTCTGTGGTTGCGAGGGTGTCGCTGGGCCTTCGGAGACATCCTGGGAGGCCCTAAGAGAGGGGTCACGAACGTCACAAGTGCTGCAATGTCCACTGTACTCTTCTGCTAAACGCGCTCACACACTGTACTCTTCTGCTAAACGCGCTCACACCCTGTCTTATTCAAGCTTCTCCTTGGTAAAAAATGAAAAGATAAACCATACCATACAAATTTTTAGCCATACTAATTCACAATTATTTTTTGGAATACAACAAGTTACAAATACTTTTTATTTCCCTTTTTTCTTAAAGAAAGGGAAAGATGAGGTTGGTGCTAAAAGAAACCCCAACACACTAATATGTCACAAGTCTTAGAATTTTAGTAATTTATTTGTACTCATTATTTGCAGGCATACAAAAAATACAATTGAATTGTATAGTTATAAAATAGAATGATTTTTACTTTCCCATATACTTCTAATTTACACCTCAAATTTAAGAAAATTAGGGGGGGGCATTTTGTACATTTATTTTTGCAATGCTGGATATAGAACCCTAGTCTCATACATTTTAGGCATGAGCTCTACTGCTGAGCTATGTAGGTCTCCAGGATATTTTTGGGTGCCAGTACCAGGGCTTGAACTCAGGTCCTCACTTTTGCTAGGCTTGCTTGCTAAGTTGGCACTCAACCACCTGAGCTATGCCTTTGGTTTAGTTAGCTCATCCTCCTAAGATCACACAGTTAGCTATGGCCCCCTGCTTTAAAAAAATTTTTTTTTTAAATAAAAGGACCATCAATCCTAAAATATATGTGCATATCTTTAAGCTTCTCTAAATTGCTAGCATACTATGTCTTCTGTATGACCATCAATATTATAAATCATGGCTTAAAACAATGTTCCCCTGTAAATAGTTTCTCAGACTTTTAGCTGAAATCCTACTGTTAAAGTATAACTTCTAAGACCAAGCTATATGACACTTGGGGTTAAAATCTGTACTAAAAGAATCGTCAAGTCTGGGAAGGTGGGCTCAGTGGTAGAGTGCTTGCCTAGCATGAATGAAACCCTTAGTTCGATTCCTCAGCACCACATACACAGAAAAAGCTGAAGTGGCCCTGTGGCTCAAATGGTAGAGTGCTAGCCTTGAGCAGAAGGAGCTCAGGGACAGCGCCCAGGCCCCGAGTTCAAGCCCCAGGACTGGCCAAAAAAAAACAACTGTCAAATTTCTACATCACCCATTCTGTCATATGCTATTTATTTCTCTTTCTAAAGCAGTGATCACAAAGCCAAACTCTGGACAGCCTTCCCCACCAGAGATACCTGATGGTGCTAACACTCAAAAAATTTATTTTTTACTGTGAGAGCCAAGGTCCCTGTGCATATCCTGGCACCAAACTCTTTAGAATAGCATGGATTTTATCATAGACATGATCTTTAAAAGAATACACCCTAACTTTAGCAGAAGACTTCCTCTGGAAGCCCATGTAGTCTTTCCAGCTTCACGTAAAGAATGCTCAGTTTGCCCAGGTGCCAGTGGCTCACACCTGCAATCCTAGCTACTCAGGAGGCTGAGATCTGAGGATTGTGGTTCAAAGGCAACCCGGGCAGAAAATTCCCCGTGAGACTCTTATCTTCAATTAAACCACTCTAAACCTGGAAGTGGCTCTGTGGCTCAAGTGGTTGAGCACAAAGAGCTCAGGGTCAGTGCCCAGGACCTGAGTTCAAGCCCTACAACAGGAAAAAAAAGAAAAAAAAAAGCTCAGTTCTTATCTTACACTTCTGAAATAAACAGCTACTCAAACAACAGCTGCAAGCACTTCAACAAAATAACCTTGCAATTAATTGCCATTAGGAGAGGAAGAAAAATGTCATCTTAAAAATTAGTTAATGAGCTGATCAGAGTTCAGGCCCCATGACCCAAAAAAAAAAAAAAAAATTAGTGAGCCCAGCTGGGCACCAGTGGCTCACACCTGTCATCCTAGCTACAGGAGGCTGAGATCTGAGGATCAAGTTTCAAAGCCAGCGTGGGCAGGAAAGTCCGTGAGACTCTTGTCATATCAACCACTTAGAAAAACTGAAGTGGTGCTGTGGCTCAAGTGGTAGAGTGCTCGCCTTGAGCTAAAGAGCTCAGAGACAGCGCCCAGGCCCAGAGATCAAGCCCCATGACCAACAAAAAAAAAAAAAAAAAAAAAAAAAAATCAGTTTAATTTAGAATTCCTTCAGTACTCTAAAAACACTGAGCTGTGATGGGAGGGTAAACATACAAGGGCAGTGATATGGAATGTCACTCCTATCAGAGTCTGTAACACACCACTCCTGCCTGTGGCCAACACATCAACCATCTACCATCTCATGAACACTGCATCCAGTGTCCATGAGGAGGGAGCGTGCGGGGAGGCCTTTCCGGGTTGCGCAGAAGCACGATCAGGTAAAGATTAAACCCTCTACAATTCAAGACACTTCACAGCTTCACACAGCAAATTCATGAAATTTCTTTCTCATGAACAAAACGTTAATAGTTATAATACAATAAACTTTAAACTCAAGAAATTATAGGTTACTAAATAATGAAGAGGAAACTATTTTGTAATCATAAACTCACACAGGAGTTAAACAAAGACAAACAAAACCATGAACAAATTGTGGAATTGTACCTTCTGAAGACATGCGTTTAGGCATAGTAGAGACAGGAGCTGGAGAACCATGAGCAGAGGGGTGAGACGGGGGTCTGGATGGCCGCGAGGGGGGCCTGGAGGGCGGCCGTGTAGGGGTGGCTGCCCGAGGTGGAAGAGAGGTGGGACCTGACTGGTAGCGAGAAGGTGGGCGAGAGGAAGGAGATGGGCAAGGCGATGGCCAGGGGACACCTGACAGAACAAATGATATGAAGGAAAGTATAAAAACTAAAGAAAAAAATGAGGGAAAAAGTAAACAGAAAAAAAGTAAAATGACAAAAATGATTTCTTGTACATTTTAACCCTTTGAGGACAGTCATTTTGATTTGTGCTAAGTTTTATTAGCATAACTTAACTGACATAAATTCACATTTTACTGTAACCTCCTTAAAATAAAGTCTGTTTAAATGAACACACGTTCCCAAAGGGTTAATTAGGATCTACACACACTATTGAAGAAGACAGTTAGGACTCTACCTAATAATCCTGCATCTACAGTATCAATTTCTAAAAGGGATATATACATATAATAATTTCACACAGTAAATACAGCAATCCCTACTTAGGAATAAGATTATTTATTTGCTATCTTAGGTTTATCACTGAAACAATGAAAATAAGAAAGATATCAGATACAATTTTAAAGGCTTTATTTTATAGTTATCTATGATTTTATCATCTGAACCTGACTTTATCATCAGTATCAAATCTCATTAATTCCCATTTAAGTCAAAGAAAAATATTTTTACTAGAGACACGGGAGTAACAAAAGTTAATGCATAATACTCTTTTAAAGCAAATATACTAATTTCACCAAAATGGGATGAAAGCCTTCTAAATAACTGATGCAGTTAGGTAAATACTTATCTAAGAGACTGCGTCCACACACCATGCACCTCTACAGCAGTGTATCAAGTGGCTGATGGGTGCACGGCTGACAGCACTGCTATAGATCACTCACCTCAGCCTCCGCTAACAGTCCAGGTCTCCTCTCCAGACGACTCCACACACTTGAGTATCATTCATTTCCCAGCCCCCTTCAGGTTATTTGAAAATTCTGCTTATAAACAACTACAAATCTTTACTCCATGAGCAAAGACATTTCATTCCCATTTCTAAGTAAGAAAATACTCAAGAGTGTTCATTTGGAGAGGAATTCTGGAGAAGATTCAATGAAAATAAATGAAATTGGAAACTTCAGTGTTCTCTATTTTTATCTAACTTTGCAAATGTACATGCCTAGAAATGAAAAACGGTTCGTCCTTGAGTTAGTAACACCCTATTGCTGTTATTAATTGCCCTATTTCTATACCATTGAGTATCACAGAATTTTATCTATTATCTATCTGTAACTGGTGAGCTATGTTCACCCTGCCTTAGAGGTGTTACAGAAAACACCTTCCCACTATAGATGCAAGCTTCTTTAACCTAAGCTGCTGAACTGCACCCCACCCTCAAAGGCTAAGTTTTTTATGTCTTTTTAGCACAATTCTGTCATTACTTTCTTCACATGACTCTTGGTCATGTCTATATTATAAATTACCTCAAAGTAAGCAAGACTATAAACACAGTCCCTGAAAGTAAATCTGTATTATGTCTAAATATTTTGAGTTTCCAGTGTTTTTTTTGAGAACTTGCTCAAAGTTTCCAATTTCTTTCTGTGTGGACTGTTTGCTAAGTGAATGTCTACAATTAATTTAACATGTCATCTTAGTGAGCATTTTGTCATGCGGGATGGGCTGTGACTTACGAACAGTTCACTAATTTGATATCCACAAAAGTAAACTAAACACCATTTAAGTGAAAGTTCCACAAAAATCATTAATGGTATGCGCAAGTCTATCAATTATGTAAACTCTTTGAAATATCTGAAATCTCTATATTTGATCAGTCACACTGACAAATTTGGTGAAGATACTTGCCTCCATTAACTACTCTTTGGTCTGCACCAGAACTCGGGTTGAACTCTGAAGTGTGAGACGCAGATCTGGAAGGCATGGAGCCCGGCCCCGGCTGGCCCATGCGTGGTGAATTCTGTCTCCCACTTCCCCACGACATGACTTCTCTATTTCTTTGTCCAGGAGGAATATATTTATTTTCCCTGAAAATGAGAGATCCCCCAGACATCAGTTTTTCCTAAAATATAGTAGGCCAACGAAACATCTTAAAGTAGCTTAGGCAGAAGTCCCACAAACATCACTGTTCTTCCATTACCCAAGTGCCTAGCTGCTGCAGGGCTCCCTCCTCTCCACGGCTGGCACCATCTGCAAGGGTCTCGCTCTTAAAAGGCTTTTTTTTTTAATGGGATAGTGGGTAAGGGGAGAGGAGTCCTTGTTCCCTTTCACTTCATTTTTCTGTGGGATTTCCTCTCTGCTTGTTTTTTGGATCTACACTGATGATGTGCCTCTAATCTCCATGTGTCCCGTTGGATTGCCAGCTCTGGCAACCACCCTGTAAGCTGTGGGTACCCCAGAGACTATCAAGTATATAGTAGGTGCTGCTCCATATTTATTTATGAACAAATGAAATACCCCTAAGTCATTTAAATGCAAGAAACTGCATAAGCCAAACCACTATTTTCTCCCCTGAAACTCACTCCATGTTTCCTATCTCTACTATCAATACACACATCATACTGCCAGTCATTTGGTAACTAACCTTTTTCTAACTTTTGGGCCACTAGCCACCATCAAGTTGCTTACCAAGTTCTCTAGGTTGAATTTCCACAGCACACCACAGTCCTCAGTGCTGTAGAACAGAGAGTTCCCTCCTCACCTCACCTACAGGGCACTGCTCCCCATGTCCAACAAGTCCTCCCATGATCTCAGATCCTCTCACCACCTGCCACCACAGCACTCAACACACAGCCCTGTGCTCTAGACCCGGCACACACAAGATCATGCTCAGGGTGTGTTTTCACCAGGTAAGAAGTCAATCTCTCATTACTCTCTTCTTACCCTAGCACGAAATGCCACCTCCTCACTGAGATGTTTCTGACAGGACAGCCGCCCTGCTCTTCACACTGGACGCTCCGTTGGCTCTCAGGCCGCTTGGCCAGAACACAGTGCACAGCCGCTGCAGTAGTGCACATGTTCCCTCTAACTGTTATTCTGGAATGAGTGCTTCCAGACCTAGGTTCGTCCTTATCATGTGTGTGACACCCGGTGCCTTTCTTCTAGTGCAACCTTAAACCAATTCTCTACCCATTCTCTACCTAAGCCTCACGAAGGAAGGAAGGCAATAATATGCCGTCTCATGCAGACCTTGAGTTGTGTATTGCATTATGCTTTCCTTTACATACCTGGTGCTCACACTGTGCCCCTCCCGGTCACTGGAGTTTCTCTGAACGGCCGTGTATTTTTCTTCCTCGCTCCTGTCATCGTTTTCCAGAGCCACCCGAGCTTTGTACTGAGCACTGGACTCAATTTCTTCTGCTAACTGATTTGCCCTTGCTTCCCGTTTTAAAAATTCTTCTGAATTATCCCTTTCTAACGGTACCCTAAAAGATGAAGAGAAGAAAAACAATTAAAGTCATAGTTTGCATCTGCCACCAACAATTATTAAGAAATTTTAGTTTGGGATATTAGAAAAATTATAGACACGACTACTATATTTTATAAATCGTTAACTTTGAGGCTTTTTGTTTTTGCCAATCCTGAGGCCTATGCGCTGTCCCTGAGCTTCTGTGCTCAAGGCTAGCACTCTACCACTTGAGCCACGCCACTGCTGGCCTTTTCTGTTTATGTGTTACTGAGGAATCAAACCCAGGGCTTCATGCATGCTAGGCAAGCACTCTACCTCTAAACCACATTCTCAGCTGTAAGTTTTAATTTTTATGTTATCTTTTACATGGAAGAACATTTAATACTTCAAAAATTAGGTAGATTGCCTGGCGCCAATGGCTCATGTCTGTAATCCTAACTACTCAGGAGGCTGAGATCTGAGGATCACAGTTCAAAGCCAGCCCAGGCAGAAAAGTTCATGAGACTCTTATCTCCAATAAGCCACCAGAAAACTGGAAGTGGCGCTGTGGCTCAAGTGGTAGAATGCTCGCCTTCAGCTGAAGAGCTGAGGGACAGTGCCCAGATCCAGAGTTCAAATCCCACAACCAACAAACAAATAATCTAACAAACGTTTATTCAGCATCATAATTGGAGCTGATGAATGTTTTTTTTTTGGGGGGGGAGGGGGGGCGGGCAGTCCTGAGGCTTGAACTCAGAGCCTGGGCTCTGTCCCTGAGCCTCTCTGTGCTCAAGGCTAGTGCTCTACCACTTGAGCCACAGCGCCACTTCTGGCTTTTTCTGAGTAGTTTATTGGAGATAAAGAGTCCCGTGGACTTGGGGCTGGGGGTTTAGCTCAGTGGAAGAGCACCTGCCTGGCAAACGCAAGGCCCTGAGTTCGGTCCTTAGCTCTGGAAAAAGAAAAAAAAAAAAAAAAGTCTTGTGGATTTTCCTCCCTGGGCTGGCTTTGAACCGCAATCCTCAGATCTCAGCCTCCTGAGTAGCTGGGATTAGAGCTTGAGCCACTGGTGCCCAGCCTGATGAAAACTTTTAAAATGTGCCAAAGCAAACTCACGTGTATGAAGATAAACTGCTGTCATACGTAGACACCACACCATAATTTTCTTCATTGTATCGAAACATATCATTGGGGTCCCACCCATTAGACTAGAAGAAAATGAGGCTTACTTTACAAAATAACCAAGAATTTATTTTCTTTAATTCAGTTACTATTTCAGTTAACAACATTTAGCAAACTATACTGGCTGTATTTACAAAGTTAAAAAAGACAAGCAAAACTTTCCCTTTAAAGATGTTTTAAAAAACTGTTTTAAGGAGAAACTTTTCTTATATTTATAGCTACTCAAATTGGTAAGTAACCACATAGGACAATTAGTTATCAGGATGTTTTCTGTCTACAGTCACTTTCCTATTTATCAGCAGACACCAGTTTCTTGAAACTCTTCAGAGGACAATCATCAAGAGGTAACTTCTATTTGTGTTTCTTTGAGAACGACTCCTTGCTAGCCTTTAACTTTTCCAAGTGCTAGGATCATAGGAGTGGACGACCATCAGGTCCACATCCAACTTCAGAATTGCCTTTGAAGCCAGGAGCAGGTGGCTCATTCTTGTCTAATCTACTCAACAGGCTTAGATCTGAGGATCAGCCCAGGCAGGAAAGTCTAATTATCTTCAGTTAACTACCAAAAAGCTGGAAGTAGAACTATGGCTTAAGTGGTAGAGCACGAAAAAGTCAGAGATAACGCCCAGGCACTGAGTTCAAGCCCCAGGGCTAGCACACAGCCAAGCCAAACCAAACCAAACCAAACCAAACCAAAAGTGCTCTGAGAGCCAAAAATATTTTCAGTGCTTAAAGGAAAAGAACAGCCAATGTCTGACCCAATGCATGTTTCTATAGGTGCTCGCCCCTCCTTCTCAGCTGCTCCTTTCTCTCATAAAAATGATTGAAGGAAAGACAGCATGAGGCAGCAAGCAAAGAATTAGTAAGCCATGTCTCAAGAGCTCAATATTAGGACTTTAGCCATCCGCAGTTGAAAGACCTCAGCAATAACAATTTTAGATCTCCATGCCCTAATTTACAATCTCTCTTTAGCTAAGTCTTATTGCATAAAGGACCCTCAAAAGCATGGACATATCAACTCTTCTTTTAAAGTCAGAGTGGCCAAAGGGGTGAGATCTAGATGTAGCTAATACTCATCTCAGAAGAGTAGAACGAGCACCATCTAAGAACTGCTGAGGGCAGTGTCAGCCTTTGAGCTTCCCTTAAAATCCACCCTTCAGCCCCGCATTCCCTTGCGCAGCTCTTTGGATTGCAGCTCCTGAGTAGCTAGGATTACAGGCATGAACACTGGCCTGCATTTTCTTTTTTAAATTTTCTCTTTCTTTTTTTTTGCCAGTCCTGGGGCTTGAACTTAGGGCCTGGGCACTGTCCTTGAGCTACTTTTGCTCAAAGCCAGCACTCCATTACTTGAGCCACAGTGCCACTTCCGGCTTTGTTTATGTGGTACTGAGAAATCAAACCTAGGGCTTTGTGCATGGGAGGCAAACACCTACCACTAAGCCACATTCCCAGCCCACTGGCTTTTTTTTTTTTTTTTTTTTTGGGTCCGGTCATGGGGCCTGAACTCTGGGCCTGGGCGCTGTCCCTCTGCTCTTCAGCTCAAGGCTAGCGCTCTACCACTTGAGCCACAGCGCCACTTCCGGCTTTTTTCTTTTTGCTTATGTGGTGCTGAGGAATCAAACCCAGGGCCTCAGGCATGCAAGGCAAGTGCTCTACCACTGAGCCACCTTCCCAGCCCCGCACTGGCATTTTAAAAATAGATATGCAGTCTGGTGTGGTGGCTCAAGTCTTTAATCCTACTTGGGAAGTCAAGAGCTCAGGGACTCAAAGGAGCTAGAGACATGGCTCAAATAGTAGAGCATCTGCTCAGCAAGCTCAGGTCCTGAGATAGTACCACCAAAAAAAGGTTTCATGAAATGTGCTGATTTTGTCTAAATGATGAGTACCTCTCTTTCTCAAAGAAGAAACATCATTGTTCCTGGAATGTCTTATTCTACAGGTATTAAAAGTAAAACACTCAGACTGTCCAGTTTAAATTATTAAGTTGCTTAATATATATCACTTAATTATAAAGAAATAATTCACAGGCATAAAAACAGATGGCACTTCCTGCTTAGTCCTCAACTGCCTGAGAAAAAGTCTCTATTTACACCACAACTGCAACTGTAAATGTTTCTACAATAACAGAAACCCACTTAAATTAAAACCAGTGATAGGATGCCATACGCCTACCAAAGCAACCACCTCCTTCTAGCAGCCAGCTTCCAAGACCCCACTTACACTTACAACATCATTTTCCAAAGCCTCGAGGTCCTCACTGGCTGTGAGTTCCCCGGCATCCCAGGGCTCCAGATCCTTCTCCTTGTGCTCACCATTCACTTTAGCACTGATAGCAGAGTCAGTGAAAGCATCTGCAAAGAATGATTTAGGTGGAAAGATCAATCAGACGGCAGGCTACACTAATCTATATATCAATTATCACTAATCAATTATCACTTTACCTCATTATTGGTAATGAGGAAGTTTCTGATATAGAAACTTCATTAACAAAATACTTTCAAACAATTTCAGCAAATATATCATGGATGAATACTGTATTTTTGTCTTTTTTTTTTGGTCGGTCATGGGCTTGAACTCTGGGCCTAGGTTCTATCCCTCAACTCTTTAGCTCAAGGCAAGTGCTCTACCACTTGAGCCACAGAGCAACTTACGTTTTCTGAGTGGTTTGTTGGAGATAAGAGTCTTAGCCTTAGTGGTGCTGTGGCTTAAGCGGTAGAGCGCTTGCCTTGAGCTGAAGAGCACAAGGACAGTGCCCAAGCCCAGAGTTCAAGAGAAAAACTTACTCAGGAGGCTGAGATCTGAGGATCACGGTTCAAAGCCAGCCCGGGCAGGAGAGACCGTGAGACTCCTATCTCCAATAAACCACCAGAAAACTGGAAGTGGCACTGTAGCTCAAGTGGTAGAGCGCTCGCCTTGAGCTGAAGAGCTGAGGGACAGAGTTCAAGCCCCACGGCCGACCAAAAAAAAAAAAAAAAAAGAATCTTAGCCTTTCCTGCCGGGGCTGACTTTGAACCCTGATCCTTAGATCTCACCCTTCTGAGGAGCTAGGCTTACAAGTGTGAGCCACCAGCACCCAGCCTGTATTTTTGTCTTAATTTTGAGTCATTATACATTGTAACGTGCTCAGGCAATTTGTAATTACATTAATTATAATGTATGTTTCAACAGTGATCCAGAAACTTTCTATATCTATCTCAAAACAAAGTCTATTCTCTTTTGATTAATGGATCCATTACTTACATCTACCTTCAGAGTAATTGTCGCCAATTATATGGTTTTCAACTTTACATCCATGCTCATTGCAGTGGTCAGTATTCAAAACACTTAAAACAGTAAGTGAAAGCATTCTAAGTGACCCTTCACAGCCCTGGTTGGCACAGTGCTACTGCCTGTCTCAAGAGGGTACAGGTGGCAGACCTACCTGGACTCCTGTGAAGGAGTTTGCATTTGTGTCCTCTCCTCTCGGCTCGTCACAGTATGGGAGAGAACTTGTAAGGATAGCAAGGCAGCCGGGCGCTGGTGGCTCACGCCTGTAATCCTAGCTACTCAGGAGGCTGAGATCTGAGGATCACAGTTCAAGGCCAGCCCGGGCAGGAGAGACTGTGAGACTCCTATCTCCAATAAACCATCAGAAAAAACTGGAAATGGCGCTGTAGCTCAAGTGGTAGAGCACTAGTCTTGAGCTGAAGAGCTGAGGGACAGCGCCCAGGCCCAGAGTTCAAGCCCCACGACCGACAAAAAAAAAAAAAAAAAAAAAAAAGAATAACAAGGCACCTCTATGCTGTCAAACAGAGCCAATGTTCTCCATTGGCAGTTAAGGCTCCGTGAGACAGCTAATATCTAGGAAATGGCTAGACACAGACTTGCTTTCCCATATGCAGACTCAGTGGGTCACCTGCCACCAGCTAAGGGACAATGCTTCTCATCTATGTGCTCCCAGCCACTGTGCTAGGCTAACCTGTACTTCAGATTACATAGCTAACCTAAGCCATCCACTTTTCTTCCATGAGGCAATTAGAGGAGTTTTAATATGGTACTCCTTCTCTGATTGTCATTCTACCATGTTCCCATATTCCCATGTTCAAGGGGGTAGAACACTAAAAGCTGAATGAACTGTAACCTCTTCATACCCCAAACTGGGGTGGGGTGAGAGTATGTGCATGCATGTTAAGGGAATAGATTACTAATGCACCAAAGGACTCCACTAGCAGCTCCATCAGCCCCCAATGGCAAGCAGCTTCAAGTCAAGACAGCTCAAGAGAGCCCAGAGCAAGAACACAGCACAGGGCATTAAGACAGCCTGGACCAAGAACACAGACAGAATGGGATGCCACATTCACTACAACAAGGCTGACCCTGGACGTGCTTGTTCTGTTGTTTGCTTGTTTGTTTTAGCATATATTAGCTAGGCAAGGGGAGGATTTCATTGTGAGATTCCGGGCTGCACTTTGGAAAATTCATGAAGTGCTTCTGTATAAGAGATTGTCACGGGCTGGGAAGGTGGCTCAGTGGTAGAGCGCTTGCCTTGCATGCCTGAGGCCCTGGGTTCAATTCCTCAGCACCACATAAGCAAAAAGAAAAAAGCCAGAAGTAGCACTGTGGCTCAAGTGGTAGAGTGCTAGCCTTGAACTGAAGAGCTGAGGGACAGCACCCAGGCCCAGAGTTCAAGCCCCACGACCGACAAAAAAAAAAAAAAAGAATCCTATGGGGGCTGGGAAGGTGGCTCAGTGGTAGAGCGCTTGCCTTGCATGCATGAGGCCCTGGGTCCGATTCCTCAGAACCACATAAGCAGAAAAAGCTGAAAGTGGCGCTGTGGCTCAAGTGGTAGAGCACTAGCTTTAATTAAGCTGAAGAGCTGAGGAACAATGCCCAGGCCCAGAGTTCAGGCCCCACGACTAGACAAAAAAAAAAAAAAAAAAGCCGGGCGCCAGTGGCTCACGCCTGTAATCCTAGCTACTCAGGAGGCTGAGATCTGATGATCGTGGTTCAAAGCCAGCCTGGGCAGGAAAGTCCGTGAAACTCTTATCTCCCCATAAATGACTAGAAAACTGGAAGTGGTGCTATAGCTCAAGTGGTAGAGTGCTCCCCTTGAGCTGAAGAGCTGAGGGACAGTACTCAGGCCCAGAGTTCAAGCCCCGTAACTGTCCAAAAAAAAAAAAAAGAATCCTGTGGACCTTGCTGTCTTGGCAGACTTTGACTTTTAGTCCTTGGGAAACTCACTGAGCTTCTTTTGCTCAAGGCTAGCACTCTTGGCCTTTTCTGTTTATGTGGTACTAAGGAATCGAATCCATGACTTCATGTATGCTAGGCAAACACTCTACCACTAAGCCACATTCCCAGCCCACAGTATGATTCTTAACAGCTTCAATTAAAGATATCCAAATAGAAGCCAATGTGGACCAGCAGGTAAGCTTTTCCTTGCCGACCAAATTAGGTTAAGAGTTCTATATCTTAAATGTCCTATTTATGATACATTCTATAATGGGATTAAATATTACTGCAACCAGCAGTCTGGTTTCAAGGGAAAAGTGGGAGGAGGGAAAATAAGTGCAATTTCTGTGATTCTGACCTTTCTCCTAAAGTTGTTTCTTTTAAAGATGAGTGAAGCTGGACACCGGTGGCTCACGCCTGTAATCCTAGCTACTCAGGAGGCTGAGATCTGAGGATCACGGTTCAAAGCCAAACCAGGCAGAAAAGTCCGTGAGACTCAGATCTCCAATAAAACCACTAGAAAACCGGAAGTGGCGCTGTGGCTCAAGAGGTAGAGCGCTCACCTTGAGGTGAAGAGCGCAGGGACAGCACCCTGGCCGGGGGGGGGGGGGGGGGGGGGGGGAGAAAAAGAAAGAAATATTTGGCTCTTTCTGGCTTTACTCCCCTACTTACAAGTATCCAATTCACAAGTTCTTCCATAACAGAAGGAAAAAAAGGCTCAAGATTATTCCCCTATCTGCTGGGGCCACCCAGCAGCCAAACCTTTGACACTTCCCTGCATTCAAGCAGAACCCAGCTGTCCAGGGCCAATGATGCCATCTGGTGGCAGTCACAATGAAAAGCCTAAACAGAAAGGTTCCTCTTTTGAGGGTATCCCCCGATTACACAGGAAACAGGGTATTTTGTTCCTCAACATTATGCTTCCCAATTATGCTTCAAGAAACTCATTCACACTGAGAACTTTTTTTTGAATTACAGTCTATTAAGTAAAATGCTAGAGTTAGGGTGCAAATACATACAAGTTCAATTTATAAAAATTATAAACTAAGCCTGGTCCTGGAGGCTCACACCTGTAATCCTAACTAATCCAAGCTACTCAAGAGGCTGAAATCTGATGATTGCCGTTCTAAGCCAGTCCGGGCAGGAAAGCACGTGAGACTCTGATCTCCAATTAACCTCCAGAAAACTGGAAGTGGCACTGTGGCTCAAAGTGGTAGAGCACTAGCCTTGAGCTGAAGGACGATATCAAGCCCCACGACCAACAACAACAACGAAATTATAAAATGAGCCGGTGCTCACAGCTCATACCTGTAATCCCAGATACCCAGGTTGAGATCTAAGGATCACATTCAAAACCAACCTGGACAAGGAGGTCCCTGTCCCTGAGACTCTTATCTCCAATTAAGCACCAAAAAAACTAGAAGTGGAGCTGTGCCTTAAATGATTAAGCACTAGCCTTGAGCATAAAAGTTCAGGGAGGGGCTGGGAAGGTGGCTCAGTGGTAGAGAGCCTGCCTTGCATGCATGAGTCCCGGGGTTCGATTCCTCAGCACCACATAAGCAAAAAGATAAAAGCCGGAAGTGACGCTGTGGCTCAAGTGGTAGAGCACTAGCCTTGAGCTGAAGAGCTGAGAGACAGTGCCCAGGCCCAGAGTTCAGGCCCCACGACAGGACCAAAAAACAAAAATAAAAAAAGTTCAGGGAGCCAGGCACCAATAGCTCATGCCTGAAATCTTAGCTACTCAGGAGGCTGAGATCTGAGAATCACGGTTCAAAGCCAGCCTAGGCAGGAAAGTCTATGAGACACTTATCTCCAATAAACCACCAGAAAACCAAAAGTGATGCTATGGCTCAAGTAGTAGACCACTTGCCTTAAGCTGAAGAGCTGAGGGATAGCACCCAGGCCCAAAGTTCAGGCCCCACAACCGAAAAAAAAAAATTGCAGTGCTTCTGGTATAAGCTTTTTATTTCCTTTTCTCTTTTGTTGTGTTTTTGCTTTTTTGATACAGGAGTTTGCTCTGTATAAGCTGGTCTCATACTTGCAATCCTCTAGTACTAGGAACAACACGCTTGTTTTACAATGCTGTAATCTTTTTCTTTTTTTTGTTGGTTGGGGGGCTTTAACTCTAGACCTGGGTGCTGTCCCTCAGCTCTATCAGCTCAAGGTGAGCTCTACCATTTGAGCACCACTACTGGTTTTCTGGTGGTTTATTGGAGATAAGAGACTCAAGGGGACTGGGAAGGTGGCTAGGTGGTAGAGTGCTTGCCTTGCATGTGTGAGGCCCTGAGTTCGATCCATCAGCAGAAAAGCGGGAAGTGGTGCTGTGGCTCAAGTGGTAGGGGAGCTTCTTGAGCTGAAGAGCTGAGGGACAGCGCCCAGGCCAGAGTTCAGCCCCACGACCCACCCAAAAAAAAAAAAAAAAGAGCTGAAGTAGACCTGTGACTGAATTGGTAAAGCACTAGCCTTGAGAAAAAGAAGCTCAAGGTTAGTGCCCAGGCCCTGAGTTCAAACCCTTAGACTGGCACATGGGAAAACGAAAGAAGGGAGAAGGGAGAGGGGAGAGGGGAGGCATTAGGATTTGTACTCAAGAACTTTTACTTGCCAAATAAGTGGCTGCATGACTTCAGCCTTGTCCTAACATCTTTTTGTTTTGAATAGGGTTGCACTTTAATGCCCAAGCCAACTCAGTTATTGATTTATCTATTTATACTTCTGATATAGCTAAGATGATAGGTATATATGCCATATAACACTCAGATTCTTTCCTTCCTCTTCCTTCCTTCCTTTCTTCCTCCCTTCCTTCCTTTTTCTTTTTCATTTCTTTTCTTTCTTTCTCTCTCTCTCCTTCCTTCCTTCCTTCCTTCCTTCCTTCCTTCCTTCCTTCCTTCCTTCCTTCCTTCCTTCCTTCCTTTCTTTCTTTTTATGATTGGTCATGGGGCTTGAACTCTGGGCCTGGGAGTTGTCCCTCAGCTCTTCAGCTCTATCACTTGAGCCTCAGCACCACTTCTGGTTTTCTGGTAGTTAATTAGAGATAAGAGTTTCAAGGGAGCTGAGGAGGTGGCTGAGTGGTAGAGCACTTGCCTTGCATGCCTGAGGCCCTGGCACCTCAGTACCACATAAGCAAAAAGAAAAAAGCTGGAAGTGGCGCTGTGGCTCAAGTGGTAGAGCGCTAGCCTTGAGCTGAAGAGCTGAGGGACAGCGCCCAGGCCCAGAGTTCAGGCCCCATGACCGCCACACCCCCCCCCCCCCCCCAAAGAAAAGAGTTAAGAGTTTCAAGGATGTTCCTGCCCCAGCTAGGTCTGAACCATGATCCTCAGATCTCAGCCTCCTGAGTAGCTAGGATTACAAGCGTGAGCCACCGGCGCCCAACTAGCCCTCAATTTCTTATAGGCTGAGATGGGTCATCACAAACTTTTTGCCCAGGCTGCCACCAGACTGTGATCCTTCCCATCACTACTCCAGAGCAGGTAGGATTATAGAACTTTAACTAGTAATTTGACTCTGAGTCTATGTCACTGTGTTGAAACCACTGCTTTTACCATAAAACTTCTGGTTTTCTGGTGGATTATTGGAGATAGGAGTCTCACAGTCTCTCCTGCCCGGGCTGGCTTTGAACTGTGATCCTCAGATCTCAGCCTCCTGAGTAGCTAGGATTACAGGCGTGAGCCACCAGTGCCCGGCATATAAAACTTTTTTGTGTATATGTGTGTGTGCCAGTCCTGGAGCTTGAATTCAGGGACTGGGTGCTGTCTATGAGATTTTTTGCACAAGGCTAATGCTCTACCACTTGAGCTACAATTCTGGCTTTTTGGTGATTAATTGGAGATGAGTCTGAAGGATTTTCCTGCCTGGGTTTGCTTTGAACCTCCATTCTCAAAGTGATAAAGTGCTAGCAAAAAAGCTCAGGGACCTTGAGTTCAAGCCCCCAAAACGACCGAAAAAAACAAAAATCTCTTAACCCAAGTTTAAAATGTTACTTTTATCATATATTACCTTCTTTATATACTACACCTTTGTTCTACTCTAACAAAATACTTATGTGATTTAGTTTTAGATTTTCTATTTGTTGTCAATAAAAATGCACTGAAATTCCTTTCTTTTTGCTGGTTGGGGATGGAGCTCAGGCCTCCTGTTTTGTTCAAGGCTGACGCTCCGCTCCGTCACTTACGCACAGTGCTGCTTCTGCTCTCCCACTATCTTACACAGGCAGGCTTTAAACCCTGATCTCATCTCTGCCTCCTGAATAAGTAGGATTACAGGCATGAGCCACACCTGGCCCTTTTTCTTTTCTTTTAATCATGTTTCTGTCTTTTAATTGTAGCATTCTAAAAAAGTGTATTACTTCTTTGTTACAAAAGGTCTGTATGACCAAAGTGAAGAATCCCTGATTGATTAAATCAGATAACCCTCAGGGCAGATTTAGGAAATGGAAGCTCACCTCTTCTTGCATAACTGGAGTCCATATCTTTAAACTGTACCACAACGAAGTCTGAACATTTGAACAAAATACTCTCCATTATTTCTTCACGTTTTGGCCCCGAACTGGATTCTGTACTTTTCTCATGTGCAGCATCAAGTACCAAATCACACTAAAATGAGAAATGAGTGTTACAAAAATGTACAAATAAGGGCTGGGAAGGTGGCTCAGGGGTAGAGCGCTTGCCTTGCATGCATGAGGCCCTGGGTTTGATTCCTTAGCACCACATAAGCAGAAAAAGCCAGAAGTGGTGCTGTGGCTCAAGTGGTAGAGCACAAGCCTTGAGCTAAAGAGCTCAGGGACAATGCCCAGGCCCAGAGTACAGGCCCCATGACTGACCAAAAAAAACAAAAACAAAACAACAAAAAAAAAAAATGTACAAAATAAAGTGATAGCCGGGCATCGCTGGCTCATGCCTGAAATCCTAGCTACTCAGGAGGCTGCTATCTGAGGACTGCAGTTCAAAGCCAGCACTGGCACAAAAGTCCAATGGACTCTTATCTCCAATAAACCACTCAGAAAACCAGAAGTGGTGCTGTGGCTCAAGTGGTAGAGCTCTAGCCTTGAGCTGAAGAGCCCTGGACAGCATCCAGGCCCAGAGTTCAAGTTCCATGACTGACAAAAAAAAAAAACCAAAAACAAAAACAAAACAAAAAAAATAAACTTATAAAACAAATTTGGTAGAATAACCAGAGGGGATGGGGAGCATCGACAGGGCAACCCTGGCGCAGAAGTGATGGACACTTAGATGGACATGTTAAGTTGTAACCAACCCCCTTGGAACAATTTTTTGAAGTTCAGAAAATGAGAAAATATTTTACTTTAAAATAATTAAAAAATATGAGTAAGGATTCCTTATCCCTTAGATCATCAAGGGGCTATTCTCAAATGCATTTGGCAAAAATCACTACTCCCAGAGACTTATCAAGATAACTTGAAAATCACACTCCTTGGGCTGGGAAGGTAGCTCAGTGGTAGAGCCCTTGCCTTGCATGCATGAGGCCCTGGGTTTGATTCCTCAGCACCACATACGCAGAAGAAAAAAAACAGCCAGAAGTGGCGCTGTGGCTCAAGTGGTAGATCGCTAGCCTTGAGCTGAAGAGCTAAGGGACAGCGCCCAGGCCTAGAGTTCAGGCCCCATGACTGGACCCAAGAAAATCACACTTCTTTTTCCAGAGCTTTGATCCACCAGCCACCTCATAATTCAAAAGTCCCCAAATCAATAAGACTCATCTCATTAACCATGCAAAAACCAGAAGTTCTGGTGTTCTGGCTCAACAGCACTAGCCTTGAGCACAAGGAGGCCCAGGGAGCACCCACAACTGAAACAAACAAACAACAACAACAAAACAAACTCATGCAACAGCACCCAGGTCCTGAGAACAAGCCCTGGGACTGACACATAAAAAGAGGGAAACTATTCTTTAATTGTTAGAAAGCTACCTAAGAACAAATACAATGAGCTCATCACCACAAACAGCTAAGCCAGAAACTGATCATCAGAGACTGACATATATACATACAGCAGTACGTATAATAAAAAGTTAAAGACTTAAATATTACCTTGGGACTGTATGTTTTAAAAACTCCTTCATATATACCTCCATTCTTCACTTGTACTTCACATTTGGATCCCTAAAAATATACAATTAAATTAACATGTAGTATGCTACCCTCTACCAGTGGTATTTTCATTTCATTTTTTATAGCTTGTAGGATTTCATTCATTATTAGGTACTCACTGATAGAATAATTAAAAACTTTGAAAACAGTAACAATGTATTGAACTGTCAAGATTCCTGAGGCCTTACTCAAAGAGTTTATGGTGTGACTTTAAATACTAATGCCTGACCCTTCTGACCATGCTGACAGCTGCAGACAAAAGACAAGCAACCATAAACAGTATTTTATCCATAACAGGACCCCATCAATGTTTATAATGTACTAATTGGACAAAGAACTCTAATGATCTAATAAATATTACTGGAAAATCATTCACATCTTAACTTCAGACAATAATTTGATAACTTACAACAACTGATGTAAGTATATGAACCATCCGCATATTTGCATAGATTCCGTCAAAAGAAATCTGTAATATTAAAAAAAGCACTATTAGAGATGAATATACATATATAGCTGTATAAATATTAAAGTTAAGACATCTTTTTATAAGAAAGATTTGAAGCCGGATGCCGGTGAACATAATTCTAGCTACTCAGGAAGCTGAGATCTGAGGATCACGGTTCAGAGTCAGACCAGGCAGGAAAGTCTGTGCGACTCTTATCTCCAATTAACACCAGAAAAATGGAAATGGCACTGTGGCTTAAGTGGTAGAGTGTTCACCTTGAGCTGAAGAGCTCAGGGACAGCACCCAGGCCCAGAGTTCAAGCCCCAGGACTGTCACAAAAAAAAAAAAAAAAAAAAAAGAGCAGAGCAACAATGGCTCACACCTATAATTCTAGCAAATCAGGAGGCTGAGATCTGAGGATTGCAGTTCAAATACAGCCCAGGCAGGAAAGTCTGTGAAACTCTTATCTCAAATAAACCACTAGAAAAACCAGAAGTGGTGCTTTGGCTCAAGTGGTAGAGTGCTAGCCCTGAGCTGAAGAGCTCAGGGACAGCGCCCAGGCCCAGAGTTCAAGAACTATGACCAACAAAAAATAAAAAACAAAAAAATAAACAAAACTCAAAGAATTTTTCTATTGCCTTGACATTTAGTCTATGAAATGTTTTAACTACCAATTTTTCTGAAGAAATTTATGTTACTCACCGAAGACTGAGGCAGTCCTTTGTTACTATTTCGACCTCTGAAAAAAAAATTAAATATTTTAATTAAATTTCACAAGATAAACTAAAAACTTCCAATTTCAAATGTTGTATAAACCCATTCAAATAAAAAACAGGCTACTTGTGGAAAGTGCACATTTAACATGGAGCCTATAGATACCCAAGTATGTTTTTATCTGTGCCTTACTGGCCTAGACCCAAAACAGGAAGCAATCATCACAGAATGGGAAGAAAGACTCTGTCCCAATAGGATCCAAAAATGCCCCGTGCTGGTACCTCATACCTGTAATCCCAGCTACTCAGGAGGCTGAGATTGAGGATCATGGTTCAAAGCCAGCCCAGGCAGGAAAGTCCATAACTCCTATTTCCAATGAACCACCAGAAATCTAGAAGTGGAACTGTGGCTCAAAGTGGTAGAGCACTAGCCTCGAGCAAAAGAGCTCTGAGACAGCACCCAGACCCCAAGTTCAAGCTTCATGACAAAAAAAGAAAAAAAAAGCCAAAAAGGAACAGATAGCTACTGGAGGAGAAGAAAAAAAAACTTACATTGAATGCTAATGAATAATCTTTTTTTTTTTTTTTTTTTTGGTCGGTCGTGGAGTCTGAACTCTGAGCCTGGGTGCTGTCCCTCAGCTCTTCAGCCCAAGGCTAGTGCTCTACCACTTGAACCACAGCACCACTTCCGGCTTTTTCTGCTTATGTGGTACTGAGGAATTGAACCCATGGCCTCACGCATGCAGGCAAGCACTCTTCCACCTGAGCCACCTTCCCAGCCCCATGAATAATCCTCAAGGTAAAATGTTCTGCAACATCTTGTATTAGAGTTTGGCGGTGCACTTGGTACACAGGAGCTATTAACACACAACTGCTGCACCAGTTAAAATGGGGCTTTGCAAGCTATCACCTATACAGTATTCGCTCAGTGGATGGACAAGTCTCTTCAGTCAGAATATATATACAGATATATGCACATAGTTCTTAAAGGCACACAACTTAGATCTAAAAACCTCTATGATCAGGTGAAACACCAAAAATAGGAAAAATGTAATGCCACAAAGGAATAATTAGCTGAACCTGAACAATGTGTTGGTCCAGTTAATGCATCAAAATGCTTCTTCTTGGGGCTGGGAAAGTGGCTCAGTGGTAGAGTGCTTGCCTTGCATGCATGAGGCCCTGGGTTCGATTCCTCAGCACCACATAAGCAGAAAAAGCTGGAAGTGGCACTGTGGCTCAAGTGGTAGAGCACTATCCTTGAGCTGAAGAGCTGAGGGACAGCGCCCAGGCCCAGAGTTCAGGCCCCACGACCGGCCAAAAAAAAAAAAAATGCTTCTTCTTCACCATCTTTGGATATGGTTATGCTGTGCATGGCTTGGAAGTGAATTAACCAGTGCTGGGTAGAGGAGCCATTTATTTTTTTTTGGGTCCGGTCGTAGGGCCTGAATTCTGGACCTGGGTGCTGTCCCTCAGCTCTTCAGTTCAAGGCTAGCACTCTACCACTTGAGCCACAGCGCCACTTCCGGCTTTTTTCTTTTTGCTTATGTGGTCCTGAGGAATCGAACCCAGGGCCTCAGGCATGCAAGGCAAGCGCTCTACCACTGAGCCACCTTCCCAGCCCGAGGAGCCTTATTTTTATTATGGCATCTTGCTGTTTTTGTAACATGGCAATTGAGCTGAACACAATCAAAGTACCATAGTAACTGATCTCCCTTCCTGTGTGTGAGCAGATGATTAAATATCAATGACAGCATCCTTGGACATATCTAAACAGGCAGTGCCTGGCTGCTTTGGCTTCTCCCTCTATGCAGCTGTGATAAAACAGGCAAGTCTTCATTCAGTCGCCTTTGTATGAATTCAATGGTTGTAGGGTATGGTTTTTGTTTTGTTATTTTGGGTTTTTAAAGTTCCTATTCCCCCTCCTCCATTTTCAAAGAGTTTGTAGCTGATGTTCATTAAGAGAGTGAGTACTTAGAACTGTGCCACTGATGGAAGGAAATCCTATCTAAGAAAGTACATTTCTCTACCGAGCTGTGTCACACCATCCTTCGGGCCTCTGCTGGAAAAGTAGTCAAGTCTCAATAATGCCTTTTTAATTGTATCCTCTAGTATTATACAGTAGTATAGACAAAACTGTATCATACCTCTGTGAATATAAAATACCTTGTATCTGCTTTATGATACTTAGTAGTGACTAGTTTATCAGAGCTGTTTTTAATGATGCTATTCAAGAATGTTTTCCTTCCAGATGATGGAGAAGCTAATAACAAAAAGTGGTGCCAGCTTCCACAACAGAACTTACTATTTTGGGTTTTTTTTTTAATCTTTTTTTCTTTTTATTAATGAGGATGCTGGATGTCTAATTTTGTTCCGATGACTGCAGACCAGGAAAAGCTGTTGCTGCACAACATACTGCAACTATTGGTCTTTTATATAAACATTAATACATATATACACACATATGTAATTTGAATTTTTAAAAACTTTAGCTGTGCTGCCAACATTGGAAAAAGTATCCCAGTCTACTGTGTTAAATTGGCATTGACAGAAATTAAACTTAATTTCCATTTGTACAGGGCAAACACATTGTATTAAATATGTAAGGTACTATCTACATGTGTTTAATTACACAAACTAATATTCTCTAAATAATGAATCATAATTTTTAAAAGTAATCATCACTGTTATAAAGAACTACTTAGGGGCTGGGAAAATGGCTTAGTGGTAGAGTGCTTGCCTAGCATGCATGAAGCCCTGGGTTCGATTCCTCAGCACCACATACACAGGAAAAGCTTCTTTTGAGCTCAAAGAGTTCAGCTTCTTTCGCTCAAGGCTAGCTCTCTACCCTCTTGAGCCACAGTGCCACTTCTAATAGTGATTGTCTGGTAGTTAACTGAACATAGGAGTCTCATGGACTTCCTGCCCCCACTGGCTTTGAACCGGGATCCTCAGCTCGCCTACTGAGTAGCTAGGATTATAAGCATGAGCTACCAGGCCCACCACCCCTTCCCTACTCTATTCTATTTAGTCGACATCAATCAAGTGAAGGCTGATTTTCCCCCTCCCCGCCTCATGTGCAAAAGGGCACAAACACAACTGACAAGAAGCTAAATCACTCAAAGCACTTTCATTCCTCCATACCAAGAGCCTGTGTACCATGCTGTGTATAACATGCTGGATGTGGTGGCTCGTCTCACCACGTGGGAGGCAGAGGCAGGCGGATAAAACTCTAGGTCAGTCTGGCCTCAAAGAGGAATTCAGAGTCTGTGAAAGCAGCGCCTTTCCTTGCCAACTTTCCCTTGCAAAAGATGCAGTATATGAAAATCCGCTGGGCCCAGCAATTTATGCCTATAGGAAGCAGAGACCTGGGCATGAAGGTTCGAGGCCAGCCCAGGAGACAAATTCAACAGATTCTTAGCTCCAAGTAACCAGCAAAAAGCTAGAATTTGGGGTATGTGTCAAGTGATAAGATCACCAGCCTTGAGTGAAAAAGCCAGGTAAGAGCCAGAGGCCCTGAGTTCAAGTCCTGATATTATTAGCACAAGAAAAAAAAATCAGCTGTCAAGTGATTCCTAGTAAGGGAGACTGTATTCCAATGAACTTGTTCATAAACAATAATATCCCTGTTCCACAGAACCCCTTGAAGTGGGACTCCTAAATTTGAGGTTGCTAAAAATAATGTGGCATTTACACTGCACCCAAGTCCTTTTTGATTGTTTAAATACCTCGTACAATGTAAATAATTATTATATCATTTAGGGGATGAAGAATTTTAAAATTCTGCACATGTATGCATATATACAACACAGGTATACATTTTCCCAAAACACTTTTTTTCTCTCAGTATTGGGTCTTAAACTCAGGCGCTGAACTTAGGCACCGTCTCTGAATTCTTTTGCTCAAGGCTAGCACTTTACCACTTCGTGCCACAGTGCCACTTCTGGTTTTCTGAGAGGGGAAAGGGTGTTAATTGGAGATAAGAGTCTCATGGACTTTCCTGCCTGGGTAGCTTTGAACCAGGATCCTTAGACCTCAGCCTCCTGAGTAGCTAGGATTTTAAGTGTGAGCCACTGGCACCCAGCCCAAAATATTTCTGAATCATGAAAACTAGTGGAGGGCTGGGAAGGTGGCTCAGTGGTAGAGCGCTTGCCTTGCATGCCTGAGGCCCTGGGTTTGATTCCTCAGCACCACATAAGCAAAAAGAAAAAAAAGCCGGAAGTGGCGCTGTGGCTCAAGTGATAGAGCGCTAGCCTTGAGCTGAAGAGCTGAGGGACAGCGCCCAGGCCCAGAGTTCAGGCCCCACGACCGGACCCTCCCCCCCCACCAAAAAAAAGAAAATCTAGTGCAATCTATTAAGTGTTAAATAGAAGATATAAAAGGCTTTCTGTCCAACCTAAGACTTTCTCTACTAAGATGAGACATCTCAAATATAATTAAAATATTCATGAAATTTAGTAAAAGGATGTGTTATTAGTCAGTTTGGAACAGTAAGATTGGAATGCCATTTTAATAAGCTAATCATATTGCCCAATAAAGCCAATTTAAAAACATTTAGGGCCGGGCGCTGGTGGCTCACGCCTGTAATCCTAGCTACTCAGGAGGCTGAGATCTGAGGATAGCGGTTCAAAGCCAGCCCGGGCAGGAGAGACCGTGAGACTCCTATCTCCAATAAAACCACCAGAAAACCGGAAGTGGCGCTGTAGCTCAAGTGGTAGAGCGCTCGCCTTGAGCTGAAGAGCTAAGGGACAACGCTCAGGCCCAGAGTTCAAGCCCCACGACCGACAAAAAAAAAAGAAAAAAAAAGAAAATAAAAACATTTAGGGAAAAGCACTAGCGAGTACCACAGTCTGGAGGCTGAGGTCTGGTCTTATTTACTGTCCTCACCTGTCATCTAGATAAGTTTAGACCTCAAGGCTCCTCTTTTATACTCTCACTATAAATTCTTTCCTTCACATAATACTCGAGAAATTCTTAAAACCTACAGAATCTCATCAATAATTTGTTTACTCACAGACCTACTATGAACTGGCATTTCTCTATATAATCACACCCATCTACCAGATCTGCTTTAGTTACAGAAACTGAAGCTCAGCAGTTGTTTCAATCCAAACTATTCAGTTGGGTGCCTGCCAGTGGCTCACCCTTATAACCCTAGAAGCCAGAAGTGGAGCTATAGCTCCAAGTGGTAGAGCACTAGCTTTGAGCAAAAAGAAGCCCTGTGACAGCATCTAAGGCCCTGAGCTCAAGTCCCAGCACTGGGGAAAAAAAAAATTCAATTCATACACAGTAGATCTGGCACTGAGCACAGGTGTAGCACAGCTCATACTAAACTTCATTTCTGAATTTCACTGCCTCTCAGAGACTGATAACAAACCTCACAATTAGACTGAACTGAATTCCTGTACGTTTTCCAGTCAATTATTTTTGTTATTATAAAGGTGAGGTACGGGCTGGGAAGGTGGCTCAGTGGTAGAGCGCTTGCCTTGCATGCATGAGACCCTGGGTTCGATTCCTCAGCACCACATAAGAAAAAAGAAAAAAGCCGGAAGTGGCGGTGTGGCTCAAGGTGGTAGAGTGCTATCCTTGAGCTGAAGAGCTGAGGGACAGTGCCCAGGCCCAGAGTCAGGCCCCACGACTGGACCAAAAAAAAGACAAAAGAAAAAAGTCGGAAGTGGTGCTGTGACTAGTCTTGAGCAAAAGCAGCTCAGGGACCTGTCCTGACCCTGAGTTCAAGCCCTAGGATGGGCAAAAAAATAAATAAAAACATCATTTTACTTTACTGCTTTTTTTCCCCCCTTCAGTTGTGGGACTTAACTCAGAGCCTGAGCACTGTCTTGAGCTTCTTTCGTTCAAGGATAGCACTCTACCACTTGAGCAATAGCACCATTTCTGGCTTTTTCTGCTTATATGGTACTGAGGAATCAAACCCAGGACTTCATGCATGCTAGAAAAGCACTCTACCACTGAGCCACTTCCCAGCCTCAACCAGCTTTTTAAAAAATGTAAACTAAGTACTGGTGGCTCATGCCTGTAATCCTAGCTACTAAGGAGGCTGAGATCTGAGGATCAAAGTTCAAAGCCAGTCCAGGCAGGAAATTCCCCATGAGACTTTTATCTCCAATAAACCACCAGAAAACTGGAAGTGGCGCTGTGACTCAAGTGGTAAGAGTGCTTGCCTTCAGCTGAAGAGCTCAGGGACAGCACCCAGACTCAGAGTGCAAGCCCTATGACAAAACCAACCAAAAAAAAATATACATGTTACCTATTCCCAAAGCTATAAGGACTGCCTACAAGGGTTGATTACCTTGCCCTGGTGTTTGTTGTGTCACTAGGTGTCCTTAAACTACTGTGGACTCCCACAAAGTTATTTCAAAGAGTAAAACTAAAGTGGGTGCCAGTGACTTGAACTTATAATCCTAGCTACTCAGGAAGCTGAGATCTGAGGATCCTGATTGTAAGTCAGAAAAGACTTATCTCTAACCACCAAAAAGCCAGAAGTGAAACGTGACTCAAGTGATGGAGTACTAGCCATGAGTAAAAGCACTCAGAGACATCACCTAGACCTTGAGTTCAAGCCCCAGAGATGGCACCCAAAAAATAAAAATAAAAAAAGAATAAAATTAGCACTATATAAAAGGCATACACTATGTATTTAAAGGAATTTACAGCTTGGATTAGTAAAGAACAATTGTTTGACAATTCAGTTTACTCAGTTAACAAACAGTTCAGCTAGGAAAACAGTAAGACTCAATTGTGATACAAAGTAGCACAGTGTTTAGAAACCACTCATCTTCTCTCATCTACCAGAGTGCTAGATACCCAAAAGGAATGCTAACATATCAAAGCAACATTATTTACAATAATAAAAGTACACATTCTTTTTTCTTTATTGTAGGACCTGGATTTGAACTCATGGCCTTTAGCACATTAGCTTGCTTGCCGGCCTGGCCCTGTTGTCTTGAGCTGCTCTGCCAGCCTTGCTTTTTAGAGATGTCTCATGGACATTTTTCAGGCTGGCTTTGAACCTCAATCCTCTCAGGCTCCTGAGTAGCTAGGATTACAGGTGACAGCCTACTGACACCTAATTTTTCTTTTTCTTCCTTTATGGACCCATTCAGATTCTACTTTACTTTTCCACTAACAGCTAGTACTCCACCACTTGAGTCACACCTCTTATGCTTTATTATTTTCTTCATTTACCTATCTGACCTAAACATCTACTTCATATAATACAAATTAAATTTCCTTATCTGAAATGCTTGAGTCCCAAACTGTTTAGAATTTAAGATATTTTTCACCATTCATTTGTGTTTCACATATAGCTGATGTTCCTATGCAGAACGTAACTTTCACAGTATTTTCAGTGGGCTACATTTGGAATGCTGCAGCTTGGCGTGGGGGCTCACACCTGAGATCCCAGCTACTTAGGGGGCTGAGAGCTGAGCATCACAGTTAGAAGCCAGCCAGCAGGAAAGTCCCCATGAGATTTTTTTTTTTTTTTTTTTTTTTTTTTTTTGCTAGTTCTCAGGGCCTGGGCACTGTCCCTGAGCTTCTTTTGCTCAAGGCTAGTACTCTACCACTGTGCCTCACATGGTAGAGGGCCAGCCTTGAACACAAACAGGCTCAGGGACAGTGCTCAGGCATAGCCAAGCCCCAGGACCAGGAAAAACAAAAACAAAAACAACTCTGCACCTGTCCCATCACACTTTGCTGCAAGTTAAAGACTTCAGGTTGGGCTGGGAAGGTGGCTCAGTGGTGGAGTGCTTGCCTAGCATAAATGAAGCCCTGGTTCAATTCTGTAGTACCTCATACACAGAAAAAAGCCTGGTGGCGCTGTGGTCAAGTGGTAGAGCACTAGCCTTGAGCAAAACAAGCTCAGAGACAGTGCCCAGGCCCTGAGTTCAAGGCCCATGACAGGCAAAAAAAAAAAGATTTCAGGTTTTCCACTTAGGGTGGCTCAATGATGGACAAGAAGTAATAATCTCAGAATAATACCACAAAAAGATCAAGGTCACATTTCATCCTAAATGTGATCAAGTAGAAAAACATAATCTACAATTCCATGCCTTTAATAGTTATAGACCACTAATAGCATAGTATGAGGTTAAAGTCATTTAACCCTGGTGTAGGTGGCTCACACCTATAATCCTAGTTACTCTTGAGCCTGATATCTGAGGATTATGGTTCAAAGCCAGCCTGAGCAGGAAAGTCCGTGAGACTCTTATCTCCAATTAAGGACTAAAAAGCCAAAAATGGAGCTGTGGCTCAAAGTGGTAGAATTCTAGACTTAAGCAAAACAGCCCAGGGACAGTGGTAGGCTCAGAATTCAAGTCCCAAGCATGTGTGCGCATGGACAAGTACACACACCAAAATGCCAGTCCAATTAATAGAATGAAATTTATACAAATAAAGTTAGGCACTGTGGCTTACACATGTAATCCCTGAGACTCAAGAGGCTGAAATCAGGATTGAGGTCTAAAAAGTTAATGATAACTCTATCTCCACCTAACCAGCAAAATGCTGGACAAGAGGTGCAGTCAAGTGGTAAGAGTACTGTAGTGAGTAAGAAGCTGACCAAGACCTAAGTTCAAGTTCTAGCTACTGGCACCAATTTTTTAAAAAAAGGAAACAGTTTTTACACAATTTAATAATAGAGGTTAAGCTGGGTGCCAGTGGCTCACGCCTGTAATCCTAGCTCCTCAGGAGGCTGTGATCTGAGAACCATGGTTCAAAGCCAACCTGGGCAGGAAAATCCTTGAGAATCTTACTTCCAATTAACGACCAGAAAATTGGAAGTGATGCTGTGTCTCCAAGTGATACAGGGCTAGCCTTGAGCAAAAAAGTGCTCTGGGACAGCACCCAGGCCCTGGGTTCAACCCCACAACCACCAACAATAACAACAATAATAATATAGTTTATATTGATTAAAAACACAGGTGGGGGGCTGGGAAGGTGGCTCAGTGGTAGAGTGCTTGCCTTGCATATATGAGGCCCTGGGTTCGATTTCCTCAGCACCACATAAGCAGAGAAAAAAAAAAGCTGTAAGTGGCACTGTGGCTCAAGTGGTAGAGCGCTTGCCTTTATTTGAAGAGCTCAGGGACAGCACCCAGGCCCAGAGTTGAAGCCCCACGACAGATTAAAAAAAAAAAAAAAAAAAAAGCATGACTTGTAAGTGTTGAATCTAAGTAACTGATATGCAAGGGTTCATCATGCCATTCTATCCACATTTGTATAATCTATATTTTAACAACAACAACAAAAGGCTCCTCCAGATATAACTGAAGGCTAGATCTCAGCAAGCTCACTGGCATAACTATGTGCAGGAAGCGTGAGGAAAGTAGACTAAGATATTGTAAGGTTACAAATACTAGTTAAACCCAAAATATGGTGAATTTCAACTAAATTTCTTTAACAACACATGGTAGGCTAAAAAGTCTTTGTGAGGGTGAATTAACTAATTCAAATGTAAAGATAGAGGGCTGGGTTATAGTTAAGTAGAAGAGCATTTGCTAGTATGTATGAGGCCCTGGGTACATAAAGTCAGGCATGGTGGTGGGCATCTGTAACCCCAGACCTCAGGAGTCTGAGGCCTGAGGACTGCAGTCTGAGGTCATTAAAACACACAACAAAACCCCAACTCAAAACACATGAAGGAATGAATGAATGCACACATTCATACGGAGCAAAAGAAGCTCAGGGACAGTGCCCAGGCCCAGAGTTCAGGCCCCACAACTCACCAAAAAAAAAAAAAAAAGTCTCAAAGACATACATACCACAGAAGCAATCTACAAATCAAAAGTAATCATATCAAGCCAGGCATTTGTGGTACTGGTAGCTCAAGTCTATAATCACTGCTACTCAGGAGGGTGAGATCTGAGGATCATGATTACAAACCAATAAACTGCTCTGAAAAGGCTGGATGTGGAGCTGTGGTTCAATGATAGAGTGCTAGCCTTGAACACAAAGAGGCTCAGGGATAGTGCACAGGCCCTATGATCAGGCCCCAGGAGTGGCCAAAAAATAAAAATAAATTTTATAAGGTAAGCCGGGGGCTAGGAATATGGCTCAGTGGTAGAGTGCTTGCCTAGCATGCATGAAGCCCTGGGTTCCATTCCTTAATACCACATAAACAGAAAAAGCCAGAAGTGGCACTGTGGCTCAAGTGGTAGAGTACCAGCCTTGAGAAAAAGCAGCTCAGGGACAGTGCCCAGATCAAGCCCCAGGACTGGCAAAATAAATAAATAAATAAAGTAAGTAAGTAAGGTGGGCTGGGTGCCAGTGGCTCACGCCTGTCATCCTAGCTACTCAGGAGGCTGAGATCTGAGGACCGTGGTTCAAAGCCAGCCTGGACAGCAGTCTTTGAGACTCTTCTCTCCACTTAACCAAGAAAACTGTTAGTGACGCTGTGGTGCTGCCCTTGAGCTAAAGAGCTCAGGGATAGTGCCAGGCCCAGAGTTCAAGCCCCACCACACACACACACACACACACACACACACGCACACACGCACGCACGCACGTGCACGCAAATGCACGCATGCACGTGCGCGCGCACACATACATATACACACACACACAAGTAAGCAGGGCACTGGTAGCTCATGCCTGTAATCCTAGCCACTCAGGATACTGAGATCTAAGGATCATGCTAAGAAGCAAGGGGCAGAAAAGTCATGAGACTCTCATCTCCAATTAACCCACTCAAAAACTAGCAGTGGCACTGTGGCTCAAGAGAGCACTAGCCTTGAGCACAAACAGGGACAGCACCCAGGCCGAGTTTAATCTCTACAACTGGGGGAGAGTGGGGGGGAGGAAGGGGGAAGTAAACAAATCGAAATCAGGTTAGGTCTCATGATTGCAATCTTGGATACTCAGGAGGCTGAGATCTGAGGATCAGGGTTTGAAGCCAGACTGGGAAAGAAACTCTGGAAGACTCTTACCTCCAATTAACTATCAAAAAGTCAAAAGTACAGCTGTGGCTCAAGTGGTAGAGCACTAGCCTTAAGTGAAAAAGCCAACTGAGTTGGAGAGACCCTAAGTTCAAGCCCCAGTACCAGTACCCACACCCACACCCACACCCCCAACCCCCCAACACAGTATTAGGAACAAACAGGGGCTGGGATACAGCCCCAGGGGTAGAAACCAATGGTAGAGCTGAACATAAAGGACCCTTGATTTGATACCCAGCATAGAAGGGAGCAAATAGAGGCAGAGGAGAAGAAAGCATAACAGAAAAGAAAAAAAAAAAAAAACAAGCAGGCCTGGATCTGGTGCCAGCCCTGCAGCAGTGGAGTCAGGCTGGCCAGCAGAGCTTTCTACCTTCAGACCTACACAATTCTCAATGGAGAGGCCACTATGGGCCAAAAATGCAAAAAGAACACCAGGCCTAGCAGAAACTGAGCCAAGAGGAACTTGCCCAAACATCCAACCACCTACTCCATGCAAACAGATCCAAGAGTAGAGCACAATAGAGTCAAAGCTCCTGCCATCATAGTTCCCAGAAGAAATACATAATACCCAGGAAAATTTCTCTCTCTTTTTTTTTTTTTTTTGTTGTTGTTGGTCATGGGGCTTGAACTCAGGGCCTGGGTGCTGCCCCTGAGCTCTACCACTTTTAGCCTTGGCATCACTTCCAGTTTTCTGGTGGGTAACCAGAGATAGGAGTCTCACAGACATTCCTGCCCAGGCTGGCTTCAAACCGTGATCCTCCTGAGTAGCTAGGATTTCAAGTGTGAGCCACTGGCACCCAGCTAAAATTTCAATTTCAGATAACAATTCTGTCCCATACAATGGAGACACATTTATACAAAATAATTATTACTTTCTGAAGTGCTGGGAATGAATCCAAGGCCTCACACATGTTAGGCAAGCATTCCACCACTCAGCCAGACCACCAGCCCCTAGAAATTAAAATTTAACTGGCTCCAAAACCTAACCTAGAAATATTTCTTCACTCCACTTTGCATCTCTACAGCAGTAACATCACCTCCATGTCATCAACAAAGTTTATTTTACTTTGCAATACCTTATATACACATTAACTCAGAAGTTTCTTAAAACAATCCTACCTTCAATAATGCAATATTCTGGTATTTTCTGTTCATTTTCATTTTTCTAAAACTGTTTTCGGGCTGGGAAGGTGGCTCAGTGGTAAAGTGCTTGCCTCGCATGCATGAGGCCCTGGGTTCGATTCCTCAGCACCACATAAGCAGAAAAAGCTGGAAGTGGCGCTGTGGCTCAAGTGGTAGAGTGCTAGCCCTGAGCTGAAGAGCTGAGGGACAGCGCCCAGGCCCAGAGTTCAGGCCCCACGACCAACAAAATAAATAAGTAAATAAATAATAAAAAAAATTAAAATGCTTTGTCATGAACCATTACAGTGATTTCACAATATACTAAAGGGTCATGACCTGCAATTTGAAAAATACTTTAGGATAGGAAAAGTAATTTAACTTTGTCTTGCCCATTAATGAGGTACGTGCTATGAAACAGAAAGCCCGCTGGGCTCCAAGCAGCCCATGGCGGCAGCTTTTAGGCCCTTGCGCTCTCCGAAGCTCTCCTCATAACTTCTCGCACACTTTCTCACTGCTTCTCAAAGTTTCACCTACCCATTTATTAATAAGCCACTTTAAAAAATCCTAGGGAAGTGGCGCTGTGGCTCAAGTGGTAGAGCGCTCGTCTTGAGCTGAAGAGCTGAGGGACAGCGCCCAGGCCCAGAGTTCAAGCCCCATGACCAAAAAAAAAAAAAAAAAATCCTAGGTGAGTCATGTGTAAGGTAAGAGCAATGAACTCTGAAAGAGGCACAAGAGAACTTCTCTTTCTGGATTCCACACAAAAATCTGACATCTTAAATTCCTGATTTCCAATAAAGACCTTGAGCCCCAGGAGAAAACTGTATTACTTGGCTCAAAAAATCAGCTAAAAAATTAAAGTACAGGGGCCAGAAAGGTGGCTCAGTAGTAGAGTGCTTGCTTTGCATGCATGAGGCCCTGGGTTCAATTCCACATAAGCAGAAAAAGCTGGAAGTGGCTCTGTGGCTCAAGTGGTAGAGCACTAGCCTTGAGCTGAAGAGTTGAGGGACAGCGCCCAGGCCAAGTTCATGCCTCATGACCAACAGAAAAAATTAAAAAAAAAAAAAAAAACTACAACCATGATTAATCTTAACTATATCCAGGTCTTTTTAAAGATTTACGAAAGTACAAGAAGTCATCATGTTTGGTGGGGTGCTGGTGGGTCACGTCTATAATCCTAGCTATTCAGGAGACTAAGATCTGAGGATCCAAGTTCAAAGCAGGCCAGGGCAGAAAAGTCCCTATAAAACTCTTATCTCCAGGGGCTGGGAAGGTGGCTTGGTGGTAGAGCACTTGCCTTGCATGCATGAGGCCCTGGGTTCGATTCCTCAGCACCACATAAGCAAAATGAAAAAAGCCGGAAGTGGCACTGTGGCTCAAGTGGTAGAGCTCTAGCCTTGAGCTGAAGAGCTAAGGGACAGCACCCAGGCCCAGAGTTCAAGCCCCACAACCGGACCCAACAAAAAAAAAACAACAAAAAAAAACTCTTATCTCCAATTAATCACCAGAAAAAACCAGAAGTGGTGCTGTGGCTCAAGTGGTAGAGCACTCGCCTTGAGCTGAAGAGCTGAGGGGCAGCGCCCAGGCCCAGAGTTTAAGCCCAACGACCAACCAAAAAAAGGGCAAGGACTGTGTGTGCCTTCAATCTCCCTGGGTACATTTTCTAGGAAAACTGTCCTACTTTAGAAGTCTGATATCCGGGAGGCAAAGCATCATTAAAAAACAAGTAATATTGCACTTTCTATTATCATAGCATTCTTGCAAAACAGCCAACTACAGTGACCTCTTAAACCCTAGGAGAGATGCACAGGTGACCTAGACAAGCTTTCCAAAGCCCTCGGGACCAGCAGGACAGGCTGCTGCAAAACTGTCCTCAACTCCACGAGGCTGTCGGTCATCTCAAGGAGCTATACAAAGAGAACTTTGTTTACAACAACCTGTCTATACAGTATCAAAACACTACTATCACCCCATCAAAACAGAAAGTTACAATCCTAAGGAAAAAAAAAAATCTTCTAAAACCTTAAAATTCCTTTCAAGGAAAACACAACACTCTACTATGCTGAAATTATGATGAAAAAATTGTTCTAGCCAGGCACTGGTGGCTTATGCCTGTAATCATAACTCCTAGGAGGCTAAAAATCTGAGGATCCGGGAAGGTGGCTCAGTGGTAGAGTGCTTGCCTTGCATGCATGAGGCCCTGGGTTCAATTCCTCAGCACTACATAAGCAGAAAAAGTCGGAAGTGGTGCTGTGGTTCAAGTGGTAGAGTGCTAGACTTGAGGTGAAGAGCTGATGGACAGCGCCCAGGCCCAGAGTTCAGGCCCCATGACCGACAGGAGAAAAAAAAAATCTGAGAATCCCAGTTCGAATCCAGCCAGGGCAGGAAAGTCCATGAGACTCTTATTAACCACCTGAAAACTGGAAGTGGTGCTGTAGTTGAGTGCTAGCTAGCCTTGAGTAAAAAAGCTCAGGGTTAGCACGTAGGCTCTAAGTTCAAGCCCCAAGACCAACCAAAAAATAAAAACAAAAACAAACTCAGATCCTCCTGTAAGTGAAAACATATGGCTATTAAATAGCTATCATCTGAGTTAACATCCTCCATTGTAACTTTCTAATAAAGAAACACACAAAATATGTTTAACCAAAGTACAAACACCACAACCACCACAAACTTATCATGAATGTTTACATTGCTTTAGAATACAAACTCTAACTAGAGGATTCGTTTTACTTTGACAAACACAGATGAACAATTTGGGGGTTTTGCCGTATCTTAAAAGGCATACTTTTGCAGGCAGTGGCTTAAGCCTGTGATCACCTAAAAGCCTGAAGCAGAGTTGTGGCTCAGGTGGCAGAGCACTAGCCCTGAGCACAAAAGTTCAGGGAGAGCAACCAGGCCCTGAGTTCAAGCCCCAGAACCAGAACCAAAACTAAAACAAAGTATATTTTCTTCATGAACTTAAATTAACACTGCCTCCCCTAAAAAAAAAAAAAAAAATCAAAGCCCCTTATTAATAGCCATCTACAGTTTATCTCTAATGGACCTAAGTGTCCATTAACTTTTTGGTCTAAGTAGATTGATGATAAACAAACTGAGTATCACTCCCCACATAAAAGAATGAGTTGACAAAGAATGACTTGACAAAGGATGAGACAGCTTAAATTAAAAATTACAAAATCAAGCTGGGGGCCTGTGGCTCACGCCTGTAATCCCAGCTACTCAGGAGGCTGAGAGGTTTGAGGTTCAAAGCCAACCCGGCCAAGAACATCTACAAGACTCTTATCTCCAATAAACCACTCAGAAAACTGGAAGTGGCGCTGTGGTTCCAGTGGTAGAACACTAGCCTTCAGCTGAAGAGCGCAGGGACAGCGCCCAGGCCCAGAGTTGAAGCCCCAGGACCAAAAACGAAAAACAAAAAAACACAAAAGCAGTGGCTCATGACTGTAATCCTAGCTACTCAGGAGGCTGAGATCTGAGGTTCGTGGTTCAAAGCCAGCCCTGGCAGGAAAAGTCCGTGAGACTCTTACCTCCAACAAACCACTCAAAAAAACCCAGAAGTGGCACTGTGGCTCAAGCGGTAGAGCGCTTGCCTTGAGCTGAAGAGCACAAGGACAGCGCTCAAGCCCCGAATTCAAGCCCCATGACCCACCAAAAGAAAAATGAAAAAGCCTAAAATACTCAAGCCTTCTTCAAATCTTTGCTTAACTATTACTTTTTCTGTGACTGTTCCTCTAATCCATTTAAAACTGGAACCCAGAGGCTGGGAAGGTGGCTCAGTGGTAGAGTGCTTGCCTTGCATGCATGAGGCCCTGGGTTTGATTCCTCAGCATCCATAAGCAAAAGAAAAGTCGAAAGAGGTGCTGTGGCTCAAGTGGTAGAGCGCTAGCCTTGAGCTGAAGAGCTGAGGAGCAGCGCCCAGGCTCCGAGTTCAGGTCCACGACGGACCCAAAATAAAACAAAACAAAAAAACTGGAACCCGCCGGGCGCTGGTGGCTCACGCCTGTAATCCTAGCTACTCAGGAGGCTGAGATCTGAGGATCGCAGTTCAAAGCCAGCCCGGGCAAGAAAGACCATGAGACTCCTATCTCCAATAAACCACCAGAAAACCGGAAGTGGTGCTGTAGCTCAAGTGGTAGAGCGCTCGCCTTGAGCTGAAGAGCTGAGGGACAGCGCCCAGGCCCAGAGTTCAAGCCCCACGACTGACAAAAAAAAAAAAAAAAAAAAAACTGGAACCCATCTCCTCCCCAAACTCCATCCACCTTAATCGGCTTCCTCTAATCCCAGTCTTACCCAATATCATACAATTGTTGCTAACTTAAATTCTTGTTGTTTGGGTTCTACATTAGAATATAAACTCCAGAGTGGAGTGTGGGGTCTGGAGCAAGAGGATAATGAAGAATTCAAAGCCAGCCTGGAAACACTCCTAGGGAGACTTTGTAGAATAGACACACACACTATCAAGAGACACTGCCTGATTTATTAGAACATCTATCTTCTGCATATTTTCAATAAATTCATACTGAGTGTAGATATTTAAGTCTTTTAGAAGCTATTCAGAGATGAATGTTTCAATGACATTTACATGGAAGCATGATGAACTACAACAGTTTCTAAATTGGAATGCCTCAGGAGGAAGAAACAATAGAAGCACCAAGCTGAAGATCAAAGTTTTCAAGAGGAAGGGGAGGTCTGAGGCCCTGGATTTCATCTGTAACATCACAAAAAACTGAACAAATTAGTGTTTGTTCACATGGTATCCTGTACCCAAAGAAATGTTAATGTTCTTTAGGTTTGAGAAAAGGGTAGCAATAAGTTGAGCATGATAGTGTACTCCTTAAATCCTGAGCCCAGGAGGCTGAGGCAGACTAAACCACAGAGCAAGAGTCTTGAAAAAAAACTACTCATCAAGAACAGGGAAGGGACTGTGGAAGGGGAAGATATGGAATAACCAATGATGAATGCTAACAGTGCCACAAAAGTACAAAGGCAGTAACTTAACCACAGGTTAGCAATTGGGGGTGGGGGGGAGCCCCAGACTCAAATGTGGCTTACTGGTAGAGTGTTTGCCTAGCATGTATGAAGCCCTGTGTTCAATGACTTAGTACCACATAAACAGAAAAAGTTGGAAGTGGTGCTTTGGCCCAAGTGGTAGAGCCCCAGCAATGAATGTATGATACTGGGTAAGACTGGGATTAGAGGAAGCAGATTAAGGTGGATGGAGTTTGGGGAGGGGATGGGTTTCAGTTTTAAATGGATTAGAGGAACAGTCATAGAAAAGGTAATAGTTGAGCAGATCTACCCAGGACTGGCCAAAAAAAAAAAAAGGTTAAAATCAAGGGTAAGAACTGGACCTAAGCCAAGCTCCAGTGGCTCATGCTTGTAATGCTAGCTACTTGGGAGGTGGAGATCTGAAGCCAGCCTAGGTAGAAAAGTCCTCAAGATGCCCCACTAGAAAACCAGCAAAAGCCGGGCGCCGGTGGCTCACGCCTGTAATCCTAGCTACTCAGGAGGCTGAGATCTGAGAATCACGGTTCAAAGCCAGCCCGGGCAGGAAAGACCGTGAGACTCCTATCTCCAATAAACCACTAGAAAACCGGAAGTGGCGCTGTAGCTCAAGTGGTAGAGCGCTGGCCTTGAGCTGAAGAGCTGAGGGACAGCGCCCAGGCCCAGAGTTCAAGCCCCACAACCGACAAAAAAAAAGAAAACCAGCAAAAAGCTGGGCACCAGTGGCTAATGCTTGTAATCCTAGCTACTCAGGAGGCTGAGATCTGAGGATCAAGGTTCAAAGCAGCCTGGGCAAGAAAGTCTCTGATCTCTAATGAACCACCAGAAAACCAGAAATGGGGCCGTGGCTCAAGTGGTAGAGCGCTCCCCTTGAGCTGAAGAGCTCATGGACAGCGCCCAGGCCCAGAGTTCAAGACCCACGACCATCAACAACAAGAAACAGCAAAAAGCTGGCAGGAAAAGACATGGCTCAAGTAGTGGAGCTCCAACCCAAGCAAAAGAAAGGGGTGAAGGGGGAAGAGAATTGGCTTTAGAGTCGATCATGGGGACTCCTGACTAATCCCAGCACTGGAGAGGCAGAGGCAGGGTCCAAGCCAGGCTGAGCTGAACATCAAGACCTTGTCTCACAAAGAGTAGCAAGGGGGAAAAATTACCTTCAAACTTGACCGTTGAGATTACACTTTTTCCCTAGAGTACAATAGTCAAGTGTATACACTGTTACTTCTGAAAGTCATAAAAAAAAAAAAACCTGACGTGTCAGATGTTCCTTGAATGAAACATGATAGACTTAAAGAACGTTTTCTTTCTTTGCCTTACTCCCAGAATCTTGTTTTAATTGCTGGCACAAATGAGGACACCCTAAAAGCTGTAACTGATTTACGAAAAATCCAGTGAGGTGATTACGATCTGAAGACAATTCTACAAAACTATTACAGACCGGCCGGGCGCCGGTGCTCACGCCTGTCATCCCAGCCACTCGGGAGGCTCGCGGTTCAAAGCCAGCGCGGGCAGCCAAGTCCGAGAGACTCTTCTCTAATGAACCACCAGAAAACCGGAAGTGGCGCTGTGGCTCAAGTAAGTGGTAGACTGCTCGCCTTGAGCTGAGTGGCCGGACAGCGCCCAGGCCCCGAGTTCAAGACCCACTCCCGACAAAAATAAACAAATAAATACATAAAGCTCGGTATGAACAATTAAACATTCCAACGAATCCAAAGCCTAAGACAGAGCTCCACTTATCCAGTACCAAGAAGGGGTGCAAGTTACGCTCCAACGAAAAGGACTCAGAACGACCCCGTGGGACTGAGGCACCCCGCTTTAGGGTCTGAGCAGGCCGAGGAGGGCCAAGGCAGCGTACACACGGAACTCGTGGACGCGGCAGCGGCCTCCGGGAAACCGGCCGCCTGGTCAGAAGTTGCGTGGCATTTCGTTTCGGACTTCACTAAATGCCACCGAAAGAGCCGGCGGCCCGCGGGCCGGGCGGGGGGCGGGAGGCTTCGGGCCGGACCCGGCGCTCCCCGCGCCCAATTCCTTCAAACACGGACTCGCCCGGCTCGCGAGCTTGTGAGCGAGAATCCCGCGGAGAGGCCTGCGGAGGATGGGCACCAAAATCCGGGCCTCGCCTTGGGAAGCCCCGGAGGTCAGCGCGCGGAGGGGGCCGGCCGCCCCGGCCCTGCCCTGCCCGCCCCTCGGGCCCCGGCCCTGCCCGCCCCTCGGGCCCCGGCGGGCCGCCGGCGGCGCGGGTGGCCCGGGGGCGCCGGGACGCTCCGGCGTGCCCTTGGAAGGCGCCGGCGCTCCCTAGGTTAAGGGCACGGCCACAATGGAGCCCAGTCGGCCGGCTGGCATCGGCCTCTCCATTTGAACACTACGCGTTTTCTTAGCTCGTGAAACACGAACTGACAACCGCCCCGCCCCGCCCCGCGCGGGCCTCCCGCACACGCCCTCCGGAGCCGGCCGCGCTCCCGCCGCGGCCCGGCGAGGCCGCACCTGCGCCTCCACTCACCTTCGGGGACGCCCGCCGTGCGCCCCGCCGCCCGAGAGCTCGGAAACCCGGGCGGGGGCTGGGAGAAAATGCGCAGCGCGCCGGCGCCCCGCCGCCCTCGCCCACCACAATGCACCGGCGCCCCGGCCGCCGCGCGGCACTGCGGCCCGGCCGCCGCCGCCGCGCCCCGGAGGCCCCGCGGGGTGGGAGGGAGGCCGCGGGGTGACCCGGCGCGCCCGCCCCGGCCCTCGGCGGGGGAGGGCGGCTCGCTGCGGAGACGCCACCCGGCGCCGCCGGGCTCGAGCTCGGGAGCCCCCGCCGCCGCCTCACGTCCACGGGGGAGGGGAGCCGGGGCCGCCGCCCACCCACCTCGCCCGTCCTCCCGCCGGCCCCGGGCACGGGGGTGGAGGACACGGGGTAACGACCCGGACGGGGGCCGGGCACGGGGGACACTGCCCTCCCCTCCCCTCCCTCCCTCCCCGGAGCCCCAACGTGGGGCGAGGCCGGGACGTTCACGTTCCAGCAGGGGGTGCGGACCCCGCACCCCCCGCGCCACCGGGGACAGGAGGGGCTAAAAGGAGGCGGGGGGGGGGCTGGCGGCCGCGGGGCTCCGCGCTGCCCGGCTGCACCGAGGGTCCCTCCATCTTGACCGCCTGGGGGAGGGGACCCCGCCTGACACCCGCGGAGGCGCCCCGCACCCCGGGCACCGCTCCAGCCGCCGCGCGCAGGCCCCCCGGCCCGCGCCCAGGCCGGCGGGTCACGGGCAGGGCCGGCGGCGCGGGGGAAGGGCCGCGAGGCCCCGGCTCGGCCAGGCCCGGAGCCGGGGAGGGGGCTGGGGCACCGACACCCACCTGCCCAGGCCGGGCCGCCCTCCGCCTGCGCCGACCGCCGCGGAGGAGGAGGAAGAGGAGGAGGAGGAAGAGGAGGAGGCGGCCGAGGACGACGAGACCGAGGTCGGGGCCGGCGCGGCGGCGGGCGACGAGAGGAGGCCGGGGCCGCCGCCGGGCTTGCGGGCACTGGCGGCCGCGGGTGGCGGCGGCGGCGGCGGTGGCGGTGGCGGCTGCTGCTGCTGCTGCGGCGGCGGCGGCTGCTGCTGCTGCTGGGGCTTCAGCGACATGGCGAGCGGCCCATGCACCGGCTCGCACGCCGGGCGGGGAAAGCCGGGGGCCGGGCGCGCCGAGACGACGCCGGAGCGCGGCGGGGACGCGCGGGCGCCGAGCGGGGCGGCGCGGGGCGGCGCGGCCGGGGGGGCGAGGGGCAGGAGGAGGACGACCAAGGGGCGGGGAGGCCCGCCGAAGCCGAGGAGCCGCGGGGAGCCGGGCAGGGACGCGCCGCCGCCGCCGTGGCCGTTGCTACCAAAACAGTCTGAGGCGGAGGGAGGCGAGCGCGGCCCGCGGGGAGGGGGGCCGGGGCCGCGCGGGGGAGGGGCGGCGGAGGGATACGCGGCCGCGCCGCCCCTGCCGCCGCGCCGCGCCGTCCGCGGGAGCGAGCGCCGCCCGGGAGCGCCGCAGGCGGCGGCGCGGCGGCGAGGCTCGGGGGCCGCCTCGGGACCCCGAGGAGCTGCGGCCTCCGAGTGCATCGGAGCCGGCCGTGGCGAGGCACTGGGCGCGGAGGTGCGGGCTTGGGGACTCTTTACCGGAAGTCGGAAGGGTCAGGCGGAAGTAGAACGTGAGGCGGTCCAGGGCCCGGGAGGGACACGTGAGGAGCGGGCGCCGCGCCGGGCCGCGTTCGCGGGGGTCGGGCCTGAGCCCAGCGGCCGGGCCTGCAGGGATCCGCCCTCCGTGAGCCGGGCCTGCCCTTCGGGGAGGGCGTGGCGGGCTCGCCCGGGTCCCCCGGCCTCCCGGGGCCGGCCTGGCACGGACCGAGCGGTCGCGGCGCGGCCCGCTTCCCCGCGGCCTCCTTCAGCGTCCTCCGCCTCCTCGGAGGACCTCGTTTGCCCCCACCTGATGCAACCCCGAGCCGGGCCCGCGGGCGCCTTCGGGGCGGGGACGGAGGCCCGCGACGCACCGGGCCGGGACCGAAAGGACGCGACGTCGCCCCCCCCCGCCCCCCCAGTTGCCTTTGTGTCCCCGGCGCACAGTAGGTCCCCCGTGCCACCGCGAGTGGCCCGGCAGAGACGAGCTGAGCCACACACTCACGCACACTCAACCCGGGGCCAACTCCAGCTGGGTAACTTTTCTCCACTTTTTCCACCCCAGCAACACAATACCCAGAAAACTCTTTGGGGCATCTGACCTTCATTTGAACCCATTTTCCCTCACTTGAACTTCTTTTTCCTCATTCATGAGACTGAAAAGGAAATGACGTGATTGGTAGAGCTGTGGGTAAATGGGGGGTCTCACTTTGGATAAATGGGGTCTCCCTCAGTGCAGCCAAACAGAACTCACCAAAAAAAAAAAAAAAGTGAACTTTAGACTCTTAATCCCTTTAGAAGTTTTACTTTAACTTATGGAGCCAGCCAGCTCAGTAGTGTTTTTAACTTTAGCCTCTTCAAAAGTGAAATTACTTCAGGAAATAATAAGGGGGGGAGGGGAGACAAAATTCCCCCGCAGTGTGTAAGATTTGTCCAGATAAAAGACCTAGAAAAACTTGGAAGTGATTAAACCAGAAGTCTGCAATTAAAATTTAAAATTGGAACTAACCTGCAGGCCAAGTTAAATGCTTGCATATAACAAGCTTTGGAAGAGCAAGAACTCTGAAATCATCTTTATTTCCCTGCTACAGCAAAAGGAAGACTGAGAAGAGAAAGATGGTATTCCTTTTAAAAACCCAGTTAAAACTTAAAAAAAAATACAGCTTAGAAGAAATTGGAACTAAAAATCTAGATAAGAAAAACAAACAGGCTGGGAAGGTGGCTCAGTGGTAGAGCACTTGCCTTCCATGCATGAGGCCCTGGGTTCGATTCCTCAGACCACATAAGCAGAAAAAGCCAGAAGTGGGGCTGTGGCTCAAGTGGTAGAGCATTAGCCTTGAGCTGAAGAGCTCAGGACAGTGCCCAGGCCCAGAGTTCAGCCCCACGACCGACAACAAATAAATAAGCAGCAATTAAAAAAAAAAAAAAGAAAAACAGAAAATAGATTTGTATTTGTACAGTGACTTTCCTCCAATTTAATTATTTGACCGACATTTCTGAGCCCAAGTTTGCATGATTCCATGGAAGGACCAAGTTCCAAGCACAGGAGACAAAGAAAAAAGAAAGACCTGCCAAAAGTCCAAAAGTGATAGAGCTGAATTTAATTTTTTTTTTTTTTTTTTTTTTTTTGGCGGTTGTGGGGCTTCAACTCTTCAGCTCAAGGCGAGCCCTCTACCACTTGAGCTACAGCGCCACTTCTGGTTTTCTGGTGGTTTATTGGAGATAGGAGTCTCATGGTCTCTCCTGCCCGGGCTGGCTTTGAACCGCGATCCTCAGATCTCAGCCTCCTGAGTAGCTAGGATTACAGGTGTGAGCCACCCGCGCCCGGCTGAATTTAATTTTTTTTTGTCAGTCGTGGGACCTGAACTCGGGGCCTGGGCGCTGTCCCTCAGCTCTTCAGCTCAATGCTAGTGCTCTACTACTTGAGACACAGTGTCACTTCCAGCTTTTTCTGCTTTTGTGGTGCTGAGAAATCGAACCAGGGCCTCAGGCATGCAAGGTAAGCACTCAACCACTGAGCCACCTTCCCAGCCCTGAATTTAATATTTTTTAGGCTGAGAAAACTCAAGTTTTGTTCCACTATTATTGGGAAACAAAGTTAATCTTCCTAAGGCATAATTTACACACTATGAAACTCACACATCAACACACACACTCTAGGCCTTGCACTTGCTATACAGGCACTCTTAACACCTGAAGCCACTTTACCAACCCTTTTTGTGTTGGCTATTTTTTGAGTCAGGGTCTTATTTTATGCCTCAGTGGGCTTGGACCACCATCCTCCTAGTTGTGATTTTGTGATCCCAGCTGGGATGGTGGAATTGTCCTTCACCACCCAACCCTTGGGTTAAGATGGAATGTGAAGTTTGTTTTGTTTTGTTTTTGTTCTGTTTTTAACGCAAACTGACCTCAAACCATGATAGCTCAGATTGCAGGCTGGAGCCACTGCTCCCGTCTGAAACTCACCCACTTTGTGTATCATATAATGAGTCTCAAGAGGCATAAAGCACTCCTACTAATGTCATTGCCAGAAATCCTGTGTGACCATTTACAATTACTCCTGGTTCTCATTCTCAGACTCAGTCAATCACTATCCTGCTTTCTGTATGAATACAGGCTTCTCTGTTCTTCATATTTCATATAAATGGAATCTTGCTATATAGATGGCCTCTTGTGTCTGTCTTCCTTCACTTAACATTGGTTCTGTTGTGTTCTGTATCAGTGTTTCATTCCTTATCATTGCTGAATAGTACTTCACTGTGTAAACATGTATTTTGTGTACCTCTTTGGTACTTGATGAGACTTTGATGGTGTCACTTTTTTCTTTTTTGCTATTATGAACAGCACTGATGTGAATATTTGTGAGCATGTCACGTAACCACGTGAACACATGTTGTAGGTCCTTTGGCACTCAGTACTTTCATGTCTCTCAAGTAGTCTCCAATGAAAGGAATTATTGGGTGGTAAACTTTTTTTTTTTTTAAACTTTTTTCAAATCCTTTCCAAGGATACAGTGTCATTTTGTTTCTTTTCTTTTTCTTTCGTTTTTTCTTTTGGTCAGTCATGGTATTTGCACTCAGGGCCTCAGCACTGTCCTTGAGCTCTTATGCTCAAGGCTAGCACTCTACCACTTTGAGCCAAAGCACCACTTTCGGTTCTCGGGTGGTTAATTGGAGAAAAGAGTCTCATAGGGACTCTTCTGCCCAGCCTGGCTTTGAACAGTGATCCTTAGATCTCAGCCTCCTGAGTAAGATAACAGATGTTAAGTACCCAGCTACTGTGTCATTTTCTATTCACACCAAATATTTTCACGTTTACCATAAAAATTGGTTTCTTCTTTATATTAAAATGGATACTGAGCTGGGCACTGGTGGCTCACGCCTGTAATCCTAGCTACTCAGGAGGCTGAGATCTGAGGATCGCGGTTCAAAGCCAGCCCGGGCAAGAAAGACCGTGAGACTCCTATCTCCAATAAACCACCAGAAAACCGGAAGTGGCGCTGTAGCTCAAGTGGTAGAGCGCTCGCCTTGAGCTGAAGAGCTGAGGGACAACGCCCAGGCCCAGAGTTCAGGCCCCACGACCGACAAAAAAATAAATAAAAAATAAATAAATAAATAAAATGGATACTGATAGTTTCAGCCAGGAAGGAGGTATAGAGATGGGAGGATAAACACTGAAGGCCAGCAGAGTCAAAAAAAAAAGTTACTGCAACCTTATCTGCAAAAACAAGCAGGGGCTGGGAAGGTGGCTCAGTAACACACGCACACACACACACACACACACACACACACACACACACACGGGCTGGGAAGGTGGCTCAGTAACACACACACACACACACACACACACACACACACACACACACACCCAAGTGGGTGTGTGTTACTCATGTCTTTCACTTCATCTGTGGTAGAACTTGAGATAGGAGGATCTCAGTCCAAGGCCAAAAGCACCAGACCAAAAACATGAGACTGTATTTCAGCTAAAAATAAACTACAAGCAAAAAGGGCAGTGACTTTTTCAAGTGGTAGACTTTTTACCTAGCAAGCATAAGACCCAGAGTTCAAATCCCTGTTACAGGGAAAAAATTGGAAATCGAATAACTTCCAACAACAATGCAACCCCAGCATAGTCGGAGGGAGGAAGATTGTGAGTTCAAGGCCAGCCTGGCTACATAGACAATGTCATAGAATCTAGAAAACATAAAAGCATGGAGGGCCTGGGAATGTGGCTTAGTGGTAATAAGAGTGCTTGCCTAGCATGCAAGAAGCCTTGGGTTTTCTTCCCACTACCAAATACATGTAAAAAGCCAGAACTGGCACTGTGGCTCAAGTGATAGGGTGCTAGCCTTGACCAAAAAGAAATCTAGGCCCAGAGTTCAAGCCCCAGGACTGGGGGAAAAAAAAAAAAGCGTGGAGAAAGACTCTCAGATTTAGGAATTTATTCCTAACGATTTTTTACTTGCTATCTGATTTTCAGTGGAGCAAAACAAGGGACATGACCATGTTATTAGCCTGTGAAGTTTCAGGACTTCAATGATTAGTCAGAGCTCAGCATCTGGAGATGACAAACAACAAGGCAGAAATACCAAGAGTGATTTCAACTACATGGGCCCTATCACATGACTTAATCCCTAGCAGTGACTTCTCTTGCAATCATTTCTTTTCAGCTCACTCTGTTTTGTGTTTAATATATGATAATACATTATTCAATGGTCTTGATTTCACTTTCAAAATCATGAAAATTAAATCAAAACTAACTTGCACGCTCCCCCCCCCCCAAAAAAAAGTCCATCCTCTTCAAGTTTTTGTATGGACCAATCATCTTTAAAAAAAAAGAGCAGATGTAATTTCAAAAATAGAACCATAGCTATTACACCAATGTTTTCTTTTTCCAACCATGGTTATTCAGAATTCTTAGAGACTAATCTTAATCTGTAGACACCCCAGGAATCCCAAAAGACCAGAAGCAAAGAAAAGAAAAAAGTATGTGGGGTGGGGCTTCCAGGAATATGTTTATTATGTCTATATAATTTCTCCTAACTTTGAGGGGGGGTGGCAAATTCCTCAAGAACACAGCAACATTATTTGAAAATCTTTTGAGATGATCTGAAACCTCACGCAAACTTCTGGTTGTGAAATTGCTCATTTAGTTTCACATTGTGGGACCGAATAAAGATGCAGTAACATTGCTCTTAAGGCAAAGCTGGATGCCAGCGGAAACAGGCAGAGAAGAAAGAACCATTTATTTTTCACTGGAAATGCTTGGGCTGTGCAGAGCCCGAAATGTAAGAAACTTGAGTCTTCTGCTTTTCCTCTTTCTCAGCTTTCCTCAGGGAGCTATGAAACGTGGACGGTTTGGGGGTACACGATTGGAACATGGAAAGCAGAAGAGTCTAAATGGACTTGAGTTCATGCGGATTCACATCATTCTCTTGCTTCAGCTCCCTATTTGCCCAAGGACCTGTTTTGCGCCTGGCACTGGTGGCTCACACCTGTCATCCTAGCTACTCAGGAGGCTGAGATCTGAGGTTCATGGTTCAAAGCCAGCCCGGGCAGGAAAGTGCGTGAGACTCTTATCTCCAATAAACAGCCAGAAAAATGGAAGTGATGCTGTAGCTCAAGTAGCAGAGTGCTCGCCTTGAGCTGAAGAGCTGTGGGATAGTGCTCAGGCCCAGAGTTCAAGGCCCATGACCAACAAAAAAAAAAACAAAGAACAAAACAAATACCTGTTTTGCAAAACAGGGTAGGGTTAGAGAACCAAGTACAACTGCAGAGCTGTGTAGAGCATTCACTCTGTACTGGGTCAGTCTGCTTCACCAACTGCTGCCAACTTTCCCCTTTGTTACGCTGGTAGGGGCTGCTGCTGCCTATCTTGTGTACAGTGGCCAAGGCTGCTGCTTTGTGGTGTTTCCAAATAAGATTTCAGCCAGGGCTGGGAAGGTGGCATAAGTGGTAGAGTGCTTGCCTAGCATGCATGAAACCCTGGGTTCAATTCCTCAGTACCACATAAACAGAAAAAGCCAGAAGTGGTGCTGTGGCTCAAGTGGTAGAGCGCTAGCCTTGAGCTGAAGAACTCTGAGACCGTGCCCAGGCCCCAGGACTAGGGGAAAAAAAAAAAAAGATTTCATCCAGGCATTGGTGGCTCACGTCTGTATCCCAGTGACTCAGGGGCTGAGATCTGAGGATCATGTTGGTCCAACGGCAGCCCGAGCAGACAAATCTGTGAACTTGTGTCAGACAAATCCGTGAAACTTGTGTCTCTAGAAAACCAGAGTACAACTGTGACTTAACTGCCAATGAGTGGGAAAAAAGATAAGTGAGAATTCAGGCCCTAAGTTCAAATCCCAGTACTACCAAAAGAAGGAAAAACAGGGATGGTAAGGTGTCAGAGCACTTGCCTTGCATATTTGAGGCCCTGGGTTGGATTCCTCAGCACCACATAAGCAGAAGTGGTGCTGTGGCTCAAGTGGTAGAGTGCTAGCCTTGAGCTGAAGAGCTGAAGGACAGCGCCCAGGCCCAGAGTTCAAGCCCCACAACCAACAAAAAAGAAGAGGAGGAGGAAGGAAAAACATTAAGCGAGCCCAGCAGGTGTTGAGATAGGCCTGGATTGTGCCTAGGTTTTCATCCAGGTTGTTCTTCGACTGTGAGCTCTGGTTTCCAGCCTGTCTTCCCCCAAGGCCTTTGATCTCATTTGATTGAGCAATGCCCATTGCGCCACTCGACAAATATGCCACATATTCCAGGCCAACCTAGCAGGCTTTCCTTTCCCCTACTTCCTGAAGGACATTCACTTTTAGTAGAATGTCCCCGACACTAGGCTTGAAGGGGGAGAGGAAGTCTTGTAGTCACGGCTTACGTGAAGACAGATCTACTAGTTTAGGGTGTTTGCTACACGGGCCTCACTTGGCCTCCTCTTTGCTTTATGATTGTGTTCAGACAGAACTCAACACCTGGCCTGTGCTAAGCGGGCATTGCACAATGAGCTAGGACCCCCCCCCCCCCCGCCATTCTGTATGTTTTTAGAGAGTGATCAGTGTTTTTTTTTATTTTTTTATTTTTTTTATTTTTATTTTTTGGGTCCGGTCGTGGGGCCTGAACTCTGGGCCTGGGCGCTGTCCCTCAGCTCTTCAGCTCAAGGCTAGCGCTCTACCAGAGAGTGATCAGTGTTTATAACCTGATTGAAGAAATGGCTTACAGACATGCAGGTGTCAGAATTCATCACATAATACATGGCATGGATGTGCAGTCTGTTATGTACCCAGCATACCTCAAGAAAGTGGCAATAAAAACAAGATTTCATAAATTCAAATACTTTCAAAGAGCACAGAGAAATGGTCTCTCTCTCTCACCTTTAAACTCTGGGCCTGGGCACTGTCCCTGAGAAGGCTAGCACATTACCACCAAGCCACATTCCCAGTCTCCCCCCCCACCCTGCACATTCTTTTAACAGTACTGAGATTTGAACTCAGTGTCTATTGGTCTAAACCTATGAGAAAAGAGCTCCTGTTCAAGACAGACAGCAGAGAGCAGAGTCTAGAACGGTAAGTAGACAATAAATGGGGGTGTGTATGTGTGCGTGTGCGTACATGCACGCACATGTTTGCGCAGGTACTGAGGCTTGAACTCAGAGCAATGTCCTTGAGCTTTTTCCACTCAATGCTGGTGCCCTACTATTTGAGCCCCACAGCTCCACTTTTGGCTTTTTACAGGTTAATTGGAGATAAGAGTCTCAAGGACTTTCCTGCCCAAGCTGGCTTCAAATGGGAATCCTCAGATCTCAGACTCCTGAGTAGCTAGGATTATAGGTGTAAGTGACCGGTGCCCGGCTCTGGTTGTTTTTTTTTTTTTTTTTTTTTTTGTTGGTCCAGTCGTGGGGCCTGAACTCTGGGCCTGGGTGCTGTCCCTCAGCTCTTCAGCTCAAGGCTAGCGCTCTGCCACTTGAGCCACAGTGCCACTTCCAGCTTTTTTCTTTTTGCTTATGTAGTGCTGAGGAATCGAACCCAGGACCTCAGGCATGCAAGTCAAGCACTCAACCACTGAGCCACCTTCCCAGCCCTCCATGAGACTCTTATTTCCAATAAACTACTCAGAAAAAGCCAGAAGTGGTGCTGTGGCTCAAGTGGTAGAGTGCTAGCCATGAGCAAAAGAAACACTGGGACAGTGCCCAGGCTCTGTCCAAAAACTAGGGTGGGGAGTGGGGGGGGGGGCAAGAAATGGAATTTCAAGTCCAGTGCCGGTGGCTCAAGCCTGTCATCCTAACAACTCAGGAAGCTGAAATCTGGAGATCACAATTCAAAGCCAGCCAGGGCAGGAAAGTCCATGAGAACTTATTTCCAATGAATCACCAAAAAATCAGAAGTGGAGCTGTGGCTCAATTTCCTTCCTGCCTCTCCTCCTCTCCCCAAGAGGGGGGATGGCTTCAGTGACTAGCCTACAGCAAATTGCATATGGTGGAAGGGATGGTGTGTCACTACAAAGACTCTCCCCTTGTGCTGGCTCTCCTGCTCCCCTTTGGACGCTCACCCTGGCAGAGGTGTGTGGGGGTGGTCCTGATGTCATGTCGTGACCCCCTCAGGTAGCTGCAGAGATGCCCATGTGGCCAGGAAGCCATGGGGAAATGGAACCTGCCAGGGACTACAGGAACGTGCCTGGAGGAGCACGAGTCCTTGTCATGGCCAACAAGCCAGTCCTCACAGGTGGGGCTGGACTCCTAGCGGACAAATTCACTGAGGAATGTTGCAAGGCTCAACCCACAACACTGGGACTTAATCTTCTCCTCCTGCATCACTATTTACAAGCTGACCTGGTTCCTACGCAGGTGCTTCTTATGTGGTAACAGACAAGGCCCACAGCAGCTCCGGGCTTCCATTCCCACCAGTTCTGCAATCCTACAAAACAGCTTGAATAAAAGTTCTCGGGCCAGCCAGGGGCAAGAGGCTCATGCCTGTAATCCTTGCTACTCAGGAGACTGAGATCTGGGGGTTGTGGCTCAAAGCCAGCCCAGGCAGGAAAGTCCATGAGACTCTAATCTCCAATAAACCATCAGAAAACTGGAAATGGAGTTGTGGCTCAAAGTGTAGAGCACTAGCCTTGAACAAAAGAGCTCAAGATCTGAGCCTAGGCCCTGAGTTCAAACCCCATAACCAACAATAATAAAAGTTCTAGGGCGGATACTTATTGGTCAGGACTGTGTTACATGGTCTTTCATGGACCTACCACTGGTTCAGGTTTAGAATATGCTGACTAGTTAGGCCTAGGTCATGTGGCCTTTCCTGAACCTATGGTGGCTCTTCATGAACCTATCACTGTGCTTAGGCTTAGGACAGGTCAGGCCTGATTGGCCAGGCCTAAATCACATGGTCTTTCATGAACCTATGTTGCATTCATGAATTTATCACTGTACTCAGAATTGGAATATGCTGATTGGTCAGACCTGAGTCACATGAACACTTCCAGGGTAGGAGTAGGCAAAGGAATGGTGAAGGGTAGTGCCCTATATTTTGGAGGACAAAGTGACAGATGTCCACAGAACGGCCGATGTGTCCTTCTCTGCTTCTTGGCAACGTGCCCCAAGTGTCGGCCCATCAAATGTTCTGTGTCCCTGGAGCATCTGTATCGTTCCTTTTGCTGCCAGGCTTGTTCCCCTCAGGGGCTACCCCTCTGCCTGTTTTGGTCCTAGGTGTCAGGTGTCCACTCAAGATGCTGTGGCAGGGCTGGGAAGGTGGCTCAGTGGTAGAGCACTTGACTTGCATGCTCGAGGCCCTGGGTTCAATTCCTCAGCACCACATAAGAAAAAAGCCGGAAGTGGCACTGTGGTTCAAGTGGTAGAGTGCTAGCCTTGAGCTGAAGAGCTGAGGGACAGCGCCCAGGCCCAGAGTTCAGGCCCCACGACCGGACCCCCCCCCCCAAAAAAAAAAAAGATGCTGTGGCAGTGGTCACAGGGACCCAAGGCCCGATGCCAGGGCCACTGTCCTCCGCCTGCCCTGCTTGGGCTCTCAGCCACACGAAGCCCCTCCTCCCCACCTCTCACCTCTTTCCTCGGCACCCCGCAGGGTCCTCCAGCCTTCCCTTTCCACCCCAGTGCTTTCTTCCTGGGCATTCCTCTTCACAGCTGTGGCTGGCTGGGCCCAGGCCCACAAGGTGGACACTCAGATCCATCCTGTTCTGAGCTCCAGACCCCCTCCCCTGCCTCAGCCTGCTGTTCACAAGGGAGCCTCCCCCCACCCCAACACACACCTGGCCAGAGCAACGTCCCCACGTGAGGCTTCCTGGACTGGGTGACAGTTCTACAACTTGGCAGCTGAGAGAACACTGCTCCATGGCCCAGCACGTGCAAAGGTCCTGATAGAAAAGAACTCAGAAAGTCAAATTATGTATGAGTTGAACTGTGTCCCTCCCAAGTTTGTAACTCTGGTGAGAGATGGGTTTTTAGAGGTAACCAGTTAAAAGGAGATCATCGGGATGAGTTCTAACCCAGAAGCACTGGGGTCCTTATAAAAAGATGTGCACACATAGCTGGGCACCAGTGGCTTGCATCAATAATCCTAGCTACTCAGGAGGCTGAGATCTGAGCATCAGGGTTTGAAGCCAGCCTGAGCAGGAAAGCCCGTGAGACTCTAATCTCCAATAAACTACTCAGAAAAAGCTGGAAGTGGCACTATGGCTCAAGTGGTAGAGTGCTAGTCTTGCTTAGTCTTGAGCATAAAGAGGCTCAGGGATAGTGCCCAGGACCTGAGTTCAAGTCCCAGGACTGGCAAGAGAGAAGGAGGAAGAGGAGGCCGGGTGTCGGTGGCTCATGCCTGTAATCCTAACTACTCAGGAGGCTGAGATCTGAGGATCTAGGTTCAAAGCCAGCCTGGGCAGGAAAGTCCGTAAAACTCTTATCTCCAATAAAGCCATAGAAAACTCGAAGTGGCGCTGTAGCTCAAGTGGTAGAGCGCTTGCCTTGAGCTGAAGAGCTGAGGGACAGCGCCAGGCCCAGAGTTCAAGCCCCACGACCGACCCAAAAAAAAAAAAAGAGGGAGTAGTAGAAGGAGGAGGACACAGTTGGGAAAGCCATGTAAAATGGCAAGGCAGAGGCCAGGGTGATGCGTCTGGAAGGAAAGTAACAGTGAAGGCTGCCAGCAGCCCAGCGGAAGGGAGGAAACGCCTGGAACACATTCCCCTTCAGGCCTGAGGAGGAGGCAAGCCTGCTGGCCTTGACTCACATGGCTTGTTTCCAGACCAGAGTGGTAGCACATCTGGGTTTTGGTGTTTTTTTTGTTTTTTGTTTTTGCTTTTCTGTTGGTTGTGGGGCCTGAACTCTGGGCCTGGGTGCTGTCCCTCTGCTCTTCAGCTCAAGTTGAGCACTCTACCACTTAAGCCACCGCGCCACTTCTTGCTTTTTCTGCTTATGTGGTGTTGAAGAATGGAACCCAGGGCCTCATGCATGCAAGGCGAGCGCTCTACCACGGAGCCACCTTCCCAGCCCTGGGTGGGTTTTTGAGATGGGAGACTGCGTAACCTAGACTGGCCCTAAACTTGGAATTCTCTTCCCTCAGCTTCCTCCTGAGTACTGAGATTATAGGTGTGTGTCATCATGTCTGGCAAAATGAAACCCTGTGTGCTTCAAAGAGAAAGGGAGCTGAGCACTGGTAGCAGCAAGCCTGTAATTGGAACAACTCAGGAGGCTGAGCTCTAAGAATCATGATTCAAAGTCAGCCTGGGCAGGAAAGTCCGTGAGACTCTTATCTCTAATGAACTACCAGAAAAACAGAAGTGGCATTATGGTTTAAAGTGCTAGGGTGCCAGCCTTGAGTAACATTCAGGCCCTGAGTTCAAGCCCCACTACCAGCATGAAAGAGATAGAAAGAGAATGAAAAGACAGTCCACAGATTGGATTTAAAAAGAAAAAAAGCAAGCCGGGCGCTGGTGGCTCACGCCTGTAATCCTAGCTACTCAGGAGGCTGAGATTTGAGGATCGAGGTTCAAAGCCAGCCCGGGCAGGAGAGACCGTGAGACTCCTATCTCCAATAAACCACCAGAAAACCGGAAGTGGCGCTGTAGCTCAAGTGGTAGAGTGCTCGCCTTGAGCTGAAGATCTGAGGGTCAGCGCCCAGGCCCAGAGTTCAAGCCCCGCGACCGACCAAAAAAAAGAAAAAAGCAAGCTACACACCGGTGGCTCATGCCTGTAATCCGAGCTCCTCAGGAGACTGAGATCTGAGGATCTCAAATGGAAGCTTGTATGGGCAGAAAGGTCTGTGAGATTCTTATCTCCAACTAAGCAGCAAAAAGCTTGAAGTAGAGCTGTGGCTCAGGTGGTAGACCACCAGCCTTGAGTGAAAAAGTTAAGGGAGAGTTACTTTGCCCTGATGTTAAGCCTCAGTACTGAAACAAAGGAAGTAAATCAATGAATTAAATTGGTCCTGCTGTGTTAGAAAAAAAAGGTCCTTGTGACACATTTGCACACCAACACCTGGCACTGAAGCACTAGGCCTACTAATGCTTTATAATATCCCCAGTAGTTTATAAGACCGGCTTAACACTTCTTTCTTGCCTACTTATCCCATAATAAATTAAAAGCTGCAGAGTTCTCTGACCCCAGAGAATCTGGCTTATGCTCCCCTGCCCCCTCTTTTCTTTTTTTTTCTTTTTTATTTGGTTATGGGGCTTGAACTCAGGGCCTGGATGCAGTACCTGAACTTTGCTCAAGGCTAGTACTGTACCATTTGGGATACAGCTCCACCTCTGGCTTTTTTGGTAATTTATTGGAAATAAGAGTCTCACAAACTTGGGGCTGGGAAGGTGGCTCAGTGGTAGAGCGCTTGCCTTGCATGCAAGAGGCACTGAGTTCGATTCCTCAGCACCACATAAGCAAAAAGAAAAAAGCTGGAAGTGGCGCTGTGGCTCTAATGGTAGAGCGCTAGCCTTGAGCTGAAGAGCTGAGGGACAGCGCCCAGGCCCAGTGTTCAGGCCCCACAACTGGACCCCCCAAAAAAAAAAAAAAAAAAAAGAATCTCAAACTTTCCAGCCCAGGCTGGCTTCGAACCATGATCCTCAGATCTCAACCTCCTGAGAGGCCAGGATTACAGGCATGAGTCACTGATTTCTGGCTCCACTTCCAATTCTCAGCAAGTGCAAGAAATCTCTATTAGCTTTAGTGTCCTACCAATAAAACATTGCCTAACTGGGGTGACCACTGCCTGAAAGATGTCTCTTGTAAACCTCAAGCCATCATGATAAACCAGATGCGAGTGGCTCTCACCTGGTAGTTCACACCTGTAATCCTAGCTACTCAGGAGGTTGAGATCTGAGAATGGAGATTCAAAGCCAGCCCAGACAGTTAGCCACTAAAAAGATAGACTTGGAGCTGTGGCTCGAGTGGTAGAGCGCCAGCTTTAAGCAGGAACGCCAAGTGTACATACACACACACACACACACCACAGAAAGAATGTTATCTTGGAGGTAACAAGAGCTATCTAGGGAGGACAGTCTTTTTTAGATTGTTCTGTTTCTGAAGGCCATATAGCAATTATTTGCAACCATGAGAGGCAGAGGGAAGCTGGGAAAATAGAAGGCAGCTTGGAGAGGAAGAAAGACAAGAGGCAAGCCTTAGATTTTAGCACTACTCGGGCCAAACAGAACCAGGAATCTCAACAACACCAAAGTGCAGGATTGGAAGCGACTGAGAATCCTGCACGGACTTTCAGGAAAGATTCTGGGCCGCAGCATGGGGCCTCTTCTGTCTGGGCCAGGAGAATTCTGGCAGCAGCCCCCGGCCCAAGCATGTTCCTACATAATTGAAGTCAAATGTGCTGGGGGAGGGGAGACAGAGGCGGCCTGCGGTCCTTCCCGGCTGGTTGTATGCGCGCGTGCACGCAGTCCTCCTCGGTCCTGAGCCCTGCAGTTGGCCTTGTTTGGGATCAAAGCCAGTTAGTGTTGATTTTTGCAGCCTGGAAACAAATGCAATGAAGTTGTTTTCTGGAGGCCTGCATTTGGAAAAGAGGGTTTTAGTTGGTTTCCCTAAGGACAGGGTGTGTGAGTGTGTGTGAGTGTGAGTGTGTGTGTGTGTGTGTGTGTGTGTGTGTGTGTGTCAGGGCTCTGCCTTTGCAAGCCAGTGCAGGGCTTCTGCCCTAACAAAAGGAATCAAAGACGGTTCAGCTTCAGCTAAGGCTGCATCTGTCAGCAAAGATAAGTCCCCAAAATGCTGCTGCCAATCCCCTTGGGCCGTGGGTGAGAAGTCACCGTCTGGAGTGTTTCCGAGAGAAAAAAAGTTCCTGATGCCTCCTAAAATTTTCCACTGACTCTCCTTCCTTCTCAGGTCTTTCTCTGGGATCTTGCTTCTTCTGCTCCCGAAATGAGTCCCCTCAGCATGGAAGCCTTTGGTGCTCAGCACTGTTAATGGTGTCAAGTGACACGGGCAGATTTCTGAGGTGGTATTTAACAGGTGCCCGGACTCCTCTGGTGTTCAGGGGAAAGTCAGAGCCTTTTACTTGTTGGACCATCATGGAGGCAGCGAGACAGCTGAGGGCGGCTGCTGGACTCTCCTTATTTGCTGTGTGTGTGTGTGTGTGTGTGTGTGTGTGTGTGTGTGTGTGTGTGTGTGTGTGTGTGTGTGTGTGTGTGTGTGTGTGTGTGTGTGTGTGTGTGTGTGTGTGTGTGTGTGTGTGTGTGTGTGTGTGTGTGTGTGTGTGTGTGTGTGCGCGCGCTCTCTTGGGAATTGATACACTCATACCTAACTGCATGCCCAGCCTTAGGGCTCTTCCTTTGTAGAGGAGAAAAGAATAGACATGATCTGATCTGGGATCTGCTGCTTTTGGGCAAAAGATGGCAAAAACATCTCACTGGAGGCAAGATGGAATAGCTGTCCTGTCTGGCTTCCCATCTCTGCTCAGGGCTCCAGGTTGATTTGGATGATTTGAAGAATGGCCATACCAGCTGCATGCATTATACAGGGAGATTTTTTTCTTTCATGTGTTGGTACTGGAGCTTGAACTCAGGGCTTAGCCTCTGTCCCTGAACTTTTTTTGTTTTTTTGCTTGGTTGTGGGGCCTGAACTCTGGGCCTGGGCGCTGTCCCTCAGCTCTTCAGCTCAAGGCAAGCACTCTACCACTTGAAACACAGTACCACTTCTGGCTTTTTCTGCTTATGTGGTGCTGAGGAATCAAACTCAGGGCCTCATGCATGCAAGGCAAGCACTCTACCATTGAGCCACCTTCCTAGCCCCTGAACTTTTTGTTGTTGTTCATGGGGTTTGCATTGAGGGCCTGGATGCTGTCATTAAGCTTTTTCACTCAAGGCTAGTGCTCTACCACTTTGATCCACAGCACCTCTTTTGGTTTTCTGGTAGTTCACTGGAGATAAGAGTCTTACAGATTATCCTGCCCAGACTGGCTTCAAACCGTGATCCTCAGATCTCAGTCTCCTGAGTAGCTAGGATTACAGCATGAGTCATGGGTGCCTGGCAGCAGGGTGGTTTATTGTGGGTCTCATTAGCCCTCTTGGTGAGGACTGTGCCTGTGATTCCAGGCTGGGTCAACTGCCCTGCATTAATTCTGAGGCAATCTCAGGCTCTGAAAGGAAGGTTTCAGGTCAGGGGATTTAGAACAAGGTCTGAAAAGAAACAAAGCTGCTTTACTCAGTGGACTTGGTAATTAGTCTTGAGTAACGAATATTATCTGTAGCAGTGCAACACCCGTGACAAGTACCCAAACTACATTTTCTGGGTGATTCTGGACTTGGAACAATTTAACACGAGGCCCCAAAGTGAATGATCATCTTGTATGATTGTTCATATCTTCCTTCAATGCAGCAACAAGTGCACAGATTGAGAAGCTGCTGCATAAGTGTTTTTCCGTTCACCCTAAACTTGCAGGATCACCGTGGACTGCTTGGTTCCTCGGCAGAAAGCTTGCTAGCTGCCATGATTTTCAAAGTGTTGCCCTGTGGGAACAACCTTGAGAATTAATCTGCAACAGAACTTGCCTGTTTCTTCCTGGGAGAGATCCAGGGAGAGCCCATGTTGCTGGGATTCAAGATAAAGAAAGATGAGCATTAAAAACAGAAGTGAAGGGGTTGGGAAGGTGGCTCAGAAGGTGGCTTGCCTTGCAAGCATGAGGCCCTGGGTCTGATTCCTCAACACCACATAAGCAGAAAAAAGCCACAAGTGGTGCTGTGGCTCAACTGGTAGAGCACTAGCCTTGAGCTGAAGAGCTGAGGGACAGTGCCCAGGCCCAGAGCAGGCCCCATGACGGGCCAAATAAAAAAAAAAAAAAGGGAAGGTATTATGTTAGGATAAAGAGGGGCATGATTACCCCAAACCTGCAGTTAAAGAAAAAATAAAAAAGATACCTTTATAACCTCCCCTAATTCACAAATGAAAACTTGTTTGCTCTAAACAATGCTGGAGGGGATAAAATCCAATCTGTATCACTGAGAGGAGACATGTGGCTTTGGAGGATCAGGCTTCTGAAGGGGAAGCCTTTTCTATGAAATTGGCTATACCTGATGATGTCACCTAAAAATATTGTACTTTAAGCTGGGTGTGGTGGTGCATGCCTGTAGTTCCATCTATCTAGAAGATGGAGGCAGGAGTATTTTAGCATCTGGGCAAAGTAACACTTCATCCAAAAAGCAAAATAAAAAAAAATAAAAGGGCTGCTGAGAGCTGGTGGCTCACACCTGTAATCCTAGCTACTAAGGAGGCCAAGATCTGAGGATCAAGGCTCAAAGACAGTTCAGGCAGTAAAGTCTGTGAAACTCTTTTTTTTGGTCCGGTCGTGGGGCCTGAACTCTGGGCCTAGGCGCTGTCCCTCAGCTCTTCATCTCAAGGCTAGCGCTCTACCACTTAAACCATAGTGCCACTTCCAGCTTTTTTCTTTTTGCTTATGTGGTGCTGGGGAATCAAACCCAGGGCCTCAGGCATGCAAGGAAAGCGCTCTACCACTGAGCCACCTTCCCAGCCCCAAGTCTGTGAAACTCTTATCTCCAACTAACTACCATAGTGCTGTGGCTCAAAGTGGTAGAGTGCTAGCCTTTAATAAAAGAGTTCAGAGAGATCACCCAGGCTGTGAATTCAAGCCCCACAACCAACAAAAAACAAAAATGCAAAAAATGCAAACAAACAAACACAGGACAGGGCACTGGTGGCTCACGCCTGTAATCCTAGCTACTCAGGAGGCTGAGATCTGAGGATTGCGGTTCAACGCCAGATCGGGGGGGGGGGGGGGGGGTGGCCCTGGGAAGGTGGCTCAGTGGTAGAGTGCTTGCCTTGCATGCATGAGCCGTGGGTTTGATTCCTCAGCACCACATAAGCAAAAAAAGAAAAAAAAGCCGGAAGTGGCGCTGTGGCTCAAGTGGTAGAGCGCTAGCCTTAAGCTGAAGAACTGAGGGACAGCGCCCAGGCCCAGAGTTCAGGCCCCAGGACTGGACCCCTCCCCAAAAAAACAAAAAACAAAAAACAAAGCCAGCCCAGGCAGGAAAGACCGTGAGACTCCTATCTCCAATAAACCACTAGAAAACCGGAAGTGGCGCTGTAGCTCAAGTGGTGGAGCGCTTGCCTTGAGCTGAAGAGCTGAGGGACAGTGCCCAGGCCCAGAGTTCAACCCCCACAACCGACCAAAACAAAAAACAAAAAACCCAAAAAACCAAACACAAGACAAGCAAACAAACAAAAAAACCCACACACAAAACGTTGGGTACATCCAGAGTCTAAATGCAGCTATTCTAGCATTCCCATTTTAGTAGTTTTCACAGGCAAGAATGGAGTCTGGATGTGTAGCTCAGTGGCCTACTATATAGTTAGCTTAAACAAATCCTTGGGTTCTATCCCCAGTGCCAAGAAGGAGGAAAAAGAAATCAGTGGGGTTGGGGGAGCAGTGTATGGCTCCAGTTGTAGAGCAAGCAGGAGTGCCTACCAAGCAGGATGTTTTCAATTAAATCTTTAGTACTGGGGGTGGGGGGAGGAGGGATGGGGGTAGAGGTTCAGCAGCATGGTCACAGAGCATCTGGTGTGTCCTAGGTTGATGGCTGGGTCTGCGCACCCAGATGTCCCTGCACCATCAAGGAGGTGGTTCCTGACTCTTTCGAGGCATAAACTGTGCCCAGTGCATGGATGGGACACTGTGCTCAAGTTAACGCGTCTCTTAGATATGCCTAAATGCCATCACTGAGACAAAGTATGCCCTCAGCACCATGGCATGGTGTGCGCGGCAGCCAGATCTGGTGGCTGGTACTTGCAGTGTGGATATTCTGGCTGCACCAAAGGGTTTTCCAGCCACGACAGAAGGCTGTTCATATGCCATGTGCCAAGTTCTCACACCCTGCTGGCTGGCTGCTCACAGCCTTGGATGAGGACTTTGCTGTGCAGGCAGGAAGGGGAGCTGCTTCCCATGCTCTTTATTACCCAATGGGACCCAGCGAGTCATGTATGCCACACTTTCCAAATATAAAAATCGTCTGCTTGGTGTACGATCTACACAAGATTGACTTAGTTGGCAAGAGTAGTATGTCTGGGCTTCCCTCCATCCAAGCCACCAAATTCAGGTAATTTCCTAAAGTACCAAAAGTTCAATTTTTTTTCTTTGAGACAGGGTCTTGCTGTGCTGCCCAGGCTGTCCTCCTGGTCTCAAGGAATCTTCCTGCCTCCGCAATTTTCTTCCCAAAAAACTGGGTATGGGTTTGGGAAGCTTAAGGAAAGGGCTGAAAGGTAGATGGATGGATGGCTTGCTGGGCTGTGAGGAAGGTGACCTTTATGTGGCTTGTGAAATCCAGGCCACTGACCATTTCTTGGATTCTCAGACAGGTGCTCCCAGGCACTCAGAAACAAAGATTCACGCAGGGCTAATAATCCCAAAGGTTGGCTATTTCAATGCAATTTAATTGTTCAGGTAGTATGGACAAGTGGTTCATCTCCATCCTGAAGGAAAACACTTAACAGCTCCCACTTAAGTAATTCTGTCCAAATCAAACAATGCTTTAACCTTCTGACGTATCATGGTGTGCATCTTGGTGTGCTTGTTCCCCAGCACAGCCTTAAGTGTTTGTCCCACCGTGCAAAGCTGGGCTCTCAGCCGGGTAGGGCTGCCTGCTCGCCTGCAGGGGTGATGTTAATGAACCGCAGAGAATACTTTGCAACTACATCTGATTCTGGTCATTAGTATGCCACCACCCACCCTGGCTTCCCAGGGTTGTACATGCAGGACAAGCACAACAAGCACTTGGCCAAAACAGCAGGACTCTTAGCTAGTGTAAAAATAGATTTTAAATAAAATAGAAACTCTATAGGAAAGAGAATTTGATTATGCTTTCCATTCTCATTCTTGTTTTAAGATGTCTGTATATTCAAGTCCAAAGAGAGGACTTACAGTCTGGTCTGTCCTAAGCATGAGATTCAGAATGGCTGTGCACACTCATTCTGCAAACTCTCAAGGATTCTGGGAAGGTCAGTGGCAGCTCACATGGATGGCAACAAGGAAAGGGGGGTGGGGAGAATCACGGACTAAAGAAACGATTCAGAAATGTGCTAAGTAAAATCCTTTGGCTAATTAGAAAGCAAAAACCAAAACCCATGGTTGAACAGTAAGCCTTGTTAACCTAATCGTTACCTCTCCTAGAAGCTAAATTCTAACACGGTTGCATTTCAGTTTTGCTCAGTTCCTGTAGGTCTGGACTGATGCTTTCGGCTCTAGAGGAAGTGCACAGATACTGCTGGCCCACCACAAGCCTTACAAAGGGCTCTGTGGAAATTCCAGGTTCTGGAATTGGAAACAGCCTTTGGCTGTACCTTGAGAACATAACTGAAAACCTGCCCTGTCTCCCTCTGGCTGCAGCCGTGCAGGCCCATCTTCTAGCAAAACACATGAAGTGAGACAGGGACCCCCTCCCCCACTTTTACATGGATGATTATCCCTGCAATTTTTTTCACTGGATGCTGGGACGTGTGCTTGGAGATTTGAGTCTTGGAGTGGCCACCAAGCCTCTTTCTTAAGTACAGTGAGTAATGCTGTAGGGAATCACCAAAAATAAACAACATAAACTGCCACCATTTTCCTTACCCTGGGTCTACTCGGTCTAACTCAGGCTGTTTGTTTTTCCTGGCTAGACTTAGAGAGCAAGTTGAGATGGCTGCTGGGGACCAGCCAGCCTCTCTTCGTATAACATCGGAACAATCCTCCAGCTATGAGGCAGAGGGGTGGGAGGCGATGAGGGCCAAGCTTTTCCCAGCTCTTCGGTAGCGAAGGGACCTCTCACAACAGCTGCTCTGAGCCCTGGGAGGTCAGAGCTTGGGTTCTGGGTAATGTTACCTTCTAGATCACAGTAAAACTTCGTGTCTTAAACCGATGCCCAAAAGAACGATAAATACTCCAACTCAATAAATACAACTGAAAAATGCCCTATGGGGGTCGGGGCACCTACCAGGCAGAAGGCAAAGTGGGCATTGTGTAAGGTTTGTGACCAGCACCACGCTGAACACACTGCCATGGCCTTCAGCCCTGCACTCAGCACACCACACACAAATGAAAGGGCAAAGACCAGCTTATCCTCACTCCTGCTTCTTAGGCTCACCCTCCTGCAGTGCAGGGCACAGTCATGGGGACGCTTCTCCGAGGGTCACTTGCCCCGCTTGCTGCGGCCCTTCCTGGAGGGCAGCCTCCCACTGCTCCCAGAAGCAGAGGGGCTGGGGGCCGAGGCCACGGCGATGTTAATCTGCCCCTCCTGGATTTCCTGCCTGGTCTCCACAGGCAGGTGGCTGATCTGCTGCTGCGCCTCCAGGTAGAACATGACGTCACGCAGCTGCTCCTGGATCTCCGTGATCTGCAGGTCCTTCTGGTCACAGGTCTCCTTCAGCAACCTCTCCCCATCCCTCACCTTATTCTGTAGGAGGGCCTGGTTGGCGCGCAAACACTTGTTCATTTCCTGCTCCTCCTGGAGCTCGGTGGTGAGTCTGGCCACTTTCGTGTTCAGCTGGGAGCACCTTTGGCAAAACAAAGGGAGACAGAAACCCGTTGGCATTTGCTGACACAGTCCCTCTCCTGCCTGGGACTAAGCCACTCCTACCATGCCAAGGGAGGCTGTTCATTGCCACTGAAATCACTGTGCATAGCAATCCTTGATGTAACTTCAAGAGAGTTTTAAGAATCAGGAAACTTTCAATCACAGAAAGCTGTGATTCAGGCCACACTTGGAGGTTCTGCTGCGCCTCGGTGTGGCAGTCAGTGAGTACACAGGGACCCCAGAGCCACATGCTCTCGGAGAAAAAGTGACATTCTTGGAGAGTCAAGTGCTCTGACCTCACTGCATTTGCTGGAGGAAGAAAAAGGTTGTGCTGGCAGGAATTGGGAGCGCCCAATCTTACTTATTAGTAAGGAATGACAAGTTGAAGTACGTGCGTGCGTGCGTGCGTGCGTGCGTGCATGTTTGTGTGTGTGTGTATCCTGGGGCTTGAACTCAGGGCCTGAGCATCATCCCTGAGTTTTGTTTTTTCCCCTCAAGGCTAGTGCTCTACTACTTGAGCTAAACCTCACTTATAACCTTTTTTGGCTTAATTGGAAATTAAGAGTCTCATGGACTCTCCTGTCTGGGCTGGCTTTGAACGGAGATCCTAAGATCTCAGCCACCGAGTAGCTAAGATTTCATGCATGAGACACAGGCACCTGCTTCACCTACCCTTTTTTAAAAAAGCTGCTCAATCAGGGAACCCCCAGAGCCTGCTGACACACATGCTCAAAACTGAGGGTGTCCCAACATGAAGGGACTGGTTTTATTTCCCGGGGTCTACTGTCATACAGCAACACATTTCAAGGACAGATGAAAGCCACCTACTTTCTTTCCACAGATTGTTTTTCCTTGAGGAGATCGTTCAACCTGTGCTCCAAACTGTCACACTTCTCAATTGTTTCTTTAAATTTGGTCTTCATGTTGTTAATCTGAAAGAGCAAAATGGAGAGATCCTTGTTACTAATGTACACTTTTCCTTCCTAATTATGTGCACGTAACTGTGACAATCCAAACTTAGAAAAGGCAGGGTGAACAGCTGACAATTTCTGTGGTAGGAATACTAACAGTGAGACCCCTTTTCTTCTTTACCACTTCACTCTGCCTGGAACAAGGTGTAGAAGCTGCTGGCTATGCAGGGGAAAGCTGGAAATGAGCCAGCTGTTTAGGCTCTGGAATGTTAGAGGCCAGAGCAGAGTACTAATGCCCCTCCCGAGCTTACACGCTACAAGTTATTATCCACTGGTCACCTGACAAACTTGTGAGGGTGGCTTCTACTTATTTGATAGTTTTGTTCCAAAAATTTTCTCACCACGAGGCTATATGGAATGTAAGCAGTTCATGTTTTGCTTGGGTTTATGTATAAAGGTAATGTATCAAAGGAACTAATGCATAAAACGTAGGAAAATGAAGCCAGGTGCCGGTGGCTCATGCTTTTAATCCTAGCTACTCAGGAGGCTGAGATCTGAGGATCACGGTTCAAAGCCAGCCCGGACAGGAAAGTCTGTGAAACTCTTTTTTTTTTTTTTGGTCGGTTGTGGGGCTTGAACTCTGGGCTTGGGCGCTGTCCCTGCGCTCTTCAGATCAAGGCGGGCACTCTACCACTTGAGCCACAGCGCCACTTCCGGTTTTCTAGTGGTTTATTGGAGATAAGAGTCTCAATCCGGGCTGGGAAGATGACTCAGTGGTAGAGTGCTTGCCTTGCACGCATGAGGCCCTGGGTTCGATTCCTCAGCACCACATAAGCAAAAAGAAAAAAGCCGGCAGTGGCGCTGTGGCTCAAGCGGTAGAGCGCTCACCCCATGACCAGACCTCCCCTCCCCCCAAAAAAGAGTCTCAATCCTCAGATCTCAGCCTCCTGATTAGCTAGGATTACAGGTGTGAGCCACCAGCGCCAGCTCTGAGAGACTCTTATCTCCAATAAACCACTCAGAAAACCAGAAGTGGCATTGTAGCTCAAGCAGTAGAGTTTGCCTTGAGCTAAAGAGCTCAGGGACAGTGCCCAAGCCGAGTTCAAGCCTCACGACCTATCAAAAAAAAAAAAAAAGTTAGGAAATTACAAAATTTGGGATTAATGATGCGTTAGCAGTGATCCTAGCTAAGAGCATGCTGGAGTCTAACTAGGGGAGCGTGGACTGTCTCAGGGTGAAGGTTGGCAATTGTAGGAACTGCCTCACATCCACTGTCTAGGCACTGGGAGGCAAGGTGGGGAGGGAAACGGGCAGGTGAGTCACCAGGAGGTAATGACAGCAGGAAGCGACTGACTGAGGTCTTAAATCCTATGGCCCAATGCTGGTGGCTCAGGCCTGTAATTCTAACTACTCAGGAGGCTGAGATCTGAGGATCATTGTTCAAAGCCAGCCTGGGCTGGAAAGTCTGTGAGACTCTGATCTCCAATAAACCACCTGAAAGCTGGAAGTGGTGCTGTGGCAAGTGGTAGAGAGATCACCTTGAGTTGAAGAGCTCAGGGACAGCGCCCAGGCCTACAGTTCAAGCCCCATTACAAAAAATAAAAAAATAAAAATCCTGTGGCCCAGCTATTGACTATGTGTGTCATAGGCAGCGTCTTGTTCCTCCCTCCTAACAAGCCAATGTTATAGATAGTCCACTGTGAACAGAAACTCAGGCTTAAGAGAAAGGTGACACCATATGTCAAGATCACCCAAAATCAAGTCTGGGGTCAAAGCCAAGTTCTAAACCTTGCTCAGCACGTGGGAGTCTAAAGCTCTACAGCAGAGGAGACATGACCTCTGGGCTAGATTGAAGCTCTCCACAGAGACCCTGACTGTGGTTCATGTGACATCCATCGTGTCAGAAAAGGACATGCTTCTAACCCTTCTTTGTAATATTTTCTTTTTCTTTTTTTGGGGGGGTCCGGTCGTGGGGCCTGAACTCTGGGCCTGGGCACTGTCCCTCAGCTCTTCAACTCAAGGCTAGCGCTCTACCACTTGAGCCACAGCGCCACTTTCGGCTTTTTTCTTTTTGCTTATGTGGTGCTGAGGAATCGAACCCAGGGCCTCAGGCATGCAAGGCAAGCGCTCTACCACTGAGCCACCTTCCCAGCCCCCTTTGTAACATTTTCATATAACCTTCCTACCCAGCTTCTAATAGCACTGCCTTAAAAAAAAAAAATTGTTTTTTACAGAAAGTATGTTTATAGTCAACTTCATTAAGTTGGAAGAACATGGGAGACTTCTTGGTGACAGCCTAGTTAGCACAAAGCTTTGATTTCAAACCCCAATATAAAGGAAGGGATGGAAAGAAGGAAGGACCATAAAATTGCTCAAATTCCAGTTTGGTTTGTAAGTAAAGTCCACAAGAATTTGAACCCTGGTCAATCTCCATGAACAGGAATCTGCTAATAAAAGCCAGGGTCCAGGTCATTGTCCCCCTGCAGAATCCACTGCTGGAGAAACTTGTGGATAGACACTGGTCAAAAGTACAGATGGGTGCTGGCAGCTCACGCCTGTAATTCTAGCTCCTCAGGAAGTTGAGATCTGAAGATCAAGGTTCAAAGCCAGCCTGGGCAGGAAAGTCTGTGAGACTCTTACTTCCAACAAATCACCAGAAAACCGAAGTGGCACTGTGGCTCAAGTGGTAGAGCGCTTGCCTTGAGCTAAAGAGCTCAGGATAGTGCCCAGGCCGAAAGTTCAAGCCCCATGGTCAGTAACAACACAAAAAAGGTTCAGGACAAAAGGCAGCCATGAACTTAGGGGACAAATAACATTTGTTACTAGAAAACAAAAGCATCCTTTCAAGTGCTGTGAGCTTCCTTGTGATGCTGCCCTGGTCTCCACTTGTCCCTCCTACAAGCAACCATGAGTGATTTCCACAGTGCTTCCATTCCCTATTCCTGACTTACTTTTGTTGGCATGTCTTAGGGAATGGAATTAATCCTAAAGAAGCTTAACAGGTGGAGAAAATCCTGGGCTGAACCCTCAGGGGGCTGTGTGAGGCACTTTAGGTGGTCACAGCAATACCCAAAGTAAAACTATTATCAAAAGCTGCTCTGTCTCCCGAGTCCAAGGAGCTCAGCTGAGCCCAGCCTGTCCTGTTCCTCCGGTGTGCGCTCCAGCGAAGCTGGCTTCAGAGCAGAGTCAAGTGTCCTCAACGTGCCTCTGCAAGGACACATCCCCTGCTTGGATGGCTCTTCCCTAAGTTCTAACCAAACAACATTTTGTTACTGGTGTTAAGCATTATTTTACTCATTTATTTGTAAGCCTCCTTCTCTCACGGATAGGGCCCAGGTAATTAATGGTGGGACCTCACCAAGTCACTAAAGTCATCATTTGATTAAATTTAAAGCCTTCACTTAACACTAAGAGAGCCAGGCGCCAGCAGTTCACGCCTGTAATCTTAGCTACTCAGGAGGCTGAGATCTGAGGATCAGGTTCAAAGCCAGCTGGGTCAGAAAAGTCTGTGAGACTCTGATCTCCAATAAACCACTAGAAAACCGGAAGTGGCGCTGTGGCTCAAGAGGTAGAGTGCTTGCCTTGAGCTGAAGAGCACAGGGATAGCGCCCAAGCCCAGGGTTTTCAAGCCCCACAACCACCACCACCACCAACAAAAAGCTAAGAGAGTCTCTGAACTAGACACTAGCTGCAGGTCCACCGACTGACCCTCTGGAATCTAACTATACGAACCTCACTGGTTTTCAATGCACTTTCCTAGAACCTTCAAGGGTCCTTGAATCTGCTGGTGATGAGGAAATCACGCAGGAAGAGCTCTGGGATCTCCATGTGAGTTTCCACCAAAATCATAAAACCACTCTTCTTTTTTACATGTCATAAGTAAGCATATCACCTTACAAGATGTTTTTGGTGAAAACCACTATCCCAGGCCAGCGATTCACCTGAGACCAGTGAAGCGCCAACATCTCTGTCTGATTTTTTTTTTTGTCGGTTGTGGGGTTTGAACTCAGGGCTTGGGTGCTATCCCTCAGCTCTTTAGCTCAAGGCGAGCACTCTACTACTTGAGCCACAGCGCCACTTCCGGTTTTCTGGTAGTTATTGGAGATAAGAGTCTCACGGGTTTCCCTGTCCAGGCTGGCTTTGAACAGTGATCCTCAGATCTTAGCCTGAGTAGCTAGGATTACAGGTGTGAGCCACCAGCGCCCGGCCTCTGTCTGATTTTATTGCCTTCAGCTCAGAAGGGCTCAGCACTATCTGACTGCCTCACTAGCCCACTTCTACATCCCAACGCAGCTGTTCTCAAGTCCGCAAAGCAACTGGCCGACTCAAATTACAAACCCTCATCTACATACTTGGATGTTTTTAACAGAAAAGCACAAGGCACTAGAAAATCTGACTGAGGCCAGAAACTAACAGAACCACTTAAGGTCCCAAGACACCCAAAACACTAAATCCTTTAAATTCTTTTTAGAGGCAAATAGTTCTCTACTAATGATAAGACTATAAAGGAAAGATTCTAAAGATTCCTTTCTCCCTGTGCTCCCCCACCCGTCACCAGGCTGGCAGGCCATGCAGCGCCTCAGTAGTCATCAAACCAGACTTACTTCCTCGGCCGTGTCCTTCTCTATGCGAACGATCTTGTTTTCCCAGTAGATTCGCTGAGATTCCAGCTGGCTTGTTAATAAATACGAATACTAGAAAGAAACACAGAGAATAAACATCAAAATGTCAGCCAATGTTGTCGCTCTCTGAAATCCAATTAAAACCTGACCTTTCATGATCTACTGAAGAATAAAAGTGACAGCAGAATTTTCTTAAAGACAGTGTCTTGCTACATTGCTCACACTGGTCTAACAGCACAGGCAATCTACCTACTCTGCTGGGACCATGGCCACCAGGCTGGGTGTCTCAGCATATTACCCTTGGTGACTGTGACAATCAACAGGCACAGCCCGGGACAGAGAGTTGACAATCTAGTTGGAAGAACTGTTCATCGTATAAAAACTTATTCTAGAAAGTGGGGCTGTAGCTCAAAGTGGTAGAGTACTAGCCTTGAGCAAAAGACCTCTGGGACAGTGCCCAGGCCCTGAGTTCAAGCCCCACAAATGACAAACAAAAAAACAAAAACAGCTTTTGGGCTGGGAATGTAGCTTAGTAGTAGAGTGCTTGTCTAACATGCATGAAGCCCTGGGTTTGATTCCTCAGTACCACATAAACGAAAAGCTGGCCGTGGCGCTGTGGCTCAGCACAGAGAGGCTCAGGGACAGGGCCAGGCCCTCAGTTCAAGCCCCAGGACTGGCAAAAATGAAACAAAACAAAACAAATTTATTCTGGCCCAGCTGATTTCGAGAAAAACCACGTCATTTTAAGCATACATATAACTGGCCAGTGCCCATTTGGCTCCCGCTGCTCCATGCTTCAGGTTATTAGCACTGACCCTGGGTGGGGCTCAGTCATGGGCTGAGTTGGTTTGGCTCTGATGGCACTGGAACTTTCTTCAAGTGCAGATACTAGCTATACCTTGTGTCTCTCAGGCCTGACCCACACTGGATGTTGACAAATGCTTGCTACATTTGTCTGGTGAGGGGACAGGTGGCACCTAGAATAGGGTCCGGTGAGAGCTGAGAGGGCTTTTGACAGGAGAGAAAAGCAATCTGACTGCAGAGAACTTGGACCAAGTCAGAGCTGTGAACATTTAGGGTCTCCAGTGCTGGAGAAGTAACTGATAGCCTGGGCATTTAGGCAGGGATGGGACCTGTGGAGGGCTGTGGGCTGTACACTGAGACTGTGGTCCAAGGGGAACCCAAGGCCAAGCAGCAGTAAAATCATATCTCCATTTTGGAAAGGCCATCCAGAAGGTAGAAGGAACCTGAACATGTTGCGTGTATAGGCTACAGAGAAAGCACAATCAGGAGACTCCACTAGACTATATGCTGCATTCAAGGTTGTCTCAACCCCAGTCCTGGGGTTTCTGGGCACTGTCTCTGATCATTTTTGTTCAATGTTAGCACTCTAGCACTTGAGCCACAGCTCAGAGAACTCTGGGAGACTCTTATCTCCAATACACTACAAAAATGTCAGAAGCAGATCTGTGGCTCAAGAAGTATAGAGTTCTAGTCTTGATGCTCAGGGACAGCTGGAGCACTGGTGGCTCACAACTAATCTTAGCTATTCAGGAGGCTGAGATCTGAGGATCTCAGGCAGCCTGAGCAGGAAAGTTTATGAGACTCATCTCCAATGAACCACCAGAAAACCAGAAGTGGAGCTGTGTCTCAAAGTGTGTGACTCAAATGTGTCTCAAGAAGTAGAGTGCTAGGAACAATGCCCAGGCTCTGAGTTCTTGAGTTGCAGCCCCAGGATTGGCATGCGGGCACACGCACACATGCACACGCACACACACACACGCACACACACACACACAAAAGAAATCTAGAAAATGCCAGAGCAATGCGAATGAAAATGCTTCTGGTGAAGTAGAGACACTTCCAGGTCCTCCTCCTGTTCCCTGAGTGTACCCGCCCTGCACAGCTGCTAGGGTGCTGCCAATAGCACATTCTACTTTCCGCTTTATGGGAGCTTCGGAATTTGAACTGGAGACACCTAGGAACTTCACATCAAACAGAAGGCACAGAGAACATAAGACATACCTTCAAAGACGAAAAAGGGAATAAAAATATTTTAATCTTTCCCAACAATGTCAGACATGTAGGGTCAATGGAAAAGCAGAAGTGGAGCCACCTTTTGGTCTGGAAGGTAAGAAGCGCAGCAACAGGCACTTAGGGAGTGCTGTGAGTCATCTTACCTCTAGCTGCAAGGCATCAATTTTCTCTTCCTGGCAGGTGTCGCCCTCACACTCATACTGCACTATCTTTCCATCTGTTTTACTTGCAACAAGCCGGTGGACGTAATTATCTAAGGAGAAGAACAAGTCAACCAAACTGGACTTCTTCAAAGGAAAAAAAGGGCTCCATGAACACTGAAATCTGAGAAACTCTTTTTACAGATCTAAATTAAATAAATAGTTCTTTTTTTTTTTGTTTTTTGGGTCCGGTCGTGGGGCCTGAACTCTGGGCCTGGGCGCTGTCCCTCAGCTCTTCAGCTCAAGGCTAGCACTCTACCGCACTCTACCACTTGAGCCACAGCACCACTTCTGGCTTTTTTCTTTTTGCTTATGTGGTGCTGAGGAATCGAACCCAGAGCCTCACGCATGCAAGGCAAGCGCTCTACCACTGAGCCACTTTCCCAGCCCCTTGTAATAGTTCTTTAAAAGTGGGGTAATCATATGAAATTTTTTTTGTTCTGTTTTTGGTCAGTTGTGGGGCTTGAACTCTGGGCTTGGGTGCTGTCCCTGCACTCTTCAGCTCAAGGCGAGCGCTCTACTGCTTTAGCCACAGCACCACTTCCGGTTTTCTAGTGGTTTATTGGAGATAAGAGTCTCATGGACTTTGTTGCCCAGGCTGGCTTTGAACCGTGATCCTCAGATCTCAGCCTCCTGAGTAGCTAGGATTACAGGCGTAAGCCACCGGCGCCCGGCTTCATATGAAGTTTTTTGTTGTTGTTGTTCTTGGAGACCAGGATTCCAACAATTTTTTTTTTTTCGGTTGGTCGTGGGGCCTGAGCTCTGGGCCTGGACACTGTCCCTCAGCTCTTGAACTCAAGGTGAGCGCTCTATCACTTGAACTACAGCACCACTTCTGGCTTTTTCTGCTTATGTCGTACTAAGAAATGCAACCCAGAGCCTCATGCATGCAAGACAAGCTCTCTACCACTGAGCCACCTTCCGAGCCCCAGGATTCCAACTCGATCTGATGTTTTGTTTCTTGCCAGTCTTGGGGCTTGAACTCAGGGCCTGGGCACTGTCCCTGACCTTCTTTTGCTCAAGGCTAGCACTCTACCACTTGAATCACAGCTCCACTTCTGGCTTTTTCTGAGTATGTGGTAGTGAGGAATCGAACCCAGGGCTTCATGCTAGGCAAACACTCTACAGCTAAGCTAACTTCCTAGCCCTTGATCTGATGTTTTTGCTCACTGACACTCTACCACCTGAGCTGAACTATGCCTCCAAACCCTAATCATATGAATTTTCAGGAGCAGAGGCAAGAAAAGAAGTATAAAGCATCTTAAAAGGTGATTCAGACCATGCCTAGAAAGTAGAACCCCCAGGGGAAACATGAGAACTGTAGTTTGCAAGGTCTGTTGGGGAGGTACAGGTCAGACTGAGAGGGAAAGTTCCCACAGAACACTTACCGCCAGCATAGTCCCATACCCGGTGGTTGGTGAGCTGCATGGCATATGTGTGTTGTGTCTCCTCAAAGTGCTTGTATGCATGTCGACTCACATATCGCCCACATCCTATGTGCCCACAAATTAAGCAAATCCAAAGATTCTGTCATGGATGTAAGATCTGAATTAGTTACATAGAAGTATATGATCTTGCTCATTTGGCTTAGGAATGAAACTCAGAGTTGTTTCTATAGGAGTTTTGAAAACGTATGTTTAACTCTGAAATCTGTCTGGTCTCTAAGGAGCTCTGAGTAAACAGAAAAAAACAAAAACAAAAAACCCAAAAACACATCACTGATTTTAAAAGCCCGTCTTTTTTCTTTTGTCAGTCGTGGTGCCTGAACTCTGGGTCTGGGCGCTGTCCCTAAGTTCTTCAGCTTAAGGCTAGCGCTATACCACTTGAGCCACAGCACCACTTCTGGCCTTTTCTGCTTATGTGGTGCTGAGGAATTGAATCCAGGGTCTCATGCATGCAATGCAAGCATTCTACCACTGAGCCACTTTCCCAGCCCACCCAAGTCTTTTAAAAGGACAAAAGAAAATAAAGGCAGAGTTTATGTGGAGTAATATATTTATGTATGCATATACAGTACCTTGCCTTACTCTAGACCAAAAAATAAATAACTAAACCAGTGTCAAAAGAGATCTTAGCTACATTAACCAATAAAAATACCCTCAGCTGTTCATATTCGCTCTGCCACCCATTACTTACTTCCTGGACACCACATTCAAAACACTTATTTTCTTCTACAGGTTCTGGTGTTTGACAGTACCGGCACACAGGACACCTAACCAGGACAACAAAAGATAATGGTACAAAAGTCAAAACAGGGCATTAAGCCTCCTTTATTTTATTTTTTTTATAAGATTTTTACTATCAAAATACTGTACAGAGGGGTTGGTTACATGAGCAAGGTGATGAGTACATATCCTATCAAGCATTGTTGCATCCTCCTTTGTTTTTCCCCTCCCATCCCTTCCCTCCCACCTCCACAACTAAACCTTCCCCCCTTCCTCCTACTGTACAGTTCGTTTTCTTTCTTTTTCTTTTTCTTTTTTTTTTTGGAGTCCAGTCCTGGGGCCTGAACACTGGGCCTGGGCGCTGTCCCTCAGTTCCTCAGCTCAAGGCTAGCGCTCTACCACTTGAGTCACAGAGCCACTTCCAGCTTTTTTCTTTTTGCTTATGTGGTGCTGAGGAATCGAACTCAAGGCCTCATGCATGCAAGGCAAGCGCTCTACCACCGAGCTACCTTCCCAGCCCATAAAGTTTGTTTTCAACATAGTGTCTTGTACATCTCATTGTTACAATGGGTCAACCTGTATTCCCATTTAAGCATTTTATTTTTTCCCTTCCCCTCCCCGTATTAGAGAAGTGTATATACAAGATGCAGGGTAGGGCTGGGAAGGTGGCTCAGTGGTAGAGTGCTTGCCTTGCATGCCTGAGGCCCTGGGTTCGATTCCTCAGCACCACATAAGCAAAAAGAAAAAACCCGGAAGTGGTGCTGTAGCTCAAGTGGTAGAGTGCTAGCCTTGAGCTGAAGAGCTGAAGGACAGCGCCCAGGCCCAGAGTTCAGGCACCACGACCGGACCAAAAACAAATAAACAAACAAAAAACAAGATGCAGGGTACCAACATCAAATGCAGTGAAAACAGAGGTTATGCTGTGGGGGAGGAACACACAAAGAAACAAAAAAATCACATAGTACGTTATAAATGTTAGAAACACAATAGCAAGAAAGAAAAAAAAATATTTGTGTCCCTATCTTGGGGTTCATTTTCCTTAACATCATCTTATATGGTCATATGTACATAGCTTGTGACCTATTTTATTTGTCCTACACATATAGTAGTTTTTGCAAAAAAGGGAAACCATGGGACCTATGTTTCTTTGGGCCTGGCTTACTTTACTTAATATAATTTTTTCCAAGTCTTTCCACTTCCTAACAAATGGGTAAGCCTCTTTTTTTATGTACTATTCTTATTTTTTTTTCCTATTTTATTATCTTAATGTTTTGGTTTTTGTTTTTTTGGTCAGTCGTGGGCCTGAACTCTGGGCCTGGGCGCTGTCCCTCAGCTCTTCAGCTCAAGACTAGTGCTCTACCACTGGAGCCACAGCTCCACTTCCGGCCTTTTCTGCTTATGTGGTGCTGAGGAATGGAACCCAGGGCCTCATGCATGCAAGGCAAGCGCTCTACCACTGGGCCACCTTCCCAGCCCTATCTTAATGTTTATCATAGCTAAGGGCATGTTATCACATGTATTTGTGAGCTACTTCAAACAAATGAAATAACACAAAATTCTGATAAGGCAGAAAAAAATAAAAAAATTAATTTGTTGCACATCATTTCCTACTATTCTGACATTAGATGAACAAACAACTGAATGTTTACAAGCTAGCACTAGGACTCCTATGTCCTCATTTCCAAAACATTTAAAAGATTAAATACGTATCCTGTCCTTTCTCTATTTTTCCTGAGATCTAAAATCTGTAAAGTTACCTTTTTTTTCTCTCTTAAAAGATGGATATGAAGCCAGGCAACAGTGGCTCACACCTGTAATCCTAGCTACTCAGGAGGCTGAGATCTGAGGATCACAGAGTTCAAAGCCAGCCCAGGCAACAAAGTGGTGAGACTCTTATCTCCAATAAACCACAATAAAACCGGAAGTGGCGCTGTGGCTCAAGTGGTAGAGCACTCCCAGTGAGCTGAGGAGCGCAGGGACAGCACCTAAGCCCAGAGTTCAAGCCCCAAAAAATAAAAAAAGATGGATATGAGTTGGGCACTGGTGGCTTGTGCCTGTAATCCTAGTTACTCAGGATGCTGAGATCTGAGAATCGCGGTTTAAAGCCAGCCCAGGCAGTAAAGTCCGTGAGACTTTTTTTTGGCCTGTCCTAGGGCTTGAACTCAGGGCGTGGGTACTGTCCCTGACCTTCTTTTGCTAAAGGATAGCACTCTACCATTTGAGCCACAGCACCACTTCTGGCTTTTTATGTTTATGTGACAGAGAAATCGAACCTAAGGCTTCATACATGATAGACAAGCACTCTACCACTAAGCCACATTCCCAGCCCTGTAAGACTCTTTTTTATGCCAGTCCTAGGGTTTGAACTCTGGGCCTGGGCGCTGTCCCTCAGGTTTTCAGCTCAAGGCAAGCACTCTACCACTGAGCCACAGCACCACTTCTGGTTTTTCTGATGGTTTATTGGAGATAAGAGTCTTACGGGGGGCTGGGAAGGTGGCTCAGTGGCAGAGTGCTTGCCTTGCATGCATGAGGCCCTGGGTTCGATTCCTCAGCACCACATAAGCAAAATGAAAAAAAAAAGCCGGAAGAGGCGCTGTGGCTCAAGTGGTAGAGCACTAGCCTTGAGCTGAAGAGCTGAGGGACAGCGCCCAGGCCCAGAGTTCAGGCCCCACGACCGGACCCAAAAAAAAAAAAAAAAAAAAAAAAAATCTCAGACTTTCTTGCCCAGCTGTCTTCGAACCATAATCCTCAGATCTCTGACTCACGAGTAGCTAGAATTACAGGTGTGAGCCACCAGCATCCAGCCCTAAGACTCTTTTTTTTTTTAATTGTGAAATACTGAACAGAGGGGTTACAATTACATGGGCAAAATAATGAGTACATTTCTTATCAAGCATTGTAGCCTTCTCCTTTGTTCTCCCTTCCCATCCTCCCCCTGCCCCACCCCCAGCCAATCCTCCCCTCTCCTCCTAAGACTCTTATCTCCAATCAACCACCAGAAAACTGGGAGTGGAGCTGTGGTTGAATATGGCAGAGCACTAGTCTTAAGCAAAAAGAGCTGAGGGACAGTGCCCAGGCCCTGAGTTCAAGCCCCAGTACTGATAAACAAAATAAACAATTAAAAAACAAAGACGACAATGAAACTTCCAGAAATGTTCACAACATCTTGCCTAGCCATGAACATTGCCTACAAGAAACCATAGCTTGGAGTTTTTAAGTTTTGATAATGAAATCTTTTGGTGCCAGTATTGGGCTTGAACACAGAACCTGGGCATTAACTCTTAGCTTTTTCACTCAAGGCCAAAATTCTACCCTTTGAGCCACCTTGGTTTTTGGGTGGTTAATTGGACATAAGTCTCATGGATTTTCCTGCCTGGGCAGGCTTTGAACTGCAATCCTCAGATCTCAGTCTCTTGGGACTGGCATTACAGGCATGAATCACTGGTGCTGGGTTTATAATCCTTTTCTTAGTTAAGACAAAGTAGTACTGAAGGCTGGTCATGAATATTTTTTGGCCAACAGACCAACATGACACAAAGTCTTTCTGACTCAGACCAAAAGAAAAAAGGCTGACTGAATTGACACACAGAAAAAACAAAAAACAGAAAACAAAAAACTCAAGGTATAACTAGTATTGGCTTGTTTCCCAGCTGAGTCAAGAAGATGAGAAAAGGAAGCATGCAGGAACACTAAGTTCTCACTTCGTTCTCCTGAGACAAAGCTGGAGGATCCAGATTGTCTCTTCAGCATCAAAACGAAGACAGAAGGGCCGGGGGTGTGGCTCAGTGGTGGAATAGAATAACTGCTTAGCATGTGTGAGGCCCTGGGTTCCATTCTCAATACCCAAACTAGTGGGCAGGAGAAACCGAAGACAAGCTGGAAGGGTTAACAGGAATGGCAGCTGGTCAGTGGTGAGCAGCTCTGTGCGTCAGAGGTGGAAACCAGCTCTGTGTCATTCCTTCTGTGTGTGTGGTGCCTGGGGAGGCTAGATAAGAAAACAAAACTAATTTTGAAATTGAATTCAGATTAGATCTGTGCCAGAATGATCTTTCTGGAATTTAAATCTGGTGGTGAGAATGTAAAAGGCGAAACAAACTTATTTGTAGCATACAATAGTTTATTATAGCCCATCTCATGGGTTGATTAGAATATAGTTAGCAGTTTATGAAATCGCTCCTGCCTCCCTTGCCAAAAATACTCCAATTCTGTCTTCTCTGTCTTGTGGTTTCTGTGGACTTCCACTCCTCCTCACTTTTGGACTTGAGAATAGAATCCTTTTCCTTCCCATGCATGCCCTCCTGCAATGGCCTTCCCTTGCTCCTCATCCAACTCCCACCATCCTTCAATACCACTTCTCTGTGGCACTGGCAGTTTAGGTACCATGTCTTAGATTATAAGGCTGCACACTATGAGGGGTGTGATGTCACATTTAATTGGGCATCTATCTATTTTTCTCTCTGTACATGGAAGCCGCAAGGGCCAGCACTTATACACCTTTTTTTTTTTTTTTTTGGGTCCGGTTGTGGGGCCTGAACTCTGGGCCTGGGCACTGTCCCTCAGCTCTTCAGCTCAAGGCTAGGGCTCTACCACTTGAGCCACAGCGCCACTCCTGGCTTTTTTTCTTATGTGGTGCTGAGGAATTGAACCCAGAGCCTCAGGCATGCAAGGCAAGCGCTCTACCACTGAGCCACCTTCCCAGCCCCACCGGTTGTGGGGCCTGAACTCTGGGCCTGGGCACTGTCCCTCAGCTCTTCAGCTCAAGGCAAGCACTCTACCACTTGAGCCACAGTGGCCACTTCCAGTTTTTCTGGTGGTTTATTGGAGATAAGAGTCTCATGAAGTTTCCTGCCTGGGCTGGCTTTGAACTGTGATCCTCACATCTCAGCTTCCTCCTGAGTAGCTAGGATTACAGGTGTGAGCCACCGGTGCCCGGCTACTAATACACCTTTTGAACTATGTCTCACAGTGCATGTTTTGAAGGTATAATCTAACTTGAAGTAGGAAGAATACAAAGTACAGGTGCCAATGCAGTTCTCTGCAGCACTGACTTCTACAATAAAGGCCACTTGTACGCTATACGAAGAACATGTAGCTGTGTGCCTCATACCTGTTGACTGCTAGTGTCCCTGGCCACTCCACCCAAGGCATCAAAGCCCAGGCATTGCTCTTGGGAGGAAATAACAAGTGTGATGCTGCCTTGAGAAGTCCATAAGGATCCAGTCAGCACCTCCACTAGTGTAAGAACGCAGACCTGCTTGTGAAGGGAGGACAGGAGAGAAGAGGAGCCTCTGCTCTTCTGGGGCCAGGTTTGTGGAGTGGAACATGTGAGGTGGTTCACTTGTTCAAAAGGGCACGAGGCTGGCTATGTGGGGACAGCGCTGCACTCACGTGGTGTCGTCCCAGCGCTGCAGGCACTGGCTGTGAAAGCTGTGGTTACAGAGCGTGGTGAGGATGCCGTTCACAGACTCATCCATGCGCTCCAGACACACCGTGCATTTGGGGAGCTCGGTCAGGTCCATCACAGGGAGGCTGGCGCCCTGCAGGGAGACATCTTATATAAACCCCACTCCCCCTCGCCCCTCAGCCATCTCTCTTGTGACTCCCAACAAGGCATTCTCACACTGTCTACTCTGGGCAGACAGACTGAATGGGCAATGCGGAGTGTCATTTCCACCCACTCGCTATACTGGGCCCTGGGAACACAGGGGATGTGCCGGCTGTGCACGGCAGCTTCTTCACCCTAGGAAGGCGCTTCGGCCATAGCAGACTTAACTTACCAACCTAGAGTGGGGCCGACCCTAGCTCTGACCTGCAATGTCTATGACGATGACAGAGGCCAAAGGAATGAAAGGAGAAGTGCAAGGAGTGGGGATGGCTATCCACAGTAAATAATATCTCAACACAGTCTGTTTAGTTTCCCAGGACTGACAATGCTGACGTCATTTCTTTTTTTTTCTTTCTTTCTTCTTTTTTTTTGGCCAGTCATGGGGCCTGAACTCTGGGCCTGGGCGCTGTCCCTCAACTCTTCAGCTCAAGGCTAGCGCTCTACCACTTGAGCCACAGCGCCACTTCCAGCTTTTTCTGCTTATGTGGTGCTGAGGAATTAAACCCAGGGCTCCATGCATGCAAGGCAAGTACTCTACCACTAAGCCACCTTCCCAGCCTGCTGATGTTATTTCTTTGTGCATTTAGCACATACTTATCGAATCCTTGCTGGGTGTGCCACACAGCAACTGAGAGGAACAATGGTGAGCAAAACCAAATTTGGTGTGGGGTGACACAGTAATAGAGTAGGATTGATTGGAACATACTATAAGCATGTGGAAATGTAACAATATCCCCCTACGTATAACTAATGTGAGCTAATAAAAAAAAAAAAAAGGTAGGCGAGAACAGGTAGCTCACACCTATAATCCTAGCTACTCAGGAGGCTGAGATCTGAGGATCACAGTTTGGAGTCAACCCGGGAGAAAAGTCTGTAAGACTCTTGTTTTTTGTTTTTTTTTTTTTTGCCAGTTGTGGGGCTGAACTCTGGGCCTGGGTGCTGTCCCTCAGCTCTTCAGTTCAAGGCTAGCGCTCTACCACTTGAGCCAAAACGCCACTTGCGGCTTTTTCTGCATATGTGGTGCTGAGGAATCGAACCCAGGGCCTCATGCATGCAAGGCAAGCACTCTACCACTGAGCCACCTTCCCAGCCCTGTAAGACTCTTATTCATCAAAAAAGCCAGAAGTAGAGCCTTGGCTTAAGTGGTAGCGAGTTAGCCTTTAGCACAAAAGCTCAGGACAGTGTCCAGGACCTGAGTTTAAGCCCTGGAACTGGGAAAAAAGGAAAAAGAAAACTTCTACTTGTTAGCAAATTACTGTCCCTTCTTGCTTTCTTCCAGCTCCCTGGTAACAACTATACACCTACTTTCTATATCTATGGTATTCCTTTCTGGACCTTTTCATGCTATCTCAGCATCCAATGTTGTACCCATAGTCTACATTTACAACCCATCACAGGCATCCTTGTACTTACGTCTTCAGATTTCAGTACTTCGGCTCTTTCCACATAGACCAGCTGGCAAACGTCATCTTCTATGGAGTTAAACTGGCGGCCATTACATGCCATATAAAAACTGTCTGCATCAGCCTGTATATACAAATGGGAAAAAGGAAAAAATTAAGACAGATATACCGAAAATATGCTTCATATTTAAGATGCATGACCTCTGCTATTCTTCTCATCCATTTAAGAAATCTATACTTAGAAGAAAAAACAATCACTAGAAGTAATATGTCCTGCAGCAAGCTGGTAAACTGACTGAACTCTGAAGGTCCATATTCTATGTCCTGACTGTTTCCTGAGCCACGAACTGCCAGAAGGTACAGGAGTGCCACACGTAGGCAGCTAACACATACTAGTCTACCAGCCATATACATTTATCTTGATCCTTTTTCCCATCCAGTCAGCACTTACAGATGAGAAAATACTTCTGCAAAGCCTGGACTCAAATCACAAATGATTTGTATGGAGAGAATTTATTTTATAAAAATGTCAGCATCTGTGTTAAAAAAAAAAAAAAAAAAAAAGAAACCAAAGGACTGGTATGGGATGAAAAACCAACTCCTCTTCACTAAACCAAGTGGGAGTAGTAACATAGGGGAACTGGGTGAGGATCCCCTCAGGACAGTCTAGTAGCAGAAGCAAAACTCACAGTGAAGATCAAGAGATCTAAGACAACCAGACAACCAACCTTTAAGACACGAAGCACTGCAGGTACACCTGCAAAGACACATGCCCATTTATAAGCAAGGACTTAGAAAGCTACAGACAGATGGTTTCAGTTTTAAACTCAGTTAGCTTCTGCAGCAAAGCCACAGCTTGTCTGCATCACTCTCACATGGACAAGCCCTATCAATGGGAACAAGCTGCTTGGGGTGACTGAGGATTTTCAAAGAGACCACTGTACTGCCGTCCTCTACCAAGACATTCCAGGCTGAGCCAGGCAGGGAGTCCTGATTGGCCACTCTCACAGGGTTCTGAGTCTCAGCCACTGTAAGCTTCTTGAGTATCCAGTGAGGTAATTCCACATGGATTTAGTTATTTATATGCTCTTAACGTGACCAAGTGAGCTATGTTAAACCTCTGAGGAAGGATGAGCAGTTCTGCAGGTGAGGGGTGGAGAGGTTTTCACATGCCTGAAGGAAATAATCCATGCACTGGTTATACTACAGGGCTATGTACAGCAGGTTGCTGGAATACACATTTTTTAAAATAAGAAGAAGAAGCAACCTACAGAGCAACGGCTTTTCACTGAGATGCTACTGGATTGACATGCCAAGGAAACCAACCCGCAAGTCAGGCTCAGATCAGCACTTCAGGCCTGCAGCACCAGCAGGCGCTGGCTATAATGCAAGGAAAGGCAAACCCCTCTGGAGCAGAGCTCTGGAGATGTTTACCAAGTGACCAAGCATCATCACGAGAAGAGAAAGGGAAGAGACCAAACCTACTCAACACCTGAAAAACCATTTTCTTGGAACAGTTGTTGATCTGCAGTAAATAAAGGTAGTGTTGTATGTGTTTGTGTGTGTGTCCTGGAGCTTGAACTTGGGGCCTGTGTGCTATCTTTGAACTTCTTTGCTCAACACTAGTACTCTGCCACTTGAGTCACAATTTTAGAGCTTTTTGGTGGTTAACTGGAGGTAAGAAGCTCATGGAGGGGCTGGGAATGTGGCTTAGTGGTAGAGTGCTTGCCTAGCATGCATGAAGCTCTGGGTTCAATTCTTCAATACCACGTACACAGAAAAAGCCAGAAGTGGCACTGTGGTTCAGGTAGTAGAGTGCTAGCCTTGAGCACAGAGAGGCTCAAGGACAGTGCCCAGGCCCTGAGTTCAAGCTCCAGTACCAGCAAAAAATAAAAGAGTCTCATGGACTTTTCTGCTTAGGCTTGTTCTGAACCACAATCCTCAGGTAACAGCCTCCTGAGTAGCTAGGATTACAGATGTGAGCCACTGGCACCTGGTCTTTATTTTTGGTTAGTCATGGGGCTTGAACTCTGGGCCTGGGCACTGTCCTTCAGCTCTTCGGCTCAAGGCTAGTGCTCTACCACTTGAGCCATAGTGCCACTTCCCATTTTCTGGTCATTAAAGTCTCATGGACTTTTCTGCCTGGGCTGACTCTGAACTGTGATTCTCAGCCTCCTAAGTATCTAGGATACATGTGTGAGTCACTGGTGCCGGGGGCACATGCACTGTCGCTGTCTTGCTGTCTTTCTTTCTCTCTCTCTCTCTCTATATATATATTGTTGGTCATGGAGCTTGAACACTGTTCCTGAGCTTGAGCTCTTCAGCTCAAGGCTAGCGCTCTACCACTTGAGCCGAATGCCACTTCTGGCTTTTTCTGCTTATGTAGTGCTGAGGAATCGAACCCAGGGCCTCATGCATGCAAGGCAAGCACTCTACCACTGAGCCACCTTCCCAGCCCCTGTATTTATGTTTTAAGACATGGTCTTGCTATGTAGTTAGAGGCTTGCCTCTAAGTCCAGTTCTAGGATTATAGGCATGCACCATCATACTCAGCACAAATGTACTTAAAAAAAGACAACATCTACAAACAACTGAGGTTTCCAATTTAAAATCTCAGCATCAGAATGCAGCTTCACTTGCAGCATATTTTCTTAGCACCTACTATGTGCTAGGCGCTATGCTCAACTCTAGAAAGAGAACAAAGCACATATAGTTCCTGCTTCATCTCATGTCAAAATAGAATAAAAGCTTGAAACCAACTGTACAGGACAAATCAGTAACTTTTAATGTTTATATTACATGTAGCTAAAACTTAAAGAAACTGAACAGTTGTTTTCTCCTTGTGCCTGAACTCAGAAAAAGACAAATTAGTTATGATCTAGACTCCTTTAATGTCAGGGTCAAAGACATATTTAGCTTCTCAAAAAAGGGTACCAAAAAAAAAAAGAATAAAAAAGGAAGTAGCGCTGTGGCTCAAGTGGTAGAGCACTAGCCTTAAGCTGAAAAGCTGAGGGACAGTGCTCAGGCCCAAAGTTCAAGCCCCATGACTGACCAAAAAAAAAAAAAAAAAGGGTACAAAAAAGGAGCACATCTGGGGCATAGAAAAAAACGGGTACAAATACAATCTGATTCTAATTTCTTTTCATTTCCTCCATGTGTCCACTGATGGCGCCAATACTATCAACTCAGGAGCTATCAGTGAAGAAGAGAGCAATCAGGCTTTGAGTCACCACTGCATTTCACCCAGAGGGTTCTGTGGCTGGCTAGAAAGGTAATAGCAATGTCCCTACAGATACAACCACTTAGTGACTGGCAAGTTGTTTAATTCAGGTAATGAATATATTTGTTTTTGAAAAGTGTCACCTCTTTCCTCATTTTCTCCTGATCCCACTATCTTATTCTTATATGTGATAAGCATACATGCTCATAGGAATGGGTTAAGTAAAACCCCACTGGAGGACTGAGGAGTCTAATGTAGGAAATGAAATGGAGTGAACAGTATCAAAAAGTGTCTACAACAACACATAGACACTTTCAAAAACTAAAACAAGGACTCTAGGCATTCACACACAAACAGACTTAAGGAGGATATCCTTAGGGGAGAGAAGCAAAAGCGTAACTTCTCTGAACATTTAAAATACATTTATTAACATGGAAACATGTTGTATTTGTTATTGTTCTTTTTCCTTATTGGTCATGAGGCTTGAACTCAGGAGCTGGGTGCTGTCCCTGAGCTTCTTTGCTCAAGGTTAGTACACGACCACTTTCAGTCATAGCGCAATTTCCAGTGTTTCTGGCAGTTAATTAGAGATAAGACTCATGGACATTTGTATCCAGGCTGGCTTTGAATGGCAATCCTCAGATCTCAGCCTCCTGTGTGTAGCTAGGATTATAGGCCTGAGCCACCAGTGCAACATGTTTTTTTTGTTGTTGTTGTTGTTACTGTTGTTGGTTGTGGTGATGGTGTTTTTGATTTTTTTTTTTAGGGGGAATATAGAAAGCGAGGAAGGAAGGGTGAGTAAATACAATCATACTATTCAGTATGTACTATGTGGAAAATGACCTATAACTTATAGGCAGGGATGGGTGGGGGAAACTAGGGGAAAGCAAAGGAAGGGGTGTCATTGTCCACAAAAAGAAATGTATGTATTCATTACCTGACATCCAATCGTAACCCCTCTGGTATAACACCTTAGTAACAATTACTTAAAAATAACAACAACACAACTAAACCTAAAACATCATCTATTTACCAGTGGTTCTGGCTGTTAATTCTACTGGTTTCCAATCTGACCTGTCAAGCATCCCTAACACTCCAAGAAATGTATCTTTTTTTTTTTGGTCTGTTTGTGACTCTGGGTCTGGGCGCTGTCCCTCAGCTCTTCAGCTCAAGGATAGCGCTCTACCACTTGAGCAACAGCGCCACTTCCGGCTTTTTTCTTTTTGCTTATGTGGTGCTGAGGAATCGAACCCAGGGCCTCATGCATGCAAGGCAAGCGCTCTACCACTGAGCCATCTTCCCAGCCCTCCAAGAAATGTTAAAAAGAAAATTCCTTCTACTATCACAATTTTTTTTTAAAGGATATTTTTGTGCCAGTACTGGGGCTTGAACTCAGCTCAAGGCCTGGGTGCTTTTTTGCTCAAGGCTGGTGTTCTACCACTTGAGCCACACTTGACTTCTAGCTTTCTGCTGGTTAACTCAGATTTGTCTGCCCTCAAGGACTGGTCTGGAACTGTGAACTTCAGAGCTTAGCCTTCTTGAATAGCTAAGACTGCAGACAGGAGCCACCAGTGCCTGCCCAAAAAGGATTTTATTTTTCTAAATGTGTCAAAGAGCACCTTGTGAAAGAAGGAGTGATGGCAAATAATGTGATGGTATCAACTCCAAGTCTGGAAACTACTGCCTCACTGCACTAGAGACCATTGGATGAGAAAACTAGCCCCTGGACCCATACCTACTCGGCTGCATGGAAAGTCATGGGTACGACCTATAACTGTACTTCCACAAATTGGGAGATACAGTTACAGCAACAGTCCCTTAGAAGATATGTATGTCAAGAGCCTTAGGTGCAAAATGTCAATCACACATAGCTAATATCACACAGTTTATAAACAGTTTCTGTGGCAAAGAGATTTTTAAGATCTTAACTTTTACCTGTGCACTAAACTTTATCAGCACCATATATTGATTTGGAGTAGAGTCTCTGATGATTTTCATTTGTTCAATTACTTCATTAAATGGGGCGACAAACTTCATAAGGTCATGACTGGTCATTGTAGCAGGGACTGTGAGAATACACAGCATGGCACTGCGCCTCACATCTTCTTTTAAGGAGGTCATCTTACTAATGAGACAATAATTAGACTGTCTTCAATAGATGAGGCGTGGTTAGTTCAGATAACACTAATCAGACAACTCTTATGCCCAATAACAGGAAAAAAAAACTTGTCATATCGCACAAATCAACTTGAACAGCTTAAACTAGATGAGTGAATGTAAAATCCCTTACATATACCTGCAGTAGATTTTAAGGCAAGCTTTGAAATATTCCATATTATATATCCCCACAAGAATTTTCTGTCTTTAGTTAAAGGCTCATTGGGGTAATGAATTTGCATGAGCAAATTCACAATTTTTTTCCTCTTTTTTGTCGGTCATGAGGCTTGAACTCTGGGCCTGGCACTGTCCCTCAGCTCTTCAGCTCAAGGCTAGTGCTCTACCACTTGGGCCACAGCGCCACTTCTGGCTTTTTCTGTTTATGTGGTGCTGAGGAATAAAACTCAGGGCCTTGTGCATGCGAAGCAAGCGCTCTACCACTGATCCACCTTCCTAGCCCTTCTCTTAATTTTTGAATCATAATCTCTTGTTGGGTAAGTTAGAAATACAACTCTAGCTAGTGACATCTCTTAAAAGGTCTAGAAGCAAAGAGACTCTAAATCTAAATCTGCAAGACAATTCTAAACCTTGAGGATATGACTAAAGGTAACAGCAACTGTTACTGGGTTAGAACAGATTAGCCACACCTCCACGAGGCAACTAGCTTTTGAAATACTGCAAACTCACTTGAGAGCTATGAGCCAAAATGGTTGCTTGAATAGTCACTGTTTTCCCAGGAGGGACCTGGCAAACAGACAAGGACAAGGATAGCCTTTGAACATCAGCTACCAATTATCCAAGGAGCTGATATCCTAGCTTGCAGAATACCTAGCCAAATGCTTCCTTTCCTTGGGTGTCCAGAAAAGGATAAAAATAAACAATCAAAATACAACTAGTTAACTGACCTCCCTTACTTTAGTGAAGATTTGGTGGAACCTGAGACCACAATGATGCTGTGGAGCATTTCCTTTCCTTGCTTTATCACTCTTCCCTTCAATTCACTAATCAATGCCATGCCTACCTGCTTAGAGAACATTTCCTAGGCATTATCTTAAGTACATCTACATGTTTCTTCTATAAGGGAAAGGTTTGACACATTCACAAGGTCAAGGAAATGTAAAACATCTAAGAATTCCGTAATACACAATCTATGAAAGAACTGTCTCTCTGAAACTCCAACTACCCGTCCTTGTCCCCGTCCCTGGCTCCCTGCCCACCCCCCACCCCACCCCCAACCAACAAGACCAAGAGAGTTTCTCTGCCCAAATGCAAAACACAAACAACACAGACCAACCCAGAAGGAGAAAAAGTTTTTCTTACTTCGTCTTGTATAGGTGCATAATACCATGAACTATTTCAACGGAAGGATTTCCACTGAAGAATGAAATCTGGTCTGGAAGCTGTTTGGATGGGGAATCAGGAGCTGTATTTAAGCATTCTTTACTTTGATCTCGGCTTCTCTGTGCAGTTGGGGATACGTCTGAAGACTTTTCTTCCATTGTATCTTTTAGCTCATCTTTCACAAATCAAAAATCAACAGATTAGAAACATGCTGAAGGACTTTAATTAGGTTACGAGTTCAAGTCAGAACAAAGTATGGGAAAACTGTAACATGCCACATCAAAAACAATATTCAAAGAACAGCCATGTTGGTGGTATCCCAACTTTAAAGTTCTCTTTATCCCATATCCCATATCCAGGTCAGCTCTTACATCCAGCAGTGCTACAATACAGGCAGGCATCTTCCATCTCATTTCCTAAGTGGGACAGGGCTATTAAAGTCCAGACCTACAAGCTCTGCCCACACACCTGCTCAAGAGGCAGCACATTCCCTCCACCTCAGCTGGAATGAGCTGGCAGAAGATGCATTTCATGATCTGCTGGACTTAAGTGGAAAGAAGTTCTCTCCCACCAGCTAAAGCAGCAAATCCAGTGTGGTACGACTAATCAATTTTTCTTTTTCCTGGGCTTGGGCTTGAACTCTGGGCCTGGGTGCTGTCCCTGGGCTCATTTTTCCCAAGACTAGCATTCTACCACTTAAGCTACTGTGCCACTTCTGGATTTTTCTGTGATTAATTGGAGATAAGAGTCTTGGTCTACAGGCTTGAGTCACCATGCCTGGCTTTAGGTTTAATAACCTAACATAAAGAACACAGGCAGAGGGGCTGGGAAGGTAGCTCAGTGGTAGAGTGCTTGCCTTGCATGCCTGAGGCCCTGGGTTCGATTCCTCAGCACCACATAAGCAAAAAGAAAAAAGCCGGAAGTGGTGCTGTGGCTCAAGTGGTAGAGTGCTAGCCTTGAGCTGAAGAGCTGAGGGACAGCGCCCAGGCCCAGAGTTCAGGCCCCACGACCGGACCCAAAAAAAAAAAAAAAAAAAAGAACACAGGCAGAGAAAGGTAAAAGTATAATAGAGGTCAACATCTTGGCCTTACCAAGTATGTATAAAACATTTCACAAGCCGGGCTCCGGTGGCTCGCGCCTGTAATCCTAGCTGCTCAGGAGGCTGAGATCTGGGGACTGCAGTTCAAAGCCAGCCTAGGCAGGAAAGTCTGTGAAACTCTTATCTCCAATAAACCACCAGAAAACCGGAAGTAGTGCTATGGCTCAAGTGGTAGAGCACTAGCCTTGAGCTGAAGAGTGGAGGGACAGTGCCCAGACCCAGAGTTCAAACCCCACAACCAACAAAAAAACAAAAAATGAAAAACGAAAAAACAACAACAACAAAATAAAGTCACATTACAACAAAGGATCCAGGGTTTTCCACGGCATACCTGGGTTTGCCTTCATGGTTTCAATGATCACATCTGTCATTTCCCGACGGCCAAGGTGCTGATGAATGATAGCTGCTTTCTCCCCGGGTGACTTCCCTTCTAAACAAGCTACAGCTGAAGCCAATGTCTTCTTTTTGATCTCTTCATCAGACATTTCCCCAGCTAAAGAACACATGAATCATTAATACCGATAATAAAACAAGTTCCTCTCCATTTTCAATTTACCTGTAGATGCGTTTCCTTTTTCTCTCTGATGGTCCCTTTACCCTCATAAATGATACACCTCTGGGACTTTCACAGTACCCTCAACAAACAATCAACAGTCAGTACAATAAACTGAGAAATGCAGGCTGTTAAATCATATGCTTTCACATTAATCAGGCTGAAGCTTGCCTGAAAAATGAAATTCCTGAGTTCAAACTCCAATATGACCAAAAGAATCTAACAGTTTTCTACAGTGGCCAGTAGCTAGTGGCTCACGCCTATAATCCCAGATACTCGGAGGGCTGAGATCTGAGGATCACAGTTCAAAGCCAGCCTGGGCAGGAAAGTCCGTGAGATTCTTATCTCCAAACCACCACCAGAGAACTGGAAGTGGTGCTGTGGTTCAAGTGGTAGAGCGCTAGTCTTGAGCTGAAGAGCTGAGGCACAGTGCCCAGGCCCAGAGTTCAAGTCCCATGACTGACAAAAAAAAAAAAAAAAAAAAAGTTTCTACAGTGATTATGAGTAAACTAACATATGGGTAATACCTGAGAAACTGAGACCCTGGTGTGAAATCTAAGCTTAAGGTAGTTTGTTCGTTAATAGAAACCCTTTACAAGTCATAGTCCTAAACATCCTGGATACTGGTGGCTCACACCTGTAAAGCTAGTCTGAGATCTGATCACAGTTCAAAGCCAGCCAGGCCAGGCAAGTTCTCATGAGACTCTATTTTTTTTGGCAGGCGGGGGGTGGGGGGGGTGTTAGTACTGAGGCTTGACTCAGGGACTAGGCTCTGTATCTGAGTTTCTTTTTTTTTTTTTTTTTTTTTTTTTTGGGTCCGGTCGTGGGGCCTGAACTCTGGGCCTGGGCGCTGTCCCTCAGCTCTTCAGCTCAAGGCTAGCGCTCTACCACTATGAGCCACAGCGCCACTTCCGGCTTTTTTCTTTTTGCTTATGTGGTGCTGAGGAATCGAACCCAGGGCCTCGAGCATGCAAGGCAAGCGCTCTACCACTGAGCCACCTTCCCAGCCCTGTATCTGAGTTTCTTTTGCTCAAGGCTAGCACTCTACCACTTGAGCCACAACGCCATTTCTGGCTTTTTTTCTGTGTATGTGATACTGATATACTAATAGAATATACTGATACTAATAGAACCCAGGGCTTCATGCATGCTAGGCAAACACTGTACCACTAAGCACATTCTCAGCCCCCCCCCCCACCTCCAATAAACCACTCAAAAACCAGAAGTGAATGCCCTGTTCAATGGCCATGAACACCACCACCACAAACAACAAAAATCCTGGGTTATCTTCACTCTATGAATCAAACTATGAGAATCTATGCTTTGTTTAAAATTAATGGAACACATAAAACAAAAAAAGGAATCCAGACGTGACTAAAATACCCTTCATATCATAACAGCTGTCAGAATACAGACCAGCTTGTGTCTTCCAGATACCACTAGAATTTGTTGAATGATTCTATAACTGACCCATGTAGATGTCAATTTAGTTTACTTTCAAAACTGAGGGGAACCTTGGAACCCTTGAAAGATGCTCATAAACCTCACTGAACTCATACTCAGTGGTGACCAGCCTAGGCAACATGGTGCCAAACACATAAGAAAATCATGTTTAGCTGGGCGCCAGTGGCTCACGCCTGTCATCCTAGCTACTCAGGAGGCTGAGATCTGAGGATCATGGTTCAAAGCCAGCTGGGGCAGCAAAGTCCGTGAGATTCTTATCTCCAATAAACCATTAGAAAACCGGAAGTGGTGCTATAGCTCAAGTGGTAGAGTGCTCATCTTGAGCTTAAGAGCACAGGGACAGCGCTCAAGCCCAGAGTTCAAGCCTCACGACTGACACACACAAAAAAGGAAAAAAACAAAAAGAAAATCATGTTTAGCCTTAATTTGCAGCTCCAAAGTGCACATACTTAAAGAAGTGTCCATAACAGCACCCATTCCCACCCCAGCCACTCTGATCTCGTTAAGTTTCCTCGACGCTGTCTCCTTTCTTTCACAACACTTCAGCACAGTGCAACCTTACCCTTACTCTGTACTTAATTCACCTGCCTCCCCATTGAACTGCTGGTCCAGCAAAGCAGAGACCATGTCAAATTCTATACACAAGGAAAGCTCCAGCAGGTGTGGTGCATCCCATAAATATCTCTTGAATTAGTTATTCCTTGGTAATTTCAGAGGGACCAAGGAAAAGAAAATGAGCCCTTTTCCTTGCTGAGAAGTTGCCTGGCTGGTGTTGCTCAGACCCAAGCCAGCTGAGTCAGAATCCCAGTTTCACCAAACCTACCAGCTCTCTGGGGCAAATAGCTTCTTGCCTAGGCCTGGGTTTCCCGAAGTATACAAGACACTCCCCTATCCATCTCCCACCCAAGATGCTGCAGCGATCTTTAAAGATAATGCACTGTCGGGGGTGGAGAGCAGTTGCTCATGCCTTGTAATCTTAGCTACTCAGGAGGCAGGGTCGGAAGACAGCGGTTCCAAGCCAGCCTTGCTGGGCAGACAAATTTCAGCGACAAGAGTCCCAGGAGCTTAACTACCAGAGCAGGCATGGACTCGCGATCCCTGGACCTCAGCCTCCTGAGTAACTAGGATTACAAAGACTCATCGTCAATTAACCACCCAGAAGGCCGGAAATAGAGCTGTGGCTCAAATGGTAGAACGCCAGCCTTGAGTGGAAAAGCTCAAGGACGGCGCCTAGGCCCTGAGTTCAAACCCCAGACTGGCACACTGGCACACACACACACACACAAAAGAAAGAAAAAAGCTACTGCCCCACGGAGGTCGGCGCGGGGTAGAGGCAGCGCGTGATGCCCGCGACTGCTATTACGATTATTGTTCTGGGACGCCCCGACGTGCGCCGGTGCGAAGGGGGACAGGGACGGGGGCGACGCCGTCGGCGCGTCCGCCCCACAGCCCGACCCTCACGTGGGACGCCAACGGCCGGCGGTGGGCTGGGCTTGGCGGACAGCACGTCCTCCAGGCCGCGGAGGGGCGGACGGGCCTCCTGGCCCCCACCCCGTTCCCACCTCGGCCTGAGGCCAAAGCCCCCGCCCCCCGCCCCCCGCGAGGCCCGTCCGGGTCCGGCCCGAGGCCCCGGCCCGCGAGGCCCCGGCCGCGGCTCCGGAGTGGGCCGGCGGAGCGGCACTCACCCGCGGCGCTGAAGCCGAAGTCGGCAGGGACTGGCGAGGGCTCCGCGAGCTCCAGTCGGATGACTACCAGTGACACACTCATAGGGTGGGCGCTGGCCGGCGCGGGCCCCGGCGGGCTCAGCTGAGGCTGGGAGGCGAGCCGAGAGGCCGAGCGGCCCGGGGCCGGCTGCGCCGCCACCGCCTCAGCGCCGCCGCCGCCGCTGCTTCAGCAGCAGCAGCCGCAGCCTTCCCGCAGCTCGCGGAGCCACAACAACCTCCACTTCCGCCTCCCGGCCTCCGTCGCTGACCCGCGAGGTCACGCATGCGCGCGGGGGTAAGGCGGGGCCGCGCGTGCGCCGTCCGACCGGAACGCCGCGAGGTCGGCCGGGAAAGGACGAGTCCTGGGCTCCGCGGGCCGAGCGGTGGGTTTGCGCCCGCGCTGGGATTATTAACCTCTGCCTGTCCGCGAGGCCGCGGCCTCAGCCCGCCGCGGCTGACGGCTTCGCCAAGCCTCGGGAATGCTCGCGGGTCCCGCGCTGTTCCCGCAGTTACGGCTCCGACACGGGAGGGTGGTGGTGCCCGGCCCGCTTCCCGAGCGGGACGCCGAGGCCGGGGGGCCAGGCCGGGGCCGGGGGGCCAGGCCGAGGCCGGGGCCAAGTTGCTCCTCGGAGCACCCGTGGGGAGTCGGCTGAGGGACGGCGACGGCCAGGCCGAGAGCGCAGTGCCCGGAACAGATCGGCGCCCTGTCCCCGCGGTTCCACCGACGTTCAACTGAGCGCCTAGACGTGGGGTGCACACTGTTGGGGTACCGTGGCGAATCGAGTAAACACGGTGTCTGCCCTTGTGGAGTCGACCTTCATCTCCGCCTGCGCGATCGTGAACTGGCCGCTGCATGGTTATCTGGTGGTTGTGGAGATGCAGTGGCTGCGTATGGAAGGCGATGGCGTTATTTCCACTCTGCCAGACGGCCGTTACCACGTAGATACTGACCATAAGCATTCTAGAGGCTGGGGGGGAGGAAGTCAGGTTCAAGATTCTGGGCTACCTAGACCCCTGTCTCAAAGCATCAACACCTAGACTGTAGCTTAGCACGAGCATGCACAAGACCCTGAATCCAGTCTCCAGCACCAGAAAGACAGTAACAGCCACAGGCTGGTATTGCAAGTACAAGACAGAATGCTATTCTGGGTACATGCTGTAATGATACACAGGGTGTGTCGGAGGACAGCATGGACATGTGTGTATCATGAGCAGAAATATGTGCAGAAATATAGCTTGTGACTGCATTCTATGTAAACATGCCGCATACTTTGCTACTGAGTGGCTCAACCTTTGTACCATTGACATTTTTTGAGCCCTGATAATTTTTTGAGGGTTGAGGATGTGCCCTGTGACACATTAAATGCCAGTGGCACTTTCATCCAGTGGTAATTACTCAAACCGTGTGCAGATATTGTCAAATATTCCTTGGAGCCCAAAGCACCCTCTGTTGAGAATAAAAAGTGCATTAGTCATACACAACCTAGTATAGGCATATGCCTTGAGACATATGAACTTTTAAAGTAGTGTGTAACATGTTTTGCTGGTGCTGGCCTCTCTAGGGTCTTGAGCACACTGAGTACATATTCTTCCACTGAGACACACTCCTTTCCCATTTACTCACGTATTAGGTACTAACCAGAATGTTTTACATACTTTATCTTAAGCAATGAGAACACAAACTATGAGATACTTTGTCTCCACCTTGTAGAGAAGGTAGCTTAGGTACAGGGAGAGTAATGTGCCCAGGATCTCAGTAAATGGACAAAATCCTTAAATCTCTTTACTAAACCTTCTCAATATGGATAGGAATTATGCATTATTCTAAACTGATTATTCTCATTGGCCAGCAGAAGTCACAGGAGATGCATGCACTAGAGAGCTAGAAAACTAGATTTGTTAGCCAGAAATGGACAAAGGACTTTTTTTTTTTTGTGGCTGCCAACTCCTATGCAAGTCTTCAGCTTGTCCCCATTTTCTTCCTCTTTTCTTTCTTCTTCCCTCCCTCCCCCACTCTGACCTGGAACTCTAGATCCTCCTGCCTCCTCCTCCTGACTGCTGGGATTACAGCCCAGCTCTTATTGTCTGATGTTATCCACGTTATTCATCCCTTCAGCCCATGTGCTGAGCACAGGCTCTGGGTCTAGAAACCACTGAGCCTCAGGGAATAGATGTATGTGAATGTGAGTAGCATAAGCCTTGCCTCATTGTCTGATTTATGAAATAGCGACCCCTTCACATAACACCTTAATAATAGCAGTATAATTATGTGTGTGTGTGTATATATATATATATATATATATATATATAGTGATAAGCTTGTCTTACCATGAAAGGAGCAGATACAATGTTTTCTGTAATAGGGTAAGGGATCTACTGAAGGTATGAAGAAGGAGCAAGAGAAGTGAAAATTGTCTCAATCTGCCTGGGAAAAGAAAAAGAAGACTTCTATTAGAGCAGATAAAAAGGCAAGGCTGTGAGGTAAATGTCAATGGCAACTCACTAGGCAGATAAAGCCCAGAAATGTGCCAAGCACAGCAGGTTCTGAGGCCTGGGGGGAGGGGAGGTCCAGGACTCTCCTGATCTGAAGAGCATGACTTGCCTCACGTGTCATGTGTCCATTAGTAGGAGTGTGGGAAGAACTGGCCTCAGAAAGGTACTTTAAACTTGGCCCTTTGGGACTCAAATATTTTTTCAGCTCTTCCTCACACAAAATGTATAGAACTTTTACAGGCCTATCGTGTGGTGTTTTGTTTTGTTTTGTTTTTGCCAGAACTGGGGCTTGAACTCAGCCTGGGTATTATCCCTTAGCTTTCTTAGCTCAATGCTGGTGCTCTACCATTTGAGTCACAGCTCCACTTCTGGCTCTTTAATAGTTAGAGATACAAATCTTACACCTTCCTGCCTTGGCTTGTCTTTGGACCAGGATCCTCAGATCTCAGCCACCTGAGTAGCTAGATCACAGGTGTGAGCCATTAGGCTTGGATTTAAATTAATTTCTAATAATCTTTGAAAAGGCCTATCAACCTTCCAGCCTTTTTTCCCCCCAAATCACTCCCAAACTCAACACATTTCCAATTACCCAAGAAGTAACATCATATCATTTTCAAAATTTACTACTGAAGATTCTTAGCTGGTTGGAGTGGCATATGTCTATAGTCCCAACTCCTTGGGAGGCTAAGGTAGGATGATCATTTGAGTCCAGGAGTTCAAGACAAAGCATCATCTTAAGAAAAGAGTTCTTCCCATGTTTTTTTCTTTAGAGGCTTCATGAAGAAATGAAGCTACATGTCTCCAAGGAGCATTTAGACTTAGGCAGGCAGCAAGAGCAGCATTCCAGATCAAGGGCACAGCCTTTACAAAGACACAGGAGGATATCATGTTTTTTTTTTTTTTTTTTTTGTCTTCTTTTGGTTTGTCGTGAGGGCTGAACTCAGGGCCTGGGCACTGTTCCTCAGCTCTTCAGCTCAAGGCTAGCGCCTGACCACTTGAGCCACAGCACCACTTCCGACTTTTTTTCTGTTTATGTGGTGCATCCAGGGCCTTGTGTAGGTGAGGCAAGTACTCTACCACTGAGCCACCTTTCCAGCCCGTTTTTTTTTTGGGGGGGGGGGTGGGGGTCAGTTGTAGGGGGCTTGGGTGCTGTCCCTGAGCTCTTTTGCTCAAAGCTAGTGCTTGACCACTTTGAGCCACAACTCCACTTCTGGTTTTGGTTTTGTGAGTGGTGGAGGTAAGTTTCACGGGGACTTTATCCTGCCCAGGTTGGCTTTGAACCATGTCCTCAGCTCTCAGCCTCCTCAATAGCTAGGATTACAGATGTGAGCCACCAGTGATCAGCCCTGGTCCTTTTAAATTTTGTTAATGTGTCCATGCTGGCTGGAACTTTAGGTCCTGCTGTCTTAGACTCCTGACCAGCTAGAATGACCTCCATGTGCCACCAGGCCTTGCTTCCATGGGAGCTTTTAAATGGATTAAGGTGGGACCAGATTTGCAGTTTTGCTCAATGCCTTTGGCCAGTGAATAAGGAAGGAATTGGAGGGTGGTTTTCCAAGAAGCAGGAGACCAGCTGGGATCTGAGGATGGAGATGGCAGCAGGAGAGGAGGAAGGGGGGTAGTTAGCAATTTCCAAGGGGAAGAACAGACTGCACAGAATCCCCACTTGGTGACTAAGGTAGAGAGGGAGGAGGCACGGAGGTGAATGAGGAGTGTGATAGTTGGTGTCCAGTTCCTCCCCTCCTCCCCCAGGCCTCAGGATGGAAGCCTGGATGGAGATGGTGCGGCCAAGCTGTGCCCTGTGTCCTTCTTCCTGGCAGCCTCGAAATCACTATGTACATAAGGCGGCTTTGCTGGCCCTCCCGTCTCCAGTGTGCACGGAGGGCAGCTGTCCCGAGACACGTCCAGTGCAGGCAGCAGGAAGCCCACCGATGGAAACATTTGGGGTGCGGTACCTACCGAGCGGTGATTTTTGACATGGGCGGAGTTCTCATTCCCTCTCCAGGGAAAGTGGCTGCTGGTGAGTTCTTTCTTTCTTCTTCCTCTTTTGGAGACCAGGGGTGGGAAGAAGAGAACAGAGGGTGATAGGAAGACAGAGAAGGGATCTTGGGCAGCAGTGCACCCCAATGGGTAGTACTCTGGCCCTGAATCAAATTCCAAGCACCACTTCGTCTTGGAAAAGTTAGTTTCTCTGTCTTAGTTCCTCACCATGAAATAGCAATTTATATTATAGTAATAAGTTAATCGTGTGACTTAGCATGGGACTTGGGGCGAGTTAAATGAAATAGTTCATAGGAAGCCCTATTTAGCCCAGAGAAGGCTTGTCTCAACCCATATTCTCAGTAGATGAGAATGTGTTTATGTGTGGTGATTCTTGTGTTTAAGCACTTTACTCTAGGAACAGGACTACTTCTAGAAGCTTTTTTTTTTTTGGTCCTGGGCTTGATCTTAGGGCCTGGGTGATTTCTTTGACCATTTTCAGCCCAAGGCAAATGCTTTATCACTTGAGCCACAGCTCAGCTTTTTTGTGTGTATGTGATTAATTGAAGATAAGAGTCTCATGGACTTTCCTGCCTAGGCTGGCTTTGAACCTAAATCCTTAGATCTCAGACTCTTGAGTAGGTAGGATTGTAGGCATGAGCCACTGGAACCTAGCTTACCTCTAGAATTTTTTTTTTTAACCAGTCCTAGGGCTTGAACTGAGAGCCTGGGCACTGTCCCTGAGCTTCTTTTGCTCAAGGCTAGCACTCTACCACTAAGCCACCTTCCTAGCCCCTACTTCTAGAATCCTTTTTTTTTTTTTTTTTGGTCAGTCAATCCCTTTTTTTTTTTTTTTTTTAACTCTGTGTTTGGGCGCTGTTCCTGCACTCTTCAGCTCAAGGCCAGTGCTCTACCACTTGAGCCACAGTGCTACTTCTGGTTTTCTAGTGGTTTATTGGAGATAAGAGTCTCATGGACTTTCCTGCCTGGGCTGGCTTTGAACCCAGATCCTCCGATCTTGGCTAGGATTACAGGTGTCAGCCACTGGTGCCCAGCTTACTTCTAGAATCTTAAATGCTGAGTGAACTCCCCCAGGAACACAAGACTATGATCTTTCCTTTCCCCTACGCCTGCTGCCTAAGACACCCCATCAAACTCTGCTCCGTGGCTCTCCCTTTATCAGTCCAGTGCACTGGATTCATTTTGGTACCAGGTTCCAAGCCAGCCCAGGCTGAAAAATCCATGAGACTCTTTATCTCCAGTTAACCAGTAAAAAGCCAGAGGTGGAGCTGTGGTTCGGTTCAAGTAGTAGACAGATAGCTTTGAGCAAAAAAGTCAAGTGAGAATTTGAGGCCCTGAGTTCCGTGAAGACCTGAGTTCAAGTCTCAGTACCTGTACAAAAAACAAATTACATCCTAGAAATATAATTATGGTCCTGGGAGTATCACTTAGTGGTAGAGTACCTGCCTAGCATGCGTGAAGCTCTGGATTCCATTCCTCAGTACCACATAAAAGAAGCAGAAGTGGCGCTGTGGCTCAAGTGGTAGAGTGCTAGCCTTGAGCAAAAGAAGCTCAGGGACAGCGCCTGAGTTCAGGCCCTAGTACTGGCCCCCCCCCCCAAAAAAAAATATGAGTATGTATGTTTATATATATATATATATATATGAATTTTATATATAACACATATAAAGGCTCAGCAACTGTATTATAATGAAAAAATAAAAACCTCAGTCTGTACAAAAAATTAGATATAATAATGTCCAGATATTCCCAGAATCAGGTCTGTGAACTACTTTAGTCTTGTGCATAGAAATCACCTTATTTATTTCACAAGGAGAGCAGCCCTGTGTGCCACGTGGCACAGTGCTGCGCTGCCATAAAAGATTACCGTAGCTTACAACATCAAGGGAGGAGGAGGAGGTGGTCAGAATCAGGCACAGTCCCTCAGGAAGCTCCTTATGTGCCAGGGCTGACTGAGTGACCTCATGTCATTGGTGTAGCCTGTCATTGCCTGAAGCCAGTGTAAGGCCTGATGCTCACTGGCTTATTCTCTCCATCATACAAAGTAGAAGCTCTCCTTCAGAGGGCTCAGGTTGAGTTTGTACGTCATATATTCCTCTGAATCCCCAGTGACCCCTGTGTGGGCATCACCATGGTGCCATAGGACCTGGCATAGAAATTCTCCCAGCCAAAAAAAAAAAAAAAAAGAAATTCTCCCAGCCCCTGAGTCCCAGCTATGTGGGGATGTATCTCACTTTTGGATGTTTTACTTCCGATAAGAATGGGAGGTTCGGAACCAAATCCCTCCTGGAACTATACTGAAGGCCTTTGTCAAAGACGGTGAGAATGGGATCTGGATGAGATTTATGAGAGGAGAAATAAAAACCAACGATTTCTTACAAGAATTTGGGAGAGTTTGCTCTGAAATAGTAAGTAATAAAGATATTTTCTGTTTCCATATTTGCCTTTTTTGCCTTTTAATGTAACACTCCACCCTGTTGATTAGCTTGAAAATAAAATGAAACCCCAATAACCCATTATATGATTCTAAGCTATTTATCCCCCTCCCTAGGCACTCAACTTTATACATGAATAAATAAAAATGTTCTTTCCTCAAAGCCATCTGCAGGTATTGAAACAGGAGCCATCTGCATAATGGCTTTGATTCCCAAGCTTATGAAATCAATAGAAATATTGATCATTGCCCTCATGCTAAGCTCTTATTTCTGCTAACTCACATAACCTTCACATAACTCTACTAAAATATAATTTAAAATGTAATAGAAAATTTCTGTGGTGTGGACAGATGGTCCTACAAAAGTGTGACTTAATATCACTTAAAAATTGTCAAAATGGTAAAATTTATGTTATCTACACTTCCCACAATTAAAAAGAGTACCTAAGTGAAGTAGTTCATCTGAAAATCATGAAGCTGAGTGAAGAAGCCAGTCAGAAATTATGGTGTGAGGGCTGGGAAGGTGGCTCAGTGGTAGAGCGCTTGCCTTGCATGCCTGAGGCCCTGGGTTTGATTCCTCAGCACCACATAAGCAAAAAGAAAAAAGCCGGAAGTGGCGGTGTGGCTCAAGTGGTAGAGCGCGAGCCTTGAGTTGAAGAGCTGAGGGACAGCGCCCAGGCCCAGAGTTCAGGCCCCACGACCGGACCCAAAAAAAAAAAAAAAAGAAATTATGGTGTGTGTCACAATTCTAATTGAGCATTTCCAGCATACTCAAATCTATAGATACAGAAAGTAAATTATAATATATACTAATAAAAAAATCTTTAAAATTGGGCAAAGGAGCTAAGGAGAGACTTCCCAGAAGAGGAGGTAAGAATGGCAAAGAAACACATGAAGAAATGCTCATCAGCCCTGGCCATAAAGGAAATGCAAACCAAAACAACCCTAAGATTGCATCTCACCAAGTTAGACTGGCCATCATTGTGAATTCAAGCAACAGTAAATGTTGCACTGTTGGTTGGGCTGTAAAACTGGTATAACCACACTGGACAGTAGTCTGGGGGTTCTTCAAAAACTAAATATAGGTTTTTCCCTATAATCTGGCCATACCACTGCTGGGCATCTACCCAGAACATCACAAGCCAGGATACACTAAAGACACCTGCACATCCATGTCCACTGCTGTATTATTCACAATAGCTTAAGTTGTACAAACAGCCCAGAAGCCTCACAATAGATGAGTGGATCAAAAAAAAAAAAATGTGGTACCTAAACACAATGGAATTTTACACAGCCATTAGAAAGAATATGTTATTTACAAGGAAATAGATGGATCTAGAACAAATCATGTTAAGCTCAGAGAGACAAAACAGTGCATGTTTTCTCTCATATGCAAAAGCTAGATCTAAAATACACTGAGACATGATAAATTATACAGGACTGTAGGCCTTCACACACAATGTGGTTACAGAGGAGGACACTCTTAGGAGAGGAACACGAAGGCACAATGCCTACGTGCATCTGATCATACAAAATTCCATTTATCAAAATGAACTCCAGGAAATGGAAACAAGAGGCTTTTTCTTTTTTGCTGTTTTTGTTTTCTTTCTTTTTTGTTCTGTTCATTTATATGTCTTTGGGTACAGGAATGGAGGGACAAATAGTGAACAAATCCAACAGTGGTATCACTGGACACTATGTTGAAAAAGAACTATACAACTTGTGGGTGGGATGGAAGGGAAAAACTGGGAGAGCCAGGGAAGGGGTGACATTGTCCAAAAAGAAATGTACTCTTTACTTGACTTGTGTAGCTGTAACCCCTGGGTACATCACCTTTATAATAACAAAAAAAAACTTTTTAAAAAATAAAAAAAGGAAAGTAGATTTTTTTTCTTTCCTTTTTTTTGGGGGGGGAGTGTTAGTGGGGTTTGAACTCAGGGGCTTTCCCTTGTGTGGCTGATGTACTATCATTTGAGCCATACCTCTAGCCCTGTGTTTTGCTGGTTATCTTAGAGATGGAGTCTCATGGACTTTTCTGCCTGGGCTGGCCTTGAACTGCCATCTTCTAGATCTTAGTCTGATTAGCTATAATTACAGCTATAAGCCACCTGGCCTGGCTTGCTTTTGTTATGGTCTTGCTTTCTGCCTAGCCCAGCCTGGATCATAGTCCTCCTATATACTCTTCCCATATAGTTGGGGTGACAGGTACATAACATTATGCCCAGCTTTTTACTAGTTGAGAGGAGTCTCTTGAACTTTTTTTTTAAACCAGTCCTGGGTCTTCAACTCAGGGCCTGGGCTCTATCTCTGAGCTTCTTCTGTTCAAGGCTAGCACTCTATCATTTGAGCCACAGCACCACTTCTGGCTTTTTCTGCTTATGTGGTACTTAGGACTTGAACCTAGGGCTTCATGCATGGTAGGCAAGCACTCTACCACTAAGACACATTCCCAGCCCATCTCTTTTCTTTTTGCATGAACTGACCTTGTTTCTGTCTCTTGGGTGGTGAGGATTTACAGGTGTGAGCGATTTCACCTGTCTAGCCTAACAAGGGCAGGGCTCTGAGTTCTAAACCTAGTAGCACCACCAATAACAAAAGGATGAAAAAGGATTAGTGGTTTCTTGGACTTAGGGCATTGGGTGTAGGGTAGTAAAAGTGTTCAATAATTATGTGGTTGCACAATAATGTGTTCATATTAAAAACCACAGACTAGTACACTTCAGATTGGCAGATTGCTATGTCAATTATATTTCTGTAAAGCCATTATGATATTTAGGCATTTGTCTGGACTTTGCAGATTTTGATGCATTGACTGATTTTGGTGCCGAGGTTGAAATTAAAAACAAGAACATTGGGCTGTAGCTCAGTGGCAGAGCACTTACCTAGCATGCATGAGGCCCTGGGTTCAATCCTTAGCACCAAAAAAAGTCAATACAACTATAGTTTATAATGGGGATGCTAAGTAAAGGCAATATAAAATCATCAAATGCTTGTCTTCTAGATCATTAAAAATAAATTACTTCTGCTTAATATACTTTTAAAGTTTAATATATCTTCTTGTGATGTTCTGGCTTTTTTCTTTTCTAAACTGTCAATCCATAAGCAGAGTAACTGCAGTATTGATATTCTCTAATCATTGTAACTTTGTGGGGTTTTTGAAACAGTCTTACCATGTAGCAGATTGACCTTGAACTCATGATTCTGCCTCCATCTCACTAGTACTGAGATGATAGGTTTGTACCATCATATCTGGATTCTAGTCTGTTATTTTGTTTTTTTCTTTTTTTTTGTACTGCTCCATGGCCTAGGCTCAGCTCACGGCTAATGTTCTACCACTTGAGCCACAGCTCCACTTCTGGCTTTTTCTGGTGGTTAATTGGATATAAGAATCTCCTGGAGCCGGGTGCCAGTGGCTCACGCCTGTAATCCTAGCTACTCAGGAGGCTGAGACCTGAGGATCATGGTTCAAAGCCAGCCCGGGCAGCAAAATCCGTGAGCCTCTTTATCTCCAATAAACCACTAGAAAATCGGAAGTGGTTCAAGTGGTAGAACGCTCACCTTGAGCTGAAGAGCACAGGGACAGCCCAAGCCCAGAGTTCAAGCCCCATGACTGACAAAAAAAAAAAAAAAAGAATCTCATAGACTTTCCTACCCAATCTGGCTTTGAACTGCAATCCTCTGATCTGAGCCTGCTGAGGAGCTAGGATTATGGGTGTAAGCTACTGGTGCCTTGTAGCCAGGCACAATGGCACACACTTGTAGTTGTAGCTACACAGGAGCCTAAACAGGGGGATCCTTTGAGCTGCCTGTTTGGGGCTACTCTGGGCAACATAGTGAGACTGTTTCAAAAAACAACCAAATAAACAGAACTCCCCTCACACCTGTAATCCTTGCTTCTTAGGAGGCTTGTCCAAGTGTTGCTTTCAGATCTAGCCTTACCTCCAAAGAACCACCATAAAACTGGAAGTGGCACTGTGGCTCAAAGTGGTAGAGCACTTGCCTTGAGCAAAAGAGCTCAGGGACAGTGCCCAGGCCCTGAGTTCAATCCCCACAACTAACCAGAAATTTTAAAAAATCACAGGTGGAATTCAGCGTATAGGTGAGGAGCCGAGGGTCATGGATTGAAGCTCATCAGGGCTCCTCCCGTTTTGTGTCTGCAGTCAAAGACCACTGTGCCGGTGGACTCGTTCTTCTCTCTGATGACCAGCAAGCAGATGGCAAGGCCGTTCCCAGTGATGACCGAGGCCATTTCTCAGATCCGGGCCAAAGGCCTTCAGACCGCAGTCTTGAGCAATAATTTTTATCTCTCCAATGGGAAAAGCTTTTTGCCCCTGGACCGGAAACAGTTTGATGTGGTAAGCTGAGGGGAAGGCTGTGGAAACAGGGTCTCACACTCACCCCAGGATGTAACATTGAATGCTGCTTGTGTGCAGCTCTTAGATTTGACTGAGATAGGTGTTGGGTTGAAGTGGAGCTTTTACAGTGATAACTCAGCCCACACATCTGAAAGGGTTCTCTGACCTTTCCTAAGACCAACTAGAATCATTCATTTATTTAGGTTTTATTTCTGTTTATTTTCTAATAGTGTGCATTGATTGCACATTGTTTTATTTCTACACATGCAAACAATATACTTTGATCAAATTCATCTCAATTATTCTTTTGTATCTACCCTTTCATCTTTTTTTTTTTTTTTTTTTGTCGGTCGTGGGGCTTGAACTCTGGGCCTGGGAGCTGTCCCTCAGCTCTTCAGCTCAAGGCGAGCGCTCTACCACTTGAGCTACAGTGCCACTTCCGGTTTTCTGGTGGTTTATTGGAGATAGGAGTCTCACGGTCTCTCCTGCCCGGGCTGGCTTTGAACCGCGATCCTCAGATCTCAGCCTCCTGAGTAGCTAGGATTACAGGTGTGAGCCACCAGTGCCCGGCCCTTTCATCTTTTATTTTCTTCTTTTTTTGGTGCTGGTTCTGGGCCTTGAACTCAGGGCCTGGGCTTTTTTTTTTTTTTCCTCAAGGCTAGCTTTCTATTACTTGAGTCACACCTCCGTTTCCAGCTTTTCTGGTGCTTAATTGGAGATAAGAGTCTCACAAACTTTCCTGCTTGGGCTGGCTTTGAGCCTTGATCCTCAGATCTCAGCCTCCTGAGTAGCTAGGATTATAGGTATAGACTACAGGTATGGCTCCTTTTTTAAAAACAATTTTTATGTTTTATGGCTTTTATTGTTCTGTTTTCATACGTACATATGAAGTACTTCTGGCATGTTGGTCCCCTGCATCCTTTCCTTCCCTGCTTTGCCCTCTGACCAGTCTTCCCCAAAGCCCTCTTTTATCAAGACCAACCTGATTGCCCTGTTTTTGTGGTGCTAATTCCTGCACCATAATTTGGTACACGTGTCCTTTAATGTTTATGACATAATTTAGACACATCTGGCTTTGTGTAGATGTCTATTTATGTCTTACATAAATAGGATTGACCCTCTAGGGGATGCAAAGCCCACAGTGGCAAGAGGGTTTCCAGGGCCTTCTACAGGGAAGATGGGAACCCTATCACTGTCCAGCCAAGAGTTATGTCCTCTGGAACACACCAGAGGGAATTTCTCTGGCAACTTAAGTATTTGACATGTAACTTCACAGCACCATCTGTTTCTTTCCATTCTGGGAGAGGCATTAGGTGTGCTTCTAGGAGGTGGCATGTCCCCTTTGCAGCTTCACTTCTGCTCGACGTCACCATCGTGGGTGACAGGATGAAGTGCCGACATGCAGACAGTGAGGAAAGTGTTTGTGTGGCCACAGTGTCCAATATAGAACCCATGTTTGTCCCTCGGTTTGTAGCCCTGAATTTCCCAGCTTAAGAAAACAGCGCCGGGGCTGGGAAGGAGGCTCAGTGGTAGAGCACTTGCCTTACATGCATGAGGCCCTGGGTTCGATTCCTCAGCACCACATAAGCAGAAAAGGCCAGAAGTGGCACTGTGGCTCAAGTGGTAGAGTGCTAGCCTTGAGCTGAAGAGCTCAGGGACAGTGCCCAGGCCCAGAGTTCTGACCCCATGACTGGCAAAAAGAAAACAGCGCCATTTTATATCACAGCACTGTGAGCGGTTTGAGATTTAAGACAAGGTCTCACTAGATAGCACAGTCTGGCCTTGAACTCACAATCCTACTGCTTCAGCCTCCCAAGTCTGGGATTATAGATGTACACCACCATGCCCAGCTAGTACAGTACACTTTTAAGTTACATATTTCAATAAAACTCACGTGCCCACGTTCTGCGCTTTATCTCAAGAAGCATGTCAGAGCTCTTCCTTTAGGGGCCCGCTCTCCTCCCTAGGTGGTGGAGTCCTGTGTGGAAGGCATCTGTAAGCCGGACCCCAGGTTGTACCAGCTGTGTCTGCAGCGCCTCGGCCTGCAGCCCTCTGACTCCATCTTCCTGGATGACCTGGGACCAAATCTGAAAGCAGCTGCCAGCCTGGGCATTCATACCATCAAAGTAAGAGGCACTGTGCTTTGAACCCCCGGCCAGACACCAGGACTTAGTGCAAGCATCCCTGGGGGGGGTCCTCTTACATTTGTAGCTGTAGGTTACTTTCAGAGCTTTCCCCACCTCATTGTTATACAGTGAGGAAACCAGCATGACCCGCTCCTTGCGTTTCAGCGGGCAGCAAAGCTGCTGTGTACAAAGAAGGCCGCTGGAGTAAAGAGCTGCCAGGCATCCAGACTAAGCCAGGCTTTTCTATGATGGGAGCCAGGGGCTGCCAGGCACACAGGCTGCCCTGCTCCCCTCCCTTCCCCCCCCCTCCCCCCCGCCCTGGCCCAGCCCTGTGCGAGGGCTCTCTGGCTAGCCTTTTTACATTTGGATTTGTATGGTTAAGCTGAGTTGCTGGAGGGACAGAGCCAATGCTGTGTCCCAGTCATCTGCTCTCTTGGCACGAAATGTCTTCTGAACTCTTAGACAGGGTCTCCCTACATAGCTCAGGCCAGTGTGGATGCCCCTGCGATTACAGGTATGCACCACTATGCCCGGCTTATTGTAAGCTTTTAAGCAGCACTCTTCTGTGCATGTAGGAAGTTGAGAGTGGTTAGGAATTACATTAAAGAGAGTCAAACAGAACAGAATCTGTTTCCTCATTAGTTGAGTGTGCTGGCTCTAGAGCCTTCCTCAGAGGACTGACTCCTTGGGTGTTTCTCCCTGAGGATCGGCTCTGGGAGAGACAGGTGAAGACGGACAGGGCTCACCCCCATGAGGTTGAGATTCTCTTCCAAACCAGGTCGACGACCCAGAGACTGCAGTGAAGGAACTGGAAGCTCTTCTGGGTTTTCCATTGCGCATGGGCATTCCCAACACACGTCCTGTGAGGAAGAATATGGAAATTCCAAAAGATGCCTTGCAGACGTACCTCAAGAACTTGCTGGGGAGCGGAGGCCCAGGTATGGAAGGCCGCGGGGTTTTGTGGCCCTGTGCGCAGCCAGGCTTCCAGGCTGCTGCTCACTTTCAACCCCTGGTGGACGGGCAGAGAAGAGCCCTGCTTGCAGTTTTGTGTGGGGAAAGTAGCAAGCTCCTTTCTCTTTCCCTTTCCTTTTTGTGTCTTTCCTTTTCCCCCTTCTTCTTTCTCCTTTATTTTTCTTTCTCCCTTTCTCTTCCTTCCTTCCTTGCTTCCCTCCCTCCCTCCCTCCTTCCTTCCTTCCATACTAGGGCTTGATTTCAGGGCCTGGGCATCATCCTTTAGCTTTTTCACTCAAGGCTGGTCTTCTATCACTTGAGCAACAGCTCCATTTCCAGCCTATGCTGGCTTTGAACTGTGATCCTGAGATTTCAGCTCTTAAGTCGCTAGGATTACCGTACCCGGCTTACAAGCGCCTTGCTTTGGGATCACAACAGTACACTGTGGCTCAGCAGCACTGTCCTGCAAACTGCCCTAGAGGAGGAAGGAACTTGGGGGACTACTGTTTGTGCTCAGGGGTAGTTGGGAGTTTGTCAGTTTTTTTTTGTTTTTTTTTGGGGTCCGGTCATGGGGCCTGAACTCTGGGCCTGGGCGCTGTCCCTCAGCTCTTCAGCTCAAGGCTAGCGCTCTACCACTTGAGCCACAGCGCCACTTCTGGCTTTTTTCTTTTTGCTTATGTGGTGCTGAGGAATCGAACCCAGGGCGCTCTACCACTGAGCCATCTTCCCAGCCCAGTTTGTCAGTTTTTGACGCGACAGCTGGTTTGGTGGAGGTGAGTTCTAAGTTGCATGATTTAAAAAAAAAAAAAAAAAACAACAAGCTGGTGCCACTTTGTCTGGACTCCTTCTTTACACTTCAGCTCAGACAAGTGGTGTACCGATGCTGGGCAGAGGTTCCCACCTGCTACTCAACTCTGCTTGGTCCTTACAAGAGATCCACGCTGGGACGTCTCCCGGCGATTACAGCCGTGGTGCTCCTTTGGTTCTTGTGGGGACCACGCTGGCTGTTTCCAGCCTGCTCTCTCTGACAGGAATCTATGTAAGGCTCGGTGTTGTCATGAGGCCAAGTGTGGGTGAGGTCCACTTCCGCCAGGAGCTGGCAAGCAGGCCACAGTCCTGGAACTTTGGCTGGCGCTGAAGACACAACGTGTAGCTGACACATTGGTGTTGGGCACGGTTTGGTTGAGTGGGGTGAGGGACACACCAGGGCACTTTCCATCCTTGTGGCCAGCTGGGTTGTCATGTGTGTGCTGTAGTTCACGGGGCAGGAGCCGGCCAGGGGGACTGTGCGGAATACCAGGCAGCATGGGAAAATGACCAGGTACAAAGGAAGTGGTCTTTGCCATGCTGTGGTGACCTCTGACTTTGTCCCACGCCAACAGGGTGTGGCTGGGGCTCAGTTGCCTTACCCAAGGAGGAGGTTTCTGGGTTTTTTTTTTTCTGCACTGCTTCAAAGATGATGTTCTGTACTCCAAAGGCAGAAGTCAGGGAAGAAGGGGCATCTGTCCACATCTGGCTCTGGCTGTGCTCTGAGTATTGTTTGGAAACTTGCAGGTCCTCTAGAACTCCTGCAGTTTGATCACGGACAGTCAAATCCAACTTACTACATCAAGTGGGCTGACCACCAGCTGGTTCTGAGGAAGAAGCCTCCAGGGGCTCTCCTTCCGTCTGCCCATGCAGTGGAGAGGGAGTTCAGGTAAGTTGTGGGGCGGGGGGCGGGTAAGAGTGTGCAGCCCTGAGACCATAGGTCAGTTTCTGTGAAGGTGCCACGTAGTAGTGTATAAATCTGCATTGTAGCCAGGAAGCACAGCTCAAGCCTGTAATCCCAGCTACGTAAAAGGCATAGATCAGTGGATTGTGGTTTGAAGCCAGCTTGAGCGAAAAGACTCCATCTCAACCAATAGCTCTGGATGAGGTGGTGCACCTGTTATTTCAAATGGCTGGGCACAGTGCTGCACACCTGTCATCCCCAGCAACCCAGCAAAGCATAAACAGGAGGACCACATTCCAGGCTGGCCCCGGCACAAAGTAAGACCTTACCTCAAAAATAACATGCAAGCTGGGCACCAGTGGCTCATGCCTGTAATCCGAGCTATTCAGGAGGCTGAGATCTGAGGATTGAGACTGGAAAGGTGGCTTAGTGGTAGAATGCTTGCATAGCATGCATAAAGTCCTGGGTTTAATTCCTCAGTACTACGTAAACAGAAAAAGCCCAAAGTGGTGCTGTGGCTCAAGTGGTAGAGTGTTAGACTTAAGCAAAAGAAGCTCAGGATCAGTGCCCAGGCCCTGAGTTCAAGCCCCAGGACTGTCCAAAAAAAAAAAAACTAAAAAAATAATACCTTGAATATTCTACAAATGTCAGTCTAGTCAGCTGTTGATAGCTTTGTTCAGCTCTATGTCTTTACATAAATCTAACTTTGGTTCTATGGCTACTGAGAGGGATGTTTCTCCTCAGTTGTGATCATTTTTATGTATTTTGAAGCTGTATTATTATGCACATATGTGTTTGCTATTATAATGTCTTGTTTGTAATGTCCTCTTTGTCTCTGATAATTGCTCTCACTTATTAGACTTTTCAGTTGCATGGTACTCCTTTCCATCTTTTTATTTTCAGCCTATCTATGGTGATTTGTTCTTTTTTTTTTTTTTTTTTTTTTTTGGTCAGTTGTAGGGCCTGAACTTTGGGCCTGGGCACTGTCCCTCAGCTCTTCAGCTCAAGGCTAGCACTCTGCCACTTGAGCCTCAGCCCCACTTCCAGCTTTTTCTGCTTATGTGGTGCTGAGGAATCGAACCCAGGACCTCATGCTTGCAAGGCAAGCACTCTACCACTGAGCCACCTTCCCAGCCCTGGTGATTTGTTCTATACTGTTTTGTTTTTCTTTTTCCAACCCTAGGGCTTGAACTCAGGGCCTGTTTGCTGACTCTGAGCTTCTGTTGCTCAAGGTTAATAGTGTTCTACCACTTGAGCTACAGCTCCAATACTGGCTTTTTCTGAGAAGTTTTTTAAATTTAATTTTATTTTTTGTTGGTTGGGGAGCTTGAACCCAGGGTCTGGGTATTGTCTCTGAGCTCTTTTGTTCAAGACTAGTGCTCTGCCACTTGAGCTACAATGCCACTTCTGGTTTTCTGGTGGTTAAATGGAGATAAGAGTCTCACAAACTTTCCTGCCTCGGCTGGCTTTGAACTGTGGTCCTGATCCTCAGATCTCAGCCTCCTGAGCTAGGATTACTGGCATGAGCCATGGGTCCCACGCTATATTTTTTAAAGTATTCCTTTTGTAGACCTCATATAGTTAGGTCATATTTCTATCCAGCCTGACAATTAAGCTATTAAATTTAATGTAATTGCTGATATATTTGATTTAAGTATTTTCTTGTTTTGTGTTTTTCTTACCTACTTTTGGGTCCCTTGAATATTTTTTAGAATTTCATCTTAGTCTTTGCACGTCCCTTGTGTGTGTATGTGTGTGTGTGTGTGTGTTGTTGTTGTTGTTGTTGTTGGGGATCCAACTAAGGGCCTCCTGATGCAGCTCAAGCACCATACCACTAGGTTACAGCCCAGCTCCAGCGGACTGTGTTGTAAATCAGAAAAGCAATCTGCAGAGGCTCATCAGTGTTTCCCCCGCAAGGCTCATTTTTCTTTGCTCTGGCAGAATAATGAGAGCCCTGGCAAACGCTGGCGTGCCTGTCCCCACTGTTCTGGACCTCTGTGAAGATTTGAGGTAAGGTTCACATGGTTCAGCGACTGTGTATCCAAGTGAAGAAGAGAAAAGCCCCTTCACTGGCTCAAGTGCCATTTTGGTAGAGATAAAGCAAATACAATTTGGGTGGGAGAGAAAAGACTCTATAGCCACTTCCCTCATGCACGTGTGCGCATGCACCAGTACTGGGGCTAGCACTTAGGTGCTATCCCTTAGATTTTTGCACTCAAGACTGGCCCTGTCACTTGTATCACTCTTCTACTTTCAGTCTTTTGCCAGTTACCTGGAGGTAAGAGTCTCAGACTCTAAACGCCCTGTACTTATGTGTAGAGGGACCAGGAAATGTCTAGTATGGCCAGGGTGAGCTCTTCCCGGGCACCATGCCTACACTTGGCCCCTGAACACCTCTGTGTCTCCCCTGCCCCCCAGTGTTGTAGGCACACCCTTCTATTTGATGGAATACTGCCCAGGTCTCATCTACAAAGACCCCTCCCTGCCAGGCTTGGACCCAAGCCATAGACGAGCCATCTACACCGCCATGAACAAAGCTCTGTGCACAATTCACAGTGTGGACCTGAAGGCCACAGGGCTAGAAGGCTATGGGAAACAAGGTGAGCAGAAGCTGCTGGGCCTCTGCAGTTAGGGTCTGGATGGTAGCCTTGAACTGAGGCCTTGCACTCTTGCTCGGCTTTTTCACTCGTAACTGATGCTCTATCACTTGAGCCACACCTCCAATCCATCCATCCACTTTTTATAAAATTAATGCATGTGAGTTTTAGGTGTTTCTCATTCTGCTACCCATTTCCTTCCTCCCTTCCTTCGCCCCTCTCTCCCTGTGTCCCTCCATCCCTCCCAGACAGAGCCTCACTGTTTTCTAGGCTGGCTTTGACCATTTTGGCTCAGCCTCCTGAGTAGCTGGTACCCAAGGCTTTACATACTTTATCATCCCAGAAACTTAGGAGAATCATTTCATGGATGAGAAAGATAAGGCACAGAAGGGTTAAGTCATATGTCTGCTTGTCTGGCTGCAGAGTTCATGCTCTTAGTTGGCCATTGTTGTTTGGACAAAAGGGACTGACTCTAGGCTATTAGGAAGCTTACAAGGTATGCAAGATGGCCGGGGTTCACTAGGAAGGCCACGTGGAGCATACAGAACCAAACAAGGCAGACACTGACATAACACTCCAGTGTTTCTGAGGGTTTCACCACCCTGGCTAGTTTTCAAAGCCTTTGTAGGTTGCTGGCACCACAGGTTCTAACTGTGGTCCCCACAGGGGACTATCTTCCCCGCCAGGTGCAAACCTGGACCAAGCAGTACCGAGCCGCGGAAACCAGCACCATCCCCGCCATGGAGAGGCTCATCCAGTGGCTGCCGCTCCACCTCCCCCAGGAACAGAGGACCACGGTGGTGCATGGGGACTTCAGGTGGGCACATGTCGGGGAGTGGAGTACTAGATGGGAAAGATGATGGGCAGGGCCCTTGAAGAGGGAAATCAAACCATGGGCCATGGTCCATTTGACAGGAGGAATTATTCCTCTTACCTCATGCTTTGTCAGCCTTGACCCTAAGGCATTTGGGGGGAGCTGCTCTCCATGGTGGCTTCTCCCCACCCCCAAGTTGTAACCACTAGAAGCACCTGTAGACAGTGTCTCCTGGGCTTTTTGGCTGGTGGCTCATGGCTTTGAAGGAAGCCTTGTCACCTTTCCAGACCCAACCTAGACCTAGGAGTCCCCCTGCATCCCTGCTCCTTACCGTGTATTTGTTAGGGGCCTCAAGAGGCGAGGCGTTAGGCTGGAATTTTTGTGGCATGACCATCAAGGACTTTGCACCTCTGCTTTCGAGTCATTGGAAGGTAGCTGTGGGGAACGGGCTGCCTGGCCAGCGTTGTGGTCCACAGTAGAGGAATTCTGCCACCCTCCGCCCTCTGCCAAAAGGAAGCTCGGCAAATAACTGGTCAGGCAATCTCCCGCCAGTGCTTCTGATTGGCTGAGTACAGTGGGAAGTCAGAACAGGTGACCCCGCAGTCCACATTCCCAGCACAACCAGGGCAAGCGGGGTAGGGAGGGTGCTTGGAAGAAGGAGTGGACCGTGCTGGTACAGAGCATACCTTCGGGCAGAGTCCCCAGAGCCATCCATCTCATTCCTATGTGGCTTTTCAGGCTCGACAACCTGCTGTTTCACCCAGAAAAGCCAGAAGTGCTTGCTGTCCTGGACTGGGAACTTTCCACCTTAGGTGACCCCCTCTCAGATGTCGCGTACAGCTGCCTGGCTCACTACCTGCCGTCCAGTTTCCCACTGCTGAGAGGTAAGAATGGCCCCGCCTGGGGAGCCAGCCAGCCCAGCACTGGGAGCTAGTCTGGCCGAGGGGTGACTGGACTAGGTATGACCACACAGTCCTGGGCTGGATGTAGAAATCATGTAATGTGTCCTGTCACTGTTGGGGTGAGTGGGTGTACGAGGCATGGCAGGGGATCAGTGTGCCTGCCTAAAGCCCTCCTGCACATGCTCACACATGGCTAATTTCTACTTGATTTTTAAATTAAAAATACAATATTAGGGATAAAAGTGTAGCTCAGTGATAAGGTGCCTGACTACCTAACTCAAGGCCCTGAGTTCAAACCCCAGTATTGCCAAAAATAAAGAAACTTCAGCTGGGTGCTGGTGGCTCATGCCTGTAATCCTAGCTACCCAGGAGGCTGAGATCTGAGAATGATGGTTTGAAGCCAACCTGGGCAGCAAGTTTCCTACGAGTCTCTCTCTCTCTTTTTTTTTTTTTTTTTTTTTTTTTGTCGGTCATGGGGCTTGAACTCTGGGCCTAGGCGCTGTCCCTCAGCTCTTCAGCTCAAGGCGAGCACTCTACCACTTGAGCCATAGCGCCACTTCCAGTTTTCTGGTGGTTTATTGGAGATAAGAGTTTCACAGACTTTCCTGCCCAGGCTGGCTTTGAACTGAGATCCTCAGATCTCAGCCTTCTGAGTAGCTAGGATTACAGGCGTGAGCCACCAGCTCCCAGCCCCTATGAGACTCTTTATGTCCATTTAACCACTAGAAAACCAGAAGTGACCCTTTGGTTCAAGTGGTAAGCCATGCCTCCAATTCTGACATTTTCCCTGGCTAATTGGAATAAGAATCTCCAGGATTTATCTGTCTAGGCTGATTCTGAATGATCACATCTGAGCCTACTGAGTATCTAAGATTAGAGGCACTGGCTGCTGAGACTGGCATCAGTGGAATTTTTAATTTATTTTAATTATTTTTTGCATAATTTGATGGGGTGCTCTTCCAATGCCTCTGTGTGTGTGTGCGTGTGTGTGTTTTGCTGGGAATGGAACCCAAGGCCACGTGCTAGTCAAGTGTTCTACCACTGAATTGCAGTCCCAGCCCTTCCTGTGCTGGTGTTAACCTGGCCAAAGAACAAATATCTTCAAATGCTTGTTGAGAATATCTACTTGCTGTGAACTGTGGTCCAGGTAGAATCTGAGGCCACAGTCCTTCCTTTACTGCTGATTTTTTTTTTTCTTTCATTCATGGGGCTTGAACTCTGGGCCTGGGCGCTGTCCTTCAGCTCTTCAGCGCAAGGCTAGCACTCTACCACTTGAGCCACAGTGCCACTTCCGGTTTTTCTGCTTATGTGGTGCTGAGGAATGGAACCCAGGGCCTCATGCATTCAAGGCAAGCACTCTATCACTGAGCCACCTTCCCAGCCCCTACTGCTGATTGCGTCTGAAACCTTTCAGAGCCAATTTGTGATGCATAGCTCCATGCCTAGAGCCCTGGCCATCTGATGGAGGGAGAAGGAGCTGCTGACATCACAAGCTTCCTTCTGGAGCTGGATATGAACTGAATTTCTAGGGCCTCTCGAAACCTGCATGTTCAGCCCCTCGCCAGCCCTGGGGCAAGGCAGGCACTGGCTGATGGCCCAGGTTCATCTCCTTCACTGCAGGTTTCAGTGACCAGGATGTGAGGCAGCTGGGCATCCCCAGCGCAGAGGAGTACTTCAGGATGTACTGTCTCCACATGGGCATCCCTGCCATTGAGAACTGGAACTTCTACCTGGCCTTCTCCTTCTTCCGTGTGGCGGCAATCCTACAGGGAGTCTACAAGCGGTCGCTCACAGGTAACGGGGTGGCCATTCTGATGAATCTCAGCCAAGACAGTGCTCAACTGCTCTTCCTCTTACCCTAGAGGTATGGCAGGAACTGGTCTGACCAGAATTCTATAATAGTTTATTCATTCATCATAAAAACTTAATAGGTAATATTTCTCTCTCTTTCTTTTTTAAATATCAGCTCTGGGGCTCGAAGTCATGACTGGGCTGTGTCTCTGAGCTTTTTTGCTCAAGGATAGCACTCTACCACTTAAGCCACAGCTCTGATTCTGACTTTTTAGAGGTTAGAGATAAGAGTCTCACAGAAGCTGGGTGCCAGTGGCTCACACCTGGCTACTCAGGATGCTGAGATCTGAGGATCACAGAAGCCAGCCTGGGCAGGAAAGCCCATGAGTCCTTTATCTCTAATAAACTACTCAGAAAAGGCCAGAAGTGACACCGTGGTAGTGTTACCCTTGAACAAAAGAAGCTCAGGAACCAGGCACTGGTGGCTCACACCTGTAATCCTAGCTACTCAGGAGGCTAAGATCTGAGGATCGCTGTTCAAAGCCAGCCTGGGCAGGAAAGTCCGTGAGACTCTCCAATAAACCACCAGAAAACTGGAAGTGGCGCTATGGCTCACGTGGTAGAGTGCTAGCCTTGAGCTGAAGAGCTGAGGGACAGCACCCAGGCCCAGAGTTCAAGCCTCATGACAAAAAAAAAAATCTCACTTTCCTGCCCAGGCTGGCTTTGAACCTCGATCCTCAGATCTTAGCCCCCTGAGTAGCTAGGATGACAGCTGTAAGCCACTAGTGCCAGCTTAATTATTCTTTAAATAGGAAAAACAGTCCTCCTGAAAAGACTTGGTGCAGGCATTTCAGAGAGCATAGGGCGAGCAACTCAAGTGAGCAGCTAGTGCTGCTTGCTGATCCAGACAAAATGCTGAGTAGCCCCTAGCCATCTGTCATCACGTGACTGTTGTCCAGCCAGGTGGCTGAGCACAATACAGGATGCCTCCTTGCCCGCCGGTGCAGCACGAGTCACTGGCGCACCCATAGGTGAATTCAGTTTCCTGAAGTGAAGCACAGAGGGCAGGTAGACCTGCCTTTGACTTCGAGTTCCCTGTCCGTTCATTGGCAGCTTGAACAAGTCACTTCCATCCCTGAGCCTCAGTTTCCTGTGCAAAGTGCAGATTAAGACAGTGGTATGGCTGGAAATGAGCGGTAGTGGCGGTCACCTTTGCACATGTCAGCATCCCAAGATGCCTCTAATCGCTGCTGTCCCTCGTTCTGCTTAGGGCAAGCAAGCTCAGCGACGGCCGGACAGAGCGGCAAGCTGGCCGAATTTATGTCTAACTTGGCATGGGACTTTGCAACTAAAGAAGGCTTCCGAATTTTCAAAGAGATGCCAGTCACCAAACCACTCACAAGATCCCACCATGTGTGGAGCCGAGTGCAGGGCCTGCTGAGCCCCACCGGCACGAGGAGATACAGCTCTGTTCCAGAAGCTTCGCCAGCTCATGCCACCAAGGGGGATCTGGTCCTCTCTCCAGAGGGCCTCTCCCCCAGGGTCAGGACGCTGTATTGCCGGCTGCAGCAGTTTATGGAGCAGCAAGTGTACCCTGCAGAGCCAGAGCTGCAGCGACACCAGGCCTCCGCCGACAGGTGGAGCCCTTCCCCGCTCATAGAAGACCTCAAGGTAAGGAAGAGCTGGCCGCGGGTAACATGGCCGACCTCGGCCCTTACTCCAGGGCTCATCTGTGGCCCTCAGGCCCGCTGAGCAGAACTAATCTTGGCTCCCCATTCTCGGTTTTATCCTGAGTTCTGGCTGTGTAGTCACAAACACACAGATGGGTGTGGAAGAGGAAGGCTGTGTGGGCTTGGAAAGCCAGGCCAGCCGGGCTGTCTATTTCAGAATGGAAGCGATAAAGTGTGTGTGGTTTCCACTGATTTCAACCCCAGTACCAACACACACACACACACACACACACACACACACACACACACACACACACACACACACACACACACACACACACACACACAAATACCCATGTAGCGCGCGCACGCACACACACATACACACACACACTAATACCCATGTAGCACGCACGCACACACACACACACACACACACACACACACACACACACACACACACACACACACACACACACACACACACACAAATACCCATGTAGCAAACACCTTGAGAGAAGTAATGCCTAGTATAAATCTTTTTTGGTTACTTCTGGTCATACCTGAATAAATTCAGATATGTAAACCTGGGGGCCAGCTGACGGCCTGTCACTGCTGGCTGGCTCCGGCTGTTCCCCGGGGGCTTCTTGTGTTTCTGCATCTACCTATCCAGCCAGCGGCAGCCACTCAGGTCATTGTTCTTGAGACCACTGCATCTCTACTGCATCTCTCATCAGACATCCTTTTTGACTCTGGCTCATGTTTTTCTGTGACAGGACAAGGCCAAGGCTGAAGGACTTTGGAACCTTTTCCTTCCTTTGGAGAGCGACCCAGAACAAAAATACGGAGCAGGACTGACCAATGTGGAGTACGCACATCTGTGTGAAGTCATGGGCATGTCTCTGTATGCGCCTGAGGTACCCTTGCCATGCCTTGCTCAGTTCAAGAAGAGCAGCTCCCCACCCAGAAAGGCAGACTCAGGGCAGCTGACAGGAGCATAAACTTTTCATCTGAAAGGAGGACAGCGGTCAGCTCAGCAGGGCAGTCACCCAGGGATGGCAGAGACTCCAGCCCGGGCGCACACAGAGGGGTCTGCAGAGAATTTGAGATTTCATTTTAAAAATGCACGTGTGAGGGCTGGGAATGTGGCTTAGTGGTAGAATGCTTGCCTAGCCTGCATGAAGCCCCGGGTTCGATTCCTCAGTACCACATACACGGAAAAGGTGGGAAGTGGCACTGTGGCTGAGCAAAAGAAGCTCAGAAACAGTGCTGCGGGCCCTGAGTTGAAGCCCCAGGACTGGTACAAATATAAATAAATAAAAATGCATGTGTGCCTATAATTCTAGTTACTGAGGAGGTGGAGATCTGAAGATCCCAGTTCAAGCTTGCCCAGGCAGGAAAGTCTGTGATACTCTTAGCCACCAGAAGAGCACCCAGCCACTCTTCGAGCACCCAGCTTGATAGAAAAAGTTCAGGGACAATGCCCAGACCCTGAGTTTAAGCCCTACTACTACTACTACTACCACACACAGACACACACACACACACACAGACACACACACACACACAAACACACACACACACACACACACACACACACACACAGGGCATATATGAGCATTTTCTTTCTTTTTCTTTTTTTATGTCGGTCGTGGGGCTTGAACTCTGGGCCTGGGCGCTGTCCCTCAGCTCTTCAGCTCAAGGCGAACGCTCTACCACTTGAGCTACAGCGCCATTTCCGGTTTTCTGGTGATTTATTGGAGATAGGAGTCTCACGGTCTCTCCTGCCCGGGCTGGCTTTGAACCGTGATCCTCAGATCTCAGCCTCCTGAGTAGCTAGGATTACAGGCGTGAGCCACCAGTGCCCGGCATGAGCATTTTCATAGAGGGAGAGGAGGAGTACTTCCACGAGTCCTCAGCGGGAGTTTGAACGTGGCTGTGGGGGTCTCTGCTGCACTCTTTGTCCTTGGCAGATGTTCAACTGCTCTGCGCCAGACACGGGAAACATGGAGCTGCTGGTGCGCTATGGCACCGAGGAGCAGAAGGCCCGCTGGTTGATCCCTCTGCTGGAGGGCAGGGTGCGCTCCTGCTTTGCCATGACGGAGCCCCAGGTACCTCCCTTGGGCCATCCTGCCTTGCTGGGCCCGCCTAGTCTCTGCACAGAGGCAGGGACAGTGGCGGCGCTAACTGAAACGTGCTTCCACGCAGGTGGCCTCGTCAGATGCCACCAACATTGAGGCTTCCATCCGAGAGGAGGATGGTGTCTATGTCATAAACGGTCGCAAGTGGTGGATCTCAGGTATATGGCCTAGAATCAGCTTTCAAATACATGACAATGGGTATCAGCGAGCACGCTTCCTGAGGCCTGGTAGGCCAGGCAGCTCTCTCTTAGGTGACACTAAAAAGGTATTGAGTCAGGTGCTAAGCCTGTAATCCTAGTTACTCAGGAGGCTGAGATTTGGAGGGAGGATCAGGGTTTGAAGCCAGTCTGAAAAAAAAAACAATCTGTAGGATTCCATCTCCAACTAACTAGAAACATGCTGAATGAGAGCGCAAGGCCCTGAGCTCAAACCCCGATACCTGCCAACACCCCCTCACCACACACACTCACAAATCTAAACAGGGAGAGCCCGCCTCTGCTCTCAGCAGGAGTGCCACATGGGGTACACTGCTCTCACATGCTGTGTCGTGGGGACAAGGTATAACCCACCTGTCACCATCTGCCCCACATGTGACTCTGATCTGTCCCCTCTGTGATGGTCCCCTGCTTTTAGCTCAGGCGTGTTATATCAAAAGGGTTAAGAGCCTGGCCCCTCCCTGGGGTGTCGCCTCTCCCAGGCCCCCCACAAACATTCTCAACTGTCTCACTGACCCCCTCCCCCGTTTCTACAGAAGGCAGAGATTATCACCTAAAGTAGGACTCTGAGAGTGACCAGTTTCTGGGTGGCCAGTGGGAACCCAGAGGTCAAGTTCTGCCCGGCCCCAGGCCTATGCCAGTGCCATTGTTTACACTATGGGAACAGCAAAGCGCGGAGAGCAAAACTAATAGTATCTGTGGTGATTATTTCAAATCCAGTGTGACGATGCTGTTTTATAATCTTGTTATGCTGGATTCATGCCTCACTGGGACAAACCCAGTTTTGTTTTGTTTTGTTTTCCCTCAGTACTGGGACTGAACCCAGAGCTTTGCCTGGTGCTCTTGCCATATGAGCCATGCTCCCATCCCGTTAGCTCACCTGTGGTCCAGTTTCTGCACACTCGCTCATCCCTGACGTCTTACAGAGCTTGTCTTGCCTTGATGGCCCTGGCGTCAGCTGACAGGGCCTGTTTCTCCTCTCCTGGCAGGCATCCTGGATCCTCGCTGCCAACTCTGTGTGTTTATGGGGAAAACAGACCCGCAGGCTCCTAGGCACCAGCAGCAGTCCGTGCTTTTGGTTCCCATGGATACCCCCGGGATACAGGTCATCCGGCCTCTGACAGTGTATGGGCTCGATGATGCTCCAGGTTAGACCTCTCAGGGCCGGTCACCCCAAGTGTGGGTCTGATGCTGGGGAACAACTTTGGCGGCCCTTGCTCAAATTCAGGACCTGCCTAAGGTACGGGTCTGATGGTATTGGGAGTACCATGTTGTTCTGCATTGTATTTCCATAGTGAATACCAACCATGGATCAGATTTCAGATGTACTTGCATGGTATTTGCATGCATTGCCTCTTGGAAAGTGAGAGGAGGAACATGAGTCTGACATAAGGAAGCTGGGCAGGGCAGGGCAGGGCAGGGCAAGGCAGGGCCGCCCTCCTGGCCAGGTTCCAGCATGCACTGCAATCTACAGGGAGGCGGCAGCCCCCATCAGCTCCCCCCACAGTGTGAGAGGTGGTGTCGCAGGGTCATTACAGTGGCGAGCACATAACTACGAAGTTTCAGCCTCAGGTGCCTTCATTATGTTTGCATGGAGAAGTGGCCAAATGCGCAAACGGGTCACCATAAATCAGTGAATCCATCATCTTTAATGGTTCCTTGTGGCTCCCCTGCCCCCGCCCCTAGCAGGAATGTTGCCAGCTGAGCACCTGGGTCGAGGCTAGGAAGAAACACAGTGAAGGGAACCAGGATGGACCGCGGCTCATGGTGGTGTGTTTGGTCTTTCAGGTGGCCATGGTGAAGTCCTATTTGAGCGTGTGCGTGTGCCCAAGGAGAACATAGTCCTGGGCCCTGGCCGTGGCTTTGAGATCGCCCAGGGCAGGCTGGGGCCTGGCCGGATCCATCACTGCATGAGGCTGATCGGGTTCTCAGAGAGGGCCCTGGCTCTCATGAAAGCCCGCGTGAGTACCCCTTGCCCGTCTTTTCTGAGAGCAGACTAACCAGTGGAGCCAGTTGATGATGTGCTTCCCAGCAGCTGGGTCCTCAGCTTGGCTCTGCATCTGCTGCTTTGCCACTCAGAGCAGAAAGGCCCCACTCTGTCCAGGCGACCAGAGAGGGAAAGCCAGGCTCTGTGGCAGCTGATGGAGAGGTTCTCAGCCCCAAAGAGTCACAGCCTGCTCAGAGCCATTTGTACTCCTCCTGGTACATGGCTGAAACTGATGCCAAACTGGGTGCCAGTGGCTCACACCTATAATCCTAGCTACTCAGGAGACTGAGGTCTGGAGGATCGAGGTTCAGTGTTAGCCGAAGGCAAAACGTCTGTGAGAATCCATCTCCCAAGTAACCAGCATAGTTATAGGCCAAAGGCATGGATCAAATGGTAGAATGCTAGCTAAGGCAAGTGCAAGACCCTGAGTCAAACCACACTACTGGCAAACCATCAAAACCCAGATGCCAGGGTAAACCCATCTTGCTTGCTTCTTTACCCTGCATCTGGATTCCAGCATCTGGCCCTGGATTGCCCTCCTACTTCCAGCATGTTCCAAAAACGTAATGTGCTGTGGGCCCCTCAGAGGTTGGAAGTCTATGCAAAGGAGAGTTATTGCTAAGGATAAGAGTTCCATCACTGCTATTGATTCCACAAACATGAAGCAAACCTTGACACAAAAACAAGTATCTAACAAGAAGTGCTCTGCAGAGAACAGGAGCCATCACATGCACTTGGGTTCCAGAGCAGAACTGTGATATACATCCTTTTGCTTGAGACAGAACAGTTCTTGGAAAACACAGATCACTGTACCCCTTATTATATTACAACTCAGACTGGCCGAGTTTGACTGTAGGTGTCTGAAGTCCTCAGAAAGCAGCTGGCATTCACATGGCAACTCTACTCAGCGGGTGCATGGGCAGAGCTAAAATCTACAAAAGACTTGCCGCCAGGAGTCTAGCGCAGTACTGGTCCTTACAGCAAAATGTGTGGTATAGTCTTGCAAGGCTAACAGTGGATGATGGATCAGGTAAACCATGATGTAACAGACTAAAATCTAAAAAGAGATATTGTAGCGATCTACTTAACATAGCTATTCACTGTATTTTCTTAAGTGGAAAAGAAAAGTACTTAAAAAGCAATATATAGAGTATGACTTCATTTTTTTTTTTTTTTGGTCTGGTCATGGGGCCTGAACTTTGGGCCTGGGTGCTATCCTCAGCTCTTCAGCTCAAGGCTAGCGCTCTACCACTTAAGCCACAGCACCACTTCCGGCTTTTTTCTTTTTGCTTATGTGGTGCTGAGGAATCGAACCCAGGGCCTCAGGCATGCAAGGCAAGCGCTCTACCATTGAGCCACCTTCCCAGCCCTGACTTCATTTTTTTTGCCAAATAAAATGTGAGTAGATAAGTCTAGGACAGCCACAAACATATGGCTTTAGTTTTTTTTTTTTGCCATGGACCTTTGCTGTGTTGTCCAGACTAGCCTTGAACTCCTAGGCTCAAGTGTCTCCTGCCTGAGTTTTTTCCCAAGTAGCTGGGACTACAAACATGTGTCTCCATGCCCTGATCTGACAGCTACCAACTGTTAAATATGGGTGATTAGATGGTGGGACAGTAGGTAATTTTTTTTTTTTTTTTTGGTCGGTCATGGGGCTTGAACTCGGCCTGGGCGCTGTCCCTCAGCTCTTCAGCTCAAGGCGAGCGCTCTACCACTTGAGCTACAGCGCCACTTCCGGTTTTCTGGTGGTTTATTGGAGATAGGAGTCTCACGGTCTCTCCTGCCCGGGCTGGCTTTGAACCGTGATCCTCAGATCCCAGCCTCCTGAGTAGCTAGGATTACAGGCGTGAACCACCAGCGCCCGGCGGTACTTTTATTTTTTGTCTGAAAACTGATGATAGTTTTTTGTTACTAAATTGTGTAAAAAATTAAGTTACACACACACTCACATACACACGCACAGAATGCTTCTAACCCTTTCTGATGTCTTTTGGCCTGCAGACTTTAAAATCCTCAGTGCAAATGGGGCAGCCTTGACTTCCCCGCCTTGCTGCTGGTGGTGCTCTGGGTTGGGGGGTGCGAGGCTGGCTGTGGTCAGCAGGGGGCGCTCGACTCCTGTATCATGTGGGGCTTCCACAGTCATTCCCTATCTGCCAGCTTAAAGGGAAGCAGCCTTGGGCTAGAGCTGCCCATCCCTCTTGCTGTGTACGCTCAGTAAACAGTTCCTGGGAGTCATGTGCCCTGTCATCACAGGACTGTGCTCAACAGCACTCAGCTCTCCCACAAGTGCCCATGGCTGGCGAGTGGGCAGAAAGCGCGGCATGCTCCTGTCCTCCAGTCCACCCCGCGGGTCACTGCCTCCTCAGCCCTGCCCCCCGCCCCCCACAGCAGCCCTGTGTCTCTGGTATCCGCAGGTGAAGTCCCGCGTGGCCTTCGGGAAGCCCCTGGTGGAACAGGGCACAATCCTGGCAGATATTGCCCAGTCCCGTGTGGAGATCGAGCAGGCAAGGCTGCTGGTGCTGAAAACTGCCCACCTCATGGACGTGGCAGGAAATAAGGTGGGAGGCCGAGGGCTGAGCTGGCAGCATGGAAATCTGTCCTCTCCTCCTCAGCAAACATGGAGAAAACTAGGCTTTTTGTCATTGGTGGCTACTCATCTCTGCTATTCAAGGGCAGAGAAAGGCTCAACGAAAGACTGAGCTTGCAGTTTTACTGACTGGCTGGACTTGAACTTGAGTCTCACAGAACTGTGCAGCCCTGGTCTCCCAAGGCTTTGGTGCAGGAGTCAGACCAGACAAGTGAGCCAAGGAGAAGGACTACCAGCCCTGGCCCGAACACAGAATTGCCAACAGAGAGGTTCATTTCAAAGGGTGACAATACTCACTAGGTCAAAGCTCTTTTGTAACAGCCACCATTGCCTAGCGCCTTGTCCAGCTTTTCTGGGGGGTGGGCTCCATCCCCTGCCAAGAGCCTCTGTCTTGGGGAGCCAGCCCAGACTCAGTTGTGGGTTCTTTGACACAAGCGCTCATACACTGGAGGCTTTCAGGCACCTCACTCCAGTGCCCTCCGCCTGGACAGCTATGTGGCTTAAGCTTTTCCTGGATCCGCCTGTGCTCAGTCCTCTGTTGCTTGAAAATGGAGCTGCTGTTGCTGCTGCTATTCTTGTTTGTATGTTGCTGGGGCTCAAACTCTGCCTTGTGCCTGCGAGCAACCTCTTCAGCCCCAGCCCGCTGTGAGCTGGAACACAGCACCAGCCATTCCTCTCCACGTCCAGCAATGTGAATTCCCTGACAGCACAGTCCGCACTCGGGGCTCTGCCTGGGGGTGGGCTGTGGTGGGGGTGTTTTAATTTTTTACTTCTGGTGAAATGCATTGTTCTTCCAAGCACTCTGCCCCCTTTCTAATCTTGACCTCTCCTTGTAGGCTGCCGCTTTAGAAATTGCCATGATTAAAATGGTGGCCCCGTCCATGGCCTATCGAGTGATTGACCGTGCTATTCAGGTGAGCACCAACCAAGTGACGGTAGACATGTCACCCCCTGGCCTTTGGCTGCCCACGCACCGTGCATGCCCCTCTCCTTTTCCTCTTTGAGATGAGCACTGCCAGGGGGCCCATCTCACCCCAATAGGAACACGAGAAAGCAGGCACAGTGCAGGGCAGTGACCTGCCGTAGCTCACTCAGCCTGCGCCCTGCGCAGGGCCACTTCCTCCCGTCCTGTCACCCGACTTCCCTGGTGGCAGAAGCTGTCTTGCAGAGTAGGCTTGGTGAGTCTGGCATCCAGGTGACATGTGCCTCCATCCACATCTCTGGAGCATGCTGTGTCACACAGGTGTCGCCAGGGACACAGTGGGAAGACGGTGGCTGCTATCAGCCGTGCTGAGCAGGCTGTCATTTGCGGGGCCTCTGGGATGAGGGCTCAGCCAGGCCTCCCCCTTCCCCCGCCCTGTCTGCCAGGCCTTCGGAGCGGCGGGCCTGAGTGGTGACTACCCGCTGGCTCAGTTCTTCGCCTGGGCCCGAGCGCTGCGCTTTGCTGATGGCCCTGACGAGGTGCACCGGCTTGCCGTGGCCAGGATGGAGCTGAAGCCTCGGGCCTAGCCCTGTGGGAGTCCCTGCTGCCAGCTGTACCTCGCTGCAAATGGCGCCCCCTATCTGCCACAGTCATTGTGAACTCAGCCTTCCCTATCTTCATGGAAGCCATTTCCTTGTGAAGCTGAGACTCCTACTACAGGAAGGAAGAGGCGGGAGGCGGGTGGGGGGAGCAGAACAGAGTAGGCAGGTCCTCACACTCAGGTCTGCTCTCTCCCTGGCTGCAGGAATGGGGACACATGAGGAGCCTACTGGGTAACATGCTGCTTTCTCTCTGGAAACAGGCTGGAAGGAGAGGGTGGCCGGGGCCCGAGGGGGTGCTCTGGGAACACAGAGTGAAACCCGAATGGTGAACCTGATTTTCTTCTTTCATGTGTTACATCGCAGAGCACCTAAAGGGTTGTTTGGGGAGGGGGCTCGGGACGAGGACAGAGCACATCTCGTAGGCTTTGGGAACTTTCTATGTCACTGACACTGGAAATAAAAGTTCCACTTCACACTTGTTTCCCCAGCCCTTCCCTAGTGCATCAGTGACCCCACACAGGAGATATTGGGGGGTGTGGGTGTCTTGACTCCTGGCAGGTCCAGAGTCCCTGCTGCTGCGGCAGGTCCAGAGTCCCTGCTGCTGCCGCCTCACTGCCTATCTCCACACTCCTGTGCTCATGGAAATGTCACCAAAGGAACTGCAGCGTTGGGCGTGAGGCCCCTCAGCCTGCTGTGTACTCTGTCCGGGGGAGGGGAGCCAGCAGGCCACGTTCTGCTGTCAGAGGTCCCAGAGAAATGGGTGCCCCGGAGTCCCAGGCAGAGCTAAGCAATGCCACGCGATGCTCATCTCTTCACTTGTGATGGGGCTGACATTCCAGGCAGACAAGCAGGCAGGACCATGGTCCTTGTGTGCCGCTTTGCACACGTGACCACACCACCTGGAGAAACTGCTCACTGCTGAGGTGAAATCCCCACCTCTACTAACTGCGTTCACAACACCTGCACAATGGCGAAGAACCCCCTGTAAACTCTGGCAGGAGCCCAGGGGTCTGGTTTCTGCTTGGGACCTTGGGAAAAGGAAGTGGTTACAGTCCTACATTACATGCTCCTTAACCTGGTGCAGCCACAGTATGCCCTGGGTATGACCCCATTGCCCCTCGTGTTCCCTGCTTCAGGGCTGGAGGAGCCAGGGCAGCACTGGGAATGCTGCCTGCAGCATGGCTGGGCCCAGGGACGAGTTCACTGCTCAGGGTTGTCAGTTCTGTCACCGGCTCACTACCCATGGGGCGCAGCCCTGAGCTGGGCTGCTCTAGTGGATGTGTAGGGGAACACGGGCAAAGCTGCTTCCTTATGACAGTTATCTCCAGGGGCTGGTTGCTATTGACTTGGTATGACAAAGTGCCCAGAGTGGGTGTGATACGGTGTGATTTGGGTTTGTTTTTTTTTTTAAGGATCCACACTCCAAAGTTTACCAGGACTGAGAATAAAGGGATTTAGAGTTGGTTTGAAGTTCCCTATCACAGCAGAGGGCTCCAAAGGAACTACCCACAAAGTAACAAAAAGTAAACACAAGATAGGAGCAAGAGATCCAGAAGTAAGAGAGACTCTGACCTGGTCCCAGTCTCATTGGCCCTCCCCTCGACAGTGCGGGGCAGGGTGCACAGTGGCTGGGAAAGGCACAGCACATCATCAGAAAGTATTTTTCCTCTCACAGGACCCTGGTGCAGACAAGGGTGGGTGCTGGCTTTCTCTTGGTTGACCCCTTCAGAGACTCTGGGACTGCCTGAGCCCCCATAGTTCCATCCAGGATGCTGACTTGGGGGGGGGCTCTGACCCCTCCCTCATCTTCCTTGCAGCCACCTCTGGTCTGGGCTCTGGTTTCAGATACCGTCGAGATAATTCCAGAACAATCCAGAGGGGGGTTTTACTGTGTAGCCACTGGAATTCCAGAGCCTATCTCTAGAAAAATGCAAGGACAAGCCATTTGCTATCAGCTTTGCTGTGCAAAGCAAAGCAGCACCAGGTCTGGCTGGCCTCCTTCGGCCCGAGGCTCAGTGCTTGTGCAGAACACTTGATGGACAGCCAGCCTCACCGGATCATGCAGGCCACTCCTTAGCTTCGGGGGCCCTTTCCCCGAACTTCTCTGGACAAGCCACTGCTGGCACAGCTCAGCTCCTCACCTAGGCCTTGGCTCTGACACCTCATTGCTGTGCCCTGCCCTTGCCACCCATCGCCCTTGTTCTGGCCTTCTTGCGCCCCCAGTGCCACTTCAGGATGTTCAGGAGATAAACGCATTTGCAAACCCCTCACTTCCACGTGGCGTTTCTAAGGATCCGGGTCAAACCAGCGCTTCTTCCCCCAACCTCCACCTCTCAGCCTTTTGCACTGCTTCTCCTCCCTCGAGGCCGGCAGGCCCTCCGTTCCTCCCCTGCCTTAGCCCAGCTGGCCCGCCTGGCATCCCTGCGGCCAGCCCAGGAGCCGGAGGCTCAAGTGCAGGTCTGTCGGTACCCGCGGTTCGCGAACAAGCGCGCGAGGCGGGAAGGGGGAGGGGCGTTCGGCCGAGGGGAATCCTTCCTTCCAGGCCCGCCTGCCCATTGGTGGGAACGTCCCCAGGTCCGGCCCGTCCATTGGTGGGCGCGAGGCGGGCGGGGTCTCCGCCGCGGGGCTCCTTGCACCTCGGCCTCCGCACAGTCCGTCCTGCGCAGGCATCCACGCCGCGCTCCGCTCCGTCCCGGCCCCGCGCCTGCACCGTCCGCGCCCCACCGCAGCATGTTGCGCGCCGCCGCGCTCCTCGCAGCCCGCCTCGGGCCCCGCCCCAGCCTCCGCTCGCTATCGGCCGCCGCCTCCCAGGCGGTGCCGGCCCCGAACCAGCAGCCCGAGGTCTTCTACAACCAGGTGAGCTCCCCCGCAGGCCGGGTGCGAAGGCCGTGGGCCGGGGCCTCCGCTTACCCACCGAGGGTCCCCGGGCCACGGCCCCGAGTGCAGCCCGGCTTTGGGGGTTGCAGCCTCGTAGGCCCCGAGCGCCGTGCGGGCCCCACCGTTATTCAGACGGGCCGGCCGCCCTGGCAGGAACTTGCCCCACTTCTACCCAGGGAAGTTCAGAAGGATCTGCGAGGAAAGCAGCGGCGGGGTCCCCTCGAGCCTGCGGCCGGCCAGGGGCGCCCCCTCCTGACCAGGCACCCCCCCCCCCGTTTCTTGCTCAGCCAGAATTTTGGAGTATGTTTTGAACCTCTGAGTTTGGGTAAACGTTATGAAACAGTTCGTTTTGTTTATGCAACAAGTACAAGCTGGCTGTTCTCCTGAGCTTGGGTTTCCTCTCCCTCCCTCCCTCTCTGCCTCCCTCTCTCCCTCTCCCTTGCTCTCTCTCCGCTTTTTCTCTCTTTCCCTCCCTCTGTGTGTGTGTTGTTTGTAACAGTACTGGGCTTTGAACTTGTCAGGCAGGCACTCCACCATCTGAGTCATGCTTCCATCACTTGTGCTGGTTACTTTTGAGGAAGGGTCTTATTTAAATGTTCAGGCCGGCCTGGATGGGTTCCTGTTCATGCTTTCCTGTAGCTGGGGTAACCGGTATACACTAAGTCCCTGCCATTGGTTGTTTCTGCAGGTGCTTGCTTTGCTTCCAGAGGGCATTTTGGGAGATATTATTCTTTAAACTCGAACCTCTCCTGGATTGGCAGGGGTTAGTGACAAGCACACTCTCTCTTTGTGTATCAGTACTGTACTGGCCTTGAATTTAGGGCCTTAGGCTCTGGCTTGGCTTTTCCCATTTAAGGCTGCCACTGATTGTCACATCCCCACTTTTAGCTTTTTTTTTTTTTTTAATGGTTCATTGGAGATAAGAGTCTCATCAACTTTCCTGTCTGGGCTGGCTTCAAACCATGATCCACAGATCTCAACCTCCTGAGTAACTAGGATTACAAGTGTGGAGCTTGAACTCTGGGCCTGGGCACTGTTACTGAGCTCTTCAGCTCAAGGATAGCGCTGTACCACTTGAGCCACAGTGTCACTTCTGGTTTTCTGGTGGTTACCTGGAGATGTCTCATGGACTTTCCTGCCTGGGCTGGCTTTGAACCGTGATCCTCATATCTCAGCCTCCTCAGTAACTAGGATTACAGGCGTGAGCGACCTGTGCTCAGCTTTTGTTTGTTTTTTTAATGGCTTTCAGAGCCTTCTATTACCTGCTCAGAATCTACAGGACAACCCTGACTTACAGATGCCTGGGCTGTAATGTATGTGATACTGGGTCAAGCTGAATCCTGAACATGTGTGTTATGGACATGCGTATGTATTCCCTGTTCCCTTAACCACAGTTTTTGGTCACTTGTCTCTCATGCCTGCTCAGAGGACTTCCGTCTGCATCCTTCCCCTTCTTTCCACTTACAACTCTGTCAGCGAGGGGTTGTTGCTATAATCATGTCAGGAGAGAAAGCAGAGGCTCAGCAGCCATGTCATGTGAATTTTGAATTTCTAGGTGGGAAACAAGCTTCTGCCCAGCTCTGCCCAGGCTGCTCGCACCGTTACTAGCTGCCACACCGCCTTGTGACTGTGCTGTTGTTCACACGTATTTACATAGCAAAATATAAGACATAGCCAGTACTTACATAGTTACAAATACATAAACATTTGAAGTCTGTGCTGTTCATGTTTATATTCCCAGCCCTGAGCTTGGCATGGAAATACTGTTATATAAATATTGATGAGTGTCTGATGGTTGCCTTTTATGTAATTGTGTCTATGATTTTGTGTTGTAGGAGCCAAGAAAAAGGTCACTTAATGGGCGCCTAGTATTTTTTCAGGGAAAGGCAAACATGAGAAAGTACCTGGGAGTTTGCAGGGGCAGGAGGCGGGAACACATGGGCGGGTTAGAATTCAAGTGGGAGAGGCATGAGCAGATTAGAGCTGCATATTTGGCACAGTAGTTGTAATCCTCCCATCCTGGGAGTAATGAAATTGCAGCAATAGGCCTGGGAATGTGGCTTGGTGATAAAGTGCTTGCCTACCATGCATGAAACCCTGGGTTTTGATTCCTCACTATTATATAAACACAAAAGGCCAGAAGTGGCACTGTGGCTCAAGTGCTAGAGTGCTAGCCTTGAGCAAAAAGAAGTTCAGGGACAGTGCCCAGGCCCTGAATTCAGGCTCTAGATCTGGCAAAAAAAAAAAAAAAAAAAAAAAAAAAAAAAAAAAAAAAGGAAAAAAGAAAAAAAAGAAAGGAAGGAAGGAAGGAACTTGTAGGAATACGAAACTGCTGAGCCAGATAGAGGGTGAAGAAGGGGAGTGCTGGGGTTAGGTGTCAGAATATCACTAGCAAGTTTGGGGAGTTGGCTGCCCTTGGCCTTGATCACAAACTTATCCAAGATTCTGGATGATGATTGCCACTTAAAAGCTGTCAGGAATCATCCCATGCTGGAAACACCTAAGTATTTGCTCACTCCCAAGTAAGGAACTTGGATTTCCTAATAAACAAACCCTAATTCTTTTTTTTTTTTTTTTTTGGTGGGTCGTGGGGCTTGAACTCTGGGTCTGGGTGCTGTCCCTGAGCTCTTTAGCTCAAAGCGAGAGTGCTCTACCACGTGAGCCACAGCACCACTTCCAGTTTTCTGGTGGCTCTTTGGAGGTAAGAGTCCATGAACTTTCTTGTCTGGGCTGGCTTTGAAGCATGATTCTCAGCTCTCAGCCTCTCAGTTAGCTAGGATTACAGGTGTGAACCACCAGTGCTTGACTCTTGAACCACCTTAAGTCACTGCTACTGAACATTGTCTGATTTCACTGGGGACTCTGGGCAGATGGTGCCTCCTTGTTGTACTGGGATGAGGGGCAGTGGCTGGAATATCTTCTTTCCCATCTGGGTTGTGCTCTCCCCCCAGGGTCCAGCTGTCCTGGTCACTGCCCTGCTGACCTTGCCCAACTCCTGAGTCCTCCCTCCCCTGTTTCCCCCAGCCACCACCACTGACTCCTAATCTCTACGTGCACCTTGTTATCTGTAATCTGCTGGGCCAGGAAATAAACTGCAGCAAGGAATCATGCGTCCTTTACCTCAGCAATTCAGAGTTTCACACAGTGACCTGCCCTGAACAAAAATGCCTGTAAGTCGGAACTGGCTACTGCCAGGGGCACTGTCTTCAAGGTGCATTTTTAGGATGTGGGTAGGTGAACTGTGGTCTGTGTATGCAGGGAGGAATCTAGGCAGGGGGGTCTGCCTGTGACATAATGCCCAGAATAATCTGTGGTTGAGAGTAGGCCCCGTGGATGCTTCTGTCTCGCCCCTGACTCCAGCAGCAAGTGCGACCAGGGCTACCAGGGCTGTGGCCATGCTTGGCGGCCACAGGGGCCCTTCCTGCTGTCACTCCTCAGGCAGCCCCCACCCCCTGCACCATCCCACCCCTCTGTCTTGCGTCCAGCCCGTTCCTCACTCCTCACTTGCTTCTGGTTTACTCCCTCCTCTCCTGGAATCTAGCCAAGCAGCCAGGACTTTGCTGTTTTTCCAGGGCAGTGGTTCTCAGTAAAAGCACAGGGTAAGAATCTACTTTGATAATACCAACTGTGTATTTATGGAAGTGCAGAGATTAGAGCTTGTTGATGGAAACTTTTCATGTTTTACCAGTATCCAGGTTCCATCTGTCAGTTCCCAAGGCTCTGCTTCTAGAGCAATGTTGAAAGAGGAAATGTGAGCTGGGGGCTCCTCCCCAAGCCCGAGAAGGGTGACTGAATGTAACATGTTATGTAAGTGAGGCCTGTATTGCAGCCAGGAAGTTTTAAAACATCTGGCCTGGCCAGATATCTCTGCTCTCATGTCTTTTCAAACTGTCCTCACGTGGTGTGGAGCCGCTGCAGGAGCTTGTGCGGAGAGCCCTGCCTGCCTCCCCACTGAATCCAGCCACAGACCCCTGGGGCAAACCCTCATTACCTTACTAGCTGAGATGGGAAGACACAGTCACTCCTCAACAGTGACAGCTAATTCAGGGCTTGTAACCCTTCTAGGGCCTGGAGGGAATCTTCTAGAAGGGGAAGGCCACTAGCTAGATTGCCCACTTCCTTTTCTTCCTTCCTCATCTTTGCAAATGACCCATGAACATGGAAAGAGGCAGGTGGAGATCTGACCCTTGCTCTCAGGGATCTTAGGTCAGAGCTGCAGGATGCAGAGTCATGGAACAGGGCCCCTGAGCCAGGTCCTGGCCTAGGAATCCTCACACAAGTCCCCACAAGTACTGGTTCAAACCCAGATCTGTCTGGCTCTGATGGTGCTTTTTACAACATCAGATGAAAGTGGGGAGCAATCTGAAAAGGTGGGGTTGTAGGAATGAGAGCCCCAATCTCTGGAAGGCAGTGTGAACTGTGATTAGAGGCTAGGTTGATATCATGCAAAGAGCACAGGCCTTGGAGCCCCACAGCCTGGGTTTAAATCCTGTATGACTTTAAACCAGTGGCCTTCCCTATGGAGAGAATGAAGTTTGTCTTCTGTGAGGTTTGATGGGAACCCTTCAAACACCCACAACTCTGGGCACAGGGGCTGTTTACGGCATACAGGTAGCAGGAGGAGGGGAGGGGAGGGGAGGCAACATGACCAGCCAAATCTCTTCCTGCCACCTCCCCTTCCGATTTTCTTTGATGCTTTGCAGCAGTTGGTGTGAGGCTGGGCCCTGGGCCGGTGCTGAGGGTAGAGATCGGAGCAGATGCCCGGCTAGGGCCACCCAGTGCCTGTGCTAACCTGCTTCACCAAAGCATCTTCTGGAGTACCAGTTCCAGGCTTCACTTCTCTCCGCACCACCCCAGCAGGTGCTGTCTCGTGGCTCCAGGCCTGAGCTCTGTAGCCACACCTGTTCCCCCTCCCTGGAACTGCACAGGTGTCACTGCCTGATAATCACATGCCTAATTAATTAAAGATTAATGCTGACTAATAAAGCACACAGTTGCCAAAGTCTGGTTAACATTTATGCCCGGATCTGTGACTGAGTGCACAGAGTGCTCTGTGGCACGAGGGTGGTGTGGGATGGAGCAGAAACACCAAGTTGCATTCTGGTAAAATGACCTGCGCCAGCTCCTTCCCTCACCACTCCTTCCTGGGACCCAGGAACTGTCATCACAGCCGACACTTCCCCCCTCCTGGTGGAGAGGTGAGGCCTCCTCTTGGTGACAAAACCCAGAACAGAGAAGCCTGAGTCATCCAGCTCCAACTCCAGCCCTTTTTCGCTCTGGTTATTTTTAAGATTGTATCTTGATTTTTGCCTGTCTGGACTGCTATTGTCCTATTTACACATTTCACTGCTGTTGGGACGACAGGGGCATGCTATTGGTTGCAATGGGGTTTGGAGGACTTTTTGCTTTGAATCACAATCTTCCCAATCTCCACCTCCAGATAGGTCATGTGACTTTTAGGCTGGGCTCAGGAAGCCTTTAAGCTTTACGTGGGTCTCTCAGGACACTGTGGAGAGGCCCATTGCCACGGAGTAGCCAGAAAAGAATGAGCACACCAAGCAGGCTGGAAGTAAGGCACCATGTGGTGACTTGCTACCACCCACATCCAGCTTGGGTGGCCCTGGCCTAGCTCTTTGGACTGCAGCCCTCCCAGCAGATCCTAAAGAGGGGACATAACTCAGAGATTAGACACCACCTAAGCCACTGAGTTTGGGGGTGATCAGTTTCACAGCAGACGATCAATGGCACCACTGGAAACACGAAGAAGCCAAGGTGCTGAAGGTCAGGAGACTTACCCAAAGTCACATGGCAGAGTGGGCATTCCAGAGTGGACTGTCTCCTGCAGGCTTGTGAGGTGATCCACAGTTCTCTGCATGTGTTCTTCCTGATGTCTTTTTTCTTTTGACATCTCAGTACCAGGCTCTTCGTTCTCATTGTAGATCTTCATAAACAATGAATGGCATGACTCCGTCAGCAAGAAAACCTTCCCCACCGTCAATCCGTCCACGGGAGAGGTCATCTGTCAGGTAGCAGAAGGGAACAAGGTAAGAACTGGGGACTCATGGCAGTGTGAGCAAGGTTTCACTATTCATTCTGTGTGCGTCTGAATGGCTGAAACTTTTACTATCTACATACTATTGCATTCATTGTTTTAAAAGGCCAATTAAACATTTTGAGTGAATGAAATAAAGAAATTCCTGCTTCAAAACAAAGGTGCTAGATTGCATCTAGCCTCTGTAATTAATACACGGGTGGAGTGTCAAGAAAGGAGTGTCAAGAAAGGCTGATGCACAGCAGATGGAGTCTGGCTGGACAGAATTTGGGTCTTGAATGATAACAGCTCTGGGACTAGTCTGCAAGATGCATATTCACATAGATATCTATATAGATAGTCATTAGACATGAAAATGTGATAGTGCTCAGAAATTAGTTTAATAGTAAAATTATTTTTGAAATAATTTAAAACGTTAAAAACAGTTCAAGAATATTTCCTGCCCTCTGCATGAAAACAGTTCTGGGCACTTATCACATGAGGCCTTGCTTCTTTTGCTGAACACAAATGCAAGTACTCTTCTGGGCAGTCTTTTGCATATAAATAAGAAGTCTGTGCACACCTGCCTCCTGAGTGCCATCCTGTACTTGTGGAAGGAGAGGGAAGCTGGTCAGGCTGGCTTTGCTGGGGAATGCTGCATCACAGAAGGAATGGCTTCTTGCTGGGCCTGACTCCTTAGGAAGCAGGAAAAGTGGCCCAGTTTTAAGCTCTGACCCCTGGGTGTCTCTTTCTCCAAAGCTCCTGCAGGGGGGGATGAGAAGTGCAAATGCACCTTTGATGAGGAGAGAAAAGGGCATGAGACTCAGCCTGGTCACTGGATCTGTTTTAGGGTGGTTTTCCATGCTAGCCTGTACTGACAGCCATCTGGGCAGTATTCCAGGCACTTGCTGCAGAGAAGGCCTGAGATGTCTCGGTGGGTTGTTTTGCAGGAAGACGTGGACAAGGCAGTGAAGGCTGCCCGGGCCGCCTTCCAGCTGGGCTCTCCCTGGCGCCGCATGGATGCCTCTGACAGGGGCCGGCTGCTGTACCGCCTGGCCGATCTGATCGAGCGGGACAGGACCTATCTGGCGGTGAGTCCTCAGCCTCCTGCTGTTTCCACACGGGAAGGGATGGAGCAGGTGTGGAAAGCCAGAGGCCATGCTGCTGACATGTGGATTAGGCCGGACACCTTTGGTAAACATCCCTGGACCAACCAGAGGAACTCCTCCCTCTGTCCCTGAAGCAGTGGACAGGAAACTGGGAAGGGGTGAGGAGCTATGTTGGAGAGACTGTCAGGATGTGTCACCTCTCCTGGGGACCCAGGATCCCTCTGCACGGTCACTCTCTCCCTGGCCACTAGAGACAAGAAACCAGGAGGCAGATCCCTTCCCCTCAACAATCCATTCTGCACACAGCAACCAGAGTGGGTCCTCCGCAAGGCACATTAGTTGCCTGTGAGGTGTCATGTACCGTTAGGACTCTGCACATGGTCTACATGACCTGAGAAGTACGGGAGGTTTCCCTTACTCATACAGCTCTGCTCTGCTCACAGGCTGCCTTTGAGTACTGACACCCAGTTGTCCTTGAGCACCAGGGCCTTTGCACACATACTTCCTTCTGGCGGGGCATGGTGCACTTCAGCACCACGTGTGCTGTCCCCTTGCCCAGCTGTCTTAGGTTGGCCTTGCTCAGATGGAGTTGGCAGTCTTTTTAGCATTAACACATGTGATGGGTGGATTATGTCATTATTCTCCATCTCTGCTCTGAAAACCCTGTGCCCTGGACATTCAGTGCCCCAAGTACATTCTTACTCTGTTCTCCTGGTCCATCAGTCCAGGCCACCGTGCCATTGGTCAGTCCATTCGCTTTGTTCCATTCTGGCACCAACTTGTCCCTGCTGACCTTGATCTCTCACCAGGCTTTGGAGACCCTGGACAACGGCAAGCCCTACATCATCTCCTACCTGGTGGATCTGGACATGGTCCTGAAATGTCTCCGGTATGGGCTCAGGATTCCAGTTCTTTATTCAGGTTGTTGCCAAAAGGCAGGGAGGGAGGGAGGTTGGAGGAAGATACAGAATCAGCAAAATGCCAGAGGATCACAGGACTTGGAGAAGCTGATAGACTCCTCACTCTGCTCACAATTGTAACGAGTTGTGGGTATCTTCTCTTTTTTCGTGAGTCACTTTTGGTAACTTGTGTCTGTGTTATCTAGGCTTGTCTAATTCATTGGGCAACATACAGTTCATCCTTTTCAGCCCTTTCTAGCACTGTAAAATTGGAAGCATTATCTCCATTTCCATTTCTGATTTTAGTTATTTCCCTCTTTTCTTTTTTTTTGGTCGGTTGTGGGGCTTGAACTCTGGGTGTGGGCGCTGTCCCTGTGCTCTTCAGCTCAAGGCGAGCGCTCTACCACTTGAGCCACAGTGCCACTTCCGGTTTTCTAGTGGTTTATTGGAGATAAGAGTCTCATGGAAGCCGGGCACTGATGGCTCACGCCTGTCATCCTAGCTACTCAGGAGGCTGAGATCTGAGGATTGCTGTTCAAAGCCAGCCCGAGCAGGAAAGTCTGTGAGACTCTTATCTCCAATAAACCACTAGAAAACCGGAAGTGGTGCTATGGCTCAAGTGGTAGAGCACTCGCCCTAAGCTGAAGAGAGAGTGCAGGGACAGAGCCCAAGCCCAGAGTTCAAGCCCCACGACCGACCAAAAAAAAAAAAAAAAAACAAGTCTCACGGACTTTCCTGCTGGGCTGGCTTTGAACCACAATCCTCAGATCTCAGCCTCCTGAGTAGCTAGGATTACAGGCTTGAGACACCAGTGACCAGCTTTCCCTCTTTTCTTAGTCCAGCTAAAGGCTTGTCAATTTGTCTACTTTTTTTTTCTGTTCTCTATTTCATCTCTCTGGTCTATTTTCTGCTGTTCCTTTTCTTTTGCTAGCTTTGGGTTTCGTCTAATCATAAATGTCTTACTGACAAAGGACAGAAGCTTCAGGAGAGTTCTTGCAGCTGCCGGTAACAGCAATTCAGCCCAGCATAGGCAATCCTTAGAGCCCCTGAGTCTCAAAAACAAAAGGCCTTTGGGTGTCTCTCACTCTGTGTTCCCTTGCTTCATTCTTCTCTCCTAGTATGGTATCCTTTAGGGCCGGTGTTTGTGTTGGAACTGTCTAAGATGCAGTCTCTCAGTCCTAATGTCATGTTCCTGTGGGAGGGACCACGGTTGGCCGGCTTAGAGTATGGCCGGTGCGGGCAAGGCCGACAGGGCAGTGTGCAGATAGTGGCTGCTTCCCTAGGACATGTGGGCAGAGATAGTGGGGGAGGATCCAGTGCCCAGCCAGGGCCAGCATGTCCCCAGGAGACTGTGGGCAAGACAGAGGCATTGTAGGTGCTCCTAGCACCTAGTGGGGAGGGCCGGAGAAGCTGCTAAGCTTTCTGCTGCACACAGGACAAGCTCCACCGCAAGGGCTTTCCCAGCCCTGGAGGTGAGGAAGAGCACCCTGAAGGTTAGAGCAGGGCAAAGCTGGGTGAAACTCAGTGCCGTTCTCTTTTCTGAGCTTAGCATTCTTCCCCTACCAACTGAAGACCCCATGTGAGCTTTGCCGACCAGCTGAGTGTAGAGCTGAGCCGCAGAGCAGTAGAGGAAGGAGGCGCCCACCACTCCACTGGGCAGACCAGCAACTCCCTGGCTGTTTTTCCCACAGGGTCACACACCCAGTGTTCCAGCCTGGTCACCTGTGGTTTTTGGTTTACCATGCCAGACGATGCTTAATTCTGAGGTCCTCCTTTGAGCCCCATGCTTCACCTTCCTGCCTCTTCCTGTCCAACTTCCCACACAGTGGGATATGTAGCTCGTTTCCCCCCCAAGCTCTGATTACCTTGCTTTTCCATCACCCGAGGTAGCACCCAGGAGGTGGGGCCCAGCTGGGATTTGTGTTTTCCTGTGCCTGTCCAGTCTTAGAAATACTATGAGTACAGGAAGTGCCTCCATTTCAGGGGTCTTCGACTGTGCCCCAGGTATGGCCTGAGGTTCTGTGGTGCTCACCTGCAGTGCTGGGCAGGCCCAATGGTCACCATATAGTAATACGTGTGCACAGCCTGGATTGAGTGGGTTGGAAGGGGTCCCTGGAGCTGACACTTCTTACGAGTACCGCAGGGGTTCTGAGGCCTCAACTCACAGAGTGAGTGGGTCACTGACCCTGCCAGTTGTCCAGGATCATCTGGGGATAAACAGAATGTAAGGGCAGTTATCAAAAAAAACCCACTTGAAGACGTGTGGAGGTGGTCATGCCTGTAATCCTAGCTCCACAGGAAGTTGAGATCTGAGGATTTCTGTTCCAAGGCAGCCGAGGCAGATAAAACCTTGAGACTCTTGTTCCAGTTAATTGGAAAAAGCCATGGCGGCTTGGCTGGCTCAGGTTATAGAGAACCAGCAGTGAACAAAAAAGCCAGTGCTAACATACACGTAGACACGTATGATCCCCCTCACCCTGACCAAATTGGGTCTTTCTGTAGGGAACTATGGGGTCCTCAGCATTGACTAAAATTTGGACTTTTCTTTTTCCAAAGTTATTATGCCGGCTGGGCTGATAAGTATCACGGGAAAACCATTCCCATTGATGGAGACTTCTTTAGCTACACGCGCCATGAGCCTGTTGGGGTTTGTGGCCAAATCATTCCGGTGAGTGCCAGCTCCCCAGAGGTCATGGAGAGGGTGAGGCTGGCTATATACAGAGGGTCTGCAGGTGGCATTAGAAGGCGGCTGGGCAGTGGCTGAGAATGTGGGCTTTGACAACCCTACCCAGGGGCCTTGGGAAATCATTCATGTCCCTACCGTCTGCTCAGGGATGTATGAAGGGCTCAGCATGGTACCGAGGGTGGAAAATCAGTGCACTCACTGTTGTGTCACTTGCTCTGTTTTGGAGAACGTGGGCTTCAGAGGGCTCTGCTGCCTGTTCTTGGCGGCATGTTCTGCCATCTGGCGCGGTTCCTTGAAGTGGGCTTAGCTTTTGGCTGGCTGTTGTTTTGGGCAGTGGAACTTCCCCCTCCTGATGCAAGCATGGAAACTGGGTCCGGCCTTGGCGACTGGAAATGTGGTTGTGATGAAGGTTGCTGAGCAGACCCCGCTCACTGCCCTCTACGTGGCCAACCTGATCAAGGAGGTATGCCACCTGCTTCTGCCCTGACCACTAAATACCCTTACAGGAGTTCATGAACACGATTCTCACCTGAGCTGCTTAGGTAGGGGCACTCCCCAGGCACTACCCCACCCACAAAGCTGGCTTCTGTAGGAAGAGTGAGAGCTCAAGGCCACCCATGGCTGTGTAGGGAGAACCTGCGCATGTGTGTTCCCGTCTTGGCCTCTGGGAAGGGCAGGGGTTTGTCCTGCTCAGGCCCTGGGGGCAGGAGGATGCTGCCCGGGGTCTCCTGGCTTCTGTCTGCAGGCTGGCTTCCCACCTGGTGTGGTCAACATTGTTCCTGGCTTTGGCCCCACAGCAGGGGCGGCTATTGCCTCCCACGAAGATGTGGACAAAGTGGCATTCACAGGGTCTACAGAGGTGAGCTGCTCCCTGACCTCATGTTCTCTCCTGGTGGCTCCATCATCCTTACAGGAGCTTCGGAGAGGAGGGGCCCTGGGGCATCCTCGGTCAGTTTCTGTCAGGCCCCCCTCTGCTGGCTCCAGTGAACCCGTGTCCCAGGCGTGACATGGCAGGGCTGAGCCCTCTGTGGTCTCTGGGCCACTCCCGCTGCTGTCGGGAGGGGCTGTCCCCTTGGGGAATAAGGACTGGCTGACCTCTTGAGGTCCAGGGCTGGCCACCTCAGGCACCTTCAGCAGTACTGTTGGCATGGGCTTCGGAAGGCACAGGCTCAAGTCCTGGCCTTGCTCTTGTGACTAGGGGTGACTGAAGCTCTGTTCAGCTCCTTGAGAACAAAGTGGTGCCCTCGGCACTCAGTGGCGGCGTAGTGGGAAGGTGGCAGGCTCTGGAGCAGCACTCACTTGCCATGCACCCTTGGGACAGCCATCTAAACCCTCCACATGCCCCTCTGTAAAATGGGGAGTGAACCTACAGAGTTGAAGTGCCTTGCTGGGTGGCTGGTTGAGTGTGGCCCGGCTGGCGTGTGTGCAGGGCAGCAGGGAGGCCTGCTGCTGTGGTGACTTCCTTGAGCTGGGGTTCTCCATCTGTCTCTGTAGCACATTGACGACTCCTTCTCCTGACGAGAGCCTGTTTCTGTGACCTCCAGGTTGGCCATCTGATCCAGACTGCTGCAGGGAGCAGCAACCTCAAGAGAGTGACCCTGGAACTGGGGGGCAAGAGCCCCAACATCATCATGTCAGATGCTGACAGTAAGCCAGGGGCCTACAGTGATGGCGGGCTTGATCCCCTCCCATGATCCTCTGCTTCAGCCCACCCTCACCCTGGTCCACTCACGTCTATAGGCCACTTGGGCCTCCATTGCTTCCTTTGTTCTGGTGCTGCCCACAAACTCTTAGACTTTCCCTCCCCGCAAGGGCTCCTCCTCTTGCCTGTCCCCCGGCCCATTCCCAGGCTCCCAGATGGAGAGAAGCTCTGCCTTGTGCTGGCCTAATGCTGGGCGAATGCACTGCCTGGGTGGGCGATGCTGGAGCCAGGGCCTGCCTTCTCATCCTCACCATCCTGTCCCGTCCCCTCTCCACAGTGGACTGGGCTGTGGAGCAGGCCCACTTTGCCCTGTTCTTCAACCAGGGCCAGTGCTGCTGTGCTGGCTCACGGACTTTCGTGCAGGAGGACGTGTACGCAGAGTTTGTGGAGCGCAGCGTTGCCCGGGCCAAGTCTCGGGTGGTTGGAAACCCCTTTGACAGCCGGACCGAGCAGGGACCACAGGTGAGTCTGGCAGCTCTAGGTGGGCCTGAATGTCCGGAGCCAGAAGAGGTGCAAAAAGCACACTGGCTCAGTCAGGTGGGGCTGCTTCAAGTCTCACCTCTACACATACCTTCAATTTGTCCTTCTGGTGTGAGCACAAGACCCCTGTTACGGTTTCCCATTTTTGCTCTTTTTTGCCATACTGTGGTTTGAATTTAAAACCTTACACTTGCCAGCTAGGTGCTCTACCACTTGAGCCATGCCCCCAACTCTTTCACTTACTATTTTTCAGTTAGAGTCTCATATTTGTTCTGGAACCAGCCAAAGTCTGTGATCCTCTTGTTTTCTACCCTTTCAGAGTTGCATCACAGGTGCACACCACACTTGGCTCAAAGGTTGAGTGGGGTCTTTGTTTTTTTGCCTGGCCTGGTCTTAAACTGTAATCCTCTGATCTCTGCCTCCTGAGTGGCTGGGATCATAGGTATACATCACCATGCACGGCCTTATTTTCCACATTTTGGAGGCCTCATAAATCTGGGCAAGGGAGCTATAGCCACATGGGAAGATAGGAAGGCTGCCCCGTGGAATGGGGCTGTAAGCCTTCTCTTTTTCTTTATCGCGTCTACAGAGATACAAGCACACATCAGAGTATGCCATTTTAAGTGTATAATTCATGAATTTTTTAAAAAACAGTATATTCTCCATTATATTTATTGCTACTGTATTTTTTCATCCTCACTTTGGTGCTCTTGATTGTACTTTTTAGGACAAGGTCTTGCTAGGTAGATAGGCAACTTGCCATTCTCCGAATGCTGCTCCAGAGTGCTGGGACTACAGGCATGTGTGCTGCCCCACCCTGTCAAAACAGTGAGCTTAATACACATTGCTTATGGCAAATGAGATTGAATTTTGTGTATTGTTTCCGGGCCCTGTGTTTCCTCTTTAGCTCTTGTTACCTCAAGTTCTTGGTCCATTTCTCCGCACCCTCACTGCCTGTGTGTTTACAAAGCCCAGGAGAGTCTGGCATCTCGGTGTTGTGCTTTCTCTCACAGGTGGATGAAACTCAATTTCACAAGATCCTTGGCTATATCAAGTCAGGAAAGCAAGAGGGAGCGAAGCTCCTGTGTGGTGGGGGCGCAGCTGCTGATCGTGGCTATTTCATCCAGCCCACTGTGTTTGGAGACGTGCAAGACGGCATGACCATCGCCAAGGAGGAGGTCAGCAGCCAGGGCACTTCAGGGAGGAGAGGGGATAGCCTGGCATGGTCAGGCCAGACATTGGCTCTGGAATGACTTGAGGATAGAACAACTTAAAGTTCCCACTCGATAGCACTCTCTTGATGGCCAGCACTCTTGGAGAACACCTGACTTCCTGAGTCTAGTAAGGTTGTCTCCTGGCCCTTCCTGAGGCCTTGCTATAGCAGGATGAAGCATTAGACCCCGGCTGACTCCCTGCTTGGTGCTTGCCGAGATTGGGAGGCAGCATTTCTGTCTACTCTTTTATACTCCCAGCACGTGTGTCTTGGTTTCTAAATGTCATGAAATGAGCCAGAGCTTGAGGGAAATGGACCTTTCTGGGACTGGGGGAGGAAAGTGCAAGTGAAGCCCGCACCACGTGGAAGGAGGGCACCACACTTCGTTTGTAGCCGTCTCTTTGGTGTCCTGTCTGTGTCTGGTGCATTCACTAAATTTGGTAGACTGCCAGTTAGGTATGGAGACGTGTCCTGCCTTTGCCATCACTGCACAGCGCTGAGGCTGGCAAGCAGGTGCCTCCATGCAGCCCACACTCACACTCCCCTTTCAGATCTTTGGCCCAGTGATGCAGATCCTGAAGTTCAAGACCATTGAGGAGGTTGTTGCCAGAGCCAACAATTCCAAGTATGGGCTGGCTGCAGCTGTCTTCACGAAGGACCTGGACAAGGCCAGTTACCTGTCCCAAGCCCTCCAAGCAGGCACTGTGTGGTAAGAGCCTCCTGGGAGTCCCCGCAGATGTTTCTAGAGCCCCGATCTTCTAGACTCCGTTTCCTCTGAGTCAGGAAGCTTCCAGCCCCCCTCTCCCCTAGGACCGAGCTCCTTCCTCTGGTAGCAGTGTCCTTGAAGTTCTCCTAAGGCATCCAGCACTGACTGGACGGACCCCTGGCCTGACGAGCCTGCAGTGCTGACCTTAGAGCTTAGCACATTCCAAACTCACTGGGATGGCTGTCAGTTGAAAACAAAACTAACCAAGAAGAGAGGTGGGCACAGGAGACTGATGTCTGAGGATTGTGGTCTGAAGCCAGCCCAGACAGGAAAGCCCACGAGACTCTCTCTTATCTCCAATTAACTACCAGAAAACTGGAAGTGGAGCTGTGGCTCAAAGTGGTAGAGTGCTAGCCTTGAGCACAAACACTCTAGGACAGCACCCGGGCCCTGAGTTCAAGCCCCAAGATCAACAACAAAAAAAAAAAACAAAAAACTGAGGTTGAGGAGAAATTAGAACCTCATACATCCCTTGTAGGGTAGGGGTAATGCAATTAGTGGGGAATAGTTTAGTAGATCCTCAAAAAGTCTAGTGTAGACTTTACCACGTGACCCACTGATTCTATACTTAGGTACATACCTGAGGAAGAAAACACAATTGTACAAAAACACGCATGTAAGGCTGGCATAATGGCTTATGCCTGTAATCCCAACTATGTGGGAGGATGGAAGGATTGTAGTCTAAAGTGCAAGATGCTATCTGAAAAATAAAGTGAAAGGGAAGGGGATGTGGCTTAAGAGGCAGAGCACTTGCCTAAGAAGGGAGAAACCCTGAGTTCAAACCTCATACTACCCAAACCCAGTAACAAATGTCCATCAGTGGATGAATGGATCAGAAAAATGTTGTCTACCTATAAGTGAAAAATGATTCAGCCGTGAAAAGGATTGAAACCAGGTGTCAGTGGCTCATCCCTATATTCCCAGTTTCATAAAAAGGTGAAATCTGGTAGGTTGTGGTTCAAAGCTAGCCTGAGTAGAAGAGTCCAAACTAGCAAAAAGCCGAGCTGGAGACATGGATCAAATGGTAGACTGCCAGTCAAGAAAGCAAGCTGAGTAAATCTAAGGCCCTGAATTCAAACCCCAGTACTGGGGAGAAAAGGGGAGGAATAAAATCCCGATGCATGCAAAGAGCATAGCTGAATCTTGAAAGCATGCTACTAAGTGACAGGAGTCATAAAATCTCTGGACTCAAGCCAGCCCATGAGGACAGGAAGTGGACTAGTGCTGATCAGGGGCAGGGTGACAGGGAGGTGCTGCTTATTGGGCACAAGGATTCCTTTTAAGGTCAACAGAAATGTTGTGGGATTGGGCCGCAGTGATGGACACATCACAATGGAACCACTGTATACTTCAAAGTGAAAGTTAAGTTCAGTGTTTAAGTTGATAAAAGGAGGAAAGAAAAGCCTAGCAGCCAATGATTCGAAGTGATTACATCAAGTCTGAAGGTGTCACGTGGCACAGGTATGACATCCATCTGACCATACCGTGAAGGATGCTAATGCAGCAAGGCTCGGTAAGACTGTAGAGCCCTGCAGGATCCCAGGGCCAGGCACATCCCTGATCGAGGTCTCTGCCTCGCATTTCTACCTACAGGATCAACTGCTATGATGTATTTGGGGCCCAGTCCCCATTTGGTGGCTACAAGATGTCGGGGAGTGGCCGGGAGCTGGGCGAGTATGGCCTGCAGGCATACACTGAAGTAAAAACGGTGAGCACTGGGCCCCCTTGCGGTTCTCCATGTGTCCTTGGGCTGGAAGGCATCTGTGCTTGTTATGTCTCTCATTTTTTTTTTAATTTAATTTTATTTTATTTGAGAACATACTGTACAGAGGGGCTACAATTACATGGGCAGGATAATGCATACATTTCTTACCAAGCATTGCAGCCTCCTCCTTTGTTTACCCTTCACCTCCCTTCCCAGCCTCCCCCCTCCCCCCACACATGTCTCTCATTTTTAAGCCAGAGAAGCCACAAAAGAGGTTAAGAGCTCAGTAGACAGAAGCAGCGAGGAAAACTTGAGTAAAAATTAGCCTGGTGGCAATGAGAACCTAGGCTGTACCACAGCCACCGAAGACTTGGTTTTGCAATTTCACTGACTGGAACACAGCCCGAGAAGCCAACCTGAAACTCAAAGTATGTGGTGGTTCCATGTGTCGGTAACCACCAGAGCGCTCTTGGAGGAACGCCATCCCAGCCCACAGCCAGGCCTTCCCCATCCCCGCCCCATCCAGAATTTGTGCTTTATCCAAACTGCAAACCTGTAGCAAGATGGCAGGTGGGTGGGAAGCTGGCCCAGGGTTCCAGAGGTGACCTTGGACAGGAAGCCTGATTCAGTGAAGAGACAGTCTGAAATCTTGGGTGTGATGTTGAGGATATATAAGGACCTGATTGACAAGGTAGGCTTAAGCTGTTATGTGAGCTGGAAGAGTAGGTTCTTCGAACAAGGGAGAAATTTCACCATGCCTGACTGGAGGCAGTGCTCTCCATTTTCCAGACAAGGAAATATGCCACATCATCACCCAGATACAGCGCAGATCTTCTACTTTCCCACTCAATAGACTGTGAGGCCTGCACGCTTGTGCAGATGCATTTGCTTTGCAGAGAGCGCAGGGAGGTGGGTCTGGTTTTCCGAGGCCTGGATCATTCCTTGTTTGGGAGGCTTTGTCTTTCATCCCCTGTGACAATCAAATATGTCCCCTGGGGGGGCCTGATCACTGTTGGCTGAGAACCACTGGTTCAGGGGGAGAGGGGATGACATCCCACAGAGCAGAGCCCTGCAAGTTCTGCCATGGGTGGGCTGGCATTCTACCATGAGAACACCTAGCTCCCCAGCCGTGCACACACCAGGAGCATGGAGGTTTAAACATTCCTTTCTGTCCCCACTGCAGGTCACCATCAAAGTGCCTCAGAAGAACTCATAAACAACCGTGCCAGCTTCCTTCCTTCTCCAGTGCCAGAAAGCCTCACAGGCCCAGCTGGAAAGCCCAGGAAAACCACCTCTGCAGGCTGCAAGTCTCAAGGGAGAAACCTCTCCTACAAAATCTGTTGGGTCAAGAAAGTCTCAGGATTTGAATTGAAAAACAGGGTGGGTTATTCAGGTGAAGCCCATGTGGAAAGCTTCCCCCCTTAAATTAGTAGACATTAGTTATATGGGGCTAGGGGAATTGTGTTGTGACTTGTGGCAAGCGTTCAGGGTGGTTTCTTTCAAAAATATATTCAAATGTTTTCTTTCTGCTGTAACTTGTCTGTCTGGGGGAGAAAGTCATTGTTTCTAGTTGTATGAGCATTGAGGGGACACTAGCACCTTGCTTTTGTGTCCTGGCCTAAAACTTGTTAAAAAACAAAGCCACTGTGGGTAACTGCGAACTGGTAAAATGCCAACACAGGAGACAGAGTGGGAAGCCAGGTGCATTTGTTGTGCTTGAGTGAGAACAGGTACGTACTTTCTGGAACCAGATCTCCTGAGTTGCCTTCCTTTAGTCAGAGGTCCTGGTAAATGAGTTACGAGTGTTCTTTAGCAACAGTTAATCAAAATGGGATCGGTGAGGGCTGGGAATGTGGCTTAGTGGTCGAATGCTCACCTAGCATGCATGAAGCCTTGGGTTCGATTCCCTAGTACTGTAAGGTTTTAGGCGAAGAAAGACAATGCAGAAGGAGGTAAAGGTGATGAAAGGAAAGTTTTACTGAGGTACTCCTTGGTTGGGATCAGAGAGGTCATGCTGGGTCTAATTAAGGCTGGGTTTATATGGTTGGGGGGTGCGGAACATTTAGCCAGGGGGATTTTTAGTAAAGAAGTGTTTTTCTCAGCTGCCTGTTCCCTCCAGGGGCTGACAAGTACCACATAAACAAAAGCCGTAAGTGGTAGAGCGCTAGCCTTGAGCACAGACAGGCTTAGGGACAGAGCTCAGGCCATGAGTTCAAGCCCCAGGACTGAAAAAAAAAAAAAAGGGGATCAGTGAGGTGAAATGCAGGTTATGATGTTTGTGATGGGGGAAGGGAAGGTGAGACTCCTTTGAGAACAGAAGGAAATTTGCCCTGTCCTGAGAAAATCACAGCCCAGTGTGATTTCTGCACATGCCTGGGGTAGACAGATGACGCTCACTAGTTGGACCCTAGTCTTTCACCTAGGGTAAGACATCTAGGTAAGGCATCCCTATTCCACTGGAGACTAACTTTACTTATATGATTAATAGATCACAAGTTTTTGTGGGAGTTGGTTGTGAGGCTTGAACTCAGGGCCTGGGCACTGTCCTTGAGCTCTTTTTGCTCAAGGCTAGTGCTCTAACACTTTGAGCCCCAGAGCCACTTCCAGTTTTCTGGTGATTAACTGGAAATAAGTGTCTGACAGAGTTTTCTGCCTGGGCTAGTTTTTTTTTTGTCGGTCGTGGGGCTTGAACTCTGGGCCTGGACGCTGTCCCTCAGCTCTTCAGCTCAAGGCGAGCGCTCTACCACTTGAGCTACAGCGCCACTTCCGGTTTTCTGGTGGTTTATTGGATATAGGAGTCTCACGGTCTTTCTTGCCGGGCTGGCTTTGAACCACGATCCTCAGATCTCAGCCTCCTGAGTAGCTAGGATTACAGACGTGAGCCACCAGCGCCCGGCCCTGGGCTAGTTTTGAACTGTGATACTCAAATCTCAGCCTCCTGAGTAGCTAGGATTAGTGAGCCACTAGTGCCTGGCTGTATCACAATTTTTGTCATACATATATGCATATATCCATACTGTTAACTCACCATTAAACTAATTTACCTTTTAGTCTCAACATATGAAAACACCTTATGCCCATACACAAAATTAAGAAAGAATTTAATTGCCTGAATCTACAGACAGCACCAACCAAACCCATATGTTACACAGACTGGAAAGGGAACCCAGGTCCGGGCAGGGTGACGGGATGGTTGGCCTTCAGCAATGTAAATACCTGTCAGTCTAAATTCCAAAGTGAAATGCGGAAGTCAGTCATGTAAAAGCTATGAATGAATACAGATGAACGATTTCAACTTGTTCACGAACCAGAGGACCAATAAGACTAGAGCAAGGCAAACGACCTTACTGAAAGATTGGGTGTGGCTGTGAAGGGATGGCAGGGAAAAGGTGACATCAGGTGACAAGCCTGGTTAACGGCTCCTGAGGCAAGATGCGGTCCGCTTGCATCTCCAGGGAGCGCAGACCTATACCGCAGTACCGATCATGCCACAGAATCTGATCTCTTAAATTCAGACGGTGGTACCATCTCCTACAGTAGGCTTGACAAGTCCTTTCTGTCAAAGGCTGAAGTGGAGAATGTGCAGGCAGATTGTGACATCGTTGCCAGCAAGGTGAGTGTAGTCAGAAACACACCATATACTTGAAATTGAGGAGAGTAAGCTGAAACGGTCTCACCACAGGCTATGTGAGACATATTAATCAACTCACATCGACATTTTATAATGTAGGCGTATAAAACATAAACACTGTATGTCCTGTCCCTCAGGTCTCACAAAAGCTGTGTCAGAAAGCCAAACAAAGTCCTGGGAGAAAAGGAATATGGTCCCTCATTCCCAGTCTGGCTGTAGCGGTGGCTACCGCTTGATACCCAGCCTCAAAGCATTTCCATTTCCTGGCTCCACCCTTACTTGTCAGTGGGGCCCATTTTGTTTTTCTCTCCTGAGAAGAGCTAGCTTTCCTCACACACCTCCAGCCTCACCCCTGCTAGGCTCTCAAGTCTGCTAACAAGGATAAAGTGCTACACTAGCTAGCCCTGCCATCCATGCCACCTGGTCCAGCTGATGGGATGACCCCTATCCCCAAACACGTGCCCGAGGGGTGGGGTATAGTGAGGAACTTGACTGACAAGTGCCATGCCTCCTCCCCGCCCCCCCACTTGGCCCACAGGGAAGGTATGGGACCCTCCAAACAAAGCCAGATCTATGGCATGAAAAGGAGGAGAGAGAAACTGGGAGTTAGCTCCCTGCCGGCAGCTACACAGGACCTCTTTGGGGGCCAATCAGAAAAACAGAAATGTAATTCTTGTGCTCTCACTGTAAGAGAACCAGCTCTTTACATCAAGGAGTCACAAAGGAGATGCCAGCTATGAAGATTTGTCGGTCATACTGGCTTTGACATCCTAGACACCTTAATCCCCTGGGGCTATCAGTGACAGGAACCAAGTAGAACTTTAAGGAACTACCTGAAGTAAAAACAAAGTTCTCAGGTTATGAACAACCTAATCTCCCTGAGTTTTTGGATGTGGGTCAGTCACAGGAGTATTGGGTGAAAAGCTGCTATTTCTGGGGTTAACCCTGGTCAAGCCCCCAAGAGAAATATCTGGATTCTGGTTGAACAAAGGGCAGTGGGAGCTTTCTCTGCAGCTGCCTAAGTGTCAGCATCACCTTGTAGAATATACGTAGAACTATTGTGCTGTTCTCTCCAACAGCAGATACAACAGGCCTTCTTGCTGCAGACAATGCAATGAGGATCAAGAATTCAGGGTCAGCTCAAGGGATAGAGCATCTGCCTGGCAAGCTCAGGGACTGGGATTCAATTCCAAAACTGCATAAACAAATAAATACAAAATAAGAGGGAGCAGGCAGGGTATATACCTGAAGAAAAGAAAACAGGTACTCTAGCTCAACCCTAATGTCCACCAAGGGATGAATGGGTTAATGGCATGTAATAGAGCCGTACAATGGGATAATACCCAACTATAAGAAGGAATGAAGTTCTGACATGTTACGGTGTTGACCTTGAAAACACCATGCTCAGCGAATGAAGCCAAACACAAAAGGTCCTGTGTTGCACCAGGTGCTGGTGGCTCACACCTGTAATCCTAGCTACTCAAGAGGCTGAGATCTGAGGATTGTGCTATGAACTTAACCCAGGTTGAAAAGCTTGTGAGACTCATCTCTATTAACCACCAAGGATAGTAGACTGGAAGTATGGCTCAAGAGATAGGGTGTTAGCTTCAAGGGAAAAAGCTTAGTGGGAGCACAAAGCCCCGAGTTCAAGTTCTGACATATCACACAATGCCATTACATGAAATGTCCAGAAGAGGCAAATGTGCAAGCACGGAAAGCAGATTTTGGTGACTGCCAGGGGCTCACACATGGGGCAGATTATAGGCAGTGGGTGGCCTTTCAGGATCAGGAAAATGTTTGAAACTAAATACAGGAGGCGTAGTTCCTCAACACAGTGAGTGTACAAAAATTATTTCCTCTGAAACAGTGTCATGTTATGTCAAGTTCACTTCAATGTAAGAAAGTAATCTGATCATTATACATCATATACAGTTACTGAAATGCCTGTAGCTCACAAACAGGTTGCAATCATTACATACTAAATAAAATACATGTAAGTATCTAAATGAAACCACCCCTCTTTTCCCTCCTCAGCACTTCTGAAGTGTAAGTGCGCATGAGAAGCAATGCCGGGTATGGGAGGGCAGCAGGTCCGTCCTCACAATGGCTGCCCTGGGCTCCTAGGGGAACCAATACACCCACAAGCCCTGCAACAAGGTGTTCTTTCTCTTTCACACATCATGGGAGGACCAAAGCTACCTTCAGAAAGCTTGCCTCTGTTTTGAAATTATTTCAAACTTCCAGAGAAGTTGTAAGACTGGCACCACTCTCTCACGCTGCCCCGATTCACTTATTTCCTGTATCTGTCACACTTGATCTGTACCACTGCCCCCTCTACCCACTTTTGTGCCATGTTTTTTTCCTAGGTTCTGAGTGGGTTGTAGGCATCATGCTCAACCCACTGCTGAGTTTGGAAATTTATCTAAGACACTCCCCACAATAACCAGTTTACTTTCTAAACTTGGGGATTTAACTGAATCTGCCCTGACACAGTACTTAAGGCAGTGTGTGACAACACTGCAAACATCCGAGGAACAGGAGTATCCTGGGCCAATCAGGTAACATTTCCTGGTTTTAGGCTGTCCACACAGCTGATGGGCCCCTGTTGGGACATTTTCTACCAGCCCTTCTGGAGAAGGGGCCATGCACATGGTACTTCTGCTTCCAGGGCAGGGTGGACACCTGAATTTGACACTGTGTTGGGTGAGGTGGAATGGAGAAAGTCCTTGCAGTCTGGAATGGTAGATCAACCCTGCAGACTACAGAAAGCTGGCATGACAGCAGAAATGAAGGCCAATCGTGCTAGAAGAAATCTATTGCTGCATAACCAATGGCCACAAACTGCAGCTTTAAACAACCCACACTTATATTTTTTGTGGGTCAGAAATCCGCTGCAGCTCCAGCAATCCCTCCTCTGGGCATTTAGCTAAATGACCACAAACAAGACCATACTAAGGCTACCAGCACAACTATGTTTATCACAGCATTATTTACCAAAGCTAAGAAATGGAACCAATCCAGATGCCCCTCAGTAGATGAATGGATCAAGAAAATGTACTCAGGAGGCTGAGATCTGAGGATCGCGGTTCAAAGCCAGCCCGGACAGGAGAGACAGTGAGACTCCTATCTCCAATAAACCACTAGAAAATCAGAAGTGGCGCTGTAGCTCAAGTGGTAGAGCGCTCGCCTTGAGCTGAAGAGCTGAGGGACAGCGCCCAGGCCCAGAGTTCAAGCCCCATGACTGACAAAAAAAAAAAAAAAAAAGAAAATGTGATATGCTTGCCTTGCATGCATGAGGCCCTGTGTTCGACTCCTCAGCACCACATAAGCAGAAAAGGCCAGAAGTGGCACTGTGGCTTGAGTGGTAGAGCGCTAGCCTTGAGCTGAAGAGGTGAGGGACAGCGTCCAGGCCCCATGACCAGCCAAAAAACAAAACCCAACCAAACATATGACCACATAGGATGATGCTAAGCGAAATGAACTCCAAAACATGGACACAAGGTTTTTGTTGTTTCTTAATGTACTATGATTTTTTTGTTTCCTTTGTATGTTCTTCCCCCTATAGTATATCCTTTGTTGTTACTGTATTTGATTTTGGTACCCCGGTATCGTATATACGTTTATCTGAATTAGAGAAGGGAAGGAGAACAACAGAATGGTGAGACAAAGGACAAGGAGGAACCAATGCACCAATGCACAAGACAATATGCTGGAAACGATCTGTACAACTTGAGGGGAGGGTGGGAGAGGGGAGGGGAAATAGGAGAAAATTGAGGGAAGGGGTAACAAGGTTGACAAGAAATGTACTTATTACCTTATATAACTGAAATCACTCTGTACATCACCCTGACCAAAAAAAAAAAAAGTGCTGTGGCTTTGCTATGTGCTTAATAGTTTCCAACAAGGTCAGGGCTCAGTCACCTCAAAGCTCCACTTTGGAGTCCATTCATTGGATCCTGTAGGTTCAGGTACCACACACAGACTCCTCTACAGGGCAGTTCACAATACAACTAATATGGCGGTTAGCACACCTCAAGGAAGCAAAGAGAAGCCAGGCGCTGGTGGCTCACACCTGTAATCCTAGCTACTCAGGAGGCTGAGATCTGAGGATCGCGGTTCAAAGCCAGCCCGGGCAGGAGAGACCGTGAGACTCCTATCTCCAATAAATCACCAGAAAACCGGAAGTGGCACTGTAGCTCAAGTGGTAGAGCGCTCGCCTTGAGCTGAAGAGCTGAGGGACAGCACCCAGGCCCAGAGTTCAAGACCCACGACCGACAAAAAAAAAAAAAAGAAAGCAAAGAGAAGTCACAATTTGTCTATTTATTTTTTGTGTGCTGGTACTGGAGCTTGAACTCAGGGCCTTACACTCTTGCTCTATCACTTGAGCCACAGCTCCACTACTGGCTTTTTTGGCATTTAACTGGAGAGAAAAGTCTCATAGGTTTTCCTGCTTAGGATGGCTTTGAACAGTGACTTTTAGATCTTGGCCTCCTAAGTAGCTAGGATTCCAGGTGTGAGCCACCAGCACCCAGCTACTTTTCATCTTTCTGAGACCTTAGCAAAACTGGTGTCTTTTATTCTATTTTTTTGTACTGAATGTGTCTCCTATAAATTCTAACATTAAAGCTCTGATATCCAATGTGACAGTAGGTAAAAAAACGGGGTCCATGAGAGATAATTAGGCTTATGTGAAATCATGAAGTTGAGTTTAGTACACTTCTGTGAAGAATGCTCTTTCACGTGGACACAGTGAAAAGGCCTCCCGAAGAACCAAATCGGCTGGGATTTCCTGGCCTCGCAGAACCGTAAGAAATACAGGTTTGCAAGTCAACCGCTCTGTTTCGCTGTAGCAGCCTTAGTTTAATCCTGAATGAACCTTATTCACACTAGGCAGAACAGGCAGAGCTGCTATGATGATTCAAGATAAAAACCACACACACACAACAGAAGCTTATTGTTCCTCACTTACCAGTTCTTAGTGGACACGTAGAACAAGGGAGAGGACCCAGGGTCTCCTTTACCCAGAAATCTTCAATCTTTTTGTTTTTAATTGTGAAAATACTGTACAGAGGGGTTACAATTACATGGGCAAGATAATGAGTACATTTCTTATCAAGCATTGTAGCCTCCTCCTTTGTTTCCCCTTCCCTTTCCATCCTCCCGAAATCTTCAATCTTAAAGCCTATCATCTTCAGAATCTGGTCATCATTGGCTTCTGGCTGACAGATTAAATAACAGCATGAAGGAGCACCTGTTGAAGGCTGGTACAGGCCAGGCCTGGGCACTGCACACTTTCTTCCATTTACATTCCATTAGCAATAGCATAAGTATAAGCCCAAGGAACAGACTACAGGTGTATGGACAATTCTGGTGGAGAACTAAGTCTCCACCATAACATTCAATTATTTGATTTATCCTCTGGATGATGCCAGAAGAAGCTCAAATTAACAGGGAGTAAAGAACTCTGGCCAGGTGCCGGTGGCTCATGCCTGTAATCCTAGCTACTCATCATGAGACTGAGATCTGAGGATGGCAATTCAAAGCCAGCCTGGGCAGGAAAGTCCATGAAACTCTTATCTCCAATAAACCATTAGAAAACCAGAAGTGGTCCTGTGGCTCAAGCAGTAGAGCACTCATCTTGAGCTGAAGAGCTGAAGGACAGTGCCTAGGCCCAGAGTTTAAGCCCCACAACTGACAAGGAAAAAAAAAACAACCAACAACTCTGGACTGCTCACCCTCACCCTGATCAAGTCTTTTATTCACAGAAAGCAGGCATGCTCATCATCCATCCTTTTGCTTTAAGCCAAACATACAGAAGTTATCCACAACTCATCTCTTATCTTCCCTCCCATATCTAATGCTTCAGGAAGACTTATCAATGCTACTTCCAAACATCCTTTTTATCTGTCCTCTTTCTCCATCTTTACTGTCACTGCCTTAGTTCAAACTTCTCTGCAGTCTCCAACAGTGCCCTAATAGTATTCTTGCTTGTGTATATCCCATTCTCTAGGCAGTTCACTGATATTTCAAAACAAAATCTTAATCTATTACTCTTCAGTTTAAAACTCTCCAGTGGTTAAAAAAAAAAAAAGTAAAGTAATAAGATCACTGAGGTATTTATGATGCAGCTCCTGCTCAACTCTCCAACCTCACCTTGCCATTCTCCTATTCGTTCTACTGAAGCACTGTTACCAGCACATAAAAAAGGTGACCTCTTGGGAGACTGGGGCCTGGGGGAGGGGATTCCATGTCTCACCAGAGTCCACCATGCAGATAGTCTCATGCAAAAAGATGAATTTAGTGGGGAAGTGGATAGCTGACTGGCCAGGGACACAGCACAGATTCGGGAGCTGTGGCTGCGACCCCAACCAGTCCTCAAGCTGGGGTTTTTAAGGGCAAAAACCATGTGAACATGCCTGGCCAAACGCAGGTGGCCAATGGGATTGTCACACACAAAGCCTGCATAGTCATGTCAGGGCCACACACAGGTAGTCAATTGAAACTGGAGTGACAGCCTGCCTCACAGTAACTGTTTGAACTAACCTATCATATTGGTTTGAATTGGCAAGCAAATTTGGTGAGCAAAAGGCTGGGTTTACTTTTTGGCAGGCAAAAGGCAGGCTTTTTCCAGTAAGTTTGCCCATCTGCAAATCCTTTCCAGAAACAAATAGGGCTGCAGGGCCTGGCTGGGCTGTTTTACTATTGTTAATCTCCAACAATTCACAAGGTGGGTCGTCAAGATTACACAATCTTGGGGCTGGGAAGGTGGCTCAGTGGTAGAGTGCTTGCCTTGCATGCCTGAGGCCCTGGGTTCGATTCCTCAGCACCACATAAGCAGAAAAAGAAAAAAAAAGCCGGAAGTGGCGCTGTGGCTCAAGTGGTAGAGCCTAACTTTGAGCTGAAGAGCTGAGGGACAGTGCCCAGGCCCAGAGTTCAAGCCCCACGACTGTACTCCCCCCGCCCCCGAAAAAGATTACACAATCTTATCACAGCAAGCAGAGGGACTTTCCAGTTTTGACATTTCCTGGGGTCTCAACAGATACAGCATATTTCCTGACCCTGAGGTGCTTGTGAGAAACCAGTATTTTGATTTTCAGGGGCAGGAGAACTCTTAGTGTGTTGAAGATGGAGTCAGTTTTTGCTCTCCTTAACACTCCTCCCTTTTCCTTTAGCCTAGTCAAATCCTTGACTCAGTTTCTTCCATACTGAGAGGAGGGTATTGAGTTAGTGGAATTTAGTACTGTGAAGACGGAGTTACAAGAGCCCATTCAGGGTTAGTGGCATCCTCCCCCTCTCTTCTTGAGTGAGGCTCGTGAGTTAGAAGACGCAGGGTGGAGGGACTGTTGTCCTGGGGGCATGAGCAGGTTTGAGCTTATGGTTTGGGCTTGGGCTCAGAATCTGGTTGGGTCCAATAGGGCGTGGGGGGTCTCTGATGGTATAACTCATTATAGAGAATTTTGCTCCTCTATCTGGTCCTGACTTGTAGTATCTAATTCCCCAGGTACACCCCAACTGCCATTTTTGGTCTGACGGGTTTTTAACTTATATATATATATTTGTGCATGGTCTGGAAACCGAGCGGGTCCAATCAAGCCAGGGACTACATCCATCTGTTGTTATATATCCTACCTCAATGTCTGGGTCTATGTTGGTCCCCCATGCCAATGCAAAAAACTGTCCAGGCTTTTCACAATGATTTGTCCTTCGGGGACACATATAAAACTGGATGGCATCCAAACTAGGGTTTATTGGAGCTAAGTGACATAGAGAGAGATTAAACTGAACAGTCTGTAGGGTATACCATTCTTTTTCCTGTATACTTTCCCCATCCGCTGCTCTGTACAATCTCTACAAGAGTCTTTCAGTCTGATTGGGTGCATCTTTGTCCCTACCACTCTGCATCCAAGCCATAAGATCATTACTAATCTAAATTTATTACAAACATCCATTTCAGTGAATTGTCGCAGGATTGCACCACCTTCCATTTGTCCTCCTTGGTCAGGTTAGTTGCCTTGATGTGGGAGGCTTGGATCCAGTCTTCAGGCCGTCCACCTTAACAGCAGTAGGGGTAGTCAGAATTATGGTGTAGGGAGCTGGGTGCCGGTGGCTCACACCTGTAATCCTAGCTACTCAGGAGGCTGAGATCTGAGGATCATGGTTCAAACCAGCCTGGGCAGGAAAGTCCATGAGAATCTTTTTTTTTTTAATTGTGAAAATACCATACAGAGGGGTTACAATTACACCGGCAAGATAATGAGTACATTTCTTATCAAGCATTGTTGCCTCCTCCTTTGTTTCCCCTTCCCATCCTTTCCCATCTCTCCCCACTTCCCCCCGCTCCCCGCCCCGCTCCGCTCCCGCTCCCGCTCCCGCTCCCGCTCCCGCTCCCGCTCCCCCTCCCCCTCCCCCTTGAGAATCTTATTTCCAATAAATCATTAGAAAACTGGAAGTGGTGCTATGGCTCAAGCGGTAGTGCGTACACCTTGAGCTGAAGAGCACAGGGACAGTACCCAAGCCTTTGTTCTTACCTCATCATTCTATTGACTGATACTTCCTAACATTATACTCTGTGCTTCTTCCTTATTTTCTGATTCTATTTTCTGAAAGATCTATGAGCAGGTACTATATGTCTTGTTCCTAGCATTAATTCCAGCAAGATACTTTGCTAGGTTTTGGTTTAAATGTTACCACAGTCAGCACAATACTCTTATCCTCATTCTTTGTGCCCAGTGAGACAAGAATTCAGACAGGATGTGAAATGTGACAGCAATGTTCATTAGGAAAGGATTCCACCTCCTTTCCAGAGACTGAAAGCCAGTCAATTCAACTCCTGGGTGAGACTGACAAGAATTTTTACTCACGCACAGGTTTTTATTGAGGTGTAAGTACATCCCCAGGGCCAGACCAGTTACAGTCTCAAGGTATGAGGCATTTATTGAAGTTTTTTTTTTTTGCCAGTTGTGGGGCCTGAACTCTGGGTCTGGGCGCTGTCCCTCAGCTCTTCAGCTCAAGGCTAGCATTCTACCACTTGAGCTACAGCGCCTCTTCCGACTTTTTCTGCTTATGTGGTGCTGAGGAATTGAACCCAGGGCCTCATACATACAAGGCAAGCACTCCACCACTGAGCCACCTTCCCAGCCCAAGTTAAGATTTATAGTTGCAAGAAAATGTGGACCTGCTTTAGGCTGGAATGAAGCCAGTCATTAATCTCGTGTGTGCGTGTGTGTGCCCCCAAAAAAACCACCTTGTGACATCCCATGACCCTGGTGGGCCAGACAGTATAGTCACCTTTAAGTTAAGAGGCTTAATTACGATATTCTCTGTCAAAGACCCTGTCATCTGGGTCTCAGCATTTCCCCATTGCTCATTTGCTGTGCCACATAAAAAAAAATCACAAAGCTGGGCTGGGAAGGTGGCTCAGCGGTAGGGCTTTTTTTTTTTTTGGCCAGTCCCGGGGCTTGAACTCAGGGCCTGGCGTACTATCCCTGAGCTGCTTTTTGCTCAAGGTTAGAGCTCTACCACTTGAGCCACAGCGCCATTTCCGGCTTTTTCTGTTTATGCGGTGCTGAGGAATCGAACCCAGGGCCTCATGCATGCAAGGCAAGCACGCCACCACCTAGCCACCTTCCCAGCCCAAGGGGCTCTCTTTCTTGACCACTCTCAGCTGAGCATCTGTGCCTCAGTTTACCAAACTTTGCAAATCGGGAATGAGAACATATTTACCTCAGTGAAAAGCCTACCTTATAAAGATGGGAGGAAGCAATGGTGGATAAAGGCTCTGGAAGAGCTAGCAAACACTGTTCCGTTTCCTCTGGGCAGGCCACCTCCCGGTGCCCATTCAACTCTGCCTCACCCACAGCCGGGCGGCCCTCAGCGCTCCGTCCTCCGTGCACGGTGCCTTCCGCTGGGTCTTCCACCCGGGTGCCGGCACGAGGTTGTGTTCAGCGTGCGCGCGCAGAGCACGTGCCGGCCAGCGGCGATTTTCATTGGCCCGACCCAGTCGGCAGCCCCTTACGCCATCCTGAGGCGCCAACTGGACCTAAGGCCCGGGGGCCTGTCTTGCTGGCGGCGTAGTCCGGGCAGGCCTGTGCAGACGCCTGACTATCAGCCAAGGGGCTCCCGAGCGTCTCTGAAACCCCAGCAGTCGGCGGCGAGGGGCGCGTGGAGCTTGGGGCCGCGGAACCGGGCGGCGGGAGGGGGTGTCCCGGCGTGCCAGCGGGGCACAGCGCGGGCGGCGGCCGGCGGGGCTGCCCGGCGCGGGTGTCCCGGCGATGTGTGGCGCTGAAGCGGCGGCGGGACAGGCAGCAGCACCGGCGGCAGCGGGCTCGGCTTCGCGTCGGTGCCGGCGGCGGCGGCGGTGGCGGCACAGGTTCTCTGGGAACTGGCGAGTCCAGGCCTAAGCGGCGGCCCTGCGAGGCCCGCGCACGGTGCCCCGGGCCGGGGCCCTCCTGGCCTAGCCCTGCCCCGGGAGCCCGTCTCCCCGGCCGGGGATGAGGCCTGGAGGCGGCCGCGCGGGGCCCAGCACAAAGGCTCGTCCCCAGGGGCCGCCGCCGCCGGTGGCTTAGAGCCGCCCGCCGAAGCGGCGCGGGCGCCGGGGACTTCCTCTCTGCCGGCCCCCGGGGGCGGCTGCTGCCCGTCTCCCCGAGCCCCGAGCTCTCTGCCCCCTCGGCTGCCAGGGCACCGCGCAGCCGCGCAGATTGCACCGCTCTTGGCTGTGGGGACCCGGCGGAGCATGTCGGAGGAGAGCGACATGGAGAAAGCTATCAAGGTAAAGGGAAGATGCCAAGCCTCCGCGCTGTTTTCTTGTCTTTAGCCCCAGAAAACCGAGAGTGTTCGGGGCGAAAGGCTTCGACTATCCCGGGGTTTCGGCCGCCTCCACCCCCCGCCCCCGATTCCTCGGGCCGAGTTTGACAGCCCTGGGGCGAAGGGATCGTGTGTGTGTGTGTTCGTGTGTGTGTGTGTTGGGTTGGGTTGTCGGGTCTCTTCCGCTTCCCCGAGCAAGGTGAGTGGCATGAAGATGAGTGGGAGGGAGGGGCCTGCTACCCCTTTTCGTTTCCATCGCCCCCAAGTGCCTCCACCTAGAGATTTGCTTCCGTGTGGTCCCGTGTGGTCGGCTGCAGCTACGTTTGCAGAGTGGCTTTCATCCATCCCTCTTGATGTGTTTGAAATCACCTCCTCGAAGACTGCAGTGTGACAAGAAGGTGGTTCGTCTTCCTGTGAAAACCTGCCCTTAGGGGAATAGATTGCTCTTTAATGTGTTTTCTCTTCCCTCTTCGGTGCGGGGGAGGGGGGGAAATCACTGAGAGGCGCGCGCGCGCGCGCGCGCGCGCGCGCGTGTGTGTGTGTGTGTGTGTGTGTGTGTATGTACGTACACGTTTCTTTGTATTTAGAAAGACTTAACAGTGCTCGGTTTCTTTCTGTTGTTTTACAAAAGAAAAGCAAACATGTTCTGAAATTACTCAAATAAAATAATAAATTTTCTGAAACGTGTGTGTGTGTTGTGCGCAGCGTGCCAGTATGGGGACTTGAAATCAGGGCCAGGGTGCTGTTCCTAAGCTTTTCAAGGCTAGTACTAGGTCTCCCACTTGAGCCACAGTTCCACTTCCGCCCTTTTGGTGGTTATTTGGAGACAAGTCTCAGGGACTTTTCGTCCAGGTTGGCCTCATAATGATCTCCATGTCTCAGCCTCCTAAACATCTAGGATTACCGTTTGAGAACCTGGCTCCTAGTTATTTTTTTATTAGCATAATTAATTGTATGAGTGTTGAGTTCATTGTGATACTTCCACACATCAATGGACAGATTTTATGAGTTGTGTGTCTTATAGTTAGGAAATTAGGGTTCATGTAAAGCTAAAGTTAATGTTTTACATCTGTTAACCTAGTGCATTTAGAATTTCATTTTCCCTTGAGGGACATACAACTATTGGCAGCTTGGGGTTATTTTCCTCTTCAAGCTATTTCAGGATAGTCTCTAGTGCTATATAGTACAGTATATAGTTTATCAAAATCCTCAGTGATTCCAAAGAAAAAAGTAACTTTATTTTTTACCTTTTGTGGTGCTAGGTAGGCAAGTGTGCCACCACTGTGCTATACAATCTTACTCGGCAATGTCCATGGTGGCCTTGAACTTGCCATGTAGTCCAGGCTAGTCAGCACTTGGGATCCTCCTGCTTCTGCCTTGAATGCTGGGATTAAGGTATAACACCATGTTTCACATGCTTGGTGAGGCTGCATCTTCTTTTTTTTGTCGGTTGTGGGGCTTGAACTCTGGCCTGGGCGCTGTCCCTCAGCTCTTCAGCTCAAGGTGAGCGCTCTACCATTTGAGCTACAGCGCCCACTAAGGGTTTCCTGTATTTTTTTTTTTTTTGGAGATAAGAGTTTCACGGACTTTCCTGCCCAGGCTGGCTTTGAACCGCTATCCTCAGATCTCAGCCTCCTGAGTAGCTAGGATTATAGGCATGAGCCACTGGTGCCCAGTGAGGTTGCATCTTCTAAAGGAGTTTTAAACATATATATTGGACTGTGGATATAGTGCAGACAACATAAAATAACAAGCTGGGTATTATGAGAAGTCTATTCGAAATTCAGGTAAAAACAGCCGTCTAGCTAGGGCTTCTACATTCCTAAACCCTTTTATCCTTATTTCTTCTAGCCCTCAAAGGACAGTCATTTGGTGATGATGTTTTCCCAGCACAAATCCAGATACAAAAATCAGAGGTTTAAAAAAAAAAAGAAATCAGAGGTTTGGGGGTGGGCATGTAGCTCAGTGATACAGTGCTTGCCTAGCATGTGCAGAGCCTCAAGTTCTCAAGTTTCTTTTTTTTTTTTTTTGTCGGTCGTAGGGCCTGAGCTCTGGGTCTGGGCGCTGTCCCTCAGCTCTTCAGCTCAAGGCTAGCGTTCTACCACTAGAGCCACAGCGCCATTTTCAGCTTTTTCTGCATATGTTGTGCTGAGGAATCGAACCCAGGGCCTCATGCATGCAAGGCAAGCACTCTACCACTGAGCCACCTTCCCAGCCCCTCAAGTTTGATTCTTAGCATCACAAAAACAAAAACCATAGATAGATCAAATTTTAAATAATAAAAATAAGGATTCTGAGAGACTGCTTTGATATATATTTTCCCCCACTTGGTTTGGGTTTTAGCGTTCGTTTCTCTAGGTAGACTAATGATTAAAATCCAAGCCTCGCCATTTATTAGCTTTGGGTTCTTGTTTAAGTCACATCATTGCTCTGTCCTTTGTCTCCTATACAAAGAAACTGTTTCCCAACTTATAGGAATTTTTTGAGGTTTAAATGGAAAAATGTACTAAAAATATACTCAAAATAACAGAGCTCAATGAATATTAGCTTGTAGCAGCATAAGCATGATTTAGGAAGAAATTTTTTTAACCAGTTGTTGATTATTGTCTAGCCTAATTTTCTGAAGTTTTCAAAAGCTTTTCTGCACTAAAATTACTTGATAGGTCACTAGTGAATTTCCCTATTAATCTGGGCTTGTCTGACTAACTGATGGAGTTAAAAATTTCTGATTTGGCAACCAGTGCTAACTAGGATATACCCCCTTTGGAAGCAAATTAATATTACAGCAAATAAAACTTTTTTGAGCTATTTCATTGTGTTGTTTATTGTTTCACTTTTTTGAGGTGTATATCAAATAGTCCTGAGACCTGTAGAGTTCAGCTAGAAACCTGTTGTCCTGGGCTTTTACCACAGCCTGTGAAGTTCTGTGGCCTTACTATCTTGAGAGTACACTGATTAGACTCTTATTAAATGCTCATTTTTATTACTTTAAAAAATAGCCAGCCGTCATAGCTTATACCTGCAATTCTAGCTACTAAGGAGGTTGAGATCTGAGAATCAAGGTTCAAAGCTAGCCCAGGTAGGAAAGTTTGAGACTTATCTCCAATTAGCCATTAAAAAGCCAGAAGTGGAGCTGTGGCTCAAGCGGTAGAGTGCTAGCTTTTAGCACAAAAACTCAGGGACAGTGCTCAGACTCTTGAGTTCAAGCCTCAGGACTGGTGCGCATGACTGCACACACATACACACACTATATATATATACCTATATGCATATAAAAGGCATCGTGACTCATGCTTGTAATATGATCTGGAGAATCACATTTAAAAGCTAGGCTGGTCAGGGCTAGGAAGGTGGCTCAGTGGTAGAGCACTTGCCTTGCATGCCTGAGGCCCTGGGTTCGATTCCTCAGCACCACATAAGCAAAAAGAAAAAAGCTGGAAGTGGCGCTGTGGCTCAAGTGGTAGAGTGCTAGCCTTGAGCTGAAGAGCTGAGGGACAGCACCCAGGCCCAGAGTTCAGGCCCCACGACCGGACCCAAAAAAAAAAAAAAAAGCTAGGCTGGTCAGAAAAGCTTTCACAGACTCCATCTCCAAGAGACCTGGCTCAAGGGGTAGAGTGGTAGTGGAGAATGAGACGAGCTTAAAGGCCCGAAAGTCAAACCCCAGTATTGCCAAAAAAGAAATTAGGACAGTAACTGAGCCTGGGAACTCGGGCCTATAATCCCTATGGTCAGCTACTCAGGAAGTGGAGATTAGGATTACAGTTCAAGACCAACTCGGGAAAAACTGAGATTACCCCCTCCCTTCACCCCTGCATCTCAACCAAAAAGCCAGGCATTGTGGTATGCACCTAGGATCCTAGCTATGTGGGAGGCCTTAGGATGTGCCCCAGGCAAAAGAAAAATATATAAATAAAGCCTTATCTGAAAAATAAAGCAAAAAAGGACCTGGAGGACCTGGAATATTGCATGAGAGGCAGAGTACAGCCAAACCTGAGACCCTGAGTTCATACCCTAGTACTGCTCCCTCTCCTTCCCCCGAAAAAAAGCTCAAAAAGCAGATAGTGTTTTCTATCCTCACAGCCCACTGCTTAACTACCAAGGCACCTAACATGTACCCCAAAATGCATATCCTGCCCAGTGCTAGTGGCTCATGCCTGTACATCTCACTACTCAGGAGGCTCGAGATCTGAGGATGGGCGAAGTGGAGGTGTGGTTCAAGGGTTAGAGCACAAACCTTGAGGGGCTGCTCCCAAACCTTGACTTCAAGCCCCAGAACTGGGAGAAAAAATTAAAATTGAAATTAAAAATAAAAAAAGAAAGGGAAAAAAATAACCCTCTTGGGTAAGTTTTCTGTTGTTTTTGTAGCTGTTCTCTTTGAGGAGTTTTCTCTAGGTGATATATTACTAGTCTACTTTGGGATAATACTGACTTAAATCTGATAAAATAAACTTTTGCTCCAGTATCACTCTAGTTTTTCCTTCCTCCTTTGTGTACTTATTGCTAAGTGTATCTGTTATATTTAACGCTGACAGTTCAGTTTAGTGACTTGTCATTTTTAACCATCTATGTTTATTAAAGGAAGAGAAGAGCTGAGCATGTCTCGCATTACCAGTAATCCCAGCACTTGGTAGGCTCAGCCAGCAGGATCATGAGTTTGAGGCCAACCTGAGTTAGAGAGCCCTGGTCTCAAAATTCAGGAAATGAATGAATGCAGGCATGCATGATTTTTCTTCCATGTTTACTTGATCTGCTCCCTTTCTGTGCATCCGAGTTGCTGCTCTCAGAAGTGCTTTCTTTAGTTCTTGTAGAGCAGGTATTCTAGCAATGAATTATTTCATCTGTTAATATCTTTTATTTCTCTGTCGTTTCTAAGGGATATTTTTATCCAATACAATTGAATTCTTGAATTTTTCCTTTCAGTGTGTGATTGTTATCTCTTAGCCTTGTTTCTGATGAAAATAGCTATTACTTGTTTGGTATATGTTTGTATATTTTACGTTCAACATGTTTTGTATAATTCTGTATACTTTATACATATTTGAATATAGTAGTTGTATATTTTGTATATGAGCTGTCACTGTTTTTCTTCTGCTTAAATATTTTTCCTGTCTTTCAGTCTTTTGACTAATTGTTTATTATTATTTGACTAATGTGTTTTTGCCTACTTAGACTTTGATGAGCTTATTGGAGCAATAGACTGAATGTGCTTGCATTGTATGAGTCTCATACAGGTTTTGGAGCTTGAATTCAGAGCCTAGGCACTTTCCTTTAGCTTTTTCTGCTGAAGGCTGATGCTCTACCACATGAGCCATACCTCCACTTTCAGTTTTTTGCTGGTTAATTGGAGATGAGAGGCTGGCTTCGAACCTTGATCCTCAGATCTCTTGAACTGCTGCTGGTGCCTAGCTCAAGCTTTTTTTTGGTCAGTTGTAGGGCTTGAACTCAGGACCTGGGCACTGTTCCTAAGCTTTTCTCCTCAAGGCTAGCACCCTATCACTTTGAGCCACAGCACTACTTCCAGTTGTCTGGTGGTTAATTGGAGATAAGAGTCTCACAGATGTTCCTGACCAGGCTATGTTTGAATTGCAGTCCTCAGATCTCAGCCTCCTGAGTAGCTAGGATTACATGTGTGAGCCACCTGTGCCCAGCTTAACTCAAGCTTTTCTTTTTAGTTCAGATTCTTTTGCTACCTGGAATCTGTTGGGCTTCTCTACTGAACTTTTCATGTTAGTTATAATAGTGTTGGTTTCCATGTGATTCTTCTTCGTGGTATCTGTTACTCTGTTGAAACTCCTGTATTTGTTGGATATGGTGGTACACACTTGAGACCAGCAGTTTGATGAGCTTGAGCAGCACGATGAGAGGCCACCTAAAAATTAAGTCCTGTTTTGTCTCAGCATTCATAGTTCCCTTTATTCTTTGAACTTATTTAAAATAGTTGCTTTTAGTTAGGCTTAGTGGCTTAAGCCTGTAATCTGAGCAGCTTCTCAATAGAGGAGTCATTATTTGCCTTCTCCCTTTTATATTTTAATAGGAAACTTCCATCTTAGAAGAATACAGTATCAATTGGACTCAGAAGCTGGGAGCTGGAATTAGTGGTCCAGTTAGGTAAGACACCCATGAAAGAACTGTGGTAAAATTGTTCAGAGCAGGGGTTTGTGAAATATGTCTTGAATAACAAGTATCACCTGTGCCAGGTGATAATAGATAACTGCTGGGAATTGAACTTAGGCCTTGTGGGTATTAAGCACAGACCCTTCCACAGAGCCACAACCTCAGCGCTAAGTAGATTTCATGTTAGTTTCTGTTTCTTTCTCCTGCATCTGGAAATATAGCTGAAGTGACCATGTCACATGGTCTGTAGTAGGAATGGCAGAAGATATGGATACTATGAGGCCACTTTGAGAGTTACCTGAAGCAGAAGAGCCATTGCTTCTTTATTGGCTTATGTTGGTGAATTAGTGTTACACACTCAGGACCTGAGACCTGAGCTAGGGCGCTGGGTAAAGTGAGATGCTTTACTCTGTCATCACCTGCTGCCCTGGGTGACTTCATTTTGCTCACCTGGACATATGTCCTTGATTAGAAGTATAATTCCCAAACAACAGACTTGGAAAATTAAATTTTCTGTACATAGACTATTGCTGATCTTTCTCTCCTTCCAAATCTAGAGTCTGTGTGAAGAAATCTACCCAAGAACGGTTTGCACTGAAAATTCTTCTTGATCGTCCAAAAGCTAGAAATGAGGTATGGTCCTTTACTGCCTTGACTTGCATATTCAAGGAGCCTAAGAATTCATTTATTTATTGGCTGTTTTCCCTTGGCAGTATTGGGATTTGAACTAAAGTCCTGACTAGTGCCTACTAATCACCACCAAGCCGTGTCTCCAGCCTTGGTACTTGGACATTATTTTTGAGATAGTCTTGCTTTCTGCCCAGGCAGGCATTTCATCACAATCCACTTACATTAGACTTCCTGGACATTAGGAGAACAGACCTCTCCATATAGCTCTTCCTCAAGAAGGAGTCTTGTGAACCTGGCTGGCCTCGAACTATGATCCCCACAATCTCAGTCTCCTAAGTAGCTTGGACGACAGACATGAGCCACATGTACCTGGCAAGAATTATTCCTTTTATAATTACGCTGCTTCCTGGAGAGAAGAGATGCAGGAGAAAAATTTTGTCTTCCCTATTAATGTTATCATTATAAAATAGTCTTATCTTTCCATATGGAAAGGTATTAGCCTGTAGTCTAGTTTCCTTCTGGCCTCCTCACATCTTTTTAATTTCTTTCTTTTTGCCAGTCCTGGGGCTTGAACATGGGGCTTGGGCTCTGTCCCTGAGCTACTTTTTGCTTAAGGCTAGCACTCTACCATGTGAGTCACAGCACCATTTCTGGCTTTTTCTGTGTATGTGGTACTGAGGAATTGAACCCAGGGCTTCATGCATGCTAGGCAAGCACTCTACCACTGAGCCACATTCCCAGCTCTTACATCTTTTTTAATTAATGATCTGTTGTATTCTGATATATTCCAGTTTTACTTCAGTTTTTGCTTACTGAACATGGTGCTTAAAGGATGGAAATAAAATAGATTGATGAAGGGTCAAATGAATGCTGTATAGATTCTGAAGGAGGATGCGCGCGTGTGCGTGTGTATGTGCGCACATGCACACACACATGTGCTGGTACTCGGGCTTGAACTCAGGATCTGGGTATTGTCTCTTAGCTTTTTCATTCAAGTTTGGCACCCTACCCCATGAGCCACAGCTTCATATCTGGCTTTTTTTTTTTTTATAGTTAATTGGAGATAAGAGTCTAAGGAATTTTTCTGCCTGGACTGGTTTCAAACCACAATCCTCATATCTCCACCTGGTGGGTAGCCAGGATTACAGGTGTGAGCCACCAGCACCTGCTGAAGTAGACTTATCCCTTAGGCTTAGTGTGGTCAGTTCTGAGATAGTGGGAAGTGTAGAGAGAAGATGTTGTCATCCTCTTGTCACAGAAACATCTCCTCTTTTCTCTTCAAGGTACGTCTGCACATGATGTGTGCCACACACCCAAACATTGTTCAGGTTGTTGAAGTGTTTGCGAACAGTGTACAGTTCCCACATGAGTCCAGCCCCAGGTAAGACCACGCAGCGGCAGCTTCACATGCCTGTGTGCGGGCCACAGTATAGCAGTGTTCCTTTCACTTATGTACTCTTTCCTTCCCCTTCCTCTCCCTCTCCCCTGCTATCCATTTCCTCCTCTTTCTCTTAGAATTTTGGAGAAAATTTAAACATACATAAAAGCAGATCGAATTTTGTAATGAAGCCCCGAGTACTTATTACTCAGCTTTAGTTTTGTGGAAAATCTCTGCATAATTGCTTTCTCTTAGAAAATAAAATATATAAAACATTTAAGGGCTGAGAATGTTGCTTAGTGGCAGAGTGCTTGCCCAGTATGCACAAGGCCCTGGGTTTATTCCCCAGCTCTAAAAAATAAAAAATGAATGGATAGAAGGAAGAGAGGAAAGCAAAAGGAAAGAGAAAAATAGATAAAGGGAGTTTCCAGTTTAACAAAACACTTTAGAAGTAGTTGGTGTACTCCTATAATTCCAGCACCTGTGAGGCTGAGGCAAGGATATCTAGAGTTTGAGGCCAGCCTGGGAGACCACAGAAAATCCTGTCTTAAAATAATAATAATATAGAAGATAAACAGATTGTATTTCAAATAATCGAAAAGGGGCCAAATGTTATTGTAGGCAGAGTCTTAGGCTGCTATATAGCACAATACCGTCTTGGTTAGTCTAAAAGGAAAAAGTTGACTTTATTCTTTGAGCTGTCAATTGTTTGGCAGGCACACTGGGTGGTATTTGAAGTGCATTCATTTGGAGATGGAGATGAAATCACCCTGCAGGCAGTGTTGGTAGGACATGAGTACAATCTCTGACTATTCTGATTCTTACAAGGACAGGCACTTCTTGTGTCTGAGAGGTGTGATGTCCCAGAAACATGTGAAGTCTAGCACCTGAAAAGTAGGTATTTTACAGGTGGAGGAAGATGACAGAAATTTAAAGTTATTTTTTACAACTATGCTCTGTTGGTGAAAGCATTTGGATGGAAGCTGGAAGCATTTATATCAAAGAATGGTAACCAAAATTCATGGATTTTTTTTTTTTTTTGAGAATGGGAGAATTTTTCCTTATATTTAGTAGTTTGAGTAGTTCGTATTATCTTGGGCTTGTCTTACAGATTTGATAGGTGAGATCTCTTTAGGTCAGTTTTTTAATGTTTAGTTTTTTTTTTTTTTAACTTAACAAATCAAATGCTTTCAAACAGGGCTCGACTCTTAATTGTAATGGAGATGATGGAAGGGGGCGAGCTATTTCACAGAATCAGCCAGCACCGGCACTTTACAGAGAAGCAAGCCAGCCAAGTAACAAAGCAGGCAAGTGAACCCCGGGTACCAATCAAACTACCAACTATGTTGGTTAACCAGTGCAATTTCATTAGGGAGAATAAAAGAAAGCTTAAGAAAAGCTCTATTTGACTTCTCATTGCCTGCTTTGTTATGTAATAAGAGAGGATGTCTTAACTGGAGAAATGTGACCCCTTTTATACTTTTTTTGGGGGGTGGAGGGCCTATTATTAATTGGTTGTCAACCGCTTCTTGAGGCCTACTGTAAACAATAAACTGAAGGAAGATAATCTTACCTCCTTCAATGACTGTTGATATTATATTTCAGGTGCTATCCACAACATTTTATCTATTGGACTTTGAGATAAAATGCTGTGGACGGCACCTGAAAAGCTGGATGGTACAAACAAATAAATGTTCTAACGTCTTTGCACATAGGATGCTTCTTGCACAAGCCAACTATCATTTCTGCCGATTTTAATAGGATTCTCACATCTTTGTAATTCCAGGTTATTTCCAGTTCTGTTTGACATTACATTTTTATTGCTGTAGAAATGATTATTTAAGTCACATTCAATACTAGGAATCTGACTGGTGCCGATCTCTTGTCCAGATAAAAAACTCAAGGTCTATCTTCAGACCAAGTAAGCAGGACAGAGAGAAGCCAGAAGCACAGTCCACTTAGATTTTAATAAAATCTTTCTACATTTCCTACAGTCACTTTTAAAACATTATAAGTAATATTTGGAATGCTGAAAAAATTCCATATTGAGAGTTGGAGAACATTAGAATTTGTTCTTTCCATTATACTTCTTTAAATCTTTCAGTTTTTAAATATTAGGACTAAAAATGATCGCTAATGATCTGTAAAACAAACATCAAAAATCCACTCAAATCCATACAGGCAACAAAAGTAAAAAAGGGATTTTGTTGTCCGTGCCAGTCCTGGGGTTTGCACTCAGGGCCTGGATGCTGTCCTTGCTCAAGGTTAATGCTCTACCACTTGAGCCACAGCTCTACTTCTGGCTTTTTGGTGGTTCACTGGAGGTAAGAATCTCATGAACTTTACTGCTCAGCCTCCTGAGTAGCTAGGATTATAGTTGTAAGCCACCTGTGCCTGGCAATATTTCAACAAGTAATCATGACATAAGTTGGAAAAACCCCATTAGCTGGTTTGAAGGAGCCTGCCATCCAGCTCCCTCAAGAACAGTTGTGTTTTGAGCCAAGTAGACCTGTTCCTGCCTAGTTGGGGAAATCCATGCACACTGAAGATTGCAGCTAAGTTTCCTTTACAGTGCCTGTCACACCTCAAGCAAGTAAAAGTGGGAGCAAGTGATTTTTTTCTATTTCTTACAGTATGTCATTAGTTTTTGTTTGTTTTGCTGGACGTGGGGCCTGAACTCTTGGCCTGGGCGCTGTCCCTCAGCTCTTCAGCTCAAGGCTAGCGCTCTACCACTTGAGCCACAGCGCCACTTCCAGCTTTTTCTGCTTATGTGGTGCTGAGGAACTAAACCCAGGGCCTCATGCATGCAAGGCAAGCACTCTGCCACTGAGCCACCTTCCCAGCCCGTCATCAGTTTTTTTGACAGTTATTTTAATGTTATAGTTTGTGTTTTTTTAAATTATTATTTAACAAAATCTAGGTTATAGGCTAAATTAAAGCTGACCACTGTCTTAACCGACTTAATGATGGCTTACTTTTTTAAAGTCCCAAGTTTTCTCCCATAGGATATTCAGGATTGTTCTTTTCTCAGAGGTGGCTGCCCACTGTGTCCTTTTTCAGATAGCATTGGCTCTACAGCACTGTCACTTGTTAAACATTGCACACAGAGACCTCAAGCCTGAAAATCTGCTTTTCAAGGATAACTCTTTGGTGAGAAAACTTAATTTTCTGCATGCTTAATGCTTCCACTCTTAACACAGTTTAGGAGTAGGGGTGTGTGTGTGTGTGTGTGTGTGTGCGTGTGTGTGTGTGTGTGTGTGTGTGTGTGTGTTGCTCCAAATCCATGGTGACAAGGCATTAAAAGGGTTTCTTGTACTTCTTCTTCCCTTACTAGAGACTCAGAAATTCTGCCATATCCTTGGCACTAGTAATTTTGGATGATACCAGTACTTTTTTGTGGGATTTAGGATTTTAAATATTGTTTGAAGGGCCTTTGGGAATCTATACATTGTTAAATATTACTTTAAAACTTTAATTTCGGTTACTGTTTGCCCTGACAAGGTATGTTTCTCCCTTTATTCCCTCTCCTTACTCCATATCCCACCAAATAAGTTGTCGTAGCTGTCATGATCAGGGTGAAGCAGAGCCCTGGATTAATAACAAGGAAGGGTTCCACAGAGTAAGGGCCAGAAGGGCTAAGACGTGGACTTTAGAACTGCCTTTGCAAGTTATAAATCAAGGCCAACCAAATGGATAGGTAGAAATCCCTTTTCTTCTGTGTTATAAAGAACAATTTTTCAATGTGAATTAATGTCTCTAGACTGGGAAGATGTTATTCATAGCTTAGTCTTAGCCAGAAATTTGTAAGAGCTCAGGGTCACATGACCTGCATGTAGATTTTTCTTTCAGTGTTTACTGAGAATTCTGAAACAGTGACTCCTGTTTATTTCATGTCAGGATGCTTCCGTGAAGTTGTGTGATTTTGGATTTGCTAAAGTTGACCAAGGTGACTTGATGACACCCCAGTTCACCCCTTACTATGTAGCACCTCAGGTAAGTAAGCATGTACTATTTTTGCTCTGCAGTGTATCAGCAAGCTGCCTACTGTCTCAGGTTCCTTCTAATTTGTACCAAAAGTATGCATGTTTCGTAGCTGGGAGGCAGGAGGTGGGCAGCTTAGCTCCAGAAACCTACCGACTACTTCCATTTGGCACAGATAGTCTTTCTTTTAAAAGCTGGAAAAGAGCCAGGTGCTGGTGGCTCATGCCTGTAATCCTAGCTACTCAGGAGGATGAGATCTGAGGATTGGGGTTCGAACCCAGCCCCGGCAGAAAAGTCCCCATGAGACTCTTATGTCCAGTTAACCACTCAAAAACCCGGAAATGGCGCTGTGGCTCAAGTGGTGGAGTGTTAGCTTTGAGCACAAAGAGGCTTAGGGACAGTGCCCAGACCCTGAGTTCAAGTCCCACAACCAAGAACAACAACAACAAAAATTCTCTCCTAAAACTTGCAGGGGGGGCTGGGAAGATGGCTCGGTGGTAGAGCGCTTGCCTTGTGTGCATGAGGTCCTGGGTTTGATTCCTCAGCACCACATAAGCAGAAAAAAAAAAGCCAGAAGTGGCACTGTGGCTCAAGTGGTAGAGCACTATCTTTGGGCTGAATAAGCCAGAAGTGGTGCTGTGGCTCAAGTGGTAGAGCGCTATCCTTGAGCTGAAGAGCTGAGGTACAGCACACAGCACGCAGGCCCAGAGTTCAGGCCCCACGACCAGACCCCCCCCCCAAAAAAAAAACAAAAAACTTGCAGGGGGTATGCTTTTACTCAGGCAGAGTCATCCCCAGAGTCACTGATTGCAGATTTTTTTATATGTAGAAACAAGACATTTAGGGGATAAAGATAAAAAGGACTTATGTGCTTTACCTGGATGTGTTTTTGACTGATTAATTATTGCTTTTGGTTTGTAAAAGTGCTATGTTGGTGTGAAGTTAAGATTGTTTTATTGTGGGTTTTTTTTTTTGGGGGGGGGGTCTGGTCGTGGGGCCTCTGGGCCTGGGTGCTGTCCCTCAGCTCTTCAGCTCAAGGCTAGCGCTCTACCACTTGAGCCACAGTGCCACTTCCAGCTTTTTTCTTTTTGCTTATGTGGTGCTGGGGAATCGAACCCAGGGCCTCAGGCATGCAAGGCAAGCGCTCTACCACTGAGCCACCTTCCCAGCCTGTTTTATTGTTAACTGGCAGTTAACTTCTAGTAGTCTGAAGTTGTAGGACTTTGGTGGTATGGTTTTCAGTAAGATTCCTTTTGGTCTGACAGGTACTGGAAGCACAGAGAAGGCATCAGAAGGAGAAGTCTGGAATCATACCTACCTCGCCAACACCCTACACCTACAACAAGGTAGGGAAGAGGTACTTATACCTGCACTGCCTGTGTAGCCTCTGTGTTCCTGTGAGCTATTTGTGAGATTGGAAGTGGCCAGAAGTAATACAATTAGCTAACTATTTATAAATATTTTTGTGCTGTTACTGTGGCTTGCACTCAGGGCCTGGGCACTGTCCCTTAGCTTTTTTGATCAGAACTTACACTGTATCCATGGAGCCATAGCTCCATTGTTTATTAGTAGTTAATTGAAAAGAAGACCCTCACAGATTTTCCTGCCTGTGTAGTTTGGATTACATGTATAAGCCACTGACAGTTAGCTGTAAAAATTATTTACAATTCTGCTTTTTTTCCTTACCATTTAGCTTCTGCAGTGAAATTAAGGCTGATGGTCACAGATTATTTATTTGGCTGGCTGTACAGGCCATTGATCACGTTAAGAGAATGAGGTTGGGTTACATTTTTAATATACCAAAGCTAGAGAACTAGCTTTTTGGTGATCGTTTTGGTATCATTCATTCATTCTTTTTTTTGTCAGCTGTAGGGATTGAACTCTGGGCCTGGGTGCTGTCCCTCACTCAGCTCTTCAGCTCAAGGCAAGCTCTCTACCACTTGAGTCACAGCACCACTTCTATGAACAATGTCTAGTACACATTACAAGTGTTTCTAATATTACTCATTACTTCTTCACTTGTAGGCCACCTAATGAAGCATTTTTTTTTTAATTGTGAGAATACCGTACAGAGGAGTTACAATTACATGGGCAAGACAATGAGTACATTTCTTATGAAGCATTGTTGTCTCCTCATTGTTTCCCCTTCCCATTCCTTCCCATACTCCTCCCCTCTCCCCACCCAATCCTCCCCCCACCCCCACCAAAGTAGTTAAGTTTGTTTTCGACATAATGACTTGTACAACTCATTGTTGCAATGGGTCCACCTGTATCCCTAGTTAAACAATTTTTTTTTCCCTTTCCCTCCACAAATTATACCAACATCAAATACAGTGAAAGTATGGGTTATACTGTGGGGGAGGGACATACAAAGCAACATAGAAATCATCTTATAAATATGTTAGAAACAATTGCATGAAAGGAAAAAAAAAAACAGCATTTGAATACTTATATTGGGGTTCATTCCACTAACATCAACTTATCTGGCTTCTTCTGCTTGACAGAATTTTGTTTTGATGCACAAGAAGTTTGGTGGGTTTTTTTTTTTTTTTGGTCATGGGGCCTGAACTCTGGGCCTGGGTGTTGTCCCTTAGCTCTTCAGCTCAAGGCTAGTGCTCTACCACTTAAGCCACAGTGCTACTTCTGGCTTTTTTCTTTTTGCTTATGTGGTGCTGAGGAATTGAACGCAGGGCCTCATGCATGTGAGGCAAGCACTACCACTGAGCCAACTTCTCAGCCTGATGTTCAAGAAGTTTAGTGTTTCTAAAAACAGGTCCTGGCATTGCTGAGTAGATGAAAAAAAACGGTGCTGTTTGTGGATTTGAGGCTAGATATGGATATTAGAGGATAGATAATAGAGGACAGGATATCAGAAACTAGATACTGGGCTGAGGACATTACAAAGACTGGGACATTTGCTTTGATCTCACCGTTCTTCACCTGTGTTGATTGACTGTGGTATCAGTTTCCTTATCTGTAAAGTGAAGGCTTTGAATTTGGTCATTTAAAAGAATTCTTTTAGCTAGATATTATAGTCCTTGAGCCTCTTAACTCCAGTTAGCCAGCAAAGAGCTGAAATGGACACATGGCTCAAGAAGAGGTAGACCACCAGCATGAGCAAAAATGCTAAGTAAGAGTAAGAGGCCCTGAGATCAAGCCCCAGTACTGGCATGAAAAAAGAGAAGTTAGGTTTCCTAAGATGTTCTGAAACAGTTTTAATGTCGGTTAAATAACTCTTGGAGGTATCACCTTGTATTATACGTCAGGGTTGCCTTTGGGTCTTACTTTGGAGCTGTCTCTGCTTGTGAGTTATTGTTTTCTTTTTTCCTTTCAGAGCTGTGACTTATGGTCCCTAGGAGTGATTATCTATGTGATGCTATGTGGATACCCTCCTTTTTACTCTAAACACCACAGCCGGACCATCCCAAAGGATATGCGGAAAAAGATCATGACAGGCAGTTTTGAGTTCCCAGAAGAAGAATGGAGCCAGATTTCAGAGATGGCCAAAGATGTTGTAAGGAAGTGAGTCCTTGGGCTGCTGAATGGGAGGTCTGAGAAGGCCTTGAGGTGGTAGAATCAAGATTAATGTTGGGTAGGGAAAAGCCATTTGTTTCCCTGGTAGCTTCAGCCAATTTTGATGTCAGGAGTCTGAGGTAAGAGCTCCCAATGTCCATACCTCAGTCCAAACTTTTTTCTCTGTTGCATCCTTAGACTTTCCCAGGGTGGTGAACCCAGGTACCTCTGTAGCCATTCTCTCTGGCTATTACTCGGGCCCTAAATGGTATACTTGCTGGTTTGCCTTTTTTTTGCACGTAAGCCAGCTGATGAGGGGCCTGATGTCAGGATACTGAACTAGGGTGCTGACATAACCATGACACATTTGGCTTTTCACATTTTGGATACTGTCAATAGTATGTGATTGTGTTTGACTTTGAAGTGAGCTAATTGAAGCCAGATCTAGGAACTTCCTGTGCTTCCTTTTAGGGCATCAGTACATGGCAGACCTGTTGGTGTTTTCTCTGTAGGCTCCTAAAGGTCAAACCAGAGGAAAGACTCACCATCGAGGGAGTTTTGGACCACCCCTGGCTCAACTCAACTGAAGCCCTGGATAATGTGCTACCCTCTGCTCAACTGATGATGGATAAGGTTTTGAATGATTGTTTTGTTGGCTGAAAAGGCTGTGTGGAGAAGGAAAGTTGGGGCTTGACTCAATGATGGGTTAAGGGAAAAACAATGGAGATCATGCTGTCTTTACTCAAAGATTATCTCTGGTTTTCTGAAAATCAGGATCTGAAATAAAGAACTTTCCATAAAAGACCAAATTAAGCCAGGCACTGATGGCTCACACCTGTAATCCTAGCTACTTAGGAGACTGAGAGTTGAGGACCAAGGTTCAAAGCCAGCCCAGAAAGAAAAGTCCATGTGACTTTCATCTCCAGTTAACCATAAAAAAGCCAGAGGTGTCGGTATAGCTCAAGTGGTAGAGTGCAGTCTTGAGCAGAAAAAGCCAAGCAAGAGAGAGTGTGTGTGACAAAGGACAGAGACAGAGACCTACCAACTGACTGACTGGCTGGATCAGAGCCTGCTAAATAATGCACTAAAGGAACACTCAGGGACATTATCCATATTTGTGCTATGGGTTTGTGGGACAAACAGCAATGTAAGATTACCTTTGCCCAGGGCATTTACAGAAGACTGGTTGGGAAGGCAAAAAAGTTAAGAGATCAAAGTGTCTCAGTGGGAAAGTCAGTCTGGCCTCACTCATGGAAAGTCAGTGAGATGGGTACAGCAGGACCAGACTTTGCCAGAAGAGTTTAAATCTAGGGGAATGGAACTGAGAGGCTATGGCACACTTTTGAGAACAATTTTACCTCTGGGAATATATTTAGGCGATAGTCAGTTAGACGTGCACAACTGCCAACCTGTGGCTTCAGGAGCAGTCTTCTGCAGGCTAACTCAGAGAGATACAGATGAGAGAATGGGCTCAGTCTGCAAATGGAGAAAAACAAAATTCTAGCTTTAGGTGACCAAAGATCTAAGGAGGTGGTGGCTGGCCTATGTGAGGATAACGTTGATGAACAGAGGGAAATCAGAGGAAGGAGGCTAATTTGGGGGAAGTGGAGTCTTAAGACACTGTTTGAGGTCAGAGGGACATTCAAATGAGTGGTTGTGTAGGGTAGAATAAGAAATCAGCTAAGAGCAAGGGATGGGTTTGAAATTTGACAAAGAATAAATGAATGGGGGAAAAAAGTGCTAGGTTTAGTAGGAACATAGAAGAAAGAGAGCTGGAGGAACAAAATTCTCTGTCATCTCTTTGATTTGTAGGTGGTTGACTTCTTGGTTTAAGTATATCCTCTTGTCCAGAAATGGTTTGGTCAGCTCAAAAGAATTACTTAGATCCTGGTTGCCAGGCACATGGCGGTTACAGTTTGGCATTCTTCAAGACATTGGAAATAAGGAGGTAACATTGCCTCTGGAATTACTTAAAAATCACTGCACGATGACTCAAGTCTGAATACACAGACTTTTTGAAAAATAAGAGTGGCTTTAGGCCTTGAAGGTGATACTGCAACTTTACTCCATTTCAAAGAAATCCTGTGTTCAAGGTGGGAATGTTCAACCATGTATACAAATGTGGAATAGAAACCATCTGAGTCTTACTCATGAGCCTGAGCTCAGGATCTTGAGCTATTTCCATGGTTTTGGTTGGGTCATTGCGGATGAGATGGATATAAGAATGCAGCCAGGACTGGCTATGAATACACGGTGTCCTTAGATGAAGAGTAGCTACTGTTTAAAGTTGTCAAATACAGAGGTGTTAAAAGAAGGAATTCCCTTTCACTTTTCTGCCAGTCTTTCTCCTTATAGATGAAGTATTCTATGAGCTTGATGTATCATGTATCCTTCCTGGTATTTTTCTGGACACATCTGGACATATTCCTGCAAAATAGTCTGTCATTTGGTGTCAAATTGCTGTTATCAGTGACTAAACATGAGCCTGTTAATATATATGTATTTTTTAGTTGATTTTCTGTTCGCACGGTCAGGGAAAAAGGGCTAGCTGATGGCTTTTGGTTGGCCTGGGCCATAGTAATTCAGGGGAAAAGTCCTCTGCCTTATCAAAATTTGTATAGCATCAGTACCAGAATGAAATTGCCATTTGAATACTTGGGGCTTCTCCTTACCACTTTCCTAGACATGGCTGTTTAGGTATCCAGCAATTAATGTGAAAAAAGGCTGACAAAATTGGGTCTAGTGGTTGGCGCATGCTTCTGGTCTCAGCACTCAGCAGGCCAGGGCAGGAGAGCTGCTTCACTCCAGAAGTTTGAGACTAATTTGGACAATATAACAAGACCTTGTCTTAAAATAAAAAACAAGAATAACTGATGTCAGTGTTTACATCTAGGCGGTGGTCGCTGGAATACAGCAGGCTCATGCAGAGCAGTTGGCCAACATGAGAATCCAGGATCTGAAAGTCAGCCTCAAACCACTGCACTCAGTGAACAATCCCATTCTAAGGAAAAGGAAGTTACTTGGGTAAGTGAGCTTATTTCTTCAGTTCTTCTTCTGCCATGTTTGAGGCTCCACATGAAAAGCTCTGTCAGGAGTCTGCCTTTTTTCTTTCTCTTTAAGTGGGTGGAGAACATAAGCTCTTTGAGTGGCATCAAAAGCTGGACACACTCTGTAGTAACTAATCTGAAAAATCTATTATCTTGTGTATAGAGTTTATAACCCAGAATTGGGTTCTGAAGTATCTGTTTTTGCCTCTCCCCCAAACTCTTAAAGCACCAAGCCAAAGGATGGTGTTTATATCCACGACCATGAGAATGGCACTGAAGATTCAAATGTTGCCTTGGAAAAGCTTCGAGATGTGATTGCTCAATGTATCCTCCCCCAGGCTGGTAAAGGTCACGCCATTTACTAATGCTCTGTGTACATGTGACTGTGTGCATGCGTACATGTGTGTATATACATGAAAAAGAGTGGATTAATTTGATACATTAGCTGTTTTTTCTTTGTATCATAAGTAAAAGAAGTGCATTATATAAATTAGCTTGTACACACTGAAAGAGTAGACACTGTAAATTTAGAAATGTGGTGAAGTCCTTCCCTCCTTTTCTTTGCTGTAACATTCTAGTATAGACTTAATGGCCAATGTCAGGTATAGCATGTCATTTTGGTTTACTTAGTCTTGACAATGGAAGCACAAAGTATAGGATAGAGAATGAAGATACGGACAGGTTCAGGAATAAATTACAAACTGTAAACATCATTTCCAGAGCCTTTAAAAATCACTGCTGTCAGGACTGGGAATGTGCCTTAGTGGTAGAGTGCTTGCCTAGAATGCATGAAGCCTTGGGTTCAATTCCTCAATACCACATAAACAGAAAAGGCTGGAAGTGGGCTGTAGCTCAAGTGGTAGAGCTCTATCCATGAGCATAGAGAGGCTCAAGGATAGTGTCCAGGCCCTGAGTTCAAGGCCCAGGACCAGAAGGGGGGAAAAAAAATTACTGCTGTCAGCTGGCCACTGGTGGCTCATACCTGTAATCCTAGCTACTCAGGAGGCTGAGATCTGAGGATCGCAGTTCAAAGCCAGGCTGAGCAGGAAAGTCTGTGAGACTCTTATCTCCAATTAACTACCAGAAAACTGGATGTGGCACTGTGGCTTAAGCGGTAGAGCACTTGGCTTGAGCCGAAAAGCTCAGGGACAGTGCCCAGGCCCAAAGTTCAAGAACCATGACTGACCAAAAAAATAAAAATAAAAATCTTTAGCCTGTGAATATAAAGAGAACATCTCCCTAGTTCAGAACTAGCCCTTTTGCTTCTTGGCTTAGACAAAATTACTTGCAAATAGATAAGCTTTCTTTCTCTTCCTTTTTAAAGTGTTGCGATGCGAGCAATTATGCTCAGCTGATGATGGTTTCATGTAACAGCCCAGGAAGTGTTGAGTTGACCTGTCTTGCTAGACTCCTGTGTCTTAAAAAAACTCATATAATGCATCTCAGCCTTTTTTTTATTTTTTATTTTTTGGTCCGGTCGTGGGTCCTGAACTCTGGCCTGGGCGCTGTCCCTCAGCTCTTCAGCTCAAGGCTAGCGCTCTACCACTTGAGCCACAGTGCCACTTCCGGCTTTTTTCTTTTTGCTTATGTGGTGCTGAGGAATCGAACCCAGGGTCTCAGGCATGCAAGGCAAGTGCTCTACCACTGAGCCACATTCCTAGCCCTGAAAGCCTTTTTAATAAGCAAAGGATGAGCTTAGGCGAAACAAAGTAGTACACTCCTGTTCTTCCTCCCTTTCTTAGTCTCAGGCTGCCCATGTTTTTGCTCAGTAATAGTTTTGCTGCAGCAGAACTAGACTTTGGGGCTCTTAAAGCATTTGTGCAAAGATAGTAAAGTAGAAGAGCTCAATGGCCAGAAACAGTGGCATATAACATAGGGATTCACAGTAAAGTTAGCATCTGGTAAAGTTTTACGCATTTAGTCATCATTTCTCAACTGGTTGGACATCATATCCTTCTATTTTTGACACATAGTATTGAAGTGGCAACTTCCTCTTCATTCTTATCAATAGGAGAGAATGAAGATGAGAAGCTGAATGAAGTAATGCAGGAGGCCTGGAAGTATAACCGAGAATGCAAACTCCTAAGGGACACCCTGCAAAGCTTCAGCTGGAATGGTAGGAACCTTAATTGGTCCTCGAATGCAGACAAGTAATTCTGTGTGGAACATGTAGGATCTGTCTGGGGCCTGTGCTGGGACTCTAGGTGAAGTAAGGCTGGTGAGTGGACTATGGTGGGAAAGAACTATGGTGGGAAGAGGGTTAACCCTTTCTTATTTGTTCCGGTATATCTGAATATCCAGTCTTTTCACTTGTCCAGAATTAAGGGTTGCACATTCACCACCAGATCGTCCCTATCACCCACCACAAGGCAAAAAAGGCGATTTCTGAACTTCTACATATAGGCAGCTCAGCAGGTCATTAAACAACACATTGTGAAAGGGAAAGAAGGATTCCCTGCAGAAAGTTTACACTAATGATGTACTTAGCATAGAGGAGAACCCTGAAACTGAAGAGTATAAGGTTTACCAAATAGTTGCTAGTGAATTTTTTTCCCCAAGTAAACAAGAGATAGATTTCTTCTTACTTAAAACATTATTGGCACTTTTAATTTAGATTTTATGTTGTCATTGTAGTTAGGCAAACTACATTTAAAAAGTTCCAGGAGGGCTGGGAAGGTGGCTCAATGGTAGAGCGCTTGCCTTGCATGTATGCGGCCCTGGGTTCCATTCCTCAGCACCACGTAAGCAGGAAAAAAAAAAACAACCGGAAGTGGTGCTGTGGTTCAAGTGGTAGAGCGCTAGCCTTGAGCTGAAGAGCTGAGGGACAGCGCCCAGGCCCAGAGTTCAGGCCCCACAATCGGCCTCCCCCCCCCAAAAAAAAAGTTCTAGGATCCTCAGGAAGGGGAGCAATGTTTTTTTGTTTTGTTTTGTTTTTTAATACATCATTATCTAGCTTGTTTGTTATAGATGTGCCATAAGAAATTTGAAGAGTCCTATAGAATTTCCTACGTGGGCTGGCTTTGAAACGTGATATTCAGATCCATTTGCTGAGTAGCTAGGATTACAGGTTAGGGCCACCGGCATACAGGGATACAGGGATTCTGTTTTAGCCATTTTGGTTAGTGTGTTTTGGTGTTGTAGTGTGGGCTTAGCTGGAATCATTCTGATAGCAGATGGGACTGTGAACTTTTTTTTTTTCCTGCAGGTTTGAACTTAAGAGCCTGGGTGCTGTCCCTGAGCCATTTTTACTCAAGGCTAGCACTCTACTGCTTGAGCCACATCTCCACTTCCAGTTTTCTGGAGGTTAAGTGGAGATAAGAGTCAGGTCCCAGTGGCTCACATATGTAATCCTAACTATTAAGAAGGCTGAGATATGAGGATCATGATTCTAAGCCAGCCCAGGCAGAAAAGTTTGTGAGACTCTTATCTCCAGAAAATAGAAGTAGAGCTGAGGCTCAAAATAGAACATTAGCCTTGAGCAAAGAAGAGCTCAGGAAGAGTGCCCAGGCCCTGAATTCAAGTGCCACAACTAACAACAACAACAAAAAATAATAAGTGGCACAGACTTTCCTGCTTGGGCTGGCTTTGAACTGTGATCCCCACAGATCTCAGCCTTCAGAGTAGCTAGGATTATAAGTGTGAGCTACCAGTACCCAGTGACTGTTCACTTTTGAAATGTTTATTGACCAGTTAGATTCCTTCTTTTGTGAAGTGTGAACTCATGTTGTTGGCCATTTTACTGACTTGTAACTTCCTTATATATGTGAAGGGCTTCTTTATGTATTCTGGATATGAGTTCCTTGCCAGACACACCATATTACATAATTTTTTTTTTTTTTTTGCCAGTCATGGGGCTTGAACTTGGGGCCTGGGCACTGGCCCTGATCTTTTGTTCAAGGCTAGCACTCTGCCACTTGAGCTACAGTGCCTCTTCTGGCTTTTCTGTTATGTGGTATTGAGGAATGGAAACCAGGGCTTCAAGCATGCTAGGCAAGCACTTTACCTCTAAGCCACTTTACCAGCCCAATCTCTCTCTTTCTCTGTTTTGCTTCTGTGGCGTTGTAATGAACTTTTAATTTTTTTTTTATTTCCTGGATAATAGAACTTCCCAATTACTAGCTGAGAAATGGGAGCTGTTTTTATTTTTGATTATTTTTGTTTTTTGTTGGTTGTAGGACTTGAACTCAGGGCCTAGGTGTTATCCCTGAGCTCCTTTTGTTCAAGGCTAGCATTTTACCACTTTGAGCCACAGTTCCACTTCTGGTTTTCTGGTGTTTTTTTTTTTTTTTTTGTCGGCCGTGGGGCTTGAACTCTGGGCCTGGCCACTGTCCCTCAGCTCTTCAGCTCAAGGCGAGCGCTCTACCACTTGAGCTACAGCGCCACTTCCGGTTTTCTGGTGGTTTATTGGAGATAGGAGTCTCACGGTCTCTCCTGCCTGGGCTGGCTTTGAACCGCGATCCTCAGATCTCAGCCTCCTGAGTAGCTAGGATTACAGGCGTGAGCCACCAGCGCCCGGCTCTGGTGGTTTTTTTTGAAGATAAGAATCTTATAGACTTTTCCTGCCAGAGCTGGATTTGAACCATGACCCTCAAATCTCACCCTCATAAGTAGCTAGGCGTGAGCCACCAGCACCTAGTTAAACTGCTTTTGAGTGCGGTTGGCCCACTCATTTATGAGGGTAATTTCAAGAATGGTAGGGCACACCTCTTAGATTCCTAACAAGAGTCCCTCAGCTCAATCAGTGAGAACTGACCTTGTTCTTTCTTGGGTTTCAGGTCATGGATTCACAGACAAAGTAGATCGACTCAAACTGGCAGAAATTGTGAAGCAAGTGATAGAAGAGCAAACCACTTCCCATGAATCCCAATAATAACAGCGTCAAACTTTGTTTTTTAAGAATTTGAAAAATTATTCCTTAATGTATAAAGTAATTTTATGTAAATTAATAAATCATAATTTCATTTCCACATTGCTTACAGTTGTTACATACATTAGGGGCAGAGTTTAGTATACTTGTTTGTTGGTCAAAGCTCAAATCTTAGAGACTATTGATTTAGGATTGTTTTAGTTTTAGTTGTATTTAGCAATAATATTGTCAGGAAAAGACTATTTTACTTATAATGAAGTATTCATAAACCACTTGGTAGAGGTAGATAAAGGACCAACTAAGTGACCTACTGCTTAGTGAACAAACAGTTGAGTCTAATACTGTGGAATCTCGCTCAGTTGCCCTGTGCGTTTACCTTCTACACCAGTGATAGATTCACTCAAGTGCCAAGAAACTGCTGTAGATCTGTCGTTGCAGATGCACAGAGGGGCCTGCGAGCTGCTTCCTGTGATGGAAGAGGCGGGAGCCGTGTCCTTCCTTTTCTTGCCTCTTAATTCCCAGAAAAAAAGAGGCAGTATTTCCTTTTTGTCGTTATAAGTGTGTTGCTTAAATCTAGTAGAATTTTTGTGGTGTGTGTGTGTGTGCATGCGCTACTTCTGGGGCTTGAACTCAGGGCCTCAACACTGTCCCTGAGTTTTTATGCTCAAGGTTCATGTTCTACCACCTGAGCCACAACTCCACTTTCAGCTTTTTGGTGGTTACTTGGAGATAAAAAAGTTTTACAGACTTTCCCACCTAGGCTGGATGCAAACCATGATCCTCACATCTCAGCCTCCTGAGTAGCTAGGATTCCAGGCATGAGCCCTCGGCACCCCACTTTAGTTTTATTGTTGACATGTTTACGCACAGCTTCCCTTTCCCGAAGTCCCATTGTGTTGAGAGAGCCCTCGCCTCCTCTACTACTTTGCTTTCCTTGTTTTTCTTGTTTCTTCTGGGATGATTTCCCTGTGCTACTTATATATAACAGAAACTTGACTAGTGTCTAAGATGATCCACTTTTGTTTTTGTTCCCCCCAACCTCTGCAAGGTTTCTGCCTGGATTTCTCATTGGCATCCTCTGAGCTGTATTTGTTTTCTTTAGTACCCTCCATCTTCAGAGCAGCTGTTTGAGTGAAAGTAAGTCCAGATGCTTTTCTAATATGGGCACAATTTTGTTGCTTGTTGAAACTTTTTTATTGGGTAGATGTGTTAGTAATAGAAGAGCTCACAGACAAACTCCCATCCCATCCAGAGAATTCACTTAGTTTCTAATGCTCCTATTTTTTTTTCTGAGAATATGCTTTCACAATGACATTTGGTTAGTATGCCCTGTATGTGTGGAACTCACTATAGGAATATAAATGATAAAAACATAACATAGCCAGGTACCAGTGGCTCATGCCTGTAATCCTAGCTCTCAGGAGGCTGAGATTAAAGGATCACAGTTCAAAGCCAGCCCAAGCAGGAACGTCAGTGAGACTCTTAACCACCAAAAACTGGAAATGGTGCTGTAGTTCAAGTGGTAGAGTGCTCACCTTGAGGACTGACAAAACACAAACAAAAAACAAAAAAACAAACAAAAAAAACCCCACCCAGGGCTGAAGTTGTAGATTACTGGTAGAGGGCCTGCCTCTAGGGAAAACACCCATAGGTTGATCCTCACAACTATAAACAACAAACAAGTACACAGAAAAACTAAACGTCTGAGCCACAAAAATTACAGCCCACTATTGAAACTGAAACAGGAGTATTGTTATGTTTTTTTTACAAACCCTATGCTGATTATCTTGATTAAGAAGACCTGATTAACTAGAGTTCACTTTTACTCTGAACTCAGTTTTAATGTTGAGGCAGTTGAGAGGAACTTAACTTTGACCAGGTCTCATATCCTTACCTGCTGAAAATAAGATCACACAACACTATGTCTGCTTTAGGAAAATGTCTTGGCAGAGAGGAATTACTTTTCACAAGATAGAAAGTCCTAAATCCATTTACTAAAAACAAAGAATAGTGATAAAAACTTGGACTATCATGATTTTCAGGGAGAGAAAAATACCAAATCACTGACTAAGGAGGACTGAACAGAGAAACATCATCCAGAAACCTGTAGACAAGAGGAAGAGGCAGTGGGCAACAGAGAACACTGTCCTGCTCAGAGATCCCCAGAGAATCTGTATCCCCTCCCCCAGGGCCACTTGCCAGAATGTTGGATTTGAAAGAATGAGCAGATTAACGGCTATCAGGAGCAGTGTGGCCTGGACAAAACAAAGTGAAATCAGAAATACTGTACTGCTGAACCACACCAAGCTTTCTACCTGGTTCATCTCTCCATGAACATAAAAAGAAACTTAGCCAGGGAACGTCAAACTGTGGCTGTTGAAAGGAACTCCTGTCTGCTGACTACTACTGAAGGCCAGGTAAGAAACAAGAATAGGAAAAGACACAGCCTGAAGGCCGTGCTTAAGTGTTGGTCAGCAACTGCCCACAAGGAGCCAGCACACCTCCGGGGATAGTACCCGCGTCTCAGAAGAGCTTGTCAGGCAACGTGCTGCTGATGGACACAGGCCTGGCGTTTGCCTGATCAACTGATTCCTTTGGGCCATGTCAGTGGTGACATCACCGAGAGTCTCAGCCTCCATCTTGCCTTCTCTGTGCAAAAGGCAAGTGACCCTAGAAGCAGTGGAGGTAATGTTTCAGACTTGGGCTCCCCAGACAAAGGGACTGAGGCCGGAACTTGCGCCAGGACATCGGTGTGCCAGGCTGGCAGCCATGTTGCTCCTGGGGGTAATTCTTCTCCCAAGCATGCACTGTGACCTGGAATCGGTACACGGCTCTTCCCATGAAATAGTCATCCCAGAGCAGCTGACAGTCAAGAGAGGTGAAGGTCTGGTCCAAACCGCATCGTACATGCTGTTCATACAAGGCCAGAAGCAGCTGGTTCACCTGAAGGTGAAGACAGACTACTTTGTGAGCGGCTTTCCCGTCTACAGTTACCAACGTGGTGTCCTGGAGCAAGCAGTGCCTTGGATCTCACAGGACTGCCACTATGAAGGCTACATAGAAGGAGTGCCACATTCTTTTGTTTCTGTCAACACCTGTTCAGGCCTCAGGGGCATCCTGATTAAGGAGGAGGCGTCCTACCGCATTGAGCCCATGCCCTCTTCCCAAAGGTTCGAACATGTCTTGTACGCCACGGCACATCAAGCCCCAGCCTCCTGTCGTGTGGCTTCCACACACAGCCAAGTGCTGCCCACTGGCCGGCAGCAAGAGAGCAGGGAGCCTCATCACCTCCAGGGGCTGTCCTACTTGTGGTCACACACCAAGTATGTGGAGATGTTTGTGGTGGTCAACTACCAGAGGTTCCAGATGTGGGGCAGTAACATCAATGACACGGTCCAGGGAGTACTGGACATCATTGCTCTGGCCAACAGCTTCACCGGGGGACTCAATACAAAGGTGGTGCTGGCTGGGGTGGAGATCTGGACCGAGGGGGACCTGGTAGAGGTCCCGGTGGACCTGCAGGTGGCACTCAGGAATTTCAACAGCTGGCGGCGAGACAAGCTCCTCCACCGTGTGAGGCACGATGTTGCCCACATGATCGTTGGGCATCATCCCGGACAGAGCATGGGCCAGGCATTTCTCGATGGTGCCTGTTCGAGTGGTTTTGCGGCGGCTGTGGAATCCTTCCATCACAAAGATGTCCTCCTCTTTGCAGCACTCATGGTCCATGAGCTCGGGCACAACCTGGGCATTCAGCATGACCACTCAGCCTGCTCTTGTAAAGGCAAGCACTTTTGCCTCATGCATGAAAACATCACCCAAGGAAGTGTCTTCAGCAACTGCAGCTCTGACTCCTTCTACCGTTTCCTTCTCAGACACAAAGGGGCTTGTCTGTTTAACAAGCCACAGCGCAGAAGCCGCAGGCACAGGAGTGCTAGGTGTGGAAACGGTGTGATAGAGGAGTTGGAGGAGTGTGACTGTGGGGATTCATGTGAACAGAATCAGTGCTGTGACACAAACTGTCACCTGAAGAAAAATGCAAAGTGTAGTAATGAACCATGCTGTTCTAGCTGTCAATTTCGAAAAAAGGGATTTCTGTGTCGTGCTCTTATGGGGTTGTGTGACCTCCCAGAATACTGTGATGGTGCTTCAGCAACGTGTCCTGCAGACAGGTATATGGAAGACGGATCCGTGTGTAATAAGAATTTCTATTGTCGTGGTGGTCGTTGCATGGACTATAACGGTCAGTGTACCTTTGTTTTTGGGAACACATCAAGATCTGCCTCAAAGGAATTATACATTAAAATGAACAGGAGAGGTGATCGATTTGGGCACTGTGGCCGTGTCCCTGGGCCTCCAGAAAGCTATATAAAATGTTCAGAAGAGAATGTGCAATGTGGAAAACTTGTATGTGTGGGTATTACTGTAATGCCAAAAATCACAGCCAGTCAAACACTCATTCAGATTCCTTATGGGCAGGCATTCTATTGGAGCATGGATGGATTTCAAAATACAGGTGTCCGCGATGAAGGAGATGTCTGGCTAGGTACTCTTTGTGGTAGAAAGAAAACTTGTCAAAATTATAATTGTATTCATACCAACATAATCAGGCCTACGTGCAATGTAGAGAAAATGTGTAATTCAAAAGGAGTTTGCAATGATTTGAAGCATTGCCATTGTTTAGTAGGCAGTGCCCCTCCAGACTGCAAAGATAGAGGAAATGGTGGGAGTGTGGACAGTGGCCCACCTGCAAATCCAAAAGAAAGCCTAGAACTTGCACAAAATGCCATGCAAAGAACCAATGTGGTGCAAAACCTTAAATTAGTAGTACTAATTACAGTAATGACACTAGCTATAATAGGCCTAACAGTTGGCCTCGTCTACATTATTAAAGGTGGGGAAAGAGAAGTAGTAGAACCAGAAGAGGAAAAGGAGGAAGAAACTTATCCAGAGACCCCCAAAGAGGTTCCAGAAGCCCCTACAGAGATCCCTGAAGAGATTCCTCCAGAAGAGGTGCCATCAGAAGAATCATTTAAAGAACTGCCACCAGAAGTGAATTAGAGTTAGAACAGGACGAATTAGAGTTAGAACAGGACGAAATATGAAGCTCATCATATCCAGCTCCTCAGGCACCATGCCACACTGAGAAGGCTGGGGAAACAGATGAACCTAGTATTTCTGACTGGAAGCTCTACAGACTAAAAGTATACTAATGTGGCAGGAGTGATTCCTCTATTTTAATTATTCATTTAGTAAAGACATGCTTATTAGCATATCAAATGCCTTAGTACATTTACTTTTTCATACTTCATTTGAACTCATCACATATATTTTAAATATCAATGTCCTTGTCACTATGGACTACTGCTATAAGTCCATGTATCTTGTTTGACATATAGTAATATACATTTCTGAATTTATGACTACTACGAAGATTCTTTTATTCAGGTTAACAACTACCCATCATATAAGGGCAATTTTCATGTGATTTGACTATTCTAATGTAACTTCTAACTTTGTATTCATGAAGCAAGAAGTTTTTAAATCTAAAGTAAATAAAATGTAATACACTAGATTACTAGACATGTATTCAGGGACCATGTAGACTTTTTTGAGGCCATTGAGTTTTGCAGCGCTGTTGGAGGGGTTATGGCTGATAAGGAAGAAGACCCTAACTGTTATCTAGGTTAACACGCTAGCACTAGAAGTGGCGCTGTATCTCAAGTGGTAGAGCACTCATTGTGAGCTGAAGAGCTGAGGGACAGAATTCAGGCCCAGAGTTCAAGCCCCACGACTGCCAAAAAAAAAAAAAAAGAAGAAGAAGAAGAAGCTAGCTCTGAGCCAGATGTGTGTGCACACAACTGTAATCCCAGCTACTTAGGCAGTGAAGACAGGAGGACCAGGAGTTTGAGGTCAGCCAGGCAAAATTAGCCAGACCCTCTTAAAGGATGTAGTTTAGGTGGTCAAAGCCCTGGATTCACCATAGTACTCAAAACAAAAAAATAAATAAACAAAGACATGTCAGCATTAAGCCGGGGACTGTAGTGCATGTACCTAACACCAGCACTCAGGGGGCTATGGTCAACATACATAAGTGATAATCTATCTCAAAACAACAAAAAGAAAAATAAGCCAACACTGGAGGTATGTGGTATGTGTTATGTGACAGATGTATATTTCCAGGTGCTCCCTACAGTCATGTTCTCTTTTTATTCAAAACATGTTCTTACAAGACAGCCTCTGTCTCCTTTCACTTTTACTGGCTAGTGATGAATTGCACACCCCTAAGTATCTCATAGCCAATGAACATCACCTAGCGTTAGGTAACTATTTTAAACCAATTTTATAATACTTATTATAACTAAGTTATCATACTTAACAGGGCTGAGAAAATGCATGGAATTAAAATGTTTCTTATTTTCTGTTTTAGAAAGTGTCTATTTGCATTCATATCCTGTGAGAGACCGTCAGGTGGCCCCTCTCCAGTGCAGGCTACAGAGCTCTGGAGGCGGGAGCTACTTCTCTGGGGGGAGGGCACAGAGCAAACGTATTATTCATACTGCTCATTCTGTGCCAGGAACAGGTGTCAATAAGCATTTGACTTTCATTGTCTTCACTGAAAACTCAGGTTGTCTTCATTTCAATCTCATGTAGCTCAGTGGTAGAGTGCTTACATGAAACCTGAGTGCTTCCCAGCACCACCTCCAAACCAAATCAAAACACATCAGACCAAACCAAAGGAAACCTCTCAGTTTCCCAAGGAAACTTCTCTTTGCTACTCAAGCACACAGACATCACAGAGGTTGCTCTTGGCCTAGACAATAACTGCTGAAGTCTACAATCCTTTTGCAGGTGTGACTGAATCTATGCTCTCCAGTACCTGATGAGCCTTTCCCTTCAGTAGAAAAGAGAAGATGCTGATACAGTTTTCTTGCCCAAAACATGTCTGCTTTCTCAGTGGATGCTAAAACAAAGGCCTTACAAGTGAACACTGTCCTCAAGAACCTACCGAATTGTGTAGTCATGAGAATCACAAAGTATCCTTTCCCCAACTAGAGCTGGACTGCATTGAGTGGCAAGCTAGGAACATCATTCAGTTCTGTAGAACCAGCTGACCAAGATGGTCAACACCTGCTAAACAACTGGATGCTTTAAGCAAAGCTAACATTAAAAAGAGAGGCAAGCCAAGCACCAGTGGCTCATGCCTATAATCTTAGCTCCTCAGGAGGCTGAGATTTGAAGATCATGGTTGGGGGGCATCTCAGTCAAGAAACTGTGTGGGGACTAAACTCTGGGCCTGGGCGCTGTCCCTCAGCTCTTCAGCTCAAGGAGAGCGCTCTACCACTTGAGCCACAGCACCACTTCCGGTTTTCTGGTGGCTTATTGGTGATAAGTCTCATGGTCTTTCCTGTCCTGGATGGCTTTGATCCATGATCCTCAGATCTCAGCCTCCTTAGTAACTAGGATCATAAGCGTGAGCCACCGATGCCCTGTTGCTCTGATCATTTTTTAGATGGGGTCTTGCTCGTTTTCCCAGGGCAACCTGCACGGTGGTGCTATTGTTTCCTACCATAGCTGGAATGGAAGCTGCTGATCACCTTGCCTAAAAAAAGCATAGCTACCAGATGCAAAGATTCTTAAAAACTTTCCCCCTGGGCTGGCCTGAAATAATAATCTGGCTGGATTTAACAAACAAACAAACAAATAAAACTAGATCGTGCTATGGAGCCTAGGGTGCCCACTGAATTTCATGATCATCCTGCATTACCCTCCTGAGTGCAAGAACTACAGGTATGTAGTCTGTGCCTTTGGATAATTCACTTATATTCTGAGTATCTGCCTCTCTTTTTCTCTTCCTCCCTCTTACTCCTGCTCTCACTCTGCTTCTCTTCCTCCTCTTCTTTCTCTATCTCCTTCTCTTTACGCAAAGATAAGATTTATTTATGATTCATGGGATTCTTGGGATGTGCCCTGGCACATCACTGCATGCAAGATCAAATGTAATGTCAAATCTAAAGCCAGAAAGGAGAACAATCATTCAGTTCCCAAAGGAACATTCACAGCTTAACTATGACACTTTCCCTTGAGTTTATGAGTATTAAATTAGTGTTGTTGAAACAATATGTTGAGGATGTATAGACTATCTTGTGATTTCTTTTAATGTATCTATAAATAGCATCATGGAACAGTTTTTATATCTCCCATTTTATGGCCATACTTTTTTTTTCTTTTTCTTTTTTGCTGGTCTTGGGATTTGAACACAGGGCCTGGATGCTGTTCCTGAGCCTCTTTGTGCTCATGTGTAGCACTCTACCACTTGGCCCACAGTGCCACCTCTGGCTATTTCTGAGTAGTTTATTGGAGATAAAACTCTCACGTACTTTCTTGCCTGGGCTGGTTTGAACCACGTTCATCAGATCTCAGCCTCTTGAGTAACTAGGATTACAGGTGTGAGCCACTGGTGCTTGGCAGCCTTATACATTTAATAAGACAAATGTGTTCATGGAACCTCCAGCCCACATCTTGTACTTATCTCTAAATAAAACCTATTCTTATTGTCAAGTAGAGTTTTAGTGTCCATGTTTCTTAAGTCACATTTGAGAACTCATCTCAATTTCAGATGTGATCTCTCACCAACTGGTACATAAAATTCCAGAAGACTCAATACTGGCATTCATCGTCTGTCAACCCTTTCACATACCCTTAGAAAGTAATCAAATTTGGACTTACCCAGATTATGTTAATGAAATAAGCTTTGGAGTTGGGCCTGCTTCCTTCTCATCAGATTGGACTGCTTGTTTTGCCATTTGGGCTGGACATGGAAAATGAGAATATAGAGACATTATTGGCCTGACGCATAACAGTGAAGGTATAGAGAGAGAACAAAAGAAAGAAGAAACTGGTGGTTGACGGAGAATATTGCTGCCTGCCCTGATAGTGGCATTAGTTAAATTTGAGACAATAGTTACTTGAGGAAGAGTTACTTGAAATTATCATAGCTTAAATTTGAGACATAGTTACTTGAGAAAGAGTTACTTGAAATTAAAATAGCTGTCTAGTTTGAATAAATCTACATTGATAAAAGTGTCAAAAGCAGGGCTGGGAAGTTGGCTCAGTGGTAGAGTGCTTGTCTTGCATGCCTGAAGCCCTGGGTTCCATTCCTCAGCACCACATAAGCAAAAAGAAAAAAGCCGGAAGTGGCGCTGTGGCTCAAGTGGTAGAGCGATAGCCTTGAGCTGAATTGCTGAGGAACAGCACCCAGGCCCAGAGTTCAGGCCCCACGACCGGACCCAAAAAAAAAGTGTCAAAAGCAACAGTGCTGCCCCAGCATGGCTGCTTTCACACTGGACCATGTTCACTCCATAGGGGCTAAGTGCTTCTCAACAAATGCCAGGTACCTGAAGACTGGCTGGCCATGGCAGGTACATGTTAGATAAATCACAGATCACTTTGCAGGATTAGATTACTAATATATAAAAATTGTATACTACCTCTCAGAATAAAATATTCAAAGAGTTTCCTAGTTTTCATGTCCGTTACACATCATGTTAAACAATCCAAAAAAAAAAAAGGAGGGGGGGAAACTAGTAAAGCAGATGGAAGAATAACTTCAGAGAAGTAAAGTGATGTGTTGAATTACTCTCAGGGAATACAGCAAACTGAACTTCTAACTGAAGCTCAGTGTTTCTAACCATCCATTAGATGACACAGATTATGATTTTCACAGGCCCTTTCTTCATAATAATAGAACTATAGTGGAAGTTCAAAGAATACCTTTTTTTTTGGGGGGGGGGGTTGCTGATCCTGGGGCTTGAAACTCAGGGATTGGCCATTGTCCCTGAGTTTCATTTTGCTCAAGGCTAGCACTCTCCCACTTGACCCACTGTTCCACTCCTGGCTTTTTTGGTATTTAGTTGGAAATAAAGGGTCTCACAGACTTTTCCTGTCCAGGCTGGCTTTAAACTGTGATCTTCAGATCTCAGCCTCTTGAGTAGATAGGATTATAAGAATGAGCCACTGGCACCCAGCCTATAGAATTCTAGTATTTAATAGATGAGACTCAAGGAACTGTTGAACAATGTCACATGGGCCAGTAGCAAAGAATTTTGGGCCATCCGATTTTAAGATCAGTTTTCAGCCTGGTATTTTTGCTATAAAAGAGGTGATTATTATCTGCTTCTGGGTGTGGTTATGATAGAAGAGGAAATTTTATTATAATTATATTTTTAAGTTATAAAGGAGAATGTTCTTCAATTATTGAACTTGATCTTTTTACCCCAACAAAAGAATTAACATAATTGGTCCTGATTATTTTGATATGATACAGGGAAACACCCATCAATATTTGACAATTGCCAAACTTCAAGTTGAAGAGGCTTTGCTCTTACAGAAACAAGAGGAAAAGATATCCAGTGGAAAATCATTTAACCTTTAAAAATGTTTCTGTGTGTGCCAGTACTAGGGCTGGAACTCAGGGGCTGGGTGGTGCCTCTGAGGTTTTATAAAAGGTTGAGCTCTAGTGAAGCCACAGCATCATTTCCAGTTTTTAAATGGAGAGAAGTTTCACTTTCCACCCCAGGCTGGCTTTGAACCATGTTCCTCAGATCTCAGCCTCCTGAATAGCTAGAATTACAGCTGTGAGCCACCAGTGCCAGCAATGGTATAATTTTTTTTTTTTTTTTTTGGTACGATCATGGGGTCTGAACTCTGGGCCTGGGCGCTGTCCCTCAGCTCTTCAGCTCAAGGCTAGCGCTCTACCACTTGAGCCATAGCACCACTTCCAGCTTTTTACTTTTTGCTTATGTGGTGCTGGGGAATCGAACCCAGGGCCTCAGGCATGCAAGGCAAGCACTCTACCACTGAGCCACCTTCCCAGCCCAATGGTATAATTTTTAAATGGGTTTCTGACATACCAATATGAATAAATATTCTTACTAGAAGCAAATAATAGCTATACAAAAATGAAGTATTGAGAAGAAATATCAGATCTTATAGAAGCATCCCATTCTATAGTGAAGTAGACAGGGCATTTCTCCATTATTCAAACACTCCCTTGTAATCATGCCTTGATTTTTTTAGGTCTGAGATTGGGACTCAAACATGGTACCTTCCACTTTACCCCACCCATATCTTGAATTTAAAGGTTGTAGACTGGAAATATTTGACTTCATATAAAGTTATATACATGTAAGGTAAAATGAAGTACAGTCTCATTTTAGGTATCCTTAAATACACAGAAGTTATCGGTAGACAAGGTTTCTTTTGCTTTGTAAATTTAGTGCTAGATACAGTGAGGAATTATTATTATTATCAACATCAAATCCAATCCTAGTATTCAGGAGGCTGAGGCAGGATAATTACCATTTGAAGGATAGCCTGGGCTATATTATATAACGTTTGAGTTGGCTAAACTTGATGACATTTTGAGACCCTGTCTCAAAAGACTAAGTGTGAGCCTGGGAATATGGCTTAGTGGTAGAGTGCTTGTCTATCATACATGAAGCCCTGGTTTCCATTCCTCAGTATTACATAAACAGAAAAAGCTGGAAGTAGCATTGTGGCTCAATTGGTAGAGTGCTAGACTTGAGCACAGAGAGGCTAAGGGACAGTACCCAGGCCCTGAGTTCAAGCTACAGGACTGACAAAACACAAACAAAAAACAAAAAAACAAACAAAAAAAACCCCACCCAGGGCTGAAGTAGTAGATTACTGGTAGAGGGCCTGCCTCTAGGGAAAACACCCATAGGTTGATCCTCACAACTATAAACAACAAACAAGTACACAGAAAAACAACGTCTGAGCCACAAAAATTACAGCCCACTATTGAAACTGAAACAGGAGTATTGTTATGTTTTTTTTTACAAACCCTATGCTGATTATCTTGATTAAGAAGACCTGATTAACTAGAGTTCACTTTTACTCTAATCTCTGTTTTAATGTTGAGGCAGTTGAGAGGAACTTAACTTTGACCAGGTCTCATATCCTTACCTGCTGAAAATAAGATCACACAACACTATGTCTGCTTTAGGAAAATGTCTTGGCAGAGAGGAATTACTTTTCACAAGATAGAAAGTCCTAAATCCATTTACTAAAAACAAAGAATAGTGATAAAAACTTGGACTATCATGATTTTCAGGGAGAGAAAAATACCAAATCACTGACTAAGGAGGACTGAACAGAGAAACATCATCCAGAAACCTGTAGACAAGAGGAAGAGGCAGTGGGCAACAGAGAACACTGTCCTGCTCAGAGATCCCCAGAGAATCTGTATCCCCTCCCCCAGGGCCACTTGCCAGAATGTTGGATTTGAAAGAATGAGCAGATTAACGGCTATCAGGAGCAGTGTGGCCTGGACAAAACAAAGTGAAATCAGAGATACTGTACTGCTGAACCACACCAAGCTTTCTACCTGGTTCATCTCTCCATGAACATAAAAAGAAACTTAGCCAGGGAACGTCAAACTGTGGCTGTTGAAAGGAACTCCTGTCTGCTGACTACTACTGAAGGCCAGGTAAGAAACAAGAATAGGAAAAGACACAGCCTGAAGGCCGTGCTTAAGTGTTGGTCAGCAACTGCCCACAAGGAGCCAGCACACCTCCGGGGATAGTACCCGCGTCTCAGAAGAGCTTGTCAGGCAACGTGCTGCTGATGGACACAGGCCTGGCGTTTGCCTGATCAACTGATTCCTTTGGGCCATGTCAGTGGTGACATCACCGAGAGTCTCAGCCTCCATCTTGCCTTCTCTGTGCAAAAGGCAAGTGACCCTAGAAGCAGTGGAGGTAATGTTTCAGACTTGGGCTCCCCAGACAAAGGGACTGAGGCCGGAACTTGCGCCAGGACATCGGTGTGCCAGGCTGGCAGCCATGTTGCTCCTGGGGGTAATTCTTCTCCCAAGCATGCACTGTGACCTGGAATCGGTACACGGCTCTTCCCATGAAATAGTCATCCCAGAGCAGCTGACAGTCAAGAGAGGTGAAGGTCTGGTCCAAACCGCATCGTACATGCTGTTCATACAAGGCCAGAAGCAGCTGGTTCACCTGAAGGTGAAGACAGACTACTTTGTGAGCGGCTTTCCCGTCTACAGTTACCAACGTGGTGTCCTGGAGCAAGCAGTGCCTTGGATCTCACAGGACTGCCACTATGAAGGCTACATAGAAGGAGTGCCACATTCTTTTGTTTCTGTCAACACCTGTTCAGGCCTCAGGGGCATCCTGATTAAGGAGGAGGCGTCCTACCGCATTGAGCCCATGCCCTCTTCCCAAAGGTTCGAACATGTCTTGTACGCCACGGCACATCAAGCCCCAGCCTCCTGTCGTGTGGCTTCCACACACAGCCAAGTGCTGCCCACTGGCCGGCAGCAAGAGAGCAGGGAGCCTCATCACCTCCAGGGGCTGTCCTACTTGTGGTCACACACCAAGTATGTGGAGATGTTTGTGGTGGTCAACTACCAGAGGTTCCAGATGTGGGGCAGTAACATCAATGACACGGTCCAGGGAGTACTGGACATCATTGCTCTGGCCAACAGCTTCACCGGGGGACTCAATACAAAGGTGGTGCTGGCTGGGGTGGAGATCTGGACCGAGGGGGACCTGGTAGAGGTCCCGGTGGACCTGCAGGTGGCACTCAGGAATTTCAACAGCTGGCGGCGAGACAAGCTCCTCCACCGTGTGAGGCACGATGTTGCCCACATGATCGTTGGGCATCATCCCGGACAGAGCATGGGCCAGGCATTTCTCGATGGTGCCTGTTCGAGTGGTTTTGCGGCGGCTGTGGAATCCTTCCATCACAAAGATGTCCTCCTCTTTGCAGCACTCATGGTCCATGAGCTCGGGCACAACCTGGGCATTCAGCATGACCACTCAGCCTGCTCTTGTAAAGGCAAGCACTTTTGCCTCATGCATGAAAACATCACCCAAGGAAGTGTCTTCAGCAACTGCAGCTCTGACTCCTTCTACCGTTTCCTTCTCAGACACAAAGGGGCTTGTCTGTTTAACAAGCCACAGCGCAGAAGCCGCAGGCACAGGAGTGCTAGGTGTGGAAACGGTGTGATAGAGGAGTTGGAGGAGTGTGACTGTGGGGATTCATGTGAACAGAATCAGTGCTGTGACACAAACTGTCACCTGAAGAAAAATGCAAAGTGTAGTAATGAACCATGCTGTTCTAGCTGTCAATTTCGAAAAAAGGGATTTCTGTGTCGTGCTCTTATGGGGTTGTGTGACCTCCCAGAATACTGTGATGGTGCTTCAGCAACGTGTCCTGCAGACAGGTATATGGAAGACGGATCCGTGTGTAATAAGAATTTCTATTGTCGTGGTGGTCGTTGCATGGACTATAACGGTCAGTGTACCTTTGTTTTTGGGAACACATCAAGATCTGCCTCAAAGGAATTATACATTAAAATGAACAGGAGAGGTGATCGATTTGGGCACTGTGGCCGTGTCCCTGGGCCTCCAGAAAGCTATATAAAATGTTCAGAAGAGAATGTGCAATGTGGAAAACTTGTATGTGTGGGTATTACTGTAATGCCAAAAATCACAGCCAGTCAAACACTCATTCAGATTCCTTATGGGCAGGCATTCTATTGGAGCATGGATGGATTTCAAAATACAGGTGTCCGCGATGAAGGAGATGTCTGGCTAGGTACTCTTTGTGGTAGAAAGAAAACTTGTCAAAATTATAATTGTATTCATACCAACATAATCAGGCCTACGTGCAATGTAGAGAAAATGTGTAATTCAAAAGGAGTTTGCAATGATTTGAAGCATTGCCATTGTTTAGTAGGCAGTGCCCCTCCAGACTGCAAAGATAGAGGAAATGGTGGGAGTGTGGACAGTGGCCCACCTGCAAATCCAAAAGAAAGCCTAGAACTTGCACAAAATGCCATGCAAAGAACCAATGTGGTGCAAAACCTTAAATTAGTAGTACTAATTACAGTAATGACACTAGCTATAATAGGCCTAACAGTTGGCCTCGTCTACATTATTAAAGGTGGGGAAAGAGAAGTAGTAGAACCAGAAGAGGAAAAGGAGGAAGAAACTTATCCAGAGACCCCCAAAGAGGTTCCAGAAGCCCCTACAGAGATCCCTGAAGAGATTCCTCCAGAAGAGGTGCCATCAGAAGAATCATTTAAAGAACTGCCACCAGAAGTGAATTAGAGTTAGAACAGGATGAATTAGAGTTAGAACAGGACGAAATATGAAGCTCATCATATCCAGCTCCTCAGGCACCATGCCACACTGAGAAGGCTGGGGAAACAGATGAACCTAGTATTTCTGACTGGAAGCTCTACAGACTAAAAGTATACTAATGTGGCAGGAGTGATTCCTCTATTTTAATTATTCATTTAGTAAAGACATGCTTATTAGCATATCAAATGCCTTAGTACATTTACTTTTTCATACTTCATTTGAACTCATCACATATATTTTAAATATCAATGTCCTTGTCACTATGGACTACTGCTATAAGTCCATGTATCTTGTTTGACATATAGTAATATACATTTCTGAATTTATGACTACTACGAAGATTCTTTTATTCAGGTTAACAACTACCCATCATATAAGGGCAATTTTCATGTGATTTGACTATTCTAATGTAACTTCTAACTTTGTATTCATGAAGCAAGAAGTTTTTAAATCTAAAGTAAATAAAATGTAATACACTAGATTACTAGACATGTATTCAGGGACCATGTAGACTTTTTTGAGGCCATTGAGTTTTGCAGCGCTGTTGGAGGGGTTATGGCTGATAAGGAAGAAGACCCTAACTGTTATCTAGGTTAACACGCTAGCACTAGAAGTGGCGCTGTATCTCAAGTGGTAGAGCACTCATTGTGAGCTGAAGAGCTGAGGGACAGAATTCAGGCCCAGAGTTCAAGCCCCACGACTGCCAAAAAAAAAAAAAAAGAAGAAGAAGAAGAAGCTAGCTCTGAGCCAGATGTGTGTGCACACAACTGTAATCCCAGCTACTTAGGCAGTGAAGACAGGAGGACCAGGAGTTTGAGGTCAGCCAGGCAAAATTAGCCAGACCCTCTTAAAGGATGTAGTTTAGGTGGTCAAAGCCCTGGATTCACCATAGTACTCAAAACAAAAAAATAAATAAACAAAGACATGTCAGCATTAAGCCGGGGACTGTAGTGCATGTACCTAACACCAGCACTCAGGGGGCTATGGTCAACATACATAAGTGATAATCTATCTCAAAACAACAAAAAGAAAAATAAGCCAACACTGGAGGTATGTGGTATGTGTTATGTGACAGATGTATATTTCCAGGTGCTCCCTACAGTCATGTTCTCTTTTTATTCAAAACATGTTCTTACAAGACAGCCTCTGTCTCCTTTCACTTTTACTGGCTAGTGATGAATTGCACACCCCTAAGTATCTCATAGCCAATGAACATCACCTAGCGTTAGGTAACTATTTTAAACCAATTTTATAATACTTATTATAACTAAGTTATCATACTTAACAGGGCTGAGAAAATGCATGGAATTAAAATGTTTCTTATTTTCTGTTTTAGAAAGTGTCTATTTGCATTCATATCCTGTGAGAGACCGTCAGGTGGCCCCTCTCCAGTGCAGGCTACAGAGCTCTGGAGGCGGGAGCTACTTCTCTGGGGGGAGGGCACAGAGCAAACGTATTATTCATACTGCTCATTCTGTGCCAGGAACAGGTGTCAATAAGCATTTGACTTTCATTGTCTTCACTGAAAACTCAGGTTGTCTTCATTTCAATCTCATGTAGCTCAGTGGTAGAGTGCTTACATGAAACCTGAGTGCTTCCCAGCACCACCTCCAAACCAAATCAAAACACATCAGACCAAACCAAAGGAAACCTCTCAGTTTCCCAAGGAAACTTCTCTTTGCTACTCAAGCACACAGACATCACAGAGGTTGCTCTTGGCCTAGACAATAACTGCTGAAGTCTACAATCCTTTTGCAGGTGTGACTGAATCTATGCTCTCCAGTACCTGATGAGCCTTTCCCTTCAGTAGAAAAGAGAAGATGCTGATACAGTTTTCTTGCCCCAAACATGTCTGCTTTCTCAGTGGATGCTAAAACAAAGGCCTTACAAGTGAACACTGTCCTCAAGAACCTACCGAATTGTGTAGTCATGAGAATCACAAAGTATCCTTTCCCCAACTAGAGCTGGACTGCATTGAGTGGCAAGCTAGGAACATCATTCAGTTCTGTAGAACCAGCTGACCAAGATGGTCAACACCTGCTAAACAACTGGATGCTTTAAGCAAAGCTAACATTAAAAAGAGAGGCAAGCCAAGCACCAGTGGCTCATGCCTATAATCTTAGCTCCTCAGGAGGCTGAGATTTGAAGATCATGGTTGGAGGGCATCTCAGTCAAGAAACTGTGTGGGGACTAAACTCTGGGCCTGGGCGCTGTCCCTCAGCTCTTCAGCTCAAGGAGAGCGCTCTACCACTTGAGCCACAGCACCACTTCCGGTTTTCTGGTGGCTTATTGGTGATAAGTCTCATGGTCTTTCCTGTCCTGGATGGCTTTGATCCATGATCCTCAGATCTCAGCCTCCTTAGTAACTAGGATCATAAGCGTGAGCCACCGATGCCCTGTTGCTCTGATCATTTTTTAGATGGGGTCTTGCTCGTTTTCCCAGGGCAACCTGCACGGTGGTGCTATTGTTTCCTACCATAGCTGGAATGGAAGCTGCTGATCACCTTGCCTAAAAAAAGCATAGCTACCAGATGCAAAGATTCTTAAAAACTTTCCCCCTGGGCTGGCCTGAAATAATAATCTGGCTGGATTTAACAAACAAACAAACAAATAAAACTAGATCGTGCTATGGAGCCTAGGGTGCCCACTGAATTTCATGATCATCCTGCATTACCCTCCTGAGTGCAAGAACTACAGGTATGTAGTCTGTGCCTTTGGATAATTCACTTATATTCTGAGTATCTGCCTCTCTTTTTCTCTTCCTCCCTCTTACTCCTGCTCTCACTCTGCTTCTCTTCCTCCTCTTCTTTCTCTATCTCCTTCTCTTTACGCAAAGATAAGATTTATTTATGATTCATGGGATTCTTGGGATGTGCCCTGGCACATCACTGCATGCAAGATCAAATGTAATGTCAAATCTAAAGCCAGAAAGGAGAACAATCATTCAGTTCCCAAAGGAACATTCACAGCTTAACTATGACACTTTCCCTTGAGTTTATGAGTATTAAATTAGTGTTGTTGAAACAATATGTTGAGGATGTATAGACTATCTTGTGATTTCTTTTAATGTATCTATAAATAGCATCATGGAACAGTTTTTATATCTCCCATTTTATGGCCATACTTTTTTTTTCTTTTTCTTTTTTGCTGGTCTTGGGATTTGAACACAGGGCCTGGATGCTGTTCCTGAGCCTCTTTGTGCTCATGTGTAGCACTCTACCACTTGGCCCACAGTGCCACCTCTGGCTATTTCTGAGTAGTTTATTGGAGATAAAACTCTCACGTACTTTCTTGCCTGGGCTGGTTTGAACCACGTTCATCAGATCTCAGCCTCTTGAGTAACTAGGATTACAGGTGTGAGCCACTGGTGCTTGGCAGCCTTATACATTTAATAAGACAAATGTGTTCATGGAACCTCCAGCCCACATCTTGTACTTATCTCTAAATAAAACCTATTCTTATTGTCAAGTAGAGTTTTAGTGTCCATGTTTCTTAAGTCACATTTGAGAACTCATCTCAATTTCAGATGTGATCTCTCACCAACTGGTACATAAAATTCCAGAAGACTCAATACTGGCATTCATCGTCTGTCAACCCTTTCACATACCCTTAGAAAGTAATCAAATTTGGACTTACCCAGATTATGTTAATGAAATAAGCTTTGGAGTTGGGCCTGCTTCCTTCTCATCAGATTGGACTGCTTGTTTTGCCATTTGGGCTGGACATGGAAAATGAGAATATAGAGACATTATTGGCCTGACGCATAACAGTGAAGGTATAGAGAGAGAACAAAAGAAAGAAGAAACTGGTGGTTGACGGAGAATATTGCTGCCTGCCCTGATAGTGGCATTAGTTAAATTTGAGACAATAGTTACTTGAGGAAGAGTTACTTGAAATTATCATAGCTTAAATTTGAGACATAGTTACTTGAGAAAGAGTTACTTGAAATTAAAATAGCTGTCTAGTTTGAATAAATCTACATTGATAAAAGTGTCAAAAGCAGGGCTGGGAAGTTGGCTCAGTGGTAGAGTGCTTGTCTTGCATGCCTGAAGCCCTGGGTTCCATTCCTCAGCACCACATAAGCAAAAAGAAAAAAGCCGGAAGTGGCGCTGTGGCTCAAGTGGTAGAGCGATAGCCTTGAGCTGAATTGCTGAGGAACAGCACCCAGGCCCAGAGTTCAGGCCCCACGACCGGACCCAAAAAAAAAGTGTCAAAAGCAACAGTGCTGCCCCAGCATGGCTGCTTTCACACTGGACCATGTTCACTCCATAGGGGCTAAGTGCTTCTCAACAAATGCCAGGTACCTGAAGACTGGCTGGCCATGGCAGGTACATGTTAGATAAATCACAGATCACTTTGCAGGATTAGATTACTAATATATAAAAATTGTATACTACCTCTCAGAATAAAATATTCAAAGAGTTTCCTAGTTTTCATGTCCGTTACACATCATGTTAAACAATCCAAAAAAAAAAAAGGAGGGGGGGAAACTAGTAAAGCAGATGGAAGAATAACTTCAGAGAAGTAAAGTGATGTGTTGAATTACTCTCAGGGAATACAGCAAACTGAACTTCTAACTGAAGCTCAGTGTTTCTAACCATCCATTAGATGACACAGATTATGATTTTCACAGGCCCTTTCTTCATAATAATAGAACTATAGTGGAAGTTCAAAGAATACCTTTTTTTTGGGGGGGGGGGTTGCTGATCCTGGGGCTTGAAACTCAGGGATTGGCCATTGTCCCTGAGTTTCATTTTGCTCAAGGCTAGCACTCTCCCACTTGACCCACTGTTCCACTCCTGGCTTTTTTGGTATTTAGTTGGAAATAAAGGGTCTCACAGACTTTTCCTGTCCAGGCTGGCTTTAAACTGTGATCTTCAGATCTCAGCCTCTTGAGTAGATAGGATTATAAGAATGAGCCACTGGCACCCAGCCTATAGAATTCTAGTATTTAATAGATGAGACTCAAGGAACTGTTGAACAATGTCACATGGGCCAGTAGCAAAGAATTTTGGGCCATCCGATTTTAAGATCAGTTTTCAGCCTGGTATTTTTGCTATAAAAGAGGTGATTATTATCTGCTTCTGGGTGTGGTTATGATAGAAGAGGAAATTTTATTATAATTATATTTTTAAGTTATAAAGGAGAATGTTCTTCAATTATTGAACTTGATCTTTTTACCCCAACAAAAGAATTAACATAATTGGTCCTGATTATTTTGATATGATACAGGGAAACACCCATCAATATTTGACAATTGCCAAACTTCAAGTTGAAGAGGCTTTGCTCTTACAGAAACAAGAGGAAAAGATATCCAGTGGAAAATCATTTAACCTTTAAAAATGTTTCTGTGTGTGCCAGTACTAGGGCTGGAACTCAGGGGCTGGGTGGTGCCTCTGAGGTTTTATAAAAGGTTGAGCTCTAGTGAAGCCACAGCATCATTTCCAGTTTTTAAATGGAGAGAAGTTTCACTTTCCACCCCAGGCTGGCTTTGAACCATGTTCCTCAGATCTCAGCCTCCTGAATAGCTAGAATTACAGCTGTGAGCCACCAGTGCCAGCAATGGTATAATTTTTTTTTTTTTTTTTTGGTACGATCATGGGGTCTGAACTCTGGGCCTGGGCGCTGTCCCTCAGCTCTTCAGCTCAAGGCTAGCGCTCTACCACTTGAGCCATAGCACCACTTCCAGCTTTTTACTTTTTGCTTATGTGGTGCTGGGGAATCGAACCCAGGGCCTCAGGCATGCAAGGCAAGCACTCTACCACTGAGCCACCTTCCCAGCCCAATGGTATAATTTTTAAATGGGTTTCTGACATACCAATATGAATAAATATTCTTACTAGAAGCAAATAATAGCTATACAAAAATGAAGTATTGAGAAGAAATATCAGATCTTATAGAAGCATCCCATTCTATAGTGAAGTAGACAGGGCATTTCTCCATTATTCAAACACTCCCTTGTAATCATGCCTTGATTTTTTTAGGTCTGAGATTGGGACTCAAACATGGTACCTTCCACTTTACCCCACCCATATCTTGAATTTAAAGGTTGTAGACTGGAAATATTTGACTTCATATAAAGTTATATACATGTAAGGTAAAATGAAGTACAGTCTCATTTTAGGTATCCTTAAATACACAGAAGTTATCGGTAGACAAGGTTTCTTTTGCTTTGTAAATTTAGTGCTAGATACAGTGAGGAATTATTATTATTATCAACATCAAATCCAATCCTAGTATTCAGGAGGCTGAGGCAGGATAATTACCATTTGAAGGATAGCCTGGGCTATATTATATAACGTTTGAGTTGGCTAAACTTGATGACATTTTGAGACCCTGTCTCAAAAGACTAAGTGTGAGCCTGGGAATATGGCTTAGTGGTAGAGTGCTTGTCTATCATACATGAAGCCCTGGTTTCCATTCCTCAGTATTACATAAACAGAAAAAGCTGGAAGTAGCATTGTGGCTCAATTGGTAGAGTGCTAGACTTGAGCACAGAGAGGCTAAGGGACAGTACCCAGGCCCTGAGTTCAAGCTACAGGACTGACAAAACACAAACAAAAAACAAAAAAACAAACAAAAAAAACCCCACCCAGGGCTGAAGTTGTAGATTACTGGTAGAGGGCCTGCCTCTAGGGAAAACACCCATAGGTTGATCCTCACAACTATAAACAACAAACAAGTACACAGAAAAACAACGTCTGAGCCACAAAAATTACAGCCCACTATTGAAACTGAAACAGGAGTATTGTTATGTTTTTTTTTACAAACCCTATGCTGATTATCTTGATTAAGAAGACCTGATTAACTAGAGTTCACTTTTACTCTAATCTCTGTTTTAATGTTGAGGCAGTTGAGAGGAACTTAACTTTGACAGGTCTCATATCCTTACCTGCTGAAAATAAGATCACACAACACTATGTCTGCTTTAGGAAAATGTCTTGGCAGAGAGGAATTACTTTTCACAAGATAGAAAGTCCTAAATCCATTTACTAAAAACAAAGAATAGTGATAAAAACTTGGACTATCATGATTTTCAGGGAGAGAAAAATACCAAATCACTGACTAAGGAGGACTGAACAGAGAAACATCATCCAGAAACCTGTAGACAAGAGGAAGAGGCAGTGGGCAACAGAGAACACTGTCCTGCTCAGAGATCCCCAGAGAATCTGTATCCCCTCCCCCAGGGCCACTTGCCAGAATGTTGGATTTGAAAGAATGAGCAGATTAACGGCTATCAGGAGCAGTGTGGCCTGGACAAAACAAAGTGAAATCAGAGATACTGTACTGCTGAACCACACCAAGCTTTCTACCTGGTTCATCTCTCCATGAACATAAAAAGAAACTTAGCCAGGGAACGTCAAACTGTGGCTGTTGAAAGGAACTCCTGTCTGCTGACTACTACTGAAGGCCAGGTAAGAAACAAGAATAGGAAAAGACACAGCCTGAAGGCCGTGCTTAAGTGTTGGTCAGCAACTGCCCACAAGGAGCCAGCACACCTCCGGGGATAGTACCCGCGTCTCAGAAGAGCTTGTCAGGCAACGTGCTGCTGATGGACACAGGCCTGGCGTTTGCCTGATCAACTGATTCCTTTGGGCCATGTCAGTGGTGACATCACCGAGAGTCTCAGCCTCCATCTTGCCTTCTCTGTGCAAAAGGCAAGTGACCCTAGAAGCAGTGGAGGTAATGTTTCAGACTTGGGCTCCCCAGACAAAGGGACTGAGGCCGGAACTTGCGCCAGGACATCGGTGTGCCAGGCTGGCAGCCATGTTGCTCCTGGGGGTAATTCTTCTCCCAAGCATGCACTGTGACCTGGAATCGGTACACGGCTCTTCCCATGAAATAGTCATCCCAGAGCAGCTGACAGTCAAGAGAGGTGAAGGTCTGGTCCAAACCGCATCGTACATGCTGTTCATACAAGGCCAGAAGCAGCTGGTTCACCTGAAGGTGAAGACAGACTACTTTGTGAGCGGCTTTCCCGTCTACAGTTACCAACGTGGTGTCCTGGAGCAAGCAGTGCCTTGGATCTCACAGGACTGCCACTATGAAGGCTACATAGAAGGAGTGCCACATTCTTTTGTTTCTGTCAACACCTGTTCAGGCCTCAGGGGCATCCTGATTAAGGAGGAGGCGTCCTACCGCATTGAGCCCATGCCCTCTTCCCAAAGGTTCGAACATGTCTTGTACGCCACGGCACATCAAGCCCCAGCCTCCTGTCGTGTGGCTTCCACACACAGCCAAGTGCTGCCCACTGGCCGGCAGCAAGAGAGCAGGGAGCCTCATCACCTCCAGGGGCTGTCCTACTTGTGGTCACACACCAAGTATGTGGAGATGTTTGTGGTGGTCAACTACCAGAGGTTCCAGATGTGGGGCAGTAACATCAATGACACGGTCCAGGGAGTACTGGACATCATTGCTCTGGCCAACAGCTTCACCGGGGGACTCAATACAAAGGTGGTGCTGGCTGGGGTGGAGATCTGGACCGAGGGGGACCTGGTAGAGGTCCCGGTGGACCTGCAGGTGGCACTCAGGAATTTCAACAGCTGGCGGCGAGACAAGCTCCTCCACCGTGTGAGGCACGATGTTGCCCACATGATCGTTGGGCATCATCCCGGACAGAGCATGGGCCAGGCATTTCTCGATGGTGCCTGTTCGAGTGGTTTTGCGGCGGCTGTGGAATCCTTCCATCACAAAGATGTCCTCCTCTTTGCAGCACTCATGGTCCATGAGCTCGGGCACAACCTGGGCATTCAGCATGACCACTCAGCCTGCTCTTGTAAAGGCAAGCACTTTTGCCTCATGCATGAAAACATCACCCAAGGAAGTGTCTTCAGCAACTGCAGCTCTGACTCCTTCTACCGTTTCCTTCTCAGACACAAAGGGGCTTGTCTGTTTAACAAGCCACAGCGCAGAAGCCGCAGGCACAGGAGTGCTAGGTGTGGAAACGGTGTGATAGAGGAGTTGGAGGAGTGTGACTGTGGGGATTCATGTGAACAGAATCAGTGCTGTGACACAAACTGTCACCTGAAGAAAAATGCAAAGTGTAGTAATGAACCATGCTGTTCTAGCTGTCAATTTCGAAAAAAGGGATTTCTGTGTCGTGCTCTTATGGGGTTGTGTGACCTCCCAGAATACTGTGATGGTGCTTCAGCAACGTGTCCTGCAGACAGGTATATGGAAGACGGATCCGTGTGTAATAAGAATTTCTATTGTCGTGGTGGTCGTTGCATGGACTATAACGGTCAGTGTACCTTTGTTTTTGGGAACACATCAAGATCTGCCTCAAAGGAATTATACATTAAAATGAACAGGAGAGGTGATCGATTTGGGCACTGTGGCCGTGTCCCTGGGCCTCCAGAAAGCTATATAAAATGTTCAGAAGAGAATGTGCAATGTGGAAAACTTGTATGTGTGGGTATTACTGTAATGCCAAAAATCACAGCCAGTCAAACACTCATTCAGATTCCTTATGGGCAGGCATTCTATTGGAGCATGGATGGATTTCAAAATACAGGTGTCCGCGATGAAGGAGATGTCTGGCTAGGTACTCTTTGTGGTAGAAAGAAAACTTGTCAAAATTATAATTGTATTCATACCAACATAATCAGGCCTACGTGCAATGTAGAGAAAATGTGTAATTCAAAAGGAGTTTGCAATGATTTGAAGCATTGCCATTGTTTAGTAGGCAGTGCCCCTCCAGACTGCAAAGATAGAGGAAATGGTGGGAGTGTGGACAGTGGCCCACCTGCAAATCCAAAAGAAAGCCTAGAACTTGCACAAAATGCCATGCAAAGAACCAATGTGGTGCAAAACCTTAAATTAGTAGTACTAATTACAGTAATGACACTAGCTATAATAGGCCTAACAGTTGGCCTCGTCTACATTATTAAAGGTGGGGAAAGAGAAGTAGTAGAACCAGAAGAGGAAAAGGAGGAAGAAACTTATCCAGAGACCCCCAAAGAGGTTCCAGAAGCCCCTACAGAGATCCCTGAAGAGATTCCTCCAGAAGAGGTGCCATCAGAAGAATCATTTAAAGAACTGCCACCAGAAGTGAATTAGAGTTAGAACAGGACGAATTAGAGTTAGAACAGGACGAAATATGAAGCTCATCATATCCAGCTCCTCAGGCACCATGCCACACTGAGAAGGCTGGGGAAACAGATGAACCTAGTATTTCTGACTGGAAGCTCTACAGACTAAAAGTATACTAATGTGGCAGGAGTGATTCCTCTATTTTAATTATTCATTTAGTAAAGACATGCTTATTAGCATATCAAATGCCTTAGTACATTTACTTTTTCATACTTCATTTGAACTCATCACATATATTTTAAATATCAATGTCCTTGTCACTATGGACTACTGCTATAAGTCCATGTATCTTGTTTGACATATAGTAATATACATTTCTGAATTTATGACTACTACGAAGATTCTTTTATTCAGGTTAACAACTACCCATCATATAAGGGCAATTTTCATGTGATTTGACTATTCTAATGTAACTTCTAACTTTGTATTCATGAAGCAAGAAGTTTTTAAATCTAAAGTAAATAAAATGTAATACACTAGATTACTAGACATGTATTCAGGGACCATGTAGACTTTTTTGAGGCCATTGAGTTTTGCAGCGCTGTTGGAGGGGTTATGGCTGATAAGGAAGAAGACCCTAACTGTTATCTAGGTTAACACGCTAGCACTAGAAGTGGCGCTGTATCTCAAGTGGTAGAGCACTCATTGTGAGCTGAAGAGCTGAGGGACAGAATTCAGGCCCAGAGTTCAAGCCCCACGACTGCCAAAAAAAAAAAAAAAGAAGAAGAAGAAGAAGCTAGCTCTGAGCCAGATGTGTGTGCACACAACTGTAATCCCAGCTACTTAGGCAGTGAAGACAGGAGGACCAGGAGTTTGAGGTCAGCCAGGCAAAATTAGCCAGACCCTCTTAAAGGATGTAGTTTAGGTGGTCAAAGCCCTGGATTCACCATAGTACTCAAAACAAAAAAATAAATAAACAAAGACATGTCAGCATTAAGCCGGGGACTGTAGTGCATGTACCTAACACCAGCACTCAGGGGGCTATGGTCAACATACATAAGTGATAATCTATCTCAAAACAACAAAAAGAAAAATAAGCCAACACTGGAGGTATGTGGTATGTGTTATGTGACAGATGTATATTTCCAGGTGCTCCCTACAGTCATGTTCTCTTTTTATTCAAAACATGTTCTTACAAGACAGCCTCTGTCTCCTTTCACTTTTACTGGCTAGTGATGAATTGCACACCCCTAAGTATCTCATAGCCAATGAACATCACCTAGCGTTAGGTAACTATTTTAAACCAATTTTATAATACTTATTATAACTAAGTTATCATACTTAACAGGGCTGAGAAAATGCATGGAATTAAAATGTTTCTTATTTTCTGTTTTAGAAAGTGTCTATTTGCATTCATATCCTGTGAGAGACCGTCAGGTGGCCCCTCTCCAGTGCAGGCTACAGAGCTCTGGAGGCGGGAGCTACTTCTCTGGGGGGAGGGCACAGAGCAAACGTATTATTCATACTGCTCATTCTGTGCCAGGAACAGGTGTCAATAAGCATTTGACTTTCATTGTCTTCACTGAAAACTCAGGTTGTCTTCATTTCAATCTCATGTAGCTCAGTGGTAGAGTGCTTACATGAAACCTGAGTGCTTCCCAGCACCACCTCCAAACCAAATCAAAACACATCAGACCAAACCAAAGGAAACCTCTCAGTTTCCCAAGGAAACTTCTCTTTGCTACTCAAGCACACAGACATCACAGAGGTTGCTCTTGGCCTAGACAATAACTGCTGAAGTCTACAATCCTTTTGCAGGTGTGACTGAATCTATGCTCTCCAGTACCTGATGAGCCTTTCCCTTCAGTAGAAAAGAGAAGATGCTGATACAGTTTTCTTGCCCCAAACATGTCTGCTTTCTCAGTGGATGCTAAAACAAAGGCCTTACAAGTGAACACTGTCCTCAAGAACCTACCGAATTGTGTAGTCATGAGAATCACAAAGTATCCTTTCCCCAACTAGAGCTGGACTGCATTGAGTGGCAAGCTAGGAACATCATTCAGTTCTGTAGAACCAGCTGACCAAGATGGTCAACACCTGCTAAACAACTGGATGCTTTAAGCAAAGCTAACATTAAAAAGAGAGGCAAGCCAAGCACCAGTGGCTCATGCCTATAATCTTAGCTCCTCAGGAGGCTGAGATTTGAAGATCATGGTTGGGGGGCATCTCAGTCAAGAAACTGTGTGGGGACTAAACTCTGGGCCTGGGCGCTGTCCCTCAGCTCTTCAGCTCAAGGAGAGCGCTCTACCACTTGAGCCACAGCACCACTTCCGGTTTTCTGGTGGCTTATTGGTGATAAGTCTCATGGTCTTTCCTGTCCTGGATGGCTTTGATCCATGATCCTCAGATCTCAGCCTCCTTAGTAACTAGGATCATAAGCGTGAGCCACCGATGCCCTGTTGCTCTGATCATTTTTTAGATGGGGTCTTGCTCGTTTTCCCAGGGCAACCTGCACGGTGGTGCTATTGTTTCCTACCATAGCTGGAATGGAAGCTGCTGATCACCTTGCCTAAAAAAAGCATAGCTACCAGATGCAAAGATTCTTAAAAACTTTCCCCCTGGGCTGGCCTGAAATAATAATCTGGCTGGATTTAACAAACAAACAAACAAATAAAACTAGATCGTGCTATGGAGCCTAGGGTGCCCACTGAATTTCATGATCATCCTGCATTACCCTCCTGAGTGCAAGAACTACAGGTATGTAGTCTGTGCCTTTGGATAATTCACTTATATTCTGAGTATCTGCCTCTCTTTTTCTCTTCCTCCCTCTTACTCCTGCTCTCACTCTGCTTCTCTTCCTCCTCTTCTTTCTCTATCTCCTTCTCTTTACGCAAAGATAAGATTTATTTATGATTCATGGGATTCTTGGGATGTGCCCTGGCACATCACTGCATGCAAGATCAAATGTAATGTCAAATCTAAAGCCAGAAAGGAGAACAATCATTCAGTTCCCAAAGGAACATTCACAGCTTAACTATGACACTTTCCCTTGAGTTTATGAGTATTAAATTAGTGTTGTTGAAACAATATGTTGAGGATGTATAGACTATCTTGTGATTTCTTTTAATGTATCTATAAATAGCATCATGGAACAGTTTTTATATCTCCCATTTTATGGCCATACTTTTTTTTTCTTTTTCTTTTTTGCTGGTCTTGGGATTTGAACACAGGGCCTGGATGCTGTTCCTGAGCCTCTTTGTGCTCATGTGTAGCACTCTACCACTTGGCCCACAGTGCCACCTCTGGCTATTTCTGAGTAGTTTATTGGAGATAAAACTCTCACGTACTTTCTTGCCTGGGCTGGTTTGAACCACGTTCATCAGATCTCAGCCTCTTGAGTAACTAGGATTACAGGTGTGAGCCACTGGTGCTTGGCAGCCTTATACATTTAATAAGACAAATGTGTTCATGGAACCTCCAGCCCACATCTTGTACTTATCTCTAAATAAAACCTATTCTTATTGTCAAGTAGAGTTTTAGTGTCCATGTTTCTTAAGTCACATTTGAGAACTCATCTCAATTTCAGATGTGATCTCTCACCAACTGGTACATAAAATTCCAGAAGACTCAATACTGGCATTCATCGTCTGTCAACCCTTTCACATACCCTTAGAAAGTAATCAAATTTGGACTTACCCAGATTATGTTAATGAAATAAGCTTTGGAGTTGGGCCTGCTTCCTTCTCATCAGATTGGACTGCTTGTTTTGCCATTTGGGCTGGACATGGAAAATGAGAATATAGAGACATTATTGGCCTGACGCATAACAGTGAAGGTATAGAGAGAGAACAAAAGAAAGAAGAAACTGGTGGTTGACGGAGAATATTGCTGCCTGCCCTGATAGTGGCATTAGTTAAATTTGAGACAATAGTTACTTGAGGAAGAGTTACTTGAAATTATCATAGCTTAAATTTGAGACATAGTTACTTGAGAAAGAGTTACTTGAAATTAAAATAGCTGTCTAGTTTGAATAAATCTACATTGATAAAAGTGTCAAAAGCAGGGCTGGGAAGTTGGCTCAGTGGTAGAGTGCTTGTCTTGCATGCCTGAAGCCCTGGGTTCCATTCCTCAGCACCACATAAGCAAAAAGAAAAAAGCCGGAAGTGGCGCTGTGGCTCAAGTGGTAGAGCGATAGCCTTGAGCTGAATTGCTGAGGAACAGCACCCAGGCCCAGAGTTCAGGCCCCACGACCGGACCCAAAAAAAAAGTGTCAAAAGCAACAGTGCTGCCCCAGCATGGCTGCTTTCACACTGGACCATGTTCACTCCATAGGGGCTAAGTGCTTCTCAACAAATGCCAGGTACCTGAAGACTGGCTGGCCATGGCAGGTACATGTTAGATAAATCACAGATCACTTTGCAGGATTAGATTACTAATATATAAAAATTGTATACTACCTCTCAGAATAAAATATTCAAAGAGTTTCCTAGTTTTCATGTCCGTTACACATCATGTTAAACAATCCAAAAAAAAAAAAGGAGGGGGGGAAACTAGTAAAGCAGATGGAAGAATAACTTCAGAGAAGTAAAGTGATGTGTTGAATTACTCTCAGGGAATACAGCAAACTGAACTTCTAACTGAAGCTCAGTGTTTCTAACCATCCATTAGATGACACAGATTATGATTTTCACAGGCCCTTTCTTCATAATAATAGAACTATAGTGGAAGTTCAAAGAATACCTTTTTTTTGGGGGGGGGGGGTTGCTGATCCTGGGGCTTGAAACTCAGGGATTGGCCATTGTCCCTGAGTTTCATTTTGCTCAAGGCTAGCACTCTCCCACTTGACCCACTGTTCCACTCCTGGCTTTTTTGGTATTTAGTTGGAAATAAAGGGTCTCACAGACTTTTCCTGTCCAGGCTGGCTTTAAACTGTGATCTTCAGATCTCAGCCTCTTGAGTAGATAGGATTATAAGAATGAGCCACTGGCACCCAGCCTATAGAATTCTAGTATTTAATAGATGAGACTCAAGGAACAATGTCACATGGGCCAGTAGCAAAGAATTTTGGGCCATCCGATTTTAAGATCAGTTTTCAGCCTGGTATTTTTGCTATAAAAGAGGTGATTATTATCTGCTTCTGGGTGTGGTTATGATAGAAGAGGAAATTTTATTATAATTATATTTTTAAGTTATAAAGGAGAATGTTCTTCAATTATTGAACTTGATCTTTTTACCCCAACAAAAGAATTAACATAATTGGTCCTGATTATTTTGATATGATACAGGGAAACACCCATCAATATTTGACAATTGCCAAACTTCAAGTTGAAGAGGCTTTGCTCTTACAGAAACAAGAGGAAAAGATATCCAGTGGAAAATCATTTAACCTTTAAAAATGTTTCTGTGTGTGCCAGTACTAGGGCTGGAACTCAGGGGCTGGGTGGTGCCTCTGAGGTTTTATAAAAGGTTGAGCTCTAGTGAAGCCACAGCATCATTTCCAGTTTTTAAATGGAGAGAAGTTTCACTTTCCACCCCAGGCTGGCTTTGAACCATGTTCCTCAGATCTCAGCCTCCTGAATAGCTAGAATTACAGCTGTGAGCCACCAGTGCCAGCAATGGTATAATTTTTTTTTTTTTTTTTTGGTACGATCATGGGGTCTGAACTCTGGGCCTGGGCGCTGTCCCTCAGCTCTTCAGCTCAAGGCTAGCGCTCTACCACTTGAGCCATAGCACCACTTCCAGCTTTTTACTTTTTGCTTATGTGGTGCTGGGGAATCGAACCCAGGGCCTCAGGCATGCAAGGCAAGCACTCTACCACTGAGCCACCTTCCCAGCCCAATGGTATAATTTTTAAATGGGTTTCTGACATACCAATATGAATAAATATTCTTACTAGAAGCAAATAATAGCTATACAAAAATGAAGTATTGAGAAGAAATATCAGATCTTATAGAAGCATCCCATTCTATAGTGAAGTAGACAGGGCATTTCTCCATTATTCAAACACTCCCTTGTAATCATGCCTTGATTTTTTTAGGTCTGAGATTGGGACTCAAACATGGTACCTTCCACTTTACCCCACCCATATCTTGAATTTAAAGGTTGTAGACTGGAAATATTTGACTTCATATAAAGTTATATACATGTAAGGTAAAATGAAGTACAGTCTCATTTTAGGTATCCTTAAATACACAGAAGTTATCGGTAGACAAGGTTTCTTTTGCTTTGTAAATTTAGTGCTAGATACAGTGAGGAATTATTATTATTATCAACATCAAATCCAATCCTAGTATTCAGGAGGCTGAGGCAGGATAATTACCATTTGAAGGATAGCCTGGGCTATATTATATAACGTTTGAGTTGGCTAAACTTGATGACATTTTGAGACCCTGTCTCAAAAGACTAAGTGTGAGCCTGGGAATATGGCTTAGTGGTAGAGTGCTTGTCTATCATACATGAAGCCCTGGTTTCCATTCCTCAGTATTACATAAACAGAAAAAGCTGGAAGTAGCATTGTGGCTCAATTGGTAGAGTGCTAGACTTGAGCACAGAGAGGCTAAGGGACAGTACCCAGGCCCTGAGTTCAAGCTACAGGACTGACAAAACACAAACAAAAAACAAAAAAACAAACAAAAAAAACCCCACCCAGGGCTGAAGTAGTAGATTACTGGTAGAGGGCCTGCCTCTAGGGAAAACACCCATAGGTTGATCCTCACAACTATAAACAACAAACAAGTACACAGAAAAACAACGTCTGAGCCACAAAAATTACAGCCCACTATTGAAACTGAAACAGGAGTATTGTTATGTTTTTTTTTACAAACCCTATGCTGATTATCTTGATTAAGAAGACCTGATTAACTAGAGTTCACTTTTACTCTAATCTCTGTTTTAATGTTGAGGCAGTTGAGAGGAACTTAACTTTGACCAGGTCTCATATCCTTACCTGCTGAAAATAAGATCACACAACACTATGTCTGCTTTAGGAAAATGTCTTGGCAGAGAGGAATTACTTTTCACAAGATAGAAAGTCCTAAATCCATTTACTAAAAACAAAGAATAGTGATAAAAACTTGGACTATCATGATTTTCAGGGAGAGAAAAATACCAAATCACTGACTAAGGAGGACTGAACAGAGAAACATCATCCAGAAACCTGTAGACAAGAGGAAGAGGCAGTGGGCAACAGAGAACACTGTCCTGCTCAGAGATCCCCAGAGAATCTGTATCCCCTCCCCCAGGGCCACTTGCCAGAATGTTGGATTTGAAAGAATGAGCAGATTAACGGCTATCAGGAGCAGTGTGGCCTGGACAAAACAAAGTGAAATCAGAGATACTGTACTGCTGAACCACACCAAGCTTTCTACCTGGTTCATCTCTCCATGAACATAAAAAGAAACTTAGCCAGGGAACGTCAAACTGTGGCTGTTGAAAGGAACTCCTGTCTGCTGACTACTACTGAAGGCCAGGTAAGAAACAAGAATAGGAAAAGACACAGCCTGAAGGCCGTGCTTAAGTGTTGGTCAGCAACTGCCCACAAGGAGCCAGCACACCTCCGGGGATAGTACCCGCGTCTCAGAAGAGCTTGTCAGGCAACGTGCTGCTGATGGACACAGGCCTGGCGTTTGCCTGATCAACTGATTCCTTTGGGCCATGTCAGTGGTGACATCACCGAGAGTCTCAGCCTCCATCTTGCCTTCTCTGTGCAAAAGGCAAGTGACCCTAGAAGCAGTGGAGGTAATGTTTCAGACTTGGGCTCCCCAGACAAAGGGACTGAGGCCGGAACTTGCGCCAGGACATCGGTGTGCCAGGCTGGCAGCCATGTTGCTCCTGGGGGTAATTCTTCTCCCAAGCATGCACTGTGACCTGGAATCGGTACACGGCTCTTCCCATGAAATAGTCATCCCAGAGCAGCTGACAGTCAAGAGAGGTGAAGGTCTGGTCCAAACCGCATCGTACATGCTGTTCATACAAGGCCAGAAGCAGCTGGTTCACCTGAAGGTGAAGACAGACTACTTTGTGAGCGGCTTTCCCGTCTACAGTTACCAACGTGGTGTCCTGGAGCAAGCAGTGCCTTGGATCTCACAGGACTGCCACTATGAAGGCTACATAGAAGGAGTGCCACATTCTTTTGTTTCTGTCAACACCTGTTCAGGCCTCAGGGGCATCCTGATTAAGGAGGAGGCGTCCTACCGCATTGAGCCCATGCCCTCTTCCCAAAGGTTCGAACATGTCTTGTACGCCACGGCACATCAAGCCCCAGCCTCCTGTCGTGTGGCTTCCACACACAGCCAAGTGCTGCCCACTGGCCGGCAGCAAGAGAGCAGGGAGCCTCATCACCTCCAGGGGCTGTCCTACTTGTGGTCACACACCAAGTATGTGGAGATGTTTGTGGTGGTCAACTACCAGAGGTTCCAGATGTGGGGCAGTAACATCAATGACACGGTCCAGGGAGTACTGGACATCATTGCTCTGGCCAACAGCTTCACCGGGGGACTCAATACAAAGGTGGTGCTGGCTGGGGTGGAGATCTGGACCGAGGGGGACCTGGTAGAGGTCCCGGTGGACCTGCAGGTGGCACTCAGGAATTTCAACAGCTGGCGGCGAGACAAGCTCCTCCACCGTGTGAGGCACGATGTTGCCCACATGATCGTTGGGCATCATCCCGGACAGAGCATGGGCCAGGCATTTCTCGATGGTGCCTGTTCGAGTGGTTTTGCGGCGGCTGTGGAATCCTTCCATCACAAAGATGTCCTCCTCTTTGCAGCACTCATGGTCCATGAGCTCGGGCACAACCTGGGCATTCAGCATGACCACTCAGCCTGCTCTTGTAAAGGCAAGCACTTTTGCCTCATGCATGAAAACATCACCCAAGGAAGTGTCTTCAGCAACTGCAGCTCTGACTCCTTCTACCGTTTCCTTCTCAGACACAAAGGGGCTTGTCTGTTTAACAAGCCACAGCGCAGAAGCCGCAGGCACAGGAGTGCTAGGTGTGGAAACGGTGTGATAGAGGAGTTGGAGGAGTGTGACTGTGGGGATTCATGTGAACAGAATCAGTGCTGTGACACAAACTGTCACCTGAAGAAAAATGCAAAGTGTAGTAATGAACCATGCTGTTCTAAATGTCAATTTCGAAAAAAGGGATTCCTGTGTCGTAATGTTAATGGTGTGTGTGACCTCCCAGAGTATTGTACTGGTATGTCCGCAGGATGTCCTGCAGACAGGTATATGCAAGATGGCACTAAGTGTCATGAAAATTTTTACTGTCTTGGTGCTCAATGCATGGATCCTAGCAGTCAGTGTGCACATATTTTTGGGTTTAGGTCCATATCTGGTCCAAAAGATTGTTATAAGCATGTGAACCGCCTAGGGACACGATTTGGAAACTGTGGTCGTTCCTCTGAATCTCAAAATAACTATGTAAAGTGTTCAGATCAGAATATACAGTGTGGGAAACTTGTGTGTACAAGAATTACTCTCCTACCACAAATGAAACCCCGCCATACATTTATACAGATGCCCTTTGGAAATGACTGGTGCTGGAGCATGGATGCCTTTCAGCAAGAAGATATCCCCGATGACGGAGATGTGTGGGGTGGCACTATTTGTGGCGCAAATAAATCTTGCCAGGATTTCAAATGTGCTGATGATCCTGTGATAAAGATTCCCTGTAATTCAGAGGAACTATGTAATGGGAAAGGTGTTTGCAATGATTTAGGGAATTGCCACTGTCAGCCTGGCTTTTCACCCCCTGACTGCAAAAATGAAGGAAATGGTGGTAGTGTGGACAGCGGTCCACCTGGTAATCTAAAAGAGGAAGGTGCCGGATTTGGCCAAAATCCTGTTAAGCAGGATGATTCAATTCTAAACATAAAATTATTATTATTGAATATAATTTTTGGAATATTAGTAATAGGTATCATTATTTGCTTCATCTACGTTGTTAAAGGAGCAGAGACTGACAAAGAAAGTCATTCAGAGACTACTGAACAGGCTTCAGAAGAAGCCTTGCCAAAAGAGGAGCAATTAGAAGAGTCATATGCAGAGCCACCACCAGAAACAGCAGAGGATAAAGAAGAATTAGATGAAGAAGAAGAGTCATATGCAGAAACCCCACCAGAAATGACAGAAAAAGAAGAAGCAGAGGAAGAAGAAGAAGAAGAAGAAGAAGAAGAAGAAGAAGAAGAAGAAGAAGAAGAAGAAGAAGAAGAGGATGAAAACTGAAGCTAAATACATCCACCTCCTCAAGTACCATGTGACAATGAGAAGCCTGGGATAACAGGTTAGGTGGGAACAGGTGGGACTAGTCTCTCTCACTGGAAGCTCTACAGACTATGAATATACCCATGTGGCTGAGGAAATTCCACTACTTTTATTATTCATTTAGTAAATGAGTGTTTATTACCATATCAAATGTCTTAGTATGTTTGCTTTTTCATATTTCACTTGGAGTCATCACATGTATCCATAGATATTAACATCCTTTTCACTTTTCGAAAATGGTTTTCAGGACATACACTCTTTTATGTCACTTGTTTGACAGTCAAATGCAGGAAATACTTTTATATGATTGACTGTTGTAATTTAATCTCTAAATTTAATGAAGCAAAAAGGTTTTTTTGTTTTGTTTTGGTGACAGTCCTAGTGCTTGAACTCAGAGCCCCTGCTTGAAGTGAGAGTCACTGCCTCTTAACTGTTTTGTTAAGTGGAGCCTCAGCTCCACTTCTAGTTTATTTTGTGGATAAATGGTATAAGAGTCTCACGGAGTTTTTTGGCTAGACTGGCTTTAAATCATAATCCTTAGACCTTGGCCTTTTGAGGAGCTAGGATTACAGGCATGAGCCCACCAGTGCCTAGAAAGCAAAAAGTTGTCACTTTTTTTTTTTTTTTTTGTAGTGAGGCTTGAAGTCAAGGCCTGGGAGCTGTCCCTGAGCTCTTTTTCCTCCAGTCTAGTGCTCTATCACATTCAGCCACAGAGCCACTTCTGATTTTCTGCTGGTTTAATTGGGGATCAGAGTCTCATGGAGAGCTAAGAATGTAGCTTAGTGGTAGAGGGCTTGCCTAGCATGCATGAAACCCTGGGTTCAATTCCTTAGTACCACATAAACAGAAAAAGCCAGAAGTGGAGTTGTGGCTCAAGTTTTAGAGCACTAGCCTTGAATACAGAGATGCTCAGGGACAAAGCCTAGGCCCTGAGTTCAAGCCCCAGGACTGGCAAACAAAACAAAACAAAAACGAAAAGAGATTCTCATGGCCTTTACTTCCTGGGCTGGCTTCAAATGGCAATCCTCAGATCTCAGACTCCTGAGTAGCTAGGATTATAAGTGTGAGCCACTGGCACCCAGATTAATGTTCTTTTTTTTTTTTTTTTTTTAATAGAAAACATGTTCTTACAAGACAGCCTCTGTCTCCTTTCACTTTTACTGGCTAGTGATGAATTGCACACCCCTAAGTATCTCATAGCCAATGAACATCACCTAGCGTTAGGTAACTATTTTAAACCAATTTTATAATACTTATTATAACTAAGTTATCATACTTAACAGGGCTGAGAAAATGCATGGAATTAAAATGTTTCTTATTTTCTGTTTTAGAAAGTGTCTATTTGCATTCATATCCTGTGAGAGACCGTCAGGTGGCCCCTCTCCAGTGCAGGCTACAGAGCTCTGGAGGCGGGAGCTACTTCTCTGGGGGGAGGGCACAGAGCAAACGTATTATTCATACTGCTCATTCTGTGCCAGGAACAGGTGTCAATAAGCATTTGACTTTCATTGTCTTCACTGAAAACTCAGGTTGTCTTCATTTCAATCTCATGTAGCTCAGTGGTAGAGTGCTTACATGAAACCTGAGTGCTTCCCAGCACCACCTCCAAACCAAATCAAAACACATCAGACCAAATCAAAGGAAACCTCTCAGTTTCCCAAGGAAACTTCTCTTTGCTACTCAAGCACACAGACATCACAGAGGTTGCTCTTGGCCTAGACAATAACTGCTGAAGTCTACAATCCTTTTGCAGGTGTGACTGAATCTATGCTCTCCAGTACCTGATGAGCCTTTCCCTTCAGTAGAAAAGAGAAGATGCTGATACAGTTTTCTTGCCCAAAACATGTCTGCTTTCTCAGTGGCTGCTAAAACAAAGGCCTTACAAGTGAACACTGTCCTCAAGAACCTACCGAATTGTGTAGTCATGAGAATCACAAAGTATCCTTTCCCCAACTAGAGCTGGACTGCATTGAGTGGCAAGCTAGGAACATCATTCAGTTCTGTAGAACCAGCTGACCAAGATGGTCAACACCTGCTAAACAACTGGATGCTTTAAGCAAAGCTAACATTAAAAAGAGAGGCAAGCCAAGCACCAGTGGCTCATGCCTATAATCTTAGCTCCTCAGGAGGCTGAGATTTGAAGATCATGGTTGGAAGGCATCTCAGTCAAGAAACTGTGTGAGGACTGGGGAAGGTGGATCAGTGGAAGAGCGCTTGCCTTGCATGCATGAGGCCCTGGGTTCGATTCCTCAGCACCACATACGTAGAAAAAGTCAGAAATAGCTCAAGTGGTAGAGTGTTAGCCTTGAGCTGAAGAGCTGAGGAACAGAGCCCAGGCCCAGAGTTCAGGCCTCATGACCAACCAAAAAAAAAGAAAAAGAAATCACTGAAATAAAGTATGAATTAAAAAAAAAAAAAAGAAACTGTATGAGACTCTTATTTCCAATTCACCACGAAAAAGCTAGAAGTAGAGCTATGGTTCAAATGGCAGACTTGTTAACCCTGAGCAGGAAAACTCAGGGATAGAATACAGGCCCTGAAATTCAACCCCAGGATCAGCATAAAAAGAAAGTAAGAAATACTGTCTCCATTTCTTCCCCTCAGCATTTCCTCTCTGCCCCCCCCCCCCCGCCCCGGACTGGCTGTAGCTCTCCCCGTTCTTGTTCTCACAAACACTGTGAAACTAGTACATAGCTTTCTATATTCTTTTCTGGGCATCCATTTTTATATAGGCATTTTAGACTCATCCTTTTAGGAAAGAAATCCATATTTCCATTTCTTTGAATCTGTTTTCTCTCTCTAGTGGCAAGCTCATCAAGTCGTACTTCTAAATTAATTCTTTTCCATGACTAGTATTTCATGACTTGTTAAGAATTTTTGTTATTTCTTCCATTTTCGCATCTCCTCAAGATTTTAATTTTGGTTTTAGCAATTACAAATAGAAGACCAATGAAACCACACAAATCAAAATATAGTCCATGTAGGAGTTTCTCCTGGACCCTCTAGTTCTTTTGTCCTGCCTGCTTGTTATTACGTCCCATTGCTCTCAACCCACACAATCCGGCTGACCCACAGGACAATGACAGTCATCATGTTCAGGAAACACAGACCAGGTAAGAAGACCACCAAATGTCCTACTTCAGTCAATCCTTTTTTCCCTGAGTTAATTTGAGTTTTGAGCTGCCTGTGTCCCACTTGTTATGGAAGACAATAATCTCACAGTTGAAATGTGTCACTGTCAGCAGTAAATCATGCTAAGGGGCTGATGGGAGCCCCTCCCTCTGTTTCATGGCCTTGCAGAGGCTGGCTCAACAGGATGCCATTCTGTGGAAGGAAATTATTATTATTATTATTTTGGGTCCGGTCGTGGGGCCTAAACTCTGGGCCTGGGTGCTGTCCCTCAGCTCTTCAGCTCAAGGCTAGCGCTCTACCACTTGAACCACAGCGCCACTTCTGGCTTTTTTCTTTTTGCTTATGTGGTGCTGAGGAATCGAACCCAGGGCCTCGAGCATGCAAGGCAAGCGCTCTACCACTGAGCCACCTTCCCAGCCCGTGTGGAAGGAAATTATTAACATCTGTCCCCAGACACCTGATTAAGGGCTAGAGATTAAGGGTTCTTTAAGTCTGTTCAACTTTCTGCCCCTTCAAAATACTGTCCAAAGCCCAGAACTGGTGGCTCCTGTGTGTAAGCCCAGCTACTTAGGAGGCTGAGGTCTGAAGATCTGGGTTCAAAGCCAGCCTGGGCAGGAAAGTCTCTGAGACTCTTTTTTTTTTTTTTGGTCGGTCGTGGGGCTTGAACTCTGGGCCTGGGCGCTGTCCCTCAGCTCTTCAGCTCAAGGCGAGCGCTCTACCACTTGAGCTACAGCGCCACTTCCGGTTTTCTGGTGGTTTATTGGAGATAGGAGTCTCACGATCTCTCCTGCCCGGGCTGGCTTTGAACCGCGATCCTCAGATCTCAGCCTCCTGAGTAGCTAGGATTACAGGCGTGAGCCACCAGCGCCCAGCTTGAGACTCTTTTTTTAATGGTCAGTCATGAAGCCTGAACTCTGGGCCTGGGCACTGTCCCTAAACTCTTCAGCTCAAGGCTAGTGCTCTACCACTTGAACCACAGGGCCACCTCCGGCTTTTTTGGCTTATATGGTATTGAGGAATCAAACCCAGGGCTTAATGCATGCAAGGCAAGCACTCTACCACTGAGCTACCTTCCCAGCTCTGAGACTCTCATCTTCAGTTCACCTCCAGAAAACTGGAAGTGGAGCTGTGGCTCAAAGTGGTAGAACACAAGCATTGAGCACAAAAGCCCAGCGATAGCACCTAAGCTCTGTGTTCAGGCCCAATCACCACCAAAAAAAGAAAACAAAACCACTCTCCAAATAAACTCTAAACTGCAAATAGAGACACGGCACGTCCCATCCACTGACCAGCTGAGGGTTATTAACAGAGGTTAGTCATAGCATCTGGACTTTGAAGTTAATAGTGACTCAAATTTGAATCTTTACCTTTCAAAATTTTTTTTCTTTTTTTGGTTGTGGGCTTGAACTCTGGGCGTGGCAGCTGTCTCCCATCTCTTCAGCTCAAGGCTAGTGCTATACTATTTGAGCCACAGTCCCACTTCCAGCTTTTTGTTTATGTGGTGCTGAGGAATAGAATACAGGGCCTTATGCATGCATTCTACCACTGAGCCACCTTCCTAGCCCCAATTGTGTGTGTGTGTGTGTGTGTGTGTGTGTGTGACTTTCTGTCTTTTGGAGATGCAGTGCTGAGTTTGAACTCAGGGCTGTAGGCTTGGTAGGCCACAACTCTAGTCTTTTTTATTGTTATTATTATTATTTTTTGGGTCCGGTTGTGGGGCCTGAACTCTGGGCCTGGGCACTGTCCCTCAGCCCTTCAGCTCAAGGCTAGCGCTCTACCACGTGTGCCACAGCACCACTTCCGGCTTTTTTTCTTTTTGCTTATGTGGTGCTGAGGAATTGAACCCAGGGCCTCAGGCGTGCAAGGCAAGTGCTCTACCACTGAGCCACCTTCCCAGCACCTTTATTGTTATTTTTTAATGTTTTTTTAATTGTGAAAATACTGTACATAGGGGTTACAATTACATGAGCAAGATAATGAGTACATTTCTTATCAAGCATTGTAGCCTACTCCTTTGTTTCCCCTTCCCATCCCCTACCCCCCCAGCTCTTCTCCCCCTCCCGCCCCCCCCCCCGCCAAAGTTGTAAAGTTCGTTTTCGACATAACGACTTGTACGTCTCATTGTTGCAGTGGGTCCACCTGTATCCCTATTTAAACGATTTGTTTTTTCCCTTCCCCTCCACAAATTATAACATCAAATACAGTGAAAGCAGGGGTTATACTGTGGGGAAGGGATACTTTTTTTTGTTTTTTGTTTTTTTGTGTGAAAATACTGTACAGGTAGGTGGGTTAAAATCACATGAGCAAGGAAATGAGTACATTTCTTATCAAGTATTGTTGCCTCCTCCTTTGTTTTTCCCCTACCATCCCTTCCCTCCCATCTCCACTTTATTGTTATTTTGAGATGGGGTCTTGCTCTTTTTCCCAGGACAGCCTGCACGGGGGTGCTACTGTTTCCCACTGTAGCTGGAATGGCAGCTGCCTAATAAACACCTTGCCCAAAGCACAGCACAGCTACTGATGCGAGGATTCTCACAAACTTTTCCCCTGGGCTGGCCTGAAATAATAATCTGTCTGGCTTTAAAACACAAACACAAAACCTAGGTCACACTTTGTAGCCTAGGGTGCCCTAGGCACTTCAATTTTAAAAATCTTATTATGTTTTGTTTGTTTTGCCAGTCCTGGACTTGAACTCAGGCCCTAGACACTGTCCTAACCTTCTTTTGCTCAAAGCTAGCACTCTACCACTTAAACAAACTAGTTTTAAAAAATTAGTTTGGGTGAACTAATGCAATGGTACCACTGAAAACTGTGTTCAAAATGAACACAGTGGCTTAGTGGTAGCGTGCTTGCCTTGCATGCATGAGGCTCTGGGTTCGATTCCTCTATACCACATATGCAGAAAAAGCCAGAAGTGGTGCTGTGGCTCAAGTGGTAGAGCCTGGAGTGAAGAGCTGAGGGACAGCGCCTAGGCCCAGAGTTCAGGGCTCACAACCGACAAAAAAAAAAAAAAAAAAAAAGAAAGAAAATGAACTATACAATTTGTGGATGAGGGGTGAGAGGGAGTGGGTGAGGGAAGAGATGACACTTCGAAAAAAGAAAAGCATTCTTTGCCTAACTCATGTAACTGTAATCCCTCTGTACATCACCATTATAATAACAATAAAAAATGAAAATAAAAACGTAGTTTCTCAAAGCACAAATAAATCTAGTTACCATACTAACAACCATTCCACCTATGGATACATAGTATGCCTCAAAAATATGAAACAAGTATCCATACGAATACTTGTACATTAGTGTTCATAGTAGCACTGTTAATATTTGAAAAAAAGAAACCAAATACCCATCCACTGATGAGTAGATAAAATGTAGCATATGTATATAATAGACCATTATTCAGCAATAAAAGGAATGAAGAGAGCTCAGCATGATCAACACAAGCAGGAATAAACACCTAAATATGCTCATAATTGTAGTTTTAGCTCAATAACTAACCAGGATGCTTTCAGTTACACAAGTGTTAAAAGAAAATTATATATATTTTTCTCTCTGTCCTGTCTTCTCCCTCCACTACTCCTACCCATCTCCATTTCCTCAAGTGTGGAAATTCAAGAATGTCTCTATATCTCCAGGCAGGGTCACCACACTCCTCTCCCATCTTGTTGACCATGGCAGTGAGTGAGAGAACATACAGGATAGCAAGGACACAATTCTGGAGAATAACACCTGCATTTTGGAAAACAAGTAGGCCTAAGGTCACCATGTAGGCCTAGTCAAGCCTTGGCACGTGTACCTGGAAGCCCATTTTCTTGGGCTTTTCTATGAAACTTTTCTTTCTCCCTCTCTGATTCTAAGTCTGTGCTTTCTTCTGAGATAATAAATATATCAAGTCCTTAATTTGCCTGGTAATATTAATGAATATTTATTTTCTTTTCTCCAAGGCCTGGATCTCATTATTTGTGAATTGGCATTGAGTTCTGGGGACTTGATCTCAGTATAAAAAAAAAACAAAAACAAAAAACAACCAATCAAACAAACAAAAAATACAACAGCCAGTTGCTAGTGGCTCATGCCTGTAATCCTAGCTACTCAGTTCAAAGCTACCTTGGGAAGAAGTCTGTGAGACTCTTATTTCCAATTAACCACCAGAAAATAAAAAGTGGAGCTGTAGCTCAAAGTAGTAGAGTGCTGGATTTGAGCAAAAGAGCTCAGGGACAGCACCCAGGACCTACATTCAAGCCCCATGGCTGACAAAAACAAACAGCAAAAAAAAAGCCAAACAACAACATCAACAAGAAGAACAAACCTGAAAATTTGATAATGGTGGCAGAACAAAGGGAAGAACCTCACCCTGAACTTAAGGGCAGGGGACACAATTCTGTGGGAAACCCCAGAGTCAAACTCCAAGACAGTAAGTGTGTGTGCCTGATAGGTAGCAGTTAGGCATGAGCGAAAGAGATGAGTGAGAGCACTAGGCACTGAGTTCACTCAGGTACTGGCCCAAAAAATAAAAGAAAGACTAAAAGAAAAAAATCTTATGACAAGCCAGGTGTGGCAGAACATCGGTATTCCCTAGCTATCTGGGAGACAGAGTCAGGAGGATCACAAGTTCAAAGCTAGCCCATGTAAAACTATAAAGACTTTATCTCAAAATCTAAATAAAAACAAAAGGGGGTGGCTATAGCTCACATGGTAAAGTGCTTGCCTGGTGAACATAAGACCCTAGTTTCAATCTCTAATACTATGGCTAGGGGGAGAAGATGTTAGAAGAGAGACAGCCCACTCCTCATCCTGAAGCTTTATCAAGAACTAGCACCTGTCATAGCCACCAAACCAGCACAAGTCCTGATTGTGTTCTCCCCATTGAAAATAAGGGAACATCTGTTCTCTATCTTGTGGCTTTGAGACTACAGCCACTCCTGCTGAAAGCTATGTCCAAGCATGCCTCTGGGGACCAGGGAAGAACCCATCAGTATACTGTATCTCCAGGATCAGGAGTACCAATGCCACAGTGCTATACCTGCATGGATACCAAAACCGTAAGCCAAAATGACACCTACACATGCCCTGGGAGACCTAGGGAAGGTGTCCTTCACAGGTTACAGACTTGAGCTTGATGTTGGTGTCAAATCCCTTATATGACTTTTTTAAAAATTTTTTTTGGGTCCAGTCATGGGGCCTGAACTCTGGGCCTGGGCGATGTCCATCAGCTCTTCAGCTCAAGGGTAGCACTCTACCACTTGAGCCACAGCACCACTTCTGGCTTTTTTCTTTTTGCTTATGTGATACCGAGGAATCGAACCCAGGGCCTCATGCATGCAAGCAAGCGCTCTACCACTGAGCCAACTTCCCAGCCCCCCTTATATGACTTATATTTGTTCCCTGGAACCTGGAGATAGTATCATCTGGTTCCCAGAGCTTCAGGAGAGCAGGTGTGAGTACAATAAGCCCCAGAACCACCTACAAACCATCCATAGGACCTACAGAAGGATTTCTTCATGTTCTATAACCTGAAGTCCCACAGGACCAAGCACCATAAATCCTAGCATCACCTGTGCTCATCCGACAGCACATGGAGAAGTTCCTATCCCATCCTGGGGCTCCAGAATTGTGATGGTTGAGTCCCATAGACCTAGATAATCTCTTGTATTCATTTGGAGAGATCTGAGAGGTCTGTGGGTGCTGGTATCATAGCCTTTGCTGTCAACTATGCTTTCCCTGACTGAAGACAGGTCTCTCTACATCCTGTATCACTGAGAATAAGCCCCAGTGACATCATTGCTCAACTCTGTGTAATCCTGGGACACATACATTTGGAAGTCTATGTCCATTGTATAACCGTGCAACTACCATTATATTTTGAGCATCAGGCGCTCAAAGACATTGCTTGGATCACCCAAAGTTGACAAAATTAGACGTTATACTTTGAGCTTCCCTATGACCCAGGCCAAACACCTTCCTGACTCTCTCTAACCTACCTAAACAAAATGTCTTCCTACATAAGTTACTCAATAAAACTGGTAGAGGCAAATATTACAACAGGTGTACAGACACTAATGAAGGTACTATAAAAAAAAAACAGGAAAAGATCTTTACCAGCTATATACACATCTGAAAAGGGCCTAATATATAGAATATTCAAGGAGCTCAAGTAACTAACACCACTATCCCCAACCCACTCGCCTCAGAACTCAATAAGTGGGCAAAGGGCAAAGGAGATATATAGAGACTTTTCGGAAGACACAATAATGAAATACATGAGGAAATGCTTAACATCCCTTGATATAAAGGAAATGTAAATCAAAACAACACTGAGATTCCATCTCACGTCAGTAATATTTGTCATTGTCAATAATAAAAACAACAAAAGCTGGGCCGGGCGCTGGTGGCTCACGCCTGTAATCCTAGCTACTCAGGAGGCTGAGATCTGAGGATCGCGGTTCAAAGCCAGCCCGGGCAAGAAAGACCGTGAGACTCCTATCTCCAATAAACCACCAGAAAACCGGAAGTGGCGCTGTAGCTCAAGTGGTAGAGAGCTCGCCTTGAGCTGAAGAGCTGAGGGACAACGCCCAGGCCCAGAGTTCAAGCCCCACGACCGACCAAAAAAAAAAAAAAAACAACAAAAGCTGGTTGAGAATTGAGGAAAAAGAAAGCCTATTATTATACTGTTAATGGGAATGTAAACTAGTACAACTACTCTGGAACAACCCTGTGATCCCGCAATATCACTCTTGGGCATCTACCCAAAAGGTTACAAGTCAGTAATATAATAAAGACATCTATGAAAACATGTTTATTGATGTACTACTCATATTAACTACGTTATGGAAACTGCCCAAATGCCTTACAATCAATGAGTAGATCAAGAAAACATAATAGATACATGCAATTGAATTCTACTTATCTATCAGAAAGAATAATATATCATTTTCAGGGAAATTGTAGGCCTAGAAAAAATTAAGTGAAGTCAGGCTCAGAGAGACAAATGGCATATTTTTTCTCATATATAGAAGTTAAATCTAAAATATAAACATACATGAAAGTGTACACAGGGTTATATGCTTATAGACACAACAAAACTGACTAAAAGGATGGTATACTCAGGAGGAGTCCAGGGGTATACCTCTTTTGAACAACTGATGAACTGTTTAACAAAATGAATATCAGTGAGTTAAAACAAGTTCTGGGGGGCAAGAGAGCACTGAGAGGGGGTGCACATAAATGGAGGAAAGGGGCAGCATATATAGTCATTATATTCTATATACATTATGTAAAACTGAACTACCTAACTTGAAGTATGGGGAAGATGGGAGAGAATGGTAGAAGGGGTGACATTATTCAAGATGCGTTATACTGACTTCTGGAATTGAAACCCCTTCATATAACTACTTGATAAAAGACTTTTTGTTGTTGTTGTTGTTGGTCATGGTACTTGAACTCAAAGCCAGGGCACTGTTCCTGAGCTTTTTTAATTTTTTTTTTGGTCAGTTGTGGGGCTTGAACTCTGAGCCTGGGCTCAGCTCTTCAGCTCAAGGTGAGAGCTCTATCACTTGAACCACAGCACCACTTCTGGTTTTCTGGTGGTTTATTGGAGATAAGAGTCTCACAGACTTTCATGCCTGGGCTGGCTTTGAACTACCATCCTCAAATCTCAGCCTCTTGAGTACCTAGGATTACAGGTGTGAGCCACCAGTGCCTGGCTTCTGAGCTATTTATGTTCAAAGTTAGTACTGTACTACTTTGAGCCACAGCACCACTTCTGGTTTTCTGGTAGTTAATTGGAGATGAGTCTCGGACTTTCCTGCCCTGGCTGGCTTTGAATCATGATCCTCTGATCTCAGTCTTCTGAGTAGCTAGGATTTTAGGTGAGAGCCATCAGCAACTGGCCAAAACATTTTTATTTTATTTTGTTTTTTGCCGGTCGTGGAGCCTGAACTCTGGGCCTGAATGCTGCCCTTCAGTTCTTCAACTCAAGGCTAGCACTCTACCACTTGAGCCAAAGCGCTACTTCCGGCTTTTTTTTCCTGCTTATGTGCTGCTAAGGAATTGAACCCAGGGCCTCAAGAACGCAAGGCAAGCACTCTACTACTGAGCCACCTTCCCAGCCTCCAAAACTTATTTTTTTAAAAAAGAGAACTGGGAAGGAGGCATAACATAAAATAGAAAACAATTATTCTCCAGAAATAGATCCCAATTGGGAGGAAACTATGAAGCTCCTAAAAAACAATAAAAAATAATGATCCTGAAGAAACTCAGTTATATGCAAGAGAATAGATACAGAGACACAGAGAGATAAAGAGAGACAGATACAGAGACAGAGAGAGATAGTGAATTCAGGGTCGGAATATGGAAGTTACCAGAAATGTTAAAAGAAACAATAAGTTACTAAAAAGCAACAATGAGAAGTATTGACGCTTGAAATTTCAATGAAATAAGGAGTAGAGATCTTCCAAAAGACACTACAACAAAGAAATGAATTTCTGAACTATATATAGGATGGGTATTTTCAATTAGCCAAAAAAGAAAGGGAGAGGGTGAGGGAAAAGAGAGATATGGGGAAAAGAGTGAAAATAGTCTAAAAGAATGAGAAAAGGCTAGGCATGGTGGCTCTTCCCTAAAATCCTAGGTACTTCTGAGCCAGAGATCTGGGGAAATCATGGTTCAAGGTTATCCTAGGCAAAGTGTCAGGGACATTTCATCCAAAACAAGAACAAGCTGAGTGTGGTACATGGACCTGTCATCTCAATTACATAGGAAGCTCAAATAGGAAGATCCAGGCTGGTTTCGGCATAAGCGTGAGACCTTATTTGAAAAATAACTAAAGCAAAAAAGGCTAGAGACATGGCTCAAGAAGCAGAGAACCTGCCTAACAAGCCACCAGGCCTTAAAATCTAGGACCATACTAAAATAATAATAATAGCCTGCAAGACTTAGGGAACAATGATAAGCAAAAATATCTGTATTACAGGAATTTCAGAAAGTAGAGGGAAGGAACTGAAAACCTATTGCATGAAAAAGAAAGTCTGAAAGTCTACCAAACATGGGCATGCAGATGCCAACAGCTCAAAAGATTACAACTAGATTCAACCAAATAGACCTTCATAAAAGGATATAATATAGAAATGTCAAAAGGATTAAGAGAAAATTCTACAAACAGCAAGGAACATCTGGTCTTGTCTAGCATCTTGTCGACTGGATTACAGCATATTTCTCAGTACAAAACTTATAGTCTAGAAGAGAATCAGATGATACATTTAAAGTTCTAAAAATAAAATCTTACCTACCAGTCAAGAACTAATATAACTTATGAAATTTCTTTTTTTTTGGGGGGGGGGTCCGATCATGGGGCCTGAACTCTGGGCCTGGGCACTGTCCCTCAGCTTTTCAGCTCAAGGCTAGCGCTCTACCACTTGAGCCACAGCTCCACTTTCGGGTTTTTTTTCTGCTTCTGTGGTGCTGAGAAATTGAACCCAGGGCCTCATGCATTCAAGGCAAGCGCTCTACCACTGAGCCACCTTCCCAGCCCTAACTTATGAAATTGAAACTCCTTTATACACTTACATACTATGGTATATCTATATTTTTGGCCAGCCCTGAGCCTCTTTGTGCTCAAGGCTAGCACTCTACCACTTGAGCCACAGTTCTACCTCTAGCTTTTTCTGAGTAGTTTATTGTAGATAAGAGACTCAAGGCAGTTTTCTGCCTGGGCTGACTTTGAACTACGATCCTCAAAACTCAGCCTCCTGAGTATATAGGATTATAGGCATGAGCCACCGGTGCCCAGCTATAGATAGTATTTATTATTATTTTTTTGTTGTTGTTGTTGGTTGTGGCTCTTGAATGACTGGCCTGGGCACTCCCTCAGCTGAATCTTCAGCTCAAGGTGAGCACTCTACCACTTGAGCCACAGTACCACTCCGGCTTTTTCTACTTATGTGGTGCTGAGGAATCGAACCCAGGGCCTCATGCATGCAAAGCAAGCACTCTACCACTGAGCCACCATCCCAATCCCTATATTTTTAAGACTACTATACTCAACAAAATTACCCTTCAAAAATGAAGAGGGGGGGGAGGATTGGGTGGGGGGCCGGGGGGATGTGAAGGGTAAACAAAGGAGAGGCTGCAATGCTTGATAAGAAATGTACTCATTATCTTGCCCATGTAATTGTAACCCCTCTGTACAGTATGTTCACAAAAAATAAAAATTAAAATTAAAAAAATGAAGAGTAAACTTATTTCAAAAACAATTATTTCCTAGACTCAATAGAAACTGAGGCAATCCATCACTACTAAGACTAGTCCTATGGGAAACAGGAAAAGGAATTCTATATTAGCAATAAATGGATGTTAACTTCCTCTATGAAAACGCTAAAGCATATGCAAAAGACAAAGAAAAACAGCATGAGTGAAAACTATCAATTATGAAAGTAACAGAAAGTGGGTAGGGACAAAGAATTTATAAACTGAAAAACAAAAAGATGAACAAATTTATACTGGTTGAATGCATTTAAGAACTTCCTCAGCAGTGTCTGAGGGTTCCATTTACTCAATATCCACAACGACTTTTGCTGTTGTTTATCTTTTCACTTTAGCTATCCTGGTATGTTTTGATACTACCATGTGGTTTTTATTAGAATCATCCTGATGACAGATGGGACTGGGCAGTTTTGGTTTTTTTTTTTTTTTTTTTTTTTTTTTTTTTACTGTTTATTGACCAGTTAGATTGCTTCTCAATTTCTTGGACATGTTTACTGACTTGTAACTTCCTTATACAATTGTAGGACTTCTTTATGTGTTTTGGATATGAGTTTCTTGTCAGATACAAATTACATATAAATCTTTTTTATTTTTTCATTCTGTGTGGTTAGAGTGAACTTAAATTTTTTTTATTGTCAGGCTAATGGAACTGCTCCATTGCTAGGTGGAAAACCTGGGCATATGAACTGCATTTGATTAGTATTGGGGTTGGCCCACTCATTTGTGAGGGTAATTTCAAGAATGGTAGGGCACACCTCTTAGATTCCTAACAAGAGTCCCTCAGCTCAATCAGTTTGAGAACTGACCTTGTTCTTTCTTGGGTTTCAGGCCATGGATTCACAGACAAAGTAGATCGACTCAAACTGGCAGAAATTGTGAAGCAAGTGATAGAAGAACAAACCACTTCCCACGAATCCCAATAATAACAGCTCAAACTTTGTTTTTTAAGAATTTGAAAAATTAGCCGGGCGCTGGTGGCTCACGCCTGTAATCCTAGCTACTCAGGAGGCTGAGATCTGAGGATCGCGGTTCAAAGCCAGCCCGGGCAGGAGAGACCGTGAGACTCCTATCTCCAATAAACCACGAGAAAACCGGAAGTGGTGCTGTAGCTCCAGTGGTAGAGTGCTCGCTTTGAGCTGAAGAGCTGAGGGACAGCGCCCAGGCCCAGAGTTCAAGCCCCACGACCGACAAAAAAAAAAAAAAAAGAATTTGAAAAATTATTCCTTAATGTATAAAGTAATTTATGTAAATTAATAAATCATAATTTCATTTCCACATTGCTTACAGTTGTTACATACATTAGGGGCAGAGTTTAGTATACTTGTTTATTGGTCAAAGCTCAAATCTTAGAGACTATTGATTTAGGACTGTTTTAGTTTTAGTTGTATATGGCAATAATATTGTCAGGAAAAGACTATTTTACTTATAATGAAGTATTCATAAACCACCTGGTAGAGGTAGATAAAGGACCAACTAAGTGACCTACTGCTTAGTGAACAAACAGTTGAGTCTAATACTGTGGAATCTCGCTCAGTTGCCCTGTGCGTTTACCTTCTACACCAGTGATAGATTCACTCAAGTGCCAAGGAACTGCTGTAGATCTGTCATTGCAGATGCCTGCTGGAATTCCCAGGATGCACAGAGGGGCCTGCGAGCTGCTTCCTATGATGGAAGAGGCAGGAGCCATAGCTTCCTTTTCTTGCCTCTTAATTCCCAGAAAATAAACAGACAGTATTTCCTTTTTGTCATTGTTTGTATATATGGTACCAGTGTGTTGTTTAAATCTAGGAGCACATGCTTTGGGGTTTATTCTTTTTTTTCTTTTTTTTTTCTTTTTTTTTTTGCCGGTCATGGGGCCTGAACTCTGGGCCTGGGCGCTGTCCCTCAGCTCTTCAGCTCAAGGCTAGTGCTCTACCACTGGAGCCACAGCACCACTTCCGGCTTTTTCTGTTTATGTGGTGCTGAGGAATCGAACCCAGGGCCTCATGCTTGCAAGGCATGCACTCTACCGCTGAGCTACCTTCCCAGCCCCTGGGGTTTATTCTTAACATGTTTAACCACAGCTTTCCTTTCCCTGTTCTCCCTTTCCTGAGTTCCCACTACTTCTTTCCTTTCTCTGCTCCTCTGGCCTCTGCTAGGATGATTTTCCTGAGGTAGTCATAAATATATAATAGAAACCTGACTAGCATCTAAGATGATTTACTTTTTTGTTCCACCAACCTAGAAACCTTCCCTTTCCTCTGCAATGTTTCTGCCTGGATTTCTCATTGGCATCCTCTGAGCTGTATTTGTTTTATTTAGTACCCTCCATCTTCAGAGAAGCTGTTTGAGTAAAAAATAAGGCTAGATGCCTTTCCAGTTTTCTGTGATGAATACGGTCACAATTTTGGGGTTTTTTTTGTTGTTGTTTTGTTTTTTGTTTCTTGATCCGGTCATGGGGACTGAACTCTGGGCCTGGGCACTGTCCCTCAGCTCTTCAGCTCAAGGCTAGCACTTTACCACTTGAGCCACAGCGAAACTTCCGTTTTTTTCTGCTTATGTGGTGCTGAGGAATCGAACCCAGGGCCTCATGCATGCGAGGCAAGCACTCTACCACTGAGCCAACTTCCCAAGCCTTTGGTATTGTTTTTGTTGTTTATTTGTTCAAGGTGATTTTTGATGGGTAGGTATGTTATTAACAGAAGAGTTCACAGATAAACTACAGCTCATGGAACAGAAGAAAACTATGAGTAACCTCAGTTATTTAGTTGTATCCCACCCCATCCCATCCAAAGAACTCACTTCTTTTTTTTTGGGTCCGGTCGTGGGACATGAACTCTGGGCCTGGGCGCTGCCCCTCAGCTCTTCAGCTCAAGGCTAGTGCTCTGCCACTTGAGCCACAGCGCTACTTCCGGCTTTTTTCTTTTTGCTTATGTGGTGCTGAGGAATCGAACCCAGGGCCTCATGCATACAAGGCAAGCAAGCCCTCTACCACTGAGCCACTTTCCCAGCCCCAGAACACAACTTATTTTCTAATGTTTCCATTTATGCTTTGAGGGCAAAATTTTGATAGCATGCCCTGTATGTACATGTAGGACTGACTGATGGAATATATATTGTAAAAACACAACGTATCTTTAAGTGTCTCATGGATTTTCCTCCCCTGGCTGGCTTTGAACCAGTTTTCTAAGTAGCTAGGATAAATAGGTTTGAGCCACCAGTGCCCAGCTCCACAACATTTCTTTTCTTTCTTTCATTTTTGTTTTCCCTAGGTTGGAGTTTGGTATATAAACTCATTGGTTAGTAAGCACTCTACTTAACCTGAGGCACACCTCCAATGTATCTTCTAAGAGTGAATTTATTAGTCAGGTGCCAGAGGATCACACCTACAATCCTATTCAGAAAGCTAAGATCTGAGGACCAGGGTTTGAAGCCCACCTGGACAGGAATGCCCATGAGATTCTTATCTCCAATTAACCACCAGAAAAAAAACACCAGAAGTTGACACTCTGGAGAAAAGTGGTAGAGTGCTGGCCATGAGTGAAAAAGCTCAGGGACAGTGCCCAGGTGCTGAGTACAAGCTCCATGACTGACAAGAAAAAAAAAAGAATTAATTAAACAGACATCTTGGAGTCTACATCAGTTAAGGAAATGCCACAGTTTAATACCAAGCACCACAACCAAACAAGCAGGCAAACAAATATCTACCAAACACTTACAGTTCAATTTTATTACAAAAATGGAAATAGACTTCTTATAGATCTATACTTATAATATTGATTGAGAAGTCCAGACCTGTTTAAATCAGAATTCACTTTTACTCTGAACTCAGTTTTAATGTTGAGGCAGTTGAGAGGAACTTAACTTTGACCAGGTCTCATATCCTTACCTGCTGAAAATAAGATCACACAACACTATGTCTGCTTTAGGAAAATGTCTTGGCAGAGAGGAATTACTTTTCACAAGATAGAAAGTCCTAAATCCATTTACTAAAAACAAAGAATAGTGATAAAAACTTGGACTATCATGATTTTCAGGGAGAGAAAAATACCAAATCACTGACTAAGGAGGACTGAACAGAGAAACATCATCCAGAAACCTGTAGACAAGAGGAAGAGGCAGTGGGCAACAGAGAACACTGTCCTGCTCAGAGATCCCCAGAGAATCTGTATCCCCTCCCCCAGGGCCACTTGCCAGAATGTTGGATTTGAAAGAATGAGCAGATTAACGGCTATCAGGAGCAGTGTGGCCTGGACAAAACAAAGTGAAATCAGAGATACTGTACTGCTGAACCACACCAAGCTTTCTACCTGGTTCATCTCTCCATGAACATAAAAAGAAACTTAGCCAGGGAACGTCAAACTGTGGCTGTTGAAAGGAACTCCTGTCTGCTGACTACTACTGAAGGCCAGGTAAGAAACAAGAATAGGAAAAGACACAGCCTGAAGGCCGTGCTTAAGTGTTGGTCAGCAACTGCCCACAAGGAGCCAGCACACCTCCGGGGATAGTACCCGCGTCTCAGAAGAGCTTGTCAGGCAACGTGCTGCTGATGGACACAGGCCTGGCGTTTGCCTGATCAACTGATTCCTTTGGGCCATGTCAGTGGTGACATCACCGAGAGTCTCAGCCTCCATCTTGCCTTCTCTGTGCAAAAGGCAAGTGACCCTAGAAGCAGTGGAGGTAATGTTTCAGACTTGGGCTCCCCAGACAAAGGGACTGAGGCCGGAACTTGCGCCAGGACATCGGTGTGCCAGGCTGGCAGCCATGTTGCTCCTGGGGGTAATTCTTCTCCCAAGCATGCACTGTGACCTGGAATCGGTACACGGCTCTTCCCATGAAATAGTCATCCCAGAGCAGCTGACAGTCAAGAGAGGTGAAGGTCTGGTCCAAACCGCATCGTACATGCTGTTCATACAAGGCCAGAAGCAGCTGGTTCACCTGAAGGTGAAGACAGACTACTTTGTGAGCGGCTTTCCCGTCTACAGTTACCAACGTGGTGTCCTGGAGCAAGCAGTGCCTTGGATCTCACAGGACTGCCACTATGAAGGCTACATAGAAGGAGTGCCACATTCTTTTGTTTCTGTCAACACCTGTTCAGGCCTCAGGGGCATCCTGATTAAGGAGGAGGCGTCCTACCGCATTGAGCCCATGCCCTCTTCCCAAAGGTTCGAACATGTCTTGTACGCCACGGCACATCAAGCCCCAGCCTCCTGTCGTGTGGCTTCCACACACAGCCAAGTGCTGCCCACTGGCCGGCAGCAAGAGAGCAGGGAGCCTCATCACCTCCAGGGGCTGTCCTACTTGTGGTCACACACCAAGTATGTGGAGATGTTTGTGGTGGTCAACTACCAGAGGTTCCAGATGTGGGGCAGTAACATCAATGACACGGTCCAGGGAGTACTGGACATCATTGCTCTGGCCAACAGCTTCACCGGGGGACTCAATACAAAGGTGGTGCTGGCTGGGGTGGAGATCTGGACCGAGGGGGACCTGGTAGAGGTCCCGGTGGACCTGCAGGTGGCACTCAGGAATTTCAACAGCTGGCGGCGAGACAAGCTCCTCCACCGTGTGAGGCACGATGTTGCCCACATGATCGTTGGGCATCATCCCGGACAGAGCATGGGCCAGGCATTTCTCGATGGTGCCTGTTCGAGTGGTTTTGCGGCGGCTGTGGAATCCTTCCATCACAAAGATGTCCTCCTCTTTGCAGCACTCATGGTCCATGAGCTCGGGCACAACCTGGGCATTCAGCATGACCACTCAGCCTGCTCTTGTAAAGGCAAGCACTTTTGCCTCATGCATGAAAACATCACCCAAGGAAGTGTCTTCAGCAACTGCAGCTCTGACTCCTTCTACCGTTTCCTTCTCGGACACAAAGGGGCTTGTCTGTTTAACAAGCCACAGCGCAGAAGCCGCAAGCACAGGAGTGCTAGGTGTGGAAACGGTGTGATAGAGGAGTCGGAGCAGTGTGACTGTGGGGGTTCTTGTGACAATGACCCATGCTGTAACCAGAATTGTGAACTAAAACGTAATGCAGCATGTAGTAATGAACCCTGCTGTGCTAGATGCCAAATTCAAAAGCGTGGATTCATGTGTCGTGCTCTTTTTGGGTTGTGTGACCTCCCAGAATACTGTGATGGTGCTTCAGCAAAATGCCCTCAAAACAGATATTTAGAAGATGGCAGTCCATGTAATGAAGAATACTATTGTCTTAATGGTCATTGCATGGACTATAATGGACAGTGTATGTTTGTGTTTGGGGAAAGTGCAAAATCTGCTCCAAGGGCATGTTATGTTGCACTGAACAGCAAAGGAAATAGATTTGGACACTGTGGCCGTGTCTCTGGGTCTTCAGGAAGCTTTGTAAAGTGTCCTGATGAAAATGCAGTTTGTGGTAAAATTGTATGTATGAGTGTAACTTCAATGCCAAAAATCACACCTGGTCATACCCTTATTCAGGTACCTCATGAGCACGATTTCTGTTGGACCATGGATGCTTTTAAGACGGCAGGAGTCCCTGAAGATGGAGACGTATGGAGAGGCAGTATTTGTGGTGACAGGAAAACTTGTCAAGATTATACTTGTATTCACACTGAAATAATAAAACCTTCCTGCAATTTACATACAATGTGTAATTCAAGAGGAGTTTGCAATGATTTAATGCACTGCCATTGTATACCTGGCACTGCACCTCCAGATTGCAGAAATAGAGGAAATGGTGGGAGTTTGGACAGTGGCCCACCAGAGCAGCCCAAGAAAGAAGGTCCACAAGACGAAGCAACTAAAACCAAAAATGAACTGGCTAAAAGCACACAAGTTATAATTGTTGTGATAATTTTGTCAATAATAGTATTAGGAGTAATTATTTACCTTTTATGTGTTGCCAAAGAAGAGGAAGAAGAAGAATTAGGGGAAATGGCAGAGAAACCAGAAGTGCAAAAGGAAGAAAAACCAGAAGAGGTGCAGAAAAAGGAAGAGGAAGGTGAAGAGGAAGAAGAGGAAGAGGATGAGGAAGAATCAGACTAATAAGAGGGAAAATGGAGTCCAGTATATCCAATTCCTGAGGCACGATGTGACAATGAGAAGGTCGGGGAAACAGGTTAGGTGGGAACTGATGGGCTTAGTGTCTCTGACTAGAAGCCCTTCAGTCTAAAATTATACTCATGTGGCAGGAGGGAGTCTTCTATCTTTATTATTAATTTAGTAAATAAGTGATCATTAATGCATCAAATGTCTTAGTACATTTTGTCACATTTCATTTGAACTTATCAAATGTATCTGGACATCAAAGTCCTTGTCACTTGGACCTTTTTTAAGTTATTAGAAACTCTTTTTTCAGGACATGCTGTCTTCCATGTAACTTGTTGGTGTATGATACATTCCTGAATTATTATATAGTATGATGTATTCCTGAATTTATATCTACCAGGATATACTATAATCTGAACCTAGGTCCTAGCACTTGCTAATCACTTGAACTAAACTCTTAGTTTTTGCTTTAGTTATTCAAATGGGATCTTGCATTTCTGTCTAGGTGGCCTTGGATCACAAGCCTCCTATTCATGCTTCCAGTATAGCTGGGATGACATGCACAGGCTATTATGTCCCTGGGTCATTGGTTGAGAGATTCCCTAACTTCTTTTCCAGGCTGGCCTCAGACCATGATCTCACTGTTCTCTACCTTCCCAAATAGCTAGAATTGTAGGTGAGAAGTACTACACCGAGTAAGCTCAGGTGGTGAAAGTTCCACAATCTGTAAACATTTCCAAAACCAACAGATTGTAAGCTTTAAATGGGTGAATTTTAGAGAATGTAACTTATATGTTAAAGATACTTTTCAGTATTTTTTTCTTTCATTACTTTTTGGTGATACTGGGGTTTGAATTTAGGGCCATATGCTTTCTTTTTTGTTTTGTTTTCATTTTTGCCAGTAATGGAGCTTGAACTCTGGGCCTGGGCGCTGTCCCTGAGCTCTTCAGCTCAAGGCTAGCACTCTACTACTTGAACCACAGGGTCACTTCCAGTTTTCTGGTGGTTAATTGGAGATGAGAGTCTCACAGATGTTCCTGTCCAGGCTGGCTTTGAATGTTCTTGCCTGGGTGACTTTGAACCGTGATCCTCAGATTTCAGCCTGCTCATTAGCTAGGATTACAGGTGTGAGCCACCAGGGCTTGGCAGGCCATATGCTTTCTAAAGAGGTCCTCTGCCACTGGAGCCAGCCCCTTTTAGGGTTTGTAATTTTCAAGATAGTTTTCTTCTTAATGCTCAGGCTGGCCTGCATTGTAATCTTCCTCTTTTTGCTTCCCTATGTCCGTGGGACATAATGTTCATGCCACTTCTCCAAATTAATCAAAATGTAGTCTTTTATCTTTTCCCAGGGTAATCTTGAACCACTGATCTCTGCTTGTCAAGTAGTTAGGGTTACAGGCTTGAGTCATTGCACCCAGCAAATATTTTTCAGCAAACATAATTAACTCTAAAAGGAGACACCAACGCTAATGCAAAAAAATTTGAGGAGAGTAACATTCTACTTTCGTCAATAGGCAGATCTCCTAGAGCAAAAATACCATCAAAAAAGCACTGGGGTTGGGCTGGGAATGTGGCCTAGTGGTAGAGTGCTTGCCTCACACGCATGAAGCCCTGGGTTTGGTTCCTCAGAACCACATACACAGAAGCCGGAAGTGTCACTGTGATTCAAGTGGTACACCACTAGCCTTGAGCAAAAGCAGCTCAGGGACAGTGCCCCAGCCCTGAATTCAAGCTCCAGGATTGGCCAAAAAAAAAAAAGCAGCAGAATTAAGCTAAACCATAGACTATATATTGTACATTTATAAAATACATTAACAGCTATAGAATGCTCAGAGAACAATCTCTATGGTGACAGGAGTTTAACTCAAGAGCACTAAACATGGAGGGAGAGTGCAAATAAGGGCACTCCGGAAGATGGGACAAAGAAGTGATGAGAAGAAAAAGAAAAACAGAAGAGAGTGTCAACAGGCAGGCACCATCACGTAATACTCAGAAATGTGAGCAGCTACACTCCCTGCAGGCAGCTTAGCTTTAATCTTTGACCAAAAACCCGTACCACTAACAACAAGTATATCCAGGAAAGGAACTGAGAAAGGCCCAGGATCGTTGGCTCTTTCACTCTGGCTATGACAATAGCATTCCCTGTAGTTTAATTGGCCTCCTGACTCTTCTATGAAGTTTAATAGTCATAGATTAAATTTGGTGTATTTTTTTAATCTAGGAATTATATGGAGAGATTGAGAACAGAATAGTTAGGCTGTAGAACATTATCTTGCTGATGACAGAAACACTTTCATGGGCAATTAAGTGAGAGATCTCTACTATCAAAGTTATGGCTAGGTACATGACAGTGTACAATGGCAGAAGGAAAAGTAGAATGGTCTAGGTCCTACTTCTGAGGATAATGGAAGGTTTGAGTTGTGAGGAAAATGAGATTGTCAATACTTTCCTAGTCAATACTCATTAAAGTAAGAAACATGCCTTTTATACAGAATGAGCACTACTTCCATGGGTATACTAAAATGGTCACCTATATTTTTTTCAACTACAGCACTTTCTCACGGCTAAAGGAAGTTCTGAATTGACATGGCACTGTCTATATATTTTTTGAGCATATGGTTGACATATGACATATCTGGGAAATCAGATGAATCTATGCAGTCATTGGAGATGAACAAGAGAAGCTCTGAACCACTTCACAATTTCAAAGCAGAACAGAACCAATTCCTCATTTTATATCTATATCTATATCTATATATGTATATATAGATATATATATAACATCTATATATATACATATATAGATATATATTCATAAATGGCTACTTCCCAAATATTTAGAAATGTTTATTGTGGTTGATAGTTAGTCCTAAAATGAAATAATGTATGTGGCAAAAGACATCCATGCGCTCATCAAGTATTACATGAATGTGGTAAATGTGCAAGTAACATTTACTCAGTTCAAAATAAGGACAGAAAGAAACCTAGTACAAATATTCTAGAATCTTGGGGCTGAGAAGGTGGCTCAGTGGTAGAGCGCTTGCCTTGTATGCATGAGGCCCTGGGTTCGATTCCTCAGCACCACATAAGCAAAAAGAAAAAAGCCGGAAGTGGCGCTGTGGCTCAAGTGGTAGAGCGCTAGCCTTGAGCTGAAGAGCTGAGGGACAGCTCCCAAGCCCAGAGTTCAGGCCCCATGACCAGACCCCCCAGAAAAAAAATATTCTAGAATCTGCAGACATCTTTTTTTTTTTCCTTTTTATTTTGGGTCCCTTATCTCCAATTAACCAAAAAACCAGAAGTGGAGCTGTGGCTCAAAGTAGTAGAGTGCTGCTAGCAAGAGCAAAGGAATTCAGGGACAGCACCCTCACCCTGAGTTCAAGTACTATGATCGATGACCAAAAAAAGAGAGAGAGAGAGAGAGAAAAGAAAAAGACCTTACCTTGGCAACATAAAGGCCACACCACCAAGTGGACAACTATAATCTCACCTATGTTAAGAATACATGTGAAAAACATCTTAAGACATTGTTATTCATATTACAATAAATGCCAGACCCAGATCACCACTTCCCACTCAATAGAACAGAGAGATTTCCAGAGCCAGTTTCCCTTCTCAAGCAATATTCATCATAAAATTCATGAGATGATTCTTAGCACTGGCAATGATAGAATTTAATCTGTATTACTAGAGTCTGAAAAATAGAGCAGGAAATTATGTAAGATTTGAGTACCCAGCCGGGCGCTGGTGGCTCACGCCTGTAATCCTAGCTACTCAGGAGGCTGAGATCTGAGGATCGCGGTTCAAAGCCAGCCCGGGCAGGAGAGACCGTGAGACTCCTATCTCCAATAAGCCTCCAGAAAACCGGAAGTGGCGCTGTAGCTCAAGTGGTAGAGCGCTTGCCTTGAGCTGAAGAGCTGAGGGACAGCGGCCAAGGCCCAGAGTTCAAGCCCCACAACCGACAAAAAAAAAAAAAAAAAAAAAAAAAAGATTTGAGTACCCATCATGATTGTAATTCTACCTACTCAATCATGTCTCTAATTCTAGCTACTCAGGAAACTGGGTAGATAACTACTGAGTATGCAAACAAATTCTCTTAAGAAAAAAGGCAAGTATGAAATCATACAGTAACCCTCCCTCTTTTGATAATAGTTTTGATAGATGTTTAGCTTTTTTCTTTTAGACCCAGAAAGAAATGATATTTTTGTACCTCTTGAGTGGAATGAAACTCTATAAAATACACAACTCGGGGCTGGGAATGTGGCTTAGTGGTAGGTGCTTGCTTAGCATGCATGAAGCTCAGCGTTCAATTCCTCAGTACCACATAAACAGAAGAAGCTAGAAGTGGCACTGTGGCTCAAGTGGTAGCCCTGAGCAAAAGAAGGTCAGGGACAGTGCCCAGGGCATGAGTTCAAGCCTCAGGATTGGCAAAAAAAAAAAAAAACACAAAAAAACAAGTACCTAACAGAAAAGCAATAACATGCCATTGTTGCTTTAATTGGGCAAGGTCAAATAAGCTCTTTTGATATAAAACCTTTAGATCCTAAAAAACAGAGTATGTAAAACTCTACTTGTTAGGTTAGTGGTATAGCTTAGTAGTAGAGTAATTGCTTAGTATATAGGAGGCCTAGGTTCAAAGCCATTGCACTGTAACACAAATATTCACTGCTTGTATCAGAAACTCTAAAATAACTTAAGAATTGTTGCTACCCACTTGGACTCTACAAGGAAAGATTTTGAACAAAGCATTAAAACAAAACAAAACAAAACAAAACAAAACAAAACAAAAACCAGGATAAGTCAGGTGCTGTTGGCCCACAACTGTAATCCTAGCTACTCAGGAGGCTGAGATCCAAGGACTGCAGTTTGAAGCCTGCCTGGGCAGGAAAACCCATGAGACTCTCATCTCAAATTAATCATAGAAAAAGCCAGAAGTGGTGCTGTAGCTCAAGGGGTAGAGAGGTAGCCTTGAATAAAAAAAGCTTAGAGGCAGTGCCCAGGCTCTGAGTTCAAGTCCCAAGATAAGCACACACACACACAAAAACACAACAACAACAAAAAACTCAATTAATATGCAATGAAATACTATTAAGCAATAAAAAGGAATTCGTTGTTGTTGTTATTGGTCATGGGGCCTGAACTCCGGGCCTGGGCACTGTCCCTCAGCTCTTCAGCTCAAGACTAGTGCTCTACCACTGGAGCCATAGCGCCACTTCCAGTTTTCTGAATGGTTTATTGGAGATAAGCGTCTCAAAGACTTTCCTTTTCTTTTCTTTTGTCCATTGTGGGGCTTAAACTCTGAGCCTGGGTGCTGTCCCTCAGCTCTTCAGCTCAAGGTTAGCCCTCTACCACTTCAGCCACAACGCCACTTCTGGCTTTTTCTGTTTACGCGGTGCTCAGGAATTGAACCCAGGGCCTCATGCATGCGAGGCAAGCACTCTACCACTGAGCCACCTTCCCAGCCCCTCTCACAGACTTTTCTGCCTGGGCTGGCTTTGAACCTTGATCCTCAGATCTCAGCCTCCCAAGTAGTTAAGATTACAGGCATGAGCCACTGGCGCCGAGGAAAAAAGGAATTATTCATACATGCTAAAATGTACAAACTTCAAAGCATTATATATACTACATGAAAGAACAATATACAAGATATCACATATATTATTTTTGCATTTACGTGAAATGTCCAGAAAGGCAGATGGATAGAAACAAAAAGTAAAATAATGGTTGCCCAGGGCGAAAAGGGTCGATTATAATACACAATTTGGTAAGTTTACTAAAAACATCACTGAATTTTACACTTAAACAGGGGAATATGTAATATGTAAAATATGCACATGTATACATTAAAAGTTCAGATGTGCTGACTTAGCATTCTCCTCTCTTATCATTACAATACTGGACAGTGTCTCAAATCCTGTTTGTGAATTGAAGAAGCCAAGATCCACCTTCTTTAGATCCACTTTGACTTTCTGCAAACCAATACTGTCATCATCACAGATTATACTAATATAGCAGAGGAGAACAAATGCTCTCCCTCTTCCAAGTCTGTATTGCCAATCCCAATGTAACAAATGCAGCGCCTCCCCTGGCTTTCTCCAAGATCTTTTCCTTTACTATAGTAACAATGATAGATTGACATGGAGCCAAAGATTTCCCTTATTGAATCAAACCAGGCAGAAATAGCAGGATTAGCAGTACTGCTAAATTATGTTTCCTATAATAAAACCTTTTTTTAATATGTGTACAGCAATGGAGAAGAGGAAGTAATGTCAACAGAATAGAAATTCAGTGGCAACATGTTTTTTTCTTTGATTAACCTGAAAAAAATGTGCCTCTAGTGCTGAGTGCTTATACTGTTTGGCATGGATATATAGGCTTATTTTAGCCTACTATTCTGGGAGTTTTTGTTTTGTTTTGTTTTGCGGTCGTGGGGCTTGAACTCTGGGCCTGGGCACAGTCCCTCGGCTCTTCAACTCAAGGCTAGCGCTTCCCAACTGAGCCACAGCACCACTTCCTACTATTCTTAACTATTAGTTCTGAATAAAACTTACCAGAGGAGATGTGTTCTGTCCACTCTGTTTCATTCTCAGCTCTGTATACAGATACCAGATGTAACTGACAGTGTAAAGAAATGAGGAAATGTAGAATATCTAGACAAAAATCAAAGCACCCCATCATAACTGTCCCACTCTAACTTCCTAAAATCTATTATTTTCTAGTATTAGAATCCTAACTACTGGCTTGTTGATAATATACCATCAGTATCCATACCACACAAATGAGATCACTTCTAGGTATTTCACTCAAACCTACCTAAAATAAGTTCAACTTACTATATATCCTTTTGATTGTTCAGAAGAGCAACAGAATTATTCACCTCCTCTTACCTAAGTACTCCACTTTTATGAAATCTTCTAATATTTATATATTTTTTTAATTTTTAATTTTTATTTTTTGTTGGTCATGGGGACCGAACTCTGGGCCTGGGCATTGTCCCTCAGCTCTTTGGCTCAAGGCTAGCATTCCACCATTTGAGCCACAGTGCCACTTCTTGGCTTTTTCTGCTTATGTAGTGCTGAGGAATCAAACCTCATGCATGCAAGGCAAGCACTCTACCACTGAGCACCTTCCCATCCCTTGTACTATTTTTTTAATTGAAAAGACAATATGGATTTTAATTTAGAATCATAATAGCTATAGTGGTCTATTTTCAGTATGGTAACAAAATACCTGAGGCAGGTTCCTTTTGTTTGACTTTTTTTTTAATGTGGTACTGAGGAATCAAATCCAGGGCTTCATGTATGCTAGGCAAGCACTCTACCACTGAGCCACCTTCCTAGTCCTGGCAGGTTCCTTTTGAAGAAAAAGGCTTCCTTTGATTCCTAGTCCAGAAGTTACAAATTCTACGGTCTTTGTCTGGTAATAACTCTTTTGCTAGCAGAGTCCTAGCATGATGTAGAACATCACAGCAATAAACAAGGAACATACATGTCTGTCTATGTATGTTACTCTCCCTCTGCTTATCCACCAAGATTCACCGTGGGGTCTCCACTCTATAAAGACCTTACATATCCTAGTCACTTCGTTAAGGCCTTGCTCCTAAACACCCTAGTCAAAGTAAGTTTCCATCTCTTAATATCATTAGCATATTTGATCTGGGGGCTTAAACTACCAAATAAATTTAAGGAAAGAAAACATCTTCAATGAATAGCAATCTAGGCTATTTCCATTCAAAAGAAATAAATATGCTGGATATTTATAAACATACTGGATCACTATGCTGAACTTTTTTTAAAAGATCCTTACAAAAATAAAAGAATGGCATAATAAGGAATTGGCAGGACAAAGTTTAAGGGCAAGAATTCCTGTTTTCAACATCAATAACAAAAATGGTTATTGTAATCTTCCTCCCCACCCCAAAATGGATTTTTTTGGATTAGGCAAACATTTCTTAGATGTAGCACCAAAAGGCCAAACTAATAAACTGGACTTCATCAAATTAACACTATTGCTCTTGAAAACTGTACAACTTAGTAATGTTGCCTTGCATGCATGAGGCACTAGTTGATCTCTAACACCACATGAAAAAAGAAAAATAAATGTTAAGTATGTGAAATGAAGCTGGGTGCCAATGGCTCATGCCTGTAATCCTAGCTACTTGGAGGCTGAGATGTAAGGATCAAGGTTCAAAGCTAGCCCAGGCAGGAAAGTCCATAAAACTCTTTTTTTTTTTAATTTATTTTGGAAATACTGTACAGAGGGGTTACAATCACATGAGCAAGGTAATGAGTACATTTCTTATCAAACATTGTTGCCTCCTCGGTTTTTCCCCTACCATCCCTTCCCTCCCATCTCCACAACTACATCCCCGCCCCTCCCAATCCCACCTAAAATTTAAAATTCGTTTTTCAACATAGCGTCTTGCACATCTAATTGTTGCAATGGGTCAACCTGTATCCCTATTTAAGCAATTTGTTTTTTCCCTTCCACTCTCCAAATTATACCAACATCAAATACAGTGAAAACAGGGGTTATACCATGGGGGGAGGGATATACAAAGCAACAACAAAAAAATCACATGGTACCTTATAAATACGTTAGAAACGATAGCAAGAAAGAAAAAAACCACCTGTGTCCTTATCTTGAGGTTCATTTCACTTAATGTCATCTTATCTGACATTTTCTGCTTGTCTCAGATATACTAGTTATTGCAAATAAGGGCAACCATGGAACCTATGTTTCTTTGCGCCTAGCTTACTTCACTTAGTATAATTTTTTCGAAGTCTTTCCATTTCCTAACAAATGGGGCAGTATCACTCTTTCTTATGGAGGCATAGAATTCCATTGTGTATATATACCATATTTTCTCGATCCATTCATCTACTGAGGGGCACCGTCAAACTCTTATTGAATAAACCACTAGAAAATCAGAAGTGGCACTGTGGCCCAAGTTAGAGAGTACTAGCCTTGAGCTGAAGAGCTGAGGGACAGCGCCCAAGCCCAGAGTTCAAACCCTACGACTGAATTATAGACAGGGAATAAATGTTTGCAATATATATACATAAAGGACTTGATTCTAGAATATATAAGAATTCTCAAAAATCCACCATAGGGGATAAATGAGCAAAATGATGGTGTATGCCTTCATCCCAGCACTAAGAATTCTAAGACAAGAGGATTGTGAGTTCAAGGTAAGCTAGGACTACATAGCAAAACTCTGTCTCAAAAGAAAGATAAAAGGAAAGAGGGAAGGAAGGAAGGAAGGAAGGAAGGGAGGAAGGAAGGAAGGGAGGAAGGGAGGAAGGGAGGAAGGAAGGAAGGAAGGAAGGAAGGAAGGAAGGAAGGAAGGAAGGAAGGAAGGAAGGAAGGAAGGGAGGGAGTGAAGGAGGAAAAGAAGATGACAGAGTGAAACAGTGTTATAGCATTATAACTCATTTATCTTTCTTTCCTTATTTCTGGTGTTTCTCCATGGGATCAGCTCAAGGAGATTGTCTTTAATTCACCCATCTTTACCTTCTAAGCACAGGAGGGACCTCAAAGGTAATATCTGCCAAGTATATTTAAAGGCAATATAAATAGCCTTAGCCTGCTGAGGCAAGAGATAACAGATGGGTTGAATAGCAGAAAGTAGCTAGGCAAGGTAGCTCAAATCTATAATTCTATTTGAGATGGCAGTCAAGGAATCACAGTATAAAGCCAAAACAGACATAAAGCAAGACACTGCCTCAAAAATAACCATGCCACTAAATGCCCACCAGCTGCTCACAGGCAGGAAAGTCTGCAACGCTCTTCTGTCCAATTAGTCACCAAAAATCCAGAAGCAGAGCTGTGGCTCAAGTAGTAGAAACACTAGCCTTGAGTAAAAAAAAAATCTCAGGGACAGCATCCAGGCTCAGTTCAAGCTCCAAAACCAGCACAAAAAGAAGCAGAAAGTTCTAGCCAAGTGGTTGAGGTGGCAGACTGTCTAGCAAGCAGTACCTTTACTGTATTATTTACTTGTTATTGTGTTGTTTGTTGATTGTGGGGCCTAAACTTTGGGCCTTGGCACTGCCCCTCAACTCTTTAGCTCAAGACTAGCTCTACCACTTGAGCCACAATGCCACTTCCAGCTTTTTCTGCTTATGTGGTGCTGAGGAATAGAACCCAAGGCCTAATGCATGTGAGGCAAGCACTCTACCACTAAGCCACCTTCCCATCCCCTGTATTTACTTCTACCCAAAGGTAAATGCCCAAGAGTGGTATCCCTAGATCATAGGGTTATTCTGTGTTTAGTTGTTTGAAGAATCTACACAACACCTTCCAAAGTGGTTGCAATTGATTACATTCCCCCCAACAGTGTAATAAGGTTACTTTCACCAGGATTTGTTGTTGTTCATGTGCTTTTTGTGATTGTGGGGCTTGAACTTGCTGTCCCTGAGCTCATTTTGCTCAAGGCTAGTGCTCTACCACTTTGAGACAGCACCACGTCCGGTTTTCAAACTCCAGTGTTTATTATATCCCAATAATATAAAACTATGCTGTCATTTCAAAAGTGGTTGCAGAAAAGTGTAACTCATTACATAGAAATATGGTCAAAATATTTTGACTAATAAAAGCTGATTACAAAAAGTATTAACACTACTTTGTGTATTAAAAATATACAGGTGCTGAGAATGGCTTAGTGGTAGAGTGTTTGTCTAGCATAGATGAAGCCTTGGGTTCACTTCCTCAGTACCACATAAACAAAAAAGCTGGAAGTGGTGTTGTGGCTCAAATGGTAGAATGCTAGCCTTGAGTAAAAGTAGTTCAGATGGGCACTGGTGGCTCACACCTGTAATCCTGGCTACTAAGGAGGCTGAGATCTGATGATCGCAGTTCAAAGCTAGCCCAGGTAGGAAAGTCTGTGAGACTCTTATCTCCAATTAACAGCTAGAAAACCAGAAGTGGTGCTGTGGCTTAACTGGTAGAGCGCTCCCCTTGAGCTGAAGAGCTCAGGGACAGTGCCCAGGCCCCCAGAGTTCAAGGCCCACAACTGACTAAAAAAAAAAAAAAAAAAGAAAAAAGTTCAGGGACAGTGCCTAGGCCCTGAGTTCAAGCCAAACAACCAATCAAATACACACACACACACACACACACACACACACACACACACACACACACACACACACACACACACACACACACACACACACACACACACACACACACATTATACATAGATATGATACTGATGGCACTGGTGGCTCAAGCCTGTAATTCTTGCAACTCAACAGGCTGAGATCTGAGGCTCACAGTTCAAAGCCAGCCTGGGCAGGAAAGTCTGTCAGCCTCTTCTCTTATCCAATAAACTAATTCTTCCCCCCCCACAAAAAAAGCCAAAAGTAGAGCTATGGCTCAAGTGATAGAGCCCTAGAACTGGCACAAAAAAAAGTGTATACACACATATAATATTAAAATTATTATGATGACTGGGCAATTTTTGTGTGTGTGCATGTCAGTTTTTCTGTTCAAGGCTGGTGCTCTACCACTTGAGCCACAGCTCTGCTTCTGGCTTTTTGGTGGTTAACTAAACATAAGAGCCTCATAGACTTTTTCATTTGGGCTGGCTTTGTACCTTGATCCTCAGCTCCGAGTAGCTAGGATTCAGGCAAGAGCCACTAGCACATGGCTGATTTTTTAATTGTTTATCTTTATACCTCTCTGAATTTTCCAAAATTTCCATAACAGATAAGTAGTGTTTTCTATTGGATTTTGTTTTAAGACAGAGTCTTGCTATTTAGCACAGTCTGACCTTGAACTCTGATCCTCTTGCCTCTACCTCTTGAATGCTGGAACTACAAGCACATAGTACCATGAGTGGTAGCAGTTATGTATATTATGAAAAATAATGAAAGCTATTCTTCAATGTATAACAATAAAAAATACCTCTATATTTCCCAGAATATATATCCTCAGCTTCTTATTTAGGTTTGATTGTGTGTGCACCCTTGAAAAATACGGTTAGTCTAATAGCACTTACCTGTCCAATTGTTTGCAGGTTATAGCAGATGATGTCCTTATGGGCTAGGGAAGTTCTATAGAAAAGTGCTTCAGTGAGTCGACAAATTCCCAGGAGCAGGTCAGAGAAGCTCAAATAAATGAGTGACTGTATCTACCAAAAGTCAAAATCTTCATTTAGTAAATGATGTAGCTAGGAAAATGTAACAATCACTTTGTTTGTATTGTATATGGGCCTCTTGCTCTCCCTGGGTTGCTCATGGCTATTGCTTTACCACTTTAGTAATGCCTTTATCTGCCATTTTGCAGGCTAATTGGAAACAGAGTCTCATGGACTTTCTTGCCTGGGCTGCCTTTGAACTACAATCTTCAGATCTCAGTCTCCTAGGAGGCTAGGAGTCACTAGTATTATAGGTGTGAGCCACTGGCAAACAGCCTTGAGCTATGTTTAGAAAAACAGTTGTTATATATGGTATATAACATGTGAGCACCGTTATATATCACAGACTGTGATAGACAATTTGCTCCAGGAAAGTTAGAATGAACTTGTGACTTTAAATGAGCATCATTATTCCACAATACTGTGAATTTCCGGAAATTAAGTAATCACTTAATCACAATCAAAAAAAAAAAAAAAAAGAACCTCGGGGAAGGGAGGGAGGGAGGGGATGGTAGGGGGAAAACAATGGAGGGGGTAACAATGTTCAAGAGGAAGTGTACTCATTACCTCACTCATGTAACTGTAACCCTCTGTATAGTATCTTTACAATAAAAAAAAACACAACAAATAACTAAAAAAAAAAAAAAAAAGAAAAACAGTTGTTAAACTCTTAAAATGTTCTCTGAGCTAGTAAATATACCACTTTCCCTATATTCTATTAGTAAGGAAGGCTTTAACTTGGTCTTTTTGGAATGAATAGTTTTACCAAGGATGTAATTTTGTTCAACATTAAATTTTAATTGCCTAGAACAGGGATAAGGAAACTTTTCTTTCAAGGGCCATTTGGATATTTGTAACATCATTCTTGGACCACAGAAATAATTTTCATGGCCCAAATGTTCTCCATCCCAAACTAAATGGACAGAATAGCAAAACAAGTATCTACATATACCAAAGTCAGGGAACTATCTCTAATAATTTTCCTAGGATATAATAATCAGGACTCTCCCATTCTTAGAGTGAATGTAGGCTTTAGTATTTCAATACTGTTTCCTTGATAATATATACCAAAGAAACCTAACATGATAATCAATATCTGAAAATTCAATGTTATAATTAAAATATTGCCTGGAAGAAAAGGGAGCAGTATTGACATTTCCTAAAATATCTCTACCTTATAATGAGGAATTTACAAACAGTTCATAAATTGATTCCATCATTTAGAGGTACTGTTTCTTTGTTACTTATTTCAATGCCTAAGTTACTAAAAGTTCAAATTCAACTGAAAGAATTGCTCATCTCCGGAGATTTCTGTACATTCTGGAATACAGCATAGGTAATAAGTGAGGTTGAATCTATAAGAGATATAATTGATCGTCATTAAAGCAGGATCCTAAGACTTCTTTACTCTTGCTATTTATTTTTAACAATTTTATTGATGCAACTAATGTAAAATAAATCACAAATATTTTTATGAAATATAGAATGACTTATGAATTTGCACGTCACTGTTCTTTAGAAATTATATCAATCTTCTCTATATCAGTTTTAATTTTTAATACATGGGATACTGAAGAAAGCACTTTGCCATTGATTTTGCAGTTTTTGACCAGTTTGTCCACTGATTTTAAATGTTATCTTTCAGTCTCTTTTTTGGTTATTATTGTTGTTTCTTAATTCGAAAGTTATTAACATAGTGAAGAATGTCATTTCTAACTAAAGAGTAAAAAACTGCAACATTCTCCAATTTTGCTTTGCTTGTGCTAGACAGTCATCGTATACAAAACTAAATGAACATACCTCAGAATAACCATGACAAACTGTACCCACTTTATTGCAGAAAACATCCAAGTGAAACAAAAATATACTTTTACATTTGATATTCAATCTAACACAAATCTCTGTTTATTAACCATCTCTTTAGCACAAATTCTTCTTTGAAGCCTAATCAAATTTACAAGTGTGAGAATGAGTGAAAAGGCTGATCAGGCTCTAAGAAGGCAGGGTGGCTTCTTTGTTTCTCTCATCTTCCTACTCCTCTAGGAATCAGTAAAATAAAAAGAATAGAAAATGACTGAACTTGAACATGGTGGCTCATGCCTGTAATTCCAAGACCAGCTTGTGCACAATGAGTCAAGATATAGGAAGATCTCGTCTCAACAAAAACAAGGACTAGGGCTATAACTTAGTAGTAAAGCACTTGCCTAGCATGTGAAATCCCCAGGATTTCACTACTACAGGAAAAAGAAGACCAGACAAACTATAATGAAATAATAAAATAAGGTGAATAAAAAAAGAAAAGTTGACTGGGAACTAATAAGCTGGAGAAGTAGAAAAATTAATTTTGACAGTGAGGAGGCAGAATACAGAAAGAATGAGTTACAAAGACAAATCCTAATGAAGTTGACAGACATAAAACAGAATAGTAAATGATAAAGAAGAAAAGTTAATTAACTGTGGATAAAAAATACAGAACAGAGGGCTGGGAAGGTGGCTAAATGGAACAGTGCTTGCCTTGCATGCACAAGGCTCTGGGTTCAATTCCTTAGCATACATAAGCAGAAAAAGCCAGATGTGGTGCTGTGGCTCAAGTGGTAGAGAGCCAGCCTTGAGCTGAAGAGCTGAGGGACAGCGCCCCAGCCCAGAATTCAGGCCCCATGACCGACCAAAAAAAAAAAAAAATACAGAACAGAGAGGTAGAAAGAGGAGCTAGGAATAGCTTTTCACCTCAGAGTCCCATTTGTCCTCCTGGGTGCTGGCCTCTCCCAGGAAGGCCATGGGGACTTCTGTCCCAAAATCCCCTCAAGCAGCGGATCCTCTTTGTCAGATTCTAAATCCCAAAGCTGCCAACAGGTAGTTGGACTTTTCCCCAGCTGGACTCCTCCCTATCTAATCTTATATTGTTTGGTACCTTGAGGGCAAAGCCAAAGAAAAAGTCCAAAAACAGAAAGAGCAGGTGACAAGAAAATAAAGGTACCAAGAAGTATTAAAAATTGTAGAAAGGTACTACAAGCAGGAAGAATGAAGAGAAAACAGAGAGAATGAGTTATAGTAAAAGATAAAGCTGTAAAAGAGATGGAACACAAAAACCAAAAAAGAAATAAATGGAGTATAAGGGAGATTTGCTTAAAACTTGTCCCTGTTTTGAGACTTCAGAAGCAGTGAAGGGAAAGAGAGATTCCATATTCAACTAATAAAGTTTTAGTAATAACAGTAAAAATTTAGGAAAGGGGAGGTTATTCATGCTTATCATATTAAATATTAACATCTACTTAAATATTGTGAATCCAAAATTTCTAACAAAAATGTTACTAAATTACACTATTCATTTAAAAAATATTTATACCTAAGTATCAGTATTCTGGGAAGCAGAGTGCTTTAGGAGATTTAAAGGTAAGTAAGATACATTTCTAGTCTTCAGGAGCTTATAATATACTAGGGAAAGAGCTAGAAAGCCAAAAACTCAAACTATCTGCATATAGCAACAATGAAAACAGTGGCATGTAAACAGGATTTCAAAGGACTAGTAAGATTCCAACAAAAAAATACTGTAGGAAAGAGAAAGCAAGAAAGGGCATTCATGTAAGTCTTCACTGATCTTTAATCTAACCATACTTTCATATTCTGCAAATGTTTGGTGCTAAGGATTGAACCTAGGGCTGCAAAAATACCAAGCATATATTCTATCTGACTGAGCAATAACCCCAACCCCCCAAAACTGTGACTGTACTGCAGTTTGAACTCAAAGCCTCATGCTTGCACTGAGCCACACTCCACCTCCCAAATATTTTTTGTCAGTCAGGGGGCTTGAACTCAGAGTCTGGACACTGGACAGTGTCTCTGAGCCTCTTTGTGCTCAAGGTTAGCTCTCTACCACTTGAGCCACAGCACCATTTCCAGCTTTTTCTGAGTATTTTTTGGAGATAAAAGTCTTGTGGACATTTCTGTCTAGGCTGACTTTCAACCATGGTCCTCAGATATCAGTCTCCAGAGTAGCTAGGAATACAGACATGAGCCACCAGTTACTGGTTCCAAATATTTCTTAATGATATAAATTGGGTCACTTGCATGGCTGGAATAACTTAAAACATGATATTCCTGTCAGGTTAAGATAATACTCTGGAGTGGAATATCAGGCATTATTAAATAAAAAGATTGTTGTAATAACTTTAAGCTAAAATTCAAGTCCTAGGAAATGATGGAAGAGGTGACGTTGATCAAGATGCACTGTACTCATAACCTGACTTACGAAGTTGGAACTTCTTTGTACAACTTCTTAATAATAATATAAAAATACTAGGATATCAAAAATCTCCAGCAAAAGGTCTTGGGGAATTATATGCCTACTTAATAAGGGTGGGGATAGTAATAACCATCATCAAGTAATAAGAAATGCTTTTGGAGGGGCTGGGAAGGTGGCTCAGTGGTAGAGCGCTTGCCTTGCATGCCTAAGGCCCTGGGTTTGATTCCTCAGCACCACATAAGCAAAAAGAAAAAAGCCAGAAGTGGTGCTGTGACTCAAGTGGTAGAGCGCTAACCTTGAGCTGAAGAGCTGAGAGACAGCGCCCAGGCCCAGAGTTCAGGCCCCACAACCAGACCCCCCCCCCAAAAAAAAAGAAATGTTTTTGGACAAAAGACTCTTGTCTAAGTACAAATCTCAAATTGTTCAGAGAATAGCCATGCCAAACTTGGGCTGTTCTTGACAACATACTCAATCTGAGAGAACTTTTCTCTTTAGCATTCCTTCTAATATGTGCATGCTACCTTCCAACATTTAGAGATTCAAATTAAACCCTGCCTTAAGTATATTAAGCATTTTTCCATTTGGAGTATCTTTGGAAACTCGTGCCCTCTTCCTTTTTCTAGCCCAAACCCACACAATGAAGCAGGTGGTACTTACTTTGTTTTCCCTTTTGTAGCAAAAAAAACTCCTAAACAAGTTCAAATACATCTGAGCTTTCATTTAATGTCATGGGTACAATATATATTACACATCCGTTGAAATTGGCCCCTTCATTAAAAAAAAATTGGGGGGAATGCCGGTCCTGGGGCTTGGACTCAGAGCCTAGGTACTATCCCTTAAGGCTTTTTGTTGATCAATTGGAGATAAGAGCATAGGGATCCTTTGCTGCCCTGGTTGGCTTTGAAGCTCCATCCTCAGATCTCAACCTTCTTGAGTAGCTAGAATGACAGGGTGAGCCACTGGCACCCAGCATCATTAAACTTCTACCAGGAGCATGTAACTCAAATAGATATAAAGGAACATACTAGTGTGGTAAAATATTTAAACAAAATGCTTCTAAAAATTAAAGATTTCTAAAAATAATTGATGTAAATTTTCAAGTGCTTTCTATGTGTAAAGATCTATCCTTGACAGCCAGGTGCCAGTGGCTCACGCCTGTAGTCCTAGCTACTCAGGAGGCTGAGATCTGAGGATGGAGGTTCAAAGTCAGCCTGGGCAGGAAACTTCATGAGACTCTTATCTCCAATAAACCACTAGAAAACCAGCAGTGATGTTGTGGCTCAAGTGGTAGAGCGCTCGCCTTGAGCTGAGGGACAGTGCCCAAGCCCAGAGTTCAAGGCCCACGACCAACAAAAAAAAAAATCTATCCTGGCCATTTTAATCCTTTACACAGCCTATGAGTTAATAAGTAGTAGTATTGGGGTTGGAGGCATGGCTCAGGTGGTAGGGTGCTTGCCAATGGTTGTAAAGCGTTAGAAACTGAGTTTGAGTCCAGGTCTTGAACAACGATTACAACAAAAATTAGTATTATTCCTGTTTTTACAAATGAAGAAGCTAATTAACAATTGTCAATTCTCAAGTTGGTAGTAATGGTCCACTTCTGCTTAGGCAAAAGGATTTCTGTCTGAGGCTGTCCCTAAGCAAAAAGCATGAAAATCTATCTGAAATTTTAAAGTAAAGCAAAAAGGGATGGAAATGTGACTCAAGTGGTAGGGCACTTGCCTAAAGCACTGAATTCAAATCCTAAGATTTCAACCCACCCACCCACAAACAGCTGTCCTTCCTCTAAGACCAGAGTTACCAAGTGGACACAACATTCAAACTCAGTCGGACTGTTGTGCACCAGTAGCTCACATCCGTAATCCTGGTTACTCAGGAAGCTGAGATATGAGCATCACAGTTTGAAACCAGCCAAGATAGGAAAGTCTGTGAGACTGTGTGTGTGTATGATGTGTGTGTGTGTCGGTCATGGGTCTTGAACTCTGGGCCTGGGCGCTGTCCCTCAGCTCTTCAGCTCAAGGCTAGCGCTCTACCACTTGAGCCACAGCGCCACTTCTGGCTTTGTGAGACTCTTATCTCCAATTAACCACAAAAAATCCAGAAGTGGAGTTGTGGTTCAAGTTGTAGGGCACTAACCTTGAGAAAAAAAACCAAAACTAAACTAAACTCAGGGACAGTATGCAGGCTGAGTTCAAGCCCTAGTACCAGTGGGCAATATGAGGTACTGGTTATATTATCATTCCTATGTCTCCTTTCCCAACAAGAGTTCCTTCAGCAGAGTCTTGCTCACCTCTACGCTGACTTCCCACAGGCAAAACCACGATGCGGCATAACATGTTTGGCGCAGGGCCGGGCTCACGGGCTCAATCTCCAGCGTGCTGGGATTGCAAGCTTGCACCACAGCGCGTGGCTGAATGAAGTCTGTCAAGTTTCCTGGAGCCCAAAACCCAGGTGGGCAGGTTTTCAGCCTGCGTTGCCTCCCCGGGGCCGCACTCGGGCAACAGGCCTCTCCCGGGCAGACCGGCCCAGGAGAGGGGAGGGTCTGAGGCCTAACCAGGCCGCGGCGCCTCGACTGAGGCTCACGGGGCGGGCTGAGGGAAACAGCACAGTAATAACGGGTTCCAACCGACTTCCAGACGGACCACAGGCAGCAGGGCATGATGGCCGGCCTAGTCGCTTCCAAGGAGAGGGAAGAGAGCTAGGAAACTCAGCGAAGGAATTCCCAAAGCTTCGTCGCACACGCGCTTTGCGCCTCTCCTCACGCGACCGCCCGCGAGGGAAGCCTGGCCGCCTGCGCGTGCGCGGCAGGCTCACTTCGCCCCGCCTCCCTTGCTCACGTGACCCAGATCGCGCTCTTCGCGCCTCATCTCACGAGGCGCCGCCAACCCGGCCAACCGAGGCGAAACGAGCCGACTGCGCGCGCGCGACAGTCCACTCTCACCCTCCCCCAGCTCACGTGATCCGCCGTCGCCGGTAGCCCGCGCGAGCATCTCCAAGAGCGCGTGCGCGACCGGTTCCACTTCCCCGTCCCGTCAGGAGGCCCCTCCCTCCCACCCTAGACCTGCTCGTGCTTACCCAGATGTCCGAGTGCGCACGCGTGGCCCCGCCCTTCCCGTCACGTGTCTGCCGGCTCCGCGCGTCCTCGCTACAGGTTTCCCACCACCGGCTCCCGGAATCCGGCGTTCTGGCTGCCGCCATGACCCGCGCCGCCCTTCTCTCTCCACTGCATCCCCTCCTCTTGGGACTCCTCCTCCTCTCCGCTCCGCAGGGCGGCAACGGCCTGCACACCAAGGGCGCCCTTCCCCTGGACACGATCACTTTCTATAAGGTAACGGGGGCCGGGGACGTAGCGCGCAGGTGCCGCCGGAGTGGGGAGGGGACCCGTGGGACCGCGAGCCCGGGGGCGGGTGGGAGGGGAGACGTTGGGCACGGAGGGCCGGGAAGAGGCGGCGTCCGTGCGGAGACCACGTCAGCGCTTCCCGCCATCCTGTAGGCCCCGTGGAGTCCGGGGCCACCCGGCTCCTCACGGCCGCGGAGAGTCGCGGAGGTGCCGCGGTGGGAGCCGTGTGCCCGCCCGCCTCCCCTTTGCCGGTGGGGCCGGGGCCGGGCGCGGCCCGCACCTCGGCGCGCCGCGGGGCGCTCGCTCTGCCCGGGGAGGGGGCTGCAGCCTGCTCTGCCCTCCGTCAGCCGCACCCATCTCCCTGAAAAGCGCATCCGTTTAGAGTAAGCCCCACGGACGGGGTTTGGGGCCCAAGCGATAGAAGGTCTGCCTAGCAAGGGCGAGGGCCTGAGTTCAAATCCCAGTACCACCACCACCAAAAAAAAAAAAAGAAGCTCCAGGCCCGGCTCCCGTCGCTCACACCTGTTGTCCCAGCTGCTCAGGAGGCTGAGATCTGAGGATCACGGTTCGAAGCCAGCCCGGGCAGAAAAGTCCATGAGACTTTTATCTCCAGTAAGCCACTAGAAAGCCGGACGTGGCGATGTGGCCCAAGTGGTAGAGTTCAAGGCCAGTGAAAGAGCTAAGAGACGGCGCCCAAGCCGAGTTCAAGCCCCACGACCTACCCCCCCCCCCCCCCACACACACAAAATGCTCCAGTTTAACCAGTCTTTTTAAGGGAACATCCTGGGTTTGGGACCTCCTGCCACCATTCCCATTCCCCTTTCTTAAATTGTGGGATCCTGGACTGGGTCAACAAGAGAGTGGAGATATTGAAGGCTGAATGTAAAAACCCCCTCCTCTTCTATCTGTCCACAGCCACCTTTAACTTCCTGTAACTAGGCAAGCTACTTGTTGAGATAGTTAAAAGTTTCTTGTTTTGTAGTCGTTGGGGGGAAGTGATACCAAGAAGTGGCATTCTAAATATGTCTCTCCAGTGGTCGAAATCTTCGCTTATTATGGTCTGGGCACTTGTTCCAGTAATTTCCCAGTCTAGGTATAACAGGTTCATCACAATCAAAGTGTGACAGAGACATTGTACCATGAGACTTACCAGTATTTCCTCATCAGTGTGTGGTTCCATTTTTACTGCTATCACCCTGACCTAGGCTGTCAGACTAGCTTCTGCACTGAACTGACTGACCTGTTTCCACCTCAAAGCAAGTCTTAGATGATCTGCCCCATATCCCCCTCTGCCCCAGCCATACAAACCTTCCTTCTGTCCTTCAAATACTCCTAGTTTCTTACTGCCAGTGCACTAGCTGATCCTTGTGACTGGAACTCCCCAGGATTGAAAAGCCAGTTACTTCTCTTTGAGGCTTAGGTTAAATGTTACTTCCTCAAACCCTAGGTTTTGGACACTCCTAGGCCAAAGGGTTAGGCATTGTTTTTTCAGTAGGGTACTTTAACTGATTGTTTTTTCCTTCCCAATTTTATCATCTGTCTCGAAACTAGCTTATTACATACCTGTGAAGCACCAGGTCACTTTTGTTGCTGACCATGCACACAGCAGGTGTGTGAGAAGTTCAATAAAAACAATTGGTGAAATGAATGAGTAGGTATTTTCTCCAGTCTCTTGCAAAATGGCACTCTCTTCACTATTGAACACCGCGGGTTTTTTTCTTTTCTTTTTTTTGGGGGGGGGTCCAGTTGTGGGGCCTGGACTCTGGGCCTGGGCGCTGTCCCTCAGCTCTTCAGCTCAAGGCTAGCGCTCTACCACTTGAGCCACAGCGCCACCTCCAGCTTTTTTCTTTTGGCTTATGTGGTGCTGAGGAATCGAACCCAGGGCTTCATGAATTCTAGGCAAGCATTCTACTACTAAGCCACCTTCCCAGCCCTCAAATACTGCGGTTTTGTCCAGCAGCCTTGTTCTATGCTTTGCCTTTTAGGGGTTTCTAATACCTTTTTGTTATTGTTACCCTTTACAAACAGTGAAATGTCCACTCCTTTAAATAAGACCCTGTCTATTTTGCCCACTATTGTATTCTCTTGGAATGGTGTCTGGTCCATAATGGACCCTTTGCAACATTTTTTTGTCAGTTGTGGGGATTGAACTAAGACCCTTAGGTGCTGTCCCTGAGCTCTTTTGTTCAAGGCTAGCGTTCTGCCACTTGGAGTCACAGCTCTACTTCTGGTTTTTGAGTGGTTAATTGGAGATAAAAGTCTGAGACTTTGCTGCCCAGGCTGGCTTTGAACCGCAGTCTTCAAATCTCAGCCTCCTCAGTAGCTAGGCATAAGACACCAGCACCCCACATTCCCAGAGCATCTTGAGTTACATACCAAGTTTATAGCCAACATGGGGTCCACAGTGAGACCTCTTTAGATAAATAAATGAAAAAAATGAGTCCAAAAATAGTCTCTGCTTTGAAGAAGGAAGTTGTTTGGTTGTAGATAAAGTACCACAGTTACCTCAAGGATGAGAGAAGAGTGATTTCTTTTTTTTTTTTTTTTATGTCGGTCGTGGGGCTTGAACTCTGGGCCTGGGCGCTGTCCCTCAGCTCTTCAGCTCAAGGCGAGCGCTCTACCACTTGAGCTACAGCGCCACTTCCGGTTTTCTGGTGGTTTATTGGAGATAGGAGTCTCACGGTCTCTCCTGCCCGGGCTGGCTTTGAACCGCGATCCTCAGATCTCAGCCTCCTGAGTAGCTAGGATTACAGGCATGAGCCACCAGCGCCCGGCAGAGAAGAGTGATTTCTAAAGCAGTTAAATACAGACTGCATAGAATAGAAAGTTCTTCATGCAAGTATTTGTTATTCAGAACCACTGCTTTATCCTTGTTAGCTAAGAATGTTGAACGTAAACATTTTTAGTTGTAGTGGTATTAGATTACTGTATGATTATTAATTTTGTCCTGTTATATAAGTATACTCCTCCTCCCCTTTTTATTTTGCATCGTGGGAGGTGGGGGGAGGTCCAACCCAGGGCCTCATGTATGCTGGCAACCACAAACCACTGAGCTATGTCCCCAGCTCGAGTGTAGGCAGGTATTTGTGCAGTGAGACAAGTATGTTTGGTTTTTTTTTGTTTTGTTTTGTTTTTTTGTGGGTCGTGGGGCCTAAACTCTGGGCCTGGGCACTGTCCCTCAGCTCTTCAGCTCAAGGCTAGCACTCTACCACGTGAGCCACAGTGTCACTTCCAGCTTTTTCTGCTTTTGTGGTGCTGAGGAATACAACCCAGGGCCTCATGCGTGCAAGGCAAGCACTCAACCATTGAGCTACCTTCCCAGTTCTATAGTTTTTGGGGTTTTTTTTTTGAAGCATTTTCACCCTCCCCACTCATACCTCTAGATCGTAGCACCTGCTTCCAAAGGTGACCAGAGTTCTGTTCATCATACATTTCCAGACATGATGGGGCCCTAGGGATACAGAACCTAGGCCACAGAATGGCTGTATTCTCACCAGCATCTGTCCTAGTGGAGAGGATAGAAGCAAGCCAGTGGAAATTTCAGAGTGATAAACGCAGTGAAGAAGAGACATCATCAGGATGGAAGCTATGAAAGGAATGATGGAATATTAGATGATTGGTAGACTGTTAGAAGGCGACATTTGAACTGAGGCTTGTCTGAGAAAGAGGTGGCCTAGGCAGAGAATTCCAGCCAGCATAGCAAGCGGGGGTACAGTGCACTGCACTGAAACAAGGCCAGTTGAGCCACAGGGATGTGATCTGGTTTATATTTTAAGACTACCTGCTTTTTCAGCCCCTAAAATTCAGGCTTTTGGGTGTTAGTGACCACTCACAGCTTTTTCTGGAGGCTTTCCACCTTGCATGTCTAGGCATTGTTAATAGTCTCCAAAACCTAAAGCCAGATGGACATCAATATACAAGTAGGGACCAACAAAAACATTAATTTAGGTTCTTTGGTTTCTGCTGGACTTATGTCATCTTGACATAATTATGGGTAGTGACAGCCTATGCTGAAAAGCTGAAAACCTGACAACGGTGACCACTAGAATAGAAAAAAAAAGTTAAGGGAGGAGAAGAAAGCAGTGTTTCTAACTAAAGTACCATCTACAGGAGCCCCCGAAGTAGAAACCACCATGAGTATTTGTCAACCTATACATGTTTTCTTTTTTTGGGGGGGGGAGGCAGTCCTGGGACTTGAACTCAGGGCCTGAGCACTTTGCTTTTGCTCATGGCTAGCACTCTACCATTTGAGCAACAGAACCACTTCTGGCCTTTTCTGTGTATGTGGTACTGAGGAATGGAACCCAAGGCTTCATGAATGCTAGGCAAACAGTCCACCACTAAGCTACATTCCCAGTCTGATACATTGTTTCTATTCAGCCCTGAAGAGGTATGAAATTCTAGCCAGGCACTAATGATTTAACACCTGTAATCCTAGCTACTCAGAAGCTGAGCTCTGGAAGATGGCAGTTCAAGGCCATCCTAGGCAGAAAAGTTCACTAGCCTCCCCATCCCAAAATATTATTTATTTATTTATTTATTTTTGTTGGTCATGGGGCTGGAACTCTGGGCCTGAGCGCTGTCCCTCAGCTCTTCAGCTCAAGGCTAGTACTCTACCAATTGCGCCACATGCCACTTCCAGTTTTCTAGTGATTAATTGGAGATGTGTCTCATGGATGTTCCTGCCTGGGCTGGCTTCAAATTATGATCCTCAGATCTCAGCCTCCTGAGTAGCTAGGATGACAGGCGTGAACCACCAGTGGCACCCTGCTCATAAAAATATCTTTATAAGCATTAGACTAAGGCAAAGAAGCCAGATACAAAAGGCTCTCTATTGTGTGATTCTATCACAATAAGCAAATCTATAGAGCTGATGGGGGCAGGGAGGATGAGGTGGAGTACTTGCCTGGCTGCCACAGGGATTGGGGTGATGACAGTGATCTGCAAGTAGCTAGTATTGGGTATATAACATTGTCAACACACTAAATCAGGGTATCTTGGGCAAATTTTACTGCAATGGAAATGAAAATCTTGGCCTTCACAGCTTAGGACCCAGTCGTCCAGTTCAAGGGAGCTGTGGTCTGGGGAGGGGACACAGGCCCAGCAAGGGTCTTTCACCAACTTATCTGCCCGAACTTGCCTAGTTCACTTAGTCAACTCCTTTCAGATGGTTTGTTTTTGTCAGATTTCTGGTGCAGTGGGGTGACAGCAGGTGTGATGAGACAATGGAGTGCATGCTAAGGTTTTCTGGAACTTTCCAAAAGGGACTTTAGAGACAGAGGCACTCATTTTGCTTCCCTACAACTTTGTCTATTCTAGATAGCGTTGTACATGTTCAGTTAGTGTGAACATACACCTGAGGTGCCCAAGGCTTAGCAGATAGTCACGAAATAAAGTGACTCAGTGGGTGAAATGAGTAAATAGTAGTTTGTGAGAGCCCGTCTCCTTCACGGGCTTGCTTGTTTCCAATGTTTCTGAAACAGGGGCCCCTTGGGAAAGAGAAATAGCCCCCCATGTTCCCGGAACACCCCACTTGCTCAGCTCTATGCGCCCTCAGGTCATTCCCAAAAGCAAGTTCGTCTTGGTGAAGTTCGACACCCAGTACCCCTACGGTGAGAAGCAGGATGAGTTCAAGCGCCTGGCTGAAAACTCGGCCTCCAGTGATGATCTCTTGGTGGCAGAGGTGGGGATCTCAGGTATGGATGAGCAGGATGACTGGGAGGGCAGAGAGGGAGGAAGTTAGGAATGGTGTCCCTGCTCCCAAGGGAGAATAACCAGGGTCTTCCCAGATGAGCCACTCCCAAGGGTTTAATGGGATTGTGGACATCAAGAATTCATCAAGTAGATTCTGGGCCTTTGGAACCTGAGGCTTAGCCTTGAAGTCTCCTTCCCCCAACCTTTACCTTCCACTTGGCTGGCCTTCAAGGTGCAGTGAGAACTTTGAACTTCCCCGGAAGAGGACTGGGCCATGGGGCCTTTTAGTGGAGCAGCATAGTTGGCTCTATCTTCACCTTAGCATTTATACCAAAACCAGGTCTGGGATGTGCTCAAATGATTGGAATTTGGCTTTAGCTTGAGTACACTGGCTTACTGTTAACTCAAGGGCAGCTCTGAACCACACTAACTTTTTTTTGGTGCCAACCTCAGGGTTTGAACTCAGGGCCTAGGTGCTATCTCTGAGCTGTTTTGCTCAAGGCTAGTGCTCTACTACTTGAGCCATAGCTCCACTTGGTTTTTTTGGTGGTTAATTGGAGGTGACACTATCACAGATTTTTCTGTCCGGGCTGTCTTTGAACCATGATCTTCACCTCTTGGTCCCCAGATTAGCTAGGATTACAGGTGTGAGCCACCGTGACCAGTCCATAGTGACAGCTTTTAATAATAAATGTAATAGCAACACTTAACAGGCTATACAGGTATGATCAAATTTTTCATCTTCAATTGAACCCTGCTTGAGAAACAAGATGGGTTATCTCCACGTTCCATTTGAAAGGCTAAAGCCCTAGAAGTTTAGTGACCGTCTGGCCCTGGGGTGTGGAGTAACTTCACCCAGTACTCCTAAGTGTTTTTCCTGGCGGCTGTGATCTCCCGGCCTAGAGACCTGCTTTCCCTGTACGAGGCTGGCACTTATCAAAGCTTGGTCATGGTAGAGATGGCAGCCAGTCAATTTTAATGGACTTCAGTCAATTCCCTTGGTCCTTTTTGAATAACAGATAGCAACAGCTAAATGTTCACCCTGGTCACTGTGCTGTGTTTTATGTGTTTCCCTCTGTGATGAGTCTGGAGGAACCACTTCATAGAGGCACTGTGCCTCCCCCACACCCCCATTTTTTTAAGTCATGAAACTTGTTGCCAAGTGCACACCTTTAATCCCATGGCTTGAGGCCATCCTAGGAAAACCTAGCAAGACCTTATCTCAAAATAGAAAAAGTCAGGGGTGTGGCTCAGGGGGCAACACAGTTGCCTAGTAAGTGTGAGGTCTGAGGTTCAATCCTCAATACTGTAACAAAAACACAAAAACAGCCCACTTGCTTATATTAATATCAACATTATTGCCCAGTAATAGTCAGCTGAGCCATTTCTTCTTGCCAAAGTATAAGAAATGAATTAATGGGCTGGGAAGGTGGCTCAGTGGTAGAGCGCTTACCTTGCATGCATGAGGCCCTGGGTTCGATTCCTCAGCACCACATAAGCAAAAAGAAAAAAGCTGGAAGTGGCACTGGGGCTCACGTGGTAGAGCACTAGCCTTGAGCTGAAGAGCTGAGGGACAGCGCCCAGACCCAGAGTTCAGGTCCCACGACCGGACCCCCCTCCCCCCCCCAAAAAAAAGAAATGAATTAATGCAGCTTTTGACGACTGGTGTTTACTCTTAGGAAGGACAGATTTTAGCATAGAGTTCTTACTAGGTCTCAAGTACACAGGGACTTCCTCAATGATCACCTGCTTTAAGCCCCCATTTGTACAAGCCTCCTGTCCTCTAAACTCAGTCTACAGAGCTTCTGTGCTTTGGACTGCTTTCTCCCTGAGACATGCTTCCCAGATCTTCATGTGTTTGAGGGACATTCAGGTCGCTTGGGTGCTGGTACTTTCAGGCAAGCTCTATGATGACCTGCAATGGGCTTTCTTAGTGTTTTCATTGTGTCACGAGTCAGTTCATTTTACTTGTTCACTATCTCTCTTCTCACCGTTAGAATGTAAGAACCTGGATTTCTCACATTCTGAATCTAGGCCTCACACCTAGAACAGCTTCTGGCACCATAGATAAAGATTAAATAACTTGATTAATGCCATAGTTATCCATGGCATAATTAGAATTCAGAACCTACTTTGAACTGCTCTACAGCTAAGACTAGTCCTCTCCACTCAGCCCCCAGAGCAGTGTTCTGCCCCAGATGGATATAGCCTTGCACCTCATCTCTGGTTTCTGCTCACAGATTACGGTGACAAGCTGAACTTGGAGCTGAGTGAGAAATACAAGCTAGACAAGGAGAGCTACCCAGTTTTCTACCTCTTCCGGGATGGGGACTTTGAAAACCCAGTCCCCTATAGTGGGGCAGTAAAAGTTGGAGCCATCCAGCGCTGGCTAAAAGGGCAAGGGATCTACCTGGGTATGCCTGGTTGCCTACCTGTGTATGATACCCTAGCGGGAGAGTTCATCAGGGCCTCCAGCATGGAGGCGCGCCAGGCCCTCTTGAAACAGGGGCAGGACAACCTCTCAAGTGTGAAGGAGACTGAGAAGAAGTGGGCTGAGCAGTATCTAAAAATCATGGGGAAGGTGTTAGACCAAGGTGAGGACTTCCCAGCGTCTGAGATGACCCGGATCACCAAGCTGATTGAGAAGAACAAGATGAGTGACGGGAAAAAGGAAGAGCTCCAGAAGAGCTTGAACATCCTGACTGCCTTCCAGAAGAAGGGGGCTGAGAAGGAGGAGCTGTGAAAGGCTCCAGTTTCCTAGGGTTTGCTGGGGATAGGGAGGGAAGAGTTACCTGTTGGCCTTGAGACCCATGTAGGATGGATGGGGGGAGGGGGGAGGAGTTGGAAAAGGTGTTATTAAACCTGAGCCCTGAGTGTGTCTGGACGTTAACCATGCTTGGGCATCTCTCAAGCCCATCTGGGGAGAGCTGATGGCTCCACTCAGACAGCCAGCAAAAGGCCCCCTGGGAAGGAATTGGTGCTATATAAAGAGGGTACTGTCCACATCCACTACAAGAAGTTTCTGATCCAATAAACATCCCTGTGTTTGGTTAAGAACTGGAGCCACGTGGGTTTCTTTGAATTGTATTTCAGCTTTTTTGGATTTTTAAGCTGGTATCTACTCCACGTTCCTGGTAATCCTGCTGCAAGGCAGATTCTAGCACAAGGGAAAGCCTCCGTTGATTTCCACTTGTTATTTTCTACTCTTGTAAATTAACTGTGGCTCTTAAATATGTTGCCTATCTTCTTGTCCTTAAAACTCAACACTAAAGAACACAGCAGTTACTTTTCATGAGATAGGTATAGTATTTCTTAGTTTTACTGATAACCTTTTTAGAGTTTTAGATAACTAGATGATATAATTCAGTCCAACTTTAAAGTTTAAAAAATATTTTCTACTGACCACTGGAAATGCCATCAAACTGCATCAGAGATGATAATGTCTGATTTGTACACCAACAAAGAAATGCAAATTACGGGCTGGGAAGGTGGCTCAGTGGTAGAGCGCTTGCCTTGCGTGCCTGAGGCCCTGGGTTTGATTCCTCACATAAGCAAAAAGAAAAAAGCTGGAAGTGGCGCTGTGGCTCAAGTGATAGAGCACTAGCCTTGAGCTGAAGAGCTGAGGGACAGTGCCCAGGCCCAGAGTTCAGGCCCCACGACTGGACCCCCCCCCCAAAAAAAAAAAAAAAAAAAAGAAATGCGAATTACAAGGAGTTGGCAAATAAATCCTTAGATTGCTGCTTTTCTGCCAGTTAAGCCAGGTTGACATTTAAGTCACTGGAAACAAAAAGTGGAGGAGCTGCATAGAAAAACTCCTAGTAGCTTAGGCAAACAATTCAAAGCTTGATAAGAGACACATTTAAACATAACCAGCACAGATACTGGTTCCACAAAGACACTAATTTTAAATTTAAAAGTTGGCCTGAGCATAAAATTTAAAATTCACAAATAATTTGGTTGCAGATAGAGCATTCAATTCAAAATTGAAGTAAATTTTGTCATTTAGACTAAAACATGAAACGGGAAGAAGCGCCAATTTAAAATCTAAAAGTTTATATAAACCCATCCAATTTGAAGACGTCCTATGTATCACTTAGGAAGACTAGACTTCCTGCCTATATTAATGAATCACATCAAATTAGGAAGTTTCAATAACAAGGCTGTAGATACATTGAAACCCCTTTTATATTAAAAGTTAAAATGAAAGACAAATCCAGAGTGAACGTAAGTGATTGCAAAATATAATGCAATTTTGAACAAAATTATGAAAATATACAAAATTGATGGGCAACACAACTAGGCATTTGTACATCTTCCATTATGTGGAGAACACTAAAAATGTCTCTTCCTTTTATCCACAGAGATATGATTTAAACCAAATGTTTCCTATGGAGAATCTTTACTTAGGATCTCAGTAGTATAAAAAGCAATCATTTTTCAGTCTGTAAACAGTAGTCGTGGTTTCTTTCCTTAGCTTTTTTTTTTTAAATATGAATTTACCACACAAAAACAAAACAAAAAACCTATACAAACCATAAACAGCAGCAGCAGCACTGGGTTATTTGGGAATTCTCTTCAAATAGCAATGACATACAATTGCTGGGAGATGGTGGTTTTACTCACGTAAGAATATATATATATATGTATATGTATATATATTTAACTGTACACAATTTATAGTGCATGAGTTTTCAGAACAGATAAAAAGGTAGCTATTTCTGCATAATTTCATTCTTTTTTACAATTATCTCAAAATGTTAAGAATCGGATCTAACTGAAAAGCTACATTTAGTAGGAAAATCAGCAAGTAACAAAGAGAACGTAACTCCAGTCTAATGTTTTGTGTCAGTAACACTGGCAGAGGTCCTAGATGTCCCTGGGCAGGAGAAAGGTTAAAGACCACTAGTCATGCGGTGCCCTTAGGACCACTGCCAGCCCAAGTGCATGCTAGATTGATTTCAGAGCGTTTCTATTTGTATAGGAACATCATTCCCAGAACATGTGCCATATATACAACCCCTCCCTGCATACACACACAGTCCATCTGAAGTAGGCCATAGATCATGAAATATGTTGTTAAAGGAGTCACAATCAGAATGTTCAATTCATCTTTTTTAAGATCTTCCTTTTAGGATGGATCTATGACACTGTCTACTAATTTATATCAAAAATAGTATTTTACAATTACTCAATGGTATAGGCTTTCCAACAGACCATAGAGTAATTTCTAAAAGTTCCCATGAAGTTTAAACAGTTTTTAATCACCATATCAAACTGTTAATTTAAGAAAGTCAAGATGAAAGACAAAATGCAGGCTCTGTAAAGATTTTCCCAGCTGGCTTTTAGTTGCTTTAGAAATGACCCCATTTCACTGGAGCAGCATGTAGGAAGGGCTGTTCTTATCTACCAGACCCATCCTCCACCAGATGCGTACGGTTCCTCATCAAATTCATTTCTTCACTCGTATTACAGAATTACCAACTCAATATTCAGGTAACAAAGACCAAAAACAAGCAGGGATTCAAACACAAAAAAAAAGTTGTCAAACTGAAAATTGTGTAACATTTTCAAGAGCAATTTTTATCTTTTTCTACCAGGCAAACCTCTGGAGCCACAGTCTTGGGACTAGACTTGCAGGTAAAGTAAATAGCATCCTGGTGTGAGTCTCAAAGCCTCGAGAAAGTGAATCAAACATCAAATCCATTAGATAATCATTTCTTTTGTCAGCCTAAAACTTAAAACCCAGATTAAATCCATAATATACAATTCCTTCCTTCCCAAATCCCAGACTTAAAAACACTAAAAAAGTATATCTTATTTTCAAGCATATATACACACATATAAGAACCACCTGCAACAGATGACTCACAAAACCAATGGAATTAAGTATCTGACTCACCACGTAAGTTATATACACCTTCTCATTAGCCTAGTGATTCTTATCTTCGCTAAATGGATGACTCCAGGAGGCTTATGAAGTGACCTGTACTGCTTCTCAAAACAGCTGGAAATTAACAGCTTTTCCTGTCTCCCTGAGACTTAACTCTCAAAGAAGCTAGGATAGGGGATGTCTTGGCTATCAAGACTATTAGACTGAAGACAAGCACCTGTGGTCATCTTGACGGGTGCTTTCAATGGCAGGCTCTAATTACAAGCCTCCTGTGAGGCCCTCAGTGGACCTGCCATGGCTTCCGTGGGAGTTGGGAGTTGAGAAGCCTCGGAATGAGACTGCAGCTGTGGGAGGGCTCCATCCATCCCAATCTTGCCTCCTCTACTGCCTTCTGCCTCACAGCTCAAGGAACAGAGCAAAACTCCTACTGTCAGTATGGAAGGGCAACTCAGCGGCTTCAAAGTGGATGCTCTACACCTCAGTTCCATTGCTGCTTTTGTAGAACACCACCTCCCCGAGATGTGTCTGGTGATAGGAGGGAAGAAGAGTGTGTGTGTGGGGGGGGGGGTTCTCTTGTTGCTGCCACATACATATTAACATGTATAAAAAGTTGTCGAACCCACTTCAGGGCTCCTGCTTCTGCTTTATATACAATAATTTAATCAGTTGTACATATTTAATACCTCAAAAAATTAATTCACGATCAAAGTCCATGCATTTTATGAGGAAGTTCTGGATTAAAACGATGGTCAACTAGTGTGGCTTTTGCTGGGAAGATGGTTTCATCGTTTTCAGCTGTTGTCATCAAGGCCTGTGGATTGTACCTTCTTAAATCTTTAGCTTCTTTGTGGTCTCAAGTCTTTTTTTCAGCAGCTCCCCTGTCTCCAGGAGTGAGTGCAGGTAACTGCTTCTCACCTTCCCTTGAACAGTCTTTGAAACCTTCCTTTCTTCCTACAAAGACAGTCAAAAAATAAGCAGTCTTGCTCAAAATTCATTCTCACAAGTTAGAATTCCTCAGATAACAACTCACTGCAAGTGTCATTCGAACAGGAATTTTCTATGTCAAAGGGTAAAACAAAAACAAACAGGCTCAAGCCGGATGCAAGTGGTTCATGCCTATAATCCTGGCTACTAGGAGGCTGAAATCTGAAGATCATGGTTCAAAGCCAGCTGGGGCAGGAAAGTCATCTCCCCATAAACTACACAGAAAAGCAGAAGTGATGCTGTGGCTCAAGTGGTAGAGCACTTGAGTAAAGAGAGGCTCAGGGACAGAGTCCAAGCCAGGCAGGAAAGTCCATGATTCTCTTATCTCCAATCAGAAGAAAACCCAAAGTGTCATGTGGCTCAAAAGTGGTACAGTGTTAGCCTTGAGAAAAGGGCTCAGGGACAGTGCCCAGGCCCTGAGTCCACAGCCTGACTACCCACCAAAAAAAAAGGAACTACTTCCCTAAACCAAGCTCCCCCCCCCAAAAAAAAACTACTGCCAAATTACCTTCTAGTCTCCAGTCTTCAAAGGAGAGAATACCTTTTCCTTGTGATAAAAGGCAACATTTAACTATATACACTGAAAAACATTGCTGGTTTTCTATATCTCTTACCAGAGAGAATGAAGTATCTTCTAAAATAAGTTCTTCAAGCTTAAGTGCAATTAGATGTGCTTCAAGCCCTTTAACATGATCCACAACATTGGAGATTAAAGTCTGAAGTCCAGTAACATAGTCTTGGAAACTGGTGAAGACAGGCGGCTGGGATTAAAAAGATTAAAGGGGAGCTAAAAGATTATCAAACATTTCCAGAGTTTACATTACACAATGTGTACTAACTTCATTATACCAGTACTCGATGCTATTAACAACAGAAATAGGGCCAGGAATGTGGCTTAGTGGCAGACTGCTTGCCTAGCATGCATGCCCTGGGTTCCACAATCCTCAGTACCACATAAACAGAAAAAGACAAGTTGCGCTGTGGCTCAAGTGGTAGAATGCTAGCCTTGAGCACAGAGGGGCTCAGGGACAGTGTCCAGGCTCTAAATTCAAGCCCTAGGATTGGCAAAAACAAAAAACCAACGCCAGAAATAGACACAGTTTGGGACAGCAACACAGCACAGCCAGGCACAGTGATGCACGTGAGAGGTATAATATGCAACTGTCGGCCCAGCGGTGTAGGAAACAAATAGGATGGAGGCCAGCCCTGGCAAAGACACTTCTTGAAAAATAATGAAAATAAAAAGGCTGGGGCATGGCTCAAGTGATAGAATGCCTGCCTGGCACACAAAGGCCGAGTTCAAACCCCAGACGCACACACTCTTGCTTTCTCTCTCTCTCTCTCTCAGAGAAAGAATGCCTATAAGATCCGTAAGACTTGTACAACATGGAGGAAGAGAGAAAAGGCAGGCAGCCTGCAATGAGATTGTGACATAATTTTCTGATACTACCATGATGATGCTAGTTTCTTTTTTCTTCTTTTTCTTTTTTTGTAAATTTAGTTTGAACGGTCGCAGGATGCTCTCACAGTAACTGGATACCCAAAGGATAATAGAAATAGTCTGAAAGAGGAAAATTTGCAAATTCATCAATTAAAGATTATACTCAAGATTATCAGGCAGTTAAAGGCAAAGGATTAAACAAATTCTAACTGGTACTTATTTACGTATCTTTTCCATTTCTGTTGTCAATTTCCACTCTCTTTCCTATAATCACATGTTGATCTAGGTGTTAAGGGTTGCATGTGAGGTCTTCCCTAAAATAGCTCATGGGTTAAAGGCTTAGTGCTGTGAAGTGGTTGCACCATAGACTGCTTTCACTAGTGGATTCACACACCACAGATGGATTTGTAATGACAGCCTTATTGAAAAGAGATGGAAACTAAGAGGTGGGGCCCCACTGGAGGAAAACAGGTCTGTATACTTGTCCCACCTCTTCCTGTCTCCCTCTCTTTCTCACTGATTCTTGGCTGCTGAATGGGAAGAGAACCCTACTCCACTGTCCCTACCCTTTCTGCCTCTCTGCTTCCTGGCCGCATAGATGAGCAGCCTCCTCTAGTGTGACTACCACCACCATATTCTGCCCCACAGAAGCCCACAGCCACAAGCTGATGACCATGGGCTGAAACTTCTGAAACTGTGAGCCAAAAAGATTGTTCCTCCTTTTAAGTTCTTTCAGCAACCAAAAAACCTAAGTCACCAGGCCTCTATCTACTCAGACTAGTGTAATAGCCTAACACTTTATCCTTTCTACTGGCTGCCAAGCTCGAAGCCACCCTCCACTCCACTCTGGTTTTCTTTAGCATTCCTATAGAAGAGGGGTTCTACAACTCTCTACTCACACAGTAAAAAGTCCAAATTCCTAGGCATGGAATCCAAAAGTTCTTTATATATATATGGCTCTCTGCAAACACTTACCAGGTAAGATACCATCTTACCTACACACCTTGACTTATGGAGGAACAGGAAGTATCTCTCCCTGTATTGATCATTTGGACATCTCTTCCTATGTTACGGTGTTTATATGTACATGTATGTGTAGTTACTAGTTATTTGCTTACTACCTATCTCTTAGGCAGTCACCACGTGCTAGTCACTAGAATAGTATATACTGCCTTCAGGAAATTACACACTAAAAGGGGGAAAGAAAACAAGTGAAAAAAAGGAATAGGATACTGGAAAGATACTGGATGACAAGGTCCTTCTCATTTAAAAAAAAGTTCTACTGCCAAGAACGGTGATGGAAACCTACAGTTTTAGCACTTGGAAGTTTAGCACATATAGTTATAGCATGAAATAAAAAGATCATGAATTTGAAGCCAGCCTGGGCTATGTAGTAAGTCCTTTTCTAAAAAGCACATCTGTGCAAATATAACAGTGATATCCCCCTCTGTATAATTAACAACATAACCTAAACAATTAAATATCAACAAAGAACTCCTGATTTAACAAATACAGCAAAAGGATGGGGATGGGGGCTGTAGATGTGGTCTAAGAGCTTTCCATCTACAAGTGCCTTCTGTACTAACCCATAGATTCCTTTATACTGCAGAGTATCTCAGTAAACAGCAAACAATTAAAAAAAGCTGGAATGATTTCCTTAAACTACATCTAGGAGAGTCAGAAAGGATAACAGAGAGAAAACAGCTAGACTTAGAGTAATTCTGGAGAATCTGAGATGAACAAAGCAACTTTAAAGTTCTACCTACTAACCTGAATGAAATATTAAGATTTGTAAAAGGAATTGATTTAGAAATTTATTTAAACTGGGCTGGGAAGGTGGCTCAGTGGTAGAGCACTTGCCTTGCATGCCTGAGGCCCTGGGTTCGATTCCTCAGCACCACATAAGCAAAAAGAAAAAAGCTGGAAGTGGCGCTGTGGCTCAAGTGATAGAGCACTAGCCTTGAGCTGAAGAGCTGAGGGACAGTGCCCAGGCCCAGAGTTCAGGCCCCACAACTGGACCCCCCCCCCCAAAAAAAAAGAAAATTATTTAAACTGCTTTTTAATGAATCAGAGCTGGGTTACGTAAATGAAACTGCAGGTATAAAGCAGCTATTACCTGCTTATTGTTGAAAAATGAATCCTGAACAACATGAAAAGAACAAAAACATACCTCCACAAAGAAGACAAGATTTTCTAAAAGAGTAGGATGTGTTTTCAAGTTGCCATCCTTAACTTCTAAGAGGTTGCCTTTACATTTACTGAAGATATCTGAAAATAGAAAAAATACATTTATTCATCTTGGCATTCAATACTACTTTTAAGAATACAATGTATAAACTGAATTATAAAAGCTTTTTAGGGGCTGGGAAGGCAAGCATGAGGTCCTGGGTTCGATTCCTCAGCACCACATAAGCAAAAAGAAAAAAGCCGGAAGTGGCGCTGTGTCTCAAGTGATAGAGCACTAGCCTTGAGCTGAAGGACAGCGTCCAGCCCCCCGAGTTCAGGCCCCACGACCGGACTCCTCCCCCCCCCCCAAAATAAAATAAAATTAACTCTCCACAAAGCAGTTGTTTCTTAAAAAAAAAAAAAAAAAAGCTTTTCATTTCTTTTAATCTCACATTTCAACTTAAATCAAACATCAGAGTGTAGCTTTCAATAAAAAAACATGTTGGGCCCAGCGCTGGTGGCTCACACCTTTAATCCTAGCTACTCAGAAGGCTGAGATCCAAGGATCATAGTTGGAAGCTAGTCTGGATAGGAGACTCCTATTTCCAATTAACTATTCAAAAAACAAGAAGTGGTAGAGTGCTAGCCTTGAGTTTAAAAAAGCTCAGGGTCAGTTCCCAGGCCCTGAGTTCAAGTCCCATAAAAGACAAAAAAAAAAAAAAAGAAACCAAAAACCACATTCATTACAGGTCTATAGTCTTCACATATAAATAATTGCCTTAAAATTTATATATACTAGGGCTAGACATTAACTAAGACATTTCAGGTATGTCATGGACACATTAACTTTAAGACTGAGTGAATGACATGTAAGAACTTGTGTCACTAAGGACTGAATAACCAAGAGTACACTGTGCAAACACCTCTTTACGCCATGTCTGATGCTGTACTCTTGACTATCTTTTAATTTTTCAGACATGCTTCATCTCAGCAATAAAGTAAAAGATGATTTGAGAAGAAAAGCCCTTACAGATCTAGAATTCTAAACAATTTCATTCCTAGAAATTAAATTCCAAAGCAATAATCAAGTATCCAAATATCCCAATACATGAATTTCAGTGATGATTATAAATGTAAGAAATAATCCTAACTACTCAGGAGGGTACTACTGAGAACAAATCCAAAGATTCTTATTTTTAATTAATTAGCAAAATACCAGACTGGATGGAAGAAAGGCTCAAGTGTTAAGAGCACCAGCCATGGGCAAAAAAGCAAGAGAGCACAAGGCTGAGTTTAAGCCCAGTAGCGGCCCAAGAACAACAACAACAAACCTATTGCTAATATCCATAGACAATTCAGGAATACACGGGTTACTTACCTTTTAACTGTTCTAGTAAATACTTAAGACTATTCTCTACTCGCTCCTGTATCTCCACTGTATCCTCTAGAATTGGGGGGAAAAAAATAGCCCTTTTTCAGATTTTCAAATAACATAAAGCAGGAAGATCAACATCTGGGAACAAATCATGAGCAAGGACCTTCTTTATCACTAAGAACAAGACATCTAAATTCCATTATTCATGGTGGGGATTGGGAGGGCAGAAAATGACAGAGGGAAAGGAAAAGAAAAAGAAAGGTACCAGGGCTCAGAAGGTGGTTCAGTGGTAGAGCGCTTGCCTTGCATGCATGAGGACCTAGGTTTGATTCCTCAGCACCACATAAGCAGAAAAAGCTGAAAGTGGTGCAGTGGCAAGTGGTAGAGTGCTAGTTTTGAGCTGAAGAGCTGAGGGACAGTGCCCAGGCCCAGAGTTCAGGCCCCACAATCGACCAAAAAATTAGGTACCACCTAATGACCTTTCTGCCAAAGGAGCATGTAAAATTGTGTAAAAAGATTTGAAATCCATGTGATTGGGGTACTTTAAACCTGTTAGGCTTGTAGAATCTACAAACCATATGCAATTAGGGAAAAAAAAAAATACAAACAAGTCGGCACCAGTGGCTCATGCCTGTGAATTTTAGCTACTCAGGAAGCTGTGATCTGAGGATCACAATTCAAAGCCAGCCCTCACAAGAAAGTCTGAAAGACTGTTATCTCCAATTAACCACCAGAAAACTGCAGGTGGTGCTGTGGCTCAAAGTGGTAGGGCACTAGCCTTGAGCAAGAAAGTTCAGGGACAGTGCCCAGGCCACAAGTTCAAGTCCCACAACCAACCAGCCAGCACACTCCATTGAGCTGAAAACTCAGAAACAAAATTGCTTTTGATAGTTTAGTATTTCATTTTAAAAATACAATCAAGCTGGGAACCAGTGGCTCATGCCTGTAATCCTTGTTGCTCAGGAGGCTGAGATCTGAGGATCACAGTTCAAAGCCAGCCAGGGCAGGCACGTCCATGAGACTCTTATCTCCAATTAATCACCAGAAAACCAGAAGTGGCACTGTGGCTCTACTGCTAGAGTACTTGCTTTGAACTGAAAAGCTCAGGGACAGCACCCAGGCTCAGAGTTCAAAAATCCCACGTCTGACCAAAAAATACAATTCAATGTGAAAGTTCAAGAATATCTAGAGGGGCTGGGAAGGTGGCTCAGTGGTAGAGCGCTTGCCTTGCATGCCTGAGGCCCTGAGTTTGATTCCTCAGCACCACATAAGCAAAAAGAAAAAAGCTGGAAGTGGCGCTGTGGCTCAAGTGGTAGAGCACTAGCCTTGAGCTGAAGAGCTGAGGGATAGCGCCCAGCCCAGAGTTCAGGCCCCACAAACGGACCCAAGAAAAAAAAAAAAGAATATCTAGAAGTACCTAGAAGCTCTTCCCCTTTTAGATCTAACACAACTTTAACACAGAGATGACCTCTCACGTAGCGCTTTGAAACCTGTCAGATATTTCCAGAACAATTTCCACCTTGCATCTATCTACTGCACCTGTTTCTAAATGTGAAAACTTAAATTTTATTCATTACTAGGTTTTCACTGGCAAAAAAAACAACAAGAAAGTACATGTGTATACTTACCTAAACCATTGGTATCCAGCTCATAAATATCATTAATGAGATAAAAGGAACTTATCTGGCATTGGGAACAGCCAGAATTAAAGAATCCACTCATTCTGGTGGGTACAGGACCAAGGAAAGGATACTGAAATGAGAAACAATGCTGTCCTTTAATCCATGCAAGTTAAGAAGACACTATAAACTATTAGGTAAAACTCAATCTGCCCGGGCCCTGGTGGCTCATGCCTGTAATCCTAGCTACTCAGGAGGCTGAGATCTGAGAAGACAGGTTCAAAGCCAGCCCAGACTGAGACTCTTATCTCCAATAAATCACCAGAAAACCAGAAGTGGCGTTGTGGCTCAAGTGGTGAGGGCTTGAGGGACAATGCCCAGGCGCAGAGCTCAAGCCCCACAATCAACCAAAAAAAAAAAAAAAAAACAACTCAAAGTCCTATCTTTTAAAAGAAAGTCTGAGTGTAAGTACTGTAAATGGCAAATATATATTGATACCTGAATTTCCTTCTCAATGAATCTCTTTCCCATTTCCACAGCTACCTCCAGCTGTTGAAGGAGCAAGCGGAGAATATCAATCCGGGAGGACACACCATTCTCAGCACTTTTCTCAGAGTTCTTTGGCTCCATGGGGTGGTTGAGGCTGGGAAGTCCACTAATAAGCCTTAATGTGAGGGAGCGGATCCTTAACCACAGGGTCTCTTCTTCCAAGGAAAGTCTCTTATGTTCTTCAGAAACATCCCTTAAACAGAAACATCCCAGACCATCTGTTTTATTCTGACCTGTTGCCTTCAAACCTTTCAATATCACTTTCACCAAGATGCCTCTGAATAGTCTCTCAACTTTCATTTACTGTCTGACTGATTTTAGACAAGCAGAGAAACTACTGATTCCCGTTAATTTTACTGTCAATAAAATGGGCATGATAACCTACCTAATGAGTCATTCTTTCTCTTAAGATTTTTTTTTCTCTGATGTTTAAAATACTACATGATAGAGGCTCAAGGCTAGAGCCCAGGCCCTGAGTTCAAGCCCCAGGACTTGCCCCCCCACCAAAAAAAAAAAATCCAGGCACCAGTGGTTCACGCCTGTAATCTTAGCTACTCAGGAGGTTGAGGGGTTCAAAGCCAGCCTGGAAGGAAAGGCCGTGAAACTCTTATCTCTAATAAAAACCACCAGAAAACCGGAAGTGGAACTGTGGCTCAAGTGGAGAGTACTAGCCTTGAGCTGAAGAACTGAGGGACAGCGCTCAGGCCTAGAGTTCAAGCCCCATGACCGACCAAAAAAAAAAAAAAAAGTTCTTGCCAGTAGAGCTACAGTTCTGAGCAAAAAAGCTAAAGGAGAGCACCCAGACCCTGAGTTCAATCTTGGTACTGGCACCCCCCACCCCCCCCAAAAAAATAAACAGAGTAAGATAGCTACCAAATTCCAAGAACAACAGCCATTGCTTAAAAATTGGCGTTGAGCCTATTAATCCATCTGGAATTTATTCTGATCTGAGCTGTGAAATATATCTAACCTTTAGATTAGCCACAGTCCTAATATAGGGTGAGACATATCTTATTTATCTGGCTTTACTTACATTTTCTGATCCCAACAACATACCACATTTACATCAAAAGGAGCCTTTTATTCACTTTTTCATGTAAATCTTAGATCCATCCTGATTCTTTCAAAACTAATTCTTGAGGTTGAGTTCCAGTTACCTGTCTTTTGGATCCCAGCTGAAAAAAACATTTAGGTCTCTGTTGTCTCGCAAATCTTCCCATGGAATGTCATCTTCTTCTGGCCTAAGATTCATTGATTTTATACTTTCTGCTAAGCTGCTCGATCTGTAATAAAGATAATTATGTTTTATTTCCATAACAAAGCAGTCATAAAAAATTAGGACTTTTTTTTCATTACAAAGAAAAAAGGGGGAAGAGGAAAAGAAGCTAAGGAGTAAGGCTCACATAAAATAAAATACAACACAGCAAGATAAATACTTCTTAAGTCCAACCAAGACAAAGACCAGCACTAACTTCTGAGAGCCCTGCTTGTAGAAGAGGGGAACCTGGTGAGTATATATGGACCAGGACATGAGGACCACAGAATGCAGCTCTGTGCGAGATGTAACTGCTCCACGATTCTTCACGACAGGCTCAAGAGTCTGTGGTTCCATTTCCACACTCTTACTCCCACCCCATTTTTCCTCAATTTAAATGGCAATGATACCCATAGTGGCTTGGAGCATCAGATCTAACCCCTTAGCTTCTGTGACTGTAAGTTCCTTATGAAATACTTACATATTTGCTTCAAGTAGAAGGTCTAACAGCATCCGTTCAGTACGGACTTGTGCAAAATGAAGAGAATTATTCAGCCTGTTCCTAAAAGCGATAAACTCTGGGATCTTCTCAAATGCACCATATTTGTAAGCTTGAATGATATATTCTGAGGTCTAAGAAGGAAAGATATCACCTTCGTGTAAATATTTCACAAGTCAGACAATGTAAGCAACGCTTCTATTTTTGGTCAGCAAAAACACAATACTTGTGGCTAAAAGTAAGGCTTTGAATCTGATCTTTAAAGGTCTTGGTCACCGAGCTTTAAAAAATAGTATTTTTCTTCCTTTAGTAGCTGAGTCAACTGTCCCTTTTCTTAGTGTTCCCAACCACAGTGGCCCAATGGTAGTAGGTATGGCTAGCATCTCACAGATTGGGCAATCCTGCCTCTCAGTGCAGCAGGACTGATGGTGTCAGTCAAAAGGCCCATTGTGCCATTCTGGAAGGGATTTACTCCATGTCTGTCTGCATCACAATAATCTACATTTTTATACAAAGATTCCAAGGATGCCAGAATAATATAGCCACACCCCACCCAGAGTGAAAACGAATTTCCTTCAAAAAAAGGCTGATCTCTGTTTCTTTCTTTTTGAACACAGCACCAGACACACAGGGCAGATTTGCATTCTTTCAGGATAGAAGACACTACAAAGATTCATAAAAACTCATGTCAGAATCCGTTCTGACAAAGACTTCCTTCCACAACCAACTTTCTATGCGTCCAGACTACCCAAGATCTCTGCTTGAGATTTCCAAGTAAAAGGAACACTCGCCACAAGCATTTTAATCGAGATTAAAAATGGATACATGAAATGGTACAGAACAGAGGCAAGATAAAGAATTGTCAATGGGAATTTCCATGGGAATCCTGGCAACATCAAAGGCACGCTCAGGGAAGAACATTTCACGGAAATGGGCCTATGCCATCAGGATCAGAAGACAGTGGTCACCTTTTTGGCCAAGAAAAAGATTTAGCTCAAAACTTTTCCCAACAAAGATCCTTTCTAGAAAAGCTGGCCTTTTGCATAGCCTCAGCTTGTCAGCTCGACCCCCAGCTCTATTGTGTCTCAGTAATTTGCCAAGTAGGAAAATAGGCCAATAGTCAACAACATACCCTCTGATACACAGCCTCGCAGGGTTCATTTCAGGCCGCGGGATTGCGCCGCGGGCGCTGCTAATTCAACTGCATTCGATGCGGCTTTTAAACCCCCATGGGACACCTCGGCGAGCTGTTTGCCTGCAGTATCTGGAGAAATTAAAGACGGACGGACACAAGAAAATTAAAAAGATTACTTGTGATCCTGTATGTTTAAAGAAGGACTATCTGAAAAAAGCTCAACTGCACCTTCTAGCTTGATGGAGGACAGTGAAATGCCCCATCAAGCGGAGGCCAGTACGTTAGTCAATCCTACAGCCCCTGGGCTTAGAAAACAGCGCAAGCTTTATTACCAGCTCTTGCAATAGGGAGTTACAACTGGAAAAAACTGGGAATATTTGATTGAGTAATCGAGATAAGATATATGATTTTTGCAATTCCAAGCACATTTATAAACTCCAGCTCCAAAATATGCTATGGTTAAAGGAGAAAACCCATCCTTCGCCAAGCATAGGGGCAGTTTTATTTCTGAGTGGTCCATGAAATACCACTTTAGGAAGAAACATATATTCGTTTCAAAAAAAGACCAGGCGGTGTAACTCCCCACTTGTGTCATTTAGATAGTCCTCCTTAAACACAGCAGCAAAGTACCGCTGCAGAGCCAGACAAGGAATTGGGGAAGTGCCGCTATGGGAGAGGACGGCCCCCACGGGAACTGCAGGCAAACCCAGAAGCCACAGGCACTGTGAAGACTTTTGAGTGGAGTATGGTGTCCGTAACCTACAACTTATTTACTGGTGAGGCTACTTAGATCCCGGAGAAAGTCCTGAAATGAACCCTGGTTACTCTAAAAAATAGCAAAGTGCATGGACATCAGACCCTAAACAATAACCTTTATGAATACAAGTACAATATAAGTACAAACATTTCAGTCATTTTTTGGATAGGAAAATCTACCACTGAACAAGGAGGCATCAGAGGCTTACACCTGTAATCCTAGCTACTCAAAAGGCTAAGGTCGGAGGGTTGGCTCAGGAAGACACAGCCTCCACTCTTATGCCTCATTAATCAGCTGGAAATGGAAGCATGACCCAAGTGGTAGAGTATCAACCATAAGCAAAAAAGGTAAAAAAACCTAGCAAGAGCTCAAGGCCCTGAGTTCAATCCCCAAAACTAGCATGCACACACCACGCAAGTAAATCAAATATATTTTTAACCTCCTCATAAACGCAGAAGGAAAGCCAAAATCATGAGATTTGATGAAACTACTTCTTTTGATTTTCAACAAATGAAATTCCTTGAAAACCTAAGAAGGCAAGCACAGACACTGACTGGACAGGAGTGAAAACTCAGCCTCAGCCACCCACCTACATGAAGAGATTTACAGACCCAATGTTGTAAGGGACACCAACCTGCCTCCAAGTCAAGCCTTGTGCTCAGGGGCTGATATGCACTTCCTATTCTCCCTAGTCAGAAGCTGTGTCTGATCAGCTATCAGTCACCGAGTAACAGGGAGAAGGGTCTGAGAGGCCCTGTCTCCTACATGCCTCAAGCTCTCCTTTGCCGCTCCACTCATGGAGGCCAGGCCCTAAAGTCTGTTAGAACATAACCACCAGAAACTGGGAACAAGGAATCTGTATTTAGCAATGCTTCTGCACTGCCTTCCATGTAATACACTCCACTGAAGAACCCGATGGCAAATAAAACAGCCATGGCTTTTATAGTTAAAAAGCGTTTTTAAAAATTCAAGAATGCTTCCAAGAAGATCTCCAGAAGGTAAATTCCTCAGCTGCAGAGAGAACATAAGAATGGAAAGCTATGGGCAAATATCCAGCACCCCCAAGTTCCAGGCAGGAGATGTGAAAACCAAGCTGGCAGTGACCTCACCTACTTCTTGTGTAGCTAGACCAAGGGTAGCTGACTGACAGCATTATTATTTTTCCCCCAAAACCTCCACTTAACCCAACTTGGCGCCCAAGTTGGCTTGCAGTAAACCTACAGTCCAAGTCCCATCCTGGAATTATGGCACAAAGAAGCTCTCAGTTACAAAATACAATTGACCAAGGTTTCCTTAAAAGTCCTTCAACTGATCAGCTTCATAATCCTACATACATTACCTCTAATTCTAACTGCATGCACCATTGGCACAGAGCACAGTGAACTTCACAAATTAAGGTAACAGGAACCAGGCGCTAGCAGACAATTCCACGGCATCCCAGGCTCCAAGCTTCCGGGCTACACTATAGCCTTAGAGAAAGGCTCTCAAAGACACATCTGAGAGGCAAAACACTTCTTAGTCTGTTAAATATCCGTTTTCAGTGTGACTTTCCAAGGACTCCATTGAACATATCCACATTTCAACATACACAATTAAGTCTACCTCTTTCCGAAGGACCTAGCCTAAGGACACCTGACAGTACTACAGCAGGGAGCCGTAGCACGTGTCCTCGAGACACAGGTAGTGAACTTTGAAACCATGTCAGTCAGTAGAAGAAATGGCTTTTCACTTACATCTTTCTGGTTGGAGTGGAAAAACCTGAGTGCGAAGTTACAGGACTGGGAGGCAGCAGCGTATTGACCTAGGGATGCGGCGTACCGGGTCAAAAGATAACTAGATGAGAGAAAAGAAAAAAAAAAACAAAACACATTTTCTAACTCTGGTGGCAAATACATGCTTCAAATTACTATGGCAAGGCATACTATGCAAGGTCTCCAACCAAAATAAACTAATACACAGAAATAAATTAAAAAATAAAAATCAAAGTTCATTTGGTTTTATGGGAAACCTAAAGTTCTATGCAATACTTTCTTTTCCTCAATGATGAATAGAACACAAAACTTGTAAGAAAACATAATGCTGTCTTTTCCCCACTTCTGCCCCGATCAGCTGTGGGGCTTGAATCAGGGACTAGGGGCTGTCCCTGAGCTATTTTTTTGGTCAAAGCTATTTGCTCTACCACTTTTGAGCCACACACCCACTTATGCTTTCTGAGTGGTGATAAAGAGTCTCCTGAAAACTTTTCTGCTCCGGCTGGCTCCGAACTGTGATTCTCAGATCTCAGCCCCCTGAGCACCTAGGATTAGACACTGGTGCCTGGCTAATGCTGACTTCTTAAACATCACTGTAAGGGACATTAAATGACCTCAAGTAATAATAGCCAAAACCCAAATCTGAAAGGATGTCTCAATAAGAAGTATATGTGTATTGTGTATGACATAAACACAAATATGTATGCATATAGTATACACACAAAACAAATATGTATGTATGTATACATATAAAAGGATATCTCAGGATAATAAAGTACATATCTCTATTTCAATGAGAAAGAAGACTTCAAAATAATGTGCTGCTGGATAGAGTGGCTCAAGTGTTTAGTCCTGGCTACTCAAGGCTAAGATCAACAGGATCAAGGTTAAAGGCCAACCCAGGCAAAAAGTTCATAAGACTTCATCTCAACCAACAAAAGCTAGACATTGTGGTACATGTCTGTCATTCCAGCTATCCTAGCTATTATGAAGCATAAATACGAAGAATCATGATCCAGGAAAATTCAAACAAAAAAATCACTACTCAAATAAGGCTGGCAACATCGCTCAAATAAAAGACTGCCTGGCCGGGCGCTGGTGGCTCACGCCTGTAATCCTAGCTACTCAGGAGGCTGAGATCTGAGGATCGTGGTTCAAAGCCAGCCCGGGCAGGAGAGACCGTGAGACTCCTATCTCCAATAAACCACCAGAAACCCGGAAGTGGCGCTGTAGCTCAAGTGGTAGAGTTCTCGCCTTGAGCTGAAGAGCTGAGGGACAGCGCCCAGGCCCAGAGTTCAAGTCCCATGACCGACCCAAAAAAAAAGACTGCCTGCCTAACAAGTACAGGCCCTAGTTTAAACCTTAGTACCATCAAAACAATAAGATATGAAGCCAAGTACTGGTGGTTCACACTTGTGAATCCTGGCTACTCAGGAGGCTGAGATCTGCAGATCAAGGCAGACAAAGCTGAGAGACTCTTACCTTCCAATTAACCAGCAAAAAGTCTGAACTAGGGGCTGGGAAGGTGGCTCAGTGGTAGAGCGCTTGCTTTGCATGCATGAGGCCCTGGGTTCGATTCCTCAGCACCACATAAGCAAAAAGAAAAAGCCGGAAGTGGCACTGTGGCTCAAGTGGTAGAGCGCTAGCCTTGAGCTGAAGAGCTGAGGGACAGCGCCCAGGCCCAGAGTTCAGGCCCCACGACCGGACCCCAAAAAAAAAAAAAAAAAAAAACTAGAAATAGGTTGAGGAACAGAGTCAAACCATGAGGGAAAAAGCCAAGCAAGAGCAAAAGCCCCAGTTCTGGCACACAAAAAAAGAAGGTTCAAAATACATATAGTTTGAGTCAGGCACAGGTGGCTCACACCTAGAATCCTAGCTACTCAGGAGACTGAGATCTGAGGTTCACATTAGAAGTCTGCCCAGGCAGGAAAATCCATGAGTCTCTTATCTCCAATTAATCACAGAAAAAGCCAGAAGTGATGCTGTGGTTCAAATGGTAGCATACTAACCTTGAATAAAAAGCTCTTAGGGACAGCACCAAGGCTCAGAGTTCAAGACACCCCCCCGCCCCCCCAGAATACATATAGCTTGTCAGCACACATAGCATTAAAAGGCCCTGGGTTTAATCATTAGCATCAAAAAGAAACTGTATGTAGCTGGATGCTGTCCTTGGGGGAAAAAATGTGACCATTTAATAAATGCAAAATTTTAAATTATCATAAAATCCTGGGTGATAGATGATCTGCAACAAGTCATAGTAGGTGCTAAATTAACATCATGAGCAGTTGTACTGCTCAAATCTAGTCAGAATCCTACATTGCCTTGCTGAGGTGGCTGCCTGCCCATTACTCAGAGTATATACTACCAACCCAATGGTATCATGCTGGATATGTTTAGCATCGAGGCTGGAGTAAAGATCCACCACCGGTTCAAATGCACCCAGCATACAGTAGATTCGAACAAGCAGCAATTTGAACTGAGCGTTGGAAGGGCTGTGGGCTAACCCTTCTTCCAGCAAAGTCAGGGCCTGCCACACCGCAGTCTCATCACCTAAAACCAGAGTAGATCATTATCCCCTGATCTTGACAGCAGAGTTTCTCAAAACAAATAAAGAAAAACCCTTTGATACCATCACCTCCCTTAAGTACTCCACAAATAATTTTAGGTAGCAAGTAATCAATTTTAGTTATAAACCTGTGAACTGAAATAGGAAATTTCCCTAATAGCCCCTCAATTGTTAAGCTAATTCTTAAATATGCCCTCTACAAAAAACTCAAGAGTTACTGGGCACCGGTGGGCTCAAGACTACAATCCTAGCTACTTAAGAGGCTGAAATCTGAATAATGTGGTTTGAAGCCAGCCCAGGTAGGAAAGTCTGTGAAATTTTTAATCACCAATTAACCACCAAAAAGCCAGAAGTGGAGCTGTGGCTCAAGTGGTAGAGTGGTAGCCTTAAGTGAAAAAGTTCAGGCCCTGAGTTCAAGCCCAGGACTGGCACAAAAAATAATAAATAAATAAATACATCAGAACTTACTCCAAAAAATGTACATCTGTGTATATAAAACTGTCTTAGGTAAATAGGCCCATTCTGTTCCATCTACTTATCATATTGCCATTATCATAGCTTTGTATTATTCAAACACACCTGGAAACAAACTAGAGATGTATGAACTTAAAATCATCCTGATTACAGGTAGCAGGATAAATTTAAGTCTTGATTCCTCTATTAGAGCCACTGAAGAGTACAAGAAAGACCTAAAAGCATGAAGCAATTCTTGAGTTACATCCTAAGGAGAGAATCCAGTACTTACAGTCATTAAAAAAAAGGAATCAGAACTGAGTTCTAGTGGCTCACACCTGTAATCCAGGCTGATCTAAAAATGGAGGTTCAAAGCCAGCTGAGGCAGGAAAGTCCATGAGACTCTTAACTACCAATAAGCCAGAAATGGAGGTGTGGCTCAAAGTGGTAGAGCACTAACTAGCCTTGAGCACAAAAGCCTAGGGAGAACGCCCAGTCCCTGAGTTCAAGCCCCAGGACAAAACCGAAGATAATGATGTAACAGCTGGCAAAGCATACTGCAAATAGTTCAATCCAAAGGACAAAAAAACAAAAACAAAAGTAACATTGAAATTATCAGACTCACTTGTTTCTCTCCATACATCAATGAGCACGTGGACAGCAAGGAGACAGTAATAGTCAGAAAATTGCAATTCTGTTTTCAAACAGGATTTTCCTATGAGGAATTAAAAAAAAGTAACATTTGTTCATTTATTACTATTTATTACTGTCCCAAAGGTTTTTTGTTTTCTTTGTGTATGTGTGTGTGTGTGTGTGTATATGTGTGTGTGTGTGTGTGTATGTGTGTGTGTGTATATGTGTGTGTGTGTATATGTGTGTGTGTGTGTGTATATGTGCGTGTGTGTGTGTGTGTGTGCGCATGCGCGTGCACGCCAATCCTGGAGCTGTTTCTGAGCTGTTCTGTTTTGCTCAAGGCTGGCACTCTACCACAGAAGACACAGTTCCACTTTTGGACTTTTGGTGTTTAGAGCTAAGAGTCTCATGAACTTTCCTGCCCAAGCTTCAAACCTTGATCCTCAAATCTCAACATCCAGCATGGCTAAAATTATAGGCATGAGCCACCAGAGGCCCACCCAAAAGATTTTTTTTTTTGTCGGTGTGGGGCCTGAACTCTGGGCCTGGGCACTGTCCCTCAGCTCTTCAGCTCAAGCTTAGCACCCTACCACTTGAGCCACAAAGCCACTTCTGGTTTTTTCTGCTTATGAGTTGCTGAGGAATCGAACCCAGGGCCTCATATATGCAAGGCCAAGCACTCTACCACTGAGCCACCTTCCCAGCCCCCTCCCCAAAAGAGTTTTTAAAGGAAGGAATGTGATGAGAAGAGGAAAGGGAAAAGGAAACAAAAACAGGCTGAGTACCAGAAGAAATGCATAAGGGCTGGGGAAGCAGCTATGTGGTAGAGTTTTGGCTAGCTTATGTGAGGCTCTGAATTCAATTCCTAGTTCTGTGCACTCTGGGTCATGAATGAAAAGATTAGATTATACTCAGCTAGACCAGAGAGAGCCCAAGCGAACACACAGTATTTAGCCTGGACCCAATGTGAAGGTTTCAAAAAGTTTTTAGGTAAAGAATCAAGGCCCATATATAAATAACTATATTAATATCATACACCTTACTTCATCTATTTTTTTTTTCTACCAGTCCTGGGGCTTGAACTTAGGTACTGGATTCTGCCCAAATGTCTCTGTACTCAAGGCTAGTGCTCTACCACTTAGGCCACAGCACCACTTTTGGCTTTTTCTGCATAGTTCTCTGGAGATAAGAGAGGCCAGGCGCCAGTGGTTCATGCCTGTAATCCTAGCTACTCAGGAAACTGAGATCTGAGAATTGTGGTTTAAAGCCAGCCCAGGTAGGAAAGACCATGAGACTCCAGAAAACCAGAAGTGGTGCTGTGGCTCAAATGGTAAAGTGCTAGCCTTGAGCTGAACAGCTGAGGGAGAGCACCCAGGCCCAGAGTTCAAGCCCCATGAGCGACAAAAAAATAAAAATTAAAAGATATATATATATATATATATATATATATATAATGGCTTAAGTGGTAGAGTGTTAGCCTTGATCAAAAGAAGCTCAGGCCCTGGGAAGAAAGAAAGAAAGAAAGAAAGAAAGAAAGAAAGAAAGAAAGAAAGAGAGAGAGAGAGAGAGAGAGAGAGAGAGAGAGAGAGAGAGAGAGAGAGAGAGAGAGAGAGAGATTCCTTTTCTTAACTATAGAGAATATTAAAGCCTATATGTGTGTGTGTGTGTGTGTGTGTTATTCCTTTTCTTAACTATAGAGAATATTAAAGCCTATATCCCCCCAAATATGACAATCATCAACTATGCAATTCATATAAAGCTCCATATAGCAGGAGCTATACTCCCAATTATAATGATCTTAAGCTCCCAGTGTGGGCAGTATCCCCACCCAATAAAATGTGCTCCTTAGCAAGTACAATGAGACATGTGGTGATGGCTGACCAAACAGCTGACTTGGAAGTATAAACAGGTCAGGCAAATACTGGACATCACACAAGGCTACTCACCAAATTCTAGTCCATGCTGGTACCTTAACATCAGTTCTCTGACCACACTCAGTTTCTGATTTTTATCCATAGTGTGGTACAAACCGAGTAACCTCGTCAGCTGCACCACACACAAATGCTGCTGCAGAGCTCGGATGTCAGCAGGCAGTGCAAGCTTATCATCCTCTGTGGGTGTCGACAAAGGAACGACTCCAAGTAACTGATTAATGAACTGCAGAATGAGAAAAAAAAGGAATACAAATCTCAAACTGTAACTCCACAAATAGAAATGGTCTGGATAAAGCTATCAGAAACAAAAACAAAAACATAAATTCCAGATTTAATACACCATTTTCCATCTACTAACAGCTTATAAAGGTGGCTCAGTGGTAGAGTGTTTGCCTAGCATGCATGAAGCCCTGGGTTCCATTCCTCAGTACCACATACACAGAAAAAGCCAGAAGTGGCGCTGGCGCTATAGTTCAAGTGGTAGAAGGCTAGCCTTCAGCAAAAGAGGCTCAGGGACGGGATAGCACCCAGGCTAAGTTCAACCCAACTCCCGAGGAAAAAAAAAAAAAAGATGTCAGGGCAACACAAATGCTGTGACTCAGGTGAACCTAGCACATTCCTTCACTGCTGTCCAAAACTATGACTTGTACCCTTACTACAGGTCTACAGAAATCAAAAACATCATAAAAATATTTCACAAGTTGTGACATCTTGAGTATGTACTAGAGTAATGAAAAGGTATCATAAGGAAGACTTAAAAAAAAAAAGGTAGCCAGGCATCAGTGGCTCACACATATAATTCTAGCTACTCAGGAGGCTGAGATTTAGGGATCGAGATTCATAGCCAGCCCAGGTAGAACATCCATGAGACTCTAAATATACATGAGAAAAGCCAGATGTGGAGCTGTGAACACTACTCTTGAGAAAAAAGCCCAGAGAGAAGGCCCAGGCTCTGAGCTCAAGCCCCAGGACTGGCGCACACACACCATAAACTGCATTTACAATAAATTATTTTGTGGACAGTATTTGGGTTATGAACTCAGGGGCTTTGTGCTTGCTACCACATGATCCATGCCTTCAGCCCTTTTGCTTGCATTGTTTCTGGAATAGGGTCTCATTTTTTTGCCCAGGTTGACTTAGACTAAATCTTCTCATTTATACTTCCCTCAGTGCAGAGAACAGTCATGCACCAACACACTCAGTTTTTATTGGTTGAGGTGAGTTTCTAGAACTTTCTGACCAAAGCTGACTTCTAACCTCCATCCTCCTTATCTCAGCCTCTTGAGTAGGGAGGATTATTGGTGTTGAGCCACTATGCCCAGTGATTTACAAAGAAATTTGCTGGGGGTACAGGTCCTGAGCTCAGGTACTGTTCTACTTTGCTTGCACTTGAGCCTCATCTCCAACTAACACAAAAATCTCCAGTTATCCCAGAATGAAATGATATAATGGGGGTAAGTCTCAAGTGACAGAGCCTAGTAGGCAAAAGTCCTGAGATGGGGGTGTGTGACTCCAGTGGCAGAAAGCCTGCCTTGCAAGCACAAAACCCTGAGTTTGATCCCCAATATCACCAGAAAGAGTAATTTTTAAAAAAGACTCCAATCACCTTCCAGGTGTTCATTCCCACTATAATTTGCCTTGAAGAGAAACTGTGCCTTTGATGTGATAGCACTCAGAGTACTTAACTGACCAGCGAACTCACCATGTACCTCATGTTTGCTGTTCCCACACATTAAGGAAAGGAATCCCAAATGCTTAACCTAGTTTTCATCAACAAAATTCTGAAAGGTACTTACTTTTGTACACTGTGTAGCTGGCAATAGGTCAACAAACACTTTAAGGTCTGTAAAACAACACGGTTTATCTCCAAACATTTTAAAATACTGGAACATCAATTCTTCCGGGTCTCCTAAAAGGGAGAGAAGAAAGTCACTAAATTATCCATAAACTTTAGCAATTTCTAAATCAAATGATTTTTATTTTATAGCATTCATTTTGCTAAGTGCTGGTGGTTCATGCCTATAACTACGGTTTGAAGCCAGCAAAGACAGGAAAGTCCTTGAGACTCTTTAACTCCAATTACCAAAAAAACTAGAAGTAGAGCTGTGCTTCAAAGTGGTAGAACATGCTTATGGCTCATGTCTATATCCTAGCTACTCAGGAGGCTGATATCTGAGGATCACGCTTCAAAGCCACCCCAGGCAGAAAAGTCTATGAGACTCTTATCTACAATTAACAACCAGAAAAATCGAAGTAGTGCTGTGGCTCAAAGTGGTAGAGTGCTAGCCTTGAGCAAAAAGAGCTCAGGGACAGTTCCCACGCCCTGAATCAAGTCCCATGACTAAAAAAAAAAAAAAAAAGGCAAGGGCTCTACCACTGAGCCACCTTCCCAGCCCCGATGTACTGTTCTTTTTTATTTTAATTTTTGGTGGTACTGGGGTTTACACTTAAAGCCTGTTTTCTTTTTTCTTTTGCTCATGCCTATAATCCTAGCTACTCAGGAGGTGATTCGAGGATCAGATTTCTCATCCAGTGGAAGCAGGAAAAGTCCATAAGACTTTTAGTTCCAATTAACCACCAAAAAGTCAGCATAGAGCTATGGCTCAAATGGTACAGCATTAGCCTTGAAGAAAAAAAAAAAAAAAAGCTCGGGACAATGCCCAGGTTATGAATTCAAGCTCCAAGATCAGTACCAAAAACAGTAATAATAAAAATATTAACCAGGCCAGGCACTGGTGGCTCACGCCTGTAATATTAGCTACTCAGGAGGCTAAGAGCTGAGGACCGCGGTTCAAAGCCAGCCTGGGCAGCAAAGTGTCTGTAAGACTCTTAATCTCCTATTAACTACCAGAAAACCAGAAGTGGCACTGTGTCTCAAGTGGTAGAGTGCGAGCCTTGAGCTGAAGAGCTCAGGGACAGTGCTCAAGCCCAGAGTTTAAGCCCCATGACTGACAAAATCATCATCATCATCAATGTAAAAAAGGGGCTAGCAGGCTCCAAATGGAAGAGCATCTACCCAACAAGCATGAAGTCCTGAGTTCAAACACCAGCACTTCCAAGGAAAAGAAGACATGATATCATAGCTATTCAACAAATGTGAAGATCAGGCTAATACCCATACCAGCACATTTGTAAGATATAAGCTGTTGAGTGGAAGAGGGAGCTAGGAAATCCACAGACATTCATGTTCAGATTGCAAAGAAAGTAAGCCTCCATTTCTGTGGCTAATATATCCAGTGAGGTCTAATAATGTAGCCCAAAAGAGGAAGCCAACACAGAACTAAACACTGGCTATGAATAAGCTACAAAGGGAATGACAGAGAAAGAATACTGATTTTAGGATGAACGGCCAAGAACACTAATTAGATAATAAAATGGGTGGAGACCACAGGACAGATGACATACACTGCAGGCGCATTATCACAGGACAAGTGGCCACCAGAACACATGTGGACCAGCCCTAAAAAGGACCAAACGTTCAGTGATAATGAAGTTTTTTAAAAGTTTCTTTGGGTCTCTCTTTTTCAAAAGAATACTGAAAAAAATGACAATTTTTACCTAAGTTTAGTGAATGCCAGAATTTAATTGAAACTATGAGACAGTTACCTTAGGGAAGGCATTCACAACATTGAAAAGTAGCAACAAGGGGCTGGGAAGGTGGCTCAGTGGTAGAGTGCTTGCCTTGCATGCATGAGGCCCTGGGTTCGATTCCTCAGCACCACATAAGCAAAAAGAAAAAAGCCGGAGGTGGTGCTGTGACTCAAGTGGTAGAGCGCTTGCTTTGCATGCATGAGGCCCTGGGTTCGATTCCTCAGCACCACATAAGCAAAAAGAAAAAGCCGGAAGTGGCACTGTGGCTCAAGTGGTAGAGCGCTAGCCTTGAGCTGAAGAGCTGAAGGACAGCGCCCAGGCCCAGAGTTCAAGCCCCACGACCGGACCCAAAAAAAAAAAGAACAGTATATGATCTATTTTCCAGTGAATACTTTCAGATGACTTCAGATTGCTACACTTCATCATCACTGGAATCAGAGGCACTGAGGACATCCCTATGCCTACTCCAGGGTCCACAAACACTGTACCACTTCTTACCCAGCTTGTACTCATCATTACACCCTTGATTTCGTAAACGCCTAATCAGCTCCAGTTTAGCCAGATGTGGTCCTCGGAGATGGCGGGAGCCTCTGGACTCCTCTGTTATCCGGTCTTCTATAAACTTCACAGCCTCTTCTGCTGAATAATGTACTTCTCCTTCTAAAGAGCTGGGTACAAACACATTAAAAAAGGTATTTTATTACCTCTACCGTCCTTCCAAAAGGTTAAAGCCAAGTGGAATTCATTGTTTTCTATGTGGGTAAGAGGGCAAGATGGGTTCATATTTGGTATCGTTTTTTTTTTGTCCAATGATAGGGATTAAACCCAAATGTCAACAACTCAGGGCTTGACCACTGTCCCTGAGCTTCTTTTGCTCAAGGGTAGCGCTCTACCACTTGAGCCACAGAACCACTTCCAGCTTTTTCTGTGTATGTGGTACTAAGGAATCAAACCCAGATTTTCATGCATGCTAGGAAAGCACTCTACTACTAAGCAACATTCCCAGCCCTCAAAGCTATCTTAAATCCACAACTGCTATTTTAGATCTCCTCTACCATAATTCCTATCTTAAACATTATTCCTGCATTCATTATTTTTAAAATATCCCATTTCTGGGCTGGGAAGGTGGCTCAGTTGGTAGAGCGCTTGCCTTGCATGCCTGAGGCCCTGGGTTTGATTCCTCAGCACCACACAAGCAAAAAAGAAAAAAGCCGGAAGTGGCTCTGTGGCTCAAGTGGTAGAGCACTAGCCTTGAGCTGAAGAGCTGAGGGACAGCGCCCAGGCCCAGAGTTCAGGCCCCATGACTGGACACCCCCCCCAAAAAAAATCCTATTTCTGTTTATTATAGTATTACCTATAATAAGAAAGAAAGAAAAAAGAAATAAAAAAAAACAAGTATCATCAATAGAGAAGTTAAATAAATCATCTCTAAGACAGAGGGAAAAAAATGAGAGAAAAAAATCTTACTTTGAAAGGATTTTACAGTTCAGACAGAATTCAATTAGCTTCTGCTAAAAAATAAAAAATAAAAACCTATTTGAAAGTGCTGTTGTAATTCAGGAAAGATGACTTACTGTTCACCTTCAGCGGGAGGGGTCCAGGCCTCTTCAATCAGTCGAAAGACAGAATCGAAATAAGTCAGATAGAACTGCCAGTCATCTGAGCTAAAATCAGATTGAATGATGCACACAGGATTAAATACAAGTTGTGATAAATCTGTCTTATGCACCATGTAGCATTACTTTTGTTCTAAGTTACGTTTCTTTGTAAGTAAGGAATGGTTCACCCATTCCTGTAGAAACTCTGCAACTCTTAAGAGAATATCACTCCAGAAGCATTATCATCAAAGTGAAAGACTTAAAAACAAAAAACAAAACAAACAAACCTGTGTCCCTTCAAAAAAATAACCATGCTGGGTACCACGCCTGTAATCCTAGCTACTCAGGAGGCTGAGAGCTGAGGATCTCAGTTCAAAGCCAGCTCAGGCAGGAAAGGCCGTGAAACTTTTTCTTTTTTTGGGGGGTCTGGTCATGGGGTCTGAACTGGGCCTGGGTGCTGTCCCTCAGCTCTTCAGCTCAAGGCTAGCACTCTACCACTTGAGCCACAGCGTCACTTTCGGCTTTTTAATTTTTGCTTATGTGGTGCTGAGGAATCGAACCCAGGGCCTCATGCATGCAAGGCAAGCACTCTACCACTGAGCCACCTTCCCAGCCCCAAGGCCGTGTAATTCTTATTCCCAATAAACCACCAGAAAACTGGAAGTGGTCCTATGGCTCAAGTGGTAAAGCGCTAGCCTTGAGCTGAAGAGCTGAGGGACAGCGCCCAGGCTATCAAAGAAAAGTAACCTTGTTGTTTGGTTAGTTGGCTGGTTTTTGCACTTACTAGGGAGGTATTTTACTACTTGAGACATGGAGCCAGCACAGTTTTTTCCAATTGGTTTTTAGGGTAAGTTTTGTACTTTTACCCAGGCTGGCCTCATACCTCTATCTTCCTATTTGTTTCTTGTTAGCTAAGCCCATGCCATCTCAACCCAGCTTTTTTTGGTTGAGATAAGAGTGTTACAAACCTTTTGCCTGAGCTGGGCTTGAACTGCAAGCCTCTCAATCTTTATCTCTTAAACAGCTAGGGTTACAGGCATAAGCCACCTTGCCCAACCTAGAAATTTTACTTAATAGATGACTGTCCAAATGAGCTCTGTTTTTTTTTTTTTTTTTGTCGGCCGTGGGGCTTGAACTCTGGGCCTGGTTACTGTCCCTCAGCTCTTCAGCTCAAGGTGAGCGCTCTACCACTTGAGCTACAGCGCCACTTCCGGTTTTCTGGTGGTTTATTGGAGATAGGAGTCTCACGGTCTCTCCTGCCCGGGCTGGCTTTGAACCGCGATCCTCAGATCTCAGCCTCCTGAGTAGCTAGGATTACAGGCGTGAGCCACCAGTGCCCGGCTTATGAGCTCTTCCTATATAGGAGGTGGTGTCCTAAGAAGGAAGACTCTTTTGGGCCAATATTGGTTGCAATACATTTATAATATTCAGCATTCATTCTCCAGGTCTAGCCACCATGGTGACATTAAGTACCATTGCACCTCCTTAGCAAAAGATGAAGGCTCTTCGAAAACTTGCTTTTTAAAAATACCAATGAGGAAGTGGCACTGTAGCTCAAGTGGTAGAGCGCTCGCCTTGAGCTGAAGAGCTAAGGGACAACGCCCAGGCCCAGAGTTCAAGCCCCACGACCAACAAAAGAAAAAAAAAAATGGAATCTTAAAAATACCAATGATACAACTACTGAGAGAATTTTCTCTCTACCTAGAAATCTCAAAATACACAGGCACAAAAATTGTCAATAATGAGTCCAGGAAACCCAATGATGATCTCAGCACAAAATCCAGGATCTACTCACTTTTTCAGTAAAAGGCGCCGGGAAAGAGCGTTGCACTCCGGCCACCTGCTCAGCTTCTTGTACATAGCCATGCATTTGTTCTCTCGACTCTGAATCTCACTTGTCAACTTCTCTATAACACAAAGTTACGAAAGTTGGTGAGTTGGTGCCATTTCCACCCCAAACCAGAAAAAAGTCCAATCATAAATGGGAAAAGGTTTCATTTTCCTTATTTACTCCTTAAAAAATGGGATTGCTCTTAAACCCAAGCTTATAATAAAGATTTCACTTAAGAGAACAAAGGAGGGGCCCTGGGTTCAATTCCTCAGCACCATATAAACAGAAAAAGCTGGAAGTGGCACTGTGGCTCAAGTGGTAGAGCGCTCACCTTCAGCTAAAGAGCTGAGGGACAGGGGTCAGGCCCAGAGTTCAAGCCCCATGACCAACCCCTCCCCAACAAAAAGAGAAAGCAAAGGATATTTCTAATGCTAAATTTTTATAATTGCTTTGTCAGTTAAAAACAAGGGTGCACTGGGCTAGGAATGTGGCTTGGTGGTAGAGTGCTTGCCTAGCATACATGAAGCCCTGGGTTCAATTACTGGGAAAAGCCAGAAGTGGTGCTGTGGTTCAAGTGGTAGAGTGCTAGCCTTGAGCAAAAGAAACTCAGGGACAGTGAGTGCCCAAGCCCTGAGTTCAAACCCCAAGAGTGGCCAAAAAGGAAAAAAAAAAAAAAAAGAGGTATACAATGGAGATTGTGTATGTGGAAGACTCATAAAACTACTCCAACAAATTTAGCCCAGGCAAACAGTTGGGGTTTTTTTTGTTGTTTTTTTTTTGAGGGGGGGGAGTCGTGGGACTTGAACTCAGGGTCTGGGCACCATCCCTGAGCTCCTTTGCTCAAGTCTAGTGCTCTACCACTTTGAGCCACAGTGCCACTTCCAGTTTTCTGGTGGTTCACTGGAGAGCCTCAGAGACTTTCCTGCGCAGGCTGGTTTTGAACCATGATCTTGAAATCTCAGCCTTCTGAGTAACTAGGATTACAAATATGAGCCACCAGTGCCTGGCACAGTTCTTTTGTGTATGTGTTTGTGTGCATGCATGTGACTGTATGCACTGAAGTGGTGCCAGAAAAATTAATTAACAACATATAGAAAAATCTGTAAGAATTTGTAATCAAAGTTATCAATCACAAGTGAATCCATAACATTTTAACATGTTTATTTTTTATGAGAAAAAATTTAGCACAATAAATAATTTTTATGCTTAAAGAGAAAAAAAATTCAGGAAAACTTTTAAAATTACCTCCTAATTTCCCCCTAATGACATCCAAGGCTTGCTGGTACTTCCCCAAGCGTTCCAGGATCATATAATAAAGTTCAACCTTACAGAAGACATAAATGAGGACAACCATTGCAATTTTTCAATAATAACATGATCACGTGTATGTTTTTGTTGGTTTTTTTTTTAACACTTATTTAATAGAACACTATCCTCCAGTGACATGAAACTTCCCACCCACACATCTCATCCTAGGGTATTTGCTAAAGACCAGAAAGCTTCAATTATAGGCAGGGCAGAGATGGAGAGGCTAGATGAAACTAGACTAGAGTTAACAGTACTTTAGCACAATATTGTGAGACTACTAAAATCACACTCACCTCAGCCTCAGCTTCGATCTTGTCCTCTTTCACCATTTTTTCTACCATTCTCTCGGCAAGGGGCAGAAACATGGTTTTAGACAGGTTTTCATCCTGTGCTGATATAGACTAGAAGGGGAAAAATAAATGTTTCATTCTAACTTTTCCCCTGCTTGCACTATTCCTATTAACACGCAACTCTGGCTTATAACTGTTGATCCAACGTGTCACATAGCTGATCTACTCTGAACCTGCCAACTGGACATCTAAGAGATTATGTGCTTTACAAGAGATTCCTTCACCACAGCTTCACCAACCAGTGCATTTTTGAGATGCTAGACTTCCACCATGACATATCCCTGCATTTCTTTAGAAACATAGGCCCTGTATAAGCTTGTCATACGTCAACAATGTCCTCAGCTGTAAGGAAGGAGAAATGCCGATTCTTCTCATTTATAGTTACTGGCTACAATTACCTTAAATACTGTCTGATCCCAGAATGCCTATTCTTAATCACTACATTTTAACTATTCTTCCGCATCTTCTCCTACAAAGAATCTCACTTTGCTGCTTACAGTAAGCATCTCCATTCCACAAAAGAGCAAGCCAAGGCTCAGAAAGGAAAACACTAAATGAAGGCTGACCCATTCAATGACTGCTCACTCACCTCTAACACTGCCTCTATCATCTCCAGACTGAGCTTCATGACTGACCAAATAATCCAGCAATGGATCAAACACTCAGGGGAAATTGAGTCTCTGTTATGTACAAATAAAATACCAGGCCTAAGGCCTGGTATCCCAGAACTCAGGAGGCAGAAGCAGCAGGATCTCCAGTTTTAGCCTAACCTGGGCTACTTAGAGTTCAAAGCCAGCCTGGGCTGTGTAGAAGAAAGGAGGGAAGAAGCGAAAGAAGTGGAAGAGAAGGAGGAGGAAGAGGAGAAAAAAGATACCAAGTATCCCTACCTAGGAAAATCACCTGACAATAAGTCTTATATTTAACACTCACTGCAGTACGTTCAGAAACACTTTAAGAAAATAAATTTTTAAAGACATACTTTGATGCATTCCAAATGCCATACTCACTTGCATAATTAAGCTCATCACAGACCAAAAGTAGTAAGGGTTTTTGGGGACAATCTTATATAGAGCCATGCCAGCCTGAAAGAGAGCCATTAAATTAGAATAACTAATTTAGAAAATATCACATAGAGATCAATTAATAAGCTAGGTATGAAGGAAACAATAAATAAAAATAATCTAGGTACGTAGAAGAAGTTTCCTAAAAGACCAGCATCACATTTACATATCCCAGATGAGAGCCAAGTTACTTAATGATGACAGCAGTCATCAGAAGGGGGTTCTACATCTTGAGTGCTATTTTCACCTTTCCAACTATCTTATTCTAAGAGAAAAGTCCAAATATTCACAGACTACAACATGATCTAATACAGTTCTACAGGCTACCATGCAAACACACAAGTCTTACAAATATTTATCAGTAAGCAATCATTCCTGAAAATGCCACAATAACCATTTATAGTAAAACAAAGAAAAGCAGATAGTAATAAGGCAGCGTGGCACATGCCTGTAATCTGGGCACTAATGAATCAAAGGATGGAATATCAAGAGTTTAAAGGCCAGGCTGGACTATATAGTACCAAACAAGCAAACAACAGAAAAAGAAAACAAAAAACCTCAAACAGAATATTTAAACATCAAAATCAAGAGTACAAGGACATAAATCAAAAATAATTCTTAAATTAGGGAAACAGTTAGGTTCTTTCAAGATAGCAATCAAAATTAAGCCTTTCATTGTGAAATGTACAATATGCAGCATTACTTCAAATCAGGGACATGACAAAATGAAATAATATACTTATTCAAGCATATCTGAGAACGTATTCATAATGAGCTAACTAGAAGCTAGAAGTCTGTTTACTAATCATCATAGTCACTGTTTTATGTCTTTTACTCTTCTGCCAACTGTCAATCCACTTCCAAAGTTACATGAGCCCCAATAAAGCTCTAAAAGTTAAGAAAAGAACTCTTGAAATCCTAGGTTTCATCCCCTGTAAGGCCAAAGGGTGTAGGGGGGAGGGGGAGGGGAGTAGCAAGCGGAGAAGGAAGGGGAGAGAGAGAAGAAAGAGAAGCTAGGAAGATATGATAAATACACAACTGCAATTTAATTAACAATAAAAATGCATACTAAAATACCATGGCAGTGCTGGGAATGTGGCTCAGTGGTAGAGTACTTGCTTAGCATGCATGAAGCCCTGGGTTCCTCAATACCACAAAAAGAGATAAAGCTGGAAGTGGTGCTGTGGCTCAAGTGGTAGAGTGCTAGCCTTGAACAAAAGCAGCCCAGGAACAGTGCCTAGGCCCGGATTTCAAGCCCCAGGACTGGCAAAAAAAAAAAAAAAAAAAAAAACACCATGGTATGGTAGGCTTTTCCAAGAAAAATTTAGTTAAGTTTATTTCCTTTCTACTTTCTTTAAGGAAAACTGGGAGGAGACTGGTATGTGTAAAGCCTCTAGGAAGCAGCACTCGTTCAGCAGTCAGACAGGTGCTGCCAGGCAAAGACCTGAGGTGAGGCTGTGGATGCAAGAACAAATATTTGGCTGGGGGTAAGTAACTACATCAGTTCTAAGATGGGAAAAATATCAAAATAAGTAAAAAAAAAACCTAGGTGAAGTTCAGAGGTAGCTTAGCAAACACGGGGTCTGTGTCCAATTCCCAGAACCCCTAAAAAAAAAATAAAAAAATAAAGGGCTGAGATGTAGCTCAGTAATAGAATACCTGCTCAGCATGTATGTGCAAGGACCTAATTATAATCTCCAGCACAATTTTTAAAAGGTGGGGGAGATCTTTGGAGGCATGGCTCAGGTGGTAGAGCCCACCTAGCAAGAACCTAGCAAGCACCTTGCAAACACCTAGCAAGCACCTTGCAAGCACCTAGCAAGCACCTTGCAAGCACCTAGCAAGCATAAGATGGAATTCAAAATCCATGTGCCAGTGGTTCACACCTATAATCCTAGCTACTCAGGAGACTAAGATCTGAAGAGCAAGGTTGAGGCCAGCCCAGGCAAGAAAGTCCATGAGTCTAATCTCCAATCAACTTGTGGGGGGAAAAGCCAGAAGTGGAGCTGTAGGCTCAAGTGGTAGAGTAAAAAGAAAAGCTCAGAGACAATACCCAGACCCCCAGTTCAAGCCCCAGGACTGGCACAGAAAAAAAGGAAGGAAGGAAGGAAGGAAGGAAGGAAGGAAGGAAGGAAGGAAGGAAGGAAGGAAGGAAGGAAGGAAGGAAGGAAGGAAGGAAGGAAGGAAGGAAGGAAAAGGGGTTGCAAGGCAGACTGTGGGTATCTTTGTTGAGAAGTCTTTGAAAAGGACTCTATAGAAAGCAGGGAAATGATACATATAAATCAACTTTTCAGGGAATTCTATGTTAGCACTACTGTGCAGACAGAAAACAGGAAGAAAGGAGGCATTAAACAAGGATGAGGTAGATCAAAAAGAGAAGAGGTCTGAAAGCAATATGGAGTATATTCCAAAGGATTGGACAGACAGCCTAGGATGGCCTGAAGTCCCTGTAGCTGAGACTGGGGTACACACACTGGAGGAATGGGATGAAAACCGTTAGAAACAGTCTGACATCATAACTGTTAATGAGCTTTTTGTGTGGGTGTTTCATTCTTCTCCAATGTCAGCTTTACCAATACACTAGTTCAGACAGGTCCATGTCAATGAAGCTCCCTCAAATACACATACAAAACACTAACTGGCAAGAAGCTGCCTCAGGAAAATATTAAAAACAAAAAGTCACTCAAACAATGAAGACTTTTTTTCCCCTTCTAAAAAATCTCACCATGGCCTGGCCCTAGCAGTTCAAGCCTGTAATCCTAGTTACTCAGGAGGTGAGATCTAAGGATTGAGGCAAAAAGCCAGCCTGGGCAGAAACGTCCATGAAATTCTTATCTCAAGTAAACAAGCCAAAAGCCAGAAGTGGAGCTGTGACTCAAGCAGAAGAGTATCAGTCTTGAGCAGAGAAAACCAAGAGTGCAAAGCACTGAATTCAAGCTCCAGTGCTGGTACAAATTTAAAAATAACCACAACAACAATGAACAAAAATAAAAACCCCAGCAGATTAGAGTTGTCCAGAGAGCATGGCTCAGCAGCATTGCGTTAGTTAAACATGAGGCCTAAGTTCAAACCCAAGTGCCACCTAAAATTTAAAAAACAAAAACAAATTCCAGAAGGCTACAAACACTTAAATTTACAAACTAGATGAAACTTTAAAATTATTCTCCCGATAATCTATTCATTTCAGATTGCTATCTGATGCAGTGGGACAGTTACCGAAACCAAACGAAACATACCATTTAAGCCACACAAGAACAATCAACTCTTTCTCAAATAAGACACCTTTAATAAATGTGGCTGATCACCACAAACCAACATATAATTTTAATTCTCTACACACACACACACACACACACACACACACACAGCAATTAAACCACATTACCACTTAACAGTAACCCCACAGCCCGATAGATATGGGGCTCAAGTTACCTGTTGCATTTTCTTGTATTCCCCTACTCTGGCATAGGCCATGAAGAGGTGCGAGTGGTATTCCTCACTATTGGGAACTTTCTTCACAGCTGCCTCATAAAGTTTTGTAACTAACTCCGCTAAGACAAAGAGAAATAAAAACTTCAGCATGCTTCAATAATCAAAGCAAATCCTAACAGCATTTAGTGTTCTCTCTATTTGGTACAAATGGAGGTGTGCTACCAGTGAGGAGGAGGAACGCATTCGCTTTGCCTTTACATCATCTGATATTCACTTTTTTTTTTTGATGTGTATGTGTACAGGTCCTGGGGCTTGAACTCAAGGCCTGGGTACTCTCCTTGAGCTTTTTCTTACTCAAGGTTAGCCCACTAGAGCCACAGCTCCACTTCTAGCTTTTTGGATAGCTAACTGGAGATAAGAGTCTCACAGACTTTCTTTCCTAGATTGGCTTCAAACTGCAATCCTCAGATCTCAGCCACAGGCATGACCCACCAGCATCTGGCTGATACTGACTCTACTAGCTGTTGTTTGGCAGAAGCACAAAGTAGCTCAGATCACCTCATTACATTTACAACATACAACAGCAGCCAGGACCCGCTCTGTCTCCTTCCTAATTCTTTCCCCTAGTACTTCATTGTTAAATTGTTTTAGTTCCACTCAGAGACATGAAATCTGGATATTGAGGCTCAAAGCCAGCCTTGGCAGGAAAGGTCAGTCCATGAGACTGACCCACAAAAGATATCCAGGCAAAAGACAGAAGTAGAGGTGTGGCTCAAGTGACAGAGCGGAGTGCTCAAGCCCTGGTACTAGCACCAAAAACAAAAGTGAAAACAAGGGGAAAAGACTTCATTTAGCAAATCATAATGACACAAATAAACTCACTTAAAACTTCATTCCACTTCATGGAACCTAACTCTCGTAAATATATTTTCTGTTCAAGAGCTTCCATCAACAAGCCCTGGCTACTGTGTCAATCTAACTACTGTCATCATGTAAATCATGGCTGATACCTAAACCAGACAAAGCAAATAGAGAAGTCCTCAGAAAAGGGGACAGCCTATGCTTCGCAGTGGAAAGAAAGCAACATACGCCGATGCATCTCCCGGTAGAGAATGGTCAGTGCTTGGAGTGAGTTGTCATCTGTGGGCTCCAGAGCGGCCACTTCCTGAGCCAGAGTGAAAGCTTCCTCTTGCTTTCCAGTTCTCTGTAAACCAATTGCCTTTAGGACCTACCAGCAAGGAAAGAAATGTCAGTTTTGCTTGTTTTTTTTTGAGGATGGGGGGGGGGGGAGTAGTACTGTGGTTTGAACTAAGAGCTTCATACTTGCTAGATAAGCAATCTACCACTTTAGCAATGCGTCCTACCAAATCCATTTTTAAAATGAAAAGCTGAGCTGGGTGCCAGTGGCTCATGCCTGTAGTCCTAGCTACTCAGAGGCTGAGATCTGAGGATCATGGTTCAAAGCCAGCCCAGACAGCAAAGTCTGTGAGACTCTTATCTCCAATTAACCACTCAGAAAAAGCTAGAAGTGGCACTGTGGCTCAAGTGGTAGAACACTAGCCTTGAGCACAAAGAGGTTCAGGGACAGCTCCCAGGTCCTGAGTCAAGCTCCAAGACCACCAAAAGAAGAAAAGGAAAAGCTGAGACAGGAGAAAGAAATGGAGAGTTCAAGGTCAATCCCTAAGGCAAGCTTATGTGGCAGTTTATGGATCAGCACAATCTTAAATTTAAACCTTAAATATGATATAATTTAAGATTTCTTCCTATTTGCTTAGTTTTTTGTTGTTGTTTTTTTTTTTTTGGTCAGTTGTAGGGCTTGAACTCTAGGCCTGAGCGCTGTCCCTCAGCTCTTCAGTTCAAGGCGAGAGCTCTACCACTTGAGCTACAACGCCACTTCCCGTTTTCTGGTGGTTTATTGGAGATAAGAGTTTCATGGACTTTCCTGCCCAGGCTGGCTTTGAACGGCAATCCTCAGATCTCAGCCTCCTGAGTAGCTAGGATTACAGGCGTGAGCTACTGGTGCCTGGCTATTTTTGTTTTTTGAGAGTAGTTTTTTGTTTGTTTGGGGGGGGGGGCATTGTTCTGGGGATCAAACCTCGAGCCTTGTACATTCTAGACAAGCACAATACTTGCTGGTACCTTTGCTCAGGACTGCCTCCAACTCAAGATCCTCCTGTCCCCTGAGATTACAGGAGTGTACCAACTGCCAGACAGACCTTAATTTAGTCATACTAAGAGTGTATAGTAGCCACATAGGGCATGCTATAAAATATTCTAAAAATGGCACAAATACATCTCCTTTCTTTAAGGAACTTAAAAAAAAAAAAAAGCTGGAGATGTGGCTCAAGTGGTGGAGTATTTGCCTAGAAAGCTCAATGCAAATGTAAACAATCCCAAAGCTCCAACTTCAAACTCCAGTACTGCCAAAAATAGTAATAGGGCTGGAAATGTGGCTTAGTGGAACAGTGCTTGCTTAGCATGCATGAAACCCTGGGTTCGATTCCTCAGTACCACATAAACAGAAAAAGCCAGAAGTGGTACTGTGGCTCAAGTAGTAGAGTGCTAGCCTTTAGCAAAAAGTAGCTCAGGACAAGGCCCAGGCCCTGAATTCAAGCTCCAGTACTGGGGGAAAAAAAATAGTAATAATAATAGTCTTTAACTCCTTCATGGGAAGCAGGAAAGGTTTCTATTTCTCCCTCCTTTAACCTTATTTTTATACTTAAAAAATTTTGCTAAAAGGAAAAAAAAAAGTTGTAAAAAAGGAAAGTCCAATTAAGAATTACAAATATAACCATATATATGAACACTCGAGCTCAAAAAAACTTACCTTAGCACAGTGAAGATCCTTGTGTTTCTTCAACAATTTGTCTGCCTGCTGAATTGCCATTTTATTATTCCCATTATCAAGATAATCTACAAAGAGAAAATATGTTATAGTCATTACATTCCTACAGCAAAAAATACAAAAAATGGGTGGCATTTGCAGGGAAATGGATGGAGCTAGAAGGAATCATGTTGAGCGAGGTAAGCCAAGAACGAAGAGACAAACAGTACATGGTCTCCCTGATAAGTGGATGATGAATCCAAAAGGTTAGGTGATATGACAAAACTAACAGGACTTAAGAAACAAAGAACTCCCACTCATCTGGTTGAACCACTACTAAATATCCCCATGCTGCTGATCACATATATGGTATATAACATATGAGCACCGTTATATATTACAGACTGTGATAGACAATTTGCTCCAGGAAAGTTAGAATGAACTTGTGACTTTAAATGAGCATCATTATTCCACAATACTGTGAATTTCCGGAAATTAAGTAATCACTTAATCACGATCCAAAAAAAAAAAAAAAAAAAAAAGAACCTTGGGGAAGGGAGGGAGGGAGGGGATGGTAGGGGGAAAACAATGGAGGGGGTAACAATGTTCAAGAGGAAGTGGAAGTGTACTCATTACCTCACTCATGTAACTGTAACCCTCTGTATAGTATCTCTACAATAAAAAAAATTAAAAAAAAAAAAAAATAAATCATATGCATGTAAGTTGGAAAAAAAAAAAAAAAAAAAAAAAAATACAAAAAATGGGGGAGGGAGGTTGTTCACATGGTAAAGGACCTGCTTAGCAAGCATGAGTCTCAGAGTTCAACTGCAATACTGAAAAAAAAAGAACTAACCACCAGGTACTGGTGGCTCAAACCTGTAATTCTAGCGACTCAGGAGACAGATCTGAGGATCATGGTTCAAAGCCAGCCTAGGCAGGAAAGTCTGTGAGACCCTAATCTCTAGTTAACTACCAAAAAAACGGAAGTGGAGTTGTAGCTCAAAGTGGTAGAGGCTAGCCTTTTACAAAAGACTCAGGGACAACACTCAGATCCTGAGTTCAAGCCCCACGACCAACAAGAACAGCAAGAGTCCCATGGACTTCTTTTCTGTCCATGCTGGCTTCAAGCCAAGATTCTCAACTCTCAGCCCCCTTAGAAGTTAGGATCACAGGCATAAGCCACCACAGCATATCTGACATACATATACAGTAGATTAACTTTCACTCATACATATCCATAACCTTGTGTGACTAGAGCACTTACAGTATATTATTAGTAACTATAGCCCTCAACCTGTATGTTAGATCTCTAGACCTGTTCATATAGCATAACCACACTGTGGCCTTATCACCTACATCTCCCTTATCTACCACTCCCAAACTTTGTCACCACTGGGGTGGAGAGGGAAGTCAAAGGGAAGGGGAATAAGCTCCTTTCTCAGGGTCTTCATCCCTGTCTCTTCATCTCTTCACCTAACTCCTGCTCTTCTTTCATATCTAAACTTATCACAGACCCTAGGTCTGATCCAGTATGGCCAAAAGATGAAAATCAGTTGGGATTACAAACTCCTAAAAATTAGAATCTTGTCTGTGTTGTTCTCATTCCCTTACCTTCCCTGTGCCTAACTTACAATAAGTTCTAAGTTAATATGCAGGATGAAGAAAGGAATTTATGTTGGGCCCCACTGGCTCACATTGAGATCTGAGGACCAAGATTCAAAGCCAGCCTTGGCAGACAAATCTTATTTCCAATTAACCAGAAAAAGCTGGAAATGGAGGTGTACCTCAAGCAGTTGAGTGAAAAAGCTAAGCATAAGCATGTGAGCCTCTTAGTTCAAGCTCCAGTACCAGCATCAAAAAACAAAAGAAAAAGAAATAAAAATAAATGCACAGGGGCTGGGAACGTGGCTCAGGGGTAGAGTGCTTGCCTTGCATGCATGAGGCCCTGGGTTCGATTCCTCAGTACCACATACACAGAAAAAGCTGGAAGTAGGTGCTATGGCTCAAGTGGTAGAGTGCTAGCCTTGAGCTGAAGAGCTCAGGACAGCGCCCAGGCCCAGAGTTCAAGCTCCACGACCAGCAAAAAAAAAAAAAAAAAAAAAGCACAAAAAAAATAAAGGATAAAGAAGAGGGCTGGGGGGCTAGGAAGGTAGCTCAGTGGTAGAGCGCGTGCCTTGCATGCATGAGGCCCTGGGTTCCACTCCTCAGCACCACATAAGCAAAAAAAGCCAGATGTGGCGCTATGGCAAAAGTGGCAGAGTGCTAGCCTTCAGCAAAAGAAGCTCAGGGACAGTGTCCAGGCCCTGAGTTCAAGCCCCAGGACTGGCCAAAAAGAAAAAAGAGAGGGTTGGGAAGGTGGCTCAGTGGTAGAGTGCTTGCCTTGCATGTGTGAGGCCCTGGGTTCGATTCCTTAGCACCACATAAGCAGAAAAAGCTGGAAATAGTGCTGTGGCTCAAGTGCTAGAGCGCTAGCCTTGAGCTGAAGAGCTGAGGGACAGCACCCAGGCCCAGAGTTCAGGCCCCACAACCGGAACCCCCCCCCCAAAAAAAGCAAAGAAAAAAGAGAGAGATGCACTTATCTGTAAGATGATACAAAGCAGCTAAACAATACTTATTTGAGCAGAAAAAGAAAGTGGCTGAGAGAACCTTTCCTTTAATCCAACAAAGATGATAAGCAATGGCCAGGTACAGAGGTACATGCCGTAATTCCAGCACTTGGGAAGAGGAAGCAGAATAGAGTTCAAGCCCAGACTGAGCTACAAAAATAGTTCCAGCCCAGTCTGTGCTACATAAACAGACCTTGACTGGAAAAAGGAAACAAAACACAAAGGGACCACACCAGGCAGCTCAATGCAAAGACTGGTGATACCTTTCAACTAATAAGGTAAATTTTTCAGAATGTTCTACTACCTTTTAAAGGACAATACATGTCACTGTAAAAACAAAACAAAACAGGATAAGGCTTAGCTGGGCTAGATGTGAGACTAAAGTGTGAAGGGAAAGGGAAAAAAAGACAAGTAAGCCAGGCACCAGTAGCTCACACCAGTAATCCTAGCTACTAAGGAAACCGAGATCTGACAAATGCAGTTCAAAGCCAGCTGGGGCAGACAAGTCTATGAGATTCTTATCTCCAATTAACAACCAGAAGTGGTGCTGTGGCTCAAAGTGGTAGCTAGCCATGACAGCCTTGAGCTAAAAAGCTCAGAGAGTGGCTAGGCCCTTAGTTCAAGCCCTCCCCCCCCCCAACAACAACAACAACAACAAAGTGAGAGAGCAAGGCCTTGAGTTCAAGGTGAGTACTTTAAAAAAAAAAAAAAAAAGCTTCCCCCAGCCCCCGCTTCAGTATTGAGGCTAGAACCCAGGACCTTGCACATGCCACCTGAACACTCTGCCACTAATCTCTGTCCCCATGACCACCAAAAACAACAAAGAAGTAGTGAAGAAAAAAATATGTTGCATGAAGTAATTTTTCTACAGAAAATCAAAAGTCTTCACTACCACAATACTTAGGGAAAACAGACAAAACTCATAAAGTTATTTTGCTTTTATGCCAGTCCTGGAATTTGAACTCTGGGCCTGGACATCGTCTCTGAGCTTTTTTTGCACAAGGCTAGCTAGCGCTATACCACTTGAGCCACAGCTCCACTTGCAGCTTTTTGCTGGTTAATTAGAGATAAGAGTCTTGTGGTTTCAAACCACAATCCTCAAACCTCTGCCTCTTGGGTAGAGGCATGAGCCACTGACGCCCAGCCAAAGATTTAATCATACTTAACAGGAAAGAAGTTCAGAATAAATATCGCCTTTGACTGATGATGCAGGAGCTTTCATTAATGAGTAAAAGCAGAATAATTTGCTGACATTTGACCAGACACTCAAAGGAAAAATTCAAACTCACCAAAGTGATCATGTCAGTGGCTCATACCTACAACGCTAGCTACTCAGATTTGAGGATCATGATTCAAAGCTAGCCTGGGCAGAAAAAGTCCATGAGACTCTTATCTCCAATTACATCAGAAAACAACTGGAACTGGCACTGTGGCTCAAAATGGTACAACGCCAGCCTTGAGTGAAAGAGCTCAGGGACAGTGCCCAGGCCCTGAGTTCAAACTCCACAACTGCCCCCCGCCCCCCCCACTCCAAAAAAAAGTGATTGCTGTTGAAAAGACACTGCTGGGAATCATGCATCCCTGAACTAGGCTGGTCAAAGACTGGAGGTACAACAGCTAGAGCAAGGATCTGTGCATGGGGCAGGGGTGCTAGTATGTATTTCTACTTTGAAATGTCACTATTCCTATTTTGCAATTTGCTAACCTAGTAATTCCCATATTCTACAGTTGTTAAATCTAATACCAGGCTATCATTTTCACTTCCAATTGGTTAAAAAGTGGTGAGAGGGTACTTCATTTAACAGAATCAAACTTTTTTTGGGGGGGGGGAGTCTGTTGTGAGACTTGAACTCAGGGCCTTGGGCACGGTCCCTGAGTTCTTTCCGTCAAGGCTAGTACTCTATTACTATACATCACAGCACTTCTTATGGTTTTGCAGTCGTTAACTGGAGATAAGTCTTCTCTAGGACTTTCCTACCCAGGCTAGCATTGAACCCCATTTTCGGATCAGTCTCCTAAGTAGCAAGGAGCCACTCACATCTGGCTTAAAAATACTTTTAAATTAAGCTGGGCACCGGAGGCTCAAGCCTGTAATCCTAGCTATTCATGAGGCTGAGATATGAGGATTGTGGTTCAAAGCTAGCCCAGACAGGAAAGTCCATGAGACTCTTATCTCCAATAAACTACCAGAAAACCAGAAGTGGCACTGTAAGCTCAAGGACAGTATTCAAGCCCCACAACCCACCAAAACAAACTAAAAAAAAAAGAAAAAAATTTTAAGTCATTGATGGTAGAAGAAAGTAACAAGTCATACAGGAGTACAAAAGCTAGTGGAGGGGTTGGGAAAGTGGCTCAGTGGTAGAGTGCTTGCCTCGCAAACATGAGGCCCTGGGTCCGATTCCTCAGCACCACATCAACAGAAAAAGCTGGAAGTGGCGCTATGGCTCACATGGTAGAGCCCTCGCCTTGAGCTGAAAAACTCAGGGACAGCGCCCAAGGCCCATAGTTCAAGCCCCAAGACCAACAACAAAAAAAGAACTAGTAGAAACTATATAGCACAATAGAACTATTTCAAAAAGTCAGCATGAAGCTGGACGCTGGTGGCTCATGCCTGCAATCCTAGCTACTCAGGAGGCTGAGATCTGAGGATCGAAATTCAAAGCCAGCCCAGGCGGGAAAGACTCCTATCTCCAATAAACCACCAGAAAACTGGAAGTGGCGCTGTAGCTCAAGTGGTAGAGCGCTTGCCTTGAGGCACAGCACCCAGGCCCAGAGTTCAAGCCCCATGACAGAAAAGAAAAAAGAAAAGAAAAGAAAAGAAAAATACTATCTTGAAAGAGCTGAAGTATCAGGCAAGGTTTCCCACAGCTGTAAAATCCTAAGACACTTGGCAGTCAGTACCTATGATGTCTTAGAGAGTTAATGATGGTAAACTGAACTTGGTGAAGCACTGGGCTCTCCTGTGAGCATACTGGTTCAATCCCAGATCTACGATATATTGATACAACACAGGGTAAGCTAATCTCCTTGGCCTTCAGTTTCCTACAATGACCCCCAAAATTCCACCTTAATAAGGCAGCCCAAGAGTAAGTAAGCACTCAATGGAATTACTCAACTTTTTTGTTTTTTTTTTTTTGTCGGTCGTGGGGCTTGAACTCTGGGCCTGCGCGCTGTCCCTCAGCTCTTCAGCTCAAGGCGAGCACTCTACCATTTGAGCTACAGCGCCACTTCCGGTTTTCTGGTGGTTTATTGGAGATAGGAGTCTCACGGTCTTTCCTGCCCGGGCTGGCTTTGAACTGCGATCCTCAGATCTCAGCCTCCTGAGTAGCTAGGATTACAGGCGTGAGCCCCCAGCGCCCGGCTTGAATTACTCAACTTTTGAATGGACAAGCTCCATCATAGACCACCTTGTTTACTTGCTAGCCAGTAAACATTAGAACTCAAGGGTTAACAGTTGTTTAAGAATATTAATGGAGGGCTGGGAAGGTGGCTCAGTGGTAGAGCGCTTGCCTTGCATGCCTGAGGCCCTGGGTTGTATTCCTCAGCACCACATAAGCAGAAAAAAAAAAAGCCAGAAGTGGCGCTGTGGCTCAAGTGGTAGAGCGCTAGCCTTGAACTGAAGAGCTGAGGGACAGCGCCCAGGCCCAGAGTTCAGGCCCACGACCGGACCCAAAAAAAAAAAAAAAAGAATATGGATGGGCACAGGTGGCTCATGCCTGTAATCCTAGCTACTCAGGAGGCTGAGATCTGAGCACCGCAGTTCAAAGCCAGCCCAGGCAGGAAAGTCCATGAGACTCTTATCTCCAATAAACCACAGAAAACTGGAAGTGGTGCTGTGGCTCAAGTGGTAGAGCACTCCCCTTGAGCAGAAGAGCTCAGGGACAGTGCCCAAGCCCAGAGTTCAACCCCTATGACTAACAACAACAACAAAAAAAAACCAGAGTATTAATATGTTTAAACAACAGAAGTCTGAAGTTCAAAATCAAAAGTGCTCTAGTCACTTGCTGGGCAATAGTGGCTCATGTGTGTAATCTACCAACTCAGGACACTGAAATCTGAGGATCAAGGTTCAAAGCCAGCCCCAACAGGAAAGTCCATGAGGCTCTTTATTTCCTATTAATCACCCCAAAAGAGCCAGAAATGAAGCTAAGCTTTGAGCAAAAAGACCTCAACCGGGCGCTGGTGGCTCATGCCTGTAATCCTAGCTACTCAGGAGGCTGAGATCTGAGGATCGCGGTTCAAAGCCAGCCCGGGCAGGAAAGACCTTGAGACTCCTATCTCCAATAAACCACCAGAAAACCGGAAGTGGCGCTGTAGCTCAAGTGGTAGAGTGCTCGCCTTGAGCTGAAGAGCTGAGGGACAGCGCCCAGGCCCAGAGTTCAAGCCCCATGACGGACAAAAAAAAAAAAAAAAAGAAAAAAAAAGAGCTCAGACAGTGCCATGAGTTCAAGTCACAGGACTGGCACTTCCCCCACCAAAAAAATAAAATAAAAATAAAAATGCTATAGTCTGTTCTCTTTCTTTTCCTATTCTTGCCAATTTCTGTTAATCGCTTTAGAGTTCCTAAAGAAAGCCTCTTCTAATCCTCTTCCCATGTTGACAATGAAAGTTACATAACTGTGACTTCTGTTTTGAGAATACATGTCACTTCAAGAAAATATGTTTAGCAGTGTGAAATGGTGCTTTTTATTAGACAGCTCAAAAACACTATTAATTCGAAATGAATATGGAACCAAAGGCATTTCTTTGTTCTCAAGAACTTTAAGAATTCAATTATTCTTAAAAGTACTCTTTTTTTTTTTGGGTCCGGTTGTGGGGCCTGAACTCTGGGCCTGGGTGCTGTCCCTCAGCTCTTCAGCTCAAGGCTAGCATTCTACCACTTGAGCCACAGCGCCACTTCTGGCTTTTTTTTTTCTGCTTATGTGGTGCTGAGGAAACGAACCCAGGGCTGAGGCATGCAAGGCAAGCGCTCTACCACTGAGCCAGCCCCTAAAAGTACTCTTTTCAGTTTAAAAAAAAAATTATAAGTCCACAGGCAAGCCAGGCGCTGGCGGCTTGCAGGGGTCCTGCCTGTCATCCTAGCTACTTGAGAGGCTGAGATCTGAGGAGCATGGTTTAAAGCCAGCCAGGGCAGGAAAGTGTGAAACTTCTCCAATTAAACACCACAATGAATCACACACTGATCCCTGAATTCAGTTTTTCTATCACCCATTCCATGCATCACTCCTGCCCTCTGAAGCAAGAGATGTTAACACCCAAAAATGGGAAAAAGGAAACCACTCACCACCTGTAGCCTTAGACAAGTCAGTGTTTACAACTCAAAGTGAGGGGATTTCTAGCTTACAGGGAGGGAGGCTGGGGTTCAAGTCCCAACTCCAAGGACTAGCTGAATGATTTCAAGTTTTCTTTCTTTTTTTTTTTTTTTTGGGGGGGGTCTGGTTGTGGGGCCTGAACTCTGGGCCTGGGCGCTGTCCCTCAGCTCTTCAGCTCAAGGCTAGCGCTTTACCACTTGAGCCACAGCGCCACCTCCGGCTTTTTTCTTTTTGCTTATGTGGTGCTGAGGAATCGAACCCAGGGCCTTATGCATGCAAGGCAAGCACTCTACCACTGAGCCACCTTCCCAGCCCTGATTTCAAGTTTTCTAAACTGTCAAAAAAAAAAAAAAAAAGTCTGTAGGCTGAGATCTAAGGATTGAAGTTTGAAGCCAGTCCAGGCAGAAAAAAATCCCTGAAACTCTATTTCTAATACAGCAGCAAAATGCTGGAAGTAGAGATGTGGTTCAAGTGGCAGAGCACTAGCTTTACACTAACAAACTAAGAGAGAGTGCGTCCCTAAGTTCAAGCCCTAGTACCAGCACTCCCCCAAAAAATTAAAGGGGCAGAAACATGACCCCCCCAAACAATATGTAACGATTAAATGGAAAATTCCATATAAAAGGCCAAGAATATGAAATATGTTAATGAAAACACTAAGAATGGAGACTTACGTGTATTCTCTACACTTTATTGTTAGCCACCTCATAGAATTGTTACTGGGATCAGATGTGAGAGGACTCGATCACGCAAAAAAAAAAAAAAAAAAAGCAGGATCCACTGAGCCAGAAACACGAACACCCACAACCCTGACAGTGCTCACACACACACTCACAACACCGACAGTCCTTACACACACACCGACAGTCCTCACACTCACAACACCGACAGTCCTTACACACACACACCGACAGTCCTCACACACACACCGACAGTCCTCACACACTCACAACACCGACAGTCCTCACACACTCACAACACCGACAGTCCTCACACACACACCGACAGTCCTCACACACACACCGACAGTCCTCACACACTCACAACACCGACAGTCCTCACACACACACCCCGACAGTCCTCACACACACACACACCGACAGTCCTCTCACACACACCCCGACAGTCCTCACACACTCACAACACCGACAGTCCTCACACACACACCGACAGTCCTCACACACACACCGACAGTCCTCACACACACACACCGACAGTCCTCACACACTCACAACACCGACAGTCCTCACACACCGACAGTCCTCACACACACCCCGACAGTCCTCACACACTCACAACACCGACAGTCCTCACACACACACCGACAGTCCTCACACACACACCGACAGTCCTCACACACACACCGACAGTCCTCACACACACACACACCGACAGTCCTCACACACACACCGACAGTCCTCACACACACACCGACAGTCCTTACACACTCACAACACCGACAGTCCTCACACACACACACCGACAGTCCTCACACACACCGACAGTCCTTACACACTCACAACACCGACAGTCCTCACACACACACCGACAGTCCTCACACACACACCGACAGTCCTCACACACACACCGACAGTCCTCACACACACACACCGACAGTCCTCACACACACACCCCGACAGTCCTCACACACACACACACCGACAGTCCTCACACACACACACACCGACAGTCCTCACACACACACACACCGACAGTCCTCACACACACACACACCGACAGTCCACACACACACACACACACACACACACACACACACACACACACACACACACACACACACACACACACACACACACACACACACCCCGACAGTGGTCATCCCTGTACCTTCCGAGACTACCTTTGCAAAAACCTTTGACCTTGAGGCTTCCCCCACCGAGGCCCCCGTCTGAGGGGAAGGAAATGTGGGGGGGGGGGGGCGTCTGGCGACGTTAGACCCGCTGCTGGGCAGGCCGCCTCACACTCAGCTCAGGGTGGGCGCCTGGGGTCGTGGCGTCGCGGTTCCAAAAGCCCGCGGGGACGAGGCCGAGCGGGGCGGCGGGGCGGGGGGGGGGGCGGGGGGCGGCGGGACGGCGGGGGGCGGCGGGGGGGCGGGGGACGGCGGGGCGGGGGGACGGCGGGGGGCGGCGGGGGGCGGGGGACGGCGGGGGGCGGGGCGGCGGGGGGCGGCGGGGCGGGGGGACGGCGGGGGGCGGCGGGGGACGGCGGGGCGGGGGGACGGCGGGGGGGCGGCGGGGGACGGCGGGGCGGGGGGCGGCGGGGGGGCGGCGGGGGACGGCGGGGCGGGGGGCGGCGGGGGGGCGGCGGGGGGCGGCGGGGCGGGGGGACGGCGGGGGGGCGGCGGGGGACGGCGGGGCGGGGGGCGGCGGGGGGGCGGCGGGGGACGGCGGGGCGGGGGGCGGCGGGGGGGCGGCGGGGGACGGCGGGGCGGGGGGCGGCGGGGCGGGGGGACGGCGGGGCGGGGGGACGGCGGGGCGGGGGGACGGCGGGGCGGGGGGCGGCGGGGGGCGGCGGGGGGCGGGGGGACGGCGGGGGGACGCGGGGCGGGGGGACGGCGGGGCGGGGGGCGGCGGGGGGGCGGCCCGGGAGAGCCGGGAGAGCCGCGCCGGGCCGCCCCCCGCCCCGCGCCCCCCGCGTGCGCCGAGCAGCTGTTTCCCCGCTCGCAGCTCGGCGCCCGGCGCCCGGGCCTCGCCGGGGTGACCTTGCGCCCCCCCGCGTGGACCTCCGTTTCTCCACGTGCACCCCAGCCCGGCCCATCGGGCAGCCCCCAGGCCCAGGCCCCGTGCGTCCGCTCTCTCCTCCCCCGGGCCGGGAGCCGGCACCACCCTCTCCGGAACCGGTCTCCCTGGCGGGGAGACGCCGGGCGCTCCCGGGAGCGGCCGTTAGCCACGCAGCCCGCGGGCGGCGCGGCCCCAGGGCAGGGCGCGCCCCGAGCGGCCTTCCGGACAGACCCGCTTCGCCGAGGCGCGCCGCGGCCCGGGCCGCGCCGCTGCCGAGCGGGGGCTCCGCCGAGCCGGGCCGGAGACTACGCGAGGCCGCCGCTGCGGCCTAGCTGCCCGCGCGGCCCGCCCCCTCGGCTGCCCGCTCCGCGCGCACGCTCCCTCAGTACCCCTCCCGGGCCCTGGCCCCGGGCAGGGCAGGCCTCGGCGTGACGGGCTGCTGACCAGGCTGGCCCCAGGCACTCACCGTAAATGGGCCGGAGGCGCCTGTCGTTAGGGTCCTGCACATGGCCCCGCGTCGCCATGATGACAAGCGCAGAACCGCAGTGCGCACGCGCCGGTCGGGCCCCCGGGAAGGGGCTGTTAAAGGGCCAGCGTCGATCCGGCCGCGGTATCGCGATAGTCGAGGGGCTGGGGCCGAGACTATGCGTGCGTGCGCGCGCAGAAGCGGAAGTGCTCCCCAACCCGTCTCCCGTGCCCGGCGCCCCTCTAATCCGTCCCGCTCAGGGAAATTAGCTGACAGGTGGGAAATGCTATTGAAACGGGGAAGAGGAGGAGAACGGTCTGGGCCGAAGCCAGGGCCGGGCCGGCCCCGCCTCTTTATCCCATCGGACCTCTGCCCCGAAGAACCAGCTCGAGAGGCTTTTCTCAAAATGGCATTTGTTACGCAGTGCGGAGGGATCGAAGCCCGGGCTAGGCGTGCCGGCTTGCACCCCACCACCGGGCCACCTGCCCAGCCCCAACGCCCTTAAAACACGAAACGAAACCGAACGCCGGGCTTGGATTAACTGTTGAGCTGCTGAGGAAAGGGAAATCCTCAGGAACCCTGACCCCAGGAAAGTACGGAAAAGAGGGCAGAGAGCCCCCTGGCCCGGGCCAGCCACCCTGGGGGGTGCCTCACGTAGACTCTAGGTTACGCTGGGGGCTCACCCCGGTCATCCTAGCTACACCGGACGCTGAGATCTGAGGATCAAGGTTCGAGGCCAACCTGAGCAGGGAAATCTGTGAGAGACTCTCTGATCTTTCCTAACCCGCTAATCTCCAGTGAACTACTAGAAAGTCCGAAGTGGAGCGCTGGCTAGCGCTTGCCTTGCACGCATGAAGCCCTGGGTTCCATTCCTCAGCACCACATAAGCAGAAAAAGCCGGAAGTGGCGCTGTGGCTCAAGTGGTAGAGTGCTAGCCTTGAGCTGAAGAGCTGAGGGACAGCGCTCAGGCCCAGAGTTCAAGCCCCATGGCAGGAAAAAAGAAAAACAAAACCAAACAACCCTTTTGCTCACTCTGGCTGAGGTTATTGGGAAACATTTAAATATTCCCCAAGATAAAGTTTATCAGACAAAACACAGTGTAACATTGGGAACATACTCATACATTATTATTTATCTGAAATTCAAATTCAGTTCAATGTCCTGTATTTTTGTTTGCTAAATCTGGTCATTCTATCTCAGGGAGAACGTCACGGTCACCGTACTAACCAACAAGGAAGGGAAGGGTGGGAGCCTCAAGTAAGTTGACCCCTGGATCTCTCTGAGAGGAAGTGACCAGGTATGACCTGGCTGAGATGGGAGTGGAGGGAGGAGACCTGGGGTTCACCTTTGGTGCAAGTGAGAGATGGAGAGGGCAGGGACTGTGGCTCAGTGGTAGCATGCCTGCCTAGCATGCATGAAGACCTGGGTTCCATTCCTCAGTATCACATACACAGAAAAAGCTGGAAGTGGCGCTGTGGCTCAAGTGGTAGCATCCTAGCCTTGAGCAAAAGAAGCTCAGGGACAGCGCCCAGGCCCTGAGCTCAAGCCCTAGGACTAGTAAAAGAGAGGGGGTGGGGAAGGGGAGGGGGAGAGAGAGAGAGAGATGGGGGAGTCACCTGGAATTTTCAAAATTTTCCCAGAATGGAAAAACACAGCACCCTGCGGAGGGGGTCACGGGAGGTGCCTGGCAAGGGCTGCTGCTGCTGAGTTACTCAGCTCTGTTTTTAGGTTACCTGTGTTGGCACAGCACCAGAGAAATGCTGGCAGGCTGGGCATAGGCTCCCTTCACTTGGCCAGGCCAGAACGTGGTGTGGGCCTGAGGTTAGCACCCTTAGTGGAATATATTTCCTTGTATGCTGGAAGCCAGTTTAACCTCCAGGTAGGAGGAATTGTACCTTCTCTTCTCCCATTTCTCTCCCTTGTTCTCAGAGCCTAGGAATGAAGCAAGGTTGCAGCTCAGAGCCTGTGCTCTGCTCCCTGGATGGCAGCCTCCACACCTTGGAAAGGGCTGAGCCATTTCAAGTCATTCCAGTCAAAAGAGCTGAGGAGCCAAATGTCCATCCTTGAAACTCTGAGAGAAGGTATTATGGGGTGGTGCTTGCTCAACATGCATCAGGTATTCCCATTTTCTCAACTTAATCCTGGCAAGTATGCACTTCATTCAGAGGTAGATTTGCTCTGGTGAGAAGCTTTCTCCCTGTGCTTCAACTGCTGGGGACATGGTGGTGGTTCTAGGTCTCTCCACCAATAACTCTTCTGGTATTTCTCTGCAGCCTTTATTTTTGTGCCAGTACTAGGACTAGATCTCAGAGTTTTATGCCCTTGGGTAGTATTTTTTCACTCAAGGCTTGTATTCTACTACTTGAGCCACTGTCCCTTTTTTGTTTGTTTGTTTGTTTGTTTTTACATCTCCACTTTTATTTTGGCTTTTTGGAGGTTAATGGGAGATACGCTGCTTAGTGGTAGAGTGCTCGCCTAGTGAAGCCCTGGTTCCATTCCTCAGTACCATATAAAGAGAAAAAGCCAGAAGTGGTGCCATGGTTTAAGTGGTAGAGTGCTAGCCTTGAGCAAAGGAAGCTCAGGAACAGTGCCCAGGTCCTGAGTTCGAGGCCCAGGACTGGAAAGAAAGAAAGAAAGGAAAGAAAGAAAGAAAGAAGAAAAGAAAAGAAAAGAAAGAAAGAGGAAGGAAGGGCAGGGAAGGGAATTACAGACTTTCTTGTCGGGGCTGGTTTTGAATCATGATCCTCAGATCTCAGCCTCCTGAGTAGCTAGGATTATAGGTGTGAGCCACCAGCGCCTGGCTAGTTTCCTGCACTTTTGACAGAATTAACAACAGTGCTGACTCTGAAATTGAATCGATTCCACTTCAAACCCAGGCTCTAACATCTATTGACTGTGACCTCCTAAGCAAGTGACTAGAAAGCCCTGAACTTCATCTGCAAAATTATAACAAAGGACACTACCTCATACAGCAAAAGAATAGACTCTGGTCCTTGTCCATATAAAGAAACAGACACAGACAGACATGATAGTGCATCCCTGTAATGCCAGTACTCAGGCTATGGCAGGGGGATTATGGGTTTGAGGAAAGACGAGTTTCATAGTGGCATGCTGTCTCATGAAGAAGGAAGAAGGAAACAGGAGGAGGAGGAAGAGGAGAGAAAAGATTTTATCTTTTTTTTTTTTTTTTTTTTTTTTTGGTACTGGGGATTGAACCCAGGACGTTGCGCTTGCTAGCCAAGCGCTTTGCCACTGAGCTACATCCCAGCCCAAGAAAAGATTTTTAAAAAGCACAAAGGAAGAGGGGCTGGGAAGGTGGCTCAATGGCAGAGCGCTTGCCTTGCATGCCTGAGGACCTGGGTTCGATTCCTCAGGACCACAAAAGCAGAAAGAAAAAATCCGGAAGTGGTGCTGTGGCTCAAGTGGTAGAGCACTAGCCTTGAGCTGAAGAGCTGAGGGGCAGCGCCCAGGCCCAGAGTTCAGGCCCCACAACCGGACCCCAAAAAAAAAAAAAAAAACACAAAGGAAGAAAGCATTAGCTGGGTATTGGTGACTCATCTCTATAATCCTAGATCTCAGGAGATTGAGATCTGAGGATCACAGTTCAGAGCCAGCCCAGGTAGACAAATCTAAGAGCCCTATCTCCAATTAACCAGAAAAAGCCATAACTATTGGCATGACTCAAGTGGTAGAACACCAGCAGTGAGCAAAAAAGCTGAGCAAGAGCTTGAGACCCTGAGTTCAAGGCCCAGGACTGAAAAAAAAAAAGTACAGGCAGATCAAAGCAGAGAACTACAGAACTGAAAACTAGAAGTTGAGATAAATTTTAGATATTGTCTTGATTTTACCAGTAGTTGAACGAGTGAATTTTTCCCAGCAGAAAAAAAGAGGATGGTGCCAGGTGCTGGCTGCTCATTGCTGTGATCCTAGCTATCTGGACGCTGAGATCTGAGGAGTGAGCTTCTAAGCCAGCCTGAGCAGCAAAGTGTATGAAACTCTTATCTCCAATTAACTGCAGCACAAAAGCAAATGGGGGGTGGGGGGGTGGGGGTGGGGGGGTGGGGGGTGGGGGCGGGGCGGGAAAGAGAATAGAGCACTTTCAGGCTCAATCCCTTTTGCTGTAGTTTCGCACTTCCAATTCTATCCACCAGATGGCACACAAGTTCCAAGTTGATCAAACCATTTTCCACATGAAAGGAATGTCTCATTGTTTTTCCTGTTTACGAAAACAGAATATTAATGTCATATATTATACATTACCAATCATTATTATTTGATACTCTAATTTCAAATATAGTTTTGTTATATTTTAATAATTTTACTTATCTTTATCAAGGTATAATTTATATCATAACATTCACCTGTTTTAGTTTGGAATTTATTTTTTAGTACCCATCCTAGGGCTTGAATTCAGGGTCTGGGTACTGTCCCTGAGTCTTCTTTTTTTTTTTCTTTTTGGGTCCGGTCGTGGGGCCTGAACTCTGGGCCTGGGCGCTGTCCCTCAGCTCTTCAGCTCAAGGGTCTACCACTTGAGCCCCAGCTCCACTTCTGGCTTTTTTTTCTGCTTATGTGGTGCTGAGGAATCGAACCCAGGGCCTCAGGCATGCAAGGCAAGTGTTCTACCACTGAGCCACCTTCCCAGCCCCTCCCTGAGTCTTTTCATTCAAGGTAGAGCTCTACCATTTGAACCACAGCTCTACTTCGAACTTTTTGGTCGTTAATCGGAGATAAGAATCTCACAGATTAGCCGGGTGCTGGTGGCTCACGCCTGTAATCCTAGCTACTCAGGAGGCTGAGATCTGAGGATCGCGGTTCAAAGCCAGCCCGGGCTGGAGAGACCGTGAGACTCCTATCTCCAATAAACCACCAGAAAACCGGAAGTGGCGCTGTAGCTCAAGTGGTAGAGCGCTCGCCTTGAGCTGAAGAGCTGAGGGACAGCGCCCAGGCCCAGAGTTCAAGCCCCACGACCGACAAAAAAAAAAAAAAAAAAAGAATCTCACAGATTATCCTTCCTGGGCTGGCTTCAAATCACAATCCTCAGACCTCAGCCCCCTGAGTAGCTGTGGTTACAAGTGTGATCCACCAGCGCTTAGCACTGTTTCCATTCTTAACACGTGAATCTTTGTCTTGTTTTGTTTTTTGTTTTTTGTTTTTCTGGGTCCGGTTGTGGGGCCTGAACTCTGGGCCTGGGTGCTGTCCCTCAGCTCTTCAGCTCAAGGCTAGCGCTCTACCACTTGAGCCACAGCGCCACTTCCGGCTTTTTTCTTTTTGCTTATGTGGTGTTGAGGAATCAACCCAGGGCCTCAGGCATGCAAGGCAAGCGCTCTACCACTGAGCCACCTTCCCAGCCCCAACACGTGAATCTTTGATCCATTTGGAATGTGTTTCCTTACGAGTAGTGAAATGGAGCTCCAGTTTTATTTGCACTAAACCCTTCCCACTGTAGAATCCATCTTTCACAAAGCACACAATGCCATATTTACCAGATTTTTAACTTGTGCATGTATTTCTGTCTAGTGGTAGAATAGCTTTCAGGCTCCAATCAAGGACCCAAACCAGGAGCTACAAGTAAGGAGTCCACAGAGCTAGTTGGCATCTGTGCCCTGAGCCTGAGCTTTCTCTGTGCAGCCTTGAACTGCTGCCTTTGGGTAAAACTGGTCAGTTACTTGAAACTGCCGGAGGCCAAGAAGAAGGAGACCCTCCAATCCAGACAAAGAGGCCCTGGGACAGCACTACTGCCTTAGAGGCAGGTATTGGGTATGATAAAGCCTAAGAGATAAGGGATTAAAAGAGCCAGAAAAACTACAAACCAACCCTAAAATTTATAAGTGCACATGACCTAGAATAGCCTAGAAGATCTTGAAAAACAGGAAAGCATAAGGTGACTTACATGACCAGATATCATGGCAATGTAAGTTACAGCCATTCAGACGACATCAACGTGGAATAAAGATAAACACAGAGGTAGAGAGAGTCCAAAAATGGATTCCATATATATGGCAGGAGCCCAAGTGCAAGGCAGTGGGTGAAGGAAGGAATGTTTCTCCCGGTATGTGCTCCATTGGGATTTATCTTTAAAAACTAGCCAGCCAGGTGTTGGTGGCTCACACCTGCATTCCTAGCTACCCAGGAGGCTGCGATCTGAGGATTCCAGTTCAAAGCCAGGCCAGGTGGGCAGAAAAGCCTCTGAGAATCTTATCTCCAATTAAGTACTAAAAATGAAAACAAAACTGGAAGTAGAGTTGTGGCTCCAGAGGTAGAGCACTGGACTTGAGTGAAAAAATGCTCAGGGACAGTGCCCAAGCCCTGAGTTCAAGCCCCAGGACTGACACACGAAATAAAAAAATTAAATTAAATTAAAATGAAACAGGGCCACAATGGGATGTCCTTAGGTGGGTTTGATCCTGAGCAGCGCAAAAAACAAGAAAAGGACACACTGTACACACTACATACTACACACATGTAAACTTAAATATAAAGAGACAATAGTAGCTCAGTGCTTGTGGCTCATGCCTGTAATTCTAGCTTATTCAGGAGTCTGAAACCTGAAGGGGTTTGGGGTTTCCACAGGACTGTCTCTCCAATTGAACAGCAAAAGGCCAAGCTGTGGTTGTAGCTCTGGGGTGGAGCCCCAGCCATGGACAAGGCGGTGCGGGGCCCGGAGCTCAAGGCTTGAGATGAGCAACAAATAAACATTCAGGTAGGTCAGTCTTGACAATTTGAAAAATGTGTTGGGGCTGGGAAGGTGGCTCAGTGGTAGAGCACATGCCTTGCATGCATGAGGCCCTGGGTTCGATTCCTCAGCACCACATAAGCAAAAAGAAAGTGACGCTGTGGCTCCAGTGGTAGAGCGCTAGCCTTGAGCTGAAGAGCTGAGGGACAGCGCCCAGGACCAGAGTTCAGGCCCCATGACCGGACCTCCCCCGCCAAAAAAAAAAAAAGAAAAAAAATGTGTCTATTATTCATTTTCCTTTAATTGCTCATTAAAGTCAAGGTGCATTCCAACTTAACCAAACACAGCAATTAATCTCAAACTTTTAATTTTATTTTTTTGCTGGTCCTGGGGCTTGAACTCAGGGCCTGGGTGCTGTCCCTGAGCTCTTTTGTTCACAGCTAGTACTCTACCCCTTTGAGCCACAGCTCCACTTCTGGCTGTTTTTGTGGATCATAAGAGTCTCACAGGGACTTTCCTGCCAGGGCTGGCTTTGAACCATGATCCTCAGATCTCGGCCTCCTGAGTAGCTAGGATTACAGTTATGAGCCACCAGCTTTACTCTCAGACTTTTAAAATGTAACTTCTGTGATGCCACCCCAGAAATATTTATTCATTTATTTGTTCATTTATTTATTTATTTTTGTAGGCCCTGGGGCTTGAACTCTGTGCTTGGGCACTGTCCCTGCACTCTTCAGTTCAAGGTGAGCGCTCTACCTCTTGAGCCACAGCGCCACTTTTGGTTTTCTAGTGGTTTATTGGAGATAAGAGTCTCACGGACTTTCCTGCGGGCTGGCTTTGAACCGTGATTCTCAGATCTCAGCCTCCTGAGTAGCTTGGATTACAGGCGTAAGCCACGGTCGCCTGGCTCAGAAATCTTTATCTAGTGTCTGAACCGTGGGCCTGGGAATCTGCATTCTCATCCTCTACGACACACCAAACTACTCTGAGAAAGACTGATGGAGCATAAACTATCTTCCCCTGAAATTGGGAAGTACTCTCCTATACAATGCAGGGGGAGACCATGGAAGGATTTTCTGGAAAACTCGGAGATACAAGTGCTCTCCTTACAAGGAGGACAGAAGGTATCTGGTCAGACATCTGGGGGAGGAAACTACCAGCAAAGGGAGGGAGCCCCAGCTCTTAGGAACTCTGCCTAGTAACAGGCTGGCCTGGAAAGTACCCAGCATGCTCTGAGACCTTGGGTCCAATCCCTGTCCTCATGAATATGTATGATTCCCCAGATGTCAACTGAGAACCAACCCCTCCTTTCTGCTCAAACACACACACACACACACACACACACACACACACACACACACACACACACACACACACACACACACACACACACACACACACACACACACACACACACACACACACTCTTCATCCTTCCTCTTCTCTACAATTCCTGGCAGAATCTCTAGTTCTGTGCTTAAAAACAAAGAAGAAAAAAATAATGTGAATATTTCATTTCAGGGTCAAGGGCACACCCACAGAGTGTATCAGGGCTGGCACCTCCATTAGGAAACTGGCTTCGAGCAGTGGGTTCACAAGCATTTTCCCAGTGACACATGAATATATTATTGTGGGTAGATACAAAATGCCATTAAAAAAAATCACACCAAAAAGGATGTTTACAGCCTGCCCTGAAAATCCTACATCCGTGAAGAAGACAAGGGCTCGCGGCGTGTGCGCTATACCTTGTGAGTTGCCTTCGAATATCACTCCCTTCCTAGTTTCCCTTTGTATCCTGTCAGTTGTCAAGCAGCTCTGAGCAAGTGACACACCATCAGCTTCCAGCCCTGGATGGCGCTGAGAAGCACCAGAAGAATATAAAAGACTTGTGGGTAGAAATGGAGAGGCTGAGACTGGGGATGTGGCTTCTGAAGGAGCCCTGTCCGTCCATGTAGGAGGCCCTGCGTTCCACCCTCAGCACCCACAAACAAGCAAAACAAACAGCCCAGCTTAGCTAAATACTGATGACTGGAGACCGGAGCGCCTCTGTTCACGTGGACACATGGCTGGATGGCTGCATTTTCTGGTTTTGGTGGTGATGGTGCTAGGAGTGGAATCCAGGGCTGCTCCACACCATGCAAGCACTTGATGGCCGCTGAGCTATACCCTCAGCTTTGTCGTAATACTGGAGGGTGGCATTGGTGTGGGCTTCTCAATTTACACTCAGAACCTCAGGTCCTTGAGATCCACTCATGAAAAGCTTTTCCAGGTGTCTCACCAGACAGAGAGGGTTACGGATTTGTTTTACTGTATTAGGGTTAAAGTAGGGAGAAAGAAAAAGATAAAACATTCTTGCTCCCCATGGTAATGGGCATTAAAGATTCAAAATGGAGGTTTTATATTATTTATTATTATTATTATTATTATTTATTAGTTGGTCATGGGGCTTGAGCTCAGGGCCGGGGTGCTATCCCTGAGCTCTTCTGCCCAAGGCTAGTACTCTACCATTTTGAGCAACAGCGCTCCTTCTGGTTTTCTGGTGACTAATTGGAGATAAGAGTCTCATGGACTTTCCTTCCTGGGCTGACTTCAAACCTAGATCCTCAGATCTCATCTCAGCCTCCTGAGATTACAGGATTACAGGTATGAGCCACCAGCACCTGGCTAGGATACACTTTAAATGGGTGAAATTCCATGTGGTATGGTATGTTAATAAGACTATTATATAATTTTTCGTTGCTCAGTACACTAATTTTTTATTTACTATATGTAATTCCAATAAAGTTTAAAACCAAATGCAAAATAATAGTACCATCCTTCCAGAGATACTTGAGAAAATGGGTGGAAAAAAAGGGATGTGGCTGAGTGCTGATTGGGCCACCATGAATCCAGGGCTCTGGAAGCTCAGGGTGGATTGCTACAGTTACCCTTTGTTGTATGCAAAAAAGTATCAGAATCAAAGCTGGGGGGCAGGGGCAGGAGGCAGTTTCAAGCTCGTCCTAGCTACTCTGGAAGCTGAGATCTGAGGAACAAGGTTCAAAGCTAGTCTGAGCAGGAAAGTCCCAAATGACTCTTAAGTCCAAATTAACCACCAAAAACCCAGAAGTGGAGCTTTGGCTCAAGTGGTAGGGAGCCAGCCTTGGGCAAAAAATTAAAGGGCAGCACACAGGCCCTGAATTCAGATGCCAGTACTGGCACCAAAATGAAAAAGTAAAAATTCAGCCCAGCCAGAACAGGGCTGAGGGAATTTAAAAAAAAATCGAATCCCATAAAAACATATTTGGTATTAGCCAAACAAAACAATGCTACCTTTTAGGTTTTTTTTTTTTTTAAATCATAAAGCAGCAGAAAGAAAGCTATTAAGTGTAAGAAACCGGTGAAAACTCACAAATACCTTGGTATCATTCTGCAAGTATGGCGCGTCTTCTACATGTCCTGGTGAGAGCTGGGCACCCGGCCAGGCATCTGTGACTCTGGACAGCTGCTGAGCTGTGAAAGTGGGAGAGAGGGAAGAGGCTGCAGCCTCAACCAAAGGAAAAGCTTTATTTTGTCAGGGAAAATCCTGAACTTTGAGTGGAGCTGAGACTGGAGGCAGCTGAGGACACTTGGGTGAGCAGCTTTGGAGGGACTGCTGCGGTGGAAGCAAGTCTCTACTGACATCTCAGCCTTGCGAGTGACAGCCTTGGCTGAATAGAGGGACCCAGCTCCCCGAAACCTACCTAAGCCTTGAGTTTGGCTGAATCGGAAAGGGCCTGAAACATCTCCCAGGGGCTTTATGAAAATTCCACACACACACACCCCCTTAGAGCCCAAGACACTGGCAATTCAGTTCATAGGATGCATTTGTGCAGATGAGGGGTCAAAGCAGTTGGGGGTTGCTCAAGAGCTTGACCTCAGAGCCTCAGGCTAGCCAGAAAGATGGCTGGTCCTCGATTTCTAGGGCCCTGTCTCTGCCTCTGGCATTTTGCTCCTTAATTGGAAGTCTCAAGGACTGTCCTGCCCTGGCTGGTTTCAAGTTGAGTAGTGAGAGCCTTGGGTGCTGGGCTTTGTTTACCTTTTTTCAGTAAGAAAAAAGTTTTTGTGTTCTTGTGTGTTTAGGTGAACTGCCTTTAGTTTTTGTGTTCTTGTGTGTTTAGGTGAACTGCCCTTCCCCTGTCATAAAACCGGGGCCCTTGGAATGCTAAGCAAATACTCCATCACTGTGCTCCAACTCCCAAACTTAAAAAAAAAAAAGTCTGCATATAGGTCAGTTAAAATAAGGTATCCCTAGGGATTGAGATCATCCTTATTTCTTCTTTATTCCTAGCTCTCCCGACCATGCTGCCAATCCTCCTGGTAAATTCTTTAATTCAAAGGAACCTCTGAGTCACCCACGCGAGGAGGACAGTTGTTCCCAGGAGACAGGTCTGCCACTCAGCCCCAAGCGGAGAAGCTAGCACTTGTACCTGTGTCTCAGGGCCTTGGTCCGTGCACTGCATAAAGCCGAGTGCTCTTATATGGTCAGAAGTCTCGCACAGGGCATTAGAGTCACAACAAGAGTGACAAATACATATTTATGGCCTATGACAGAACGCAATTAATTATCTTAATATATTAGGCTCATTCGTAATGTTTGCACAATATTATTCATGCAAATATTGTGTGGGGGGGGGCAGTTGCTAATCAGGCGCTCCGTCCAGATGTGCGAGGGGTTGGGGCTCTCAGGGACACGCTCCCTTGGAGCTTCGATGAACCAATCAGGGCTCGGAAGGCGGGGCCCGGAGAGAGACAGCAGTACTGTCCAATGGGCCCTCATCGGGGGCCGGCCCTGGCCAATGGGAGCGCTCCTCCGCGACGCCCCGCCGCGCGGAGGCAGCTCCGGGGGCCGTTGTTCGGCGGCCGTAGGGATCGGCGGCGGTGGCTGGCGCGGCCGCGTTCCTGCTCTCGTCCCGGGTGAGCCTGGCGGCGACTCGCGCCCGGGGACCCCAGGAGGCCCCGGGGGCCTCCGTTTCGGAAGGCGTCTGGCCCGCAGGGGCGGGGCGCGGCCCCGGGCGGCGGCGGGGCGCGGCGGCGGGGTCTGCGCCGGGCGCTGGCGGAGCGGCGCTGCGCTCGTCGCGGCCCGGGGGAGCCGGGGAGCCGCCGCGCCCCGCCGCCCCGCAGCTCCGGCCGCCGCGCCCGGGGCGGAGCTGGGCTCGGCGCCGGCCTGGGCCGGGAGCCCGAGCCTCGCCGGCCGGCGTGGGGTGGGGGCGGCCCGCGGGGAGCCGGGCGCGGCCTCGGAGCCGCGGGGCCCGGGTTCGAGCCCCGCTGGCCGGCCGCGAGGGTCACGGCCTCTGCGCGCCGCCTCTAGCCCGGGGCCGCGGCTGTCCCTCCCCGCGGGGCGCTCGGGACCGGAGGGTGTCGGAGCCGCGTTCAGCCGCGAACGCTCGCCCGGCGACGCCAACGGCCGGGCCAACCGCCGCTCGCCCCGGGCACCCGGGCACCCGGCCCGGCGCCGCCCGGGGCCCGCGGAGGCCCGGAGCCCCTCGGCCCCCTCGTGCTCCCCGCCACCCTCGGGAGCGCGGGGCAGCGGAGCGTCCCAAGGGCCAAAGCCCACAGGTGGCAGAACTCGCACCTCGAGCCGGGCCCGCCGGGCCCCCGCGTTCCTCCCTTCCCCGGCGCGCCCCGCGGAGGGCCGCTGCACCCGATCACCCCCGGCGGCCCGCAGGTCGGAGCCCTGCCGGGAGCCCGACCCCCCCGACCGGCTCTGTGCGCTTCGCATCTTAGGTTTGGTTTCGGTTTTTGTTCTTGCCGGGCCTGGGCGCCGCCCCCGCCGCCGGCCTTTCCCGCCCGGGCTGGCTTTGAACCGCGGTCTCAGACCTCAGCCTCCTGAGTAGCGGGATGACCGGCGCCCGGTGCAGCTCCGTTCAGAAGCCCCTTCCTGGGAAGCGCCTCCCTGGCCGCCCTCCTCCGAGTTCCCGCCATCTCATCCCTAGTTGTCTCTGCTTTCTCTTTAAATAGTCTGTGCAGGCCTGTAATCCTGCTCAGGAGGCTGAGAGCTGAGGATCGCGGTTCAAAGCCAGCCCGGGCCGGAAAGGCCGCGAGACTCTTCTCCAATAAGCCACCAGAAAACCGGAAGTGGCGCTGTGGCTGGAGCGCTCTCCGGGGAAGGGACAGCGCCCAGGCCCAGGGTTCAACAACGAGAATCCGCTTCATACATCCTCTTCGTTTTTCTTGGTCACCAAGTTGTTCTTTTGCCAGAAGCGATATATTTTTACAAGTTTGTAAACATTCTCAGTGCCAGGGCAGCTGGTTTGATCGTGCCAAAACTATTACAGAGCCTTTCTTAGGGCTCAGTGTTCAGACTTCTATTTTTTCTGTGTGTGTGTCATGGAAAGGAAAAATTTGAAGTAAATATTGGTAGAGAAGGTAACAGCGCTTTGCTTTCTGCATTGCCCTTTAAAAAGAAAGAAGTTTATTTTTTTTGGTTAGTCATGGGGCTTGAACTCAGGGCCTGGGCACTATTCCTGAGCTTTTGTGCTAGTGCTTGAGCTACAGCTCCACTTCTGGCTTTGTGGTGTTTTTTTTTTTTTTTTTGTCGGTCGTGGGGCTTGAACTCTGGGCCTGGGCGCTGTCCCTCAGCTCTTCAGCTCAAGGCGAGCGCTCTACCACTTGAGCTACAGCGCCACTTCCGGCTTTCTGGTGGTTTATTGGAGATAGGAGTCTCACGGTCTCTCCTGCCCGGGCTGGCTTTGAACCGTGATCCTCAGATCTCAGCCTCCTGAGTAGCTAGGATGACAGGCGTGAGCCACCAGCGCCCGGCTTGGCTTTGTGGTGTTTAATTGGAGGTAAGAGTCTCACAGCTTTCCTTCCAGGCTGACTTTACACTGTGATCCTCAGTCTCAGCCTCTGAGCAGCCAGGATCCCAGGCGTGGGTCACTGGTGCCCAGTAGGCCGGTGTTCATGTTCACTTCACTTTCTGGCACCTGGCATTTAACCAGATGGAGCCACACTTCCAGCGTGGTATTTTTACTATTTTTTGCATGTCACCCCCAAAGCAGAAATGAAAGTTCATCTTTCTTTGCAGTTCTCAGAAGAGTAAAAGATGGCGGAATTTCCCGATGACCAGGATACTCGTCTTTGTAACAACTGGTAAGAATTGAAACCTGATGTTCAATGAGGATAAACTAACCTCTGTAACAAATTGTTATTTTTGGTAGGTCAAAATTGCAACTGTATACTGTATTGTACAAGTCAGTAGAGCTAGAGCTGCTTAACAATTTTGAAAAATTGCCTGTTTTAGTCATTTGCTAGGGCAGCTGGCTTGGGTGGAGTGAGCAGCCGTGACCGGGCTGGGAGGCGGGGCTCTGCTTCCTGCATTTAATGACTGACTCTGTTGCATGGACTGTTCTGGAGCCTCATTTGCTTTCCTTGGCTTGCTTGGGATTGAACCCAGGGCTTTGGCATGCTAGCAGGCACTGTATCACTCTATATTCCTGGGCCCTAGACTCTTTACTTTCCTGAGAGATTCCATCTTGAAAATAACCAGCCAAGAAAAGGCCTGGCTCAAATGGTAGAGCACCAGCTGTGAGCAAGCAAGCCAAGTTACGGCAAAGCCCTGAGTTTAAACATTGATACCAGCAGAAACAAACCCTAAAAAAACAAACAAAACCCAACAACAGTAATTGAACAAATTTCCATATGATAGCACTGTTCAAGGTAAGGCACAGATCGATTAGTAATGCCTGTCTGTTGTTTTGGTCTGTTTCTGTAGCTCAAAAGAAATACCCGTGTTTAACTTTACCATCCATGAAATCCACTGTCAAAGGAACATTGGTGTGTGTCCCATCTGCAAGGAACCGTTTCCCAAATCCGAAATGGAGATTCACATGGCTACAGAACACAGTCAGGTGAGAGACACCAGTTCCCCCAGGGTTGATGTGTTTTACTTGCAGTTGTTCTTAAATGTGTTATACTTGTGATTTTGCAATAAGAGAAGAGCGTACTGTCTTTTTTTTGTATTGCTTTTTTCTTTTTTTTGCTTGGTTCTGAGGCTTGAACTCAGCCTGGGCACTGTCCCTGAGCTGCTTTGTGCTCAAGGCTAGTGCTTTACCACTTGAGCCACAGCACTACTTCTGGCTTTTCTGAATAGTTTATTGGTGGTAAGAGTCCCATGGACTTTCTTGCCTGGCCTGGAACCATGATCCTCAGATCACAACCTCCTGAGTAGCTAGTGCCGGCCACATTGTCTTTTTTTTTTTTTGTCGGTTGTGGGGCTTGAACTCTGGGCCTGGACACCGTCCCTCAGCTCTTCAGCTCAAGGTGAGCACTCTACCACTTTAGCTATAGCGCCACTTCTGGTTTTCTGGTGGTTTGTTGGAGATTAGAGTTTCATGGACTTTCCTGCGGGCTGGCTTTGACCCAAGATCCTCAGATCTCAGCCTCCTGAGTAGCTAGGATGACAGGCGTGAGCCACTGGTACCGGCCCACACTGTCATTTTACAGCTAGCTTATTCTGACTTTTTACCCTAGGTGGTCTGCAAATGTAACAAGAAGCTGGAGAAGAGGCAGTTGAAGAAGCATGAGGTTTGTAGTCATGTACTATGAAGGGAGGAACTTACATGGGTTGTTCTTACTAAGATTTCAGAGCACATGGAAAAACAGTTTGATAGACTTATTATAATTTTTTTTCTTTTCTTTTCCCTCCCTCTCTCCCTCCCTCCCTCCCTCCCTCCCTCCCTCCCTCCATTCCTCCCTTCCTGTCAGTTGTGGGGATTAAACTCAGGGCCTGGGCACTGTCCTTGAGTTTTATTTATTTATTTATTTATTTTTGGGTCCGGTCGTGGGGTCTGAACTCTGGGCCTGGGCGCTGTCCCTCAGTTCTTCAGCTCAAGGCTAGCGCTCTACCACTTGAGCCACAGCTCATGGCTTTGTAACCTGAATGGTTGCAACAGAGTCCAAGTGGAGTTTGTACTAGTGTGTGGCACCAGGAACTCTACACCATGTCCTTTGGATAGATCAAACACTTACGTCGAGTTCAGACTCAATGTCAAGTTCATTTTATGTACTGTTCTCATATCTTTTAGAGAAGCCTTACCTGGGGCCCATTCACATTTTTCAGGAAAATACTTTGGGAAAGCTAACAGTCTTTTTTTTTTTTTTTTTTTTTGCTGGTCATGGAGCCTGAACTCTGGGCCTGGGTGTTGTCTCTCAGTTCTTCAGCTCAAGGCTAGCACTCTACCACTGGAACCACAGCACCCCTTCCAGCTTTTTCTGCTTATGTGGTGCTGAGGAATCGAACCCAGGGCCTCAGGCATGCGAGGCAAGCGCTCTACCACTGAGCTACCTTCCCAGCCCCTGTTCTTGAGTTTTTTTGCTTAACGCCATCACTCATCACTTTGAGCCACAGCATTTCCCCTTTTCTGGTGGTTCATTGAAAATCAGAGTCTCACAGACTTTGCTGCTGTTGCTGGCTTTGAACTGTGATCCTCAGATCTCAGCCTCCTGAGTAGCTAGGATTGATTACAGGCGTGAGCACCAGCACCTTGCCTTGGCTGATTTTTAGTTATCGATGAACAAAACTACATGATGGCAGGGCAGCTTCGAAGATTCCTTCTAAGAGTTTCTTGAAGAACTCTGGAGACACACAGAGGAAACTGTAGTTTTCAAACCCTTAGAAAACTAGATGACCAAGAAAGCTAGGGATTGAAAGAGAAGATGGGAGTTTTCTTTTCTGTCCTAAAGGCACAGCCTCTTAAGAGTGTGTGTTAACTGCTCATTGCCGTGTGTTGCAGGAGACCGACTGCCCTCTGCGGCTTGCTCTCTGCCAGCACTGCGATTTGGAACTTGCTGTTCTCAAACTGAAGGAGCATGAAGAGTACTGTGGGGCCCGGACGGAGCCGTGCGGCAGCTGTGGACGCAATGTCCTCGTGAAAGACCTGAAGACTCACCCTGTCGTTTGTGGCAGAGAGGAAGTGGAAAAGAGGAACACCACTGCTATGTCTCCTAATGCGTATGATGAGGCGTGGGGTCAAGACAGAATCTGGATTGCTTCCCAGCTCCTCAGACAGATCGAGTCTCTGGACCCACCTGTGCGGCTGTCCTCGAGGCCCCTGAGAAGCCTTGAGTCAGACTCTGTGCACAGCAGGACTTCAAGCCAAAGGAATGTGCCAGCCCATTTTCCAATTCAGAATAATCTGTGTGAGTTACATTTGGGGTTAGGGTACCCCGGGAATGGCAGCACCATCCCTGGGGCAAATGAGGCCATGTAGATTATGATAGTAGAAGTCTGCCAGGCTAAGGAGAGTAGAGTTCCTACTTTTCCTGTGGAATAGCAATGTCAGAACCTTGGTAGATTTCTGTAGGGTTGATGCTGCTGTTGCTGCAAGTAGCTGATACTCCTTATATTTGTTTCTGCAGAGTGCTTTCCATGTATGAGCTCAGTTCTCAACAGGAAGAACATGCAAAATGTTTAGGCCAGTGCCTGGCCAGTAGTGGTGCTTAGTAACGGAGTGACTTTTCTTGTGCTGGGGAGGGAACCCACGTCCTTGGAGTTAGGCAAGCATGCCACCCGAGTTCCACCCCTCGCAATTGCTCGGTAACAGTACCATTTCTGTAGTACTGGAGAGTGAACTCAGGTCTCAACCTTGTCCATCCCCAAGCTATGCCCCCATTCCAGCGTTGCAGATCAGTAAAATACTGTAATAATAGTGCATCTTAATCTGATGGCACACGTAGGGTTCAGAGGATGCTGATGGACTCGTGTAGATTTGGAAACTTGAGGTCTGGCTATATCTCCAACGTATCTTGAGTGCTGATTGTTTTTGTTCAGTTGAAGAACAAGAAAGACAGGAAAGGAACAGAAGCCAGCAGCCCCCCACAAAGAGTGGTGAAGATAGCGCAAATCTGGACTTCATGCTGGCCCTCAGTCTGCAGAGTGAAGGCCAGGCCTCCAGCATGGCGGAGCAGGACTTCTGGCAGGCTGTGTGCGAGGCGGAGCAGCTGCACAGTGGTCCCGGTTCTTTGATTGATAGGAAAGGTAGGTGTGAACATTCTGCGTTAGACTAATTTTTGTTACATTATACAACGTGTAACATTGTCACACATTTTTGTAGGTGCTGGGATTTAATTCAAGGCTTCCTGGCTAGGCGGGCACTCTCCCTCTTGGGCCTTGTGTTTAGCCCTTTTTGTTTTTTGCTTGGGTTTTGCTGTTTTGCGTAGGCTAGCCTGGACTGCAATCTTGTGGATCTCGGCCAGGATCGGGCTTTAGCTACTGTACCAACCTGAAATATGTATATGTGTGTGTATATGCGTGTGTCACGGGGGATGGCAGGCATGCACCACTGGGCCTGTGCCACCGCACTCGGCCATTGGTTGAGTTTGAGTCTCCAATTTTCATCCCCCAATCTCTGACTGCCAAGTAGCTAGGATTGAGACACTTTGCCTGGCTAGGTTCTCACTTTTGTTGCTTTTTAATCAATTCCGTTTTTGTTGTTGTTGCATCTAACTGTGAGCTTACCTAGGTGCAGCAGATGAGACCATGCTGCCTTGTGAATTTTGTGAAGAGCTCTACCCAGAAGACCTGCTGATTGACCACCAGGTGTGTTGAGAACCGAACTGTGCAGTTGGTGAAGTCATACGCACACTCAGTGCCCAGCTGATGTGTGGCTGTGGAAGTCGGCCTTTTTTCCTCCTAGAAACACCATGCTCATTCTGGCTGTTGCCCTGTGAGATCACTTCTGGGTGATTTGGAGGTTTGCACCTCTGAACCAAGTTCCTCCATGGTAGCTTCTGAGTTTTCCTGATTCTTTCCTTTTTTCTTTTATTCTTTCCATTTTTATTTATTTTTTTTGCTAGTACTGAGGCTAGAACTCAAGGCCTGGGCACTGGGTCTTAGCTTTTTTTTTTTTTGGCTCAAGTCTGGCATCCTGCCACTTGAATTACACCTTCACTTCCAACTTTTTGGTGTTTTTTTTTGTTTGTTTGTTTTTGGTTGGTCATCATGGGGCTTGAACTCTTGGCCTGAGCACTGTCCCTGTGCTCTTCAGCTCAAGGCAAGTGCTCTACCACTTGAGCTACAGTGCCACTTCCAGTTTTCTGGTGGTTTATTGGAGATAGGAGTCTCACAGTCTTTCCTGACCTGGCTGGCTTTGAACTGTGATCCTCAGATCTCAGCCTCCTGAGTAGCTAGAGTTATAGGTGTGAACCACCAGCGCCCGGCTTTTTGGTGTTTTGTTTTGGTGTTTTGTTTTGGGTGTTTTTTTTCGGTCGGTCGTGGGGCTTGAACTCTGGGTTTGGGCGCTGCCCTTGTGCTCTTCAGCTCAAGGCAAATGCTCTACCACTTGAGCCACAGCACCACTTCTGGTTTTCTAGCAGTTTATTGGAGATAAGAGTTTCAAAACTTTCCTGCCCGGGGTTGGCTTTGAACCGCGACCCTCAGATCTCAGCCTCCCGAGTAGCTAGGATTACAGGTGTGAGCCACCGGTGCCTGGCTTTTGGTGTTTTGTTTTTTTTTTTTTTTTAAAAGATAAGAGTCGGGCTGGGAAGTTGGCTCAGTGGTAGAGCGCTTGCCTTGCATACCTGAGGCCCTGGGTTCGATTCCTCAGCACCACATAAGCAAAAAGAAAAAAGCCGGAGGTGGCGCTGTGGCTCAAGTGGTGGGGCACTAGCCTTGAGCTGAAGAGCTGAGGGACAGTGCCCAGGCCCAGAGTTCATGCCCCACAACTGGACCAAAAAAAAAAAAAAAAAAAAAAAATCTGTTAAAAAGAAGATAAGAGTCTTCGTGGACTTTCTTGCTCAGGCTGGTTTTGAACTTCGATTCTCAGATAGCAGTCTTCTGAGTACCTAGGAAACAGTCTTGCTGGGTGGCTGAGGCTGCTCTTAACTCTTTCCTCAGCCTTCCGAGTGGGACTGGGACTACAGACTTGCACCATCCTGCTAGTTTTACAAGGGAGTCCACTCGACTCTGACTGTTTGGCCTAATGCAGCATTTCCAAAATTGCTCAATGCTGTGGTATTTAGCTCTAGGTAATGGAGCAGACTTTCCTTCATGAATGGGATAATACAACTTAATACATGTACTTACTGATTTAGAAGCAGCAAAAGAAAACTTACTAATAGGAATAATAACCAGGTTGGGTGCCAGTGGCTCACGCCTGCAATCCTAACTACTCAGGAGGTGAGATTTGAGGGCTAAGGTTTGAAACTAGCCCAAGGCCAAAAAAAAAAAAAAAGCTTGAGACTCTTTTTGTCCAATTAAGCATAAAAACCTGGAAGTAGAGGTGTGGCTCAAGTGGTAGAGTTCAAGCCTTGATCAAATAAGCCAAGCAAGAGTGCAAGGCTAGGCTGGGAAGGTGGCTCAGTGGTAGAGCGCTTGCCTTGCATGCTCAAGGCCCTGGGTTCAATTCCTCAGCACCACATAAGTAGGAAAAAAAAGCCGGAAGTAGCGCTGTGGCTCAAGTGGTAGAGTGCTAGCCTTGTGCTGAAGAGCTGAGGGACAGCGCCCAGGCCCAGAGCTCAGGCCCACGACCGATGGAAAAAAAAATATAATATTTGCATCTTTCTCTTAGTTTGGTAGTATCTTGGATCTTTGTAAATTTAGAAAGAACAATCACATGAACAAAATAGGAAAACAGTCTAGGAGATGAGGGATGTGCTTTGGGTTCTAGTCCTAGTGCCATCCACACATACAAGATCATCCGGCTAGGTATGGTGCTCAGGAGATGAATGCAGGTGGGTACAGAGTTCAAGGTTGGCCGGAGTCGAAGTGAGATCCTACCTATTTCAAAATAAAGTTCCAAAGACAAGGCTAGAGGCATGGTTCAAGTGATAGAGTGGACTTACTGTGTATACAGCAATAGGTTCAATAACCAGAACCACCCAACACCATAAAGTAAACCAATAAAGATTCTAGTTATGTTCTCCTCACCCTTTTTTAGCCCTCCTCAATATTAAGTAGTAGTAAAATGCTTTGATTTTAACCTCTGATTTTTAAAATCTGGTGTTTGTTTTTTAATGACAGACAAGCTGTAATCCATCACGTGCCTTACCTTCACTTGGTCCTGACAGCTCTTCTTCCAGCCGGGTGGAGGATCCTGGCGATCTTTTCCAGAACATTCTGCAGCAGGCGACATATGACCAGTTAGGCTTTGTGACAGGCCTAAGCACTCTGTCTCCCGTGGAAGGCGGCGTCGTTATCCCATGTGAATTCTGTGGGGTGCAGCTAGAGGAAGAGGTGCTGTTCCATCACCAGGTACAAGCTCCTGGAGTGTCTGTCTGTCTGTCTGTTGAACCTCTGTGAGTGAATTTGAGCTTTCCGCACTTTAGCATTTCCACCTGTTCAGAAATTCATGCCCTGTTTTGGGACCTATCTGAGGGCCTGCCTTCTGGCCACGGACCTCAAACCAGGACTGCATTTATGTGGGCACAGAGCCTTTCGGGTTTCCTGCCTGAGCCACAGGTGCCAGCTTTACTTCACTTTTGTAAGAAATCTAAGCATTGGGCTGGGAAGGTGGCTCAGTGGTAGAGTGCTTGCCTAGCATGCAGGAAGCATGGAGCCTTAGGTTCGATTCCTCAGCACCACCTACACAGAAAAAGCCGGAAGTGGTGCTGTGGCTCAAGGGGCAGAGTGCTAGCCTTGAGCAGTCTCCAGGCTCTGAGTTCAAGCCCCCAGGAATGGCCAAAAAAAAAAAAAAAAAAAAAAAAAAATCTAGGTATTGGATGCACCACTGGAGACAATCAAGCGAGCTGCACTTGTCGGCACGCACGGCATGCTTCTCTGGGCCCCCGAGGCCAGCCCTTCCTCGGTGCCCTCAGTGCCTTTGATGCTGTGGGATGGCTGCTTGTCCCCACCGTGGGCTTCTTCCTTCCAGGACCTGCTTAGTGCCTGTCAGCCTCCCTCCACAGTGCATGATCACCCTACCTGCTGTGCCCCCTTTGCTCCCAGCCCTCTCAATTCGGATGACTAGTTTTGGTTTTGCTTGTTTAGGACCAGTGTGACCAGCGCCCAGCCACGGCACACAGCCACGGGACGGAGGGCTTCCGGAGACAGGATCCTCAGCGGCAGGAGGCCTCACCAGAGCAGCTCCGGAGGCGCAGCAGGCACCAGGGTACCCGCCCGGCTGCACTCAGCCGTGGCCTGGCCCGCCGCTGGCTCTGTACCCTCCGCCCCTCCTCTGTTGCCTTCTGGGGGCTGTGGGGATCTTGGGTTACCTGGCACCAAGGGTCTCCCGGGAAGCTCCACTGGGGCCAGTTGAGTGCCCCTGTTCTCCTGAGCTGTCGCCCTGAGGCTGCATTGCTGGGATAAAGGCTCTGGGTAGCCTTGAGTCCCATTAGAATTAGCTGTGCATCTCCTGTGCATGCACTGTTAGTACTGCTGTTAGTCACAAGACTCATGGCTAGAAAAGTGGACTATTTTCAAACTTACCACTGTAGAACCAATTAGAAATGAGGCTCGCACACACACTTTGTGAACCATTAGGAGACTCACTAGTGTGTGGAGTAGATCGTCCTGATTTTCTCCTGGAGTTCGGAGTTCAGGTATCCTTTAGGGGCCCCGTTGTTTTCTATTCAGAATAGTTCAGTTCCTGCCCGGAATCCAGCATTAATAGCAAGAGTAGACTTTGCTCTCAGGCTGTGACTCTTGTCTCTTCCCAGGAGACCTGTCTTCTGGTTACATGGAGGACACCAAGCAGGGGCCTGCGAAAGGCTCCGCCTATCCTCTGCCTCCCAGCAGACCCATGAATAATATGACCGCGACCTGCAACCGACTGTTAAAATCAACGCCAGGCCCCAGGTCTGGGTACCAGCCCAGCCCTCCACGAGTGCTGAAGCTCAACAACGCAGACGGCCAGGAGCTCCGGGGGCGGAGCTGGGGAGGACAGAATAGCTCAATGGCCACGGACCACCCCTCAGTGATTCACTCTATCCGAAATCTCTACCCCGAAAACCTGGTGCCCTCCCTCCCCCGTGGGCCTGCGGGGGGCTATGGAGCCAGGTAAGCACGGGTAGCTAGGGGTGGTACTTGGAGCTGGCACTTGAGCACAGCGCAGGGGAGCGTGGTCGGGTCTGGTCACTGCCTTGGCGTGCTGAGCACACGCTGCCTCCGCTGTCCGCCAGCTTTCCTGTTGATTTGCTGCGAAGGGCCGCTCTGGGCACCGCTGGGTTCTCGGTGTCCCTTCACCGTTGGACTCTGCTCAGGGGCATCTCGGGAGCTGGTGTTTCTCCCTTTTCTTCCAGCAGCAGGAGTGAAGGCAGCAGGAGCTCCCGGGCCGCCCCTGCCGCTGCCAACTACCGCAGCCGAGGCGCCAAGGTAGCGGGGTGGCAGGCGAGGTGGGGCTGGTTGTGGGAAGGACTTCCTTTGGCCTTTGGAGAGGGGGCTTCAGCCCCATTCCCCCCGCCGCTCAGCCTGCCTTCGTGTTGCTCTGGTGCAGGCGAAGCCAAAGCCACAGGGGGCTGGCGATGCTGAGGAGGAAGAGGAGGAGTGATGACATCCAGAGGCTTGAGCCCCGCGCCCCGCGCCCACCTTCTATGCACACAGCACTTGCCACCGCAGGCCTTTCTCTCAGGCTCTTCAGGCAGGAGAGGCTTCGTGGATTTTTTACTTTTTCTAGGTTCTGGCCATTTTGTGTCTTTGGGCTTGTGCTGCAGGACTCTGGGTGTGAGGGAGGGAGGGAGGCCGCGGAGGGAGGCCGGGAGGCACGTCCGGCCTCCACTGCCTCTCATGGCTCTGCCCACCAGGCTCTTGTGTTTTGACACTGCCGCCGCCGCTCCTTGGTGCTTTGCAGTCCTGGTGGAGGGAAGGGGGAGGGGAGGGTTTTAGGAAACTGGCAGCCACCAGTGATTTTTTTTTCCTGTGGGCTCTTAAGCTTGGGACTTTTGGGACCTTCCCTGTGTGCTTCCTGACCAGCTCCAGCCTCTGGCCTCTGATGCTCGCTCGTAGGCCAGTCATGGTGTCAGGAAGGAGGCCCGAGGGGAGTCGAGCGTAGGTGCGTGCGCGGGGGGCTGTGTGTTAAGCTGCTTCTGTGGCACTTGGCATCGCTGCCTCCTGTTCGGGTGGCTGCTGTGGCTTCCGGTCCTCACTGCCCTCTCCTCGGGCAGCTGGTGGCTGCCTGTCCTGGCTGGGCCCTGCTGTGGTCAGGACGGAGGCCCCAGGCCTAGGCTTGGAAAGCGCTGCTAGAGCCCCTTTCCCTTCTTTTTATTTTACTATTATAATTATTATCTGTTCCTTGTAATAGAAATAAAGTTTGTACTTGGAGTTCAGCCAGGCTGTCGGCTCCGTGGAGACTCGGGGAGCTGGTGGCGGGCAGTTTCTTCAGTACCCCGTCACCTGGCAGCCCTGCCGTGGGCATCCGGGGCTTGCAGGTGATCTGCCCCCTGAGCTGTGCCTGTACCCTGCGGCTCAACAGTTTTGACCTGGGCAGGCTTTGTGCCTGCCATGATCCTGCCTCTCCGCCTCCCGTGGGGAGATGGGTGTGAGCTACAGCGCCTGGTGTGGCAGCTTTTCAAGGAGAGGCTTGCTGAAGCTCCAGTGATAGCTCAGGGGGCCGGGGAGGGGGCTCTGACTGAACAGAGAAGGGCAGATTGTTCGCAAGCCTCAATTTGGAGCCAGGCACAGAAATACACCTCTGTAGTCGCAGCCCTTGGAAGGCCAAGGACAGCCAGGACTTCAGCTCCAAACAAAACCCAAGCAGCCTGCACGTGCTCTCATAGTGGCTCCTTGCTGGGACTTTCTCTGCCCACTCTGCCCATTGCAGTTTGTGCAGAGCCTTTCAGCCCCCTAGCTCATTTGAAGCTCATTTGTTCTTCCAACAAGCTAGTGTGTGTGTGTGTGGGGGGGGGGGGGGGAGGGGCGAGAGGAGAGGGAGGGCCAGTGCGGTGGTGGCAAGTAAGGCACATGGAAACAGTAGCAATTTACAGAAGGCTGTGCCACTTGCTTTTGACACATGGAGGACTCTGAACAAAGACTCATCTTGAGAAGAAAGAGCACTGTGCTGGGGTGAGATGTTACCCTGCTCGAGCTCAGGAAGAAGGAAAACCGTCCCGAGAGGCGCCAGGGTGGCCCAAGAGTGGCCACTGGCTTGGAGGTCCCTGGTAGCTGAAGTACAGCTCTTCCCGCCCTCAGCTGCGGGCGGGGGGAGGGGCAGGGGTGTCCCCCCAGGGGTGGGGCTTGGCTGTATCCAATCACGGTGGACTCATTTGCTTTCAGTTTATAGGAATGGATAGTTCCTAATAGCTTAGAAAGTGGATATAATTTTTGAAAATCTTTAAAGTCTTACCTGTAACTAAGAGTGCAGCTGAACAGTTGAATATTCATCTTAAATCATCTCCCCAAAGCCAACAGTGTTGAGGCTTAATTTTTTTTTCTGGTATTCACTGCTGTGTTTCTGAATGATTCATTTGACAGTACTTTTTTTTTTTTTTTTACTTCTATCACATTTGCTTTGTCATTCTTTTAATCCTTTTCCCTCCGGGACCAGTCTGCCTATTTTGGGCTGCCTGCCATAGCTCTAAGAACAGGCACACGTGCCATGATGCCTCGTGTCCAGGCTGGCCTGGAGCTATGATCCCCTCATCCTGGCCTCTCACAGCTGGGGTGACAGGCACGCACCTGTTGACTGAAGAAATCCCTTTACGTGCAGGCTGCCTCCCACTGAAATCTCCTGATCTCAGGCTCGAGTCACTGGTGCCCGGCCCGTTTGTGTGTGTGTGTGTGTGTGCGCACACACGCATTGAGTGCACCTACATGTGTATGCATGCAGGTACAGTAGCTTGAGATCCGCAACCTGGCATGCTCTCAGCTTGCTTGATTACAGCTGGCACTCTACCACTTGAACCATGCCTGCAGGACAGCATTTTACTGGTGAGTTGGACATGGAGTCTGGTGGACTTTACTGCCCAGGTTGGCTTTGAACGTCAGTCCTGATGTCAGCCTCCTGATTGTAGGCATGTGTCATTCACACCTGGTGTGGCCTTGAACTCTGACTTTCCTTGATGGCTTGACCTCTGTGAGTGCTGGTAGTACAAGTAGGTGCCACTATACCTGGCTTTAAAAAAAAAAAAAAGCTGGGGTCTTGCTGTGCTGCCTCAACTGCTCTTGAAATCCTGTGATGAGCTATCTTCCTGTCTCCAGCCTTTTTCTGTATAGCAGGGACACCTGGGCACACCACCACACCTGGGTCTCCACTTTAGAAATCACGGTAAAACAACTAACATGAAACTTAAACGGTTTAATCATTTTCATGTTTGTACATCGGTGGCGCTAATTTATTGTGTCGCACCATTATCACCATCTAGGTTTAGAAGTTTTCATTTAGTCACAAAAGGACAATCTTGAATCCATTAAGCACGTACTTTCTCAACTGCATGTCTGATTTGTCTCTGGGTTTTCCAGTTCTCTCCATTTGAAAGATGTTTTTGTTAGGTATAGAATTCTAGATGGTAGGTTTTTCTTTCTTTGAATTTGGTGCTGTAATTTACTTTTTTTTTTTTTTTTTAATTTAACTCAGGACCTGGGTGCTGTTCCTCAGCTCATTGTGCTCAAGGCCAGTGCTCTACCACTTGAGCCACAATGCCAATTCCAGTTTTCTGGTGGTTTATTGCTGAGGCTGGCTTTGAACTGTGATCCTCAGATCTCAGTCTCCTGAGTAGCTAGGATGACAGGCATGAGCCTCCAGCGCCTGCCTAGAGTTTATCTTGTTTGCATTGGTTCTATTAAGAAACTGGATGAAGGGCCCAGCTAGACCGTAATATTATTGTTGTTTATCTGTCTGGTTTGGAATGAGTGTAAAGCTTGATAGAACGAGCTTCGTGGTATTGCTTCCCTTTCTTTCAGTTCTGGCTCACACGACTCTTTCTCCCTGCAGCTGATTTCGGGCTCTCTCCCTTTGACAACTTGTGTAGTACCATGTTCTCCTTCTACTTTAAGTTACTTAATGAGTACTTTGTCTGGAAACTCATATCCTCTTTTTCTCCACTTTTCTTGAATTATGTTTCTCTTGGTTGCTACTCTTTTCAATTGTCTCTGTTTTTCTATTCCATGGATGATTTTAACCACATCCTTTGATCCTTACGTTCTTTTGTTACTGGGGCTTGAACTCAGGGCCTCACACTTGCTTGACTTGTTCACAGCTGGCACTCTGCCGCCTGAGCCATGCGAATGTGCAGTAGTGTCACAGCCTCATGGCACGGTGCGTGCTTCCTGTGAGGATGGTTAGGGCTCAGTCGCCCACGTTGCTGCGCAGTGTTCCGTGGAGGAGCTTCACTAGTTTGTGGCTGGGCGGTGCGCATTATTGCAGGCATGTATGTCATTTGGTAAGTGTATGTATATATTCCGGTTGGGTTTACACCCAGGAGCATTTCCAGTGCAGGAGATAAGAGTATTTGGTGCTAGTGTTTTCTAAACACAGTTGTAGCTACATTGCCACTGGCAGGTTTGTTTTGAACTCAGGTTCTTGCACTTTTGCTCAGCTGTCTTCACTCACAGCTGGTGCTCTACCACTTGATATACATTTTATAATCTTTTTGATGATTCATTTGGAGATGGAGTCTCAGACTTTGCCATGTGGGCTGGCTTTGTACGTCAATCCTCCATATCTCAGTCTCCCGAATAGCTGGGATTATAGGTGCGCCACCAGTGCCCAGATTCATAACAATTTTGAGTTTTGATTGTTCCAGTCTTCCCTGACTGTCTTTATCTTTTTAACCCTTTTGGTAGTGCAGTAAGTATGTGCTATTATTTTGCTGGTTCTGGGATTTAACTCAGGGCCTGGGTGCTATCCCTGAGCCTCTTTGTGCTCAAGGCTAGCGCTCTACCACTTTGAGTCACATCTCCACTTCTGGTTTTCTGGTGGCTAATTAGAGATAAGAGTGTCAGGGGCTTTCCTGCCGGGGCTGGCTTTGAACCATGATCCTCAGATCTCAGCTACTCCTGAGTAGCTAGGATGACAGGCGTGAGCCACTGGCACCTGGTTTGGATGGCATACTTTTAAGGTGTACTCATTTTTTTCAAGAGACAACCCAAGAAGATAGCCTTGGAGTTGGAGAATAGAGGAATGCTTTCTGTACTTAGCCAGGAGGAGCACAGGTCTCAACCCCCAGCATTTAAATCTAAACAAAGGTCTTCTCTTTGCTAGGAGGGGCTGTGCCCATCCACTTCCAGCACCCTGGGCAACACACAGGATGAGGAAGGGAAGAGGCGTGCCCCGTGCTCTCCTAATGAACACACAGTGGAGATCCTTGCTCTGAAAGTGCATTCATGAGGGAGGGGAAAAGAGGTGGTATGAGTAAGGATTCTCATGATAAATGAGAACCAAGTTAGGTTCTCAGGCATAGATGCTAGAGGCTATGTGGGGAGGGGATGCAGGGATGGATACAGACACACATGCACATTAACACACATACATATATACACACACACACACATGGGGGTGGGGAGGGAGAGTGAGCCCTGCCAGCTTCTTACCTCTTCATGCATCGCTGTGGCACAAAGTGGTGAGCTGTACTACGTGCTCCTGCAAGCCCGTGCCGGTGAACAGCCAGACTCCTGCTGTGGAAACCCTACCCCAGGCAGGGGAGCACAGAATGGATGGCAGGACACGCAGGCTCGGCTCGGCCCTGACCTTGGCTCTGGCTCCTTCAGCTGTCTTCCATGGGCAAGGTGGGCAGGTCAGAAGCCTGGTGGAGTAAAAATCACGGACTGCACAGACCATCGTCATTAGAAACACTTTAATTCCCAGCCACTTGGCGGCGCTCAAGGACCAGAGCCGTCCAAGCAACTCCAAGCTTTGAACTTGCTCAGCAAGAGTAGATGATCGCACACTTAGGGTAAATCAGAATTAGATGAAGGTTATTTATTGGTGTGACTTTTTTTTTTTTTCCTGTAGTGAGCTTCCTTTACACAGCATAGTGTAAATCGCATCGGATTGAATGAAAAGTCTGTTAAATGCAACCATAAATAATTATAATAAATATACATCAAGTAACTTTACAGCACACGTAGTTTAGGGCCGCGGTTTGGATCTGTCTGGACCTCAGTGTGCTCTGGGAGAAGCAGCTGAGTTAGCAGCGCTTTCCCATTCACGGCTCTCGTCTTCTGACCAAGTGATGGGCCGACAGAAGCTTCCAGAACCCCTCTCAGAGAGGCAGCTGACAGACTCCAAGTCCCTTCAAGGGATGTGGATTGGAGGGAACCAAGAACGTAGATACGGGGAAGAAACCACCTGTGATAATTCAAAGGCTCTTTCATTACGCAGAAGTGAAGTGAGAGGATCCTTGTGGGAGCGCATCCCGAGGTGCCCCATGCCTCAATCCGGGGGCAGGGGCGCCAGCCATCTTCTTTCAGAGCAGCGGACTTGCGGTGGACACTCATCTGGGGTGACTCTTGCCCGGTGTGGCTGTGGCATCACCAGGGACTAGGCTGATCTTGTCCTCAGGCTTGGGGGAGGGTCTTTCCTAAGACAGGAGGGGGGAGCCACTGCTGCTCGGGCCGCGGGGAAGGGGATGCGGTCCTCCCGTGCACCGGGCAGGCCCTCCGGGGCGATGTCACGCAACGTCAGCCTCCGTGGGAGCTGACAAAGCCAAGTGACAGCCTCCAAGGACGTCTGGGCCGCTCTTGCACAAAGTACCACTGGGCAGAAACTTACTTGGGGCGCCAATGCACTGGGTGTTGGGTGCACCCGCGGGCAGTTCAGCCCTGGCATGCACACACTTACTCGGGGCAGGAGGAATGTTGGGTGGGGTGGCCGGGGTGGGGTGGCAGAGGGACCCTCTGGAGTCTCCATCTGGACCTGCAGGTCTGAGTCATTGACGTAGACCCTGGGTTGAGCAGAGCACCTCAGTCTTGAAAGTGGGCCCGGAGCCCTTTTCTGTTCCTCGTAGGGAAGCGCCATCTCTGCGCACAGCAGCAGAGGACGCCCGAGTCTGTGCTTTCCTGATCAGTTTTGGGAAAGGCCCACCTTGAGCACTGTCCAGCTCCGGATGTCCTGTCCATGCTGGGCCGGGACACCCCAGCCTGCCCCTCCGAACGGAGGCCTGGAGTGGCCCCTGGGTCTCCGCTCCCTGGACGCCTCGGGGAACGCAGCCAAGAGGCCTGGAAGCGTGGAGGCAGATGGGGCTGCGTGGTGGGGCCGGGGCCCCTGTGGGCTTTTCCTCCGGAAAACCAAGGCCAGGAACAAATTGTAAAGCAGGAAGATGAACATCCAGCTCCCTGTCTGTCTCCTGCCTGTTTGGACAACAGCCCAACCATTTCAAGATGGAAGGAGGCTCACGGGAGCTGCTTGGGAGACTGGCTTTCCAGGAGGGAGGACAGGCCACTGGCTGTGGTCATCCCAGCTGCCGCCTGCGGGGGCTCCGTGGCGAGCAACCAGCGGACACCTCAGGGCATCAGAACCTGGTAGCCACGAGGGACAATGTCCAGGAAGATCAAATTAGACACAAACTGTCCAGGAACTAAACTATCATACACATACACCACAACAGGCAGCAAAAGGACCGACCCACCCACCACGAAATGGACAAGGACAAAGGCGAAGTCTCCTGAGAGACCCTGAACACGGACCAAAGTTCAGAAAAGCAAAATGTCGCCAACTCCTTGCGCAGGGCCCTGGAGGGGCGCGCCTGCAGCGCAGGCTCCCCAAGCCGGCACAGCGGTGCCACGGTGAAGGCCAGCTTTGGCGCTTTCTTCCATCAGCCACTTAGGGGGTCTTCCCGGTAGTGAATGGCGCAGCGCAGCTTCTCCAGCATGATCTCCGGGGAGGAGTACTGGGGAAGCTTGATCATGAACATGCACGTCTCCACGCGGATGTAGCGGGAGTCGGGGGATCCTGCAGGCGACATTGGGGTGCATGTCAGAGCTGAGGCCCGTAGCCGGGTCCGGGGAGCCTGCCTGGCCTCTGCCTTTGTCTCCTGGGCATTCCCGGGCCTGCCTCAGCTGCAGAACCTGGCTGGCTGTGAACAGGCTTCGTTCAGCCAGTGTCACCCCCATCCCTGGGCAACTGGGAACCGGGAAAGAGGTAGGGGGATGGGACGTTCTCCCTCATGTGGGGCCTGAGGGTCCCCGTTAGGAACAGGAGCTGGGGCGGGCAGACCTGCTGTGCCATCCGGAGGGGCGATCTTCATGGGGTACGGGGGCACATGGGCCGTGTCGGGGCCTCCGTCCTTGCAGGGACAGGTGAACGGGATGCGCTCCTGGTTGCAGGCAAACTTGATGAACTTGCACAGCTCCTCCTGTGTGAAGGTCTCCAGAGCCCCCCAGAAGAACTCGATGTGCTGGTCTGTCTCCATCAAGCCCACCTGGTACATGGTGTGCGCCTGGGGGTGCGTGAGGAGAGCGCCCTGAGCAGGTCCTGCTGCCCCCAGAGTCCCCTAGGCCCGGCTCCGCAGGCTGCATGGGGGCCACAGTGGGGTGTGCCTGGCCCAGCCACCTACCTTCAGGAACTCGAGGTTGATGTAGGGGAGGCCGCAGGTGCGCAGCTCCATCTCCAGGGGGCTGAGCGTGGTGAGCAGCTGCAGCGGGATGATGGAGCCCAGGCCGGCCCGCACGGCTGTGACGCACTCCACGTTGTGCAGCTCTCGAAGCCGTAGGCTCCGGATGGCCGCCGCATAAATATCCTTGTTCTCCCACCTGGCAAGGGGTGGGGTGAACCGAAGAGGCTGATGAGATTGCTCCTGGGCCTGGGGTCACTGTCCCCCCACCCCGGTCCCCCCAGGCAGGGTCCTGGCTGCTGCTCGCTCTGCTGGCTTCTGTCCCGGCACCAGGCTCTCCTGGCTCTGCCATTTCTCTCTACCCCTGGGGTCCCCTCCTTCACAGCTGCTGTTCCCTTGCAAAAGGCCTAAGCTCAAAACTGTCTTGCTGCCCCGGTGGCATCTGCCTGGCCCCTGCCCACCCCACCAGTGCCCTGGCTGGCCCTCCCGGCGCGCGCACTCACGCCACGGGGATGTGCCGCCCATGGCTGCACAGTTCCACCTCCTCGCCTGTCATGGTCAGGTAGGTGAACCTGCAGCAGGGCTTGCCCGGCCCTTCGGGGCTCTCGGTGGCCAGGTGCTGGGAGGCGATCTCGGCACACAGCGCCTCCAGCTCCGTCTCGTCGTTGATCTGTGGGGAGAGGGACGGTGAGGCTGGCCAAGGCCTCTGGAAGATATAACTCTGATCGGCAGCTGGACAGATGTCAACAGGTGGGACATTTCTCTCCTTGGCATATAGATCGGCCCAGGCCTGTCCACAGTCATGTGGCCTAAAACCTAGGGCCGTGCCAATTACTGTCTGGAAGTAAGCACCCAAAGAATAGTGGGCCTGCTACTACCATCTTTGCCGGCATGCTGCATGACATTGTCTGAGGGTGCTCAGTGGAGACAGGATCTTACTATGTAGCTCAGGTTGGCCTCAAGCTCACAATCCTCCTGCCTCAGCCTCTAGTGCTTAGATGCCATGCCTGACTTTGGAGACTCAGTATACTCCATGTCCCTCAGCCTCCTTCATTTCCTTCCGCCAGAGCTCTTGCTGTCTGCCCCAGATACTGGCTTGCAGCTCTGCCTGCCACAGTCCCTTGCTGCCACCCAGAGCCTAACAGAAACTTCCACTTCCAGCCCATGGAGGACATTCCTCAGACCTTAACAGACTCTCATCTTCCCTGACCTCCTTAGGAGCGCGGCTTTGCTCCCTTGCAGGCCCCCTAGTGGTGGTGGAAGGGACAGCTAGAGAGCCTGGCCTCAAGCCTCAGTGACCTGTTGCCTGTTGCGTCACACCAGTAGAGGCGGAATAAGAGGAACTTTCCGCCCAGGTCCCTGTGGAGCGTGGCCTGGGCCAGCCTCAGACTCAGGTCTCCTGGAGTAGCAGAGGGAGGCACCCCTCGGGGGCTGGCTCAGAGGAAAACCCCCTCCTCAGGTGCTGAGCGGCTCTGGCATAGGAGCTGGTCAGACCTGGGTCACTTGGTAGCTGTGCTCCCAAGCCTCTCCCTCCTCTGCCATGGCTGTGAGAATACAATGAGAACGGACGTGTGAGGCTCTTACTCTATTCTCACAGGAGTGTGTGGATCTGTGGTAGAGCACCAGCCTGGAGAGAAAAAGCTAAGCAAGAGCGTGAGGCCCAAGTTCAAGTCCTAGTACCAGCATTGCACACAAAGGAGCTGCAGCAGGAGCTCCCCTCACCCAAGCCCCTCTTTTGGCTGCCAGGGACACCCCACTGGGTCCTTGGGGGTGGGGACCTGGACGCCACGGTGCTCCTGCTGGGGTCTGGGTCTGGGTCTGGGGGAGCCAAGGCCCAGCATGCATTCTCACTTACACTCTCGAACTTCTTGATGTAATTGTAGGTGAGTATGTCTGCCTCCTGCAGGTCCTGTTCGGGGTCCACGGGTTCGCCCACCAGCGTCTTCCAGAAGGACGGCAGGAGGTCCAGGGGGAGCGGCACGTCTGCCCGGATGGCGATGCCCAGCAGCTGGCCCAGGAAGTGCAGCAGCTGCTCCTCCCCGTAGGTGATGGGGCTGGGCGTCAGGATGTACTTGCCCTGTGGGCGGAGATGGGGGGGACCCTCAACACCTGAGTGGAGGCTGCCACCGGGGCACCCCATGGCCGGGAAGGTTTGGGGAAGGTACAGGACAAGCCCGGGGCCTCACCTTGTTCTTGTTGACTGCGGAGCTGGGGCACAGCAGGAGCAGCGACAGCGAGGAGCTCTGCAGCTCCCGGCACACCTGCCACAGAAAGTGCCGGAAAGAGCCGCCTGCGGGGCAGACAGAGCATCAGTACCCAGGCCTGTGCCCACCCCCCACAAACACACACCATGTGCTTTGCCTGTTTGGAAAGAAAACTCAAGGACTGAGGACCTGGGGCCAAGTCCTGCACCCCTTGAGGTCTACCAAGGAGGGGAGGTGCTGGGGGGCAGCACTGTGCAGGCTGTGCCAAGAACTAAATGAGGGCAGGTCAGTCCGTGTCCCAACATGGGCCCCTCTCCCAGCCACAAGCACATCCTTGTTCCAGCCACATCCGTATCTGGGGCTGTACGGAGGGCGGGACCCCTGCTGCCTGGCTTGGCGCCACCCCCTGCCATGCTCCAGAGCCTGTCCTGCCACAGTGGTGCATCCAAGGACCGTCAGATGCTTAAATGCAGCGCATGCATCCGGCCCACGCTGGACTGGCACGCTGCGAGCACCGCGACCCTGCTCTTGGCACAGTCGGCCCTGCCCACAGTGCTTCCCGGATGCTGGTAGCAATGGCGCATTGGGCAGAGCAGAAGGCGGTGCAGGGACTCAGCCCTCTGCCCTCCTTCCACAGGAACCATGCAGAGCTGCAGGGGCCCGAGGGGCCGTGGGTGTGTGCTGTCACAGGCACCCTCAAGCTCTGGCCAGCTCTTTTTTTTTTTTTTTTTTTTTTTTTTTTATTGTCGGCCGTGGGGCTTGAACTCTGGGCCTGGGCGCTGTCCCTCAGCTCTTCAGCTCAAGGCGAGCGCTCTACCACTTGAGCTACAGCGCCACTTCCGGTTTTCTGGTGGTTTATTGGAGATAGGAGTCTCACGGTCTCTCCTGCCCGGGCTGGCTTTGAACCGCGATCCTCAGATCTCAGCCTCCTGAGTAGCTAGGATTACAGGCGTGAGCCACCAGCGCCCGGCTCTGGCCAGCTCTTGCTGGGCAAGAAAGCTGCCACCCCACAGGACGGTCAGCTGTGTGGCCACCACGTCCCAAGTGGGGACAGGGACCCTGGCAGAAGTGCAGGGTTGAGGATGTGGGATGGCAGCCCCTGGGAGTTTCTGTGCACTAACACCCAGCCTCCAGCAGGGGCAGAGGTGGGCAGGGGCTGGTGGTGATGGGCAGCAGTGGGCATGGGTGGACAGTAGTAGACAGCGATGGGCAGTAGTGGGCAGCGGCAGCGCTCACTTACTGGTGCCGTGGACTTCCTCCCCGGTGAAGCGGATATTGAAGGCGTAGGTGGGGTCGCCGCCACTGGCAAGCTTGACACAGAGCTGAGAGGATGGCACAGATGCCAGCTGCCTGGCAGCCTGGCAGAAGTAGGAGTTTTCAGAAGCTCTGATTTCCCCTGCAGAGGACACAGGAAGAGATGAGCATCTTCCCTCTCCATGTGGCTGTGCTGTCCTTCCACCCAGGCCTGTGCTGTCCGCCCCTCCACCTTCGTTCTGCCCTCAAGAGATCTTAAAACCTCTTGGCCTGGTGCCTTCTGCCTAGAACCACCTCCAAGGTCTCCAAGGTGCTGGTTCTTCATCTTCTAGAAGAAAGTAATCTTCTGATTACTTTCCTGACTTTCCCACCTGGCTTCTCCTATCTTCCTTCCTGCCAGTCTCGTCTCAGGCTATGCGGGTTCCAGCCCTGTCCCGGCAGCTCCTCCCTGTCCCTGACACCAGGCTGGGTGGCTCAACATGACAGCATGTGCCCGCTGGAGGATGCGCTGAGGGTAAAGGATTCTGGCCCTGTACACTTGCTCCCCTAGGAAAGCTATTTTGAGGCTCATGGCAGCCCACCGTACCTCCCACAATCTCCAGGGGGTCCAGGGTAATCTCGGGTGCGGCGTGGTCAGCCGTCCTCTGCACAGTGGCGTTCAGCACCCGATTCATCACAGTCACCTTCGTATCATAAAAGATCAGCCCTGAAGGGAAGAAGGTGGGAGACAGGAAGGATGGGGCTGCATCTCAGTCACCCTGGAGCACAGTGACCGCCTGCTGCCTTCCGGGCTGACCGTTAGAGGGTGCCATGCACGCCTTTATCCAGATGCTACGTGCTTGCCACACCTGATGCACAGCTCACACACATGCAGACGAGAGAGGTATCAAACCACCCTTTAAAAAATTATCTCTTGGGGCTGGGAAGGTGGCTCAGTGGTAGAGTGCTTGCTTTGCATGCCTGAGGCCCTGGGTTCGATTCCTCAGCACCACATAAGCAAAAAGAAAAAAGCTGGAAGTGGCGCTGTGGCTCAAGTTGTAGAGCGCTAGCCTTGAGCTGAAGAGCTGAGGGACAGCGCCCAGGCCCAGAGTTCAGGCCCCACGACCGGACCCCCCCCCCCCAACCCTCCCCAAAAAAGTCTCATGGACTTTCCTGCCTGGGCTGGCTTTGAACCATGATTCTCAGATCTCAGCCTCCTGAATAGCTAGGATTACAGGTGTGAGCCACCGGCGCCCGGCTTAGTTGTTTTTTTTGTAACGACTGCTCCCGGCATCCTGCTGATGTAAACGTGGCCTGGTCACTCCGGTGGGTCCGGGCACTCACCTTTGGCCTCTTTCAGCAGGGCGGCAATGCTGTGGGTGTACACAGGTGTCTGGCGGAGCTCTACCAGGGGCAGGAAGAAGGTCTCCAGTGTGGTGTTGAGCGACTGGAGCAGGGCAAAGCGCAGGCGCAGGCTCTCGATGGGCACATCTGGGGGCAGCAGCAGGTCAGTGTGGGGAGTGGGAGATGGCTGCTTGCAGGTGGCCCCGTCCCTGGGAGGGCCAACTAAAGGGGGGACCTAGGGCTCCTCCCCTGCTCTTGGGACTCCAGAGATGCCATCAGAGGTAAAGGGCCCTCACAATGCTCAAGCTGAGCTGGCAACAAACAGAACAAAGGGCAAGGCACTGGGACTCAAGGCCAGGCCAGGGCTGTATACTCAATTATTTTCATTCTGAACTCAGGTCCTTGAGCATGCTAATGAGTGCTCCAGCGCTGTTACAGCCCCAGCCTTACATTGGTCTGCTAACTTCTATTTTGGAATAATTAACAACAGGTAGTAACAAAACCAGTGCAGTCCTATGCATCTATCCCTTGGGTCCCAGATGGACGTCAGGATACCTCCTGACCCACCTTTGCTTCCTCAGTGTCCCAGAGTGGAGGCCCTGCAGCGGGTGGTGCCCTGGGCACAGCAGTGGCTTTGCCTGGCTGACTGGGAGGGAGCGACCTTTGGGGCACTAGTGCGTCACTGCTGCCATGCAGCTCCCCCCCCCACACTGCTGCACTGCCCGGCAGTCTGGCCTCTGTGGGCAGCACTGGCATGCCTGGCACGGGGTGGGTCTCTTATGAATTCCTGCATCTCCATACCCGTGGCTTGTTGCAATGAGCAGACAGAAAGCCACAGCCACAGCTCCAGCCTCCCTTTTTGCCCCATGGGTGCATGTTAGGGGTTCTCAAGTATTTCTGCAATCCATATCTACATGGCTTCAAGCCCGTGTAAACACATGTGTCCTGGAAGCACCCCTAGTAGGCCGGGGGAGGAGGGGTAGCCCCAGGGACCACATACTTGTGAGACAGGCCACCCTGGGGTCAGTGGCATCTGCAGAGTCCAGATACACCTCATGGGGGTGGAGCCGGGCAGGCGTGATCGCAAGGTGGCGGCATAGTCGGTTGATGTACTGCACCAGGGCCACATCCATTTCCAGAGTCCACTTCCTCGAGGCCTTCTGCGCATGTCGGACATCAATGCAGGCGCACCTGGGGCAGGGGAGGAAAGAAGGGCCAGGTGTGGCATTATCTACAGGGCAATGGTGGATCCCTCCTTCAGAGCCATGTCTCAGCCCTGGGAGCACATTCAGAAATGGCTTCCTCTTCCAGGGCGAGTGGGGAGGTGTGAATGGTGCAAGCCTCTGGCAAAACCAAGGCTCGATATAGCCCCGTGCAGGGCGCCGCCGGCTGCTGGCACTATGGCCACGATTACTCCCTGTGTCACCTCTGGCACACAGCTGTACATGCTCTGCTTCTTTGGGCCTGTGTATACTACATGAGGTTTGTAGTAGTGTGCACCTCCTTCCACAAACACTATGCTATTAACCCAAGATTGGCAGGTGGCCAGCCAGCAGGGGAAGGGGACGACGGGAGTCCCGATGGGGGCCTAGGGGCCTTGGGTCTGCCACAGAAATACCGTGCTGTTCTGTTATGGTAGCCTGAGCCAACTAGCACAGCTCCTAAGTCATGATGTGGAGGAACAGAATGGGGTTTGTAAAATGGGTCAGAAAAGTCCTTAGCAATTATGACAAGTTAGACTGGGCTCCCGCAGCATGATGAACAGGCAGGACGGAGCAGCTCCCAAATTGTGCATTCTTCCACACAGCTACTTGCTGAAAACTTCTCGTTTTTCTTTTGGGTGGTATTAGAGATTGAATTTAGGTTTTACACTGCAAGGCAGGTGTTCTACCACTAGCATCATGCTTCCAGCCCTTTTGCTTTATTTTCCCCACAGGGACTCCACATTTTTGCCCAGGTCACAATCCTATTTATGCTTCTTGTATCCCTGAATGACAGCGCATACCACCAGGCCCAAACCATGTGCAGCTATTGGTTCAGATGGGGTCTTGGGAACTTTTTTTTTTTTTGGGTCTGGTCATGGGGCCTGAACTCTGGGCCTGGGCGCTGTCCCTCAGCTCTTCAGCTCAAGGCTAGCACTCTACCACTTGAGCCACAGCGCCACTTCCAGCTTTTTTCTTTTTGCTTATGTGGTGCTGAGGAATCGAACCCAGGGCCTTAGGCATGCAAGGCAAGCGCTCTACAACTGAGCCACCCTCCCAGCCCTTGGGAACTTTTCTTTTTTCGTGCTGTTATGTGAACTTAAATAAGGGCCATGAAGTCTGGCTTGATTTTTTTTCTGCTCACGGCTAGCACTGTACCACTTGAACCACACATCCAATCCAGTTTTTTGCTGATTAATTAGAGATAAAAGTCTCATGGGCTGGGCACCGGTGGCTCATGCCTGTAATCCTAGCTACTCAGTAGGCTGAGATCTGAGGATGCCGAGTCAAAGCCAGCCCGGGCAGGAAAGTCCATCAAACTTTTTTTTTTTCTTTTTTTTTTTTGGTCGGTCGTGGGGCTTGAATTCTGGGCCTGGGCGCTGTCCCAGCTCTTCAGCTCAAGGTGAGCACTCTACCACTTGAGCTACAGCGCCACTTCCGGTTTCCTGGTGGTTTATTGGAGATAGGAGGCTCACAGTCTCTCCTGCCCGGGCTGGCTTTGAACCGCGATCCTCAGATCTCAGCCTCCTGAGTAGCTAGGATTACAGGCGTGAGCCACCAGCGCCCGGCCCGTCAAACTCTTATCTCCAATAAACCACCAGAAAAACAGAAGTGGCGCTGTGGCTCAAGTGGTAGAGTGCTAGCCTTGAGCTGAAGAGCTGAGGGACAGCACTCAGGTCTAGAGTTCAAGCCCCATGACCACTACCACCACCACCACCACCAAAGGAGTCTCATGGACCTATCTCTCTTGGGCTCAGATTTCTGCCTCCTGAGTAACTAAGATTACAGGTGTGAGCCACCAGTGTCCAGCTGAGAACTGAGGGTCATCTCTTACCTGTCAAAGTGCAGGTCATAGCCGCAAGAAAGAATCGCCCTCCAGACACTTCGGATGTCCTGCTTGGCTCGGTCAATAACGAATTTGTGGAATCCTTCCAACGTCAGGTATTTCTCCTCTGGGACTAGTGGAAGGGGGCACCAGTTCATCAATGTGGAGGAAGCTCAGAGCATGTGCCTCCCAGCATGCTCCTGTGTATAGCTGGACCTGCCTGACCCTGTCCACCTGCTGGGCTCCCTGCCCCAGGCTAGTCCCCAAGCAAGACAGAGATAGTAACTTTCTCCAATGCTGGCTGGGTCCCTGAGAGGCTGACATCTACACCTGGCTGAGGCAAGTGCCTTCTAGAAGAAAAGGGCCAACTAGATCTCCAAATCTCTAGTCACCACCATCTATTGTCCATCTTAGTTCCCCCTCTCTAAGCTAATAGGTATCACAGACAGCAGCCTGGCACGCCTAGCATTGCCTGTAACACTTTCTAGTGATTGCCCAAAGCCCAGGCAGCAGGGCCAGCGCACCCTAGCCAGCAGGCGCAGGCGCTCACTCACCCTCCTGCTTCCTGGTGGGTGACTTGTCTGGGTCCTTCTCGTCGGGCTTGCTCTTTTCAGGTGACTTTGGCTTTACAGTTGGCTTCTTCTCACTTAAGGCAGTCCTGCTGTGGAGGGACACTGCATGAGAACCCGTGTTCCAGCAGGGGTGCACACCCCACATGCTCAGTTCACAGACTGCAAGCCCAATGGGGCTCATGCTTCACATGGGTTATGTGGAAGACTGAATACCTTCCACGCAAGAAGAATTTCTGAGCAAATTACAAAGACAAATCAATGTTCCACGATGTAAAAAATTGTGAGCTTGGGCCAAAATGTTCACAAAAACTTGGTTTTTTTTTAAATGTGTGTGCCAGTCCTGGGGCTTGAACTCAGGGCCTCGGCACTTTCCCTAACTATGGTGCTCAAGGCTAGTGTTCTACCATTTGAGCCACAGCGCCACTTCCAGCTTTTCCTGGTGGTTATTTCGAGGTGAGATTCTCATGGACTTTCCTTCCCAGCTGGCTTTGAACCAAGAACCTCAGGTTTCAGCCTCCTGAGTAGCTAGGATTACAGGCATAAGCCACCAGTGCCTGGCACAAAACCCATTCTTAGCTCATGCTGGATGCAGTGGCATGCACTGTCACCATGGTTAAAATGAGAGGAAGCCCCAAGTAGATGGACTGTAGTCTAGGCAAGTGTAGAAGGCAAGGCCCCGTCTCAAAAATAAACCAGTGTATGCGGGTGCTGTGGCCCATGCCTGTAAGTCTACCTTTTTTTTTTTTTTTTTTTAGTTGGTTGTGGGGCTTGCACTCTGGGCCTGGGTGCTGTTCCTCAGCTCTTCAGCTCAAGGCTACCACTTGAGCCACAGCACCACTTCCGGCTTTTTCTGCTTATGTGGTACTGAAGAATTGAACACAGGGCCTCATGCATGCAAGGCAAGCACAATACCACTGAGCCACCTTCCCAGCCCAAATCTACCTTCTTGAGAGGCACAGATCTGGGCAGCAGTTTGAGGCCAGCCCAGGGAAAAAGTTCGCAAAATACCATTTCAAACAAGGGCTGGGCACAGTGGCTTGCACCTTTTGTCCCAGCTACAGGAAAGCGCAATACTGTGTGTGGTATCACCCCCAGTAACAAGGGAAAGCACAAGTAGAAGGACTGCTGCCCAGAAAGCCCAGAAAATTCTCCTGAAGGTAGGTTCAGATGTGGAATAGAATGCAGCTCCCAATATGGCGAGGGGAGGGAGGAAGCCAGGCCCCTGTGGGTGCCTGGCAGGTACAGCACCATGGAGCCTCAGCTGCAGGGTCACGCTCAGTCTCAGGGGCGTCGCTCTTTACTGATGTAGCAAGATGCGGTGAAACAGGAACACTGCAGAGCCGTGCTGTAGAGCCAGCACTGACACCGCACAGGGTGCACATGCGCACATACATTCTGTCTTCATAGACAGTTCTAGAAGGCCTTCCAAGCGATCTGGGTAGTCCTGGGAGGGAGCTTTGAGGTAAGGGTGGAGGGAGGAAGAATGTCTTCTCACTACATATGCTTTTAAGCTTTGGGCCATTTAAGAACATAATACAGAGGCTGGGAAGGTGGCTCAGTGGCAGAGTGCTTGCCTTGCATGCATGAGGCCGAGTTCGATTCCTCAGCACCACATAAGCAGAAAAAGCCGGAAGTGGCGCTTTGGCTCAAGTGGTAGGGGCACTAGCCTTGAGCTGAAGAGCTGAGGGACAGCTCCTAGGCCCAGAGTACAGGCCCCACGACCTACAAAAAAAAACAACAACAAAAAACCCCACAATACACATGCATAAATGAAAGGTTGTAGAGAGGCATTTCACTGTGTGGGTAAGTTGATTTGTGGATGCTGGGGATGGAACCCAGGCCTCACACAGGCTAAACATAGTTCTACACCCCACCACAAATTACATCTTCTTCAATGCACATAAACATTTTGTATCTTTCTGTAAGAGGTATGCACTATTTGTGTGGTTAAATGAAGTGGGATTTGGGTAGGGTGCTGGTGGCTCACACCTGTAATTCTAGCTACTCAGGAGGTTGAGGTCTAAGGATCACACAATTTAAAGCCAGTCTTGGCAGGAAAGTCTATGGGAGACTTATCTCCAATTAATCACAACCACAAAAAAAAAACCAGAAGTGGCGCTGTGATTCAAGTAGTAGAGCACTAGTTTTGAGCACAAAAGTTTAGGGACAGCAGCCAAGCCTTGAGTTCAAGCCCTAGGATGGGGAAGAAAAAAAAGAAGTGGAGGGGCTGGGAAGGTGGCTCAGTTGGTAGAGCGCTTGCCTTGCATGCCTAAGGCCCTGGGTTTGATTCCTCAGCATCACATAAGCAAAAAGAAAAAAGCCGAAAGTGGCACTGTGGCTCAAGTGGTAGAGCACTAGCCTTGAGCTGAAGAGCTGAGGGACAGCGCCCAGGCCTAGAGTTCAGGCCCCACGACCAGACCCCCCCCCAAAAAAAAAAAAAAAAAGTGGAATTTGAAACCTAATTCTATGCATTGGAGATAAGTTTTGCTGACGTAGCACAGTGGGCTCTCCACTTGCCTGGCCCGGGCTTCAGGGGATCAAGGACCCAGGACCCCCCACCCTTCTGCAGCACCTGACGCTGTTGAGTACAGCCTTGTCCTTGGTGGGTGGCTTGCTGGCGGGCCGCTTGGTGCTCACCACCTTCACTGGGTGCTGCTCCTTGCCCGCCTTGCTGTACTTGCTCTTGTCTACCTTGGGCTTCGGTACGCCATACTTCCTCAGGATCTGCAGGGCACAGAGGTGGAGAGGGGCTCTCTACCTGCCCCAATGACCCTGAGGCCCAGCCCGGGCAGGGCATGGGGCAGGGGGCAGGGGGCTACCTGTGTGAGCTGGTCCTCCAGCACCTTCTTTGGAGGCCGAACATTAGTGAAGAAGAGGTGGAGGAGGTTGCCGGGTGTCTGTGAGTTGATCTGCTCTTTGCTAAGATAGATGTCTGACACTCTGATGGGCTTTGCTGGTGTCAGGCTCAGCGTCTGCTCCGAATGGGCACAGCTCTTAAATATTTCCGTCAGGACCTCTCTGGCCCCAGGCACCAGCTTCTCACCTGTTCCAGAACAGTTCTGCTGTGACTATCTTTGGTCAGCACGTGCTCACAAGCATGCAGCTGACTTCTCACAAAGCACCCTGCAGCTGGACACAGTGGTGATCAGGCACCCCCTCTGACCTTGTGCCTCGGTGATGGGTCAGGCTGCGTGGCAGCAGCTCAACCTCCAGCTCTCGCACACACAAGGAATCAATGCCTCTATTGTGAGCTGCTATGGTCTCTTATAGTTTGGCCTATCGTAGCTTAAGCAGCCATGAACGGGCTGGAGAGTACCAGCTTTGGAGACACCAGCAAACTTCACACAACATTTTTGAAGGCCTCTCCCAGGGCCAGCGGGTACTCACTCTCTCTGCTTCAGGTCCAGAACATGCTGGAGGAAACCCGAGGGTGGACGGGCACCATGCAGGGAGAGGCAGGCAGTGAGTCCCCATCAGCCACCGAGGCCAGCACCGAGCCTCCAGCCCTGCCCTCCTCTACCCAGGGTGCTCGAGAGGGAAACAGGTGGGGGTGGACATTGCCACTCAAACTTCTGTAACCCAAAAACCGCTCCCATAAGAGGCCCATGATAGGGCTGGGAATGTGACTGAGTGGTAGAGTACTAGCTTTGAGCAAAAGCTCAGGGACGGTGCCCAGGCCCCAAGTGCTAGCCACAGGACTGGCAAGAAAAAAAAAAAAGGAGGTCTGTGATGACGAAACCCCACAGCCCACCTTTAATGGACTTGTCGTTGAAGTAGTCTTCCAGGCCCGGACTCCCCTGAGTGTCAAACAGACTCTGATTCACCACGGACACTGTGAGAATCTCCTCTGTGGACATCTCCATCAGTTCATCTTCCCCATCCAAACCCGATAAACCAATCAGATCGTTATTGTTAAAGAGACTCGCTCGAATTTTCTCAATTTTGGCTCGGGAGCGAATCTGTGGAGAAAGAAAAGGGTCAGGACCGGAAGCAGGGCTGCCCATCCCTCAGCAAGCATCATCCAAGGCCTCCCCGCCTCTCCTGGGAATTCCCCCAGGACCCTGCTCAACAGGCAGCGGGCCTTCCTGGGAGACTCCCATGTGCTGACAATGGTTACATTTAGGGATTGCTCTTATTAAACCCTGGCCAGGCCTGGGGCTTTGCTCTTCTGCACAGGCCAGGGAGGCCCCAGGAAGGAAGCCAGGGGATGGAAAGAGGCATTCCAGGTGCTGCTAGGAGAAAGCAATGCAATCTAAGGGTTTTACTTTTGTTTTCTGCTAGTACCAGAGTTTGAACTCTAGGGCCTCATACTTGCTCAGCTTGCTTACTTAGCTGGTGCTCTACCACTGGTGCCACACCATCAGCCTAGCTTTTTGCTGATTACTTTAGAGATGGGAGTCTACTGGACTTTTTTGCTCAAACTGGCCTGGAAACCCTGTTCCTTCAAATCTCAGCCTCCTGAGTAGCTACGATTACAGACATGAATTGCCAGTGCCTAGCTGCAACACAAGTTCTTAACTTGCAATACAAGTTCTTTATTGTCTGCTGGAAGCCAAGAACTTCTTTGGCCTGTCTTGGGCCTTGAATCCAGGATCTAGGTACTATTCCTGAGCCTCTTTGTGCTCAAGGCTAGTGCTCTACCACTTTAGCCATAGGGCCATTTCTAGCTTTTTCTGAGTAGTTTATTGGAGATAGAAACTCACAGACTTTCCAGCCCAGGCTGGCTCTGAACCGGAAACCAAGAACTTGTATGTATTGAGAACATGCTTTACCACTGAGATCCCCGAGAAATGCGGCTTTTACTGTTGAGTCTAAGTCTGCTATGCCTAAGTGTGGAAAAGCATGTGGTGGCAATCTGGGCCTGCACCCCATGTGGCTACGAGCAGTGTCCACCCTCCCTCCGCTCGGGTAGACACCATGCCTGGAGGCCTCTGAAGACACACCACCAGGGTGCACCGTGGCGCCCGACCCTGAGGCCCTGTGCTTGGCCTCTCAGCAATGAACTGCATTCGCCTATGACGCCAAACTGGTCATCGCTCCTGGACATGTGACCTCTGGCAGAATAGGTTCTGACAGTTGCAGCAGCCCTGGCTGTTCAAATTCCCCTCACTGGCCCATCTCTTGGAGATAACTCAGGATGCCCAAGGTGCAGGGGAGCAACACTGGAGAAGGCTGAGAGCTATTACCTCCACGACCGCAAAGCCCTTGATGGGGCGTGCCGCGAGGGGCTGGGTGTCCAGGGAGGTCACTGTGTACATGGAGCCCACGTCCGAGCTGGAGGCTGCCTCCGCGTTGTCCAGCGGCTCCCCCAGGCTGCCCAAGCTGCCCAGGCTGCCTGTGCTGCACAGAGAAATGTCCAGGCTCTCCTGACTAGACACCACGTGGGGCTCCAGCAGGCCCGGTGGGACAGGCAGCTCGAAGCCCGGGGGCAGAGGGTCCACCGAGAGGTCACTGACGGTCTGTGAGACGCCCTGGGAGCTGCACACGGAGGCCTGGCTGGTGGAGGCGGAGGCGCTGATGCTCATGGCAGGGGCCAGGCTGCTGGACGTGCTCCCTTCCAAGCTGTCTGCGCTGGGGAAGCCCAGCGTCTTCTCAGGCTCGGCCTTGCCGTCACTGCCCTCGGCCTTGTCTTTGGGCTTCTTGGGGTCATCGTCCTGCAGCGGGATGTAGATCTCGTCTTTGAAGACACCACCATGGGCATTGCAGGCCTTGCGGATGGCGCCCCTGACTACAGCCTCCTCCAGGTGGGTGGGGATGCCAGAGATGACCAGCAGGCGGCTGTGGGCAGTGGGGCCCACCAGAGCCTGGCAGGCATCAGCGATGGCGTCGCTCGTCACACCCAGGCCCTGCGGGTCCTTCCTGGCGAGGTGGCGGAGGATGAGGAGCAGGGTGAGGGCGCGGTGGAACCACAGCATGTCCTCGGGCTTGCTGCCCCCAATGCTGAGCACTGTGCTGTCTGAGTCCCCGCTGCGGGATGACTGGCGCTTCCCAGAGGAGGAGGCCTTCTCCCGCTTCATCTTCACTTTCTTCCTCTTGGACAGGAGGCTGGGGCTTTGTGGGGTTTGTCCTGGGGAGGATGAGGACGATGAGGACGAGTCACTGAGGTTTGGGGCGGTTGTTGAGGTCACGCCGCTGGCAGTGACACTCATGTTGGCGGGCAGGGTCACTTCAGCCACAGCCAGGCAGCCTTCCATGAGTGCGTGGAAATACGTGGAGAACCTGCCCTGCTCGCCTGTGACCACTGTCCCAGAGCCCCCACATGCACCACCCGAGACCCAGCCCTGGGTCTCCTCATCATACAGCTTGTGCAGCTCGGACTGCAAGGCCATGAGCATGGCCAGGCAGGGGTTGAGCTGGAGGGCGATGGAGGAGGACAGGCCGGCAGGGTGCTTCCGCTGCTCCAGAGCATGGATGGTGCGCAGCAGCTCTGCCAGGAGGTGGAAGACCAGCTCCTTCACGCACGCTGCCATGTCTGTGGTCCAGAGGAAGTTTCCTGAGCAGACAGAACACAGGAATAGCTATCACTCCACAGCGCTGAGGGCCAGTGAGAGGGGGAAGAAAGGCCCAGGGTACAGCCTACCCACTGGCCGGTGCTCCTCTGCTGCTGGAGCTCTGACCACCACAGTTTCCTATGGCCTGTGTGTTCCGCTGCTCGCTTTCCTGCCACCCTTCACCCCCAGGCACAGTGAGCGGCCACCCAGGTCACGGGCTTGGGGGTCTAGGCAGAAGATACTGAAGTCTATGTGCATGCCCCTACTTCCCCAGCGAGCCGGGCCTCACCAAGAAGCTCCACCACGTGCAGGAGGATGGAAGTGGGGATGGCATCAGGCTCGTCTTCTGCCCTCCCTTCGCCTTCCTCTGGTTTCCAGGACAGCAGCTGCTCGGCGAAGGCCATGGCCAGCGGGAACTCCAGAGGCAGGGAGTGTAACACCAGCACAGCTCCGGGGGGTGGGGACACGCCTACAAGGGCCCAGGAGGAAAGGGCATGGTTGGCAGCATCCGAGTCAGGTAAGCTTGAGCAAAGGAAGAATCAGGGGCAGAGAACTCAACCCTCATCTGCTCAAGGTAGGAGGAAGTATGAGTCCTGCACACTCGATTGAAGGACCTGCAGGTAGAGTGACAGAACCAACAGCAGGAATGGGAACCAAGATGGACAGCATCTCCTATTCTGTGATACCAACTGGTGCACTGGGCCAGATGTGGTAGTACATTGCCTGTAGTAGGGCTGTAGGAAGGCTGAGGAGGAGGATCTTGAATTTAAATCTAGCCTGTGCTACGCAGTTAGAGCCTGTCTCAAAAAAAAAAAAAAGAAAGAAAAGAAAGAATAGGAACTGACTTTATATTCCAGACAGAATTAACTCACCAGAGAAACTCTAAGGTTGGTAAAGAACTAATCAGTCCTAGGGGCTGGAGGTATGACTCAAGTGGTAGAACACCAGGCCAATGAGCAAAAGTGTAAGATACTGAATTCAAGTCAGTATTTTTTTTGTTGGGGTTCAGACAAAAAACAAACAAACAAACAAAAACCCCAAAACAGTCCTAGAAAGCATGAAGCCCTGAGTTCAAACCAAAGTACCTTAAAAATAAATAAATAAAAAGAAATAATCATTCATTTAATTTGGCTGAAATCCCATTAAGACCATTAAACCTAGTCAGGTGCTAGTGGCTCACGCCCTTAATCCTAGTGACCTAGGATGGCTGAGTTCTGAGGATTGAGGTTCAAAACCAGCAAAGTCAGAAAAGTATATGAGTTTCTTCTTCTTCTTTTTTTTTTCTGGTCAGTCATGGGGCTTGAACTCAGGGCCTGGCACTGTCTAGTTCAAGACTAGTGCTCTAGAGCACTAGTTCAAGACTAGTGCTCTATCACTTTGAGCCACAGCACCACTTCCAGTTTTCTGGAGGTTAACTGGAGATAAGAGTCTCATGGACTTTCTTGCCCAGGCTAGCACTGAACCTCGATCCTCAGATCTCAGCCTCTCAGCGCCTGGCAAATCTAAGATGGCTATCTCCAATTAACCAGCAAAAAGGTGGAAGTGGAAGTTTGACTCAAATAAGTGGTAGAGTGTCAGCCAAGTGGAAAAAGCTAAGGGACAGTGTGAGGCCCTGAGTTCATGTTCCAGTACACACGCACGCACGCACGCATGCACGCACACCCATATACCACTGCCCAGGCAGTCTGTTCTTCAACTGCATTTAGGACACAACAAGGTATGCTATCCCTCATATCTGCCTACAGAAGGCCCGCAGCCACGGCCATGGCTGCAGCCCCACAGGAGCTGAGGGGAACTCACCCAGTTTGATGTGGACCCTGTTTGTGGACAGGACCACAGAAGGGTACTGGTCGGCAGTGGGTGGAGGTGACAGCCCAGTGTTGGCTGGGGATGCATCCCGAGGGTAGCAGGCGGCCTCGATGAGATTCAGCTGGCCTGTCCGCTTCACTTTGTGGCCGAGCCCGTATACAAGCACGCGAGCCCATGGAGCCTTATACAGAGAGGAGCTGACAGGGAGAGAGCTGCTGGTTAAGACAGACTCACTACGCATGCCAGAAGGGGAGCTGAACCAATGTCAGCTCCACTGCCATCTAGAAGGCAGCTCTTCACCTGTGGAAATGTGGGAAGAACCTTAAATGATGGTGAAAGATCAAGACCCTGAGAGAGCTTTTCCTGTGCCAAGTCCCCTGCAAGGAAGCCCTTTGCTCTTCTCCTCCCCACCCGCCCCGCCATGTTGTTGAAAGGGGCAACTTACTCTTTGCGGAATCCAGACTGACTTTCTTTGCAAGACACCACCACAAAAGCAGCTCCAGGGAAATTAACGTCCATGTTGACCTTGGACTCAGAAATCGGGAACTCCTCGGAGGGGAACTGCTCCGGTGCTTTCTGCGAAAGGACACTAAGTAAGGACAGTGCAGACAGACCTAAGGGGCGGTATTTCATCTTCCCACCTCAGGAGTCAAAGCTATCACTAAGGCACCCACTGTGATAGACCCAAAATGACACAGAGGCCCTGTGGGATGAAGAAAGCCACCCAAGAGATGATATAGCAGCGGAAGAGCTGCTGAGAATGGGCAACCAAGTGGTGGGGGCCAGGGCAGGAGTGGGCGACTTGGCAGTAGCAGCGGTACGCTCGGGTGTAGAGCTGCACCTGCAGGAAGGCGCAGATCTGCTTGGTGAGCTCCAGAAGGCTGTCCTCGCCCTGCTGTAGGGTGCGGGTGATGGCCACGTGCAGCCATGCTCTCATTGTCTGGGAGCTGCCCTGGTAGAAGAGGTCGGTGGCGGAACAGTTCTGTGAATGGAGGCAGTGTTGCAGAGACTGCGCCAGGAGGATGGAGCTGGAGCTGATGGTGCCATCTGTAGTTGGGAAAGAAAATGGATGTGTCTTTAACTGCCATCCACAAAGGCTGGGCTGGATGGAGGCTAGCATAGATGGCACGTCACATCCTGGGTGACAGCCATCACCTACAAGGTCTATGGGGCAGGGGTAGGGGAGGTAGGACTCAGGGGAACAGTGGTGGCAAAGCTGTTGCCTGCAATAAGCTGCTTGTCAGATCACAGCGACACTGCTGGGTCTAAGAGATCTTTGGGCCTGACATATTTATTCAGCTGGGGCCGCACCCAGCTGGTCATCATAGGAGAGACTCTCCCATAGGTGTCAAGGGCCTCAAAGCCCTTGGGGGTGGCTGGCGGGTGCTGGGGTCCCACTGGGCCAGTGGGAATGTGGCACACACAGGTGCTGCCAGGGACCCCAAGGCTGCAAAAGCTGCAAGGCAGCTGCTCCCACTTCCCCACCTGCGCCCCCCTCTTAGTGGCTGGGAGATCAAGGGGAGCTGGTGGTGGCTGAGGCATCAAGAAGTCAAAGGGGCTCCGGAATCTTGGCCAGGCCAAGGCAGACTTCTCATGGCATTCAGCAGGGGACAGGCACAGGGTCCTTGAAGGTCATGCAGACACGTGAGCTTTGCCTGAGGTCTCTCTGCTTTGCAGGGCCCCGCAGCAGGCCTAGGTTTTCCTAAACACTCACTGTTCTGGACCCACCATTGAGGAGGCTCAGGGAGAACTTGGTAGATCACTACGTGACTCGAGTGATGAGACACTTCCATTTTTCAGAGTGAGAATGTGGCCAAGACTCTTGGTTCTTACCGGGGAGGGGAGGAGCGAGGAGCTGATCGGACAACAGCTGCAGGTGCTCCAGTGTGATGTCCTGGACGGCAGGGATGTGGAAGAGGCGGGTGAATGAGTGTGGCAGCTTGGGGGCGAAGATGCCGAGCAGGGCCACGCGGCAGTACAGCTTGGCCAGGGAGGCCTCACAGCGCAGCAGCTCTCTGTAGGGGAGAGAGTGTGTGGGAGGATGGTACTGTGTACCTCACCCCTGCACCCCTCCAGTGGGTGGGCTCCAGGACTGGTGGGGTTCAAGTTCTGCACCTCAGCAATCACTTTTTTAAAAAATAAGTTGTTGTTTTTTTTTTTTGCTGGTCGTGGGGCCTGAACTCTGGGCCTGGGCGCTGTCCGTCAGCTCTTCAGCTCAAGGCTAGTGGTCTACCACTTGAGCCACAGCGCCACTTCCAGCTTTTTGCTTATGTGGTGCTGAGGAATCGAACCCAGGGCCTCATGCATGCAAAGCAAGCGCTCTACCACTGAGCCACCTTCCCAGCCCCGGGTACATTTCTTATTAAGCATAGTTGCCTCCTCCTTTGTTTTTCCCCTAACATCCCTTTCCTCCCACCTCCACAACTACACTCCTCCCCACCCCAGCAATCAATTGTTTCTTAAAATCTTCACTAGTCATGTTTGATTTTTCCCAACTCAAAAAGCACCAAAGGAAAAAGAAGTGAAGATGTTTGTCTGACAGAAGCTCATGTGCCTTTTTACAGCAACACTGTTTCTAGTATTTTTGCAGTCCTGGGGTTTGAACTCGGGGCCTTGTGCTTCTCAGACAAATGCTCTAGCACTTGAACCACACCTCAGAACATTATTTTTATTATTATTTTTGTCTGTGTGTGCCAGTCCTGGGATTTGAACTCAGGGCCTGCGAACTATCCCTGAGCCTTTTTGCTCATGGTTCAGTGCTTTAGATCACTTGAGCCACAGCTCCACTTCCAGGTTTTTTTTTTTTTTTCTTTTTTCTTTTTTTGGTAGTTTATTGTAAATAAGGGTCTTACAGACTTTCCTGCCTAGGTTGGCTAAGAATCATAATCCTCAGATCCCCAGCCTCCTCAGTAGCTAGAATTACACACATGAGCCACCAGTGCCTGGTGTATCATCATTATCATCATCATCATTTTGCCAGTCCTCGGACTTGAACTGGACATTGTCCCTGAGCCTCTTTGTGCTCAAGGCAAGCTCTCTACATCTGAGCCATAGCACCACTTCTGGCTTTTTCTGAGTAGTTTATTGGAGATAAAAAGTTTCACAGACTTTCCTGCCCAGGCTGGCTTCAAAATATGATATGCAGATCTCAGATCTCAGCCTCCTAAGTAGTTCTGCTTATAGGTGTGAGCCACTGGCACCTGGCTTAGTAAGTAGCATTGTTTTTAAGACCCAAATTCCCATCAGCTTAGTGGTATACCCACACAGCAGAATTTTACTCAGCAAGAGACACAGAGATAAAACACCATGTGAGGAAGGAGGTGACACAGAGCTCTAGATGGAAATGAGCTCTGCATGGGGCCACAGTAAAGGGGGCAATGCCTGTGGAAGGGCACACAGTAGGGAGTGGGAAGGGCACAGAGCAGGGAGTGGGAAGCTCTAGCAACACCCACCCCCCACCATGGCAGGCGGTAAGAGGTGGGGCTGAAGCCTAGGTAGGAAAGCGATTGCCTCTGCAGATATGTAAAGCCCAGAAAGTGGGGGGAGGTTTGAGGGAGTACAGATCCCACCTTGCAGGCTACTATAGTTCCCTGGTAGATTTTTTTGTGAATCAGAGAGGCAACCAGGCAACAGCATGGAGGGGTGTTACATGGGGGACGGCACATCTGGACCAGGAGCAGCGGGAGGGAGAAAGTTCTCCAGGGACATCACACCTGCCAAACTTGCAGAGCATAGCATGCTTCCTGCCAAGACCCTGGCAGCCATGAGGCTGGGAGGTTACCATGACAACCTGTGGGCAAAGTCCATCCTTCACCCCAGGTGTTACTAGGCCCTTGAACTTCCTGTTGAAGGAACATCTGTGATGCTGCCTTGTGTACACTGAGTGGTACACACAGGCCCCACAGTACACACAGGGACACTCACAGAGGTACACAATGGTACATACAGGCCACACAGTCTGTGGGGCCTGGGCCCAGGGGAAAGAAGGGCTCAATTTTACCTGTGAATTTGAAGGTTGGTGTTGTCCAGTGTGACCAGCCCATTTGTGGCAGTCCTTCGGTAGCCTGCTGGTGGTCTTTCCAGCATATCAATGGGGTACCAATATCGTACCAGCACCCCTTCACTCCGGAGGTATGTTTCTACCTGCACCAACTCATTCACCTATAATGGGAATGAATGACTATTTCTTATTGTTTTTCCTCAGCATCAGCTTTGTTTTCCACATTTGTGCACACACACACACACACACACACACACACACACACACACACACACATACACACACACACACACACACACTCACTGAGTCTTGGCTTTTAGATAATGCAATCATAATTTGTACCTCCTTGCTATTTCATAGAGGAAATTAATGAACTAAAAAGGAAGTCATGATACTTTTTGAGTTTTTTTGGTGCTGGGTAAACCAAAGGCTCACACATGCTAGGCACGTGCTCAATCACCAAGCTATAACCACCACATATTGCAAGCTTATACTATATAAACTGGAGTCCGGGCCTCAATAAACACAAAAGGGTTAATGCACCTGTGGCTGTTCACTTACTGAATCAACATCCAGGACGACGCCATGAAGGCCAAAGGTTTTCAGCATCCCTCGGATGGCAAACTTTGGCAGAGCAGTTCCGACAGCACTGCTAGCGACGTTATTGCTGTCTGGAGAGCGGGTTACTACTGTGAGACCTGGGAAGAAGAAGTTCCTTCAGGAGGGAGTGCCACAGCACTTTGAGACCTGTTTTAAAGGGTCTGAAACAACTGCAGCCTTTGACAGCTTGCTGAGTCTTGTTATGACTTCAAAGGAACACAGCTCAGCTGGGAAGGTCATACAACAAAATAATGTGAAAACAATGACAATTCACAAATAAAAAAAAAAGCAAATCACTTAGAAATGGGAAAAGGGCTGGGTGCTGGTGGCTCAGGCCTACAATCCTAGCTACTTAGGAAGCTGAGATCTGAGGATCATGGCTTGAGGCCACCTAAGGCAGCAAAGTTCGTGAGACTGTTACTTCCAATAAACCACTCAGAAAAGCCAGAAGAGCACTGTGGCTCAAGTGGTAGAGCACTAGCCTTGAGCACAAAGAGGCTCAGAGACAGAGCACAGGCCCTGAGTCAAGCCTCAAGACCAGCAAAAAAAAAAAGAAAAAGAAAAAGAAAGAAAGAAATGAAAAGCATATGTAGCATATCCATAAAATGGAATTATTTATCCATAAAAAGAGTAGAGTAAGCCAGGCGCCAGTGGCTCACACCTATAATCCTAGCTACTGAGATCTGAGGATCAAGGTTCAAAGCCAGTCTGGTCATATAAATCCTTGAGACTTTTACCCCCAAATAGCTATCTAGACAGCAAAAGCTGAAAAAGTGAAAGGCAAGCACAAAGTCCAAGATCAGTACAAAAAAAAAAAAAATCCAAAAAGCCCAAAGAACAATAATCATGTGGTTTATTGGCTCAGAAGTCTGAAGTGAGCTGGAAACCTGTGTGCACAGAGTGAGTGTAGGCTCTGCCTTCTTCCTTCCTTCCTTCCTTCCTTCCTTCCTTCCTTCCTTCCTTCCTTTCTTTTTTTTTTTTAATTTTTTTATTGTAAAGATACCATACAGAGGGTTACAGTTACATGAGTGAGACAATGAGTACACTTCCTCTTGAACATTGTTACCCCCTCCATTGTTTTCCCCCTACCATCCCCTCCCTCCCTCCCTTCCCCAAGGTTCTTTTTTTTTTTTTTTTTTTGATTGTGATTAAGTGATTACTTAATTTCCGGAAATTCACAGTATTGTCCTTCCTTCCTTTCTTCCTCTCTCTCTTTCTTTCTTTGTTGATCATGGGACTGGAACTCTGGGCCTGGGTGCTGTCCCTCAGCTCTTCAGCTCAAGGCTAGCGCTCTACCACTTGAACCAAAGCATCACTTCTGGCTTTTTCCACTTATGTGGTGCTGAGGAATCGAACTCAGGACCTCATGCATGCAAGGCAGGCACTCTACCACTGAGCCACCTTCCCAGCCCCCTCCTCCTCACACTTCTTGACTTGCCTCACCCACATGTGCCAGTGATCAGTGAGATCTAGGTGTGTGGGAAAGACCACCAGAGACCAAACCCTTTCTTATACCCCACCAGGATGCTTGAGGGGCCCTTATGGGAGGGGCTAGAAGAGGGAAGTCATTCAGAGGGAAAGGAGACCCTAGGAGGGAGAGCCAGCGCGCTTGGCTCCTGCTTGGGAAAATGCACTTGCTCACTTGATGGGGAATTTCACAGGTAAAGGAGAAGGACACAGAAGCAGAACCTTTTCGAACTTTGTCAATTGTGAACTTGTTTGCTTCATCTTTAATGTCCTCAATGGTGGGAAGATAGAGGTCTCTTGGGATGCCACCATTCTCCTCATAGAGAAACTCAACTGTCTGCCGGGCGATGTCCACCATGCCTGAAAATAGAAGACACTGAATAATTCCCAGAGACCCAGCCTTCAGAGCAATGTGCCACTGCGCTGCGTGAAGCAAGGACACAACCTCTTAGGAAAGGCTGTGCCAGGTTCAAATTAGTACACGCATTATTTGTTCCTGCATCTCCCAGCAGGAACATGCACTGTAACAGTGTCAGCCCACAGTAACAACTAAACCATGGAGTAATGTGACAATAACATTTAGTTCTTACTCTCCAGATTTCCGTACTGCTCATCTTTACTATAATAAACACACGTTGCTGACTTAGAGAAGTAGACAGCCTCAGTGTCAGCTGTAACCCACCACTGTAATACGCTCTGTTTTGATTGATTGACATAGGGTCTCATTGTGTGGCCCGGGCTGGCCTCAAACTTACAAGCTTCCTGCCTCAGCCCTTGAGTGATGAGATTACAAGCACGAAATACTACACCCAGCTGCTGTGTTCTTCCCTCTCAGACAAAGAAGGTATCATTAAGTTTGAGGGCAAAAATGGGCACTGATATGCCAGGCACCAGGGGCTCATGCCTGTAACTCTAGGTACTTAGGAGGCTGAGATCTGAGGATCACAGTTCAGTCAGCCCAGGCAGGAAAGTCCATGAGATTCTTATTTCCAATGAACCACCAGAAAACTGTAAGTGGCACTATGGGTCAAAGTAGTAGAGCACTAGCCTTGAGAAAAGAGCTCCGGACAGCACCCAGGCCCTGAGTTCAGGCCCTACTACTGGGGGGGAAAAAGCACTGTTAATAGTCCAAGTACTACCTGGCTGAAGAAAGCACTGTGAGAAGCACAGTGAGGGGGGCTTAAAATCTTCCCTACTGGGGCTGCTTTATGTCCCACAATACTTAACAACTTACAGGCAAAAAAACAGCCTTGACAGCAAGCTGTTTGTCAGCAACACTACCTCCATCACCCGCATCTACTGCAGTGAAAAGACATAGGTGTAGTCTGAGTGCTTAAACAAAGAGCTGTCAGCCAGGGTGAAGGAGAAACTGGCCTGACATCAGCAGGCTATGGAATAATCATCTTTGCAACATTTCCAGAAGGGAGAGGAAAATACTACTCTGCTATCATTTAAGCAGGAGTCAGGGAACATGGAGGGGAGACCACAGGAAATCCTACAGAGGATGTGGTGGTTTCTTTTACCTCCTGGGGGCCCTGGTAAGAGGAGGGCCACTGGGCAGGGTTCTGCCAGCACTGCTGGGCATGAGAGCTATGCCCATGGAATGCTTACCACCTACCAGTCTGTTTTCAGGAGCTCTTCTATATCAACAAATTGACTTCCTGTGTGGGCACCACAAGTGACTCTCCTGAAGGAGGAAGCCCCAGCTCCCACAGCAGCCATATGGCTTCCATGGCAACCCTTCCAGCTGTGCATAGCAGCACGGTGACAAAGAAAAGCCTAGCCCTTGATGGAAGGGGAAAGACCCCAGCACACTGTCAAGGCAGGCACACCATGTAAGGAACACCTTCCTCATGGACATCCGCCTTGTCCCTCAAGCCTGTGTCTCCCTGGGAGAACAAAGAGCCCAGACCTAGTTGTAGAGCACCCTTGATCTGGTCCAGGCCTGATTTCCGCTCTGCCTCATTGCGGAAGCGTCTTCGGATGGTGGGGAAAACCTTGGTCTCCCATGCTTTCACCAGCAGGGCGTAGTGGTCCTCCTGTAAGAGGAGGAGGGAGACTCATGAGCTGAGAAGGAGCTCCTCTACAGCAGCACACCCTCCCCATGTGGCTCTCACCGGGCCTGGAACCCGCTCAGGGCCAGCCATGGAAACCCTGCTCCGAAACACCCTTCAGATGCGGGGAGGTACTCCTGGCTGAAGACATGCTCACAGCATTTGGAACTTCCTTGTGAGTAACTAGCAAAGTCCTCCATTCCTCAGCACCTGGACCTCTACCGGGCAGCAGAGCTCAGCCGACACGGCAACTGACAGGTGACTTCCCAGGCCCAAGAAGGAGCTAAAGGTACCCCACTGACCTTGACCTCATGTCCGAACCAGTCCCCAAGCTTGTCCTGACACCGGGAGCTGAGTGAGAACTGCCCAGGCCTGGGCCAGGCCACTGGTTCTCACCTGTGGGATGTCGTCATCGTCATCATCATCACTCTCATCGTCGGCAATGGGAGGCGGGTGAGGGTCTGGGCCAGAGGTGATGAAATTCTCATAGCTGAGTTCAACTTTGTAATGACAGGAGGTGTCACTGTCGTATTCTGCAACAAAGCATGACCAGATCAAATTCCAAGCAAGAGCTGGAGAAATCAGCAACTCCTCCCTAGCAAAACCTCATTGACTCTGAACCTGCATGCTAGCAACTAGATTCCTTGTAGAGTGAGACATTTCAAAGCACAGCAACACGGAATAACCAAGTATCTGATTACCCTGAAGCCTGATATCATCTTTTGGATATGACTTATTCATGTCAGAGGAGATTTGGAGAGTTCTTTATCATGAAAAAGCACCAAAGTTACTTTAGTTTGCAAATCAATCAGTATCCTTCAGGCCAACCAGGGCTTCCAGACAGTTTTAGTTTAGTGATTATTTGAAAACTTTCAAAATCAGGACAGAATTTAGTGCACTCACTAAATTTTACAACTGGAATTCTAATATTCTTTTATGACCTCAGCTTTAAAACATTTTTCAGTCTTTTTGATGGTGGTACTGGGCTTGAATTCAGGGTCTAGCATTTGTTAGGCAAGTGTTCCAAGCAATAGAGCCACACCTCTAGCTCTAAAATACTTTTAAAAAGCAGGTCACTGCTTCCGGCTTTTTTTTCTTCTGCTTATGTGGTGCTGAGGAATAGAACCCAGGGCCTCATGCATGCAAGGCAAGCGGTCTACCACTGAGCCACCTTCCCAGCCCTCCATGAGACTCTTATGTCCAATAAACTACCAAAACGGCTAGAAGTAGTGCTGTGGCTCAAGTGGTATAGTGTTAGCCTTGAGCAAAAGAAACTCAGGGACAGTTCCCAGGCCCTGAGTTCAAGCCAGGACCGGCAAATAAACCCCCAACTTCTTTTTTTTTTTTTTGTCGGTCGTGGGACTTGAACTCTGGGCCTGGGCGCTGTCCCTCAGCTCTTCAGCTCAAGGCGAGCGCTCTACCACTTGAGCTACAGTGCCACTTCTGGTTTTCTGGTGGTTTATTGGAGATAGGAGTCTCACGGTCTCTCCTGCCCGGGCTGGCTTTGAACCGCGATCCTCAGATCTCAGCCTCCTGAGTAGCTAGGGTTACAGGCGTGAGCCACCAGCACCCGGCTATGTGTCCTTTTTTTTTTTTTTTGGTCCGGTTGTGGGGCCTGAACTCTGGGCCTGGGCACTGTCCCTCAGCTCTTCAGCTCAAGGCTAGTGCTCTACCACTTGAGCCACAGCGCCACTTCTGGCTTAACCCCCAACTTCTTAAAAATGAGTAACCCACAGTTCAGGTTTTTAGCAGTCCACACTACTATGCTGGCACAACTCAGCAGACTTCTTGCAAGGGAGTTCACTTTCAGTGTGCCCTTCTCCTGTGTCTGGTTCTTCACCATGGCCTGTCATCCCATCATTATGGGACACCAAAGTCCACAGCCTCTGATGTTAGGAGCTGGCCAGGCACTTACCCTTCCCAAAGCAGTGGGGTCCCCGTGGGGGATGGGGAGTGGCTTACGTTGCTGAGCAGTGGCCACAGCAGCAATCCGGCATGGTGGCCCATGGGTGCCTGGGTCTGATGCTATACTGGTGCCAGCATCGTTGTCACTGTCAGATGCCATGGCAAAGGGCAAGGCCTCAAAGTTAGCGCTGATCTCCTCTGCCAGGTCAGTGCACAGGTCGGCGGCATTGCGGTGGGCCTGCCCTTCCGCATAAGCAAAAGGGCGGGAGCCAAAGTTGGCTCGAGTTTTGGTGTTCTAGAAAAGGGGATGAAATCAATGATTAAATGACCTAGGTTTATTTCTATTTATTTATAACACTTCAAGTGTACTTCATTAAGCATCAAATCAGGACTAAATGGATCAGTGATAATATGTCTGCCTAGCAAGCTTGAAGCCCTAAGTTCAAACCCCAGTACCACCAAAACAATAGCAAAACATCCAATCAGAGCAGCCCAGGGAAAGCAGCCATGAAGGACAGGTGCGACTGCACCCTACCTTACTCTCAGTCTCTTCCCTACTCACTCTACTCATTCCTCTGTTTTGGGATAAATCTATGTGGCTCAGGCTGGTTTGAACTCACAATCCTCCTGCCGTCGCCTCCCCAGTGCTGGGATTAAGGTGTCACCACCCGCAGCTAACAGTAATCTTGTCTGCCTGACATCACTGCACATATACTGCTCCCTCCACCTGGAATACTCTTTCCTCCAACTTTGTCTAGTTAAAACTAGATAATATCTAGACCTGGCTTAATTTTTTTTTTTTTTTTTTTTTTTTTTGCTGGTGCTGGGGTTTGAAGTAAAGGCCTGGGCACTGTCCTTGGGCTTCTTTTGCTCAAGGCTAGCATTCTACCACTTAAGCCACAGCACCACTTCCAGCTCTTCTGTTTATGTGGTACTGAGGAATTGAACTCAGGGCTTCATGCATGCTATGCTAGCAATCTACCGTAAGCCACATTCCCAGCCCTAACAGCACTTCTTCAAAGAACAAATTCTTAGTTCCATAAAGACAAATATTTTCATTCCCAATATTTGTTAATTTGTGATTTTACACACACACACACACACACACACACACACACACACACACACACACACACACACACACACACACACACACACACACACACACACACACACACACACACACACACACACACACACACACACACACCCCTCTGTGATAATCTAATGTCCAGTTCCTCTGTTACTATCCTATGAAGACAGGCGCCATATGGTTCACTCATCATTCTACATATAGAGCTTGACACAGTGCTTGACACATCATAGTATTTGTGGAATGTATTTGTGGAATGAAGGGATGGAAAAGGCTGAAAAATGATGTGTGAAATAATTCACTCATGTCAGGTGCCGGTGACTCCGGCACCCAGCCTGAGTAATCCTAGCTACTCAGGAGGCTGAGATCTGAGGATCACAGTTCAAAGCCAGCCTGGGCAGGAAAATCCATGAGACTCTTTTTTGTTGTTGTTGTTGGTCGTGGGGCTTGAACTCTGGGCCTGGGCACTGTCCCTCAGCTCTTCAGCTCAAGGCGAGCGCTCTACCACTTGAGCTACAGCGCTACTTCCGGTTTTCTGGTGGTTTATTGGAGATAGGAGTCTCACGGTCTCTCCTGCCCGGGCTGTCTTTGAACCGGGATCCTCAGATCTCAGCCTCCTGAGTAGCTAGGATTACAGGCGTGAGCCACCAGCGCCCGGCAAATCCATGAGACTCTTATCTTCAATTAACCACCAGAAAACTGGAAGTGGCACTGTGGTTCAAGTGGTAGAGTGCTGGCCTTGAGCTGAAGAGCTCTGGGACAGTGCGTAGGCCCAGAGTTCAAGCCCCCAAACTGACCAAACAAATAAAACGAAAAAAAAAATATCACTCTTCATGAGATGAAGGACAGTCAGACATGACATAGGCCAGGTCCTACAGACCTTATAGGTCATTAGAGACTTTTTACAGCAAGTGACATAGGAAGGCACTGACTGATCTGGAGAATCTTTTCTTTTTTGTGGCACTCAGACTGCAATTGAAGGCCTCACACATGCTAGGCAAGTGCTTGGTCCCTGAGCCACATGTATTTGGGGATGGGTATCTGAGTGTGGTCTGGGTGGAGATATGGATTTGGGGCTGAGCCGTATGCCATCAGTAGTTATGTCCTAAGCACATGATGTTGGGGCTCTAGGGAAAACAGGAGGCTAGAATGGGAATGCTGGATTCCTCCAAGCTTTGAGAGGACCCAAGAGGGCCACATTCCCAACATTCGCGACAGTCAAGAGAACACGGTGCTAAGTGCAGTTCAGGACAGAGCAGTGCCCAGTCCAAAGCTGTGGGGTTGACGGAAAGGAACCGACTCACTCAGGCTATCACGTGCAACTCTGGCTCATACAACAGCATCTTCCTTTCCTAACCAGGAAGAATCTGCTCTACTCTCCCTGCAAAGGAACTTGCCTTCTTCTGAATGTGAACCACAGGCCACATCCCACCCGAGACATCCTCGAGGTACGGTGAAAGGCGCTGCCCACAGTATGTGAAGTACACCCGGCCTTTGGCTGGCTGTCCCGGAGGAGGCGGGGTCCCTTCGGTTCTCTCCCAGCCAATTCCTGCCACATCACCTATGGCAGAGAACATTTTCCATATTGTAGATCATCAGGAACTCTCATTGCAATGTATGAGCATGTGAACAAAAGCAGAGAAGCCTATGCTAACCAGACAGGCAAAGAGGGTAGGGGCCTTGGGCGTGAACTTGGGGACAACCGTGACAAGAGTTTGGTTTTCACTGGAAGACAAGTTGTTCAATATATCTAACTCCTACCCAGGTAGACCCACACCTGGGGCCCCAGAAGCAAACAGGGCCAGGAGGCCCCAGCTGTCACTTACCAGGAGACAGAGTAACATCTAGGCGGACGCTTTTCCACTGCAGCAAGCTGGAGCCATTGTAGTGCACAGCCCGGCCATTGCTGGGAAGGAAAGAAGCAGGTCAGAAACAAGACTCACCTGCTTCCTGAGGTGAGAGAGAGGAGGTCAAGGGAGGCTTCAGCCTTCCCCAAATGCAAATGTATCCCCATGCTTGAGGAGAGAGGTTTTGGTGGAACTCCTCTAGCATCCCAAGGTCATGGCTGCACCCAGACTGCAATGGGTTTGGGTACATGTGGAAGAAGGAAAGCAGGACTGCAGGACAGCTCGGAAGGACCTGTGCCAGCATGTATGGGAGGAAAACAGCGTGCTGCAGTCCTCAACCTTGCTGAAAGACCCACCTTGATTGTGACTCGAGGGACGCTCCTGTTCTTTACCACAGGGACCCACTTTTCCTTTTTATAAGACTACAAGCAGCAGCAGCCACTTACTTGTGGAACAGGCAAGTGCCCACTGGATTGGTCCACGCCCCATCTCGTTTCTCTGCCTCTGTAGCAAAGCCAAAGGAAACGATTGGTCCGGTGTCGTCATCAGTGTCTCCATAGGAAACAATTTCAATTTCCCAGTAAAAGGATGGGGCCTGAAGAGACACCAGCACAGGTGACAGTCAGAGGGCTTGCCCAGGGCCCTGCCACCTGCTCCTCCTTTCATGGGTGAAGCAGAGGAGGAACCTGCAAAGACTGGCGCGTGGACTCACCTGCACTGGCAGAGGCGAGGTGGCATAGATGAAAGTGCCCCGGGGCAGACCTCCCCCAGCGCTGGGGTCGGCCAGGAAGGTGACGGAGGTCAGGTGGGATGAGAACATGCAGGCGCGCACTGGGGGGAACACTCTAGAGGGGCTCCAGGTGATCTCTCTGGGCTGCGAGGAGGAGAGAGGAGGGAAAGCCTTAGTCAGTACAATTGCAGACATAAATCCCACTGTCTTCTCAAAGAAGAAATAATTTTTATCTGATGATGTTAAAATCTCACTAAACATATACACACACTCACATATATTTATACATTTACTTAACCTTTGTGGTAGCTCTAGGTATTGAAGCCAGGGCCTCAAGAATGTTGAGACATGGGGCTGGGAAGGTGGCTCAGTGGTAGAGCGCTTGCCCTGGGTTTGATTCCTCAGCACCACATAAGCAAAAAGAAAAATGCCAGAAGTGGTGCTGTGGCTCAAGTGGTAGAGCGCTAGCCTTGAGCTGAAGAGCTGAGGGACAGCGCCCAGGCCCAGAGTTCAGGCCCCACAACCGGAACCCCCTCCCCCAAAAAATAAAAAAATAAAAAGAATGCTGGGACAACATTTGGAGCTATAGCCCAGCCCTATATACATAGTTAAAAGTGTTACCTATTTTTTTTCCCTAAAGGGAACTTGATTAGTTTACATCATGAATCCCTTCTATGTCTAGCCCTGTTCCCTAAAAATAACCATGCCTTGAACTGTGACAGGTAATGCTCATAGTTCCCTGCTTCTCCTTCTCATGCTTGCTCTTTGCCTTCTCCCTTTAAGCATCACTTTTCTTCCCTTAAAAGAAACATGGCCTGAATTCTGACACATGCTTCAATCCTTACACCAGGGAAGCTCATCCTTACAGACTACCTCCTAGTTAGAGGACAAATTTGGTTCAATTTCTAATCAGAGGGTACATTCCTACAACTGGATATGCAGCTCAGAGCTAAGCACAGCGCCTCGGATGATACTGTTGGGGTTGGTTCCCTCACTCTTTCACTTCCATAATAGTTAATATAATCATTGAAATTTCAGGCTTCTCTATCAGACAAAGCATTTTCTTTTTTGTACTAGAACTGGGACTTAAATTTAGGGCCTTGGCATTGTCCTTAGGCTTTTGTTGCTCAAAGCTGGCACTCTATCACTTGAACTACAGCTCGATTTTCAGCTTTTTGGTGGTTAATTGGAGATAAGAGTATCACAGACTTTTCTGGCCAGGCTGGCTTTGAACAGCAATCCTCAGATCCTGGGTAACTAAGATTAAAGGTGTGAGCTACTGGCATTTGGCTTCTTTCCTTCCTATTTTTCTCCCTCCCTTCTTTCCTTTAGCAGTCCTAGGATTGAACCTGAGGCCTTGTGCTTCCTGGGCAAATACTCTACCACTTCAGCTGTACGCTGAGCCCTCTATGATCATGATAGAGATGGCCTGCTGCCTGGCATTCTTTATAAGTAGCTGCAGTGTGGCAGGTGTGAGGCACTGAAGACTCACCTGTCTCCGGTCAGCCTGCAGGGGAGGCGGTGGGGGCCGAGCACAGTCCCGGTACAGCATCCTCAGTCGTTCGCACTGGACCTCCACAACTGCAAGCCGCTCACCTGTGGAGGGGAATCGACCTATGAAACACTCCCACCACCAAGAGGATACTGCACACTCCGCGCAGTACCTCCATGGTAAGAGTCACATAAAGAAATCATGGAAATCCTCACAGAAGACACATACACCCTGAGCCCACCCACTGTGTCTACTGCACCTCAGCACATGGTAGGCTAGGTAGGGCATGCTCTGGATCCAGCTGCCTATGTGCAGAGTCTGGCTCCATTACTGGTATTTTCTACCTCACTTCCAACTGGAGGATGTAACAATCCCTATGCCTCAGAGTCTCAATAAATGAGAGCTATTGTTCTTACTATCTAATAAATGAAGGCTGTTACCCTTTAATTCTACATTATTTTTTTAAAAAATGACTGCATACTGAATAACTCTTATAAGCAGTCACACTGTGAGATGCTGGAAAGCACAAAGTTATGATAAGATGTGGATGCACATGTTCTCTCTCTCTCTCTCTCTCTCTCTCTCTCGCTCTCTCTCTCTCTCTCTCTCTCTCTCTCTCTCTCTCTCTCTCTCTCTCTCTCTCTCTCTCAAGTAGGAGTCTGCAGATGTGGGCCCAGGACAGGAGAGTGGACGATGACTTCAATCCAGGACCTGAAATGGCCTCATGGAGACAGCATAAACTTACATCTCAGAAAAGACAGAATTTCAGTAGACAAAGAAGGAAGGGTATTCTGGTGGATTGAATCTATGAAGGTCTAGAAAAGTCAAATGCTAGAGGTATTAGAAATGCCTCTTATGGCACACAAAAATTAACATACAATGCCTCAAACACCTAAAGAAACCCCTGTAGTTAAAATTATAAAACTCTTATAGAGAAATCTAAGTTAAAGACCTTAGATTAGACACTATTTGTGGATTAAAAACTAATGGTTCTTAAAAAGTACATCAAAAGCATAAGCAATGAAACAAAATGGGATAAACTAAGCATCATCAACATGTAATCAAGCTGGGTGCTGGTGGCTCACCAGGCACTGGTGGCTCACACCTATAATCCTAGCTACTCAGGAGGCTGAGATCTGAGTATCATGCTTAGAAGCCAGCTTGGGAAAGAAAGTCCATGAGACTCTTAGCACCAATAAACTACTCAAAACAACAGCTGCAAGTGGTACTGTGGTTCAAGTGGTAAAGTACTAGCTTTGAACAACAGAAGCTCAGACCCAGAGTTCAAGTCAAGCAAATAAAAACCAACACATAAAATAGGAAAAAATGTCTGCCACTCTGATCTGGGATTAGTGTATGCAGAATGCACAGAGAACTCCTATAACTCAGCAATCAGAAAACGTGCAACAGTCAGAGGGCATGTGCCTACATGAGAGCTCACCAACAGTTCCAACAGGGGAAGAGAGACACTGGGTTAAAGCAAGTGGAGAACACAAAGTGCTCTGCCAACACCTGCTACTGGGCTGAGGAGGCCTGCGTATCTGCTGCCAGGGTAGCAGCTCCTCGCTCAACTCCAAGGTCTCAGGTGAGAGTGGCTCTGAGGAAGCCTCACGTCTGGAGCTCAGCTGAGTGATGTGGGTGTGGACACAGTCAAACTGCACAGGCGCTGAGCAGACTCAGCCCACAAGTGGGGACAGAGTCATAGGTACTCACCAGCACTACATTCATGGGCCACTAGGTTAAGGACTTCCACAGCTGCTGGGCACTGCTGTATGAATTCTTCACAAAATAAGCTGTCTTCCAACAGCTGGGCCATGACCAGGCATGCTCTTAATGTTAAAAGATTTATAATATTTCAAAATGATCAATCCATGTTCTTTTTCTCAAAAAGTTAACTGTGAAAAACATTTCAGCCAACTCTGTCCCTTTGTTGATGCTCCCTGCTTTTCTATAGGACTGATGTGGGCATGAGGATTCATCCTATATCAGATAGAAAACATGTGAACAACTGCATCTGCACTAGGCACGTGCAGATGTCTGTCTCCACACCTAAGGGGCGCAGTGTAACAAGTGCTTCCATGGTCCACAGCACCAGGTATTATGAAGTGGACTGAGGATGACTGAATTACATGACAAGTGCTGTATATGCCATTTTATGTGAAAGCTGGAGCATCTGAATTTAAGGGAGGATGGTGTAACTTTGTCACATGGTAACCACGGGGCTGCAGGGAAATGTCTGCTAGCTGAAGATACAGGCAGGTGAGGAGCCTTCTGAGCTTTCTCTGTACCATGTCCACTCCACAAGCAAGAGGAATCCCGCAGCTGGGTACAACTGCTCTGATTTCTCTCACTTGACTCAATATGTCAAAAAGAGAAACTCAATACTCCTGTTGAGTGGGAAGACTTGCTTCTCTTTCCTATACCAACACCCAGAATGTCCTGATTTTCCAGACATCATGTGGGAAAAGGAGGGGCCAGATAGAGACTAATGTGGCTTAGCCATCTTAGAAAGTGGCAGAATTAGCTGGGTGTGGTAGTACTGCCAAATGACAACACAGAAAGAAGTGACCGTTAATCCTGCAACAGAACAAGCAGGGCAGCAGTGCCTACATATTCTACACAGCACATTTCAAGTGTTTATTCTGTTGGCTTGATTTCACTGTGAAGTGAGGAAACAATCAGGGAACCACAGACTGGTGAGCAAAGCACAAGTCAGTGGTGGCTGCTTCTCACTAGCCTGAGCCTTGGGCCCAGAAAGGGGAAGGAGAGAGGAGGGCCCACCCAGTAGCCCTGCCTCCCTGGTCCTGGCTCTGCATGCAGGCGACATGGGGAAGGGCTCACCTTGTTCTGATTTCAGCCAGGAGCCGCACTACTGCCATCACAGGTGCTGCCCCATCCCCAGTGGCAGGAAGGGAGGTGTGGATAGAGAGACTTCCCTCCTGAGGGAACAACATAGACTGGACCGCCTGGACCACCTTCTCGGTGATGGACAGCTTATGAAGAGGCAGTGCCTGGGGGGTGGAGTGAGCAGAAGTCACAGTTGACTTGTATAGGAAAGGAAGGTGTTAGCATTAGCCAGAATTCTCAGTTTTTCAACGAAATAGTCAACACAGAAAATTGCAAACCAGATCAAAACTATCAAAAACAAATTATGCTGCACAGGTTGGGGTCAACTTACACCTATAATATCAGCTACTTTGGTGGTGATCAGAAGGATCTTATAGTTCAAGGCCAGCCTGAGCCAAAAGTAAACAAGACTCTGTCTCAACAATAGTTGGTGTGGTAGTACATCCGAACTATGCAGGAAACCTAACTAGGAGGATCATGTCTCGATATGCCTAGGCATAAATGGGAGACTCAAGCTCAAAAAATAATGAAGGCAAAGATTGCTGAGAGAGGTCCAAGCAGTATCAGCTTCCTAGCAAGCATGAGGCCCTGAGTTCAAATATACATACATACATATGTATTTATATAGTCACACCAATGTAATTATTAAATACCTAGAACTAATACATAAATACATAACAAGTAAAACTCAAGACCCCGGTGTCTTTGTGCTTCTCTGCTAGGCACAGAATCATTGCTCATTTCAGTACAGTAAACATTTGCAGTGACATTTTACCATACCTCTGATCTTGGAACACAGAGTCTAGACAACGGAATGGTCAAGGTGTCGGATGCCTGCGAAGTCTTTCGACAGTCGATGGGTGGGAATCTGACAGTAGCTATGCCTTCCTGCTCATTGATAGAAGCCACGACTCCAATGCTTCCTGATATTCCTCTACCTAAAACCTGCAGACAGAAGTGTATTAGTACCGCCCACTTGCTGATGTGCAAGCAGCTATCCAAAGTGAAAAATGGAAGAATCCATTACTGTCATCATTATCTGTGCTATAATAATTCTCTATTCTAGCGTGGATGCCATGCCCAGAGCATGGATGAAAACAGGTCCACGATCTTACGGCAAGGTGATGACAGTATGTATCATCACAGACCTTCAATTCTAAAATAGTAACAACATTACTGACATTATAGGACAAAGATATTGTATTTAGCATACCATATTTCATTAGTACCTGAATAAAGCACAGCATACTGTGAATTAAAATTCATGAGCTTCTTAGATTCATTACTTAGCTTAAAGGGCCAAGGACTGGTCCAACTTGTTAGGATGCTTACACATGGAAACAATGACTGGGGTGGCTGGGGCAGGATGGGATGGCTGGTTACCTGAACCTCAGATCCGATCTTAATCGTCTCCTTAAAGCCTCCCAGCGCACACAGTGCAGCCACAGCCTGGCGTGCAATCCTCTGAAGTTTGGCCAGTTTTCTGCCACTGCTGCTGCCATTTTCTAGAATACTTTCTGCATATTTCCCCAGCTGTGGAATGTACATCAATGCCTGAGACAGAACCTAAGCAGAAGAAGATACCAAGGATGATGAAGTGTCCACAACAGTGCCTGGGTCTGGTAGTATCCTGAAGGCACTCTGGATATAGGAGGGACCAAAAGCTATCAGGTATGGCCAGCAGCATTTTCCCCCATGTGTGCCTTATGTCATCAGACAAAATGTAGAAGAATCAAAAACCTGTTACTAAAGCTACTAAAAGAAGCAATCAGCCGGGCGCTGGTGGCTCACGCCTGTAATCCTAGCTACTCAGGAGGCTGAGATCTGAGGATCGCGGTTCAAAGGCAGCCCGGGCAGGAGAGACCGTGAGACTCCTATCTCCAATAAACCACTAGAAAATCGGAAGTGGCGCTGTAGCTCAAGTGGTAGAGCGCTCGCCTTGAGCTGAAGAGCTGAGGGACAGTGCCCAGGCCCAGAGTTCAAGCCCCACGACCGACAAAAAAAAAAAAAAAAAGAAGCAATCATTTATCTAAGGGAAAGCCAGGCCAGTATACTGCCCACATCTTAACGTGCAATTACCTTCAGGCCATGTCATAAGTGGTCATTTGAAGAACCACCATGAAAAGGAGGAACAATACAGAGCTCTGGTTCTGGGCAGCTGGAACACTGCTGTAATAACCAATTACTTGCAAGACTCAGGCAGTGGACTCACACAGAAGATGCCCTTGGGCCTCCTGAGTACACTGCACATGACCTCCAAGACACATGTCAATACCAGTCTAAATGTAAGCAAGAAGAAACAAGACTACCATTCTCTCTCTGAGGATACTGTCCTGGCCTCTATAAAATTAGAACAAGCAGGACAGGAGACAAATAGGAACAGAGCTCAAGCTACTCAGTCAAAACAAATGCCAGGGGAAAATGCCAATGAGTATACCTGACTCATATCCTACTAAAATGTCCTTTGTGCTGGGCACTGGTGGCTCATGCCTGTAATCCTAGCTACTTGGGAGGCTGAGCTCTGAGGAGTGCAGTTCAAAGCCAGTCTGGGTAAGAAAGTCGATGAGATTCTTAGCTCCAGTTAACCATCAGAAAAGCAGAAGTGGCTCAAAGTGGTAGAATGCTAGCCTTGAGTGAAAAAGCTCAGGGATAGCACCCAGGCCTTGAGTTCAAACCCCATGCCAGGACTGAAAAAAAAAAAATGTAGGCTGGAAAGGTGGCTCAGTGGTAGAGTGCTTGACCTTACATGCATGAGGCCCTGGGTTCAATTTCTTAGCACCATATAAGCAGAAAAAGCTGGAAGTAGAGCACTAGCCTTGAGCTGAAGAGCCCAGGAGCAGCGCAAAAAAAAAAAAAAAAAAAAAAAAAGGACTGGGCACCAGCGGCTCATGTCTGTAATCCCAGCTACTCAGGAGGCTGAGATCTGAGGATCACAGTTCAAAGCTAGCCTGGGCAGAAAAGACCATGAGACTCTTTTATTTTTTTGGTCGGTCTCGGGGCTTGACTCTGGGCTTGGGTGCTGTCCCTGCGCTCTTCAGCTCAAGGTGAGTGCTCTACTGCTTGAGCCACAGAGCCACTTCGGTTTATAGGAGATAAGAGTCTCACAGGCTTTCCTGCCTGGGCTGGCTTTGAACCGAGATCCTCAGATCTCAGCCTCCTGAGTAGCTAGGATTACAGGCGTGAGCCACTACTACAGCAAGACCATGCCACTCTTATCTCCAATAAACCACTCAGAAAAAAAAGGAGTGACACTGTGGCACAAATGGTACAGCACTAGTCTTGAGCTGAAGAGCTGAGGGACAGCGCCCAGACCCAGAGTTCAAGCCCCAGGACCAACTAAAATAAAATAAAATGAAATAAAATGTCTCTTGCTGTGCAGGATTCTAATGCAGGTGCCTGCTCAGTTAATCAGCAAGCCCACACTGACCTTTTCTGCCGTTGTGGTCCATATTTGAGCAGCATTTGATTCAGGCGCCATTAGCAAGCTGTGCAACAGGGCAATCACTTCTGCAGCCATGCTATTTGCCACGTGCCCGCTGATAAAGGGGCGGACGGGGTCAGTCCTGCAAGTGTCCACACAGAAGACTTGTCAATGCCAGTGATGGCTCCAAGTGTACCATCAGAGAGAAATATTCTTTACACACATGAAAAAGCAGAAGGTTTACCTGGCAAGTTCTGAGTTCCTCTCTCGGCAGATGGAAGTTTGGGCAGTTTTCTTCTTATCACCTGTGGACAGTCCACTCACAGTCTCAGGGTTGAGGGCTTCCACAGGGGGTCCAACGCTGACGATGAGGCCTGACTGTGCCCATTTGGTTGCTTTCCGCAGGGCGGCGGTGGCCTCTTCTGTAATGACTTCACAACAGCCACCCTGGGGGCAGTTTAAGACATTAATTACTCATTTTACTTCTGTCAGCTCTATGCCCTTTAAAACTCTTCCCCCATTACCAAAGCAAGTCAGGCTCATTTAAAAAATTCAAAACAGGGCTGGGAAGGTGGCTCAGTGGTAGAGTGCTTGCCTTGCATGCATGAGGCCTGGGTTCGATTCCTCAGCACCACATAAGCAGAAAAAGCCAGAAGTGGTGCTGTGGCTCAAGTGGTAGAGCACTAGCCTTGAGCTGAAGAGCTGAGGGCCAGTGCCCAGGCCGAGTTCAGCCCCACGACTGGCAAAAAGAAAAATAAATCAAAACAAAGTATTGTGTGTATGATGTTAAATTTCCATGCGTATTTGAGATAACTTTGAGTCCTCTAGATTTTGTCCATGCAAATTCTGATTTCCACAATTATAGGTCCTATTATATGCCTTTACATTTTGCTTTTAGCACTTTTCAGTTTATCATATACTTTATTATAGTTGTATATTTCATTATTCAAATATATGAATTTCATTAACTAATTTTCTATTTATGGATAGATGTAACCTATTTCATTTATTTTCCAAATAAAACTCTGAAGAACATGTTATTCATTTATTTTTGGTCATTTGAGAAGTTTACTTATCCTCACCTTGACAATAATGGGTATTTATATTTTACGTCTTTGCTTTTATTTGTTTATTTTTGTCGATTATGGGGCTTGAACTCTGGGCCTGGGTGCTGTCCCTCAGCTCTTTAGCTCAAGGCTAACACTCTACCACTTGAACAACAGTGCTACTTTTGGTTTTCTGGAGATAGGGGTCTCAAAGTCTTTCCTGCTCAGGCTGGCTTTGAACTGTGATCCACAGATCTCAGCCTCCTGAGCAGCTAGGATTGCAGGTGTGAGCCAACAGCGCCCAGCTTATTTTACATTTTTATAAATTGTTTGCTATAGTCCAAAATCTATTTTTCTCTTAGCAATCATCGTAATCTCAAAACCATTTGTAGGCTTTAAAAGAGCAAAGAAAAAATTATAAGTAAAAAATAAGAGTTCTCTTTTTTATCTTTCCCCAATCCTGGGGCTTGAACTCAGGGACTGGCTACCATCCCTGAGTCCCTTTGTCTTCAAGGCTAGTGCTCTATCACTTGAGCCACAGCGCCACTTTGAGCTTTTTCTGAGTAATTTATTGGAGATAAGAGTCTCATGGACTTTGCTGCTTGGGCTGGCTTCGAACTGCAGTCCTCAGATCTCAGCATCCTGAGTAGTTAGGATTACAGGTGTGAGCCACACATGCCTGGCTTCTCTTTTTCTCCCTCTCCCTCCCTTCTTTCCCATTAAGACATGATCTCAAATTTATCTTGAATTCATGACCCTCCTATGTTAGCCTCCTGAGAAGCTGGGACTACAGACACCTGCTACCATACCTGGCTGCATTAATTTTTAAAAGATTTCTCTTGAAGATCTAAAGCATGTCAAAGGCTCTTTCATTATAGGTTTTTTTCTGAGCAGGTCCCCTGTGAGGATTACCTTGGTCATGTCTCGATCCATCTTCACAACTTTCTCCATGTTGGCTCCAGTACCCAGTCGGAAGGGTCGTCCTTCTGAGCTACTGCAAAGGGGAAGGAAGATAGTAAACAGCCAGGAGGGCAATACTCATGGCCATGTGCTGCTAGGCACGGTCAGGATCAGGCTGTTCTGAGATGCTAACACTGGCTTTTTTAAAAAATTTTTTTTATTGTAAAGATACTATACAGAGGGTTATAGTTACATGAGTAAGGTAATGAGTACACTTCCTATTGGGCATTGTTACCCCCTCCATTGTTTTCCCCCTACTATCCCTTCCCTCTGTACCTTCCCCGAGGTTCTTTTTTTTTTTTTTAATTGCTAACACTGGCTTTTAAAACTCATAGTGTGCTGGGGGCATGGCTCAAGTGGTACAGTACAAGAAGCCCTGAGTTCAATCTGTAGTACTCAATAAATAACAGGCAATCCATAGATAGAGGCTTCGTTTTCCAAAAAGGAAACAATTTATTACTGCACAATTATAGCACTTATATAGAGCCACAAACAACAGCTATTTTTAGTTGTGGTGAAGCTCTAAGAAGCTATGTGAAAATGATGCACACACAAGAGCTGACTAGTGGGGGTGCTCTGAAGCCAGCTGCAGGGAAAGCCTGATGCCGGAAATAGCAGAAAGCTCCCTCCGTCTCACAGGGGCAGCAAGAGCTGTGGCAGCAGCATGGACCAGTTCTCTCTGCCTAGTAACTCTGTTCCCCCTACCTCCCCAACAAGCTCCACAAATGTCTTCACCAGATCTGGTCTGTGATTTTGGCAATGCTAAGAAAGTTTCTCGATTACTCTGCCTAAACTAACCTGTGGTGACCCTACAGAGGCAAGGCCATCTTGGCTGACAGTGAATTCATTATGAGAATGACAAAAGGGCCAGAGCCCTTGTTACCCCTCACACAAACACCTTGTGCTGCTCAGTAGGCCTCCCTGGTGCCCCGGATGCCACTAGCAAGGCTCTGTAGATCTATGATATATTTGAACAATATTTTTGCTTCCTGTTGTGCAATCCTATCACTCATCTGTCAAGGAATTAAAGCTTTAAAAAGCGTTTCCTAAGGGAAAAAACGAATGGTTTAAATAGGGAAACAGGTGGACCCATTGCAACAATGAGATGTACAAGTCGTTATGTCGAAAAACGAACTTTACAACTTTGGCAGGGGGAGGGGGAGGGAGGTATGGGGGGGGGAGATGGGAAGGGATGGGAAGGGGAAACAAAGGAGGAGGCAACAATGCTTGATGAGAAATGTACTCATTATCTTGCCCATGTAATTGTAACCCCTCTATACAGTATTTTCAAAATTTAAAAAAAAAAGTGTTTCCTTTCTTTCCCTCCCACTATATCTGTTGATGGCAACAGCTGAAACCCAGCTGCATGATTCCTCGTCACAGACAATGCGTGGTGTGAGTGTCCAGCACACAGGCAACGGCACACCTTAGAGAAGCCCCGTGTTAGGCTCAGAGCTTGAACCAGAGGTCAAGATCTGAGTTCCAGTTCTGTTTCACTTTCTTCCTTTTTCCTTAGGGGTCACAGTGGTGATATGGAAGGCCTGAGCCACGGGAGGAGCCATGGACACACAGTGTGGCTGTCACTATAGTCACCTTAGCAACGGCTGGAGGACTTCATGAGAGGACTGGTCTTCTCGCTTGTGAATAAAGATGGAGAGCTTGCCATCCACTGCTTCGCTTTCTTCTCCAGGATCCTTATCTCCTTTTAAGGAGTTCTTGGGACTGCTTTTTGTCAGTGTGGTATCAGGTTCAGAAGCAGTTGGGGAAAGAACTGTCTGACATCCTTAAAGCAAAAATCAAAGCCCATTCAGAAAAACTGCAGTAATGCCTGAGCAGTTTCCCAAACTATGAGAGGCTCATTCAAGGAAGCTCCCTCCCACTCCCTGTCTCCCCCAGTCTCCCTCCTTCAACACAGGACCCAGAAGGGAGCTATGCCACCCTCTGGTCAGGAGCTCCTCACCTGGGACTACATAGTCTGCCAGCTTGGCCAAGAGCAGGGAGGCAATCTTGGAAGCTGGATCGCTAGGATCCTCCTGCTCACTGTTCAGGGAGGGGACAGAATAGCTCCAGGGTGGGAGTTCCACGTTCCCACAGTCCTCCACGCTCATCAGAGGCAGGGCTGCTCGACACAGCTGGAGAATGATCAGGACCAGTTTTGGAGATGGCCGCTGGTCAAGCAGCAGGGAAAGGAGCTTGGACACACACGCTGGCTGGCTCAGGATGGCTTTTCCTATGTGACTCCTATAAAGGGAGCAAGAAGAGCTCACAACCCCGTCTGGAAGGGCTGCCGGCAGTCATGGAGAAGAGCTTCCTGGATGACCTTAAATAAGTGGACCTGGCATTTTTTTTTTTTTTGGTCAGTCGTGGGGCTTGAACTCTGGGCTTGGGCACTGTCCCTCAGCTCTTCAGCTCAAAGCGAGTGCTCTACCACTTGAGCCACAGCTCCATTTCTGGTTTTCTAGTTATTTATTGGAGATAAGAGTCTCACAGAGGGGCTGGGAAGGTGGCTCAGTGGTAGAGCGCTTGCTTTGCATGCATGAGGCCCTGGGTTCGATTCCTCAGCACCACATAAGCAAAAAGAAAAATGCAGAAGTGGCGCTGTGGCTCAAGTGGTAGAGCGCTAGCCTTGAGCTGAAGAGCTGAGGGACAGCGCCCAGGCCCAGAGTTCAGGCCCCACAACTGGACCCCCCCACCCCCCCTCCCAAAAAAAAAAGAGTCTCACAGAGTTTCTTGCCCAAGCTGGCTTTGAATTGTGATCTTCAGATCTCAGCCTCCTGAGTAGCCAACGTGTGTGCATGCACATGTGTGTGTGTCTGTCTGTCTGTCTTGAACTCAAGGCCTTGGCTCTGTCCCTGAGCTCTTTTTGTTCAAGGCCATTGTTCTACCACTTTGAGCCACAGCTCCACATCTGGTTTTCTGGTGGTTCACTGGAGAAGAGTCTCACAGACTTTCCTTCCTGAGTTGGCTTTGAACCACAATCCTTAGATCTCAGCCTCCTAAATAGCTAGTTTTACAGGTATGAGTCCCCAGTGTCCAGGCTGAGCAAAACATTTGATTAGCATTCACAACTAATCAGTGATACTCTGATTTTCTGATCTATGATATCTCAAGTTGGCATGTTCAATTCAGTGTGAGGACTAGACTATACCACCTAAGCTGGGTGCTTTTCTAACAGTCACTTCTTCATAATGTGTATCTCAAGGGCAAGGCTGTCAGACAGCTTCAGGGCTTGCCATGGCTGACTTGTCATCTCTCATGAAGATGTACTGAGCCCAGAGGGAACTGGAGAACACACTAGAGTATGAAGACAAACCATTGGGTCTCAGGCCTAGACCAGGGGTATTAGACCAACGTGGAACCACTCATGTTTAAGGTTAGAGAATGAAAGCTCTTGGCGGTTCGTGTTGTTTTGCTGGGGGTAGGGTGGTGGAGTGCTAGCACGTCTGCTCTCAAGGCTGTTGCCAGCAAGGTCCCCTACACAAACCTTCCCATTTTAGCACTAATATTTCATACCTCCATTCTCTATTGCTTTTCTTAAAGAACAGGGGTGTCAAAAGGGCCTAAAATTTGGATGTTTAAAAAGACAGCTATCAGCAAAAGGTAGTGTTACCAAAGGGGAAAACAAGCTGCCCTCTAGGCTTTGTGGGCTTCCAAACCTTGAGAGGTCATTGAGGAGGCTCAGGGCATCCTGCAGAGCGTCGTTCCCAGCAGCTTGGTTGCCACAGCACTCGGTTGCTCGGGCAAGATGGTTGGTGAGGAGGCTAGACACCTGACGGGCCAGGCCTGAGTGCACAGCCTCGGTGGAGCCACCTTCAGTTAAAGGAAGAAAAGGAAGAGGACAGTAACTATCTATGGAGGCCATAGACAGACTTTTCCCTTTGGCCTTTCTGCATGACAACCTCCCCAAGACACATCTTCTTCTTCTTCTTCTTCTTCTTTTTTTGGTCAGTCATGGGGCCTGAACTCTGGGCCTGGGTGCTGTCCCTCAGCTCTTCAGCTCAAGCCTAGCACTCTACCCCTTGAGCCACAGCACCACTTCCGGCTTTTTCTCCTTATGTGGTGCTGAGGAATCGAACCCAGGGCCTCAGGCATGCAAGGCAAGCGCTCTACCACTGAGCCACCTTCCCAGCCCCTTCTCTTTTTTTCTATTGTTGCTGTTGTGCCAGTATTGAGGCTTGAATTCAGGGTCTTGCTCTCTTGCTTAGCTTTTTCTGTTTATGGCTGGCACTCTACTACCTAAGCCATGCTTCCACCTCTGGCTTTTTCCATTTAACTAGAGATAAGAGTTTCTTTGATTTGTCTGCCTGGGCTGTGATCCTGAGATCTGTCTCTTTTTATTTATTTATTTATTTTTATTTTTAATTTTTATTTTTTTGTTGGTTGTAGGGCTTGAACTCTGGGCCTGGGCGCTGTCCCTCTGCTCTTCAGCTCAAGGCCAATGCTCTACCACTCGAGCTACAACACCACTTCCAGTTTTCTGGTAGTTAATTGGAGATAAGAATCTCATGGAACTGAGTGTTGGTGGCTCACGCCTATAATCTTAGCTACTCAGGAGACTGAGATCTGAGGATCTTGTTTCAAAGTCAGCCTGGGCAGGAAAGTCCGTGAGACTCTTATCTCCAATAAACCACTAGAAAACCTGAAGTGGCGCTGTGGCTCAAGCAGTAGAGCACTCACCTTGAGCTGAAGAGCTGAGGGACAGCGCCCAAGCCCAGAGTTCAAGCCCCATGATCGACCAAAAAAAAAAAAAAAATCTCATGGACTTTCCTGACCCAGCTGGCTTTGAACTGCGATTCTCAAATCTCAGCCTCCTGAGTAGCTAGGATTACAGGTATGAGCCTCCAGCACTCAGCTTTTTATTTATATATATATATATATATATATAGCCAGTTCTGGCGCTTGAACTCAGGGTCTGGGCACTGTCCCTGAGCTTCTTTTGCTCAAGGCTGGCAGTCTACTTCTTGAGCCATAGTGCTACTTCTGGCTTTTTCTGTTTATGTGGTACTGAGGAATCAAACCCAGGGCTTTGTGCATGCTAGGCAAATAAATCTACCACTAAGCCACATTCCCAGCCCCACAGATCTCAGCCTCTTGAGTAGATAGGATTACTAGTGTGAGCCACCAGTACCCGGCTATGACCTTGTTTCAAAAACAAAATAAAAACAAAAGGGCTGAGGGCATAACTTAATGGTAGAACACTGCCTGTTACGCGAGAGGCCCTAGGTTTATTCCTAATCTAAGAAGGGAAGCCGGGCACCAGTGGCCACACTTGTAATCCTAGCTATATAGGAGGCTGAGATCTGAGGATCACTGTTCAAAGCCAGCCCAGGCAGGAAACTCCGTGAGACTCTCATCTCCAATAAACCACTAGAAAACCGGAAGTGGTGCTGTGGCTCAAGCAGTAGAGCGAGCACTAGTCTTGAGCTGAAGAGCTCAGAGAATGTGCCCAGACACAGAGTTCAAGCCCCACGACCGACAAAAAACTAAAAAAAAGGGCTGGGAAGGTGGTAGCTCAGTGGTAGAGCGCTTGCCTTGCATGCCTGAGGCCCTGAGTTTGATTCCTCAGTACCACATAAGCAAAAAAAGAAAAAAGCCAGAAGTGGTGCTGTGGCTCAAGTGGTAGAGCACTAGCCTTAAGCTGAAGAGCTGAGGGACAGCACCCAGGCTCAGAGATCAGGCCCCACAACTGGACTCCCTCCCCCCCAAAAAAAAGAGGAAGGGAAGAGAGAGGAAGAGAGGGAAGGGGAGCAAATATGCAACTGCACAATCCTTTCCTAAAAATATGTATGTGGAAACTGTTAGTTGAGCAAGAGATAAAGAAACTGCCTTCTCTGTTTTTTGAGACCCTGTCCTCCTCTAGGGAACTTGGACACAGTGCCACACTGATGTCAAGGCCCTCAGGACATGGTCCACTGGTGAAGCTTACCTGAATAAGTGTAGCAGAGCCTTCCCCTGTCCAGCACAAACAAGTCACAGCCAGTCATGCCAACAGAAGTGTTAGGAGAAGGAGGCCATCCTCACCTTCCTCTTTCTCCCACTCCACACAGCGATTGGCCAGCACCTGGAAGGCAGCCCAGGCCATGGTGGCCACCTTCTGCTTCTTGGTCTGCTTCTCGCTGGAGCTGGACTCGGTCTGACTGCTCAGGCTGCATAGTCGGTCCATGAGCTGCACAAGGCCGCTGCGGACCAGGCACTTCTCTTCGCTCCTGGAAAAGGGGCACAGCACAGATGAAAGAACTGGACAGTCCAGGGAAAACTGACAGGAAGGTCTGTCTATATGCAAATAACACAAAACTTTGTTTCTTTTTCCTTCTTGTTTTCCTTGGCAGGTGGTCTGCCGAGCCACACCCCAACCCTTGTTTTGCTTTGGTTATTTCTGAGATAGTTTTGCTTTCTGCCCAGGACTTGCCTGAATTCCTCCTATTTTTGCTTCTGGTGATAGCTGAGATGACAGGCATGTACCACCATCCCCAGCTTCTTCCACTGAGATGGAATCTCAAGGACTCTTTTTGCCCAGGCTGACTCAGAACCCTGATGTTCTTGATCTTATGTGGCTAGGATGACAGGCACTCACCACCACGCTGTTATTGGCTGAGAAACTGTCTTGGGAATTTACTTCCCAGACTGACCTCAAACCTTAGTTGTCTCGATCTTAGTCTCCCAAGTAGCTAGGAATACAGATGTGAACCTCTGGCTTCTTATAATGACAATTTCCTTCATATACAAAAAAAGTCCCTCAACTTCTCTTCACATAATACAGCAAAAGTTTCCATAATAGAAAAATTATCATAAGAGTCATTAAAGATTGCACAAGTGCCTGACAACTCAAACTAGTAATTAAAATGACCATAGCCATGCAAAACTTTCCACCAAATATGTAAGTAATCTCCTAGGGGTTTTCTCTGAGGAGGCATCTCCTAAGGTTTCTTTGACCCTCCTCATCTTCACAGTGCGGTACAATCCATCATAAGTGAGTACTGGATAATAAAAGCATAATCAGCTGGAGTGTAACTATACATGGGAAAGGCTGTGTCTGTACTCACCTGGTATAAGGAATGGTACATAAGAGTCCAATGCTGTTGGCGCATGCGATAGGATAACGAGCACACAGAGACACAACCGAGGTCATGGTCTCACCAAAGGCTTCTTGGACCTGCTCCACCATCCCACCACAGGTGAGCTCTTCAATTCTATGAAACACAAATCAAAGCACATGCCTCCTGAACATGTCCATGACACAGATTGTGACTAGGCGAACAGAAGAGTTCCTTTGAGAAGCCCAGGGCCTCAGGAGGATCCCACACCAAAGGCACACCAGAACATACCATGCTCAGAGCCATAAAATACAGACCACACAAGACCACTGGGCAGGGTGTCTCTGTGTGCTTGGACACAGTGGTCCACATTCTAAAAGCAAGTCTGGGATATCCTAGCTTAGGGTAAGTTAAACAGGACTTTTTCTGTAGGACTTTTCAGAGCATGTTTCTGTTTTGTTTTTTTTCAGAGTATGTTTGGCAAGGCTAATGGACACAGTGTTTTCTAAGGACAATGTTAGGCAAACGATTCATTTGAACACAGGTACTATATTCCTCACAGCACTCAATACTGTAATCACAGATGCATTAATGAGAAAACCAAGGCCCAAATAAATCAGCCAATGTACTTGTTAAGTTCATGCTCCAATTATTAGTGAAGTCCAAGAGCCCAGTTGATATGAGTAAGACTTTTACAAACACAACATAGGGCTGATTCTATAGTAATTAATATTAACTGAGAATAGAAACTCCAAGATTGTAACATATATGTGTATATATATATATATATATATATATATATATATATATATATTTTTTTTTTTTTTTTTTGGGTCATGGGTCTTGAACTCTGGGCCTGGGTGCTGTCCCTGAGCTCTTCAGCTCAAGCCAAGTGCTCTACCAGTTGAGCCATGGTGCCACTTCCGGTTTTCAGGTGATTAATTGGAGATAAGTCTCATGGACTCTTCTGTTTGAACCGTGATCCTAGGATCTCAGCCTCCTGAGTAGCTAGGATTATAGGCGCAAGCCACTGTCACCTGACCCAATATACTATTTTTATAATAGCAAAAGTAAGACTGAGGCAAGGTTAAAAAAAAAACGGGATTGGTTAAGGAGTGAGACCCTTCTTGAGGAGTGTGTGGGTGAAGCAACAGCAGGAACAACTGACCTGGGTCCCCCCTGGAGGACCATTGTCACTGGCCCTACCAGGTGAGTCACTCCCCCGACCCGCACAGCTGCTGTCAGCAACTCCCGCATGTGCACCAGGGCCTGCTTGCGTGTGTTTCCCCGCCGCCACCTTGTCTGTGCAGCCAGAAGAAAGCTGCTGCTGGACACCTGAAACATAGGAGGAGGAAGCTCCTGATTCTGCAGACGGCCACAAGCCCCGCCACATCATTCCTCTGAGGGCTGCAAAACGTCACCTACTGCCTGGTCAGGGTTGGTGCCAATGAAAGCGAAGAGCTGCCCCAGCAGAACACTGTAGGTGGGCTTGTCCCTGCTGTCCTCAATAGCGAGTGACTGTAGGAGTGTGAAGGAACTGCTGCGGTGGCTGGTCCCATGGCGACGCCTACAGGAAAATTAAAGAAGCAGTAGACCAGCCAGACAAGAGCCACCCTTGGGGAGTTGGTTTTGACAAGTACATTCTTCTACATGTGAGCTCTAACCTTGGCCACAGGCCATTTACCTCTGATTAGCTCTAGTGAATTCTAGATCTTCATTTCCAATCATTTCCAGGTCAGAAGGAGCCGACATGCTGCGAAGAAAAGCCGGCTGCCGGACAGCATGAGATATCACTTTAGTTTCAGAAGCTGATTTACAAGCTGGAAGAAAAACAAATATAAGCTAACATCTCCACCACTGCATTGTTTATTTTGTTCTTGTGTGCAGTGGTGGGGCTCAAACCAGGGCTTGTACAGGTGAAGCCAGTGCTCCACCACTGAGCTCTACCACAACCCTCTGCTTCTGAATTCACAGCAACAGCAAAACTTAAGAGAACTAACTACCAAACAGAATGGATCTTTAGGCTTTCTGTCAGAGTCAGCTAGCACAGCATACTGGTAAATTTCAGACCAAAATTTTAAACTCAAATATCAGGCTCAAATTAGTTTAGCTTGAAAAATTAATTTTCCTAATTGGTCTTCCAACAGAAAGTTGAAAAATTAATTTCATAAGTGTGCTTATTTCAATATAAACATTCTAAAAAGCAAGAGAGGACATAGAATAATTTCTGCAAGAACAAGTTTCTTAATTCACATAAATCCAGACCCATTTTTACCGGGATGGCTTTTGTCTCTCTCTAATCTTAGATTTGTTTGGCTCCCTCATGGCAATTTGGTTGATGGTTCTCCTGTAACTAGAGCTGGTAGAGCCAAGGATCCACCTTGAGCTGGAATGTGACTGGCCTTTCCTGTTAGACATTTATTTTTTTATTTTTTTGGGTCTAGTCGTGGAGCCTGAACTCTGGGCCTGGGCGCTGTCCCTCAGCTCTTTAGCTCAAGGCTAGTGCTCTACCACTTGAGCCATAGCACCACTTCCGGCTTTGTTCTTTTTTTGCTTATGTGGTGCTGAGGAATCGAACCCAGGGCCTCAGGCATGCAAGGCAAGCACTCTACCACTGAGCTACCTTCCCAGCCCTAGACATTTATTAAGGGAAATCATTTTATAAAAGACTACTGAAATAGAAGCCAGGTACTAGTGGCTCACACTTATAATCCTATCTACTCAAGAGACTGAGATCTGATGATTAAGCCAGCTAAGCAGACAAATCTGACTCTTATTTCTAATTAACCACAAAGAACTGGAAGTACAAGTAGGCTCAAGTGGCAGAGCACCAGCCTTGAGTTAAAAGCCAAGCAAAAGCAAAAGGCCCTGAGTTCAAGCCCCAGTACTAGCAAAAACACAAACAAAACAGCAACAACAACAACAAAAACCAAACTCGTGGGTTATGCCCAGTATTGTGGATCTGTCTTAGGCAAGAAGACTCACTGATTTCCTTGAGAGACACATTGAAAGGCTAACAATTAAAATATGACCAAGACCCACAAAGCCTGTAACTTAGGTGGTGGCCAGTGTGAGTTGTAGTTGTTGGTGAAGCGAGAACTGGGCAGAAGCCCCAGTGTACAGAGCAAGGTGGAAGAGTAGTGGAAAGGAAGCAATGCAGAAATCAGATTGCTTTACAGATGTAAAGTTGAGAAACAGAGTTATCAGGTAACTTTGATCAAAAGACATCCACAAGCTCACCAATAAAATACAAGATGACAGTTCAGTGAGACAAATCCTCAAGACTAGTAATCCACTTGAGCCACAGCACCATTTTGGCTTTTTTTCTGTGTATGTGGTACTGAGGAATCAAACCCAGAGCTTCATGTATGCTAGGCAAGCATTCTACCACTAAGCCACATTCCCAGCCCTCTCAGTTATTTATTCTAAGGGAGATATTCCTTGCAGGTTAGTCCATGGTTCATAAAAGCACAGATTATAATGGGAATGCTCTCCTGAAATCCTTCCATTTGACCAGTTTCTTATTAGTTTAGCTGGGGGTCTGAGAGAAACAAAACATTCATATACCTTTGTGGCCAAGGAGAGTTTTAAAGAGTTATATTTATTTAAAGATGCTCCTGAAAAGGTTGTACCTTTGCTACCTAGGCTGATTCTGGTACTAAAGGCAGCTCTGGTCTATTCAGATGATGAAGTGTTTGGGAGAGGGTTGCGTGACCTGGTATAGTTAAGTGTCATCCTTGGTCCTTCTTCTAATGACCTGCTGACAAGCCTTTCCAAGAGACTAATGAATAAGAAGTTCAAGGAGCCCATCACTAGCACACTGCAGAAGCTTGAGCAACACGGTGGAAATGCAAGCCTTACAATCATCAAATCCAAAATTGCAACCTACTGCTCTATCTATATGCTGTTGGCTAAGGGAGCAAAGAGTTATCCTGCTTCTTTCTTACAAGTGTCATGCACTGACTACATGTACATATGGAATGTTTATTCAGTTCAGCTTATTCTTTTTTTGGGGGGGCCTGAACTCTGGGCCTGGGCGCTGTCCCTCAGCTCTTCAGCTCAAGGCTAGCACTCTACCACTTGAGCCACAGCACCACTTCCAGCTTTTTTCTTTTTGCTTATGTGGTGCTGAGGAATCGAACCCAGGGCCTCATGCATGCAAGGCAAGCACTCTACCACTGAGCCACCTTCCCAGCCCAGTTCAGCTTATTCTTTTATAGATCACATCCACAATTCATTAGCTGTTAGGTCAAGAGGAGTGTACATAATCCAGCCAAATCATAGTAAATGTTGTTTGTCAACAAAAGAAGACAGGTAATAACAGAAAGCTATTGAAAGAATTTCTGTAACAGTACAACTCTGTGGATCTTTTGTCTCATTTTTATCCTAGTATGAAAAACCAAAATTGAATTTATAATATCAGATGCATTTGTATTTATTTTCTAGTATATTTTTATTTAAAGCACCTCTTTGCAAATCTTTTTGTGCTGTGCACTTATTTCTATCCATGATTCTTTTGGTTATTTCTTGGTTTTTGTATTTTGCAGGGCTAGAGAAATTTAAAATGGAAGATAAGCAGTTTTTCTAAACATATATTTTATACTTGTAGAATGGTTGGAAGGATTTCATTCCAGAGAATTCTAGTTTAGGAAATTTGTTTTAAATATTCAAATTTTATGTATGTTGTTTTTTACAACTTGTTAAAAATTGCCTAAACTTTAGGTGTTAATTGTATTTAAGTAAATGTTATCTTTGAAATTCATAGACTGAAAATATTGATGTGTGTACAATGATATTTAGAAATAACAATCTTCTCATAAAAATAAAATGACCAAGAAATTGGCCATATTTTATTGACAAAATTGACAAAAACTTAAGCAGAAAGTTCCATAGAGCTTCTATAGAGGAAATGCAGGCTCAGCTCCTATCAAGAAGCAAGGATGGTGCATTCCAAGACTTACACGTTGGCTGTTTATACTACTGTGAACTATTATGTTTTTGGAGAAACCATGAAGAACACAGGGGCAATACATGCCGTTGGGCCTCCAGAGGCAGGCAAGGAAGTGCCACTGAGGCTGGGTGACTCAGAAACCACCACAGGAATCCAAGTACTTTGTGACCAGAGAAAGTAAAAGATAAACAGAGAAATGTTCACAGACCCTACCCCAATGCTTTTTGGTACTAGGGTTTTAACTCAGAGTCACACGCTGGCAAGGCAGGAATTCTATCACTTGAGCTATGTCCGCAGTCCATTTTGCTTTATTATTTTTAGCATCAGATCTCTCCTGTATGCCAGCTAGGACTGTGATCTTCCTATTTATGCTTCCCAGGTAGCTAGGAGGACAGCCACTGGTTGAGATGGGATCTCACTAACTTTTACACCAGATGGCCTCAACCCTGATTGATTCCCTCTTGAGTAACTGTAATTATAGGTATGAACTACTGAAACTGGCCCAGGAGCAAAGTCTTTTAGAAGTAGCTAATGTCTGTTTGATGAGGAGAATCAGCCCAGAAGCCCACGAAGCCTCTGGGGGCAGTACCTGGTGTCTCCGTGGGGGTTCCCGAGAAGCTCCTGGCGAGGCCTGTCTGGGCCGCAATAGTGACATGCAGCAGCAACTCAGCTCGGTTCATCAGACTCCTCACCAGGGCCTTTGTTTTGGCCAGTGGGTGTGAGGGCTTCTGAGTAAGAGAATTCACTTCTTGTAGGAACTTCTCCCTATAAAGAAACACTGAGGTATATTTACTTGTTCTTAGACTTGCCAAAACAAATTTTTTTAAAAAATGACACAGGACAGAGGGACAGAGGACAGAAGGAAACTAAGGCAGAGTATCCTAATAAACTTTGTTTACTGAGGGGAGTAGAACTATAACCTCTGGCTGGTTTTAGCTCTTTTTCTGTTTCAAATGCCTACGAAACCTTTTGAAGATTTGAGTCAAAGCTTCCAATTTACTACATGAGTTTCAACTCATATATCTCATGACAGCACATTAAAAAGGACTTAAAGAGCGTAGCATCACTAACCTGAGTGATAGGACCATGTTTTCAAGATCATTTCCATCAAAGGAGACTTCCTTCATTGAACACAAAAGTTCTAGTTCTTTCATTTTGTTCTAAAGAAGGAAAAATCAAGAAAAGATGGTATGCAGAATCTATGAAAATCAAGCTTCACTAAATAGTTATTAAAATGAACAGAAAATGTAAAGGAATAAGCATTACTTTTGGGCCACTTACAGTTACACTGAAAGTACTTTGCAAGTTATGATTTGTGTATGTGTGGGGAGAGGGTAAACACTGCGTCTTAATGGATATGGAACCCAGGGCCTTGGGAATGCAAGGTAGGCAGGCGTCTACCATGGAGCTATATCTCCAGCCCAGTCTATTTTTTCACTGTGTAGCTAGGGCTGGACTCAAACTCCAGTTCTCCTGCCCCACCTCCCTGGGCCTCTCTCCCAGGAGCTGCAATTACAATTTCCACATGTCCCTGTTGCTGGCCTTTCCTCAGTTTACATTCTGTAGACAGAATTCCAACACACTGTTCCATTCTCACAGATCACCAGGCAGCCTCTTACAATCCCACCTCATCACATGGACTAACATTTGGCTATTTTCCTTCTCATCTTTTCTTCTCCCACATTGTTAGATGTTTTGATGATTAAAAACTGCATGGTCGGGGCTGGGAAGGTAGCTCAGTGGTAGAGCACTTGCCTTGCACGCCTGAGGCCCTGGGTTCGATTCCTCAGCACCACATAAGCAAAAAGAAAAAAGCCAGAAGTGGTGCTGCGGCTCAAGTGGTAGAGCACTTGCCTTGAGTTGAAGAGCTGAGGGACAGCGCCCAGGCCCAGAGTTCAGGCCCCACGACCGGACCCAAAAAAAACTGCATGGTCTACTTTCTTATGCTATCTGTGGGATTTATAGTTCTATCTAATTTTTGCTTTTTTAACACTTGATAGCAAAACTTGATATAAAATATTGATACATTCTTTTGGCTTTATTAACTTTACTCAGTTAAGAACATCTATTTGTATAGACATGTTGATGTAATCTGTTTTCATTTAATCCCTTTAAAAACAGGCATGTTATTAAGAAGAGACATTACCTTATCTCTGCACATGTGTGTAGCACACACATACACACAATGCCTTTGCTCTATAAATGGCACTGTCCCTTTGGGGAGCCCTGGACATGGCTCACCTCATTAAAATGGTAATCATAAAAGAAAGGCATGTTGTTCTCCAGTCTCCCTTGAATGGCATCTTCAACCTCACTTTGCCACTTCTGTTCCAGTTCTGCAACACTCTAAGAGAAAAAACAAACAAACAAACCAGTCTCTAAACAGATGCAAAATGAAAACAAGATCAATCAATAAATTCATATATATGTATATATATATCTGTATATAAATATAGATATCTATATCTATATATAGATAAATATATGGGTTTTTGTGCCAGTCCTGGGGACTTGAATTGAGGGCCTGGGCACTATCCCTGGGCTTCTTTTTTTGTTCAAGGCTAGCACTCTACCACTTGAGCCACAGTGCTACTTCTGGCTTTTTCTGTTTATGAAATACTGAGGAATTGAACCCAGGGATTCATGCATGCTAGGCATGCTCTACCACTAAGCCACATTCCCGGCCTCATATATTTTCTTGTCACAGTAATTTAAAAAAGACTTAGATAATGGTTTGAACTTACTGTTGGTTTGGAGGAACTGGGGATTGCATCCAAGACCTCACATTTGCTAGGTAAGTGCTCTACCACTTGAGCTTTACCCCCAGCCAGCTCTTTTGTTTGTGAGATAGGGTCTCATTACCTCTGCATTGCTGACCACAAACTCAAGTCCTCCTGCCTCAGATTGCCAAGTTGCTGTGATTATAGAGCCGGCTACATTTTAAACTTCTCCAACTTGCCAGAGAGAAATGATCTCCAACAGTTATAAGACATGTAGAAAAGTCTTAGCTTTCACTCACTTGCAGCTGTCTCTCCATGGCATTAAGCTTCTTAAAGGTCTCTCCCATGATTTTACACAATAAATCATATTCCTCTGCATGTTCTTCTTGATATTGGAAATTGATTAGAGACTGCAGTGCATCAACCAAGTTCAAGTGCTTAATAACACATGATACCACCATCTCCTCCATCACATCCGGCTGAATCACTTCTCTGTATGACAGTGGAAATCTGTTAGGTCTAAGCCAAGCTCTCAGTTTATCAACACTGAGCTGGATAAGCTGAAGACTGCAGTCTTTGACTTAAATGTCTCACTGAGCCACCATACCTCCTCTATTATACTACTGTAAGGGTGTGAACAGTGTAGGTATTGTAGGTGGCAAATCATTCACTGGTAGATTTTTTTTTTTTTTTTTGGTGCCAGTCCTGGGGCTTGAACTCAAGGCCTTGGTATTGTCCCTGAGCATTTTTGCTCTCGTCTAGCACTCTACACCACAGCAGCCACAGCTCCACTTCCTGCTGTTTTGGTAATTAATTAGAGATAAGCATCTCACAGTTTTCCTGCCTGGCTGGCTTTGAATAGTACCCTTCGGATCTCAGCCACCTGAATAGCTAGCTAGAATTATAGGTATGAGCCACTGGTACCTTACAGAACTTTTAAGGGCTAAAAGTATGAAAATCAAAACTAAATATACTTCTTTTAGCATTTGTATATGTTGAGTTAGAACAGTGTGCTGGCACCATTTATATACTAATTTTTTGTAGTATTCAGGTGTGTGGAATTTAGTACATATGTGTTCTAGGATGAAAACAATGGCTTCTTTGGTATTTGTTTCACTTTAAGTTTCATCTGCTCCTTAAGTTTTGTGTTTTGGAATGACCCATCTTGCCTTTCAAGGCAGAGCAGAGGCCTACAAAAGAGACTTTAAACAGGAACAGCTCTAACACATTTGTGACTGCAAGGGTGCATATTCACTATTTCTCTAGAAGTCAAAAATAAAGTCATATCCAGACTCTGAGCAGGCCCCACCCCCAGAGTTCTGATTCAACAGGTATGCAACAGGCCTCTGGCTAACAATGATCCAGGTGCTCCCACCACAGCCAATGGGAACAGCGCAGCACAGGAACAGCGCAGCACAGCATGAGCACTTTTAACTGGGCACCAGCTGAGGGGTAGCATGCGTTCCCACTTCCTGTTCATTAATATTTGTGAGGACGTGCGCTCTACCACAGAGCTCCAATAAACATACAATTCAAGGTTCACTTACTGGACTATGAAAAGAAACACCCCCTTCACTGTCTAAACATCCCTCCCCGCCAACTGGAAAAAGTAAAATGTGACATACTTTATACTTGGTCTGAACTGAGGTCTAGCACGCCCAGAAATTTCCCTGAGCTTTATCATGACTCCGGGAGGCAGCCTGATCCGGGGCAGGTCGAGGTAGCCTCCGGCAGGGGGCACGAGGACATCGGAGGGGTAAGTGAACTCTCTGTCTTCCTCTATGGTGAGAGGCAGTGGAGATGGGCTTGGAGTGAGGGCAGGGGAGATGACGCCATTAGCTTCCACTTGCCATTGGCACCTGGCAGAGAGAAAAGAGCTCTTCAGTCTCAGATCAGGCCTCCTGGGAAACGACTTGATGTTTAGAGACACATCACACATATATATTAAGTATTTTTTCATCAAATCTTCAAAGACAAAAAGAGAAGTGAGACTCGAACAAGAGCACACCTTGGGAATCTACCTCCTCCCAACTTTTTATTATGAAAACATACAGAGAAATGAAAAGAATATCACATGCCACTGCCTGGCTCTACAGTCGATATATGGTCATGTCTAGCTATCATTTTGGGGACCCTTCAGTGGTGCGACACTCAGGCTGGAGAAAAGCTTATGCAGTTCAAATATGTAAATTTAATTTAGCACAGCGAAGGCCAGAAAGCACTATGGCATAAGTTTCATGTTCTTTTTCAGGCATAATGACACCCATGTCAGGGTCAGGCAGCAGGCACAATTCACTAGGAAACGTAATAAAAGTAGTTTCCCTGTCATTATGTGGTTCCCATTAGAGGAGTTTTCTTTTTCCTCTGTGGGCAAGAGTGGCTCAATTTGAACCCTTGTGTTACCTTTGCAAAAGTTTGGACCGCAATAGCTCCTGGCAGGCTTCTTCTTCTTTGGTAATTTCTGGTCCATTGTACAGGATTCTTAACATGGAACAAGCTAACACAGACAGACCTAAAGCCAGGTCTACCAGGAAGGGCAAGCCTCCTGAGACGTCCTCCGAGGACTCCTACAATGCAGACAGGGGCAAACCACACACGTCAGTGGACACCGGACTGCACTGTCCCCAGCCAGGCCTTACCAGGCGTCTCATGCCAGGGCTCAGGGACACAGGCAGAGAGTGCTCAACACCATGAGGAGATGGTGGCCCTGGGATGGCTACTGAGTGAGCCCTCACCACAGCTCTGTTCAGACTCGGCATAGAAATAGCACGAACCACAGAAGAAGCCAGCTTCTCTGGGGACTTCCTTTCCACTGTCCTATGCAGGTACAGATCACTGTTCCGTTTGTTGCTTCTACCCTGTGCTCAAACCATGATGTTGAGATTTGTTTAGGAAATATCTGAGTGCCTTCTATGTAGCAGCCAGTTCTAGGGAGATGGAGATATGTGAGAAGGCAAAACAAATGCCCTGTCTTCATGGAGCTTGGACGCTAGCAGACAGGCCCACTCTGGAAGAGCTTGGTTAAGCTTATGCAGTCGCTAAGTCTAAAATGCATTTTTAAAATCCAGAAACTAGAACATTGCTCAAGTAGAATTCCTACTGTTAAGATCCAGATTCCAAGTGTTAGATTATGTCTAGAGTGTTTGAGCAGAAGACGCTGGGGATGAGTTCCTCCCCAGGCAGGCCCTGAAGAGGAGACCCTCTCCATGGATTATTTTTGTGCCACTGAACTGACTTTAGGTCACGGCTGTCTCACTCCATCAAACAACACTAACTCGTAGTCACTTCCTACTGGCAGATGGAAGAGACGGATGACAGAGTGGCTCATATTCTGCCCTGTTTCCAAGGCAAATATGATGTATGTCGCCAAGGCACACAGGAGATAGCACACTTTGTTAGATTCAAGTACCTGAGCACGGACTGTGCAAGCAAAGCCCCACATAGCTTTGTCAGGAGTGTTGTGTTCACGGCCACTTCTCATTTCAAAGGAGAAGGTGACTGTATCGCCTTCCACCTTAAGATTGAAGGGGGGAGAATGCACTTTAAAATCAAGACACAAAATGTTTCAAGAGAACACTGTATTTCAGAGATTTACTTCCTTTTCTTTTTTTGAGACAGGGTCCTTCTGTGTAAGTCGCCCCAGTAGTTACCATTCATTATAGGCAGGCACTGAGGCTGCCTCAGAAATGAGTTTACTTTCTACAGGACCATAATAATACCTGACTCGTTCGTGTGTGTGCGTGTGTGTGTGTGTGTGTGTGTATACGCGCACGCACGCATGCGCACGCCCACACATACGTGTTGTGGTTTAAACTGAGGAGTTTCTGTCTGCTAAGCAGGTAGTCTACCACTTGAGCCATGCCCCTTGCCTTTTCGACTTTAGTTATTTGGGGGATAGGGTCCTATGTTTATGCCTGGGTCAGCCTGAACTACAATCCTCCTATTTATGCTTCCCACACTGCTGGGATGACAGGTGTATGACACCACACCCAACATCTAGTTGAGATTGCTAACTTGCTGCTTTGCGCCAGCTAAACTTGAAGTTTGATCCTACCCATTTCCTCCAGAGTAGTTGGGGTTACTGGCCTGAGCCACTGCACCCAGCACCTCTCACTTGCTTTTGCATTCAAATTTCATCCCTTCTCATTTAGACACCAATCTTTCAGGTGTCTCTCCTGACCAGATAGCTTTTGGGTTGAGGCATCTGTGAAATGGGCCATGACTGGATCAGAATGAAGATCAATCAAGTAAACTCCTCATTCTATTCCTTTTTCACTCCCTTTGCCTCTTCCCTCACTGGCAAGTGGCCAGTCCTTCAGAAGAACGTGATGCTGGAGGGCATGCTCCACACTGCAGAACCAGGTCCATGGGTAAGAACACAAGGCAGCCAATCAGAGGACAATCAGCATGTGCTGCCCAGATTTAGATATCGCCAGATCACACCCTGGACAGAATTAAAGATGCCGCATCCTATACACAATAAACAGAAAGTCTGTTTCCCTATGTCCTCAGGAAATAGACTTTAAGTACACTGTGGGGTTAAGGGGTTTTTGAGCTCATGTCACATTCTAGATACCAAGAAGTAGCTGAAGAGCCTATATATAAATCATGGCCTTAATCCCATCAGTTTGAGCAGGGATTATAGCTACCTCCAATGGCCCAAATTCACTTGAATAATTAACTTACCTAACTCAATATTTGTAAGTTGCAACAGTGCTGTGTGGTTCTAGGCTAGTGGTCTGTCATGAAGGAGTCTGGAGAAGTAACTGGAAGAACTAGCAGCCCCTTCCATGGAGGGGAAGGCAGAGCCATGACACACTCTGCAAGAAGGGACCAGTGCAGGGGACCCAGCTCTGAAATGCACAGGGGTCTGGCTTCCTACACATGGGGGGAGTCATTTTGAATGGAAGGAGTTCAAAGTTCTGGCAAAATAGCCCCTTTTCTATCAAGGCTGATGTGGCCAGTGCTTCCTGGCATTATGGTTAGTGCCCAGGCCACGATGAACCTAAATTCGCCTTTGCTTTCTAGAAGGCAATTGTGACTGGATACCATACCTTCACCAAGTCCTTCGGCCAACCAGTTCCTAAGACACTACGGCTGCCATATCCCAGAGTATTGCCTCCATATTCAGCAACCTTCCTACTGTTTGTGTTAGGCCCCGCGTATATCACCAACTTCAAAACAGAAAATAGACTGTTAGACTGTAAAAGAAAAACAAAAACAACATCTACCAATAAAAAGGCTGCAAAAATATTTGTTTAAAAACACATTTATAACCAGGCATTGGTATTATTACAACATAACTAATATGTCCTAATTAAGTCTAGTTCAGAGGCCATCAGCCATTGGCATTAACGGGACAGCCACAGACAAATAACAATGATAAAAATTAAAAGCTGTATTTTTATATTATCAAGTATTGTTGGCAGTAAAATTTAATTTAGTTATGCATATACATTTTTCAAATAGCTATTTTAATCCTAATTAATTACATATGATTCACTAGTAACAGAATTTGACCCCAAATTTAATAAAATGTGCACATACAGATAGGCAGATGGTTAATATCCAACACAACAAAATAAAAGCACCAAAAAAAAAAACCCTCCAATGAAGAAATAAGGATTTTAAAAAATGCAACAAATTGAAAACAAGCCATATATTCTTATAATATGCCTAATGGTGTAAGAACGTGACACAAACATAGGCTAGAAAGGGGTCTGTTTCTTCCTGGGTCCATTTTCACATGTCAGTGCTTTCATCCATAAAGAAATCACCTGGCTTTCTAAATGGAGGTGGAACACTGACAGCTCACTTCGCATTCACAGAGTTCCAGAGAAAAACTAAAGTCTGATGACTCTGCACTGCATTTGCATCTCTAGGCTTGGATGCTTATCAGGATGACTTCATATCCTTTCTGGACCTTAGGCTGACACCAGCAAGGGAGCACTGAAAAGTAAATGTACTTCCAATATGTCTGGAGCCTTTGTGCCTTATAATGTACATCAATGTCCATCATGGTGTAACTTAGAGCACATAAGAAGATGCAAATTATTCTTTTTATAGGAGAAATCAAATGATACAAAGTGGAGTGGGCACCTTCCATTCTCATATTAAACAGTCACTTCACCTGAACCTAGGAAATGGTGTAGCTAAGTAAATGCCAGGAGCCATGGAGCAGGCTAGGCTGATGCCATTGGATATAATTTTTTAAATATATATATTTATATAATACATAAATATATTTATATAACAGTATATAAATATATTTATAAAGCATATAAAGTATATTTATATGACATATACATTTACATAATATATAAATATACATATATATATATTATTTTTTTAAGGCCTACCAAAGACCATCTTTTTTATTTCTTGCTTCCAGCTAAGAAGAGTCCTGGGGACAAGCCTAAAACCTCTCCAGGCATCTGGGACTCCTGACCCTCCTAAAAGATAGTGGGGAGAGGTTCTGCAAATTCCAGTCATATGTTACACCATCTCATGGCAGACATAGTTAAGAAGTTCTTTTCTTTTTTGCTGGTGCCAGGGTTTGACACAATCAATCAAGCTTGCTGGCTTGCTTGACTGGCTAGCACCTCAACCACTTGAGTTGTACCTTCAGCCCAGCTTAATTTAGCTGGTTACTTTGGAGATGGACTCTCTTGAACTTTTCTGTTGAAGCTGGCCTTGAACATTGATCCTCTGAATCTCAAGTCTCCTGAGTAGCTAGGATTATAGGTGTGAACTGCCAGTGTCTGGCTTAGAAGTACTTCATTTTTAACCTAAAAGCCTCTCCTGGTGAGTGGGAATTAGTGCCATCTGCCCAGTTTACAGGTACAGAGGTAACATGTGATTCAGAGCTTTTTGTAGTAGTGTCATCAGCTAATCCTTCAGCCTTTGTCATGTTATATATCCCACTTTCATTGTCTTTCCTCAGGTCCATATGCTCGTCTACGATACACAATTAACAGCAGGAAACAAGACTTCAGCCCTCAGATAGTTCTTTTTTCTTGAAAACTGTTAAGGTACTAATTGGAAACCACTCTTTCTGAAAATCTACCTAGCAATGGTAAAGAAGAACAAGAATGAATGTGTGTGAGAGTGTGTGTGTGTGTGTGTGTGTGCGCACGTGCGCGCACACACATGCTCCAGATTCTAGCAAATTCTAGAAGCCCACCTTCTCCCCAAGATATATGAGCAGTCCCCGGAATTGGGCAGCGAGACCTTCCTAGATGAATGGCTATCACATATCTACCAGCGTCCCAAGAGGGAAGGCAGGAAGTCAGCAGAATAGAAGGCAATTGTCCCTTGACTCAGAACTGAGTTGTTGAAAGCTTGTCACAAAGGTATGCTCTTTCAACATGTCATCGGAACATTGCTCTGAGACTGCAGAGGTGGTGCTCCTTAACTCCCTCAAGCACGACCCTTCAAGGCACTATGTGAGGAAAGTCCTCCTCAGAGCTATCTGCAGACAGAAATAAGTCAGGACTGGTGGCCAGCAGCAAAGAAAAATAAGAAGCACTAAGAAGGGAATTCACTAGAGTGGTAGCAATATAATCTACTCTTGCTTACTTTGTCATAGTCATACTGTGAAGAGCACCTGCTGTCAAATCTCAGGTACAGGCAGCGAGCTCCAGGAATATGGACGGTCTCTTTAAACTTATAGTTGTCTCTGACGGGGTGAACTGTTTCCACGGTCTTCCCAGCAGCCCATGGGGCAGGAATCTTTAACCCAGTGAGGAAGCCTGGCTCTTCCTTCTCCTCCAGCACTCTACAAGTGGAGGAGGAACAGTGGAATGGCTCAGCAGCAAGTAAAAGCAAATGGTGCAAAATAGCACGTTCCATTTTCCATGGAGCACCCAGGAACACTGTTTTCATTAGTTCTTAGGTACTACATTACTTACATGGTAATATATAACCTTAGTATACATAAACATAATATATGTTTGGATTTCCCCCTTTTTTTCCTATGGAGAAGTCTGCTTGATTTACAGGAGACCTCACTAACTTTCATGTAAGGTTACTGGGGGGGTGGGGTGGGGAGAGATTGTAAAGAATCTTTAAGATTGGCATCTTTCCAAACCCTGTAGGCTTACTTCCCTGTGAAATTCCCTTTGGTGGGTGTTCATGCACCAGATGCCAAAAACTCCCCAATTCTACGTCACTCATTCCTGCTGGGATTTTTACTAGCAGAAGGTGCCTTTGAGCCCTCTTAACGTGCCTCAGAATGCAGAATGCAAACTCCTAAAACCCGAGCCTGGTGGCTTTGACCTCCTGTTTACTTTCAACTCCAGTGGTTGCAGAGCTGCACCGACTAACAATGCAGCTGCTACATTGGATTTCAAAGAAATAAAATGTGAAGCCCGTCTCTCAGTTACAGGGGCTTTGGATGGCACAGATACAAGTTTTCCTCAGTGCAACGACTCGCTGCATATATAGCTAAACCTGGAAAATCCCTTCTGACCAATCTTGAATGAAACAGATAAATAATACACTGCAAACATTTACAACATGCAACCTGGCAAGTTTTGATATTTGCATAGAGCCACAAAGTTTCCTTCTTTCCCTCTGCCACCTGCCCTTGTTCCCTGAGGCAATCACTGGATAGCAGTCTGCATTTTCTAGAGGTTGATATAAAGGGATCTGCGGTGTATGACTGGCTTCTTTCTCCCAGTGCAAGTACTCTGAGTCCACCCAATGTGCTGTTCGCCCACGGCCTGTGTTTTGCTGCTGGGGAGAAGCCTCTTCTGGGACAGCCCACAGTTTTCCACTCCCCCTGCTAAGATACACTGGGTTCTTTCCAGTTGTGAGTTTTGTTCGCTAAAGCCATTATAAACCTTCAGGTCTAAAATTTACAAACTAACAAAAAACTATAGCTGGGTTATATGGTAGGCGTATAAGTAACTTTTTTTGGGGTCCAGTCGTGGGGCCTGAACTCTGGGCCTGGGCGCTGTCCCTCAGCTCTTCAGCTCAAGGCTAGCGCTCTACCACTTGAGCCACAGCGCCACTTCCAGCTTTTTTTTTTTTTGCTTATGTGGTGCTGAGGAATCAAACCCAGGGCCTCATGCATGCAAGGCACCTTTCCAGCCCCGTATGAGTAACTTTTAAAGAAAAGAAGGCAGCCAAGTATGGTAGGTTGTGCCTAGTGATGTGGGAAGCTAATAGGAGTTTCAGTGGAACCCATCAAATTGGAGCCGACCTGGGAAACACAGGAAGACCTTGCTCCTTACAACAAAACAGGACAAAACAATAAAATCTCCTGAAACTGGTTTGGAAAGGGAGGGTAGGGAGGGTGAAGGAGAGTGACAGAAGAGTAAGTCTGATCAAGGTACATTGTATATACATGTGGACATGTGAAAATGAACTCCTCTTTTTTTGTCGGTCGCAGGGCTTGAACTCTTGGCCTGGGCGCTGTCCCTGCACTCTTCAGCTCAAGGCAAGTGCTCTACCACTTGAGCTACAAGGCCATTTCCCGTATTCTGGTGGTTTATTGGAGATAAGAGTTTCATGGAGGCTGGGAAGGTGGCTCAGTGGTAGAGTGCTTGCCTTGCATGCATGAGGCCCTGGGTTCGATTCCCAAGCACCACATAAGCAAAAAGAAAAAAGCCGGAAGTGGCGCTATGGCTCAAGTGGTAGAGCGCTAGCTTTGAGCTGAAGAGCTGAGGGACAGTGCCCAGGCCCAGAGTTCAGGCCCCATGACCGGATCCAAAAAAAAAAAAAAAAAGAGTTTCATGGACTTTCCTGCCTGTGCTGGCTTTGAACTACGATCCTCAGCTCTCAACCTCCTGAGTAGCTAGGATTACAGGTGTGAGCCACCAGCGCCCGGCTTTTTTTTGTGGAGGGGATGGGGGAGAGTTTTTTTTTTTTTTTTTTTTGGCTGGTTGTAGGGCTTGAACTCTAGGCCTGGGCACTGTCCCTGAGCTCTTCAGCTCAAGGCTAGCACTCTACCACTTGAGCCACAGTGCCTTTCCAGCCTTTCCTGGTTATGTGGTGCTGAGGAATCGAACCCAGGGCCTTATGCATGCGAGGCAAGCACTCTACCACTGAGCCACCTTCCCAGCCCCCCCCCCTTTTTTTTGTCGGTTGTGGGGCTTGAACTCTGGGCTTGGGCACTGTCTTTGTGTTCTTCAGCTCAAGGCGAGCGCTCTACCACTTGAGCCACAGCACCATTTCCGTTTTTTTTTTCTAGTGGTTTATTGGAATAAGAGTCTCATGGACTTTCCTGCCCAGGCTGGCTTTAAACAGTGATTCTCAGATCTCACCCTCCTATGTAGTTAGGATTACAGGTGTGAGCCACCAGCACCCAGCTGAACTCCTCTTGTATAACTAATCAATGCTAATAAAAAAAAAAAATGTGGAGCCAGGCGCCGGTGGCTCACACATATATCTTAGCTACTCAGGAGGCTAAGATCTGACAATCACAGTTGAAAGCCAGCCCAAGCAGGAGATTCCTGAAACTCTTATTAACAATAAACCACCAGAAAACCAGAAGTGGTGCTGTGGTAGAGTGCTAGCCTTGAGCTGAAAAGCTGAGGGACAGCACTCAGGCTTAGAGTTCAAGCCCCACCACTGACAAAAAAAAAAAATGTGAAGGGCAAAATACCCTGTCAAACTATTTGCTTAAGCCCTAATATTTTATTATATTCCTACCATTAGTATATGAGAGTTTCAAGTCAATTTCAAACTAATCATTTGATTCACAGGGCAATTTATTCTAACCTGATCCTACCATACATTTATAAAATAGTTGTAGTTATCTGTAAAATTTTATGCCAGTTTGATCATCCTTGCTGAAAATCAGCGTTGTAAAAGGACAGAAGACGGAAAGGACCAGCATTACCTCTCGTCTGGGAACAGCCTACACTTCTGGTCTGAAGAGCCACATGGCGAACAGCCCATCTCAGCAAAAACCGGACACTGAGTTTTAAGCAGCAGAGCCGTCTGAAACACAAAACCATATGTGTGTCTTAAAGTGCTTACTGTAGGTAACCTGGCTGCACAAGACACCAACTTACAATTCCCATTACAGTCATCGTTTAAATCCCAGTATGCTCTTTGTCAGTAAGAAATGCTTTGCTACTAAGGTCACCCAAAGTCATCTGCCTTAATCTGAGAGGGACCACATTCATCTTACTACTTTCAACTGCCCAGGTTTCAGTGGCTTTACATATTAATTTACACTTTTATAGCTGACTAGCTATCACCACTTGCTAAAAGACTAGCCAGTAATTTGCTCCAACAAACAAACAACACCTGTTCCCTGAACAGTCCAGTCTGTTTGGGGGACATAGCCCCCTTTCCTTGGATTCTGAAAGGCACAGGCAGACCCGAGAGCGGGTCAGAGGCCCGCAGGTCCCACCTGACTGGTGTAGAGCACCAGCTGTACAAGCTGAGGCATCAGGGCATCCGCCATGGTCAGGGTCTGCAGATTGGGGTGCATCAGGGAGGTCAGCAACACTGGGAGGAGGTGACCGAGCATCGTGGCCTTGGTGACTTGTTCCAAGCCTTTCAACCTACAAGTTCAAGAAAGTGCATATCATAAGCAGTGTCCTGACATAAAAAGAGGAAATCAACATTGTCTATGCTGACAAATACAGTGAAATACTTGTAGCTGTAGCCACCCTCCCGCAATTTCCCACCTCTTACCACTGAGGAAGGTTGACAGAGCTATTCATGGATTACCCCTCCAACCTGGACAGGGCCAAAACACACTTTACAAATGCATCCTGAAAAGCAAAGCTGTCCCCAGGTTCTTCTTGTCCCTACAGATGTCTTTCTGAGTCTTGCCCATAGTTGTGAAATTCTCTCCTGCCTGTAGCAATGGAGGCTCCTGTAGGGCACAGAAGTAGGCCCCATCGGGTTTTTCCACTTGTTTTTATTGTGGCAAAATTTATCCTCTTAACCATTTTTTCCCCAGCCTGGGGCTTGAACTCAGGGCCTGTGCACTGTCCTTGAGCATCTCTATGCTGAAGGCTAGCGCTCTACCACTTGAGCCACAGTGCCACTTCCAGCCTTTTCTGTTTATATGGTACCAAGGAATTGAACCCAGGGCTTCATGTGTGCTAGGTAAGCACTCTACCACTAAGCCACATTCCCAGCCTCCATTTTTTTTTTTCCTTTTTGTTGGTCACGGGGCCCGTGAACTCTGGGCCTGCACACTCAAGGCTAGTGCTCTACCACTTTGAGTCACAGCACCACTTCTGGTTTTCAGGTGGTTAACTGGAGATAAGTCTCACAGACTTTCTTTTTTTTTCTTTTTTTTTTTTTTGTCAGTCGTGGGGCTTGAACTCTGGGCTTGGGCGCTGTCCCTGTGCTCTTCAGCTCAAGGCAAGTGTTCTACCGCCTGAGCCACAGCACCACTTCCGGTTTTCTAGTGGTTTATTGGAGATAAGTCTCACGAACTTTCCTGCCCAGGCTGGCTTTGACCCTCGATCCTCAGATCTCAGCTTCCTGAGTAGCTAGGATTATAGGCGTAAGCCACTGGCGCCTGGCTTCTCATAGACTTTCTTGCCTGAGCTGGCTTTGAACTGCAATCCTCAAATCTCAGCCTCCTGGGTAGCTAGGATTAGAGGCATGAGCCACCAGCGCCTGGCCCAGCCATTTTTAAAGTACACATTTTAGATATGCAAACCACCAACATCTATCTCTGTAATGCTTCATCTTGTAAAACTCTACCCTAGCAAGTACTATTCCACTTTCAATCTCTGCAATTCTGACCACCTTAAGGAGGCAGATTTTGTCTTCAACATTCACCAGAAGAATTAAAGTATAAAATCTCCTAGGGCACTGAGGACACTGGTGCCAACAGAAACAGATGGCAGTCTCAGCCTGCCCCTTTACGCTCCACTCCTTCTACAAACCATGGGTGGATGCTACATGTCCTAAGCAGCCCTGGCACAAAGCGAGTCTGGGTTATACACTTCTCAGCCCTGTCCCCAGTAGCCCCCTGCCAGTGGGGGAGAATCAAGGAAATGGGGGCATACAAGGCCTATTGTCTGCATGAAAATTATGCTGCACTATTGTTTTTCCTCCATATCTCTTAACCAGATTATCACATAATGGCACACAATGCAGCTGTAAACACCAGCCAGGGCAGTCATCGCAATGGAAGGCTGAGAAGGACTGGGTGACTGTGAAGGAGTTGCCACCCTCTACAAAGGCCAGGCCTGGATCTGGAGAAGGGCAATTACAGTAAAATCTTGAGGTGCCATGTCAATGCTGACCTCTGTGTAGCAGCTGAGTATCACTTCTTCCTCTTTAAAGTGAATGTGGAGCTAAGCTAGACAGTGAAGAGAAAGGCCAATTTGAGAATGATGACAGAAGTCCCAAATGTGTTGTGTGCAGTAGCTCACATAGTGATCCTAGATACCCAGGAGGCTGACACCAGAAAGATTGTGGTTTGACACAAACTATGCCCAAAAATTTCTAAGACCCTATATTAATCAATAAACTGGGTATGGTGGTGCATGGCAGCCACTCCTAGCTATGCAGGAAGCATGGATATGGTCCACACCCACCCAGGCCAAAAAAGAAAAAAGAGAGAAAAAGAGATGAGAGATCCTATCTGGAAACAACTATAGCGAAAAGACCTGGGGGCATGGCCCAAGTGGAAGAGACTCTGTATAGGAAGCATAAGACCCAAGTTTAAAATGACAAAAATAAAATGATCCCAATGTCAGAGTTGAGGCTGTCACCAGAACCCTTCAATCCCTAGGTCATGGCTACTGGCTCAATCTCACCTCAAAGCACATTAAGGAGGAGGCTGATTGCTCGTGGCTTTGAAACATGGCTAGTCTAGCCTATTCTCACAGAAATGTCTCTCTATAGCAAAAGACTGTTTTATGATCTGCCCAGAAAGATCTCACTTTCACAGCAATTCTCCTGATGAAGGGTGCAGGCCCCATCCTGCCTGCCTCCTCACCTCTGCTCACGGTCGGGCAGGTCACTGTGGATGAGGGCAGTGGTGACCTGCTGTAGCATCTCCAGAACCTCGTCACAGCCCGTCAAGATCTGGGTGGCAAGAGCCAAAATACTGACCTTTAGCTCCTAGGTGGAAAAGACAGCATATTATTTTTAAGTTTTATGATGACCAAACACAGTGACAACATAACATGATGTATTTGATGATGCATTCTCAAATGAAATGAGGTGGCCAGAGTGAACCCAAAGCAGAGAGCCCCTCTGGGACGGCAGGCAACAATCTGATTTGGGAGGCCAAGGGGTGGGTGAGGCCAGAAATACGTAGTATTTCACTGGGAGCGAATGCACGCCTAGAAGGAAAGGCCTTGCTCCCATCCCATCCAGCACAGGAGAGCTCCTGGTGGCCAGCCCAGAAACTGTCCAGGTGGAAGACTGCCTTGGGTAGATGAGGACAGCTAAAGAGAAAAACAGAACAGTAAAGCATGTATAGGCGGTGAATAAAATGAGACAAAACCACAACATTCTGAAACAGTACGAGTGACCTTCTCTTCATGTCTCAAAACTCATTACACTGAAAATCAGCAAGTTTAATAATTCAAAGTAGCAGGCAGTTCTAGGCCATTAAAAATTAAAAATGACTGTTGGGGGGTTCATGGAATACACATACTAAATGTGTTAAGAAACACTAGTTAATATCATATAAGTAATTATTTTACGATTATTTTTTAATTAAAAAAAACAAATTAACTCTCTGGATGATGTCTATGTGTCTTAAATTTTCCCCTGGAAAACCTATACAACCAAGTTTTATTCTGCCTTTGTGAAGAGTCTTCATATTTCTCTCCATGATTTAATTAAGAATTTGAAAAGTTTAATCTTTCACATAGAATAAAAACCCTGGTATATATTTCTTGGTAATTTCCAGGGTTCTTTTTTGTATTATTAAATAAGTTTATTATTAAAGGAATTCTGAACTGACAGACTAGCTGGACCATGACTGTCACACTAATGACAATGATATCAATGAGAGAAAGAGAGAAAATGTTCTTCTTTGATTCATTTTCAGTGTGTTCAAGTCAACATTTTCAGGAAGAAAAAGTTCTGATTACTTTCTCTAGCTTTCCCACAAAGATGAAATGCTGAAGAACAATGCAAACAACTGCCTTGAGCACCGCTACAGAAATCTTTCAACTTTCTAACTGGTCAGGCGAGAGTGAAGGACTGAGCTCACACCGAAGCTAGCTTAAAAGTAAGGACAGAAAATGAAATGAACTATAGATTTAGAAATTAAACTATTCAATACAAAGAGAGAAAATATCTTTTTTTTTTTTTTTTTTTTGGTCAGTAGTGGGGCTTGAACTCTGGGCCTGCGCGCTGTCCCTCAGCTCTTCAGCTCAAGGCTAGTGCAGCGCTCTTCAGCTCAAGGCTAGTGCTAGCTTGAGCCACAGTGCCACTTCCAGTATTCTGGTGGTTAATTGGAGATAAGAGTCTCACGGACTTTCCTGCCTGAGCTGGCTTTGAACCGCAATCCTCAGATCTCAGCCTCCTGAGTAGCTAGGATTATAGGCATAAGCCACCGGCGCCCAGCAGATTATCACTTTTAAATGGTTATTTGGGTCAGAAAATATAGTAAACCATCAAATGTCAAAACTATTTAAAATGCTATGTTCCTCTGTGTGTGTGTAAAACTTCCAGGTATGATGAGGTCACTGGTGAGTGTGTATTTCATGGTTCTCAAAGAAAGATGACAATAAGCAAAGGCGCAGAGATTGACAGGAGCACGTGGATGCCATATCATGAGTCACAAGTATGGCAACCACTGTAATGACATTAAAATCTATGAGATGAATGGCCTGGCACTCCTCAGAAGACTCTAACTCACATGGTGAATTCTGACACCATACCACACAGAAATATGCCCATTACACTGTGCTTTACATACTGGGTAGAAAGCATCTTTAAAATAAAGCTCGGTGTTTACCTGTACCTTCAATGTCTCTCCCTGCAAGGAGTTGTCACTGTCATCATTCTCATCAGGTTTAATCAAAACAGTGTTACTGAGAAGGTGATTCTGAACTGCCATCAGATAGCGCAGGCAGGAAGATGCAGCCTTTAACACAAACAAGGGTGTTTAAGTGACTGAGCCCTCTTGAGAACAGGGCTCATGTAATCCTCAAGCTTTTATAAGATTCCCATAGGGAAACAAAAAGAAAAGTACAGAAAACAGAGCAGGTTAGTTTCTCAGGTTATTTATATGCATATGACTTCCAATATAGACTCTGAGACAGTACCTTCCTTCCTCCTTCTGCACAGGCCTCACTAGAGCTAGAAGATCATTTGGGTTTTTGTCCCTTAACAGTTCCTTCCCTTCCCCTCACCTCTCCATATGAAAACCCCACCCACACCCTGAAGATTCTTTTTTTTAGCCAGTCATGGGACTTGAACTCAAGGCCTAGGTGCTGTCCCTGAGCCCTTTCTTTGTTTGTTTTTACTGTATTTTTTTTGTCTTTTCTTTTTTTTTTTTTTTTTGTCAGTCGTGGGGCCTGAACTCTGGGCCTGGGCGCTGTCCCTCAGCTCTTCAGCTCAAGGCGAGCGCTCTACCACTTGAGCTACAGCGCCACTTCCGGTTTTCTAGTGGTTTATTGGAGATAGGAGTCTCACGGTCTCTCCTGCCTGGGCTGGCTTTGAACCGCGATCCTCAGATCTCAGCCTCCTGAGTAGCTAGGATTACAGGCGTGAGCCACCAGCGCCCAGCTTGTCTTTTCTTTATTGGTAATGGGGATCTTGCTAGGCAAGCGCTTTGCCACTAAGCTACATCCCAGCCCCTCCTGAGCCCTTTGCTAAAGACTAGTATCCTAACACTTTGAGCAACAGCTCCATTTCTGGTTTCTGGTGGTTAATTGGAGATGAGCATCTCACAGACTTTCCTGTTCAGGCTCGCTGTGAACTGTGATCCTCAGATCTTAGCCTCCTTGAATAGCTAGGATAACAGGCATGAGCCACAAGTACCCAGATCTGAATATTCTTTTGATCACTTTCTTTAAAACATTAATAGCTTAGAAAGTAACACTAAATTAACAGGCAGAAAATCCTCACCAAACAAAACCCCAAATATAGTCAGACAACTATTATCAGCGTGCGTGCGTGCGTGCGTGCGTGCGTGCGTGCGTGTGTGTGTGTGTGTATGAAAACAGGGACTTGAGGCAATTTTGGTTGCAGTAAACACATCTTTACTTACAGGCACAGTTGAAAGGAGCTTTTGAAAATCATCTTTAGAGACAGTTTGGCACTTGGTAATTAAGATACAAGATTCTCGTACGACAATCTTCAAAATGTAGTGTAGGAGTTCATCATTTAGTCTTTCAATTGCAGGAAAATACAATGATAAAATATTGATGGTTTATTAGTCACAGGGTAAATTTGATACAACTAGTACAAGATGACAAACACAAGAAATAAATTTTTTAAAAGATATAAAATTAATTGACTCTGCAAGCCAATCTCCTTATTCAGAAATGATGCTAACAACTAAATATATTATCTAAACTAAACCTATAAAAACAAAATGCTACCAAACCATCTAATCAAAGTACTTTATGAATAACATAGCAAAGTAAGACTTCCTCCCCATCCCCAGCTTTGGATTGCCCCCTCCACCACCCCCTGATAGCATATTTCTAAAAAATCTTCCTTCTGTTACTTCTGCTAAGCACTTTTTGCCCAGGCAAATGTGCTATCCCTGATTTTTAGGTCTGGGATTTATTACTTGGTAATCAATTATCCAGGCTTTAGGCCTCCATACTAATGATCACATAAGCTACAATGAAGACTAACACTGGCCAAACATATTTCAATGTGAAGACATTACTCTTAGAAGAAGGTAAAGAAGAGACTAGCAGTGAGTGATTAGCATCATGTCATCACCTGTAATGATCATCCTCATCGCTGCCGAATCGATTATTTTGAAGCTGTTCAGCTAAACTGGTGAGGATCACATCTCGCAGCTGGGCAAGTCCGCTGTTTCTCTCCCCTAATACACAACAAAGCTCTGTGAACAACCTTGGTGACAGTGCTTAGAAAACTGATGCTTTTTAAAACAAAGTTTTTAAATGGTAGGTTGTGGGCCTAGAATCTGGAGGCACCAACCTAGACGAACACGACAGTAGCAAAACTATATGCCAGCCAACTATACTGCTTTCTGCGTGGGTATCCTGGCCTCTTCAAAGAGTGACTGCCTTCTGGATTTTCATAAAGCATGATTTTTTTGGGGGGGGAGGGGGGAGGGTTAGTCGTGGGCCTGAACTCTGGGCCTGGGTGCTGTCCCTCAGCTCTTCAGCTCAAGGTGAGCACTCTACCACTTGAGCCGCCACTTCTGGCTTTTTCTGCTTATGTGGTGCTGAGGAATGGAACCCAAGACCTCATGTATACATTGGCATGCAAGGCAAGTACTCTACCACTGAACCATCTGCCCAGACCCTTATAAAACATGATTTCTGATTCCTTAAGGCTGTTTGTCAATGCTGGTCATCTTTAACACTGGATGTCTTCTTGTTGTTTGTTACCTTAAAGTTTGGATTCTAATGTGGAGAAAGGGGGAACTGGTTTAGCAGTCACCAAGAAGTCATTTATCTTTAAGTATGGTAAACATCAGGCTGGGAATGTGGCTTAGTGGTAGAGTGCTTGCCTCGCATGCATGAAGCGCTGGGTTCAGTTCCTCAGTACCACATAAACAGAAAAAGCCAGAAGGGCTCAAATGGTAGAGTGCAAGCCTTGAGCAAAAGAAGCTCAGGAACAGTGCCTAGGCCCTGAGTTCAAGCCCAGAACTGGCAAAAAAAAAAAAAAAAGTAAACATCTACAGTCAGGTAGGTACATCAGATGATGCCTTGGAGACAGGCTTACAAAGCCTGAAGATACATAAGCATGGTTTCTCTTTCAGTGTGACTGAAATGTTGCATCCGTGCAGATACAGTTTTCAAATATTTTGACTAACAGATAAGAAGGAAACAAGACTGTAATCTGGATATCTAGTTGTTTCCTTAGGGACAAACTACTAGGGTTGAAGAGTAATGCTTACCTTCAGTTAAGACCAGCTGAAGTAAGTTATTGATTTCAGTTTCACCAGGGTACAAGATGTTTAGGCCAGAGCTGAAAGACAGAAAAGCCAAAAAGTTTGTAAGCAAATTTTCTAGAGGCTTTGAATTTGAAATGTTTACAATTTGATTTCTATTAAAGATGCGAGAATGGACCAACATGGTAGTACATACCTTAGTCCCAGTGCTTGGGAGGGTGAGACAGGAACATGCTGAGTGTAAAGGCAGCCTGGGATACATAGTGAGGCCTGCACACCAGCCTGGTTATGTAACACTGAGGTACACTTCACCCAGTTTATTTATTCATTGGCTACAGTGCTGGGGATCAAACCCAAGACTTCAAGAATGCTAGATAAATCATCAACCACTGAGCTATATCCCCCACTCCCAGCCTGAGGTTAAGTTTTATGACTAAGAAAGCATTTGAACCTAAATATATGGACAAAATTGAATCCAATCACTTCCTTGAAAAATGAAATCCCTCTGCTGCTATCTGTGAATTGCCAAGAAAGTAACTTATTTGAAGCCCTGTGTGAAAATAGAGAGAACTGGTAAGCTATGAAAAGCCAGTGTAGCCAAATCAATCATACATTCAGATTGTGTCCTTCAAAAAAGTCACTTGAGAAAGAGGATTTCTAATCCTTGGCTTTTCCAAAAAGGATGGCAAGGAGAGTAAAAAAATAGTTCTTTTTCTTCTTTTATTGAAATGTGATAAATAATAAAGTGCATATAGTAAAGTATACAATTGGATAGATTTGACTTGCGTATGTACCTATAAAACATCCATTTTACCATAAGGAAAAGAACGACACTGCCTGTCACCTCCAGAGGTTTCCTCATGGCATCAGAATTTAGTTACTAGCTTTAATATCCAAAAGAAAGCATCCTGCTCTTGGTAGTCACATTAAGGTTATGATTTTAGATGAAAGTTCACTGGACCTAAAGTTGATAGAGAGTGCTCATAAACTCACAAGAGAGTCTAGGCTTTAAGCAGGTTCATGAAAGCCAATATCCTAACTTGCAACAGAACTTCACAAAGCTCCACAGGAGGTAAAATGTCTAAGCCCATTCTCCAGCTGAAGATGGAGAAGCATTAAGCCAAGACCCAGGAAGTGAGTAGCAGACTGTGACTACCACAGTCTCTCACATTGTAAGAACAGTAGCTTAGAAACCAACTATCCAGCCAGAAGCTGGTGGTTCATGCCTATAATCCTAGTTACGGCTGAGATCTGAGGATCGTGGTTTGAAGCCAGCTTGAGAAGGAAAGTCAGTGAGTCTTTTTTTTTTGGGGGGGGGTCCAGTCGTGGGGCCTGAACTCTGGGCCTGGGCGCTGTCCCTCAGCTCTTCAGCTCAAGGCTAGCATTCTACCACTTGAGCCACAGCGCCACTTCCGGCTTTTTTCTTTTTGCTTATATGGTGCTGAGGAATCGAACCCAGGGCCTCTTGCATTCAAGGCAAGCGCTCGTACCACTGAGCCACCTTCCCAGCCCCTCAGTGAGTCTTTTATCTCCAATAAACTTCAAAAAAGACAGAAGTGGTGCTGTAACTCAAGCGGTAGAGTGCTCGCCTTGAGCAAAAGAAGCTCAGGGACAGCGCCCAGGCCCAGAATTCAAGCCCCAGGACTAGCAAAAAGAAAAGAAAAGAGCTATTATTTAAAGGGTATCCAAAAGGTTAGATGAAGAATGTAGGCATGCCTTTGGTCCACTAGAGCGGAGCACAAATCCTCTGATAAAATCATCCCCAGTGCACAGGGTCCTAGCTGCAGAGCAGGCTCAGAGGACCATGCTGCCAATTATGGGGAGAAGTACAGTGCCTGGCAGGAGCACTAAGGGAACCACCTGCTGTTTACCTGATGGCAAGGCAGACCTCCTTCTGAATCTCAGGGCAGATTTGATCTTTGGGTGCCATCAACAACTGCCAAAGAAGCAATCCTGACCGTCGAATGATGTCTCGGTTCCTTTCACTTTGTGGGCTGAAGAAAAATTTAAACACCACCTACAGAAACATATATACGGGGTGAATCTCAACATCCTAATTTCATTGGGGATAAAATTAACCTTTAAAAGAAGCACATGGTAACTAGCCTTATGAGGATATAACCAGGTAGTTTTTTAGCTGCAATGTCACCTACTGTGTAACAGTAGTAAATATTTTACATACATTCCAGCAATAAGCTATGTACAGCAAGACTCCATTAACTGCAGTGAAACATCATCATTCTAATCAGAGGATTAGAAGAGGTGAAGATAGAAAAGCAGAGATGCTACTGAAGGTGTGATCTCAGGTAGAAATCAGCTGGCTGAATGCAAGGGTTGTGTTCTTTTTAGTCTAGCATACTTCATTTCAGAACAGTCCTTTTACCTGAAAGACAACGAGGATGCAGCGTATGATGCAGGTGTCTCCGTTGACCATGGCCTTCTCCATGATGTCACAAATGCTGCTTAGATGGTGCGCTTCGATGGGATGCTGCTTGCCCAGGACGCTTGTGATGGGAAGGTTGGGGTTGGTGGCCAAAAGATTGAGCTGGTGGATACACATTGCACCAACGTGGTGCAACAATTGGTTGATAACCTCATTGGTGGTGATGGCTTCTTCTGGAAGATGAAGAGAAAGCGTGAGCAAACACCACTAGTGGTTCTCCGAGGTACAGACTCCCAACTTTCATCACTGCTGCTAGAGAAGCCAGATGTGAGGTGAAAACAATTGGGATTTTTATTTAGTTACCACTTATTGGGCCCACTCTCTATGCTGGATGATGGCTCATGTTGGACATGCATTACCTTACAACATGGTTATAAACTTAGACTACTGAGGCCCTTTTTGCAGGCTGGTAAGCCACAAGTAGAGAGGGTTAAGGAAGTCACCCTAGGTTACACAACTCCAAAGTGATCGAGCATCTCAACCCATGCTGGAAACAAGACTCGTAAAATATGTCCTTCTTCCTCAGGTACCCTACAGTAGAACCACCTGGCTATAAAAAGCTCATCCTCAGTACTCAATGTTTCTATGAAACATCTACAACTAAACCTGTGGGTATCCACAAGCATCCCCTTATATAAACGGTTTGAAAAATGGCTTATGGATGTGGGCTCACGTGGTAGACTGCCTGTCTAGCAAGCCTAAGACTGAATTTAAACCCCAGTAACACAATGATGGAAAGAACAAAGGGAGGGAGGGAAAGGAGGAAGAAAAGTCTTTAGGCCACATCAGAACCTCTGTTGATTTATATACTTTTCTACTTAATCTATTAACCAATCTCTTCAGGTTAAAGAAAGATTTTGGGGGCTGGGAAGGTGGCTCAGTGGTAGAGCATTTGCTTTGCATGCATGAGGCCCTGGGTTCGATTCCTCAGCACCATGTAAGCAAAAAGAAAAAAGCCGGAAATGGTGCTGTGGCTCAAGTGATAGAGCACTAGCCTTGAGCTGAAGAGCTGAGGGACAGTGCCCAGGCCCAGAGTTCAGGCCCCATGACCGGACCCCCCCCAAAAAAAAATAAAAAAAGAAAAAGAAAAGAAAGATTTTGGGTTTCTAATTTCAAAGAAAGAAGGCTGTTGGTACAAGTCCCACACATGGTGCTCTGTAGGTTGCCAGATTAACAGAAGACCAAGAGAGCACCTGACCTTTGGGCTCTGTGATAACGTGGCTGACGCCCAGTCTCTGGCACACGTAGTGGAAGGCCTGGTTCCCGGGGTTGCACCACTGATCAATGTAGTCATTCGAGCATGTCCACAGCATGTTGTTCACTGTGTCATAACAGGCACCTGTACAGAGCAGAAGGGTGAACATTCCCTCTAATGCTAACAACCACACCCAACCTGCAGATTGACTCTGTCAAGCACTAGACTGGGACCCAGCAAGAAGCCAGGATTTAGCTGGCTGTGGTGATCCCAGCACCCAGGCAGCCTGGGCCACACAGTGAGACCTGTCTCAAAAACAAAGGGTGAAGCCAGGATTGTACTTTTAATTTTTTTCCATTTCTGGGACTTTATTTCAATACATAGTATTTTGTAGGATCAGAGACACAGAGGCATTGAACCTTTGTGTTCTTCCCTTAAGGGAATCCTCCTTTGGTCTCACTGTATGTAAATGTCTAGAGTCTTGTATAATTGATCACGTCCTGATGTATTTTCTATCTAGCTTCTGGATATAAGAGAAAACACGCACTGTATGTAGGATTTTATCTTTTAAATTTAATTAACTCCCATGTGAAAAGAAAGTATCTTATAAAAAATGATCAGTTCTTAATTGTGATCTGCTTCCAAAAACCGTTTAAGTGGCTTACTAGGTAATAACAGGACCAACAAACATAAACAAGAAACAAAACCTGGATATAAGCTTTCTAGTAGCTAGCATAAAGGTAAAATCCACTATACAGCAACATGTTCACTTTCTAAAAATCACAGGAATCAAGTTTTTTGAGGGCACAGACTTTTGAGAAGAATATTATAAGCATTACCATACAACTTAATGGACAGGATCTCAATGATCCTTAATTAGGTGAAGAATTTTATGCATAACAATTTCTTATACTGATTCCTCAAATTAAAGAGCAATTTTTTTGTTTTTGTTTTTTAACTTTTTCATTTCAAGGAAACTATAGGGAATTGGGAAAATATTTCGAGAGAAATTGCTAACACCTTGACTTTCAGAAGGAAATGTGCATTCATTTCTTACCCAAGCCAGGTACAAGAGCACCACGTCCCAGTGAGCTTCCAGCAGCATCTATGAGATCCGCACGGCTTGTGAACTGACCATCCGAAATATTATACACCAGGCTGGAGGCGAGGACTTTGGAAACAAACAGTCAGGTGTTCAGTGAGCCAACAGACCACTTTTAGGCTCTTAACAAGACATTTATGAAAAACACCCCCTTTGGTTGTCCATTGGTTGTAACAATGAGACAGAAACTACACACACAAGACCACTGAAAGCCTAAGTTAAACCCTAAACTATACTCTTTCTTTCCCATTCCATTTTATCCATCTATCCATTCGTATATTTTTGTGGTACTGGACGTGAAAATCAGGGCCCTGTGTATCCAGGCAAGCGCTCACCACTGACCTATGTCCCCAGCCGTAGCAGCTTCTGCAGTTCCAGCAGCACACCAAAAGAATGATGGTCCCCAGTCTTCCTCCTCATTGAGCTTACTATACATACATGTCTTCTCTACTCAGCCACTTACATGAATACTACTCATTCCTGACAACTTCTAGGCGGCCTCCTTCCTGTGTGCTACCCACGGTCCTTCCTCCCTCTGCCCCTGCAGCATATCCATGTACTCCCAGAGCCACCAGCAATGACACAGCGAGACTAGCTCCGTCCCCATTTCCACATTTTCAACTAGATGAGAAGCTCCTGAAGGCAAGCACCAGTTTTCCTCCTTACAGCAAGCAGCCTCCACAGTGACCAATGTGGAACGTGGGCACATTATTATATTATTGTTGTTGTTGTTGTTATTATTATTACCAGTCCTGGAGCTTGAACTCAGGGCCTGGGCACTGTCCCTGAGCTTCTTTTGCTCAAGGCCACTTGAATACCACTTCAGATTTTTTCCGTGTATGTGGTACTGAGGAATCGAACCCAGGGCTTCATGCATGCTAGGCAAGCACTTTACCACTAAGCCACATTCCCAGCCCCAGAGGATATTTAAGCATTTACTGACTTGTCAGGCCAAAATACAATTAATGGAATATACATCGTCATGAAAAGAATGACACCATGCAAAGGAGAATACTCTTAGGGGACAAACATGAAGATACAACATGACTCTGATCATATAAAATAGTTATCAAAATGAACTCCAGGAAATGGAACAACAACAACAAAAAGAACAATACCATGAAGACCTGCTTTACTCAAATGAAGCCAACTTCAAATGAGTAAAAAAAAGCAATACCAAGGAGACTAAAAAGTGTTTAATAAGTCTAATGATCAGTAACTCAGAAACAAACTAAACATTTGGATAGATATTCCTCCAAAACAAAGTCACTCAACACATGAAAGTATGCCCAGTGTTGTTAGTCATTGGACAAATACAAAACAAAGCTACAACCAGGTCCTTTCTTATGACCATTAGGATAGGTGCAACAAAACCAAAAGGAAAATCACAAAGATGGCCGGAAATGGAGAAATCCAGGCCATTTCACTTTGCCAATGAGAACAGAAAGGAGCAGCCACTTTGGAAAACAATGTGGCGGCTCCTTCAAAGAATGAGCACTGTCACACAGTTACCAGAGGACCCGGTAAATCCACCTGTGCACATAGGCAGGAGAAGTGGAAACCTGCCTCAGCAGCCACAGCAACATCACTCAAAACAGCCAAAAGAAGAATCAACTCAAATGTTCAACAAGCGATGATCCCCTACAACGGAATCGAATTCCAACCTAAAAAGGAATGAAGCTCACTATTGCTACTGGAGGAAACAATGCTAAGGGGGAAAAAAACCAGACACAGACAGACACACAGACACACAGACACACAGACACACAGTCTCTCTCTCTCTCTCTCTCTCTCTCTCTCTCTCTCTCTCTCTCTCTCTCTCTCTCTCTCTCTCTCTCTCTCTCTCTCTCTCTCTCTCTCTCTCTCTCTCTCTCTCTCTCTCCTAATTGCATTTGTATGGAAGTCCAGAACAAGAAAATCCAGAAGCAGAAAAAGATAAGTGGATGATGCTGGGTACTCAAGACTCATGCCTATAATTCTAGCTACTTAGGAGGCTGAGATTTGAGGATCATGGTTTGAAGCCAGCCCAGGCAGGAAAGTCTGTGAAACACTTATCTCCAATTACCTACCAGAAAACCAAAAATGGCACTGTGGTTCGAAGTGGTAGAGTGCTAGCCTTAAGCAAAAGAGCTCAGGGACAGTTCCCAACCCTGAGTTTAAGCTCCACAACTCACCAAAAAAAAAAAAAAAAAAAAAAAAGATAGGTGAATGCCAGGGATTCAGTGGTGGGGTGAATGACCACTAAGGAGTGTATGGCTTCATTTTGGAGGTGATATACAGACAGTGGTGAGGGATGTAAGCCTCAAATTTGTGAACATATTTAAATCCACTGAACTATACGTTTTAAAAGGATTAATTCTGTATGTGAGCTAGATCTCAGTAAAGCTATTAATAATACTTAAAGAAAAATAAAAAAGCTAATGGTAAATTTGCATGAGTTACTCTACCTTAGAGACTTAAGGGGATATGGATATGAACTGACAGCAGAAAAAAAAGCATTGAGATAAAGTCCAACCAACTTGATTGGAAAGGCAGAGAGAATGTGGGGCCGTCAGGAACAGCAGAGGTTCAGCATATGCAGCAAGCTGAGACAGCCTGACACTGGCTGCACTGATGCTGACACTGCCTCAACTGCTGAGGTCAAATTTATCTAAGGCTTTGGTGAGGGCAAGAAATACTTTTCTAAAATCTAAATGTGAAATAAAACCCTTTCAAGGAATTACTGCTAGAAAAATTATTTTAAGAGGACATTATGAAATACTGGGAAATAAAATGAAGTAAACTAACTCTAGAACATTTTAATATCCTGTGCCTAAAAAAGTTTCAAGAAAAAATAAAGGTTTAATGATGTCCCTAAAGTTAAAAAGGAATAAAATGATAGTTCCAAAAGACTGTATATTTTATTTCATTTAATTATTTGGCTACTGTGAAGCCAAAATTATGCTGATTTAGTGATGTTAGTGTGTCCCCTCTTCCATAAAAATCATTACCAGTGGGCTGGGAAGGTGGCTCAGTGGTAGAGCGCTTGCCTTGCCTGCTCAAGGCCCTGGGTTCGATTCCTCAGCACCACATAAGCAAAAAAAAAAAAGCCGGAAGAGGCGCTGTGGCTCAAGTGGTAGAGCGTTAGCCTTGAGATGAAGAGCTGAGGGACAGCGCTCAGGCCCAGAGTTCAGGCCCCACGACCGGACCCCAAAAAAAAAAATCATTACCAATATATTACATTTAGAAAACATTAATAAATTTTACATGTATTACTTCCTTCCCATGTTGTTGTTTTACACTTTGCATAGTTTTTGTTTTTTGTTGTTTTTTGGGGCCTGAACTCTGGGCCTGGGCACTGTCCCTCAGCTCTTTAGCTCAAGGCAAGCACTTTGCCACTTGAGCCACCGCGCCACCTCCAGCTTTTTCTGCTTAATGTGGTACTGAGGAATCAAACTCAGGGCCTCATGCATGCAAGGCAAGCATTCTACCACTGAGCCACCTTCCTAGCCCCCACTTTGTATAGTTTTTTATATATTTATTTAATAGTTTCAGAATTTTATCAGTCAGCAGAACTCTTTCCATAACACCAGTAAATACATTATTTCTTTCTTTACTAAAACTTCACTAAGCTGATTACTATTTCTAGTAATCTTATAGAGTGACAGTTTATAATATTATGCCATCTATAAAAATTGTATTTTGGGCTGGGGGATGGAGTTTTTGTTTTTGTTTTTTTTGTCGGTCATGGGGCCTGAACTTCTGGGCTTGAGGGCTGTCCCTCAGCTCTTCAGCTCAAGGTTAGCGCCCTATCACTTGAGCCAAAGCGCCACTTCCAGCCTTTTCTGCTTATGTGGTGCTGAGGAATCGAACCCAGGGCCTCATGCATGCAAGGCAAGCACTCTACCACTGAGTCACCTTCCCAGCCCCTGGGGGATGGAGCTTGAGTGTAGAGCATTTGCCTAGCAGCACAGGTCCTGGTTCGATCCCTAGCACCAAAAATCAAAAATAAAAGTAGCTCCCAGGCTATAACAACATTATAATTATTATTTTAGGTTGCTATCAGAGAACTATCCCAAACAACTATTTAGCAGAGTAAGTTTAAAATAATAAATAGGGAAGTCTTAAGTTTCAGGTAAATTAGGAAAAGTACAACTAAAATGCACTTACTTTTTAAAGACGACAAACCGCTTGTTCCACCAAAAAGAGAGCGTGTGGCAGAGCTGCCTGATCCTCCTGGAGGTGGCACCAGCATCACCAAGTATGTGCCACAGGTGTAGATGGGTGTCTTCCGCAGCATCTTCAGAGGTAGCCCACAGCTAGTATTTGCTGGCGAAACAAATGAAAATGCTAAGTGAAAATATCAGAAAGACTAGTGTATTATAAAGGTGACCCAAACTTAAAACAGGTATCCCCAGATTAGACACAGGCAGAGTGGATCATGCCTCTCATCCTAGCAATCAATGGAGAAGGTTGAGATTAGGAGGATCATAATTTGAGGCCAACCCAGGGGAAAAGTTCATGAGACTCCTTCTCAACCAACAGCTGGGTGTGGTAGCATGTGCTTGTCATTCCAGCTACATGGGAATGTAAGATCTGAGGATTGTGGTTCAAAGCCAGGCAGAAAAATCAATGAGACTCTTATCTCCAATTAACCATCAAAAAGCTGGAAGAAGAGTGCTAGCCTTGAGCAAAAAAAGCTCAAAGACAGCACCTAGGCCCCAAATTTAAGCACCAGAAGCAGTGCGCGCACACACACAAAGCAGCTGAGACAAACACCAGTGGCTCATACATATAATCATAACTATTCAGGGGGCTGAGATCCGAGGATCATTGTTCAAAACCAGCCTGGCCAGGAAAGTCTGTGAGACTCTTATCTCCACGTAAGCACCAAAAGAGACTGGAAGTAGAGCTGTGGCCCAAGTGATAGAGCATTAGCTTTAAGCTCAGGGACAGATTCTGATATCAAGCTCCAGGACTAGCATAACCGACCCCCCCACACACACCCCAAAAAAGTAGCTGAACACGAGCATCCAAGGAAGCTGTCCTGGGGTGCACATGGCATCATACCCGCTTGGTCCTCCTTCAGTGTGTTGGAGATGGTGGAGCCAGTCAGGGCCGCAAGCGTTGCCGATGGGGAGGCTCTGTACCGAGACAGCCTGCTCAGAAGCATCTCATTAATGCTCTTGGCAGACTCGCCCTCTTTCCTCATGAGGATCGTACGTTCCTGAAGCGGGTTGGCTACAAGTACCCCATTTTCAACCTAAGATTTAAAGTGCAAGAGCTTCTGAAATGATACCTGTTTCCAATTAGGTATTACTGTGACCTGGTTGCTTAACATTTCTAAAATTGCACCTGAGTGGGCATATCCCTCAAAACTTCCATGCTCTATAAGTGACTACAGGCTACACTGTTTGAGATCTGTCATTTTTCACAACAGCCCAGATTATTCTGAATGTAATCAGCTGGGTTTAATAGGCTCTCTGAAAAGTAGTTGATTAAAATTCCTTAGACTGCATTCTGCAGTCAGAGCTCACTAATCGTGGCCTCTGACAGTTACCAGGAAGACAGAGGAAAACAAATCAATCAGGCTTTGAGTTACTGTGAGGACAACTGTGAGATTGATGTCTTCTTGAACTATAATTGGTGGCTAAAATCCAAACTCTCGATGAACAGTAGTTAATATTCACTCCAGCTGCTTGGACCCTGGCAGGCTAATACTGGAGCAAGGCAGACCTGGCTAAAAGTGCACGCCAACCTCAAGTGCACCCTGCTCAGGCCTGGTAGCCATCTCATTTGTCACTGGAGCCTTTCCCATCTCTGGAGTGGTGCTGCCAGTGTGGGGCCTGCCCTTAGCACCCTTCCTTCCTCTCCTTGTTCTTGTTCTTCTTCCATTGATATCCTTACTGCCTAAAAAGATGCAGACCGTGTCCTATAGCTTTTCCCTCTCATTCCTCCAACTCTAGGATCTTTAAATCCACTCTCATACTTGCCCTTCTTGCTTTCCCAGGAAGAAGCATCTTGGGGCTGGGAAGGTGGCTCAGTGGTAGAGCGCATGCCTTGAATGCCTGAGGCCCTGGGTTCAATTCCTCAGCACCACATAAGCAAAAAGAAAAAAGCTGGAAGTGGCGCTGTGGCTCAAGCGGTAGAGCGCTAGCTCTTGAGCTGAAGAGCTGAGGGACAGCGCCCAAGCCCAGAGTTCAGGCCCCACGACCGGACCCCCCCCCCTGCCAAAAAAAGGAAGAAGCATCTTGCCTCACATAATTTAAAGCTAATTTTCCTCTTCCACCTTACGTCCTAGGCTTGCTTCTGTCCCTTCCTCCTGATCAACATTTCTCCTACATCAACTCTCTTCTCTGTGTTCAGATTTCACACACCTGTGCATCTTAGCAAATCCTCCGTGTCTATGAGCATACCTCCCTTTCCCCACTTCCACTGTCAAATGTCCCAGCTCTATCGCAAGTGCCTCATAGGCTGAAGGTCCGTCATTTGAACAGGTCCTAGAAACTCATTGTGCTGGGAAGGCAGGCACAACTGGCCTATTGAGGCGCACGAAGACAAGAGGGAATGAGAGTCCGATGAGGTGGGATCCTCTGTAAAGCCCACAGAAAGTGAGTCCCAAAGGAAATGCTGGTAGCCGACAAGAGGCCAGGGAAAGCACAGGCAGGAACAAACCTAAAGGGCTGTCCGCACATTCCCAGATGGCAGCAGAAAAGAGATCTATGAGAGAGAAAATGTTGCTTCTTCCCATCTTGTCTGGCCTCTCAGTTCCACTCCCAAGTGAGCAGCTACTCATGACTGGACCAGAGAAACCCAAACTCTTTCCTTGACTTCCTCGCAGGGTGGACCATGACTGGCAGCCTTCTTGAGATTCTCGTTCCTGCATCTCAGCCTCAGCCACAGTGACAGACCACACTCCTGATTAGTTTCTTTCACATATTCAGGGCTAGAGGGTGGAGCAGTTCAGTCTCTGCCCTCCCTCCTCTCCCATTTCCTCGCTGGTCCCACATCTCCAGTGAAACTCTACCTCTTGGGGCCCAAGACCTCCATCTGGGACTCTGCCCAGATCTTCCTTCATGCCTCAGGCAGAATGCCACCTACTCAAAGAGGCCTTACTTGATGACCAAGCTAGAAAAGCACTTCCCCCCCTCCCCAGAGCATAGCACGTAGCACTCTGAAATGACTCTGCTCATTAATTCCCTACTGGCTTGCCCTTCCATTGTCCCTTCTCCCAACTGAATGCCAGCTGTCTGAGAGCAGGGTGCCTGCCAGATTCCCCTGGGATGGCCACACTCAGGAGGCGGTAGGTGGGTGGACACATGATGCCTTACTGGACACACAGATCCAGGCCCTCTCTTGTCAATGTCCACCTCTGTAACAACTCCCAGGCTTGACCCACAGATCCACGCTTGCTGCTGAGACCTGGCCTCACTATCTCAGCACCCATAACCGCTCCATTGGCATTTCTACTCCAACAGCCTGTCTCCTACAAACCCACTCCCCCCCTCTTTTTGGTGGCACTGAGGTTTGAACTCAGGGCCCTGCACTTGCTAAGTGTGCTACGACTTGGGATCCACCTTCCCAGATCTCCTTCTTTTGGCATTGTTTTATCCTCACTCTCCTACTAACTAACCTTTGGTAGTCATACATCTATTTATGTTGCACAATTCTAAATATAACCCTTTAAAAGCATCCAAGATAAAAATCAATCTCTTTAAGCCTGACAGTACTGATCTGGCCCTATGAGAAAGTCAATAGATAGCTTAAAAAACAAATTATACCAGGCACTGGTGGCTTATGCCTGTAATCCTAGCTATGCAAGAGGCTGAGATCTGAGGATTGAGGTTCGAAGCCAGCTTGGGCAGAAAAGTCCCTATGAGGCTCTTATCTCCAATTAATCACAGAAAAAGCCAAAAGTGGTGCTGTGGCTCAAGTGGTAGAGTGCTAGCTTTGAGCAAAAGAAGTCCAGGAACAGTGAGTGCCCAGGCCCAGAGTTCAAACCCCAGGACTGACCCCAAAAAAAAAGAAAAATCACAAACACATCCCCTACCTGTTAACTCTGCAGTGACTTCACATGGGTTACAACAAAAGCCACACTCCTGCCCTAGTTCTCTCCCTGGCCTTGACCTCCTCTCCAATGCAACTCCATGCTGCCTCCTAGCTCTAGGTCCCACTTTATTTTTGTCAGTCGTGGGGCTTGAACTCTGAGCCTGAGCGCTGTCCCTCACCTCAATGCTAGCTCAAGGCTAGCGTTCTGCCACTTGAGCCACAGCGCCAGATAGCCATTATACTGCTGCCCATATCTTTAGGAAGCAACACTGAGAAGATAAAATAGCAGCACTAAAACTGTCGATCTAACTGGCTAAAAACACTTTATGCTGAGGAATGGGGGCACGGACTATGAGACTAAAATGGAAGCCACATGTAAAAGTGGTCTGCTAAGGCAGAGAAGTTAGAAGAGTCACAAGTCAGAATGTTCCGCAACAGGCATTGGCCACTGTGTCGTCCTCAAGTCCCCATGGCTGCTTAGCAAGCGAGAACCGTGAGGCTCAGAAAGGCTTGAGGATTGCCCTTCTTCCCTGAAAACAGCTCCATGATGCCCAGGTTTAGCCTAGGTCACTGCAATATGGAGATCCAGCAGACGGGAGCCCTGGGGGCTGAGACAGCCCAGCCAAGCTCCTGGGAACCGAAATGGGAACAGGGATGGTCAGACCACAATGGGTGATGTCTTCTCTTCTTTATACAAAGAAGAGCGCAGGAGTAGGTGGACCTGGAGGCCCAGGCACAGGCTCTGGCTGAGAGATCTCAGCCCACTCAGCCTGCTGAGATGCTGAAGGCCACTGAGGAGGATGAACAGCAAGTGCAAAAAGAAGGGTCCCAGAAACAAGCGGGTCCATGTGAGGGATATGGCGAGGTAGACAGGCTAAAAAGGAACCATAAGCAAGCAGAAAGCCAGGAAAAACAGTGCCACTTACATCCAATCCTGCTAAAGGTCAAGTGAAAAGAAGACTGAGTTGAGGAAGACTAATCTTTGCCAGGTATAGGAGTACATGCCTGTAGTCCCAGAGCTCAAGAGGCAGACGCAGAACAACTTCAAGTTAGCTGGGCACCAGTGGCTCACATCTGTAATCCCAGCTACTCAGGAGGCTGATATCTGAGGATCACGGTTCAAAGCCAGCCTGGGCAGGAAAGGCCGTGAGACTCTTATCTCCACTAAAGCACTAGAAAACCAGAAGTAGTGCTGTGGCTCAGGCGGTAGAGGGTTCGGCTTGAGCAAAAGAGCTGAGGGACAGCGCCCAAGTCCAGAGTTCAAGCCCCACAACCAACAAAAAATAAAAAACAACTTCAAGTTCACGGTTAACCTGGGATCCATATCAAGGCCCTCTCTCAGCAAACAAACAAGTAATAAAAAAAGACTACAAGCCTTGCCAGGCGCCCGTGGTTCACGCCTATAATCCTAGCTACTCAGGAGGCTGAGATCTGAGGATCATGGTTCAAAGCCAGCCCGGGCAGGAAACTCTGTGAGACTCTTTTTTTTTTTTTTTTTTTGGGTCCGGTCATGGGGCCTGAACTCTGGGCCTGGACGCTGTCCCTCAGCTCTTCAGCTCAAGGCTAGCACTCTACCACTTGAGTCACAGCGCCACTTCCGGCTTTTTTCTTTTTGCTTATGTGGTGCTGAGGAATCGAACCCAGGGCCTCTTGCATTCAAGGCAAGCGCTCTACCACTGAGCCACCTTCCCAGCCCCTCTGTGAGACTCTTATCTCCAATAAACCACTAGGAAACCAGAAGTGGTGCTGTGGCTCAAGTGGTAGAGCACTCGCCTTGAGCTGAAGAGCACAGGGACAGTGCCCAAACCTAGAGTTCAAGCCCTACGACCAACAACAACAACAACAAAAGACTACAACCCTTTAGTTTTATCTACTGTTCCTAATATTTCTTTTCTTTCTTTCTTTTTTTTTTTTTGTCGGTCATGGGGCCTGAACTCTGGGCCTGGACGCTGTCTCTGAACTCTTCAGCTCAAGGCTAGCACTCTACCACTTGAGCCACAGCGCCACTTCCAGGTTTTTCTGCTTATGTGGTGCTGAGGAATTAAACCCAGGGCCTCATGCATGCAAGGCAAGCGCTCTACCCCTGAGCCACCTTCCCAGCCCCTGTTCCTAATATTTCTATATTCAAATTTCAAATGATCTCCAAAAAGATTTTTTTTTATAGTAGGCTTATTTGATTTGAACCCAAAAATGATTCCAAGGTACCTCTCTATTGTAGAGTAGGCCCTTTCCTCCCTGATGTTTGATTTCATGCTGTGGGCAGGGGTTATTTTAGGTATTCCATTTCCTCCAGGACATGTAGGAGCTTTTGAGCTATAAGTATACGAGCAAAAATATGAGCTGGGCACCCACGGTGCACACCTATAACCTAGCTACTCAGGAAGCTGAAATCTGAGGACTATGGTTCAAAGCCAGCCGAAGTAGATAAATTTGTAGGACTCCTATCTCTACTTAACCAGCAAGAGCTGGAAGTGGAACTGTGACTCAAGTGGTAGAACACCAGCTTTGAGTGATAAAACTAAGTAAAAGTGCAAGGCACTGAGTTCAAGCCCTAATACAGCAGCAGTAGCCACAGAAAGCACTTGAAATATGGTTAATGCAAATAAGTTTTGAATTTTACTTAATTTTGATAACTGAAATTTGAGTAGCTATATGTGGCTAGTGGCTTCTGCAATGGACACTCTCCTTTTCTGAATTTGAAACATCCCAGCCCATATTTATTTCCTAATACATATTCATTCCTGCCACTGGATCTTTGTACTTTGGCTCAAGGCTAATGAGCCCAGTGCCACTTCAGGCTTTTTCTGAGAAGAGTACTGAATCTCATGGACTTTCCTGCCCAGACTGCCTGGCTTCGAACTGTGATTCTCAGACCTCAGCCTCCTGAGTAGCTAGGATTACAGGCATGAGCCACTGGCGCCCGGCTTCCTCAAATTCTTTATCTGCTACCACTTTTCCTTCACTGCCTTGAATGATCTTGTTCTAATTTGCTCACTTGTTTATGGTTATGATTATTTTATTTCTCCACGACCATCACCCCCATTCCTAGAGGCATAACTCAAGTTCCATTTGAACATAAGCATTATTCACCTTGGCAGTCACTGGAGGCCTCCACCTACATGGCACAAATGCTGTTTAAGCTTTGGGCTAATAATGCACATTAACTGTCACCTCTCAGGGACTCAATTCCACTTTGTGAGCTTTCTCACTACTGCAGGGTAGCCCCACACCAACACTCATTAACATTTCTCCTTCAGTATCACCTGTCAGCACACCCAGTACTGTTATCTCCTCTCTGGCCCAGATTAACTTTCTGAGATCCCAGCTCTATGTATGCCACTCAATGCTAACAACAATAAAAAGTCTTCAAAGACATTTGGGAGGAAACCCCGCCATAAGGAAACAGGACCTTTGGACACTGACAATAAGTGAGAGCTAATGGAAATGTTTCCTCAAAGATGAGAGTGGAACGCTTACCCCAAGTTCAAAAATGTCCATGAAGACCGAGTGTCCCTTGGGAGTTTTCTCATTCAGACTGGCAGGGGACCAGATCCAGTAGAAGTAAGTGCCATCAGAAGAGAGGTGTACGGTGCTCATGGTGCTGCCAACAGGGAGGTGGTTGGGTGGCATGGGCACCATCTGACACACCTGGCCGGGAAAGGGGAGATGTCGTCCTTTAGTGAGACTCAGACACCCTGACCATTGGTCATAAACTGTTTAGATATTATGTCCAAAATAAGGAATCACTGATCTTCCTGGGTCAAACAGAACTTATTTACCTCTAAGAAGAATATATAAAACTTACATGGCAAAAATATAAAATCTCTGCTGGGAAGGTGGCTCAGTGGTAGAGTGCTTGCCTCACATGCATGAGGCCCTGGTTCGATTCCTCAGCACCACATAAGCAGAAAAAGCCAGAAGCCACGCTGTGGCTCAAATGGTAGAACGCTAGCCTTGAACTGAAGAGCTGAGGGACAGTGCCTAGGCCCAGAGTTCAGGTCCCATGACCAATAAAAAAATAAAAATTAAAAAAAATATAAAAACTCATAAAGTGGGTAGTGAAATAATTTGATTAGCCATGTATCAGATGAAAATATGGAGGGCTAGGAATGTGGCTTAGTGGTAGAATGTTTGCCTAACATGCATGAAGTCCTGGATTTGATACCTCAGTACCACATAAACAGAAAAGGCCAGAAGTGGCACTGTGGCTCAAGTAGTAGAGTGCTAGCCTTGAGCAAATGAAGCTCAGGGACAGTGCCCAGGCCCTGAGTTCAGGCCCCAGGACAAAACCAAGATTAATTTCTGAGATTAAGGGAAAATATTTTTACTTGATACTTTGAATCTGCTATGCATGTATATTTTATCTAACATTTAAAATGAAATTTTAAATTGGGCATGGTGGTACCCACTTATAATTCCAGCACTTGGGATGCTGAGGGAGGATGATTGTAAGTGGAAGGCCAGCATGGGCTAAATAGGCCCTGGCTCAAAACATGTACACATCCCCCACAATTCCACGCATACACAACATACATGCTTTAAAAAATTATGTGTATATATACATATATATATGAGGGACTGGGAATAGGGCTTAGTGGTAGAGTGCTTGCCTGATGCATGAAGCTCTGGGTTTGATTCCTCAGTACCACATACACAGAAAAAGCCAGAAGTGGAGCTGTGACTCAAGTGGTAGAGTGCTAGCCTTGAGCAAAAGAAGCTCAGAGGGGCTGGGAAGGTGGCTCAGTGGTAGAGCGCTTGCCTTGCATGCCTGAGGTCCTGGGTTTGATTCCTCAGCACCACATAAGCAAAAAAAAAAAGAAGCTCAGAGACAGTGTCCAGACCCTGAGTTAAAGCTCCAGGACTGGCAAAAAGAAAAAAAAAAACTAAACTAAAAATATAAACAACAACAAAAACAAAGTGAAGTACCTTCTAGAATTTCTTTAGTAAAGGAATTTAAGACCATTAATTTTATTTCAAAGACAGGAACCATGTCTTATACATTTTTATATCCCTGGCACCTAATGAAGAATCTCATTTGAAGTAATTTAATAAATATGTGAGAATAAAAGAAAGAGCTAAAGATACTGAGAAAGAAAAGGCAAAGGAGAGGGCAAGGGAGAGATTCAGGAAAAAAAAAAAAAAGAAAGTCTATGGCAGATCCCAACTAAGCACATAAGGGGCTTACCACCCACCAAGTCCATGGTACAAAAAGAAAAAAGAAATTAAAAAAAAATAAATAAAAGAAATAGAGTGTGTGCTCAGCATGCACAAGTTACTGGGCTGATCCCCAGTGCAAAAGCTAAAAAAGAAAACAAAAAGTTTGCTGTTGACCTTTGCAATCAGTCAGATCTGTGGGAGACCGGAAGTCATTGTAGAAAAATTGTAAACAATGAAAGGAGGTCAATCCAGGAGGCAACTATATCCACCGTATTACTACTATTTCTGATGACATCAGGAGCGTTTGTCACTGCCTCCAAAATACCAAAGAGAACGCAGTGTCTTCTGTTTACCTGGAGTGTGTTCTGGTCAATGACCTGGAAAAGGGAATGAGGTTTGTTGTCGAAAGACACAGGCCGGTGGAGGAGACTGCCATTGCCGAAAGCCACCCATCCTGGCTCCAGCTCCTCGTTCCGGCAGTATACAAATCCTCTGGAAGCGAAAAAGACACAGGTAGGACCCTGACATCGGCAGGTAGCCCAACCATGAGATATGACAGACAACTGTGACTAAATTTTTTTTAATGACCAACAAAGTAAAACAGCTGAAGAAGAGATTATGCAGGAACGACCAGCAGAGTACGGCAAATGTTAACTTTACACAAGGAGTTGGGAAAAGGAATGGCTAGGTAAAGCAATTCACAAAACATACTGAGCTAACTGCAATTTCTGTTGTTCAGAATTTATGGATCTGGGGGGGGTGGGAGGGGAAAAACAAAGGAGGAGCCAACCATGCTTGATAAGAAATGTACTCATTACCTTGCTCATGTAACCCCTCTGTACAGTATTTTCACAATAAAAAAATTTTAAAAAAAGAAATGTACTCATCAACTTGTTCATATAACTGTAACCCCTCTGTACAGTATTTTCACAATAAAAAACTTATTTAAAAAATAAAAAGAATTGGGCTGGGAAGATGGCTCAGTGGTAGAGCGCTTGCCTTGCATGCTTGAGGCCCTGGGTTCCATTCCTCAGCACCACATAAGCAAAAAGAAAAAAGGCAGAAGTGGCGCTGTGGCTCAAGTGGTAGAGCGCTAGCCTTGATCTGAAGAGCTGAGGGACAGCGCCCAGGCCCAGAGTTCAGGCCCACGACTGGACCAAAATAAATAAATAAATAAATAAAAAGAATTTATCGATCTAAGCCAGGCACTGGTGGCTCATGCCTATAATCCTAGCTACTCAGGGGGCTGAGATCTGAGGATCACGGTTCAAAGCCAGCCTGGGTAGGAAAGTCTGTAAGACTCTTATCTCCAACAAAAACCACCAGAAAACTGGAAGTGGCACTGTGGCTCAAGTGGTAGAGCACTAGCCTTGAGCTGAAGAGCTGAGGGACAGAGCCCAGCACAGAGTTCAAGCTCCATGACCGACAAAAAAAAAATTAAATTAAAACATAATTTATGGATCTAGTATCTCAACCGTAAACTTCAGCTAAGCTAATGTCAAATCTAAGTAGAAAATGACTTATCTAGCAAAATGTGTCCATTTGTCAACCTAGAAAAGTCATGATGCTCTTTATAGACATCCAGACTACAGAAAAATGTCTGGACAGAAACAACAGACTTGGGGCAGGAATCAACACAAAGCTAAAGAGCATTCATAAAAAAAGATGGAGAAAGTGGCCATCAGAAAAGCCTGGAGTCCTTTGCATTGAGACCTGTTGCTGGTACTGGTGAATGGAGAACGGGGATATACCCCCACATCTTCTCAGAGATTGATGTAAGAGGAAAATGTTTCAACCAAATTATTCAGGAAGTTCCATGCAACTGACCTGAGAGTACCATGTAATCCAGACCCCAGTTTGCTTACTCCTCTTCCAACTGAGTTAGTGGTGTACAAGTAAAGACCATCCGCAGTGAGACAGCGCCCCAAGTCAGCATCTGCAATCCATGTGCCACAGGTAAATTATATACACGCTTCTTTAATGAAACCATAAACATGCTTTTTTTTTTCCTAATGAAAACGGCATTAAGAGGCAGAGTGAAAGATAATCTTTCATGTAAAAAAAAAAAAGTGAAATGTGACTTTTAGGATGGATGGCTTGAAACCCTCAAATCAAACGTTCAGAAAGCCTGTGGGCACAGGGACCAACAGCAGGTAGTTCCTGACACAGGCACTACCTGTTAAGCCTGCCAAATGCTTTTTCTTTCTTTTTCGAGAAACAAAGGTCTAAATCAAGTTTATACATTCTAAACTTGAACCTGAAATGACCAAGAAGCCACATCTCCACTACTGATTGCACAGCGAGGAAGGAACAAGTTCTTAGGGCCTTTTGTGTTTGGGTTTTTTTGTTGTTGTTGTTGTTGGTCGTGGGGCTTGAACTCTAGGCCTGGGCGCTGTCCCTCAGCTCTTCAGCTCAAGGCAAGTGCTCTACTGCTTGAGCTACAATGCCACTTCCGGTTTTCTAGTGGTTTTTATTGGAGATAAGAGTCTCACAGACTTTCATGCCCGGGCTGGCTTTGAACCATGATCCTCAGATCTCAGCCTCCTGAATAGCTAGGATTACAGGCGTGAGCCACCAGCGCCCGGCTAATCTTAGGGCCTTTTGGAATGCTGGCCTGGTCATCTGCAGGACAAGATAAAGGCACTGTCCACAAAGAACAAATGGGATTGCCCTGATGGTAATGGAACCTTGGACCTACACCCAACCTCTGCCAGAAAGCTCCCATTCTCACATTCCAATTTTAGTTCTGGAGGGAATAGCAGGAAAGTTTCGCCAACCTCTCATGAGTGAATACAAGTAATAAAATTATTTTAGAAACTTAAAACAGCAATTATACTGTTAACTATATCTTCCCTGTACTAAAACATGATTTCTGTATTTGTTGTTGTTTTATTAGTTGGGGGGCTTGAACTCAGAGCCTGGGCTCTCTCCCTGAACTCTTTTGCTCAAGGCTAGTACTCTACCACTCTGAGCCACAGCACCACTTCAGATTTTCTGGTGGTTAATTGGAGACAAGAGTCTCACAGACTTTTTTCCCTGCCCAGGCTGGCTTTGGACAGGGATCCTCAGCTCTCAGCCTACTGAGTAGCTAGGAGTATAGCTGCAAGCCACCAGCAGCCAGCCTAAAACACAATTTCTATATATGATAGTAAATGATTTACAAATCTTCAAGAATTCGCCTTAGAGCTCATGGATAAAACTTTCAGCACTTTCTATCAGTCTATTCCCTATATTTCAGGGGTGTGGTCTGTCTGAAGCATGTCATATTAGTTGGAGGAAATTCAGTAGCACATCATGCAAATTAATACTGTGGCTGCTATTATCTTAAAAACTTGATCTACTAATCTGAGATAACCAATCAGGACTTGTACCTACTGTTTACTAAAAAATATCATTTTAAAAAGGAATTTCAGCCGGGTGCTGATGGCTCATGCTTGTAATCCCAGCTACTTGAGACTTAGATCTAAGGATCGCAGTTCAAAGCCAACCTAGGCAAGAAAGTCCACAAGACTCTCATCGCCAACTAACTGCTTAATTAAAACCAGAAATAGAGCTGTGGATTAAGTGGTAGAGCAAAAACCTTGAGCAAAAAAGCTCAAAGACAGTGTCCAGCTGGAGCCCTGAGTTCAAGCCCCAGGACTGGCACATACACACACACAAAAAAAGGAATTCACACTTCAAACACTTTTGTACATACTCATAAACTATATTTCTTATTTATTATATAGTGTGGTCTGACAGAATAGAAGTGAAGGGGAAAGAATAAACCAATGGGCAGAGGCTGAATGAGGACTGTACAGGGCTCATTAGAGCACTATAGTACTCTCCCAAATTCTGACAAGAATGAATACTTCCATGTGAAAGAATTAATCTAACTAGCAGGCTAAGGTGGTCCCTTGAGCCCCAGAGGTTGGGGCCAGCTTGGGCAAGATAACAAAAACCCATATAAAAAATTATTCTAGCCGGGCACCAGTGGCTCACACCTATAATCCTAGCTACTCAGGAGGCTAGATCTAAGGATCACATTCAAAGCCAGTCCAGGCAGGAAAGTCTGTGAGACTCTTATCTCCAATAAACCACTAGAAAACCAGAAGCGGTGCTGTGGCTCAAGTGGTAGGACATTAGCCTTGAGCAAAAGAGCTTAGGGAGAGCACCCAGGTCCTAAGTTCAAGCCCCACAACCACCACCACCACTAACAAAATTATTCTAAAAGTTAATATTATAAGAAAAACATCTTGTATCTAGATGCAACCCAAAGGAACAAGAGGGTAACCAGCAAGGAGATCAGCTAACACCAGCCCTCAGTGAGTGCCTACCCTAGCAGATACCAAAGTGGATAAAGAAAGAGCTCCAGTTCTTTTTTAGTTTTTAGTGTTTTTTTTTTTTTTTTTTTTGTACAGAAGAGATGTTGGGGAGGGACCTGCACATGTTAAAACACTGGCAAAATTCATTCTTGCTGTAGTATAAAGCAGCCCCTTACAGGAGACTATGGCTTCAGCCACAAATGAGGAAGACAGACTGTAGAAAAGGACTGTGGAGAACTGAGAAGGAGCTCATTTCTTCTGTACAATTAGCTATTAGACTCGTCTCTATGTGTGCCAGAGTGTTAAAAAAAAGAAAGCCAAAATGTCAAAGAGTGCTCATTTTTTATGTTATACATTAAAAGATGGTTCCAACTTTGAGAAGAAAAGGATGGGCTTTACCTCTCTGCATGACAAAGTATGGCCCATCACATGTGAGGATAGCTGGACTGCAGGCTGTCTGCTTCCCCAGCTAACCCAAGTCGGGTCATGAAGGGGGCCAGATCGGAAGCTGCTGCTGCCTCCCAGCATTCTGAGGCTGGGAGGTGCTGGGCTGCCTGCTGCTGGCTTGGGCGCTGTGCCCTTAGGCTAGCTCAGGGAAGGTGGGAAGCCAAAGGGTAGCCACACAGGCCTATAACCAAGCACACCCCCAACCACTGTCCCAAGGCTCATTTGGTTGAATCTTTCTAAAACAGACACTTTCTTGGAAGAAATCGTCTCTGGTGTATTTTGATTCCTATGTCATCAGTTATATAATATCTAATCATATGGCAACATGAGTCTAATACCATTATAATAACTGATGATATAATAAATATGAAGCACAGTAACAAACTAGTTTTGGGAGCACAGCCCAGGCTTGGTGAGCAGCAGCACAGCTCCACAGGCGGAAGGCCATGCAGGAAGAACCACTGGCAGCGTAGGTGAAGGCCTCGGCCCTGGTCTGCTCAGTTAGGGAGTGAATAGAGAGGCCTAATTTGCCTGGAAGTCTGTTAAGTAGGTCACTTAAAAGAACTTCTGCCATTTTTGCTGAGACAATGTAATAAACTCACATGTAATTCTGTTAAACCATGCAACCTACTTTGTTTAATGGAGTTACTGAATAATCATGCTCCCTCCCTTGAACCTTCTTTTGTGCTTATTACACTCATGACAAATTACTAAAAGGAACAGTACCATGCAGCAATATCCAATACTCTGTCAGATGACCAACAATTTCAACTATGGTTTCCAAGCCTAAACTCAACCACCTAGGAAGTAATTTAAGTAACCACACTGCCCTGGAAGGACTGAATACGTAGTCCCTTTTTCTGGAAAGTAAGACCTATCCATTTTCTTACCTCACTAACTAAATATCAGCTTTTCTACTTTTACTGATAAGCAGACAAGGAGCACAGTGTATAGGAACCATGAGCTCTTATTAAAGGAATACAGAACCAGATGCCAGAAGCTCACCCCTGTAATCCTAGATACTCTGGAGGCTGAGATCTAAAGATCACAGTTCAAAGCCAGCCCAGGCTGAAAAGCCCCTGTGAAGACTCTTGGCTCCAATTAACTACCAGAAAACCAGAAGTGGAGCTGTGGCTCAAAGTGGAAGAGCATTAGCCTTGAGCAAAAGAGGTGCCCAGGCCCTGGGTTCAAGCTCCACAACCAGCAACAACAACAACAAAAGGAACACAGAGTTATAGCTAAAGTCTTTATCACTGTGACCTAAAACCTTTCCTCTTCCATCTTAATATTAACCCCAAGACCCACAAGCTTGAGTTACCTTTGTTTTCAGAACTGGAGCCCATGTTGCTGTCTGGGGCAGGCAGCATGTCTTCATAGCCCCATGATACTATGTGTTTGCCCCCAAGCAAACATGAGGGGGAGCCAGGCCCTCCTTCCAAAAGCAACAACCTGGAAGGGGAAGGGAAATTGCAAGGAAAGTAAGACTGTCTAATGTAGCAAGAAAAGTCAAAGAACATTGGGCAGGGAATGTTGCTTAGTGGTAGAGTGCTTGCCTAGCGTGCATGAAGCCCTGGGTCCAATTCCTCAGCACCACATAAACAGAAAAAGCCAGAAGTGGTGCTGTGGCTCAAGTGACAGAGTGCTAGCCTTGAGCAAAAGAAACTCAGGGACAGCGTGCAGGCCCTGAATTCAAGTCCCAGGACTGGTGAAAGCAAGCAAGCAAGCAAACAAGCAAGCAAGGAAGGAAGGAGAGAGAAAAGTCGAAAAGCAGAAACTAAAATAGCTTTATACAAATATGTGTCTCAAGATACTCACAGCATATTTTCAATGAAAAACAATCACATAGCAGTGCTTATAGAATTGGTATAAGACAATTCTATTTTTATGAAATGGAGAAAGAAAAGCACATGGACAAATGCTGGAAGTGTTCATCTGTAGGGCATGAGATTGTGAAGGATTTTTACGTCCTCTTCATACCTTAGTAAATTCTCATCTCAAATTCACAACTAGAATGTGTCACAAGCTATTGCAGTTTTTAAAGATACAAAATACGAAAAAGAATATGTTTAGAGGCACTTTCAAAGAATGAAAGGTACAAAGCAAGAGCATGGATTATCCATTGATAAGAGCTGTGTTTGGCAGAATGAATGTAAAGCAGCAGCTCACCTATACAGTACGTCAGCGACAGGCAGGGACCCGAGGTCAGTCTGTTTTTGCAGTAGATGGACTGTGTGGACAAAAGTTTTCAAGGAGCCCCTAAAAAAGAAAAGAAAAGAAAATCACCATAACTGAAAATTAGCTGGGCACAGGAGGCTATAATCCTAGCTACTCAGGAGGCTGAGATCTGAAGGTCTCAGTTTAAAGCCACCCAGGGCAGGAAAGTCTGTGAGACTCTTATCTTAAATTAACCACCAGGAAATGTGGTTCAAAGTGGCAGAACACTGGCCTTGAGCAAAACAGCACTCAGGGACAGTGCCCAAACTGACTTCAAGCCCCACAACCAATACCCTCTTACCCCCTCAAAAAACACCTGAAAAATCAAATAATTGAGGAAGTTAGTGTTAATTTTATTAACCACATGGGAAGATACCAAAATATGTCTGCTACTGTCAATCAGAAAATGTGCTATACAAAACACCCTTGATTCTTACCTATAAAGGGGCTCTTACCAGGGGCGTGGCACCTTGCTGACTATGAAGAAGCTCTCCTTGCCTCTGGAAAAGTAAACGACTTTTCCTCAACACACAAGCACCTAGCAATATGGGTATTCTGCTTGGATACCATTTTTATCCCATGTTACCTAGTCAAGGACCAAGCAACCTTTGAAGTCTAACAGCAGTTCTGGGCTTGCTTTTTCAAGCCTTAACCAAGTTCATCCATTTCACATGACATTCAGTAGGAACAAAGAAACAGCTACCCAGTGCTTGTGCCAACAGGTGTTCCTCCTGCACCCTGTGATGGGAGACACAGGGTGACTCTGCCTGCAGACTCGCTGAGAGCTGGTTTCCCTGTGCTTCCTGAGGCCCCAGACTCTTGGGAGTCTGTAACATGGTCAGCAGGATCTAAAAGAAGGTGCTTTTAAGAAACACCAGACCTACCTGGCCACGTTCCAAGTATAAATCACCACAAGAACACTTCCAAATGAAATGATCACCTATATCAGATGGCCGACTCCGGCTTGCCGCCCTCTCCTCTCAGCCAAGGCTCTAATTGCTAGGTATCATATCCCTAAATTGCAACAGAAATGGAACCCCTATGCTGGACCAAGAAGGCCTAAAGACTCTCTTAATAGCTCCTTTCAGAATAGGGCAGGGAGGCGGCACAGTATCACAGCACCACTTGGGAACAGGACACAAGGCTTGGAAGCCTGACACTGCCACTCACAGCTGCACAATCTGTCCCCTCACAGATGAGTTTTTCCCCTTCCGACTCCCCAGCGGATGTCTCCCTCTCTGCCTCTGGCTCTTTTGCATGGCTAGCTCTTTCTCCTCACCCAGTCCTCAGTTCTAATGCCATCTCTCTAATAAGACTTCCTGGTACCGCCAGCTAGCACTGTTTCTAGTCATACTCCCTCAAATACCCAGATTTCTATTCCTGTGGTGGCTATCCATCTCTGAAATTCTCCTTTTTTGTACTGGTCATTGGGTCCCTCATTCTTGCATAAAGTCTACAGTTTTTAAAGTCCACCTGGGCCTGGGAATGTGGCTTAGTGGTAGAGCACTTGCCTAGCATGCATGAAGCCCTGGGTTCGATTTCTCAGTACCACATACACAGAAAAAAACAGAAGTGGAGCTGTGGCTCAAGTCTCAGAGTGCTAGCTGGAAGCTCAGGGACAGTGACCAGGCCCTGAGTTCAAGCCCCAGGACTAGCAAAAACAAATAAATAAATATACCAATACATAACAATAGTAATAATAATAATAATAATAAAGTCCATCTCCCTGATCACTACAGGATACCCATCACCTGGAACACTGAGTAAGCAACAAGGTTCTGCAGAATCCATCACCCTGACTCCACTCAACCATCATCTCTGCTGGCTAGGGACTTCTGGAGACAATGCCTCCTACAAGTGAATGTTCTCAAAAGGAATTCTTTCATTGATTACAGATCTGTAGGTTGGGCACTGATGGCCCCATCACACACCTGCAATCTTAACTACTCTGGAAGATGAGATCACAGAATTATAGTTTGAAGCTAGCCCAGGCAGAAAATGCCCAAGACTCTTATGTCCAATTAAACAGCAAAAAGGCCAAAGTGGAGATTTGGCTCAAGTGATAGAACACCTGCCTTGTGCAAAAAAGCCAAGTGAGAGTGTGTGAGCAAAACACAGCATACTATTAAATCTTGATGTATGTGAAGAGAATTTTCAGTTAAATCAATGAAGGAAAACACTGGGGTCCAGAAATGCAGTTTGTAGCCAGGCGCCCGTGGCTCACGCCTGTAATCCTAGCTACTCAGGAGGCTGAGATCTGAAGATCACAGTTCAAAGCCAGCCCGAGCAGGAAAGTTCGTGAGACTCTTATCTCCAATAAACTGCTAGAAAACCGGAAGTGGTGCTGTGGCTCAAGCGGTAGAGCGCTCACCTTGAGCTGAAGAGCACAAGGGCAGCGCCCAAGCCCAGAGTTCAAGCCCCACGACCAACAAAAAAAAAAAAGAAATGCAGTTTGTGACTTAGCCTTGGGATGGAGTCCAGATGATCAATAGCCACTAACCAACTGCCAACACATAAATAAAAGTCAAATGCTCACTGGGCACCCAATGGCTGTAATCCTAGCTACTCAGGAGGCTGAGATCTGAGAACTGTGTTCAAAGCCAGCCTGAGCAGAAAAGTCCCTGTGAGACTCTTATTTCCAATTAACCACCAGAAAACCAGAAGTTGGGCTGTGGCTCAACTGTGGTAGAGTATTAAGCTTGAATAAAAGAGCTCAGGGTCAGCACCCAGGCCCTAAGTTCAAGCCCTACAACTGACAAAAAAAAAAAAAAAAAAAAAAAAAAAAAAGTCAAAAGCTCTCCACAGAAAGCTCTGCAGCCCAGGAGGAATAAAACCAAACATCTTTGGCTAACTACCTGACGCAGAACATTCGCCATGTCAGCGTGTACAGGCCAGGGGTGGCACTCACTGGAAGCTGCTGTTATGGTAGAGCTCGGGGCCTGGCATTAGGTTTTGGCAAAAGCATCGCATGCTTGGTCTGGGCTGTGAAACAAACACTGCAAACCTAGAAGGGCTCGGAATGCTCAGACTTCCATTCAGAGCTTGGCCTCTTACTCACTTGCCTGACCCTAGAGTGGAAGTCACAGATGGGGGGGAAGGGAAAGGGAGTAACTTCCGTTTTCCTTACCTGGCACATGCCAAGGCCACCAGGGCAGCAGCAGCATTTTCTTTCTGTTTCTGTGGGATGTGTCGGCCTGTGTCTGAAGTCTCCTCTAGCCACGAGCACAGCAAGGTTTCGATCCCGTTGAGGCAGTCAGCAGGCTCCTTGGTGAGGCTCAGAGGCTGGCAGTCGCGCAGGCAGTTCAATAGCACCTCAGCAGTTAGGTTACAGAGAGAGGGGTCCGTTCGACTCTGGGACTGGATGAGGGGGAAGACCAGCAGCAGCCCCATCCGTGACGTGAAGGGCGCTTGCTCTGGCTGCTGCAGCAGGCCCTGGCGCTTGAGCAGGGCCAAGGTTTCTTCATCTCCAGAACTTTCCCTCTCATGCTGCTCCTCCAGGGCCAGCTGGCGCTGGGCGTTCCACAGCCCTCGCAAGGCATTCAGGCGGTATTCCAGCAGGCGGGCATAGGCGTTGCTCTGATTCCCACAAACAGAGCGCAAACGTTCTGCTAACTCTGTTGGGTTCTTGGTCTCAAAGGTTAAAATCTAAAGGAACATACAACAGAGAAGTGAGTGTGTGTTGCTTTCATCAAAGTGGCTATGAAAGCAAGTCTGTCTAATGGCATCTAATAGTCCACATCAAGATTATTTTAATTGCAACCAAATAAAAAACATGTACTCTATGTATTCTTCTGAATAACTAATGTAAGCTAACAAAAGATTGTAAAAAGAAAAGGCAGGGAGGGAAGGGATGGTAGGGGAAAAACAAAGGAGGAGGTAACAATGCTAGATAGGAAATGTACTCATTACCGTACTCATGTTACTGTAACCCCTCTGTATACTATTTTTACAATAAAAAAATTTAAAAACCATAAAAAACCAGGCACCAGTGGCTCACGCCAGTAATCCCAGCTACTCAGGAGGCTGAGATCTGAGGATCACCGTTCAAAGCCAGCCCGGGAAGAAAAGTCCGTGAGACTCTTATCTCCAATTAACCACTAGAAAGCCGGAAGTGGTGCTATGGCTCAAGTGGTAGAGCACTGGCCTTGAGATGAAGAGCTGAGGGAGAGCACTCAGGCCCAGAGTTCAAGCCCCATGACCGACCAAAAAAAGGGGGGGGGCAAATATGGACTATAAAGTCCTTAGCTGATGAAATGACCCTGCCAGGCTTTTCTGTTAGTGCTTTGATTAACATCAGCATTAGAGAGACTGGAGACATAGCTCAGTATGCACTATGAACCATACAGGCCCTGGGTTCAATCTTCAGCAGGAAGAATGAGGGGGTGTGGGAGCAAGGGAGGAAGTGACACAGAAAGACTCAGAGGGCAGACACAGAGGGAGAAACAAACCCAGGTAAATAAGAGCTCAAGGTAGGGCAGAGTGGCACACTTGTAATCCCAGCTCTTCAGCAGCCAAGGCAGGAGGATTCAGAACTTTAAGCCAGCCTGGGCTACACAGACATTTAAAAAGAGAAAAACATCACAAACTCAAATTATAAAAGCATACCATTAAATGTGAAAGCATAATCCAGTTAACTTTATTTTCGAAAAAATCAAAATACTAATCTTCATGAAATGGTCTTGAGGGTTTGGGTGTTTGGTTTGGTTTTGAGACAATCTTAACTGTATAGCATAGGCCTGGGATAAATCCATGTACCACTACACCTGGCTAATCTTGAGTTCTAAATATGGTATGACTAATTCTTACTACCCCCAGATGGACTGTGAGTGAAAAGTAACCCAAATCGTATCTTTATTCTTCAAAACCTAATATACCCACTAATAAATGATTTTTACTGCTCTTGGGTTTTGAAGCTATCCCCCTCTTCTTTTGTTCAATCTTAGGTCTGTGCTCAGTACAGACTTACCCATGCACCCTTTGTTCTTTCCAAAACATATGATTACCAGGAAGGTTTCTCTAGATTTTCATGAGCTGGGAGATAATAAAGTCATTACATCTTCTAGCAACTCTATGAAGGACCCAGCTTTTAGGATAAATTATTAAAGTATTGTACAACTACTTAAAAATGATCTAAGAATGTTTAAAAAAATAAAGCAGCGCCAAAGTAAATTTCCAATGCAGAGCTTCTCATAAGGTGAAGGAGGACACAGCAGCAGTAGCACACTATGGCCAGGGCTAGGTTCTCAGAGGACCACAAAGTCAGGGTGGGATGAGGCTTGGAAGGAAAGCAAAGCAACTTCAGCTGGGTTGTCTGACATTAAGAACGGTCCTACTACACTTTATGCAATGGAAATTGCAAAATCTGCCTTTCTATCTAAACTTTATTAGTCTAAGAAAGTAACAAGAACTCTCAGATAATGCAAATGCTCTAACTGCTTTGCTTAGCTATCTAGCTGTGTGGAACTGAAAACCTGTTCATAGCGGAAAAACAACATAGCAGCAAAAAGGAAAGAGCAAAAACTAAAGAAAAACAAAACAAGGTGAGTCAAAGAAATTGCTCAGCTTAAGTAGAAGATGAAGTTGTATAGCAAGCATTATAATCAAAGAGGAAAAAAGATATTTGGGGGAAAGCTAATAACATAGAAAAATGGGGGACCTTGTGCAGGTACTGGACTCACCTTTCTGCTCGTGAGCTGGGGCAGGTTACAGGAAGCCTGCCCAGGGCTTCCACTAGCACATGAGGTACTCAATGAAATAAATGTACCATTTACAGAGCAGGAACACTGCTCTGCAGAGGAAAAACTGAGCAAATGGGAAGTCAGGAAGAGGAAGCTGAGGCTTGGATATACAGATCTAAGAACTCAAAGAAGTCAGCTAGCAGAGGTGTAAAGGGCAGGAAAGCTGCTGGGTCAGGTGACCTGAAGTTGCAGGTCCTGTGTTCCTCCCTCTGCAACGTAGTCAAGGGGGAAATTACTACAATTCCATGAACACACTTTCTTTTGCAGTCCAAAAAAACCACCAAAAAGATGTTCTTGGCAAAGAGTCATCAACTGTTGGACTCTCATCAAATAGATGACCAAGATGAAACAACTTTCGGTAGATTTAAGAAAGAACAGGGGAAGATGTTACAGAAGCGAAACACCTTTAGAATGATCCAAAGGTTTGGCCACATATTTTACTCTTTGTATAACAGAATAGATGCTTTTGGAGTAAGAACTGGGAAATATAGCAAGAACAACTGGAAGATGGGAAATAAATAAATAACAGAATAAATAAATGACAGGGCAAATAAGGAAGGGCCACGGGAAAAATACAAGAAACTGGTCAAGAGGGTAAAAGCAAACCAGGCACTGCTGGGTCATGCCAGTAATTCTAGCTGTTCAGGAGGCTGAAATCTGAGGATCTCCATTCAAAGCCAGCCTGGGTGTGGTTGTTCATGCTTGTATCTCAGCTATGTGGGGATAAATAGGAGGACTATGTCCAGACTGGCCCTAGCATAAATGTGTGATACCCTATTCAGAAATAACTAAAGCAAAAGAGGGCTGAGGGCATGGGTTCAAGTAGTAGAGTACCTGCCTAGCAAATACAAGGCCCTGAGTTCAAAATTCAAATTTATAATCATAACAAAAAAAGTGTCAGTTCATCTAGTAGATCACATACCATACCTAATCATCATAAAATCCCAACCAACTTAACCAAAAATGAAACAATTTATTGATGAACAAAACTTTAAATGAATCTCAATGGAGTTTTGTTGAGTGAAAGAAGCCAATTTCAAAAGATTACATGAAGGGCTAAGGGTGAAGTTCAGCAGTAAAGTACAGTCTTACTAGGCGCAAGGTTCTGGGTTCCATCCCAATCACCAAGAAAAAAAAATTTAAAACCAAAATATCAAAAGGGACTGGGTGCCACTGGCTCACACCTGTAATCCTAGCTACTGACCAGCCTGGGCAGACAAAACCTCAAGACTCTTATCACCAATTAACTGGCAAAAAGTCTGAACTAGAAGTGTAGTTCAAGTGGTAGAGTACTAGCTGTGAGCAAAAAAGCCAAGCAAATAGCGTGAGATCCTGAGTCCAAATCCCCAGTACCAATACACACACAACTAAGGACATTTTACTTAGGGCAACATACTCACATAAGTTAGAGTACTTTGTCTGTTTTACTTTTTTTTCAGAGGCAGTCCTGGGGTTTTTACTAGGGCCTTGTGTTTGCTCTACTACGTGAGGTTCAGTTCCATTTTCTGCATGTTGGTGGTTAATTGGAGATAAGACTTCAAGGGACTTTCCTGCCCAGGCTTGCTTTGAACTGCGATCCTCAGATCTCAGCTTCCTGAGTAGCTAGGATTATAGGCACAAGCCATCAGTGCCTAGCTTAAAAAAAAAAATCATGAGCTGGGAAGGTGGCTCAGTGGTAGAGCTCTTGCCTTGCATGCATGAGGCCCTGGGTTCGATTCCTCAGCACCACATAAGCAAAAAAGAAAAAAGCCGGAAGTGGCGCTGTGGCTCAAGTGGTAGAGCGCTAGCCTTGAGCTGAAGAGCTGAGGGACAACGCCCAGGCCCAGAGTTCAGGCCCTGTCACTGGACCCCCCCCCCCAAAAAAAATCACCTTTTTAATCTGAACAGCTTTAAACGTTTATGGACATGTGAATAAGAACTATTATAGCATTTCTACAATGATTTTGTGATTTCTTTTTCCTCGCATACATTTGTACTTATATGCACAAGTCATGTACTTAGTCATCTGAAGCAACTACTCAATAATTCAATCCAAGATTTTATTGAACTCAAGAATGAAAGAGCAACTCAGTAACAGTAAATCCAGCTATTTCTTTTATTATTTATCTCAAACACTGAGTGCCTCTGAAATATGCTATTTCATGGTACATAAAATGATGTATATGTAGTGGAATCTAACTTTAATATTACAATTAGCTAATAAAAACTATATAATAGGTTTTGTGTCTTTCTGAAAAGTCTATTTTTATAAGTCCTTCTACTGTGTTTTAGCATTCCACTTGAAGGACGTATTTTTCTAAATGGATCATAGCTGTAATAAAATTAACCAAATGTTGTGTTTATTGATTTAGTGGGATCCAAAGCACACTGCTTTCAGAAACCCATTAGACTCCTCAGCAGTACCCATCTCAACAACTGTCTGCTGCGAAGCTGCTTTTATAATTCTCAACCTTGAAGGTCATGGCCTAAAATCATTTTATGAAGACATTATACCTTGGGGTTTTAGTAAGTCAGCTATGGAGGATCTATTCTGGTACTCATGAATATTGAATGACTTGTCTTAGATCCTTATATAAACCAGTATACTCAGTCACTGCTCTTGACCAAATCTCATTAGAAAATTAATATTTTTTAATCCCAGCTACCCAGGAAGCACAGACTAGGAGGATCATAGTTTTGAGGCCTGGACAGGGAAAATGTTAGTGAGATACCATCTAAATTGACAAGCCAAGAAGGCAGGTGCTGGTGGCTCATGCCTGTAATCCTAGCTACTCAGGGAGTTGACATATGTAAGACCATAGTTTGAAGCTAGCACAGGCAGAAGAACCCATGAGACTCTATCTCCAATTAATCAGCAAAATGCTGGACTGGAGGCATGGCTTAAGTGGTAAAGTACCAACTTAATGAGCACTGGTAGCTCACACCTATAGTCCTGTCTACTCCAGAGCTGAGATCTGAGGAACATGGTTTGAAGCCAGTCTAGGAAAGTCTGGGAGACTCATCCTCAATTAACCAGCAGTGGAGCTGTGACTCAAATGGTAGAGCAAAGAGGGCTTTAAGGGGCAGTGCCCAGACCCTGAGTTCAAGCCTAGGACTGGCACAAAAGAAAGAAAGAAAGAAAGAGAGAAAGAGAAAGAGAGAGAGAGAGAGAGAGAGAGAGAGAGAGAGAGAGAGAGAGAGAGAGAGAGAGAGAGAGAGAGAGAGAGACCTGGAAATAAGCCAAATATTTGCCAATAGAATGGATAGACTTGGATATACTTACACATATAAGGTAAAAAAAAAAAAAGTACATATGGCATACAATATGGAAAAGCAAAAGAAAAAATTCAGGATCTAAGTCTCCCATGAGAAAGAGCTGGAAGGTTAGATTCTAGATCACATAGCAGACTTATTTGCTTGCCTCTTTATTTAATGCCAGACTAAATAAATATTAATTGTAATTTTTATTGACTCGTATTCCAGCATGAAAAGTAGACCACATTACTGTGCTTGCTGCTCATAAGCACTTAATGGTTATTCCAGGGCTGTAGCTAGCAGAAAGCTGGGGTTGGAGGAAGATACTGCTTCCAAGAAGACATCTGGCAAGGCCTACAGATATACGTAGGGGTGAGTGAGTGAGTGAGTGAGTGAGTGAGTGAGTGAGTGAGTGTGTGTGTGTGTGTGTGTGTGTATCTATGTATAGGGTATTATTTCAAACTCTGTCCAGATAGCTTTTAAGTTTCTCTATTTTGTTCACTAACACATCCCAAGCACCAGGTACCAGGATTCAATAACCATTTTTGGGTAAATTAATGGCTAAGAGTCCTGCTCAGCATGCACTTACCTCCCCTACCCAAAAAAGTGGAGTAAACAACAGACCCACCACACCCCCAGACCAGCCCTGCTCCTGGAGATCCTCCTCTCTCCCAGTTAGGCTGTCCACTTCTGCCAAACCAAGCTAGCAGCCTGTCCTGTATTTTGCTTAGTGGATCAGAGACATGGATTCTGCATTTGTGGCCCATCAGTGCTTGGCTGTGTGACGCAGGAATACAAATTTGCGCGCATTTGTGGAAATCCCTAGTGGTGATGCTCTCCACAAAGGCCCTCAAAAAACCCTGAGAAATGCAGCTTTGTGGCAGCCTCCCTGTGCCACGGAGTCTTATCCTGCTCCTCGTTTCCTGCTCACAGCTGTGCTGGCTAATTAAGACTGCCTGGAAACCTCGTCTATTGCTTATTTCTTCTAAATCAAAAGACTCCTCTTTAGAATTCCAATCCATCTGTCTCCCTCTGTCTGCAGAGAACGAATGTTCAGAAAAAAGCTAACCAACCAGCTAAAATTAATGTACCTCTCCCGGTTAAGGCTGCTCAGGCACAGTTGGGTGCAGGGAGCCAGAAGCCTATGGATAAGACACTAGGACCAGTGCAGACCCATCTGGGCAGAGCCGGGCAAATGAAGAAACTTCTGGTGAAACTGACCCACGTCAAACAGGGCTCACTCAAAATAGTGTGACGTCTAGCCTGTGGCCTGCTGGAGATTGCCTGGCCCTCAGAAACCATTCCAATTCAAGAGTGTCTTAAAATGCTGGCATACTGAACAAACCCAATCTGTACATTGAATCTGGTATTCTGAGTGTAGGTTGCAATCCCTATGGGTTCCAATTTTTCATACCTCAGTTTTCCTTTTCGCCATAAATATATGCATTTATTACATACGGCATACATTTATATATTTCACAGGAAGGAGAGCAATGTTAAATTATAAATGCCTGGTGATGAGTTAATTAGCATCTGCCAAACAGGCTCTTTGAAAAATAAGATTCCGGGCTGGGAAGGTGGCTCAGTGGTAGAGCGCTTGCCTTGCATGCCTGAGGCCCTGGGTTCGATTCCCCAGCACCACATAAGAAAAAAGAAAAAAGCCAGAAGTGGTGCTATTGCTCAAGTGGTAGAGCACTAGCCTTGAGCTGAAGAGCTGAGGGACAGCACCCAGGCCCAGAGTTCAGGCCCCACGACCGGACCCAAAGAAAAATAAGATTCCAAGTTAGGAAGAACAGTAACTGTGACTGAAACACAAAGCAGGAACATTTCACGAAGTTACCTAACTCTACCACAATGTGCCTACACCACAGGTCCGACCCATCATGGACAATCCTGAACTAAGGTTCTCCGTCTTTCGTCTATTCCAATAGAGCAGAAAGCCACACTGCACTCTGGGTCTCCCCAGTGCCACCACACTCAGGCAGAAAGAGAAAAGGCTTGTGGCAGGTGCGTGGGGCAGAAGGAGAAGAGCCCCATGGCAGGTGGCAAGAACTGCTGACTTAGAACAGAAGAACAGTATGCTAGTGCAAGCTGTGCTTGCTCTTGTGCCAACTGCTGCCAGATGAACTATAAACACATTCCGTTTATATGGGTGATGTGTAACAGGACAACATACAGAATTCCACACTCAGCCGGGTGCCAATGGCTCACGCCTGTCATCCTAACTACTCAGGAGGCTGAGATCTGAGGATCACGGTTCAAAGCCAGCCCGGGCAGGAAAATCCATGAGACTCAATACCACTCGAAAACCAAAAGTGGCACTGTGGCTCAAGCAGCAGAGAGCTCACCTTGAGCTGAAGAGTGCAGGGACAGCGCCCAAGCCCAGAGTTCAAGCCCCACAACCAACAAAGAATTCCACGCTCAGGTTTTGACAGGCCATCACCTTACTGACTCTACCAGCATCCCTGCCTGCAACTCCCGGTCCCCAGAGATGGTAGAACAATGCTCATCTCAGTTCGACAGTCTATGAAATCAGTGATGGAATGCAGTGAATATACATGCTGGACATTGTAAAGACCAAACATTCCAACAGCGGGTAAAAAAATGTCTTCTTATATGTGGTACCAAAGTCAAGTCACTGCACAGCACAGCCAAGAGTTATTCCTGCATTGATACTGAGAGACAACTTTTTTTTTTTTTTTTGGTCAGTTGTGGGGCTTGAATTCTGGGCCTGGGTGCTGACCCTCAGCTCTTCAGCTCAAGGCGAGTGCCCTACCACTTGAGCCACAGTGCCACTTCTGGTTTTCTGGTGGTTAATAGGAAATAAGAGTCTCACAGACATTCCTGGCCAGGCTGGCTTTGAACCGCGATCCTTAAATCTCAGCCTCCTAAGAAGCCAGGATTACAGGTGTGAGCCACCAGAGCCCACTTGAGAGACAACTTGGATTGACACAAGAGTAGTTCTATAGGGGCATATCAGGAGCTTGGTCCTTTATTGACTCTAGAATCTTTGTATTTGTGTAGCCACTCTAAGGCAAGAAGTCAGGAGCAGCTCATTTGATGGGCAAGAGACATAAGTCTCAACACCTAGAGTCAGGCACCCTCTAAAACAGGAATGGTTGCTCATGCTCCTGAATGGCGGGCCCCACAGAGCTACTGGAAAAAGTTACTTCACAAAGGCATAATGTGGACCATAATACTACTTTTATTTAAAAATGTGCGAGTATGTATGTGTGTGTTAGTGTGTGTGTGTGTGTGTGTGTGTGTGTGTGTGTGTGTGTGTGTGTGTGTGTGTGTGTGTTTGTGCTTATCACTTGAGCCACAGTTCTACTTCTGGCATCATTGGTGGTTAATTGGAGATAAGAATGCTGGGAAGGTGGCTCAGTGGTAGAGCGCTTGCCTTGCATGCCTGAGGCCCTGGGTTCGATTCCTCAACACCACATAAGCAAAAAGAAAAAAGCTGGAAGTGGCGCTGTGGCTCAAGTGGTAGAGCACTAGCCTTGAGCTGAAGAGCTGAGGAACAGCGCCCAGACCCAGAGTTCAGGCCCCACGACCGGACCCAAAAAAAAAAAAAAGAATCTCATAGACTTGCTCAGACTGGCTTCAAACTGCAATCTGTAGATCTCAGCCTCCAGAGTAGCTATGATTGTAGGTATGACCTACCAGCGTTCAGCCTTTTTACATATAAAAGTACGTATGAGCCGGGCGCTGGTGGCTCACGCCTGTAATCCTAGCTACTCAGGAGGCTGAGATCTGAGGATCGCGGTTCAAAGCCAGCCCCAGGCAAGAGAGACCGTGAGACTCCTATCTCCAATAAACCACCAGAAAACCAGAAGTGGTGCTGTAGCTCAAGTGGTAGAGCGCTCGCCTTGAGCTGAAGAGCTGAGGGACAGCACCCAGGCCCAGAGTTCAAGCCCCACGACCGACCAAAGAAAAAGTACGTATGACACAAAGGCGATGCCTATGTGCATGTGATCATATAAAGTAATACTTATCAAAATGAACTCCAGGAAATGGAAACAAGAGGCTTTTTTCTTTGTTGCTGTTTTTGTTTTCTTTTCTTTTTGTCTTATTTGTTCATTTATCTGTCTTTGAGAGGGTAAGTGGGGGCCACAGAAATAGAAGGACAAGGCTCGGGGGCTGGGAAGGTGGCTCAGTAGTAGAGTGCTTGCCTTGCATGCCTGAGGCCCTGGGTTTGATTCCTCAGCACCACATAAGCAAAAAGAAAAAAGCTGGAAGTGGCGCTGTGGCTCAAGTGGTAGAATGCTAGCCTTGAGCTGAAGAGCTGAGGGACAGCGCCCAGGCCCAGAGTTCAGGTCCCATGACCGGAACCCCCTTCCCCCCCCCCAAAAAAAAGAAGGCCAAGGCTCGGGAATGTGGCTTAGTGATAGAGTGCTTGCCTAGCATGCATAAAGCCCTGGATTTAATTCCTCTGTACCACATAGGAAGTAGCACTGTGGTTCAAGGGGTAGAGTGCTAGCCTTGAGCAAAAGAAGCTCAAGGATAGTGCCCAGGACCTGAGTTCAAAGCCCCAGGACTGGCAAAAAAAAAAAGAAAAGAAAGAAAAAGAAAAGAAAAGAAATAGGAGGACAAAGAGTGAACAAATGTAGCAGCAGTACCCACTATACACTATGTTGAAAATCAACTATATAATTTGATGAGGATGGGCGTGAGGGATGGAGTGATATTGGTAAATTTTTTAAAATGTACTCTTTACCTGACTTATATAACTGTAATCCCTTTGTTTCATTTTGCTTTAATGTTAATATTTTATTGTTATTATAAAGGTGATATACAGAGACTGCAACCTCATTTTACATCACCTTTATAATAACAATAAAAATTCAGTTTTTTAATGTAAAGTACATATGTACATATACTAGGCATTTATATATATAAGCTGAAAAGTTTAAAATCTCAAAAGTGAGAGACTTTTTTAATCTTTATTTTCCAGTGTGTACAATAAACACTTATTTCCTTTGAATGTGTGAATGAAAATGGACGAATATATTATAATAGGAAAATATTTAGAGGACTGGAGATAGAACAGTAGTAGAATGCTATCCTGGCATGCAGAGGGCCCTGGGTTCCATACTCAACACTGCCATAAAAAGAAGAGAAAACACACTGCAAATATACCATTAAGTGCAAGTGCAGCAGTGATACTGGGTAAAGATGGGAGAGAGTAAAGGAGGGGGTGACATTGATTATCTGACTTATTACCTGAAAGTGTAACCTATGTACATCACCCTTATAATAACAATAAAAACTTAATTAAAAATAACATTAGCCAAATAAAACCATGAAATAAAAAACATTATACATAGTGAAGTCTACAAGCAACTATTAGAACTGACATTTTAAGTTTTTTAATTTTAGCTGGGTGTGGTTGGCTCACATCTACAATCCTAGCTATTCTGGAGGCTGAGATCTAAGGACCATGGTTCTCTGCCTAACAGATATATCCAAAAGACTCCTCAATTAACTGCCAAGAAAAGCCAGGAGAGAAGTGTGGCTCAAATGGTAGCGCACCTCCTTGAGTGAAAAAGGCAAGCAAGAGTGCAAGTCCAGAGCTGAACTCTAGTACCAGCACAAAAAATAAATGAGTGGTACTTTCTTGTCATTTTATTGTGCAGAAAAGTCTAAATAGCAAATACACACCAGAAATATTTCTTGCTTCCTTTCCCACCTTCTCCTGGGGAAAAAGTCATACGAAAACTTTGCTTCTTGTGATAATATATGAGTCTGAGTCTCAATTTATTCAAGCTGTGAACACATGGCAAAAGAAATGGGCCCAGAGCACAGGAATGGCAGAGCAGATACAGTGATCAGCAGGAAGCACAGATCCTTAATCCCAAACTTTTCCTACAAACAGTGCATGGAGTCTGGCAGAAGAAAACTGGGTGAGCAGGTGCAGGAGAATTTTACTTTTCACAAAGGCTGAGAGCAGAGGAGAAAATTGGATGCGATTAAAGAAGACTACTTAATTCTAAACTGGGTGCCAGTGGCTCACACCTGTAATCCTAGCTACTCAGGAGGCTGAGATCTGAGGATCATGGTTCAAAGTCAACCCAGACAGAAAAGTCTGTGAGACTCTTATCTCCAATACACCACTAGAAAACCAGAAGTGGTGCTGTGGCTCAAGCAATAGAGAGCTTGCCTTGAGCTGAAGAGCACAGGGGCAGTGCCCAAGCCCAGAGTTCAAGCCCCATGACTAAAAAAAAAAAAAAAAAAAAAAGACAAGTTAATTCAAGAAAAGCAATGAAAAAGTCAGGAATACCTTGAACAATTTCGTATTTCTGAAAAGTTTTCTAGGCTTTAAAAAAAGTCAATGATGGGGGCTGGGAAGGTGGCTCAGTGGTAGAGCACTTGCCTTGCATGCATGAGGCCCTGGGTTCCATTCCTCAGCACCACATAAGCAAAAAGAAAAAAGCTGGAAGTGGCACTGTGGCTCAAGTGGTAGAGTGCTAGCCTTGAGCTGAAGAGCTGAGGGACAGCGCCCAGGCCCAGAGTTCAGGCCCCATGACTGGACCCCAAAAAAAAAAAAAAAAGTCACCAATGAAAAGAATACCATTTTTTTAAATTTTGGTATGAAATGACTTGTTAGAAGTTGAAACATAAAACATGCTAATCTTACAAAATAATCAAAGAAAGTGGTCATTATTTCTGGGGCAATCACATGTTCTTGGAAAAACATTATTTCATGTAACGTGTTTTGTTTGGAGCAGTGCTGTTATGTTCTAAGCAAAGTGTGTAGGAACACAAGGATATACTCCTGGGAGATTAAAGTACCCATTTAACTTTTCTTTTTCAAAAATCTGAGCAATGCTGGGCACTAATGGCTTCCTCTGTAATTCTAACTACTCCAGAGGCTGAAATCTGAGGCTCATGGTTCCAAGCCAACCCAGCCAGCAAAAAGCCAGAATATGGAAGTGTGGTTCATGTGGTAGAGCATTAGCCCCAAGTTCAAGTGTCAATACCAGCACACACACACACACACACACACACACACACACATACACACACACACACACACACACAGTGGGCTTGGTTACTGGCTACCTGGCTTCTCATCCTACCTTTCAGCTGCATCAAACTAGCAGTGTTGCATATCCTTCCAGATTTGCTTTACCACTAATAGAAAGGCTGTCCCAACCCTCCCCTGCCCCATACATGAAGAAGAGAAGGCTCATTATCCGGTCAGAGTAGTGGAAGGACCTATCACTTCTCACCAAACATGCAGGGTGGGGTCACAGTTGTGTCTGCCAGGACAGGGATAAGGGAGTCTGGCTGGCACTCTTGCTATCTCAGAATACCCCTCATAGCATTTAGGTAAGTCCTGAAGTGTGGAAATTACTATAAGGAAACAAAAACATAGGCGACAACTTTCTGAAATGTAAACATAGGCGCAATCCATCAGCCTGGTGTTGGTGCTCACTCCTATAATCATATCTACTTAGGAGGCTGAGATCTGAGGATTGGGATTTGAAGCCAGACTGGGCAGAAAAGTCCACAAGACTCTTTTCTCCAACTCATCACAGAAAAATCCTGAAGTGACACTGTGACTCAAATGGTAGAGTGCTAGCCTTGAGCAAAAAAGCTCAGGGACAGCACCCAGAGTTTAAGGAGGATGGGGCAGGGGGAGGGGGGCAGCTCTGTACACCAAAGAAACAATTACTAGAATGAATAAACATTCCTCACAAGGAAGAAAGTCTTTGCAAGTTATCACTGGACAAAGGATTAATATTCAGCATATGTAGGAAATATATTTTAAAAAATTAAACACCAAAAGAAAAAGAATTAACAGACGAGTAAATGAACTGAGAACAGTTCTCAAAAGAAGTTCCTTCACATTCTTAAGCATTTCATTTAATAATAAGGAAAGCAAACGTATTACAAAGATGAGATAGCGAGTTCTCATTTCCATCTATGTCCAGGAGCTAGCTAAATGTATTATATTAGACTTTATTCATTGAAATTATCAATGCAAACCGCAAAAGGACACATAAAGCATGAAGAAAAGATCTATTACAAATACAAGCTCAATGATAATATTTTGTTGGTGTAAAAGTTCTGCTTGAATGAGGCATCTGTAGTTATCAGCATTACTAAACCTACAATTTGCATAGTTTACAAATTATGCATCACTTTATTGCTAATCTAAAACTGCTACACACTGTGCTCTGACCTAGTAATTCAACCAACTATAGGTTTCCGTAGATATGAGGGATGTGAACGCACACACTCCCATGTGCCTTATGCTGGGATATTAGCACATCTACAAATGTGCTAGACCTAAAGTTACATACAAATTCTCAACATTACTGGGTGTTGGTGGCTCATGCCTATAATCTACACAGGAGGCTGAGATCTGAAAATAATGGTTCTAAGCCAGCCCCAGCAGGAAAGTCTGTGAGACTCTTTTTTTTTTTTTTTTTTTGTCGGTCGTGGGGCTTGAACTCGTCTGTGAGACTCTTATTTCCAATTAAGCACCAAAACAAAACAAAACAAAACCCAGAAGTAGAACTGTAGCTCAAGTGGTGGAACACTAGCCTTGAAAAAAAGCTCAAGGACAGTGCCCAGGCCCTGAGTTCAAGCCCTAGGACTGATACCAAAAAAAAAAAAAAGCCAAAGAAAGGGGAAACTAGGGGAGAAAGTGAAGGAAAAGGTGACACTGTCAAAAAAAAAAAAAAAAATGTAACCAGGCACCAGTGGCTCATACTCAGGAGGCCAAGATCTAAGGATCACGGTTCCATGCCAGCCCAGACAGTGAAGTCCATGAGATTCCTATCTCCAATGAACCTCCAGAAAACCAGAAGTGGTGCTGTGGCTTAAAGAGGTAGAGTGCTAGCCTTGAGCTAGCCTGGCTGAAGCCTCATGACTGATCAAAAAAAAAAGCACTCATTACTTGGCTTATGAAACAGTAACCCTTCTGTAGAACACCTTAATAATAATAAGTCAATTGACTTTTAATCATTAATCATGAATTCATAATTAACCAAACTTTATCAAACATAAATTCCTAAAACTGGTGTTCTCTTTACAACAGCAGCTTAGAAGAAGTCACAATAATGGAGAAGACCAGTTACAATACATCCATAAATTACTATGCAGCCACTTAAAACTTCTTGAAGTTGGGCACTGGTGACTCAAACCTGTAATCCAGCTACTCGGGAAGCTGAGATCTGAGGATCGTAGTTCAAAGCCTGTCTGGGCAGAAAAGTCCATGAGACTCTTATCTCCAATTAACCATCATAAAACCAGAAGAGGCACTACGGCTCAAAGTGGTAAAGCACTAGCCTTGAGTGCAAAAACACAGGGACAGTGCCAAAGCCCTAAGTTCAAGCCCTGGACCGACTAAATAAAAAAACAAAAAATTAAAAAACAAAAAACCTGAATGAAATCTAATTCAATAAAATGTATATAATAGCTGGGAGCTGGTGGCTTACGCCTATAATCCTAGCTACTCAGCAGGCTGAGATCTAAGGATCGCGGTTTAAAGCCAGCCCGGGCAGGAAAAGTCTGTGAGACTCTTATCTCCAAGAAACCACCAGAAAACCGGAAGTGGCGCTGTGGCTCAAATGGTAGAGTGCTCGCCTTGAGCTGAAAAGCTGAGAGACAGTGCCCAGGCCCAGAGTTCAAGCCCCATGACTGACCAAAAATAAAAAATGTATATAATAAATCAATAATGAATCCAAGTTGTATATAATTTCTAACCCCAGGTATATGCACAAGTGGAAGAAGAAAATAGTAAAATTTACCTCTTCAGATTAGTATAATCCCAGGCTGCTGTCCTTTCAACATTTTTCAATATTTTCTCCATTTTCTGCTACAACTATATATTCTTTTTTGCTTTGTGCCAGTACTGGGGCTTGAACTTGGAGCCTCAAATTCTTCTCTAATTTCAAGTGCTCAAGGTTGGCACTCTACCACTTGGTCCATTATTGTCTTTTTGTTAGTTAATTAGCAGTGAGTCTTTTGAGGTTTATCTGCCCAGATTAGTTTGGAACTACAATTGTCAGATCTCAGCCTCCTGAGTAGCTAGGATTGATTATAGGTGTGATCCACCAGTACCTAGCGTTGTATTTATTAATTCTTTGTTACCAAAAAGTATCTAGCATAAAACATGTTCTATGTAATACCCAGTTATTTTTCATGTAGGTACAAAAAATGTGGATTTACACATTATATTAGCATGTAAGAGAGAAATTTTTAAGGGAGTCCAGGGATAAGTACTTTAACAACTACTGTGCACTTCATCTCTTCCTGGTGAGTGCAGCTCCCTGCCTTTGTAGGCCTCTGGTAACATCTGCAAACCAGCACTGATTACTGGGTCCTCCCTCTCACCTGCCTATATATGGACATGCCCAAAGGAGAGCAGGCCCAGGGGAGTGCTCTAAAATAAAGTGATGAGTGGACAGCCCAACAGAGAGAACTCTGGCTTCCTGCAGCCAACCAAGTTCAGCACTCATTCCAGGTGCAACTATATCTACTAGACTCATCAGTGGAGTAAGAATCTGTGGCTTAAGTGAATGGGAAATTTAAGCAAACTCTTGAGTTCCATGGGGGTGTAAAGAAAGGAGACTCTATCAAACTAATACTGGCAGTATAAACTGCTGCAAGCAAACACTTGGAATAACAATTTGGCAGTATCTATTAATATCTAAAATAGTTACCTGTCAGGCAACAATTCTGCATCTCAGCACCTACCCTAGAGAAACACGGTCATGTGCACCTGCAGGCATGATGCCCTCTGCTCAGTAATGGCACCTTCAGCAAGATACCAGTGGCTCATGCCTGTAATCCTAGCTACTCAGGAGGCTGACAACTGAAGACTGTGCCAGCCAAGGTAGAAAAGTCCATGAGACTCTACCTCCAATTTACCAGCAAAATACTGGTCAGTAGTAGAGGGCTAGCCACAAACAAAACAGGCCAGTAAGAGAGCAAGAACTTGAGTTCAAGCCCAGGTACCAGTAACATGCACATGCACACATAAGTTAGTTAATTAATTATTTAATTAATAATGTTATCTTCCCAAATGTCCATGTCCTAATCTCCCAAAACTGTGGAGGCAAAGGAGACTTTGTAGATAAGATTAAAGCCAGGATTTGAGAATGGGTTGATCTTGATCATGGCGTGTGGGGGAAGCTAAATTGAACCAGAAGGAAGAATAAGGTTCATATAAAAAGGATGAGGGGTAGCTGAGTGCTGGTGGCTCATGCCTATAATCCTAGCTACTCAGGAGGCTGAGATCTGTGGATCATGGTTCAAAGTCAGCACAGGAAGGAAAGTCTGTGAGACTCTTATCTCCAATAAACTATTCAGAAAAAGCCAGAAGTGGTGCTGTGGCTCAAGTAGTAGAGTGCTAGCCTTGAGCACAAAGAGGCTCAGGCACAGTGCCCAGACTCAGAGTTCACGCCCCAGGACTGGCAATAAGTAAATAAATAAGCAAGCAAGCAAGCAGGATGAGGGGGAGTCAGTTGGGAGGGCCATGCAGTGCAGACTGAGGCCCCATCTCTTTGGAAGGTGGAGGAAGTAGCTATAAGCCAATGAAGGCAGGGGGTCTCTAGAAACTGAGAACAAAGCCAAGGAAACAGATTCTCCCCTAGGGTCTACAGCAGGAACCAGACCTGCCAACAGGCAACTTTTAGCCCAGTGACACTCACTGTGTACTTTGGAAAAACAGAAGGCATAAATTCATGCTGCTTGAAGCCATTCAGTGTGTGACAATGTGTCAGCACAGAAATAGGAAACTACCACGTTCTTCCATTAGAGAAAGGGCGCCAGACATGTCACTGTGTCTTCTGGAGCACCCAAAAGTAAATCTATATATGGAGATAGAAAATGATCAAAACATTGTATCAAAAGTGGGTGCTGGTGGCTCACGCCTGTAATCCTAGTGCTCAGGAGGCTAAGATCTGAGGATCGCGATTCAAAGCCAGCCCGGGCAGAAAAGTCCATAAGCCTCTGATCTTCAATAAACCACTAGAAAAACCAGAAGTGGCATTGTGGCTCAAGAGGTAGAGTGCTCGCCTTGAGCTGAAGAGTGAAGGGACAGCGCCCAGGCCCCGATTTCAAGCCCCACAACCACCACCAACAACAACAAAAAAAAGAATCACAGTTCGAAGCCAGTCTGGACAGGAAAGTCCATGAGACTCTTATCTCCAAAAATTACCAGAAAATGCCAGAAGTGGAGCTGTGGGTCAAGTGGTAGAGTGCTAGCCTTAAGCAAAAAGAAGCCCAGGCTCTGAGTCTAAGCCCCCAGGATGGGCACCAAAAAAAGTAAAAAAAAAAAAAAAAAAAAAAGTATCAAGTTAAATAAAAATACAGATGAGCACTCGTGGCTCACGCCTGTAATCCAAGCTACTTGGGAGACTGAGGTGTGAGGACTGCAGTTCAAAGCTAGCCAGACAGAAAAGTCCTCTGAGACTCATCTCCAATCAACCACTCAAAAACCAGAAATGGCACTGTGACTCAAAGTGGCAGAGCACTAGTCTTGAGCAAAAGAGCTTAGGGACAGCCCAGAGGCTCTCAGTTCAAACCTTACGACTGACAAAAGCCAAAAACAAAAAATTAACAAAGGGGCTGATGAGAGAGCTCGGTGATAGAGTTCTGGCCTAGTATGCATGAGATTCTGAGTTTGATTCTTAACATCCATCACAAAAAGATAATGTTTTAAAAATTAAAAGATTTCATATCCATATGAGATGTTTAAAATGCAGGACCAAAGCAGTAGCTACACAATTTCTTCAGTGTAAATAAAATAACTATGCATTTGTCCCACAGCTGATCACCTGCTGTTATTTACATTCATGTGCATCTATGGTCTAAATATCTTGCAAAGCAGACTACACTCCTTGTGTTTGCCCCATCGCCACTATGGTGAAGAAGATGAAAAGTGGGGAGAGGAGGCGGCGAGGCACTTTGGGGATTGATGGTCCTTACACCTTAGGACCTAAGACAGAACCTAGAGCAGGTTCAGGACAAGACACCCAGCAGCCCTAGCCAATGGGTGGCATTTTGTGACAGTCAATCTGGAGGCCAAGAAGACAGACAACAACAACAACAACAACAACAATTAACCTTTTCAGGTTAGTGTAATCCCAAGCTACTGTCCCTCTGGTACTTCTCAATATTTTCTCCATTTTCTACCATATCTATATATTAATTCTTTTTTTGTTTTGTGCCAGTACTGGGGCTTGAACTTGGGGCCTTGAGTTTCTACTTGGTTTATAGCTCAAGGTTGTTGCTTTACCACTTGAGCCACACCACGGTCCACTACTGTCTTTCTGCTGGTTAATTGGAGATGAGGTTTGTCTGACTGGATTGGCTTGGAACCTCAATTGTCAGAGCTCAGCTGCCACAGTAGCTAGGATAAAAGCGTAATCCATAGGTACCTGGCTTTCTATTCATTCCTTTTTTATTTTTGCGGGGGGGTTGGGAGGGGGGGAGTCAGTCATGGGGCTTGAACTCAGGCCTAAGTGCTGTCCCTGAGCTTTTGTGCTCAAGGAAGGCCTATGCTCTACCATTTTGAGCCACAGCACCACTTCCAGTTTTCTGGTGGTTAACTGGAGATATGATGAGTCTTACGGACTTTCCTGCCTGGGCTGGCTTCAAGCTGCAATCCTCAGATCTCAGCCTCCTGAGTAGCTAGGGTTGACACTGGGCTTCTTTTTTTTCTTTTTTTCTTTATTTTGCCTATCTTAGGGGTTGAACTCAGGGACTGGACATTTATGCTCAAGGCCAGCACTCTAGTACATGAACCACAATTCTATTTCTAGCTTTTTAGTAATGTTCTAGAGATAAGAGTCTCAGGGACTTTCCTTCTGGGGGAGGGGAGGGCTTCAAACTGTGATCCTCAGATCTTAGCCTCTTTATTAGCTAGGATTACAGGTGTGTGAGCCACTGGTACCTGGTTGTATTCATTCTTTGTAGCCAAAAAGTATCTTGCATAAAACAAATTTTACTTAATATCAGTTATTTTTCATATAGGTGCAAAAAACGTGGACTTTCAGCCAGGTACTGGTAGCTTACACCTGTAATCCTAGCTACTCAGGAGGCTAAGATCTGAGGATCGTAGTTCAAAGTCAGCCTAGGCAGAAAAGTCTGAGACTTATTTCCAATAAGCTACTCAGAAAAAGCTGGGGGTGGCACTATGGCTCAAGTGGTAGAGTGCTATCCCTGAGCACAAAGAGGCTCAGAGACAGCACCCAGGCCCTGAGTTCAAGCCCCAGGACTGTCAGAAAAAAAAAAAAAAAGTGGACTTTCAGGCTGGGAATGTGGCTTCTTAGTGGTCTTCAGTACCACATAAACAGAAAAAGCCAGAAGTAGTGCAGTAGCTCAAGTGGTAGAATGCTAGAGCAAAAGAAGCTTAGTAATAATGCCTAGGCCCTGAGTTCAAGTCTTAGAACTGGCAAAAAAAAAAAACAAAACAGGTGGACCTTCTCATTATATCATTGCAACTTTCAAGGATACTTCCCCCCCCCCCCCCCCAGGGAAGTTGGCTCTTGCTGTTGTCTCCCTGCAGCCAGATGGTCCACTTCCTGATGTCCTTCAGGTAGCTATTCAAAAGCCATCCTGGGCTCTCTTTCCAGGTTCACTCAACATAGACTAGTCCTCCCATTGCTGTCCAGCTCTTCATCCAACTTTACATGTGTCAGAGAGACTTCATGATGCCAAACACACACACACACACACACACACACACACACACACACACACACACACACACACACACACACACACACACACACACACACACACACACACACACACACACACACACACACACACACACACACACACACACACACACCTCCTCTCCCCTCCATTCCAAACATGAGTTGCCCTTCCATATCTGTGGGATCCATACCCAGGGACTCAACCAATGGTGGAGTGAATTTGGCTGGAGGAAAGCACCACAATGAATGTGCACATCCCCTCATCTATCTCAGGACTTCTGGTGTTTCTCTCCAGTATCCATTGCTGGAGCCTAGTTTCCCTCACATTAGCTTTGTGGAGCATATAGAACTAGTTTACTGCAAACTTTCTTCTTGTCATTATCCCCTAACCAACACAATGTAACAATGATTTCTATAATATATTCATTGTATTAAGTGTTGCAACTAAGTGTTGAAATGATTTAAAGTTGACCAGGGGGTGGTGGCTCAGATCCTTAATTATAAAACTTCTCAGGGGCTGGGAAGGTGGCTCAGTGGTAGAGTGCTTGCCTTGCATGCATGAGGCCCTGGGCTCAATTCCTCAGCACCACATAAGCAGAAAAAGCCAAAGTAGCGCTATGGCTCAAGTGGTAGGGTGCTAGCCTTGAGCTGAAGAGCTGAGGGACAGTGCCCATGACCAACAACAACAACAACAAAAAACTACTCAGAAAACAGAGATCAGAGGATCAAGGTTTGAAGCCAGCCCAGCCCCCAACCTCCCACCCCCCCCCAAAAAAAAAGTACTGGAGACTACCATCCAAAATAACCAGCAAAAAGCCTACCTGGAGGTATGGCTCCTATAGCAGAGCATCTGCTGAGCCCTGAGTTCTAAATCTGTTCTGGTAAGAAAAAAGTATACAGAAAGAGGTGCAAATGTTACATATGAATAATATATTGCTTTGCAGGGAACCTGATCATCTGTGAGGTGTTTTTGTTTGTTTTGGGGGGTTTTGCAGTCCTGGGGCTTAAACTCAGGGCCTGGGCACTGCCTCTGAGCTTCTTTTGCTCAAGGCTAGCAATCCACCATTTGAACCACAGCACCACTTCCAGCTTTCAAACCAGGGCTTCACGCATGCTAGGCAAGCACTTTACCACTAAACCACATTCCCAGCCTCATCTATGAGTTTCAGTATGGGGGGGGGGGATGGGGAGAGAGCCTGGACCCCATCCTCATGGATACTAAGGGGCAAATGCATATGGTATTATCTGCTTATCTGACATTGTCTTTATCCTTCAAATAAAACATAGGCTTTTTGAAGACAAGGATTTTATCTCATCCATAGCTATATCCTCAGCACCCAGGGCAGTGAACTCCACAAATATTTGTATTAATTTGTTGATTAAACATTATTTATTGACTTGTTTTCCAAAAACTTGCCTAAAATTTATTGGGAAGAAAAAAATGAAATTCAAATATCCTGATCTTGCACATAAATATTAAGTCAATGTTTAGCTCATATTCTTTTTTCGAGATTGACATTTAACTTTGCATAGCACGTACTGAGAAAAAAAAATATTATTTCACAATCAGGAAAGCACAGCTAGCCATGCAGCAACCATATCCAGCATGGTGGCTACAGCCACCATGTGTCTAAATGAGGAAAGGAAGGTTCCTCCATGCTTTACATTTTGTGACTACACTGCAGTCTTATTCAGTCACATTGTCAGTCATAAATTATTCAACTTACTTTGAGTCTCATCCCCCCATAATGCAAAATTGTTAACTGAAGGATTCTACATAATTACAAAAGCCCATAAAGAACAACCATTATTCACCCAGATGTCTACTGGAAGGAGGTCAGAAGAGTGAACTTCATACAGGTGGTGCAAATGGCTCTTTAAACGCTGATAAACCTCAAATATGAAGAGAAACAGAAAGGAGCTAAAGAAAGCTGTTATTATTCCATCCACAGCCAGCTGTGGAACTTACAATAATAAAGTATAGAGGGCTGGGGGTGTACCTTGGGTCCAGAGGGGTACTAGGCACATGCAAAGATCTGGGTTCCCTCCCCAGTACTGCAAAAAGAAAAGAAAATACAAATATAAATCTCACACAAGCTGGGCGCTGGTGGCTCAGGCTTGTAATTCTAGCTGCTCAGAATGGAGATCGTGGTTCAAAGACAGCCCAGGCAAGGAAAGTTCGTGAGACCCTTATATCCAATTAACCACCAGAAAATTGGAAGTGTGCTGTGGCTCAAGTGGTAGAGTGTTAATCTTGAGCTTAAGAGCTCAGAGACAGTGCCCAGGCCCAGAATTCAAGTCCTATGACCACAAAAACAACAACAACAACAACAAAAACACCTCACACATATCCAGAGGCAGTAAGGAGCAGATGATTTGAGATAAACAGAATTATGACCAGAACTGAGTTAATTTCCAGGTTGTCTAACTAGATGACCTTTAGCAAGCTGCATACCTGCCTGGCACTGACATTGCTCATCTGTACAATGGGACAATGAGTAACAAAACATAGCTAAGGTCTTTTGAGAATTTAACAAGAAACTCCCTGACAAACAATATATTTACTCCATATTATTATTAAATAACTAAAAGTGCATACATTCCTACAGGCAAATCAAATGGTCTTGTCACTAAATCATTCTTAGTCATTTATTTCTTTTGCTGCTGTATGGCCTGTGTAACAGCAGGTAGAAAGAAATGGAAAAAGTTCATCACTACTACAGTCATAAATGCTTGTCACCAGGCTGCGAATGTGGCTTAGTGGTAGAGTGCTTGCCTAGAATGCATGAAACCCTGGGTTCAACTCCTCAGTACCACATAAACAGGGAAAGCCGAAGTGGCGCTGTGGCTCAAGTGGTAGAGCGCTAAACCTTGAGCACAGAGAGGCTCAGGAACAGTGCCCAGGCCCTGAGTTCAAGCCCCAGGACCAGCAAGCAAGCAAGCAAGCAATCAATGCTTGCCACCTATCTACTTATTGGCTTCAGAGAGGTAATACCACAATTTTGTTTAGGAATCTACTAAACCAGAATCTTTCTTTTAAAATACAGTCTGTAATGGTAACAGCTGGCAAATTCACACAAAACATACACAGTAAACATTTTAGGAAGCCAATGTAAGAGGCTCAGACATTTTAAGTCACCCTGCTCTACTCCTAAAAATAAATCAATTACAAATATTAAAAAAAACATTTGCGGTTCCACAAACGTAGATTAGTCTCAAAGAACAAACAGAAAAGCAACCACTTCTCACCGTCCACAACCAAGCCAAATTAAATAAAAAACAGTCCACATCACAGGAAAATACCCCTCGAGTTTTCAGGCAGGTAAGATACTCAGACACACCTCGATTTTTTTTTTTTTTAAGAAAAAAAAGAAAAACCAGAATAGGTCCAAAGAAGACACTAATATTCAGATTCCACGTTAATGATTCCCGGCCAACACTTTCCCGGTAAACAAGGGGGTTAAAGAGTTCAAGACGCGAGATGCTACACAACCTCAAAACCAGACACAAAAAACCCCAACGCCTCCGCCAAGGCGAGCCCCACACCGACGCTTCCAGAAGACACACGCGGCCCGGGACTCTCCTCCGTTCCCACGGCGCCAGCGCCCGCAGGACCACGAAACACAAAAGACGCGCTGGAGGGCCGGAGGGCAGGCTCTCCCCGCCCCGCAGAGCCCCGCAGGAAGGTTCGTGACGCCCGGGGCTTACCTACACCAAAACGTCACCCACGGCCCAGGGGCGGCGGCGGCGGCGGCGGCGGGCGTCTGCATCCGCCGCCGGGACCAACCCCACCGCGAGCTGCCCGCTGCAACCTCCTCCGGGCAAAGGCGAGGCCCGTGCGAAGTTCCCCGGAGCACCCCGGGTTCGGTTCCGCCTCCGGCCCCCGCTGAGATTTGCTGGTGCACCTGCCACCGCCGCGGCGGCGCCGGCCGGGGCTCGCCGGCCACCCGGGGAGCCCCGCAAAGGCCCTGCGGCCTAGGGCGCCCGTGACCCTTGGCCGAGATCGCCGCCGCCGCCGCGGGTCGCTGTCCACACCGCCCCCTTTCCCTGACAAAGACCCTCTGTCAATCCCAGGCCCGACACACACGCGCGCACGCACACGCACACACGCGGGGGGGGGGGACAGGAGCGCAGGCGAGGTGTGTGCAACCTCCGAATGGTAACAGCAATAATAATAATAATAACAACTAATCATCATCCCCATCAAGTGTCCCCAGGGCTCGGCCACCTGGGCGTGCCCTGCAAGTGGGTGCAGGGGCCGGGGGTGGGGGAAGGGGAGCGGGCCGCGGCCGCGGCTCCCCGGGGCACCCAGGCCGTGCCCGGCGTGGCTCTAATCAAATGCCGGGGTGGCGGAACGGGCCACGGGAAACCGCAAACGCAATCCCGGCGGGCGCCAGGCCTCAGGCGGCCAGCGGGCTGCAGACCCGCCCGCCCCGCACCCACCCGCACCTGCCCGCCCGGCGGCCAGCGGGAGGCGCCCGCTGGGCTGGGGCGCCGAGGCGGAGGCCCGGCTCCCCACGGCGGTGGGGGGCAGTCGGACGGCGGAGGTCGGAGCGTGGGGGGGACCCCCGGCCGAGGCTGAGGACGGGGGGCGGTCGGGGCCGCCTCGCTCGCTCACCTCCAGGTCGGTGTCGGCGGCCTCCGGAGCCCCGAGGATCTCGCTGGGCAGCTCGGCCAGGTCGGTGACCCGGATCAGCCCGTCGTGCAGGAAGATGGTCTCCTCCTTCACCGAGAGCCACTGCGCCGAGTCCGCCGCGGCCGCCGCGGCCGCCGCCGCCGCCGACGAGCCCATGGCCGGGGCTGAGGCGCCGACGCCCGGCGGGGAGACGCGAGCTGGGGCCGCGGCGCTCACCAGTCCATGGCAGCGGCTGCCGCGCCCGTCGGGCCCGCGAGGCTCCACCCTAGGCGGCCCGCGCCGCCATCTCCTCACACCCGGGCCCGGGAGACCCCGGCCCCGCAGCCGCCGCCGCCGCCGCCGCCGCCCTGAGGAGCAGGACCCGCCTCTGCCGCTCAGCAGCCAACTGTCAGTGAGACTCCATGTTGGGGGCGGGGCTCCCGGCATGCCCCGCGGAGCGGACAATACCGGCCCCGCCCACCGCCCGCCTGGCCCCGCCCACCGCTCCCTGCACACCCGGCCCGGGGCTGCAGAACCTGGAGCTCCGTCTGGGTTCCACCCCGCCCACTGGGGTGACCTCTCCGTGGGCCCTTCCGCTTCTGACTACTCGGGGTCACGCTGGGTCTGCCCTGTACCACCAGACCCCGCCTTTTCTTCCCTCCTTACTGAGGTGTGCACCTCTCGCTGTAGCCAGAGCCACCACCCTGTCCTCAGAGCCTACCGGCTGTCACCCTTGCTTTCTGGTTTGGGTGAGATGCATGCAAAAACCAGGTGCCTGGGCTTCAAGCGTGGCTCAGGGGTACAGTGCCAGCCTAGCAAGTGCAATCCCATTGCACTTCCCAGGGAGCTGAGGCAGGAGGATCTCCAGTTTGAGGCCAGCCTGGGCTACATAGCAAGACTTGTCTCAAAAGAAAAAAAAAAAATGCTCGACAAGAAATGTATTCATGCCGGCGGCTCACACCTGTCATCCTAGCTACTCAGGAGGCTGAGATCTAAGGATTGTGGTTCAAAGCCAGCCAAGGGGCAGGAAAGTCCAGGAGATTCTTATCTCCAATTGATCACCAGAAAGGTGGAAGTGGGGTTGTGCCTCAAGTGGAGTGGTAGAGCTCAGCCTTGAGCAAAATAAATAAATAAATAAAAATAAAAAAGCTCAAGAACAACAACAACAAAAACAAAAGGTTTAGGGATGCATGGAAGGGGAGTGGAGCAGCCCTGTCACACTTCTTTGGGCTTATTTCAAGTTTTGCTGAAATATATCCTCAATATTTTTTAGAAGGGCAATGGTAGAAAAACGTCTGAACTGTGTACACCTATCTGGGAATGCCTTTATTTTGCCTTCATGGTGTGTGTTAATAATGGTGAGTGTTGGATATATGACTCTAGGTTAAAACCAACTTTTCCTCAGAAATTTGTAGGTATCCTTCCCTAGGAGAAGAAATTTGGTGCTCAATTGATTTTCATTCTCTTTAGTGACACTGCATCAGGCCAGGCCTGGGGTACACATCTTTCATCCTAGCACTTAGGAAGCTCAGTCAGAAGGATGGAGAGTTCTAGGCCAGCTACATAGTGAGTCCAAACCAGCCATTTTTCTGCCTCAGCTTCCTGGGAACTAGAATTACAGGCATGTGCCTCAGTGCCCAGTCAAGAAAAACTAATATAGATATGTATATATGCATATATACATATATATGTGTACATATATCTATGTATGTTTTCCACAGGGCATGGATATTCCTCTTTCATTTATTTAACAAATGTTTTTTTTGCTTCCTGCTCTTTGGCATTGTTACTGGTGTGGGGTAACAAAGATGAGCAAGGCAGGAAAGTCTTCTATCAGAGAACTGACAGCCTGATAGGGGAAACTGACAAGAAGTAAGAAAACACCGAATCAGTTTAGAGCAGATGAGTGCAATGAAAGTAAAAGGTGTGTGTGAGAGAGAGAGAAAGAGAGAGAGAGAGACAGACAGAGACAGACAGACAGAGATGGAATGGGGCCTGGGAGGAATGGAGCTCAATGATAGGGCAGGTACAAGATCCTGCATTGAATCTCAACACCAAACACAAACAAAAAAAAAAAAGGTGGTAGAATTTTTATCACCTCTTCAGAAGAATCATGAGGAAGGAACTGTATTTATTTATTTAGGTGCCAGTCCTGGGGCTTGAACTCAGGGCCCAGGGAACTGTCCCTTAGCTATTTCTACTCAAGGATAACACTTGACCATTTGAGCCACAGCTCAATTTCTGGCTTTGTTTGCTTGTTTGTTTTTGGGTGGTTAATTGGAGATCAAGTCCCAGGGGGCTTTTCTTCCTGGGATGGCTTTGTACCTCAATCATCAGATCTCAGCCCCTGAAAATTAGCTAGGATTACAGGTATGAGTCACCAGTGCCCTGTCCTTCATTGCCTTTTCTCACAATTTCCAAATCTAAGGACAGTCATCATTTTTATTTACTTGTATTGTGCTGGTAATAGGGCTTGAAATCAAGGCCCTATGCTCTTGCTCAGCCTGCTTGCTCACAGCTGGTGCTTTACTGCTGAAGCCACACCTCTAGTCTAGTGTTTTTATTTTTTTTATTGTGATTAAGTGATTACATAAATTTCACAAATTTCATAGTATTTTGAGATAGTGATACTTAGTTAAAGTCACAAACACATTCGAACCTTCATGAGGCAAACCGTCATTATTGTTGTCTATAAAGTTTGTGAATTCTATGAGCTTTGAAAATACAGCTATTTCTTCTACATCAGGTGATATGTACATTTCTTTCCTTTTGCTTACTGTTAGCTGTTCCCTCTGTCCCTCTCATTTGCTCCCTTCCATCGCTGCCCTTGAGTTGCTTAGTTCATTTTCATCAATGTCTAGTGCAGTTGATGGGTCCCGCTGTTGTATGTGTTCCCGTTTCCCTCTGTTTCTGTGTCCTCCTCCTAATTTCCCTCAGATGTGTGCATATATACCACGAGATCACTTAGTAATGATACGACAAGATGAGTGGAGGTCCTTTGTTTCTTGAGTCTTGTTTAGGCTAGTATTTTTCAGGTTAAGTGGAGGTGGAGTCTTGCAGACCTTTCTGTCCAGGCTGCTTTTGAACACCAGTCCTCCAAATTTCTTCCTTCTGAGTACCTAAGATAGTTGACAGTCACCAGTGCCTGCCATCAATCACAATTTTTGTGGGGCACCTGTGGCTCAGGCCTGTAATCCTAGCTACTCAGGAAGCTGAAATCTGAGGATCACAGTTCAAAGCCAGCCTGGGCAGGAAAGTACATGAGAATCTTGTCTCCAATAAACCACCAGAAAACCAGAAGTGGTGCTGTGGCTTATGTGATAGATGGCTAACCTTGAGCTGAAGAGCTGAGGGACAGCGCCCAGGCCCAGAGTTCAAGCCCCATGACCAACCAAAAAAAAAAAAATCACTAATTTTTGTTTTGTTTTGTTTTTGCAGTGCTGGGAATAAAAACCAGGGCTTCACATATGCTAGGCAAGTAATCTACCATTTAGCTATATCCACAGCCCCCATCATTATTTTCATTTTTATTTTTTGTCAGTCATGGGGCTTGAACCCAGGTCCTGAGTGTTGAGTGTTATCCCTGAGTGTCCCCCCCCCCCCAAGGGTAGCACTCTATCACTTTGAGCCACAGCTCTACTTCTGGTTTGTAGTGGTTAATTGGAGATAAGAGTCTCACAGGGACTTTTCTGCCCAGGCTGGCTTCAGATCTTGATTCTTAGATTACCGCCTCCTCAGTAGCTATGATTACAGGCATGAGCCGCTAGTGCCCAGCTCCCCATCATTATTTTATTTTGTTTTTTTATTTTTATTTTTTGTCCCGTCGTGGGGCCTTAACTCTGGGCCTGAGCACTGTCCCTCAGCTCTTCAGCTCAAGGCTAGCGCTCTACCACTTGAGCCACAGTGCCACTTCTGGCTTTTTTTTTTTTTTTTTTTTGCTTATGTGGTGCTGAGGAATCGAACCCAGGGCCTCATGCATGCAAGGCAAGCATTCTACCACTGAGCCACCTTCCCAGCCCCCCATCATTATTTTTACTGATTTTTTTTTTTTGGGTCCGGTCGTGGGGCCTGAACTCTGGGCCTGGGCGCTGTCCCTCAGCTCTTCAGCTCAAGGCTAGTGCTCTACCACTTGAGCCACAGCGCCACTTCTGGCTTTTTTTTTCTTTTTGCTTATGTGGTGCTGAGGAATCGAACCCAGGGCCTCAGGCATGCAAGGCAAGCACTCTACCACTGAGCCACCTTCCCAGCCCCCCATCATTATTTTTAAAGGGTACTACACTCTATAAATAGGCAGCTCAGCGGGGTGGCACGTGGCTTACACCTGTAATCCTAGCTACTCAGGAGGCTGAGATCTGAAGATGGTGGGTTTGAAGCCAGCTTGGCCAGAAAAGTCTCTGTGAGACTCTTATCTCCAAATAACCACTCAGAAACTGGAAGTAGCACTTTGTCTCAAAGTGGGAGAGCACTATCCTTGAGGAAAAATGCTTAGGGATGGAGCCTAGGCTCCATGAGTTCAAGCCCCACAACTGACAAGAAGTAATAATAATAATAAAAACATAAATAGGCAGATTGGTATCTCAGAAATTTCTCTTGCTCTTTTTTGAACTCTGAGTCTGGGCTGTCCCTCAGCTCTTCAGCTCAAGGCTAGCGCTCTACCACTTGAGCCACAACACCACTTCTGGCTTTTTTTTCTTTTTGCTTATGTGGTGCTGAGGAATCAACCCCAGGGCCTCAAGCATGCAAGGCAAGCACTCTACCACTGAGCCACCTTCCCAGCCCCAATTATATAGTTTTTAAGATGTTATATAGAGGAGCTACCATTTCTTTCTTTTTGCTTTATACTGCCTCTGCCTCTCAAGAGCCAGGGATTACAGGTGTGTACTACTAGGCCTAGCTTCTTCTGCACTTAAATGTTTATATTTCAAGATCAGGAGTCAAGATGTCTAAAAATGATTGTCTTTCCCTCTAATTAAGGAAAACGGCCCAGATCTGGAGCTTAAATGTCTTAGATTGCATAATAATAGTTATTTAATATTTTAGCAACAGTAATTAGTCATAGGACTATAGGACTGCTATTGTACCTTGATGAGGCAGCTGATGAATTAATATTTATAGAACCCTCTCTGGAAATAAGACCATTTAGTGGGAATTTTTATACGAGATCAGCAAGACAAAGGAAGTCTCTGATCAAAAGAACTTCACACTGGCAGCCTATGAGCAGAGAATCCATATTTAGAAAAGACAAAATACGTACACACACACCTATATATATGCACATACATGCATGTGCATGGAGAGCCAATCATAAGAAGTTTTATGTAGCTAGGAAAGTGGCTCAGTGGTAGAGTGTTTGCCTTGCATGCATGAGGCCCTGGGTTCGATTCCTCAGTATCACATAAGCAGAAAAATCCGTAAGTGGCGCTGAGACTCAAGCCCTAGTCTTGAGCTGAAGAGCTGAGGGACAGTGTCAGGCCCAGAGTTCAGGCCCCATGACCGACCAAAAAAAAAAAAAAAAAAGTTTTATGGCTGTGACTTTTTGTCTTTAGAATTGTCCTTTCTACTCTTACATTTGAGAATAGAAGAACAGGATGGGGACATGATCAAGGAAAACTGACTGGGTAGCCCAAATTCAGAATCAGAGGAAGCATGGGGCAAGCAGAAAACTCTCAGTAGGTTGAACCTCAGTCACCCCGGGGAGGTGTCTCCCCAAGAGGGCGTGAGCTTGTTGACGGAGACCATCTCCTGATGCCCTGGCTGACGTGATAGGCACTGCCCTTGGCTCAAGCAGGCCCTTTGGGATTTTGTGATATCACACTCTTCTATTGACTTCTGTGTGCCAGCTGATGCTTGGAATGAGTCTGTAATCCTTGGGCCTGAAATATGTGAGTGTAGCCTGGAGATAAGCAAGGCTGCATAATCTTCATAGAGCCTGAAGATAGCTCTAGCTGGGACAGCCATATTTATGCTTAAGGCCCTTCAAAACACCAAGGAGAAAGCACAGGAACATCTGCCCTCTCTCTCTCTCTCTCTCTCTCTCTCTCTCTCTCTCTCTCTCTCTCTCTCTCTCTCTCTTTCTCTCTCTCTCTCTCTCTCTCTCTCTCTCTCTCTCACACACACACACACACACACACACACACACACACACACAGTCAAAACCTGTGGGAAAGATTGACTATAGACATCCAATGAATCATAATTTCAAAGAGGAAAGACATACACCCCTGCTGGAAGTCTTTCTAAGGGATCTGGGAGGCCCTGTTCATTATATTTCAAGGAAGATTGTTTGGACTCCTGGGTGGGTCTCTGAAGCAGCAGGCAAGTCAGAAGAGAGGTATTTGAAAACCAGGAAGGAGAAATTTTCCTTGGAGTTCTGCTGAAATAGCAGAAGGAAGGGACAGGCCTCCACCCCTGATGGCCCGCCCTAAGATGAGGCAGCATTAAATGTAGCTCTCATCTTCCTTTCTGAAAGAACACCAGGAGATCGGGACCATACTGTGTGCTCCAGCGCCCCTTGGTGGTCATCAGAGGCATTGATGCAGCAGAATTTTCCAATATTCTCTTGGAAATGTCATCCAATCACCATGATGCAAAACTGAGATGAAATCAGCCAGGCCTCCGTGGCTCACGCCTGTTATCCTAATTCTTCAGGAAGCTGAGGTCAGAGAATCAAGGTTTGAAGCTAACTGAGGCAGAACAATCTACCATCTTTTAAATGGCATCTTGCTAGGCGCTGGTAGCTCATGCCTATAATCTCAGGAGGCTGAGATCTGAGGATGAAGGTACAAATCCAGCCCAGGAGTAAAGTCTGTGAGATTCTTATCTTCTACAAATGAGTTGTAGCTCAAGTAGTAGAGTGCTAGCCTTGAGCACAAAAGCTCAGGGACAGGTTCTGAGTTCAAGTCTCAGGACTGGCACTAAAACAAAAGATAGGTTGATGAGATTTCTCAGGATTGTCCATATTACTAGTATATTATTTTTCTTCCCAGGGTTGTTTTTTTTTTTTCTCCCTTTAGGTTTCATGCTTACTGATCACCCTACATCACAAATGTAGTTATCGAATTACTTCCTCATTTTCCAGCTAACACTGCAAGGTCTGGTAGCTCATTGTCTCCATGTATTAAAACATCCATGCCATGGGTTGGGAAGGTGGCTCAGTGGTAGAGTGCTGACCTTGCATGCTTGAGGCCCTGGTTTGATTCCTCAGCACCACATAAGCAGAAAAAATAAATAAATAAAAGCTGGAAGTGGCCCTGTGGCTCAAGTGGTAGAGTGCTAGCCTTGAGCTGAAGAGCTGAGGGACAGTACCCAGGCCCAGGTTCAGGCCCCATGAACGGACACCCCCCCCCCTGCAAAAAAAAATCCATGCCTGTGTTGTGTGTGCGTGCGCATGCATGCACACATGCACATACTGAAGGTGTTTGAATTCAAGGCCTTGCATTTGCCAGCAGTGTTCTTCCTCTGAGATAAATCCCCAATCCAGCAAAGGACTCTCACTCTTTTTTTCTGCTCAAGATTACACTATCACTCCAGACACATCTCTATTTCAAGCTGTTGGTTAATGTCTGGTATTTTTTTTTTTTTTTTGTATTGATGTGTGTGTGTGTGTGTGTGAACTCAGGGTCTGGGAACTGTCTTTGAGCTTTTATGTGCTCAAGGCTAGCCCTCTAACCACTTTGAGCCACAGCTCCACTTCTGGCCTTTTTTGGTAATTGGAGATTACCAAGTCTTGTGGACTTGCCTGTCTGAGTTGGCTTTGAACCATGGTCCCTGAGTAGACCCAGCTCTCTATGCTTTTTCTTCTACAATATTGGGTTGAAGTGTTCCTTCCAAACTTAAATCTTGGGTGGGAAGGTAGCTTAGTGGAAGAGTGCTTGCCTAGTATACATGAAGCGAAGCCCTCAGTACCATATAAACAGAAAAAGCCATAAGTGGCGCTGTGGTTCAAGCCGGTAGAGTGCTAGCTTTGAGCAAAAAAAAAAAAAAAAAAAAAAAAAACAAACCAAGCCACAAGTTAAAGCTCCAGGACTGACAAAAAAATTACATCTGCAGAATTTATGAATGTGACCTTCTTGGAGGATAGAACCAGATGTGACAGTATACCCCTTGTATTACAGTACTAGGTAGTCAGAGGAAGATTGAGTTCGAGACCACCCTCTGCTTGCAGAGGAAAAACACTAGAGTGATGTTTTAAACTAGACCCTAGCCACCCTAGCCCAGTGTCTGGTATCTTTTAAAAAGGGGAAAATATTTTATCTCAATTTTTACCGTGCAATGGGATAAATGGAGGACCTTGAGCAAGCACCTTACTTCTTGACCAAGAGCCAGAAATTTACCTTCTCCAAGTCAAGGGCTATGTAGTGGATCTTTCAGATCACAAGGCTGAGGCTGGGGCTACAAAGCAAGACACTGACTTTTCTTACAAAAGCAGTATACTTGTACCTTCATTTGGTTAGTAAAGGCAGGCTTTCCATGGTTGGTTGAGTGAACCCCCCAGTCCTGTTGGCACTACCTGCCTTTGTGAACATGACAGTCCTGTTTTAGGATTCCTGTTGAGCTGGTATAGATAAATGCCACGACTTCTGTTGAGTGGAAATCTTTTTTTTTTTTTTTGTCGGTCGTGGGGCTTGAACTCTGGGCCTGGGCGCTGTCCCTCAGCTCTTCAGCTCAAGGCGAGCGCTCTACCACTTGAGCTACAGCGCCACTTCCGGTTTTCTGGTGGTTTATTGGAGATAGGAATCTCACGGTCTCTCCTGCCCGGGCTGGCTTTGAACCGCGATCCTCAGATCTCAGCCTCCTGAGTAGCTAGGGTTACAGGCGTGAACCACCAGCGCCCGGCTGAGTGGAAATCTTTTCTTCTTAGGTCTAAGACCTGGATTCAAATATAGTAGCAGCCACCTTCACTCACTGGCTAGCACTTGCTGCCAACCCTGAGATGGGAGTCTTGTGGACATTTTTGTGTCAGTACTGGAACTGAGCCACATTGAGTCTATACCTCTGAGTCCAGCTTTTTGCTGGCCAATAGCAATCCTCAAGCTTTTTTGTCCTGGGTGGCTTCAAACAATGATCCTCATATCTCAGCTGCCTGGGCTAGCCTGGAATGGATACCTTCCAAATCCTGGCCTCCCATGTAGCTCCGGCAGCTAGCCATCAATTGAAACAGTCTTGACAACTTTTCTGCCCAGGCTAGGCTTCAAACTGTGTTCCATCCCAATCAATTTCAGGTAGCTAAGATCAGTCATAAGCCACTGGGACCTGGGTGAAAATAAGCTGGCCTGGAACATGGTACCCGGCCCAGGCTGGCTTGAACTCAACCCTTTGTTCATTAACCTTTCAGTGATCCCATTTCTAAACAAAACCAAAAAAGAAAGCCAAAAACTAGAAAGGACACAAACAAAATGTATAAATGATTTAATTAGGCTCTTGGTAAGTTTAGAACACTATTTTGTGAGGATAAATTCCATTTGTTAGGGCAAAAAGAGATCTCATGTAGCCTTGGAGCTGAGGAATAGCTTTGATTTTGGGTAGAATTTGTGAGTCCACAGCCTTCTGATCAACCTTGCGCTGTTCTGTAACCTCGTATTTCTAAATGAAGAGAAAATTAAACAATTAGTACAGAAAATAACACATATCTTGTCAGGATGAATTACAGAAAATACAAGCAGTTAGGGCAGCCTTGCCAACTCTTACACTGGAGCAGTGAAATAAATACTATACCTTTGTACAATGAATGGAGTGGCTTGTTTATTCTACAGCAAGCCAATGACAGATAAAGGCATCCCTAGTGATTCCCCTAAAACACTGTCACTCTAAATTTCAGCTCAGTAGTAAAAACTAAAGGACATTACCCCATTCCAGAGAGAGACCTGTGCTACTGCAGGAGGCAGGTGACAGGAACACGCACCTCTTTTTCTGTGTCGAAGATTTCACCCTCCTGGTGTCTAGGCTTCCGCAGCTTCTTCTTCTTGAAATAATCGTCAGTGAGGTGTTTAGGGATTTTCACCTTGCTGATATCAATTTTTGTGGAGGTGGCAATAACAAATTTCTGGTGTGTTCTACGCAGAGGAACACGGTTGAGGGACAGAGGTCCTGAGAAAGAAAATGCAAGGTGAAAAACACTTCATACTAGCTGCGCAGGCAGAGCCTCATGTGGAAAAATTCTAATGCCCCAGATCTCAAGTCTGTCCAGGAGTCTTTCCTGTTCTAGTCCCTCCAAGTGATCCAGGTTAGTCAAAATCAGTGATCCCTAATTAACCGCACCCATTTACACACACCCCATTGCTTGCCTGGAATAAACAATTCACTTACTAGTTCAAACTCTACCCTGATGCCAATGACAGCTCAATTGTTAGTTTACACAGGATTATTTCCTGAAGGCCAGCAGTCAACCATTCTGTACTATATTAAGTTTACTTGATGAGTTGGAACAAAAAGCCCAATACCTGCTTACATTTAACCCACAGATCCACAAAGCAGTGTATCACACCTCACATCCTTAGTCACGAAAAACTACGTAGATGGAGCAAATGTGTATACATACCTCAAGCTTTTGAAACCACCTCATCTCCAGTTAACTACCAAAATAATATCTAAAAGTTGAGCTGTGGCTCAAGTAGGTGTGCACTAGCCTTGAGCAAAAAAGCTCAGGGGCAGCACACCGGCCCAGAGATTAACCCCATCGACCAGTGTGTCCATACAGGCAAGCATGAGTGCTCACACACATACACTTGGATTTTCTTACCAGTCACAAGTAGTAAGCCACTGCCCAGCTGCTTCAAGAAAACCACTCTCTGAAAGCCAAACAGAAAACAGTTTTCTACAATTATGAACCGACTTCTGTATTAAATCCTAGTCAATAAAGTCAGAAGCTTGGGGAATAGCCACAGTTGGCTACTAAATAAAATACACGTTCTGCAAGTGGATGTAGTGCCATTTGCAGCACACGATATAAATAGCCAACAATTACACATCATAAACTTGTCATTTAAAATAGGGAAATTCGATGAACAGTGAACTGCCATGTCAATGCTAATTCTTGCCCCATCATGGAGTGAATGAACAGCCCTGCCATGACAGAACCGAGCAAAGCCACCAAAAGCCCTCTGGTACCCGCGGCCCTGCCCCGCTAAGGCAGCATGCTCACCTTGCCTCTGTGGCGCCCAGTGAGGATGATGAGGATGGTCCCTGGAGTGATGCTGGCCCGCAGCCTTCGCACGTGCTGACTGAAGGGCTTCTTGCCATGGCTCAGCAGCTTCCGAGGCACATCCTCAGTGGGGTAGTATCTAGGCTGGAGAAAACCCACGCCTTAAACTTATTTCAATGTTTAGGACCCCTGTGTCACAGGCCCTGACTTGAAACTCCAATGCTCTATCCTCCTCTTTTTTTTTTTTTACTGTCCCCAGTAGGATGACAATGATTTCCATGTAAGCCTTGTTTAGTCATCAACTTTGGATAAATCATCATTCAGGATGAGCTTGGGTGGCTCATGCCTGTACTTAGGAAGTTGAGATCTGTGGATCATTGTCACAAAAACAAAACCCACACAATCATTTGTTCAGAAAAAGATATCCAAAACAGTTTACATCACAGAAGGGGTAAACAATGGAGATACAGCTTTAGTTTCCATTTAAAGTAGGCTGGAAGCATGACTTCAGTAGTAAAGCATCTGAATAGGAAGTACAAAGCCCCCTAAGAAAAATATAGAAACCAAGAATAACGCATGCTACATCCCCTGTATCACAACTTAACCTCGCAAAACCATGCCTTACTTGCATTTTATGCAAAGGGAAACAAATCTCTCAAGACTGAACTTCAGGATTTATTAATCCACTTACTGGAAAGTAACACACCATGGGCTAGGAATGTGGCTTAGTGGCAGAGTGCTTGTCTAGCATGCATGAAGCCGAGTTTGGTTCCTCAGTGTCACAGTAACAGAAAAAGCCGGAAGTGGTGCTGTGGCTCAGCTCAGGTGCCCAGGCCAAGTTCAAGCCAAAAATTGACCAAAAAAACACAAACCACCACAAAAGTACTAGGAGTAACAAATAAAATAGGACACTCCCCCCAGTCCCTTGGCAGTGTTGGAGATTGAATTCCGGCAAGCACCTTGCCAACTGGGTGGCGTCCCTAGCATACCCAGCCATCTGATATCCCTTCAAGTCTCACCATTTTCCGAAGCTTAACCACCCGGGTTCCTCCATTCTTGTCACCACCAACTGGTTTTGTGACAGTTGCAAGAACCTTCTCCTTCTTTTTCTTTTCAACCTACAAAGACAGACGCACACACACGCACAAAGTCAGTGCCGACGATTAAAGTTCAGATGTTAAAGGCCAGCGTTCCTTTTCTCCCCTTACCTTGGACTTAGCAGCTGAGTACTTCCTCTTGTACATGGCTTTTCTGGAATACATTGCAGACCGTGAGTATCTGCCAATTCCTCGGACCAGGACAGGATTTCGGCTGCAGTGGGGCATCCCTTTCTTGGGCTTTTTATTTTTAGCCTTTGGGGTAGCCTTCTTCACCTTGCCATCGGCACCAGCCTTCTTGGCTGCAGGTTTCTTCTCCTTAGCATTCGGCTTCTCAGCCTTTTCACCCGCCATCTATGAATATTGTAAAATAAATAAGACACCATCCTACACACAAAAAAAGCAATTCTAAGTAAAACTACAGAGGGGCTGGGTTCCCCCCCCCCAACCTCGAAGGCATCACCCTTCCAATTCCTACTCTTAAACCTCATGCGGCGAACACACTATGATCTTCTGAAACTTGAGTGTGTTGGTTTGTAGCCTAAAGTCCCCACACCATTACTGTCCCTGTTTTGTGGGTCAGAAAAACTTAACAGAGTCTTTTAACACACTGGGCCCAGCATAAAGCAAGCAGAGACGCCGGGACGGCTTCGGGGGATGGCTAAGGGGACGTTAAGGTTTTGGCCACGGCCGCAGGCTCCAACGTGGCTGAGGCCAGTTCGGCGGCAAACTCGGGAACCTCCACCAGGCCTCAGAATCGCGCGCGGAGTCGCGCGGTCGCTCTCGTCACACCACCTCGCTACGGCACCTCGTAGGGGCCTCGTCTCCCGGGTCCAAGGCGACAACCGGCCGGGGCCTTGTCCGCTCCCCACCTACCCTCCCTTCGCTCCCCACCAACCCGACAGAAAGAAAACGTCCGGGGAGGCCTCTAAGTTAAGTCTGGACATGTTCGACCGTTGTAGGTGTGAAATTAGTATCCTTCGGTCTCGGATGGCGAAGGATTAGGGGGTCCTGAAATCGAGTCTTGCAGAGGCGGCAGCCATTCTTACCTTGCAAGACGGGAAAGAGGACTACGTTCCCGGCTTCCGGTCTATAAGTGATGACGGGAGGCGTCTCGTTGAACTTCCTTCCTGGACGCGGCATCATGGGAAATGTAGTTTTCACTTCAGCATGTAGCTGTAATTCCTGAAATAGGGAACAGTTTTTGTAGGCCCAACGCAGAGGAGGCTGAGATCCGAAGGTCAGAGTTCGAAGCCAGGCTAGGCTGGAAAAGGAGTTGTGGTTCAAGTGGTAAGCTAAGGGACAGTGCCTAGACCCTGAGTTCAAACCCTAGGACTGGCAAAAAATAAATTAAAAAAAAAAAATTGAACCTGTTCGAAGCTAGCCTGGGCTCCTAAGTAAGACCTGGTGTAAAATTAAATAAATAAATCACTAGCCACTAGCTTGCTTGTGCCTTTAATTACATTTAATTTTTTTATTTAATATTTGGAGCTTGAACTCAGGACCTGGATACTGTCCTTGAATTTTTTTGCTTAAGGCTAGCGCACTCCACCACTTAAGCCACAGTTCCACTTCCAGCTTTTTTAGCAGTTAACTAGAGATGAGTCTCCAGTGAAGCTGGCTCTGCACCAGGATTCTTTTTTTTTGAGGGGGTGGGGTTGGAGGTGGGGGCTAGTTCTGGTGTTTGAACTCAGGGCTTGGGTGCTGTCCATGAACTTCAAGGCTAGCATTCTACCACTTGAGCCACAGCTCCACTTTTTTTTTTTTTTTTTTTTTTTTTAGTTGTTGGCTGTGTAATTATTGGCGATTAAAATCCCACTGACTTTCCTGCCTAGGCCAACTTCAAGCTGCAATCCTCAGATATCAGCATCTTAAGTAGGTAGGATTATAAGTGTAGCTCCTATGAGACTCTTACTGCCAAAACCAGCAAAAAACATCATTGGAGGCTTGGCTCAAGTGATAGACTACCAGACTAGTGAAAAGGCCAAGCAAGATCAAGAGGTCCTGGGTTCAAGCCACAGTATTGGCACAAAAAAGGAAAAAGAGTATATTCAAATCATTATTATAGGTAGGTGTTGGCATAGGAAGATTTTTCACACACATACACACACACACACACAAAAAGAGAAAGTGACATGAAAAGGAAAATGCAGTTTTTGAAGTTGAGAAATACAAAATAAGAGTCATTAAATGAATATCTGTTGAGGTTGTTATAAACCAGGAGCTATGCTATATATAGACAAAGATTACTTTGTCTTAAAAGGAGCTCTTAATCTAAGGAAGGAGCCAGAGGACTCAGCCATCTGACACTGAAATGTGTTAGGTACTGATAGAAGAATGAGCAGGCAGCCCAAGAGCATAGGAAGGGGCCTCTGGTTTATTTTGAGAACGTGGTCAAGGGGAGTGGTGCAAAATAGAGCTGGCTATTTGAGTTAGAGCTGAATCTTGTATGACATTTAGTTTTATATATGGAAAAAGGCTGAAAAGGGGCTGGGAATGTGGCTTAGTGGTAGAGTGCTTACCTAGCATGCATGAAGTCCTGGGTTTGATATTTCAGTACCACTTAAACAGAAAAAGCCGAAGTAGTGCTGTGGCTCAAGTGGTAGAGCACTAGCCTTGAACACAGAGAGGCTCAAGGACAGTGGCCAGGCCCTGAGTTCAAGCCCCAGTACCAGGTGGAAAAAGGTTTGTAAACCATAATCCTAAAGAACTACATTTTGGATGGTTGGTATGTAAAAAATAGGAAAAAGCCTTGGAAACTGCTAGATTATATGAGGGTGTTATCAAGGGCCATGTCTAGAGAACCTCATGAGTGAATGGAGGATTTCAAATAAATGCTAACGTCTTCGAGCCTACTTCTGGATCATGGGAATGACAAGGTTTGATTCATACAGAATATAGTGTAGGAAAATCTGGGAGGGTAATGGGGGGTCTGCATTCGAAGAGCTTATAGTTTACTTTGGGGAAGATGCAAATGAGCTGGGTGCTGGTGGCTCACAGCTGAAATCATGGTACTCAGGAGTTTGTGTCCTGGAGGATTCTGGTTCCAAGCCAGCCAGGCAGAAAAGTCTGCTGTCTTCAAGTATCCAAGAAAATGTGGGACTAGAGGCGTGACTCAGTGGTAACACCAGCTGTGAGCAAGGAAGCCTAGAGAAGCTAGGCACTGATGGTGAGTGTCCATAATCCTAGCTATTCAAGAGGCTGAGATCTGAGGATCAGTTTGAAGCCAGCCTGGGCAGAAAAGTCTCCAATTAACCACCAAAAAGCCAGAAGTGGAGCTGTGGCTCAATAGGTAGAGCACCAGTCGAGCAAACAAGCTAAGAGAGTGTGCCCAGGCCCACGGTTCATGCAAATATGAATATATATATTCATTTATATCCATATATAAATATGAATATATATTCACATGAATACATATATTTTTTTTGCCAGTCCTGGGACTTGAATTTAGGGGCTGGGCACTGTCCCTGAGCTTCTCTGTGCTCAAGGCTAGCACTCTACCACTTGCCACAATGCTTCTGGCCTTTTCTGTTTATGTGGTACCGAGAATTGAACCCAGGGCTTTATGATTGGTAGGCAAGCATTCTACCACGAAGCCACATTTCCAGCCCGAATATATTCATATGAATATATTCATATATGTATGAAATAAGCACGAGTGTACATATATGCCACATAAAGGAATACAAAGAAAAGAAAAACCTGAGTGTGAGATCTAGAAGGCTCTAAAGAAAAGACAAACCTGGTGTGTTGTTTCATGTCTGCAATCTAGCCACTCAGGAGGCTGAGATCCAAGGATCACGATTTGCCAGTTTAGGCAGAAAGTTCATGAGATACCTCCCCATCTCAACCGGAAGAGCTGGTGCAATGGCACATACCTGTCATCCCATCTACCGCAGGAAGCATACACAGGAGGGGACTACACGTCTAACGGTAAAGTGAGATTCTCAAAAATAACCACAGCAAGATTTAGAGGCATATCTCAAGCGGTTTTTGTTGTTGTTGTTCACCGTTATAACCCTATTGTCCAAAACAGAGCCTCACAAGTAGAAAACGCTCCGCAGACATCTAGCTTCAAGAACAAATAAAACTTATAGAGCACTTACTACACAGGCCAGGCCCAGTCCTGAGCATTATACATTATTACAGAATAATCCCATCGGTACAATTACTATTTTAATTTTCACGGGCAGCAAGGCAAGGGGGAACCCGAGGCTCAGCAAAGTACGCAACTTTCCCGCGCTCACGCAATCACTAGAGCAGCCCAGGGCCCGTGAGACGCGAGAACCACGACGCCCGGCTCGGCAGCGCGCGCGGGGAAGGGAATGGAGCGGGTGGCGGGGCTGCGACCGAGCGCAAGCCACCACCCTGCGGCAGCCCGAAGACCAACGGAGGAAGCCGCGGGGGTCTCGGGGGAACCGGTGACGGCGGCGACCCCGCTATCCCGCACCACCCGCGGCCCGGTCCGCGGGAGCGGCGGGAGCGGCCGTCCCGAGCCCAGGCAGACCGGAAGCAGGAAGTGGCGGCGGGCGTCGCGCGAGGTGACGTCACGAGGGCGCCGCCGCCGAGGGGCGGGGGGCAGGAGGAGGTGGAGGAGGGGGGGAGGAGCGAGCCGGGCTCGGGGGGCGGCTGCACAGAGTCCGGGATCCCCCAGGTCTGGAGGGGGGGGTCTGCGCGCGGCCGGCCGGCTCTGCCCCCTCCAACGCCGCCCCCCCCCCCGTCCGGTCCCGAGCCGGCTTCCTTTCGGGGCCAGCCTGATGTGACGGGGCCCCGCGGAGCCTGAGCGCGGAGCGGGCCCGCCGCGGAGCCGGAGGGCGGGAGGAACATGACATCGCGGAGGTGAGGAGCCCCGAGGGGCCCGGCGGGGCCTCGGCCCGGCCCGCGTCGCCTTCGCTCGGCCCCGCCCGGTGGGGGCGCCCGGCCGGGCTCCGGGCTCGGTCCCGGCTGCCGTGCGTGTGCGTGTGTGCGTGTGCGCGTGTGTGCGTGTGCATGTGTGTGTGTGTGTGTGTGCGGGGCGGGGGGGGGTCGGGCTTCCCCACCCGCCCGTTCTCGGCCTCCCGGCCTCGGGGGGCGGCCTGGCCCTCCGCGTCCCCTCCCCGCGGGTCCCCATTCATTTCCTGCCTCCCCGAGTTCCGGCTCCCGCGGCCCCGGGGACGCCTGTCGGGACGCGGGGGGCAGGTAGGGGCGCCCCGGGGACCGCGGACGCCGGCGGCCCGGCCCGGCGCCGCATTCCTGACCCATTGCCTCATGAGAATTGCCTCATGGAGATTCCGAAATAAACCCGCTCGCTCCGTGGGTCGCCGGCCCGGGCCTCGGGCCGCAGCCCTGCCAGCCGCCCCGGGCGCCCCCTTCCCCTCGCCCGCCGCCCTGCACTTGGGGACTTCGCCCGGGACCCCCTGATCCTTTGAATGTCCCCTTGCGTGTCCTTTTCCTCCCCGTTCCTCACGTGCCAGAAATGGAAAAACTGACGGTATCTGCAGCCACTACGAGTATTTCCTTCCTCCGCCGTCTTCGCTTCGGGAGGCGGGAGGGGACGGGAGCTTTATCGAGTTACTCCGGGGCTACAACCTCCTAAGACAGGTAACTGACGGCCGCGGTTGGGTTTTACGGATGTGGAAACTGAGGCTTTGAAAGCGAGGTGCCGATGAGAGTCAGAGGCGTCACGGGAACCTCTGGAAGTCGAGGCACGCACACGGTTCGTCACTAATGGTTAGCCCCCCTCACAACGATCCTTTGAGGCCTACTCTCCCACTCTACAGTTGAGCAAACTGAGGTTTAGAAGTAAACTGGCCTGACGTCACTCAGCTAGTAAATGGTGGTGCCTGCACCCCCTGCCCCAGGTTAATTACCCTGTTGCCATTATTGTTTTGTAACTATTGCTAATCGTTTGCAAGTTGTAACTTTGTTGCTAAGTACCGGTTTGACCTCTAGTTTGATGCTGATCTTTTGTGTCAACACTGACACATAGGATCCATTGTCCTTTTTTTTGTTGTTTTTTGTTTTTTGAGGGGGGCCGTTGGTACTAGGGTTTGCATTCCAAGTGTCCTCCTGCTCGCCATCTAGATGCTGAACCACTCGATCCCTTTTTGTTGTGGTTGTTTTGAGATAGGGTCTCAAATGTTCATTTCCTCTGTAGCTGGGATGACAAGCAGGCACCACCAGGCCCAACTTTTTGTGTTGAAATGGGGGGTCTGGTGAACTTTCGTGCCTGGGCTGGCCTGGAACCACCAGCCTCCCTATCTCACCCTCTGAATAGCTGGGATGTCAGGCACACATCCCTTTGCCCAGCCCCATTGTTCATTCTTTTCCATAATTGTCCAGTTTATAGTCACTGCCATAGATATCTGAAAAACAATCTCCAGCTGTTGGGGCTATGTTATTTAGACACTTTTCAGAATATTAGGAGTCTCTCAAAACATACCGCCGTGTTATCCACTCATGGATCTGGAACAAAAAAAAAAGGGGGGGGGATGAAAAAGAAAATTGAGAAGTCTTAGGAAGTGAGTGACTTGGACAGGTCTCTTGGCCAGGGCTTTGCAGATCAGGGTAATATATAGCTGCATTTCACCAGAACAGTGTATGGCCTCAAAGGCTCGAATTCTTTAGGGAGCTTTTAAATAAAACCGTTGTCTGTTCTTTAATCTGTCAAATAGTCATTGGGCCTTTTGTTCCACGCGTCTGCTCTTCCAGACAAGTAAGGATCTGCTGCTTTCAACGACAAAAAGGCTGGGGAGGAGGGAGAAGGAGCTGAGCAGGAATAGACACGACATTGTCCAGCTTGTTAGTTTAGGAGCTGGGAGGTGTGGGCACAGCCAGAGTGGCAAGTGGTGATGATGAAGCTTGACAAGGAGTCGTTCCTTCGGCTGGCTCACGGAAGGATAAATCTCACTCACTGTTAAAGAAAAGAGGCATGTGTCACCTAAGAAGCGAGGCTGTGGAACATAACATGTAATGGGAGATTATATATTTTTAGGTTGTAAACTTCTATTGTGTGTGTGTGTGTGTGCTTTCTTTTTGGACAGAGTCTTTTTGGTATGTAGTTTAGGGTGGCCTTGAATTTAGGATTTTTCCAACCTTGGTCTCCTGAGTGCTGGGATTACAGGTAGCATTAACTTTCACGCCTGGTTCTCCTCCAACCCCCCCCCCCCCCTTGTGGGGCTTGAACTCAGGGCCTGAGCACTGTCCCTGAGCTTTTTTTGCTCAAGGCTAGCACTCTATCATTTGAGTCACAGTGCCATTGCAGGCATTTTCTGTGTATGTGGTACTGAGGAAGGGGACCCAGGGCTTCATGCATGCTAGGCAAGCTCTCTACCACTAAGCCACATTCCCAGCCCTGTCTTTTTTTTAAAATAAGCTTTATTGATATACAAATGATATATAATAAAATGATGTGTAATAAATTGCATATATTTGTACATTCTGATAAGATTTGATGTATGTATGCAGCTGTGTGCAGTTGTGAAACCATTACCACTGGTGATAATGAAACATCAGACTCATCCCTTATGAATCTTATAATCTCTCTTTTTGTTGTTGTTGTTGGTCTTGGGGCTTGAACTCTGGGCTCGGTAATCTCTCCTTTTTAGGCAGCTGCTGGTCCACTTTCTTTTGCTATAGACTGGATTTTGTTTTCTGGAATTTTACATACATGGAGCTAGATCTGTGTCCTCCCCCACTTTTTTGACCTATTTTTTTTTTTTTTTAAATAATGCCAATACTGGGCTTGATCTTTGAAAGCTCAAGTGCTGTCCTTTAGCTTTTTCTTTTTTTCCTTTTTTTTTTTTGCTGGTCATGGGGCCAGAACTCTGGGCCTGGATGCTGTTCCTCAGCCTTTCAGCTCAAGGCTAGCACTCTACCACTTGAGCCACAGCACACTCCAGCCTTTTCTGCTTATGTGGTGCTGAGGAATTGAACCCAGAGCCTCATACATGCAAGGCAGGCACTCTACCACTGTGCCACCTTCCCAGCCCATCATTTAGCTTTTTCACTCAAGGTTGACACTCTACCACTTGAGCCACAACTCATACTTTGGGCTTTTTGGTGGTTAATTGGAGATAAGAATCTCAAAGACTGGGGCTGGGAAGGTGGCTCAGTGGTAGAGCGCTTGCCTTGAGCTGAAGAGCTGAGGGACAGTGCCCAGGCCCAGAGTTCAGGCCCCACGACCGAACCCCCCCCCCCAAAAAAAAAAGAATCTCAAAGACTAAGCCGGGCACTGGTGGCTCAGGCCTGTAATCCTAGCTACTCAGGAAGCTGAGATCTGAGAATTGCGGTTCAAAGCCAACCTGGGCAGGAAAGTCCTTGAGACTTATCTGCAATAAACCACTAGAAAACCAGAAGTGGTGCTGTTCTAGCAGTAGAGCGCTCGCCTTGAGCTGAAGAGTTGAAGAGCGCAGGGACAGGGCCTAGGCCCAGAGTTCAAGCCCACAACTGACCAAAAACAAAACAAACAAACAAAAAAGAATCTCAAAGACTTTTCCTGCCCAGGCTGGCTTCAAACTGTGGTCTTCAGTTCTCGGCCTCCTAAACAGCTAGAATTAACCCCTGAATCACTGATGCTCACCTTGGTCTAACTTTAAGTTCGGCATACTTGTGCTGAGATCCATCCTTGGGGGTGGGTGGGGGTAGGGAGGTGTCAGGTGATAGCTTAGGTGCTTGTGGGTAGGTGTTTGCGTGGGTGTGTGGCTTTATTTCTCTGTCAGTATCTACTAGTGGAATAGTACATGCATTTCACTTTTTCAGAAATTGTTCCCCTCGTTTCTTTCCTTGTCTATGAGTTTCACAGTGTATATACTTCCTTGCCAACACTTGGTTTAATCAGACTTTTTTGTTTTTCACCCATTCTAGTGCATTTGTTGTCTGATTCCATTGCGGTTTTATTTTGTATTTTTCTTAATCACTAATAGTGATGATTATCTTTTCATATGTTAGTTTACCACTTCTATACTTTTTTTTTTCTTTTTTTTGGGTCCGGTCGTGGGGCCTGAACTCTGGGCCTGGGCACTGTCCCTCAGCTCCTCAGCTCAAGGCTAGCACTCTACCACTTGAGCCACAGCGCCACTTCCGGCTTTTTTCTTTTTGCTTATGTGGTGCTGAGGAATTGAACCCAGGGCCTGAGGCATGCAAGACAAGTGCTCTACCACTGAGCCACCTTCCCAGCCCCTATACTTTCTTTGGTAATGTTTCTGCTCAAATCTTTTGTCTAGGGGCTAGGAATATGGCTCAGTGGTAGAGTGCTTGCCTTGCATGCATGAGGCCCTGGGTTTGATTCCTCAGCACCACATAAGCAGAAAAAGCCAGAAGTGGCCCTGTGGCTCAAGTGGTAGAGCGCTAGCCTTGAGCTGAAGAGCTGAGGGACAGTGCCCAGGCCCAGAGTTCAGACCTCATGACCACCCCCCCCCAAAAAAAAAAAACAACCTTTTGTCTATATTCATTTAGTTATTTTCTTTCTTTCTTTCTTTTTTTTTTTTTTGTCGGTTGTGGGGCTTGAACTCTGGGCCTGGGCACTGTCCCTCAGCTCTTCAGCTCAAGGCTAGCACTCTACCACTTGAGCCACAGTGACACTTCCAGTTTTTCTGGTGGTTTATTGGAGATAAAGAGTCTCACAGAGTTTCCTGTCGAGGCTGGCTTTGAATGGTGATCCTCAGATCTCAGCCTCCTGAGTAGCTAGGATTACAGGCGTGAGCCACTCATACCCGGTTAGTTATTTATTTTCTTACTATTGAGATTTGAGAGTTCCATATGGACTGTTCTAATTTTTGTGTAATCTTATCGTAAGTGCAAATATTTTCTCCTCTGCGGCTTGTCTTTTCATTTTTCTTTAACTGTATTTTGATGAGCAAAAGTTTTAAAATTTAAGTAGTTATACAAAGGTTTTTTGTTTTTTTTTTTTTTTTTTTTTTTTTTGTGCCAGTCCTGGGGCTTGAACTCAGGACCTGGACACTGTCCCTGAGCTTCCTTTGCTCAAGGCTAGTACTCTATCACCTGAGCCAAAGTGCCACTTCCAGCTTTTTCTGTTTATGTGGTACTGAGGAATTGAACCCAGTGCTTCATGCATGGTAGGTGAGCACTCTAGCATTAAGCCACATTCCCAGCTCCAAAGGTTATTTGTGTGTGTGTGTGTGTGTGTGTGTGTGAGAGAGAGAGAGAGAGAGAGAGAGAGAGAGAGAGAGAGAGAGAGTGTCCTGGTACCTGAACTCTGGATCTGGGCATTGTCCCTCAGCTCTTCAGGTCAAGGCTAGTGCTCTACCACTTGGGCCACAGTGCCACTTCTGGCTTTTCCTGCTTATGTATTGCTGAGAACTCGAATCCAGGGCCTCATGCATGCAAGGCAAGCATTCTACTACTGAGCTACCTTCCCAGCCCATCCAAAGGGGTTTAACTACACAAATCAGAGTATGAGCACAAAATATCTTGATCAGTCAACCCACCATTCTTCCCCAATTTTCCCAGTTCCATCCCTACCCTCAACTTTCATATAACATACATTGAATATAATGGCTGTATTTACCCACTCTTCCTTCATTTGTAAGCCCCTGCTCAAAAAGCAAAAACAAAAACCCATCGTACAAAAGCTTCAGGAAGTTTTTAAATTAAAAGTCTAGTTTGCCAATTTCTTCTTGTATGGTTCATGCTTTAATACATCTTAGATTAAACTAAAGCTTCAGATGTTTTCTTTTTGCATGTGCATGGGTGTACGTATGTGGGTCTTTTTTTTTTTTTTTTTGAGACAGGTTCTTCCTATGTATTTTGGACAATATTCTAAGTCACTAGTTAAGGCTGTCTCACAAGTATTTTTGTCCTCCTTGTCTCCACCTCCAAAGTATTGAGATTAAAGCAGTTATGCTACCATGCCTGGCTGCTATTAGTTATGCTGTGGAGTTTAGGGAAGGTCTCTGAGGAGGTAATCTTGTGAGCAGATCTTTATTTGACAAGCTTTTTGCTTATCACAGCAGTTCCTTTGGGCCTGTTTTTTGTTCTTTTTGTTCTGAGAGTTGAACTCTGGGCGTCCAGCTTGCTACACTGGTGCTTTACCTCTTGAGCCACATCTCAGCCCTTTGGTATGCTTAGGTTTTGGGGAGAGGACCCTGCATTTTTGTCTGAACCACCTCAAGATCCTTCTATTTATGCTTCCTGCATAGCTGGGGTGACAGGTGCATGCCACCACACCTAGCTTTTTAATTGGTTGAGATTAATGAGGTCTTGCTAATCTGCTAGCCTCCAGTTGCAGTCCTCTCAATCTTTGCCTCCTGAGTAGCTGGGATTAGTGTCTGTAGGGTTTATGTATTCAGTAATTAACACATGAGTATAGGTTTTAAGATTGTTTCTGTGCCCTGCTCTGCCAGTGTTCTCCAGTGTGCCTTCAGCGTGGGATTCCTGCTTTACAGTTGCTGTCATCCCAGGAAGACCCCAGTGGCGATTTGAGTTTCAAGGGCAACATTGAGCTTTTTCTCAGACTTTTGGTTTATCTGTTGCAGGTCAAGTACATTTTGTCCCAGGCTTTCCCTGGCGGCCATGTTTGTTTATCTCCTGTGGGAGTAAATAAACTCGCCCTGCTGAAAAGCTGAAAAAATAAGAGCTTTTCCAGTGGAAACTGGGTTTTCTTTATTAATGTCGTGTCCTGACATAAGGCCAAGTTTGGGGCCAGCATTGCTCAAGTACAGAGGCTGCTGCTAAGATCTTCTCCTGCCTGGTTAATGGGGGCCCTGGGAAAGCAGAGCCAGCCTTTGGTAATTGTTACTAGCAGGCCTTAAGGCCCTTTGTTAGGGAGCTACAGAACAATAGGGACACACTGAGCGCACTCCTCTTTCCTTTGGGAAGCACAGAAGGCACTTGCCATGTAAGGCTTTTAAGGAAAAGCAGGGCAAATACTGAGGTTCTGCAGGCCCCGTGGGAGTGGTGGATCACAGCAGGGTTTGGGATCCCTGCCCTAAAGTGCAGCCCAGTTTATTGCTAGGATTTTTGGGAGGGCTGTGTGCATTCAGTAAACATACAGTGCTGTGATTCTTGGTATTGCTGTAATAAGAGGATCTCTCTATCCTTGTTTGCAAGGAGCACTGAGTTTGAATGGAGACAGACTACATACCAGCATGGATTGGGTTTGATTGTTACTAATCAGGCTGCAACCTGATTCGTATTAGTGAAACCTGAAATGTATTAGTGCATAAGATACAGATAGACAGCTTATTACAGTTATAAGGAAACACACGAGCTAGGCATTCATTCATTTATGCATACAGTCATTTATTTTGAGACATGGTCTTACTGTGCCTTAAACTCAGTATCTTCCTGTGTTCTCCCCAGTGCTGAGACAATAGACCTGCACTGTTACATCTGGCTCATTGAAGACTAATTGTGAGACAGATAACTCAGTGACAGGCCTGGTGATGCCACTGGGTGTTGTGAGGCTTAGGAAGCGGCGTGTGTGTGAGTTCCGAGGTGGGGAGTTCTTGGGGAATGTAAAGTGCAAGGGAGCAAGCGCGCGAGCTCTGCGCCTGAGGAGGTGGCTGTGGTGCAATTTTCTTTTTTTCCTTTTTGTTCCGAGGATGGAAGCTAGGGCATCGGTATGTACAGCAAGCAGCACACCCTCTACCACTGAGCTACACGCCCAGCCCTGTGCAGGGGCTCTTAAGGTCTTCAGTGTCAAGTGCACCATGGGGAGGAGTGTGGATTGTATTTTAAGATCAGGACAAAACCATAGAAGGATGTGATCGGGGAGTGGCATGAGCTGATGTGAGCTGATGGATTTAAAAATATCCTGGTGCTGGGGCAGGGCTGAGGAGGCAGGAGGGCGTAGGGGTGCCGGGGGTGGGGGGCTTTGCATCAGGGCAGCAGAAGTTTGTGCAGAGCCATTTTGGGAGGCGGTTTTCTTCATTACCTAATCATTAGAGAAGAGATGCTGATCAAGGAGAAACCATGAGAAGGCAGTGATTTCTAAAGACATAACTGCATCCACTAAAGAGCTGCTTCCACACTTTTTTTTTTTTTTTTTTTTTTTGCCAATCTTGAGGCTTGAACTCAGGGCCTGGACACTGTCCCTGAGCTGCTTTGGCGCTAGGCTAGTACTCTACCACTTAAGCATAGCACCACTTCTGCCTTTAGCTGAGAAATCGAACCCAGGGCTTCATGCATGCCAGGCAAGCACTGTACCACTAAGCCACGTCCCCAGCCCTCCACAACTTTTTTTGTAGCTTCTTACTCACAGTGTATGTCCCTGATGACTGCTGTTCATAATTTATTTAATTAATTATTTATTTTTTGGGTGCCAGTATTGGGGCTTGAACTCAGGACTTAGGTACTGTCCCTTAGTTTTTTTGCTCAAGGCTAACACTCTACTACTTGAGCCACAGTTCTACTTCCAGCTTTTTGGTGGTTAATTGAAGATAGGAGTCTTCACAGCGGGGTGCCGGTGGCTCACACCTGCAATCCTAGGTACTCAGGAGGCTGAGATCTGAGGATCTCGGTTCAAAGCCAGCCCTGGCAGGAAAATCCATGAAACTCTTATCTTCAATAAACCACTGGAAAACCGGAAGTGGTGCTGTAGCTCAAGTGGTAGGGTGCTAGCCTTGAGCTGAAGAGCTGAGGGACAGCGCTAAGGCCCAGAGTTCAAGGCCCACGACCAACCAAAAAAAAAAAAAAAGTCTTCACAGACTCTCCTGCCTAGGCTGGCTTTGAACTGTGAGCAGATCTCACTCTGCCTAGAGGAGATCAGATTACAGGCAGGAGCTGCTGATTTCCAGCAATTTATCCTTTTCCTATAGTATAGTAAGATTTAAATAGAAAAGAGAGGTAAAGCTTTAGAATCTGTAGAAAGTAACCAAATTATAACATTTGCCTGAATGACAAAGAGTAATTTTTCTGGAGCATATAACCACGATCACTTGAAATGTAGGCAAGAAACTGATATTAGATTTTGGACCCTTAATTTAAGCCCTTTTCTTAGTACAGCAGCTTTGACAAGAAGTTCCTGAAATTGTTGGCTTGTACTCGCACATCGCTGGGGGGGGTGGGGGGGGCGGTGTGCAGAGACCGAACAAAACACTCAGCTTCACTGTATTTGGGTTTCAGCAGGGTTTTTAGAAAGTTTCTAGCCTTTTTAGAATCTGTGTTTACCACTCAAGGGCGGATTTGTTTTTATTTATTTTATGTTTTACAGTGTTGAGGGTGGAGCCCCAGGCCTCCTGCATTCCCCGCCGCCCCACCCCCCCCATCTCCATTCAGGGATCTAGGCTGTCTTGTGATTTCTCTGTGAACAGTTTTAATTGTGAACTCTTACAGATAGTGTGCCTGCTGCTTCTTCACACTCACGGGCTTATGTGTGATAGTTGTTCCTGAAGGCAGTTTTAGGTGTGAGGCTCTTTTTCACATGTGCTGGTGGTGCCGGTGGTGCTAGTGGTGTGTTTGTGTGTCTTTCTGTGGAGTGGATGTTACCCACTTGGGCCATATTATGATCAGAGGTCTTTAGTAAATGTGAACAATGTTAGAAGTGGGCAGGTTAGAAGAGATCGTTGAGGACCGGCAGGTGTGACAGGTATTAGAACGAGCAAGAGTGTCTTCATAAATGTCTGGGCTGCCCTGGGGATTGAAACCAGGGCTTCACACATGCTCCCACCCTCTGCACCACTGAGCTCCACCCCAGCCTCCCCCTTGCCTTTTACCCTTCTTTCCCCTCAACATGCATTCAGCCTGACTAGGTGTCAGTGGCTCATGCCTGTCATCCTAGCTACTCAAGAGGCGAGATCTGAGGATCCTTTTGAAGCCAGACTGGGCAGAAAAGTCTATGAGACCATATCTTCAAAATAATCAGCAAAAAGCAAGCTGGAGCCATGATTCAAGTGGTAGAGCTTCAGCAGAGCAAGCAAATTGAGCAAGCACATTACTTTTTTTATTTGTTTGTTTTGGTTGGTTGTGAGGCTTGATCTCAGGGCCGGGGAACTGCCACTAAACTGTTAAGACCAGTGCTCTACCACTTTAAGCCACAGCTCAATAAGAGTCTCATGGACTTTCCTGCCCAAGCTGGCTTTGAACCGGGATCCTCATGTCTCAGCCTCCTGAGTAGTTAGGATTATAGCCAGGAGCTACCAGGGCCCAGCTACCTTTTTGTTGTTGTTCGAGGCTAGGACTGACACTTTCCCTAATTGTTTGGTGCTCTACCAACTGAGCCACACCTCCATTCCCAAACCCTATTACTGACAACAAACATGAAGGGCAGTATAATTTAAGTGACAGACACAGCCAAAGGTGTATGGAAAACTATCATAAGTATGCACAAGAACAGTCTATCCTGTGTGGCATCCACCAGTAATAACAATAATGATAACAGTGGAAACTAATGCTTATTAAGCCCTTAGTCTGTCTAGCCAGTGTCTAAATGCTGGTTACTAAGGTCTCTTCAAAATACCACTCACTTGTCTGCTTTTAATAACAGGATAGGTGTAATTATGAGTTGTAAATGAAATAATGCACTTTATTTAATAAAAGGGTGAAGAGACCACCCCTGCCTTATCTCCCTCCGCTGATTCTGCTGATGGGTGGAGGTGGTGCTCAGTGGGCCTCATTTAAGAGATGAGACAAAGCTGCTTCGACAGTGTCTCCCACACCCAGGATGGAGACAGCAAGCCAAGGCAACCATGCTGCTTACAGTAGAGGGGCAGCTGAGTTCTGAGTCCCACCTTGCAAAATAGTGGCAGAGTATAATGCTTGAAAGGCTGAGTTCATTGTTGCTGGTTTTCTTTTTCATTTTCCCTCCTTCCTTCCCTTCCTCCTTCCCTCCTCTCTCTCTTTTTAATTAGTCATAGGGCCTGAACTCTGGGCCTGGGCGCTGTCCCTCAGCTCTTCAGCTCAAGGCGAGCACTATCACTTGAGCCACAGTGCCAGTTCTGGCTTTTCCTGCTTATATAGTGCTAAGAAATTGAACCCAGGGTCTCATGAATGCCAGGCAAGCTCTCTACCACTGAGCCACCTTCCCAGCCCTCTTTCTTTCCTTCCTTCCTTCCTTCCTTCCTTCCTTCCTTCCTTCCTTCTTTCCTTCCTTCCTTCCTTCCTTTCTCTCTCTCTCTCCTTCCTTCCTTCCATTCTTTTTCTTTCTTCCTCCCTCCCTCCTTATTTGTTTCTGTCATTGGACTTGAAATCAGGGCCTGGGCGCTGTCCCTGAACTTTTTACTCAAGGCTGGTGCTCTCCCACTTTGAGCCACAGCTCCACTTCCAGTTTTCTGGTGGTTAATTGGAGAGAAGAGACTCCTAGACTTTCTTGCCTGGGTTGGCTTCAAACTGTGATCCTCAGAGCTCAGCCTTCTGAGTGGCAAGGATTACCGGTGTAAACCACCAGCGCCTGGCTTTTTTTTTTCTTTTTAAATGCTGGTACTGGGACTTTAACTCAGGGCCTCACACTGTTGGCTTTTTCACTCAAGACTGGCATTCTACCACTTGAGCCACAGCTCCATTTGTGGCCTTTTGGTGATTAATTAGAGATAAGTCTCAAGTACTTTCTTACCTGGTCTGGCTTCAAACCATGATCCTCAGTTCTCATCTGTTTAGGATTACAAATGTGAGCCACTGGCACCTGCTTAGAAACTTTTACATTTTTTTTTTTTTACTTTCACGGTTTTTTAAGCTACAGTAGTAGCTTAAAAAATACATAGTACAAATATTTTTTACACACATTGAAATGTTTCTCACCAAACTAAATTACTCTTTGAGACCATGTAGAACTGTGTCTTCTTCTCCATGTTTCAATTAGGAAGAGATGATGATCTAGCAGCTTGTGGTTTTTATGCTATGATACCTAGGTTTATTTAGTGTTTGTAAAACGCAACTCGTGTTACTAAGTGAAAATGCATATTATTTCTTTGAAACATGAATGCTTGCTGGCTTTTTCTGAAGAGAAATAGAATCTCGAACATGTGATACATATATAGATATAGATATATATTTGACATGTGTCCATATATAAATGTACATTTGTATATGTGTATACAGTTGTTGTTAAGCACACTTAATAGATATTAAAGCTTAAAACTAGTCAGTGTCTGTGGCCCTGGTAGCATGCTGACCCTCACAGATATGTTTGTGGCTTTGATGGAATTTCCCAGGTTTGTCAGAAGAAGCAGAAAGCTCCGTTGCTGTCCATGGGGTGTGCCGATGGGCCGCTCGCTGTGGTCAGCTTCAGCTGGTTATGTAGGGAGAACCTGAGCACCTGCCATTTTAAGTCTTCACAGGTTTCCACGATGACCTGCACTTTCCTTCACCTGTGGGGGGTTTCATGGGGCTGGCCTGGGAGAAATGCCGTCAGGGTACTGGCATGGTGAAGATGGAGAGTGGGAAGAGGAGGAAGTCCTTCTCCCCATTGGTGTTAACTTAAATTTGGCATTTCCAAATGTGGGAGTCTAGAGGCAGGCATTTGGCCTATGATGCACAGGGTCCTTAGATACTCACTGTCAAAATTCCTGTTAAAATCCTGCAGTAGGGCTGGGAAGGTGGCTCAGTGCTTGCCTTGCAAGCATGAGGCCCTGGGTTTGATACCTCAGCACCCCATAAGCAGAAAAAGCCAAAAGTGGCGCTGTGGCTCAAGTGGTAGAGCACTTAGCCTTGAGTTGAAGAGCTGAAGGACAGTGCCCAGGCCCAGAGTTCAGGCCCCATGACTGACCCCCCCCTCCCCCCCAAAAAAATTATCTAGTAGCACACAGTGGGGGAAAATTCCCTCTTCTGCTCCATAAATTCAGGAAGTAACTGACCCAGAAACACCCACTATTTGATTCTGTCAAGCAAAGAGCTGTTGGGGCTGGGCACAGTGGCTCGTGGCTGGAATCCCAGCACCTGGAAAGCTGCTGGGATTGAAAAGAAGATGGCCTCTTCCCAACTGAGCGGCCAGCTGTGGCGGATGCCGACGGTGAGGGAGAGGCAAAGGCGGTTGACTGGCTGCTCGCCCTTCACTTCGAGCTCCGGGTATTCATTAAGAAACTGCTGGGTCAGCCCTTGGCCGGGGGCTCAGGGCTTGCTGGGGAGGAAATAGACCTGTCCCCTGTCCTCGTGGGGCCGCCTGTCAAACCTTCAACGTGGCAGTGTGGAAGTCTGTGATTGGGCATGGCTGCCAAGGCCCAAGGGCTGTGTGGGTGAGTGAGAAGGTGGGATGGGCTGTGGGCTGTAAAGGACGGGCAAGTGCAAAGGCCGCAAGTGCCCAGTTTGAGAAATCTCAACGGGAGTGTGAAAATCAGTAAGGGCACCATCTTGCCGTACCCAGGTAGAGTCTAGGACTTTACTCAAAGCATAGTATTTTCCTCTGGCTAACAGCAAAATTCCTAGCTCTAAATACGACCCTCTGAAGGGTGGTTTGGGCTACACATTTTACATGTAGTAATTTACTTGCATCACGCCACGGTGGTATAGATTGTTAGTATAGATTGTTATCTAAGCAGGGCAGGAAATCCAGAGGCCCAGTGGAAACTTTGATAAATTTAACCTCACCAAGATGACCTTCTATGGAAAACACCAACACCAAACCCACAGTAAAAACGGGAGGAAAAAGCTAAGACAAATATTTGCCATGCTTATAACAAGGGGTGGATGAGCTTTTCGGTTATGCCAAGAGTTCCTACATGCTAATAAAGAAAAAAGAGAAAGGAAATGAGCATTGCTGCATTGACAACTCAGAAAGGGAAAATAAACTGTTTGAGAACATGAAAGATGTCATTCTTACAAAGAAATGCACCTGAGTGCTACCATTTTCCATTAATCAGATAGACAGAGATGATGAAATTTGATAATATGTGCAGTGTTGGCAACAGTGAGGGAGAATGGGACTTCACCTGCCATTTGTGTTTTCTTTTGAGGGCAGTTTGGCAATAAAATAAAAAGATTAAAATTTAGGGGCTGCAGGGACTAGTCCAGTGATTGAATGCGTCCCTGAGATAGCTATTTCCCTGCGTTCCATCCCCATCCTCAACAAAGGATGTTTTAAAGTTAGGTGCAGGGCACATGCCTGTAGTCCTAGCACTTAGGAGCCCAAAGCAGGAGAATCACTTAAGATCAGGAGTTCAAGACCAACCTAGGTCTTGAATCTAATGAGACCCTAGCTCAAAAACAAGATATTGCCAGATCCTGATGGCTCACACTTATATCCTAGCTACTCAGAAGGCTGAGATCTGAGTATTCTGGTTTAAAGCCAGACTGGGCAGAAATACCTATGAGACTCTGATCTCCAATTAACCATGGAAAAGCTGGAGTTAGAGCTGTGACTTAAGTGGAAAAGCCAACTCCTGAGTTCAAGCCCTAGCACAAAATAAAAACCAAACAACAAAAACAGCCCCCCCCCCCACTCCTCCCAAAAAAGAAAACTCAGAAATGACATCTGTAATTGTCTGGGAGCAGATCCATGGTAGATGTGGGACCAGGCTGGGTTCTGTGTTTAAAGTGTGAGTGCTGAGCCTATGGTGTGTGGTTTATGAAGGCTGATAATGGGGTAGGCCTCGAGAGAGTACTATAGCTGGGATTTCTGCACTTGCCATAAGGAGGAGACAAAATCTTTCCCTTCAGTAACCCAGTAATTATAGGCTTAATGACACTTTTGAAATGCTACAAGATATCCATCATTATAAATTAAAAATAATTAGGAACCTATTAGAATTAGGAACAGGATGTCCACCTGTTAAATCACCCAAGCAAGAGCTGGGAAGGTGGCTCAGTGGTAGAGTGCTTGTCTTGCATGCATGAGGCCCTGGGTTCGATTCCTCAACACCACATAAGCAGAAAAAGCTGAAAGTGGCAATGTGGCTCGAGTGGTAGAGCACTAGCCTTGAACTGAAGAGCTGAGAGACAGCGCCCAGGCCCAGAGTTCAGGTCTCACGTCTGACATAAATAAATAACCCAAGCAGCTGAGTAGGAAAAGAGACAAAAAGCAAAAAAAGTTGAAAACACACTGGTATCTATGAGATTAAACTTAAGCTGTCAGTAATATTGGGTTGAGAGCCGGGCTCTGGTGGCTCATGCCTGTAATCCTAGCTACTCAGGAGGCTGAGATCTGAGGAATGTGGTTCAAAGCCAGCCTGGGCAGGAAAGTCCGAGAGACTCTTATCTCCAATAAACCACTAGAAAACCTGAAGTGGCTCTGTGGCAGTGCCCAAGCCGAGTTCAAGCTGCATGACTGACCGCCCCCCTCCCAAAAAAGGAATGAGAATCCCAGCTTTTGACTTAGTCAGGTGGCATTCCCCCCCAACCCCATTGTAGAGCTAGAACTTGGGGCCTGGGCTCTGTCCCTGGGCTTCTTTGTGCCCAAAGCTAGCACTCTACCTACCACTTGAGCCACAGTGCCACTTCTGGTTTTTGAGTGGTTAATTGGAGATGAGTCTCACAGGGACTTTCCTGCCTACACTGGCCTTAAATTGTGATCCTCAGATCTCAGCCTCTGGAGCAGCTAGGATTATAGGCATGAGCTACCTGCACTCAGCTCTATGAGACTCATCTCCATTAAACTACTCAGAAAAAGCTGGGAGTAGCTCAAGTGGTAGAGCGCTAACCTTGAGCTAAAGCAGCTGAGGAACAGAGCCCTGGCAGAGTTCAAGCCCCAGGACTGGCAAAAAAAAAAGAGACAAATTGGAAAAGAAAGAATGACAACAGATAAACAAACAGGTGACAGAGGATTTGGGTGATACCAACATTATCAGGCTAAGTAGGATTCAGGATAGAATGTTAACTGGGCTGGCAGCATGGCTCAAGTTGTAAAGCACCTGCTTAATGAGCTTAAGGCCCCGAGTTCAATCCTAAGTACCGCAAGGGGTGTGTGTGTGTGCGTGTGTGTGTGTGTGTGTGTGTGTGTCTGATAAAAACTATTAAATAATTATTTGCTTGGCTGAGGGCATTGCTGAAGTGGTAGAGCACTTGCCTAGCAAGGTTGAATCTTGAGTTCAGTCCCCAGTTTTACAAAAAAAAAAAAAAAAAAGAAAGAAAGAAAAAAGAAAAAATGTTCTACTCAGGGTAGCTTAGCCATGATGAATGGAAAGCAGGAACCCTTTGCCTCCCATTGCATTTCTCCTTTTCCAGATGGTTTCACCCAAACATTACTGGCGTGGAGGCAGAAAATCTACTGTTGACCAGAGGAGTTGATGGCAGCTTTTTGGCAAGGCCCAGTAAAAGTAACCCTGGAGACTTCACGCTTTCCGTTAGGTAAGTCGGAAGGAGAAGAGACTCCTAAGCATTGGGAATTGGGGCCACACCTGGCCAGCTGTGGCCTGCCCCTCTGCAGAGGCGCCTTGCAGGACACTGACTGGCCCATCACAGGCTCCCTGTGCCCGCTGCAGTGAGAGCCCCAGAAACTCAGCCGAACGGGTGCCAAGGTGCACGTCCTTATGTCTGAGCAACTGCTGAAGATGCAGAAGGCAAAGCAAGGTTGCGGCCCAGCCCCACGCTTCTTGACCATGGCTTCTGCACTCTTCCTCTTCCCGCCATACATTTCTACCGGGGAAGGCCTCTCTGAGGGTTTCTTTAGATCACTTTCCTTTGTCAAGAAATAGAAAGTCAGTGAGGAAGTTGTGGTCCCTTTTGTTCCCCTGCTCATCTCTCCGGAGAGTAAACCACCATCCAGAGGTTGGCATAGGTCCTTCCTGAGCATGTTTTGGTGCTGACTGTGTTGGTACCAGGTGCGGACTAACCATGTAAGTACTTCAGTGATGACATGCAAACTTTGGCACCTTGACTTCCATGCCAGTGCTTCTTCATGGCTGTAGCAGTCTGCTGGTGGCCACACACAAGTTTACCTGCCCTCTTTCTCATGAACGTCGGAGTGTTTTCAGTTTATTTAAAAACTTTCCGTATTTACCTTCCTGGGTCTTGAACTCAGAGCCTGGGCCCTGCCCTGAGCTTCTTTTGCTCAAGGCTCAAGGCTAGCACCACCTGAGCCTCAGCACCACTTCCAGCTTTTGCTATTTATGTGGTGATAAGGAATTGAACCCAGGGCTTCATGCATGCTGGGCAAGCATTCTACCACTAAGCCACATTCCCAGCCTGTCCCTGAGCTTTTGTACTCAAAGCTACTGCTCTATCACTTGAGCCACACCTCTACTTCTGGCTTTAAAAAAATTTTTTTTTGTTATTTTAAGGGTGATGTACAGAGTAGTTAGTTATATAAGCCAGGTAAAGAGTACATTTCTGTTTGGACAATGTCACTTCTCTTGCTTTCTCCTAATTTTTTCCTCCCTTCCCTATCCACACGTTATAAAGTTCATTTTCCACATAGTGTCTGCTGAGTACCACTGCTGCATTTATTCACCCTTTGTCCTTTCATCACTTTTTTGGTAGCTAATTGGAGATAAGAGTCTCATGGACCTTCCTGCCTTCAAACCTGCCTTCCTGGCTTCAAACCTTGATCCTCAGATCTCAGCCTCCTGGTAGATAGGATTACAGGTGTGAGCACTGGCGCTAGGCTAGTGTGGCTCTTTTTTTTTCTTCCCCAAATTTTTTATTGTGATTAATTGGTTACATAATTTCCCAAATTTCACAGTATTGTGGGATGGTGATGCATACAGTTACTTCTTCCACATTGGGTGATATGTACATTTCTTTTGTTTTGCATAGCATCAGCTGTTCCCTCTTTCCCACTTGTTCCCTCCCTCCCATTGAATTGCCATTGAGTTGCTTAGTTCATTTTGGTCAATGGCCAGTGCAGCTGATGGGTCCCACTGGTGTATGTTTTTCCCTGATTCCATCTAGTTCTGTGTCATCCTCCTGGTTTCCCTCTGGTGTGTACATATATACCATACATGTGATCAGCAGCATGGGGTTATTTAGTAGTGATTTGACCAGATGAGTGGAAGTCCTTTGTTTCTTAAATCTGTTAATTTTGTCATATCACCTAACATTTTGGGTTTAACATCCACTTATCAGGGAGACCATGTGCCGTTTGTCTCTTTGCACTTGGCTTACCTCAACATGATTTCTTCTAGCTCCATCCATTTCCCTGCAAATGCCATTATTTTGTCCTTTCTAATGGCTGCATAATATTCCATTGTATATAGATACCACAGTTTTTGGATCCATTCATCTGTGGTGGGACATCTGGGTTGTTTCCATATCCTGGCTATTGTGAACAGTGCTGCAATAAACATGGAGGGACATGTGTCCTTGTATACTGGTTCCTGTTGTTCAGGATAGATGCCTAGAAGTGGTATGACTGGGTCATAAGGGCGGTCAATAGTTAGCTTTCTGAGGACCCTCCAGACTGCTTTCCAAGTGGTTGTTTAAGTGTGCATTCCCACCAGCAGTGTAATAGGGTTCCTCTTTCTCCGCATCCCCTCCAGCATTTGTCGTTGGCTGACTTGAGGATGTGGGCCATTCTGACTGGGGTAAGGTGGTATCTCAGGGTTGTCTTTAGTGTGGCTCTTTATTACTTCTTCTTCCCCTTTCTGATGGACTATTGTAGAAGAAATGGAGCTGTCACCCACATCAAGATTCAGAACACAGGGGACTACTATGACCTCTATGGAGGGGAGAAGTTTGCCACCCTGGCAGAGCTGGTCCAGTACTACATGGAACATCACGGGCAACTGAAAGAGAAGAATGGAGATGTGATCGAGCTCAAGTACCCGCTGAACTGTGCAGATCCTACCTCTGAACGGTCAGTACCTGTGAGTGACCACGTGGTCTGCAGCTCTCCTGGGCCATGTGTTATGCAGCTGTGTTGTGGGGTCTGTGTGTGTGTGTGTGTGTGTGTGTGTGTGTGTGTGTGTGTGTGTGTGTGTGTGTGTGTGTGTGTGTGTGTGAGTGTGACTGTTTCCACAGTATTACAGGATGTAATACTGAGGCTTGAACTTAGGAACTAGTCCATGAACATTTTTGGTAGGTTAGCACTCTATGACTTGAGCCACAGCTCCACTTCTGGCATTTTGGTGGTAATTGGAGATGAGAGTCTCTCAGACTTCCCTGTCTGGGTTGGCTTTGAGCCTTGTTCCTCAGATCTCAGCCTCCTAAGTAGCTAGGATTACAGGTGTGAGCCACTGGTGTCTGGAAAGGCATTCTTTTCTTGTGGGATCTCCAGTCAGTGGAACTTATGGGCGTTCTCTGGGGACCTCGTACTATCCTACATATACTGCCTGTGCTGTACCTGCTGTAGTTTTAAGATTGATCCATCACTCGTGGGGCTTATGATAGAAAAGCATAACGATCAAGATTGCCAGAACAGCAGCAGTCTCTGCGGCTCCAGCCAGTTGTTCAGCCACGCCACCAGCAGATGTCAGCTTGAGTCTAGAAGTGGGAGAGCAGAGTGTGTAGAGGGGCAGCTTTCCCACCATCCCTCCAGTGTTACATCCATGCATGTGGGAGTGAGCCTGACTTCGCCTATGGGGAATTGTGTTATTTTAGAGATTTCCTTCAGCAGTTGACAGCTGGGTTTAGCTCACATGCACAATTGCATTGCTTTTTTTTTTTTTTTTTTCTTCTGCATTCCCCTTTCTGACCCAGGATAAATTCTGGTCTGTATGTTTTGTGTCTTAGGTCCATTTTTCTGGCTCACATCATATGTCAGTGCTGTCATGTACTGATGACAATTTGTTTCTCCAGCTACTACTGTAGCTTCAGACAAAGGGCTCTCCGTGACTTGGCGTGATTTGCTTTTAGATTCGACTCCTTCAACTGAGCGTGGATGAAGACAAATACAGTCTGTTCCTTTAGTGATCAGCCATTAGCATTGCTGCTATGATGAGCTTGCTTTCTTATGAGGAGCTTGAGGGAAAAAGCTCTAAATTAGTATGGCTGTCAAGATGGTTTCCATGTCACTTAGAGCAGTACTGTCTCAAGTCTGTCCTTGGATGACTTTGGATGGCCTTTATCTGGGCTCTGGAATGATGGTTTAAAATACAGATTCTATGGGCTCCATTCAGACTTAAATGTCATCTCTGCTTGGGGGCATAGGAATGCATACTCACAGTGAAATCCTTCAACACTACCCCAAGTTTTATGTGCATTAAAGATTGAGATGACAACTCAGTAAATACTCAAGACATGGACAGCAAATTGGAGGCTGGTAAAGTAAGTGTAGATAGGAAATCAGGGAAAAATGTGAATCGCTTGCGTTAATTTGTTAAGAAGATTCTTTTTTGTCTAGGGCCAAACCAAGACCAAATGTTTATTTTTTTATGTATTTTTTATTTCGTTTATATATTTTTTGTTGTTTCTACCATGTATCTCCTCAGATCTCATCCTCCTGAGTAGCTAGGATTACAGGCATGAGCTACTGCTGCCTGGCTCATTTTTCTTTGTAAAAATTTAGGTGGTTTCATGGTCACCTCTCTGGAAAAGAAGCCGAGAAACTGCTGACCGAGAAAGGAAAGCATGGCAGCTTCCTTGTACGGGAGAGCCAGAGCCACCCTGGAGATTTTGTTCTCTCTGTGCGCACCGGTGATGACAAGGGAGAGAGCAACGATGGCAAGTCTAAAGTGACCCATGTCATGATTCGCTGCCAGGTGAGCTGCCCCTGCTCCGGGAAGACAGAGCTGTGACATCCAAAGTCAGCTTCTTTGTTCTTCTATTCCTTCATTGTTTATCCCACTCGCTTCATCACTCTGGAACTGTTGCAGTTTTTATTTTCAGTGTAATTCTGGCAGATTAACTCAGACCTGAGTACATGAGTTACCCTCTGCCCTACAAGATCTGGTCTTAAGACCAAGCGATATCAAATAATATCACACACACACACACACACACACACACACACACACACACACACACACACACACACACACACACACACACACACACACACACACACACACACACACACACACACACACACACACACACACACACACACACACACACACACACACACACACACACACACACACACACACACACACACACACACACACCCCTAGCCTGTCTTCATTATTCCTCTGTTGTCATTTCCATATACTGAAGACTGGGAATGGGGAAAACCAGCGATGTAACATAAACATGACAAGCATCATCATTTTTGTCTTAAAAGGAGCTGAAATATGATGTTGGTGGAGGAGAACGGTTTGATTCTTTGACGGATCTGGTGGAGCATTACAAGAAGAATCCGATGGTGGAGACATTGGGCACAGTTCTACAACTCAAGCAGGTTGGAAAAATGAAGCTTCTATTCCCCCTCAGAGTTTAAAAATACAGATAGTTTCCATACATGCAGAATGTATCAGTCAGCTTTCTGCCTGTGACAGGACACCTGAAAGAATCTGTTTTGTAAGGAGAAGGGGATTTTGGCTCACGGTTTCAGGGGCTTCGGTCCCTTAGCCCTGTCATTTTTGGCCTGTGCAGACACAGTCGTGGTAGGAGGAACCTGTTCACCTCTTGGTGGTAAAGAAGACAGGAAGGGGCTGGCTTCCAGTGACCTAACTTCCCAGCAGCACCACAGGCTGCAGACCAACTGTTTGACACATAGGCCCCTGGGCAATATTTAAGATCTGTATTATAATGGAGAAGGAGAGGAAGGAGTATCAGCTTCCACATATATTATCCATCTTCAGTTTGGATTCAGTTCTTCCCTCCCTCCCTCCCTTCCTTCCTTCTCTTTTTTTTTTTTCTTTTTTTGTCAGTTGTGGGGCTTGAACTCTGGGCCTAGGCAACGTCCCTCAGCTCTTCAGCTCAAGGCTAGTACTCTAGAGCCACAGCACCACTTCCAGTTTTCTGATGGTTTATTGGAGATAAGAGTCTCATGGACTTTCTTGCCCAAGCTGGCTTTGAACTGTGATCCTCAGATCTTAGCCTCTTGAGTAGCTAGGATTACAGACGTGAGCCACCGGTGCCTGGCTTCTCTTTCTTTCTTCTTCTCCTCTTCTTCCTCCTTCACACAGGGTCATGTTATATAGCTCAGACTGGTCTGGAACTTGTGCTCATCTTACTTCTGTCTCCTAAGTGCTACGGTTAAAGGTGTGTTGTGTGCTATGACACCTGGCTCCAAATGTTTCCTTATTACTCTACTTAGTGGATACCACTTGTGGTGTTTGGAAACAAATTCTAGGTGTTATATTATTCCCATATATACCCATTTACATAAAAGGGCTTACAAAGTTGTGGGTTTTTTGGGGGGGTGGGGGAATGGGTTGAGGATTTAACTGAAGTCATTGCACATGCTAAGACTCCGCTAAAGGAGTTTTGCACAAGTGTTGGCCTACTCATTTAATTGTGTACTACGCTTACACTTAATTACCCGTGGCTCTTTGAGACAGGATCCAGTGTGTTGCTCAGACTTAACTTGAGTTTGCTCAAGCTTGTCTCATCAACTTCTCTATTCTCCTGATTCAGCACCCCAAATGCTGGTGCTACAGGTGTGAATCACCACATCTAGCTAGATTTCTTTTTTCCAGTACTGGAACTCAGAGTCTCATACAATTGCTTGGCTTTTTCACTCAAGGCTGGTGCTCTGCCATTTGAGCTACACCTCTACTCCTGGGCTGGCTTGCAACCATGACCCTCAGATCTCAGCCTTCTAAGTAGCTAGAATTATAGGCATGAGCCACTGGTGCCTGGTATGGCTAGATTTTCTAAGGCAGTATTTGGCCAGATTTTCTTCAGAGATCCGCTCTTGGCTTCCTTTCATTGGTCACGTTTGTTCTCTTTTGGAGTTGTTATCTCCCAAGTTTTTGACAGTGTGTCATTTCTAAGTCATGTTGAGGTGAATTCAAACCCAGGTTTGAATTTGTAACAACAGGGTTAATTATTTGCTAAGACGGAAAAAAGATCCAGTTCCTGAGAGAACAGAAAAGAAGGTGAAACTGCCTTTGAACAACTGTATTGTGCATTACTCTGTAGTATTCGTTACTACCAACAGAATTTTTTTGTTTTTACATGAATGCCTTTCTTTTTTTTTTTTTAATTTAATTTTATTTTGAGAACATACTGTACAGAGGGGCTACAATTACATGGGCAGGATAATGCATACATTTCTTACCAAGCATTGCAGCCTCCTCCTTTGTTTACCCTTCACCTCCCTTCCCAGCCTCCCCCCTCCCCCCACCCAATTATACCCCCCTCCCATGAATGCCTTTCTAAAACACGTTTGCTTCCTCTCCTACCCGCTGTTGGACTTGGTCAGCCTCTCAACACGACTCGGATTAATGCTGCCGAAATCGAAAGCCGAGTTCGAGAATTGAGCAAGTTAGCTGAGACCACAGATAAAGTCAAGCAAGGCTTTTGGGAAGAGTTTGAGGTAAGTTATTATGAAATTGGTTTTATGTGACGTTTAATGGATAAGGTGTTAGAATTTGATCTGAAAGACCTGAATCCAATCCTTTCTTAATTCAGCCAGTGACTGGCTGGAAGCCAGTAGCTGAAGGGCTGCTAAGGGACAGAGGGCGTTGTCCTCAGACAGAGGAGTTGGCAGTTTGTGTCGAATGGAGGAGCCAGCACTTCCATTTGGTGCTTTCAGTTGGGACTGCTGGCAAAGTCCCAGAAAAGCAAAAGACTGGAATTCCATTGGAAGATTTCCAGTGCTTACTGGGGTCTTCAGAAAGCCGGGGCAGCCTCATTACTCTGAATGGTGGGAGGGAAGTACTAGCTGTGCTCCAGAAGGTCAGGTAGGTAACTTCGGGGACCGGGTGGACCAATTTCTCCTGCGTAGCTAGGAGAATATCCTGAGTGAAAGATCCTCCATTCCCCTTTCCTGTCACCCCTGATCCTGTACTCTCTCTCTCTCCCCTCATCCATTTGACAGAAATCTTTCAAACACGGTGATCTTGGTGCTCAGGGCATGGTTCAGAAGTAGAGCCTAGGATTCATGAGTTCCTGAGTGCAGGCACTATAAAGAAAAGAAAAGTAACCACAAACTCCCAGGTTTTTGGCATCCTCCTCCTGCTCCGGGCAATACTAGGATTTGTCTCAGGGCTTCTCCCTTGCTAGGCTGACGTGAGGCCACTGAGTCACATTCCCAGCATTGCTTTTGACGTAGTTACTGTCCGAGTTATCTCAAATGCTCAGCACAGGGCCTGGCACACAGCGGGAACTCCATAAGTTAGTGTTTCTCGACTGACTGCTTTAATTTAGTGGCTGTTTACCTCCTTTTATTACTTTTTATTTTTAAATAAGTTTTTTTTTATTGTGAAAATACTGTACAGAGGGGTTACAATCACATGAGCAAGGTAATGAGTACATTCCTTATCAAGCATTGTTGCCTCCTCCTTTGTTTTTCCTCTACCATCCCTTCCCTCCCCTCTCCAAAACTACACTCCCCCCCCCTTACCTCCTTTTATGAATGTTCTTTCCATCATCTTTGGAAGACTGTAGAATTCAGTGGCGCTGCGGAATGGACAAGTGAGTAATGACTGAGGGATGAAGTCCTTTCCGCCTCAGTGTGTCAGAGCAGCCCGGTGGGCTCACTGTCAGCTCCCTCGCAGAGCTAGCAGCCTGAGGCACTTCACGGCACACGTAGACTCCAGTTGCGTTCCAGCCTGGAGGAGCTTGTGTGGAGCAACCGGGTGCTTGCTCAGGACAGTGCATTGCAGGACAGGCCCTGCAATTCAGCTTCATTCTATTTTCTCCACAGGCCCTGGAGACACCTGAGGAACACTGGGGCGGTGGGGGGGGCGGGGGGAGATTCTAGTGGAGTGGAAAACTAGCGATGAAGAGCATCAGTGAAACACGATGATAAACGTAACGAGTTAGAGTTGTTATTTTAAATTTACTTTCCTCATTTGTTGCTGAGAGTCACATGCTTTATCACCCAGCTGCATCCTTGGGCTGTCATTACTTATTTTAAACATTGAAATATTTCTCTAAAGCTTTTTTTTTTTTAAATCACCAATACAGATTAAATATTTATTTCTTCTTACTAAGTAGTTTTCAAGGTCATGTTTTCTAAGTTTCTTTTACTTATTGTACTTGTTTCTTACCTGGGACTGTCCTTGACCTGCGGTCCTTCCGTCTCCACCTTCCATGTTGCTGAGGTTGCCAGCTGACAGCGCTACACCTCACCTGTTACCAGCTGACAGCACTGTACCTCACCTGTGCTCATGGATTTTTTTTTTTTTTTTGTCTGTCGTGGGGCTTGAACTCTGGGCTTGCGCACGAGCTTTCCCTGAGCTCTTCAGCTCAAGGTGAGTGCTCTACCACTTGAACTGCAGCAGCACTTCCGGTTTTCTGGTGGTTCATTGAAGATAAAGAGTCTCATGGACTTTCCTGCCCGACCTGGCTTTGAACCGTGATCCTCAGATCTCAGCCTCCTGAGTAGCTAGGATGACAGGCGTGAGCCACCGGTGCCCGGCAGTGCCTTCTTTCTTGGGCCTGGCCTGTAATGTGGTTTCTCCTGCATACTGCAGTCACTTTTAGGAAATACACTTAGTGCCTTTTTTTCCAGCAATTCCAGCAGTCCTTTCTCCAGTCCCTCCTCCCTGTGCTGCTTTAGCTCCTCAATCCCCAGTTTTCTTGGCATCTCCGCCCTGCAGCACACCATTACTAGTTTGTTCCTTTCCCCTCCCTTGTGTCTTGCTATTCCCTGCAGTTCTCCCACACGCCTCGCCGAGCCTGGTGGCTCTGGAGGACCCGCCACGCTTCTTGCTCCACACTCTCAGCGTGTTCTCCTTCCCTGGAGTTCATGCTGCTTTTGGGCTCTGGGGATACCGTTCGGCTTGTGCATTCCACATTGCTTCTCGGCTGTCATCTCTCTTCAGACTCAGGCGTTCCAGACAGGACTTGTGATTTTCTCCCTCAGAGCAAATCTTAGCTTCCTGTCCTTGCTAGTCATGTCTTTTTAAATAATCCCATCCCTATAGTGCCTGGATTCACTTTTCTCCTCTTCCTCCCATAGTTTATTGTGTGCCAAGTCCTGTTGATTTTCCTTTTCTAACATCTTTCTAGTTTTTTTTTTTTTTTTTTTTTTTTTTTCTGGTCATGGGGCCTGAACTCTGGGCCTGGGTGCTGTCCCTCAGCTCTTCAGCTCAAGGCAAGCACTCTACCACTTGACCCACAGCACCACTTCTGGCTTTTTCTGCTCATGGGGTGCTGAGGAATCGAACCCAGGGCCTCATGCATGCAAGGCAAGCTATCTGGGGCTCTGGAAGACATCTGGTGCACCGCCAGGTCTTCTGAGGTAGATTAGACTTTGTCCAGGTGCTCTGCCGGACCAAGGTACCTGTCCAGGGTGGCCCAGCTGAGGGTACTCTCTTTGGCTCTCTTTGCTGGGATCCCACCCCTCTAGCCTTACTTGCCCGCCCCCCCAGCCTTCTCTTCTTCTCTCCTCTAGATCCCTTCCCCTCCTTCCACAAATATGTATCCCTTAGTAGCTTTGTTTTCCAAGTAAATCCCATGGCTTGTACTTGCCTTAAAGTTCTCCGGCATTATTTGCTTATTTTTGTTTGTTCATTTGTTTTTCGGAGCTGGCGGTGGAACCCAGTGCCTTTTACCCAGAAGACCCATGCTCAGCCCACCAGCATCGTTATTTTTATCCCGAAGTAGTTGGGCTCTGCTGCTCCAAACAGTCTTTGGAGCCGGCGGAGCACAGGGGCACTGTCTCTGCATGTGCCTGTGTGCCTCTCTTCCTCTTGGGTTTCCATTCTTGAAACTCCAGTCCAGAGCCAGGCCCAGAGCCTGTGGGAAAATCTTAGTCCTCAGTGATGGGGCTGCTGCGCTGGGTACCAGGTTGGCAGGAGTTCAGAGAAGAGATGCTTGATGTGCGTGATGGCAGTAAACACAAGGAGCCAGCCTGTGCAATGAAACTTGTCCTCTTCCTTGGTACTCCTGCTGGGCACTTGTACATGTTCCCCACGGGACGGGACAGGCGTTGGCTTTCCTGACGCCTTTGCAGGTTTTGTGTGGGCTCTGGCCTCTAGAGTCTGCTGAGAGCTCGGCCCTGATGGTGATAGAGGGGAACCGGGCAGGGCCGGAGGGCGGGGCCGGAGGGATCCGCCCTCCACAGTGATGGCGGCCGAACGCCCTCCAGGAGTGCAATGGCTCCTAAGCGAGGGCTCCCACACCGGGGAGCCAGGTTTGTTTTAAATGAGGCTGCTACTTCTCTCTCCCTTTACCATTTTTTGCTGAAGTTTTGTTTCACTTTATCACGACGGTTGACTTTTAAGTGACAGATTTGGTTCAGTGTTTGAACTTCTCTTTGAACCTCACCTTGCTACCCTAAGCATCCAGCACTGTTGCCAGGCAGGGCTGGCTCACAGTTCAAGAAAATGCCAGCTTGCAGAAGGCACACAGCTTTAATTAATCTAGATGAGTATGTCTCTCCCTGAGTCCTGCATGCTTGGGGCTTGTTTCTGTTAAGGTTTCCGCCAGTGGAACACTTTCTGTTATGAGCTGTGTGTTGAGGCTGAATATTGCATTTTGAAACTGAGAGTCAAATACTAATTTAAAACCCTGACTTTTATACCTGCCTTTGAAATTCAGATAAATGAAATGGAACTATCACAGGGCTGCTGCACTGCAAAATATCGATTCTGTCTCTTCTGGCAGAAATCTTTAAGGGGTAGTCGTTGTGGCATTTTTATATAGAAAAATTGCTTTTCTTTTTAGCCTACTTTTCACTTTCCTGTTTTGCCCATTTGTGATTTCCCATTAAAAACTACCCTGCAGGGAGTTGGCTGGCGGGGGAGAAGTAGAGGGTGCAGCTCAGTAGGACAGCACTTGCCTAGCAAGTGCCAGAGGCCCTGGGTTCGATCTCTGGGATTGCAAAACCCAAATAGCATGTTGGAGACTAATGACCCCTCCAGAGGCACATTCTGTGATTTTGGAAAGGGAACACACTCCTTGAGTGTTCTGCTGCCTGGCCGGTGCCCGCCTCGGGCCTGCCCGCACAATTGTCTTCTTTCTTCCCCCAGTTCCCTATTGATGTGGGCCAGCCCCACGGTGGCTGGCTGGTTCAGTGTCTCTCTCTGCCTGATGGGGTTCCCCACCTCCTGGTCCCAGAGAGGGCTCAGTGAACGCCTCATACCCATCCCTGTCCCTTCCCAAGCCTCCTTCCACCATGTCGTGGCCTGGCCACACGGGCTTGACATCGGAAACCCCAACGCTTCACTGGGAGAAGTCACATTCCCATCATCCAGTGACGGCAGACCGCCCCGCCATCCTGTACCAGATCAAGCACGGGCCCCTCCCCTCCTCCCTCCTCCCTTCTCTTCCCTTTTGTTTCCTTTCTCTGCTTTTGACGCATCATAACAATTACTTTTCTTTCTAGACACTACAACAGCAGGAATGCAAACTTCTCTACAGCCGAAAAGAGGGTCAGAGGCAAGAAAATAAGAACAAGAACAGATATAAAAACATCCTGCCCTGTAAGTATCCATATATCCTCCTTGATAATGAATAGTCACTGTGCCCAGGGCCGGGTGGGGGTGGGGGTCGGCAGATGTTTTGCTCTTGTTAACAGACCCCAGGCCTTAGCATCTTAAAGGGAGAGCAGTAGTTTCTAAAATAATCAACAGCAGAGGGGATGGATGGTCTTCTTCGTGGGTTTCTAGGATACCGGTTGCCATAAAACAGCCACGTGGAGGTTTTGTCTGTGGTCCTGTCCTTCTGTTCATTAGTTTTCTGTCTGCCCAAGTGTAATCATCTTAAGGTTGTGACCATACAGAGTCAGGCCGTGCCATGAGTCACAGGGTCTGAGATCAGTGCCTTGGCTCTCCAGCATGCACCCCAAGTCATGGGGAAGGCTCACCTCAGTTCACTCATGTGGGAAAAATCAGAAAACACTCCGGAGTCTGCCATCCAACTATTCCTCTTGCTAGTCCCCTGACTTGTAGTGACACACCTGCAGTTGCTCAAAAGAGGACCATGGGAATATTTTGGAAGCTGTACTTCCTTTCATATGCAGATGCTGCCAGCAAGAGTCCAGGTTGAACCTGGAAGGAGGTCCCTAGAGCAGGGACCCCACGAATGGTCCCCCACACATGTGCAGTTCACCTCTCTAGAGGGCAGACTCTGCCAGTCTTTGCAGCCTGATGTTTCCTAATCTGGACCTCATGGGCACAGAGCAAGTGTTCTTACCCACATGCCAGAGACTGTTTAGCAAGGCGACAGGTGGCATTCCAAAGGCGCTGTCCTCGTGCCATACAGGGGCCCCAGATTCACGCCTGTGATCCCAGCTACTCAGGACTTAGAGACTGGCAGGATTACTATTCAAGGCCAGTCCAGGCAAAAAGTGCGACCCCCATCTCAGCACAAGCTGGTGTAGTAGCACACGACAGTCATGCTAGCTACATGGGAAGTATAATAAGCAGGAGGATGGCGGTCCAGCCCTGGCAAATACTTACGGACAACATTATGTTTAGAAACAGCAGTGATTACTCCTTCATCTTTCCTACCGCCTGTGACCCCATGAGCACCAGGGGAGCCCCTGAGCAGAGGGAAAACATAGATATAAAAGAAAGAGGTCTCACCGGGCGCTGCTGGCTCACGCCTGTAATCCTAGCTACTCAGGAGGCTGAGATCTGAGGATCACAGTTCAAAGCCAGCCCGGGCAGGAGAGACCATGAGACTCCTATCTCCAATAAACCACCAGAAAACCGGAAGTGGCGCTGTAGCTCAAGTGGTAGAGCGCTTGCCTTGAGCTGAAGAGCTGAGGGACAGCGCCCAGGCCCAGAGTTCAAGCCCCATGACCGACCAAAAAAAAAAAAAAAGAAAAAGAAAGAAAGAGGTCTCTTGGGCTGGGAAGGTGGCTCAGTGGTAGAGTGCTTGCCTTGCATTCCTGAGGCCCTGGGTTCGATTCCTCAGCACCACATAAGCAAAAAAGAAAAAAGCCGGAAGTGGCGCTGTGGCTCAAGTGGTAGAGCGCTAGCCTTGAGCTGAAGAGCTGAGGGACAGCGTCCAGGCCCCACGACCAGACCCCCCCCCAAAAAAAAAGAACGAGGTCTCTTGAGATCATTAGCCCCCCCCATCTGATAAGTAACCAAAGCCAGAAGGTCTCAAAGAGGCCCTGAGTTTAAACCCTAGAACCCACCCCCCAAAAATAGAAAGACAAAAGAAAGAGGAGGAGAAGGCAGCCGTGGGGGCACCTGTGGCATTCAGGGAGTGTGTGTTTGTAGTTTATTTTTCATGCCATCTTCTCGTTGAGGAGGGTTTTATCCCTTGGAGGGTTGAGGGTGAACTGACGGGTGCTGACGCAGAGTTCTCACGGGGCTGTGCTCTCCCTTCCTTCCAGTCGATCACACCAGGGTAGTCCTGCATGATGGGGACCCTAACGAGCCCGTTTCTGATTACATCAACGCAAACATCATCATGGTAAACCTGCCTTTCTCACTGTTTTCTGGTTGCCTGTGGAGGGAAGTTTTAACCTTGTGTCCTGGAAGCAACTTCCACATGTTTGAAGGACTTTCTTCCTAAATTTGTAGCCTGAGTTTGAAACCAAGTGCAACAATTCAAAGCCCAAGAAAAGTTACATTGCCACACAAGGCTGCCTACAGAACACGGTGAATGACTTCTGGCGGATGGTGTTCCAGGAGAACTCCCGGGTGATTGTCATGACGACCAAGGAGGTGGAGAGGGGGAAGGTATGCCACACACCCTCCCTCCCTTCCTCCCTCCTTCCTCCCTTCCTCCCTCCTTCCTCCCTCCCTCCCTCCCTCCCTTCCTCCCTCCTTCCTCCCTCCCTCCCTCCCTCCCTCCCTCCCTCCCTCCCTCCCTTCCTCCCTCCTTCCTCCCTCCCTCCCTCCCTCCCTTCCTCCCTCCTTCCTCCCTCCCTCCCTCCCTTCCTCCCTCCTTCCTCCCTCCCTCCCTCCCTTCTTCCCTTCCTTGAGCTTGAACTAAGGGCCTGGGCATTGTCCCTGAGCCTCTTTGAATTCAACACTAGCACTCTACCACTTGGGCCACAGCACCACTTCCAGCTTTTTCTGAGTGCTTTATTGGAGATAAGAGTCATACGAACTTTTCTGCCCAGGCTGATTTCAAACCATGGTCATCAGATCTCAGCCTCCTGAGTAGCTAGGGTTACAGGCGTGAGCCACCAGCACCCAGCTTCCTTTTCTTTTTTAACACAGTGGAGGCGTGGACTTTATGCATGCTAGGCCACAACAACTTGGGCCACAAGCCCAGCCCTTTTTGGCTTTAGTTTTCACATAGATCTTGGGCTTTTGCTTGGTCTGGCCTTCAACAACAGTCCTCCTACCCGTAGCCTCCCACGTGTCTGGAATAAGTGTGCTGCCATATCTGGCCCTCCTTGTGGGTTTTTAATGTGGAAATATCATGAGTTTTTTTGGGTGTTTTTGTCAAAGTTCTTTCTGTTCTGTCTGTAACTGGTTTATGTAAGAATTCAGTGGAGCATGACAGCCACATCTAGCAGTGAACCAGGGGCAGATGAGGATTTGGGACTGAGGTCCTCTGGGGCAGCTTCTCTGCGCTGTGAGGGTGGGGCAGTTGCATAAGATTCGTGTTTGGATTCCTGGCTGGTGCACTTCTGCACATTCCTGAGGTTAAATCTGGGCACATTCAGTGAGATGCAGGCTTCCTTGAGCAGTGACATTAGATGTTCTCAAACTCATGGGCCAATGACAGCATCTTCCTAATTTCTGCTTCAGGTGAATGCTGCTGGCCTGATGTGGAAGGAAGGGTTGAAGCCCCCTACCTTCCTTCCTGCTGGCTTGGGTGTTCAGGAGGCAGCTCATTCACAGCACTTGGGCTGTGATAGGCATCTAGGGGCTTTCAGAGTCTCAGTGCCAGACCCCATCAGAAGAGCTATGGAAGCTCTCAGAACAACAGGCCTGACCAGCTGGCTTGGTCCCGATGCTAACTCCCTTGCCTCCATCTCTGTTTGTGCCATGGGCCACTTTCCATGAGAGTGGTCATTTTGCAAGACTTGGACCTTTGTTTGCTGCTGGCTCCAGCTCTCAGAGATTAACTGTCTGTCCTGGGATCCCTTCCAGAGCAAATGTGTCAAGTACTGGCCAGACGAGTATGCGCTCAAAGAGTATGGGGTCATGCGCGTCCGGAACGTCAAAGAAAGCGCGGCTCATGACTACACGCTAAGAGAACTCAAGCTCTCGAAGGTTGGACAAGTAAGTATATTGTATTTGAAGACTTCGGTAACGGTGTTGGGCACTTAGGATCCAGCGTCTCTGGTTACCTGTGTTTGCTCGCGTTCGTGCGTCTGTTCACTTACTGACTCGGCCGTTCCAGTGCGGGAGGAACCTCTGGGCCACTGGCTGGCCTAGGGTCTGGGACAATTTGAAGGCCAGCGATTCCTCAACTCCCTGATTTATTTAATTCTTTTCTGGTTTTTCTTGGCTCTACTCCAGGGGAATACGGAGAGAACGGTCTGGCAATACCACTTTCGGACCTGGCCGGACCACGGCGTGCCCAGTGACCCCGGGGGCGTGCTGGACTTCCTGGAGGAGGTCCACCACAAGCAAGAGAGCATCATGGATGCAGGCCCTGTCGTGGTTCACTGCAGGTGACAGCTGGGGCTTGCTTTGCCTGCCCACCCCTGGCTCTCTAGGGGACACCTGTGACCCCCAAGTGTATTTCTCATAGACCTAGTATGACCTCCAGGCAGAGGGGACAGAGTGGGTGAGGTGGGCCCAGGCCTTACTCTCAAGGATCCCTCATTGGGTTAGTTCTGCTGAGTCTTCTTTTTAAATATAGTCATAATGTAGGGCTCATGTCTGAGTGATATGTTCATATAGTAATAATGTAGGGCTCACGTCTTAGGAATATATATTTTCCTACACTGTTTGCTTCTTGAGGTGTCAGTCACTTCCCTCCTTGGTGGTGGCTGTCTCTGGACCTCCAGAGGAAAGTGGGGTTGCCAGTGCCCCACTTGGGCTTTGTGCCTGCATGGGGGACAGTCTGGCTCTCCGTATCTCCTTCCTGTGCTGGGCAGGTAGATGTGTGAAACTGGCATTGTTCCTAGTTTTCAAAAGCTACATATAGCAAGCCCTTGTTTCGTGTCAGCCCCTAGCTGTGCTGTTGCCCCCATTTCACAGACATGGAAACAGAGGGTCAGAGGGCTGCAGGGACTTGCCTTGAGCACCCTATTCTAGGAGGCCAGGCTCCAAGTGCGGAGCCTTGTGTTTGTTGCCAGTGTATTTGTAGGTAGGAAGAGGCTGTCTGTAAACCATGGCAGAGCAGATACTCCTCTTAATATTAGCAGCTTGTGTGTGTATGTGTGTGTGCGTGTACACGTGTGTGCTGGTCCTTAGGTTTGATCTCAGGGCCTAGGCACTGCCCCTGTGCTTTTTTGCTCAAGGCTTGCACTCTACCACTTGAGCCACAGTTCCACTCCCACCTTTTTGGTGGTTAGTCGGAGATAAGAGTCTTAGTAGGCTTTCCTGCCCTGGCTGGCTTTGAATCCTGATCCTCAGATCTCAGCCTCCTGAGTAGCTAGGATTTACAAGTGTGAGACACCAGCATCCAGCTTAGCAGCTTGGTTTTGAGTGTACGCCACCATGACCGACCCTGCTGTCCCTGCTTCTCATCTTGCCCTCAGTGCTGGCATTGGCCGGACGGGAACATTCATTGTGATCGACATCCTTATCGACATCATCAGAGAGAAAGGTAGGTCGTATGGAGGGTGAGGAGACAGCGCTGGCTGTCTCCAAGGAAGGTGGGTGCGGGGGGGGGGAATCGGGAGTCCAGAAACCTCCCAGCACTCCACCATCACTAGTCACCTGAGAAGAGAGTGTCTTATTTGAGATGAAGCCCAGGGGCTAGCCCTGTGCTGTGGCTTTGCTGCTCTGTCCCTGCCTCTGAAATGGAGTAGGGTCACTGGGCAGTGAGAGCACCTGACTTCCTGCCCTGGTCATGCCATCCTGGTGCCATCCTGAGCCCTTAGAGACACTGCCAAGGAGCCCCGGGCTGTGGCCCTTAGCACACAGTTGGGGAGAGCAGAGACACTGACCCTGCAGCCAGCTGGAGCTGGGCCTGCAGCTCCTCCTGACCACCGCCCAGCCCTGCAGCTCCTGAGCTCCTTCCCCCCAGCCCAGCAGCCCCTCCTGCAGCTTCATAGTCTTTGCTTTTTTGCTTTGTAGGTGTTGACTGTGACATCGACGTTCCCAAAACCATTCAGATGGTCCGGTCCCAGAGGTCAGGGATGGTCCAGACAGAAGCACAATACCGGTTCATCTACATGGCCGTCCAGCATTATATTGAAACACTACAGCGCAGGATTGAAGAAGAGCAGGTACTACTGGAGGCCCAGCCTGGGCCTCCTTTCCTTCCTGGCTTCTACTTCCCTTTGCTTTGCACAGAACACAGGCTCAGATCAATAGTTCTCTCTTTCTCCTTCTCTCCCTCTCTCTGTCTCTCCTCTCCCCTCAGAAGCAGTAAGGAGGAGCTGGGAAGGTGGCTCAGTGGTAGAGCGCTTGCCTTGCATGCTCGAGGCCCTGGGTTCGATTCCTCAGCACCACATAAGCAAAAAGAAAAAGCCGGAAGTGGCGCTGTGGCTCAAGTGGTAGAGGGTTAGCCTTGAGCTGAAGAGCTGAGGGACAGCGCCCAGGCCCAGAGTTCAGGCCCCACAATCGGACACCCCCCCCCCAAAAAAAAGTAGTAAGGATTGAGCCCTGCTTGTTAGGCAGGTGGTATATCACGTGCTCTCCCCCCCTCCCCCGCCCCTGTCTAGTCCATTTACTTTTTAGTTTTTTCAGAAAGAGCCTTCCACCTTTGCTTGGCCAGCCTCAGATTGTCTCCCTCCATCTCTTAAGTAGCTGCTGAGATTATAGTCATGGGCTACCATACCTGGCCCTCAGGCACCATCTTCATTTGGGAATGAGAAACAGACACCCACCTCACAGGACCCCTTAGAGACTAGCATTGTCCCCACTGACAGCTTGGGGTTCAGCGACATCCTGTGGCACCGCCTCGTTGTCCCGGCTGCCCAGGCTGAAGCTTACATGGCAAGCTTAGAACTCAGAGCCTTGACGCTCGCAGCCTGTTCCAGCTTTGGTCTGGCCCACGTTCATCCCAGTTCCATCTTTTAAAATGAATATCTCTGTTGGCAGCACTGGGGTTTGAACCACTAATCTGGCCGAGTTGGAGACTGTGAAATTTTGCTTTTTTTTTTTTTTTTTTTTGGGTCCGGTCGTGGGGCCTGAACTCTGGGCCTGGGCGCTGTCCCTCAGCTCTTCAGCTCAAGGCTAGCGCTCTACCACTATGAGCCACAGCGCCACTTCCGGCTTTTTTCTTTTTGCTTATGTGGTGCTGAGGAATCAAACCCAGGGCCTCGAGCATGCAAGGCAAGCGCTCTACCACTGAGCTACCTTCCCAGCCCTGAAATTTTGCTTTTTAACACACTGTGCGTGATGACGGAGAACTAGAGTCGGAGCCTTTCCCTTTGAAGCAATTCACAGACAGAAAGCTTAGTCACTTAGGGGATACCCTACCAAGGTGGATGAAGACAGCTGCTCTTTTGGGGAGCTGTGTGATCTCCCTGTCCACAGCCCTGCTGGGGTGTGCATGCCAGTTGAACTCTTCCTGGGCACTGTCCCTGAGCTCTTGGGCTCAAGGTTGGCACTCTACTACTTGAACCACAGCTCCACTTCTGACTTTTTGGTGATTAACTGGAGGTGGGAGTTTCATGAACTTACCCGCGCAGGCTGGCTTTGAACTACAATCTTCAGATCTCAGACTCTTGACTATTACCGCTAGGATTTAAAGGTGTGAGCCACCAGTGCCCAGCTTAGTCAATGTATTTTTCACCGTATGGTACATTTATATAAGTTCCCTCATAATTTGGTCAACATATCAGTATTTTAGCCTATTTTTTGTCTCTTTTTCTTTCTCCTCTCCCCCTTTGATGAAGTGTCTTTATGTTTCTTTTTAGTTTTTTAAAACCACAGCCCCTCATATCTGTGCTTTTCCATCTTTCAGAAAAGCAAGCGGAAAGGGCACGAGTACACCAATATTAAGTATTCCCTGTCGGACCAGACGGGTGGGGAGCAGAGTCCCCTCCCGCCCTGCACCCCGACGCCACCCAGTGCTACCGAGTAAGTAGTGGTTGGAGGGCTTTCTAATGGAGCGCAGTTGTGTGGGCAGGCGTGTTCCGCCACCCCTCCCACGTGTGCACCTGGGCGCCCAGCGGCCTGCCTCTTCTAGCGCTTGTCTTCCTCTTCCCGTACTGCAGGCTGATTGCGTTCAGGTGGGTTCTCTGAGAGGCAGGTGTTTGCACCCGGGGAGGGGAGGCGCGTGGGGGGGGGGGTTACTACTGCAGAGCCAGGCAAGTAACAGTCCTTAGGATGTGCTGAGGCTTTGCCAAATGCCAGTAAACACATGGGTTACTAAGGTGTCAGCCAGCTCACGACCTGCTAGAAACCCACCTTTCAGCCAGTGGTCAGAAAACAGCCCACCAGCCAAATTGTTTAAAAGCACCACCACGTTCCCTCTTCCACCTCTAAAGAATAAAAATGTATGACAGAGACTGTGTGGCCCACACAGTCTGAAACATCCACCCCCTGGTTCTCCCCAACTCCCCACAACTGAAACACAGCAGGGAAAACATTTGTGGAAGCGATCATGTGAATAGTGCTTGTTTTTCTCTATATTCTGAAGTCACCCACTAGTATAACATTTACCTTTTATTCCCCCCAAGAATCTGACCTCTGTTTACTTCTGATTTGGATGTTTAAAGCTCTTACTGACTTGGGTATTATATGTAAGTGTTTTGGAGAGCAGATACATGCTGTGTTTATGTTCACTTTCTGTCGAACATTGAAATGAAATTCCACAGTAGAAGCCCTTCCTCCTCCACCTTCTCCTCCTCCATCTTCTCCTCCTCTTCCACCTCTTCCTCCTTCTCCCTCCCCCCTCACCCCCTGTGGGCTTCCATGGCAAATCTAAAGCAGTCTGCAGTAGAGCTAGAAGGCGGGTGTTCCTGGGGTCACCTGGCTCCACACTTCCTCTTACAGTGGCAAACCTGCTCTGCTCCCTCCTGCAAACATGGATGCCTCTTCATGTCTAACTCAGTGCCTTGCTTCACAGACCTCCCTGCCTGCCTGCCTGGAGCACACCCCCCAGTGAGCACAGAGACTCTCAGCTCTGACTGTCCTAGTAACTTCCTAATGCTGTATGTCCTTTGGAGTGAGGAAGGGTTTGCACATAGCTGGGTCCCAAAGAATGGCGTGCGTGCCTTGCAAATTCCGCATCCTGGGCCAGCCCCTGTGAGGCCCGTGCCGTGGTCCATGCGTGCCTTCTCTTTCCCTGCAGCCTGAGGGAGGACAGTGCTCGAGTCTATGAGAACGTGGGCCTAATGCAGCAGCAGAAGAGCTTCCGGTGAGGGCGCTGCGGCACTCCAGCACAGAAATAGGTATTTAAATGAAAGCCAGCGCTCGCCGGGGACTGCTTATATAATCACAGCGGTTTGGGAGCAGGCAGGCGATTTGTGAATATTTTAGCAAAGTGTGCCATCATGGAGGGTTGCACACCAGCCTCCCCTTTCTCACCCTGTGTTTCTTTCACGAGCAAGGTTTAGTTGACAATTCATTAGCCATGAAACTAGATGCAGATTTCAGTGTGCAGCTGCTCCAGGGGTCTAGCCCAGGGCAGTGGGACGAGCAGACATTTTTTGTGGGGGTCTGAGCTGGTACTGGAGCTGGAACCCAGGGGCTCTTGCTACTTGGTTTTTTAGTTCAAGATGGACATTCTACCACTCAAGTCACACCCCCACATCCGGGCATTTTTTTTTTTTTATTAGAGTTGGGTGACCCACACTGTGCCAGCCCCATCTGTCAGCATCTGTCAGGGGCTGGACACGGCACTCGGTGGTGCCCAGAAGCAGAGGCTCCTGAGTCCTGCCTGGGTCAGCTCCACCTTTGCCGCTCGACTGTGGGCATCAACTCCCGCACATCCTCTCCCTGCCAGTCACCTTTGCAGACCGAACACGTGATGATGGGCATTTCATGGATAGGCTGGGAAGTCATAGTTTCAGAATTTTGTGCTGAAATTCCCATCTCAGCGCAGAGTGTATTGTCCTTGTTTCGGGCTCGGGTATTGCGCGGTGGTAGAGTGCTTGCCTCATGGTGTGTAAAGCCCTGGGCTCTATCCCCCACACCACACGGAAAATGAGTCAAATGTTTCGCCATGCTTTCGAAATTCAAACACCTTTCTTCCTCAGATGCGGACTTTGACCCCTCCCCCACGGAGGTCAAGAACAGATGCAGGGAAGTTTACAGAAGAATGAACTGGAAGGCTTGCACGGTGGTCTACTTTTTGATAAGAAAATTGGAAACCATTTAAAGGCCATTGTATTCTAACTCAGAAGTTCCTGTCCTCAGATACGAAGAAATCATCTCTACAATGTAGACAGTGTTCTATTTTATAGGATTCTGCTTTGAGTTGAGGAAGCAGTTAAATTGTGCTCCTATTTTACAGATTATGGGATTCAGAGTCTAGCTGTGGGCAGTTGTTTTTTTTTTTCTTTTCCTTTTTATAACTTTAAGTGATTTGACTCCTCCCCCTCCCCCCACCTTTTTCTGTAAGAATCATGTGACACATGTAAGAAGAAATGTCTTGGGGAAGTTAAGTAGCAGGTTCCCTGGGAAGTGAGAACAATTCCATTCACCTTGGCTGCCATCTTACCCTGGTTTATGTTGTACAGAACACTCCAGACACAGCCTGTATCAATTATCACATAGTTGCAGAACGGAAAGCCACATCCTGCTGTGTGTAGCAGAGCAGAGGGCGCCTCGGGGTCACCGCAGGCGGGGCGGAAAGCCACCCTGTGGATGAACCCCCATCACCCCTATGGTTCCCCATCTCTGCAAGCATCACACTGGGGAGCAAGTGTCTAAGAAGTGCGGTTGGGGACCCAGTCAGCCAAAGCAGTTATCCAGCCAGCAGTGGATAGTCACTTTGGTGGCTTCTTTCTTCCCCTCCAGTTGATTACCTTTGCATTGCTAATAGTCACAGGAATCAGGGGAGGGGGGCATGGCTCAGGCAAGAATTCACCAGCCTAGTAAGCAAGAGGTCACACAAGTTCACACTGCTGTACCTACCCCCTTCCCCCAAAAAAAGAATGAATTAAAAAGTCATGAAGTCATGAGAAACAAACTTACGAATTAGGGTGAGATGTATTTTCCTCTTAGCAGACAGCCAGGTGCCATGACCTGTCAGATAAAGGCCTGAGGGGATGGCGGTCGCTCTGCCCTTGCATTTGGCATGTTCGTCTTGTGTTCAGAGCAGAGAAGAGTCACGATCATGAAATGTCAATAATGTCTCCCACCTTGGTCCTCGCTGGGTCAATTGGGTCGGTCTGCAGGGCCTACAGATGGTCACTGAGGTGGTCGGCAGGTGCCGGAGGTGCTGGGATGGCCCGCTTCTGTCTCTGGGTAGAGTCCTCGGGTCTGTCTCTATGTCATCTCTGGTGTTCTCCACAACATGGCAGCTCAGGCCTTCTTCAGGCTCAATTCACAATTCTGTGGCTCCCCTCTGTGCCCTCTGAGACAAGGCAGGCCCACCCGATCCAAGAAGAGGGCCCAGTGCAGTGGGCTTCACCGGAGGCCACCAGTCCAGGAGAGGCCAAGGGAGACCTTGGGAGGCTGAGGCCCCTTAACAGTCAGTGACAGAGGCAGCAATCAGATGAGAAAGTCACCAAGAGCCTTCAAGAAGCTCTGAGCAGTCCTGCCAGTGACTTGCACATCTGCTGAACCAACCGAGTGCGGGGACAGAGCATGGGGCAGCAGAGCTCCCGCCGGTGACGCCCGCAGAGCCTGGCGGCGGGGGTGCTGTCGGGTCCGGCCGCAGCGAGGAGCCGAGCGGAGCGGGCTCTTGTCAGATGCAGCCCGCAGTGGGATTTGCGAATGTTCTGCCCTAAGTGCCTTCTCCAGAGACCTCGCTCAGCCTCTCGTGCGGCGGCAGCGGCGGCGGCCAGTGAAGCAACTCCGCGGACGCGTCGGCTCCTGCAGAGTCCGGCTTTCCTTGCTCAGTCTTCTTGCTTTGGCTCTTGAAAGGAAGGACTAGATGCCCCCCCCCCCCCCAGCCCAGCAGAGGTTCCTTTCTGGAACCCTGAGGAACTTGGGGCTGTGCAGTGGCCTCCGTCCATCCCCCCACCCCTTCCATGCCCCTTGCTTCAGAGCAAGGCGTCTGTCACCGTCCTGGAATTGTGATGACTGTTGTCTTTTTGTCACCATACTGGGGTGTAATGGCTGCTCTCTTCCTGCCAAGCCTGCAGAGAAGGAAATGCTAGCTCCGTGTGTGCGCACGGGATTGTGAATCGCCTGTTTGGGGGGACTGCTTTGACTCCGCACCAGCACACACAGCACGGATTGTACAAGTAGGCCTGCCGCATCTGCATGTTGACCTGCTGTTGACCGTCTTGGGATGGTCAGCGTTGACTGCTGTCGTGCACTGATTCCGCGTAGGTTCCCTCCACAAAGCCAGCAAGCTGTCACGTTACGTAAGCAGATCCCAGACCAGGCTGGTGACATCGCCAGTGGCTGAGTCTGCCAGGTGTTGGGTGGAAGGCCGTTGCAGGGTCTCGGGTCAGGCGGTTCTGTATGTGGTAAGGCAGGTAGGGCTGGGGAGATGAGGGCACTTGGGGTGCAGGTGTTCCTCCAAGTTGCTGAGAGGGTCTGTGAGAAGGCGAAGGCTCAAGGCCAGAGCAGTCAGTACTGGGTGAAGCAGAAACACGGATGTGACAGGAACACAGCCAGCCTACATCAGGCTTGTTGGTGGTCATGAAAAATGCACAATATGCCATAGCTGGCTGAGCGTTTTAAAATTAGAAGCGTAGGGGTGAGATTGGGGTGAAATAAAATTTCTGGCACATGATACTGAGCTTTTTGAAAATCAAATTTAAAACACTTAATTTCTTTTTTGATGGAGAAGTCATCCCAGCTCCATGGGAGGCTGAGATCAGGAGGATTGAGGTTCCAGCATAGCCTGGGCAAAAAGGAAAAAGCCCTGGAAAAGCCAACCATGGTGATATATGTCTGTCATCACAACATGGCAGGAAGCGGGAGAAGGAGGATCCCAGGCCAGCCTGGGCAGCGGTAGAGCACCTGCTTAGCAAGCGTGACACACTGTGTCAGATGCCAGCACTGCCCCAAAGTGAGATCATCAACTCCATAAAGTGAATCTAAACCAACAGCCCCTCAAGTCTAGGGTGTGACCCACCCATCAAACCCAGCGCCCTTGGACACATGGGACAGGAATTCACGCAGGGCCGCCTGTATCTCTGCTTCCTCAGCCAAGAAAAACGGTCCATATGATTTTTTTTAGAAGCTATTTTACTGGGGATTTTAAAGAACTGTTATGAATTCTTGGGTTATTTCTGGGTCGAGGGATTATGGGAAAGTATGCAGCTGTTAGGTGTTGTAGATTAGGGGTCAATTAGGGAGGGGGTGTGGATGGAAAGCTGGCCCGGGGCAGGTCTGTGTGCTGTCCGTGGTCGGGGTGAGTTTCACGCAACAAGCACACGGCCTCCCTGATAGTAAGAAGCCTTTCTTAGGATCTGTGTTAGTCCTTAATTCTGTTGAAACATTTTTCCTTCTTCCTTTTGAAAAATAAGTTCCAAAATAGAGTTTATTGTATCTTTCACCACTAAAGTTTGTTTGTTTTTTTTTCCTTTTTCCCTATGGGCAAGTTCACACAAGGCCAAAATATAAAGCAGTTGGTTTCACTGTGTCTTATAACCTTGCTATATATCAAACTAATTTTTACAAGTTTTCATCCTAAACCTCAGATCATGTAATTAATAATTTGCCTGTTTATTTATGACCTAATTGTGGTTCTTTTATTAATAAAAGCTAATGGGAAAGGATCCTCTTTTAAGCTGATGACTAGACCTACATTTAATTTCCCTGCAGTGTATGGAATATTGTACCAGAGTATTAAAAGATATGTAATATTTTATTGATAAATCTATCCCTTAAAAGGAATACGTTTTAGGATGTCATCATTTTGATATGAACTATGTAAATGTTGATAATATGCTGTTGGTTATACATTTAGTGTTTCAAGAGATTCACTTACTTGCCTTTTTTTGCCCACATGCAGTACGTAGTCTATTTGCAGTTTTTTTTTTTTTAATGACATTAAAAGAATAGTTTATGTAGAGAAACATGAGTGGGTGTTTTCGGCCCTCCGTGGGTGATGGGTGTTAGTTCTATGCTTTGGTAGCCGTGAAGCCGTCAAGTGTATTTGCAAATTGTCTGGAACAAAAAATTAGGAATAAACCCATTTTCTTACGTTCTGGGACTCGTTTTCCTCAGGGGAGGCTGAGGCCCTAGCCACCGAGCCTGGCACGCTGGTGAAGTGCTGGCATAGACAGTGTTTAGCTAGAAGGAGCCAGAATGAGGGGGGGTCGGGGAGTTCCTCCTGGAGTAGCTTCAGGAGGAAGCTGTGAGTAAGGAAAGGCTCCGAATCACGTCTTGGTCTGCTCCACAGGAAACAACAAACCACAGAATGGGTGGTGCTGTGGCTCAAGCCTGTAATCCTAGCTGCTTGACTGGGAAGTTCCCAAGACTCCATCTCAACCAGTGGTTGCGTTCGGTGGTGCGTGTTTGCTATCCCAGCTACAGGGGAGGTGTGATGACTGACACACACATGCACACGCGCACACACACGGGGTTTGAATAGTGTTAAGGGTATAAGTAAAGATGTTGGAAGGCTTGCAGGACTGAGCTACCCCATAGGATGCCATTGCTTTCCTGGAGTGTAGGTTTTAGGCCACCTTTGAACAGGTGGCGGTGGGGATGGAACCCAGGGCCTGACTCCTGCTCCCGTGCTCTACCACTAGGCATGCCATTGGCTACCTGTCAGCCGTCATAAAGCCAGGGTAGGCTGGATTGCTTCTTTACACCTGTCACACGGTGTGGACCGATGGAGCTGCTTTCTGCCGGTAACGAGAGCAGCTGGCTTAGCTGGTCAGCCTCGTCCTCTGTCCATTTGGAAAACGCAGCACCTCTGAGTGCCTGGTACCCAACCACCCAGCACAGTGACTGTCCACCAAGGGAGCTGGGCGGGATGCACACAGGAACATAGCTGAAGGTCCTGGCAGCGCTGCCTGGCCGGTCAGGGAGAGGGGCGTCAAGTGTGGGTTTGGGGCACAGACTGGGGGCTCCGAAGAGGTGCTGTGTATGCCGTTGGCCAACTCTGTATCGCCCTGAGATCCTGGATGCACACGGAGGGCAGTGGTCATGCCCTGTCCTTAGCGATGGGCCAGGATGGAACCTTCTGGTTCTCCAGAGAATCCCAAGTGGGTGTGTAGATGGGAGACACAATGAATGTGACCGAGTGAGTCACAGAGTTCCTGGACATGGGAGAGGATGAGTGGCCGTCAGCTTCGTGTCCACGCCAGTCCTTGACTGAGTGTGTCAGTGCTGGGTTTCCAAACACTGAATTTGAAAAACATTCACGAGAGAGAAGGAGAGAGGGAGGAGAGGGGGGGAGGAGGAGGGAGAGAGGGAGGGAGGGAGGGAGAAATTGGCTCATTTATGGGTGGTAATGGTTTAGTTACTGACAAGCTAGCAAGCTGACATTCACCTCTTTTCAGGTCAGACTATTTAAAATTCTGAATACCATCAGGATGAAATATGGCTCTGTGTGTGTGTGTGTGTGTGTGCGCGTGTGTGTGTGTGGGGGGAGGGGTGGAGATAGAGAATGATGAATAGGTCCAGGAGCTCAGTTTGATGGGAGGAATAGCTTCTGTGCTCTGTAGCACAGAAGGGTAATTATGGTTGAAAACAATTAATAGTATGTGTCAAAGCAGTGGTAGAAGGGATTTTGTCTGTGTCAACACAAAGAGATGAGAGATATTGATGGTGATGGATGCCGATGATGGTGATCTGATTGCTACACGGGGTGACTACTGAAAATGTCACATTGTACCATGGAAATAGGTGTGTATATATATATATATATATACCTATTTAACTTTTAACTTAAAAAAAAATGATAAGCTGGGTGCCAGTGGCTCACACCTGTAATCCTAGCTACTCAGGAGGCTAAGATTTGAGGATTGCAGTTCAAAGCCAGCCCAGGTGGGAAAGTCCATGAGACTCATCTCCAATAAACCACCAGAAAACTGGAAGTGGCGCTGTGGCTCAAGTGGTAGAGCGCTCTCCTTGAGATGAAGAGCTCAGGGACAGTGCCCAGGCCCGGAGTTCAAGCCCCATGACCTACCAAAAACCTAATAACTAAAATAATGGTTATAAGAAAGAGATGCCTAGCTGGCCATCGGTGTCTCACACCTGTAATCCTAGCTACTCAGGAGGCTGAGATCTGAGGATCACGGTTCAAAGCCAGCCTGGTCAAGAAACTCTGAGAGACTTTCATCTCTAACAAACCACTCAGAAAACTGGAAGTGGCGCTGTGGCTCAAATGATAGAGCTCTTGCCTTGAGCTGAAGAGCTGAGGGACAGCGCCCAGGCCCAGAGTTCAAGCCCCACGACCAATAACAACAACAACAAAAAGCAATGCCTTACTACAAGGCCTGTGGGCAGCTAGGCAAAGGAATCGTGTGTGGTGATATTCTACTGCATGGTTATACTGAGGACAACCATATTCAGGGTTCACATCCTCTTCCCCTTGGTAATGCTTAAGCCAGCTGCTGGAGGTGAGGATGGGTGAGGGGAATAGCTCCTTGCTCTGAGGAGCTCAGAGGAAAGGAGGAAAGGAAAGCAATCTTCTTTTTTTTTTTTGGGGGGGGGGAGGGGGTCTGTCATGAGGCTTGAACTCTGGGCCTGGGCACTGTCTCTCAGCTTTTCAGCTCAAGGCAAGCGCTCTACCACTTGAGCCACAGCACCACTTCCAGTTTTCTGGTGGTTAATTGGAGATAAGAGTCTCATTGACTTTCTTGCCCGAGCTGGCTTGGAACTTAGATCCTCAGATCTCAGCCTCCTGAGTAGTGAGGATGACAGGCGTGAGCCACCGGTGCTAGGCAGGAAAGCACGTTCAACATAGGTGTTCTCTAGGTCCTCACATCTGTCCGTCAGTGCCATCTTGGGCAATCTAGGTTCATTTTGCTAGAATTCCCTTGTATAGTGAGTCATTTCATTCTATACATGGTCGTTGCTGACATCACTTTTCCTGTGTGTTTTTGATTCTGGGTAATGAGATCCCAGGCCTCGAGGGTAGGTTGAGCATGTGCTCTACCATCAAGTACCAGCTCCAGTGTGAGATGGATTTGTAGCTGCATGGCTATGGACCAATGGTGACCACTTATAGAGGGGAGGGCCCAGGGGAAGGGAGTTGCTCACTGGCATGTGCCTTTGAAGGGTATATTTAGTCCCTGGCCCTTTCTCCCCAGCTCCTCAGGTGCTGAGCTCCACAGGTACCGAGATCTGCAGGTGTGTGTTGAGATCTGCTGGTGTGTAATGAGATCCGCAGGTGCGGAGATCTGCAGGTGTGTGTTGAGATCTGCAGGTGTGTGCTGGGCTCCACAGGTTCTGAGATCGGCAGGTGTGTGCTGAGATCGGCAGGTGTGTGCTGAGATCTGCAGGTGTGTGCTGGGATCTGCAGGTGTGTGCTGGGATCTGCAGGTGCTGAACTCCACAGGTGCTGAGGTCCTCGGTGCCATGATCCACAGGTGCCACAATCCACAGGTGCCACAATCCTCAGGTGCTATGATCTTCAGGTGTAATTGTCTGCAGAAGGCACTTGCCTGGGTGCTGCAACTTGCTTGCAGGTCTCAGCTTCCGAGCTCAGAGCAGGGGTGGAATCCACTGGGCTCTCCTCACCTGAGGGGTGGGAGTCAGCCTCCCTGGGAATGTGGCAAATGCAGAGTCTCAGGCCCTGAGCAAGATCTTACCAGATCACAGAGGACCTGCTAGCAGAGGCCTGCAATGTGGAAGCGGAGACAGACGTCACCAGAGGCTTTCCCTGTGTGGGCAAAATCCATGTGGGTCAGTTCAGACGAGCTGGACCTGAGGGTGACTGGGTATCGCCGGGCAGCCATGATGCCCAGGCAACAGAGCAAGAGGAGATGCGAAGGCAGCTCTAAGAATTCCAGCGTCATTGCAGATGTCTGGGAAATAAGCTCCAGATATTCTTAGATTCCCCACCTACCACCCCGAGTTTGTGACACCCCAACCATATGTTAGATTCCTCTAACTACAGGAAGGGAAATGGAAAGGAAGCAGACACTGAAACTCCAGTTTTCTTGGGAGGTGACAGATGTCTGAGTCTTGACAGAATTCTAGACTTGTAAGGATTCATTATTTTTGACTTCATTCATACATGTTCGATTGTCACTCTCCATGTTACCATGATGTCTTCCTTCTACTGAAATGGATTTCTTCCCTCCCTCCCTCCCTCTCTCCCTTCCTCCCTCCCTTCCTTTTTTTGTGCCAGGCCTGGGGCTTGAACTCAGAGCCAGGGTGCTGTCCCTGAGCTTTTTCACTCAAGGCTAGCACTCTACCACTTGAACTACAGCATCATTTCCAGCTTTTTGGGTGGTTCATTATTTTTTGTTTGTTTGTTTTTTGGTTTTTTTTTTGGGGGGGGGGGTCCGGTCGTGGGGCCTGAACTCTGGGCCTGGGCGCCGTCCCTCAGCTCTTCAGCTCACGGCTAGCACTCTACCATTTGAGTCACAGCGCCACTTCCAGCTTTTTTCTTTTTGCTTATGTGGTGCTGAGGAATCGAACCCAGGGCCTCAGGCATGCAAGGCAAGCGCTCTACCACTGAGCCACCTTCCCAGCCCCTGGGTAGTTCATTGGAGATAAGAGTCTCACATACTTTCCGGACCCAGCTGGCTTCAAACTACAATCCTCAGATCTCAGCCTCCTGAGGAGCTAGGATGACAGGTGTGAGCCTTTTTTTTTTTTTTTTTTTACAGGATTGATTTTTCTCTTCCTGGATGGCATTTTATGAGGGTTTTAGATACTGCCCAACTAAAGTCTGTGTTAGGCACCAAGAAAAGCTGAATGTGCATGACTCTGTATGAAGAATCCATCCTCACCCCTCACTCCCACAGCCTTCTTTTCCAGATTGTCTCCCGCCCCCTAGGCACCCAGCCGGCAGGAGATTCCAGTCTTCTAGAATACTGGAAGTTGCTGCTCCAAGTATTCACTGACAGGCAGAGCATCTGAAGAGTTCATTTCCTGTGATTTCAGGAGAATGACTCAGATATTTGCATATTTTCATCGAGAAAGTGATGATCCAGTAAACTTAGTGTACAAAGACTTTTGGTGCCCCTCCTTCCCTATCTCCAGTCTTCCTAATACCCCTCCTCTCCCCCCACACCCACAGTCTTCCCCAGCTGGAGTCAGTTCATCTCCAGGACTGTGCAGTGTTTGCATGGTTTGAAGAATACTTGCAGCATCACAGAGGCTCTCACTGAAATGAGATTTCCTCATTCCCCACTCAGGGAGATCGAGTTTAGAAAAGGAGAGAAAAAACATTACAAACGACTCAGGAGACTGAGATCTGAGGATCATGATTTGAAGCCAGCCTAGGTAGCAAAGTCAGTGAGACTGATGTCCATTTAATTACAGAAAAAGCAGGAAGTGAAGCTGTAGCTCAAGTGGTAAAGCATGACCCTTGAACAAAAGGAGCTCAGAGACAGCACCTAGGCCCAGGGTAAAAGCCCTAGGACTGGCAAAGAAGAAGAAGGAGAAGGAGAAGAAGGAAAAGGAGGAGGAGGAGTAAAATAAGGGGAGGAGGACCAGGTAGAGGTAGAGGTGGAGCAGGAGGACGAAGAGGAGGAGGAGGAGAAATATTCACAAAAGATAGAGACTCTCTGGGTGCTGGTAGCTCATATCTGTAATCTTAGCTACTCAGGAGACTGAGATTTGAGGATCATGGTTCAAAGCCAGCCCAGGCAGGAAAGTCTGTGAGACTCTCATCTCCAATAAAACCACTAGAAAACCAGAAGTGGAGCTGTAGCTCAAGCAGTAGAGTGCTCGCCTTGAGCTGAAGAGCTGAGGAACAGCGCCCAGGCCCAGAGTTCAAGACCCATGACCAATCAAAAAAAAAAAAAAAAAGAAAGAAAGAAAAAGATGTTCAAGTATGGAGGCTTCTATGATTTCTTTTTTTTTTTTTCTCTTCTTCTTTTGTTGATCATGGGGCTTGAACTCTGGGCCTGGGTGCTGTCCCTCAGCTCTTCAGCTCAAGGCTAGTGCTCTACCACTTGAGTCATGGTGCCACTTCCAGTTTTCTGGTGGTTCATTGGAGATAAGAGTTGTAAGGTCTGCTCCTGGATGGCGAGCAGACTCCACCCTCCTCGCAGCAAAGTCTCCACCTAGTACCTGCGTTACTTAGGCAACTGGCACACCTGGAAGAGGTCACATCTGCATCCACTGAGGTCACATCTGAATTTGATGTGGCCACACCTTTCTCCGCCCATAGCCTAGACAAGGCCTAGCCCAGGCCCATACTCTCTTTCCCAGCTCTCTCCCAGCTCTCTCCCAGCTCTTTCCCCAGGTCTTTCCCAGGCCTTTCCCAGCCGCATGGTGGGCCAAGATGGCCTGGTGCCAGCCAGAATGATGAATAAACCTACCCCTTACCTGAATACCACTTGCGTGGTGTGGTTCTTACTCGGCTACCTCTTTTTAAAAACCTAACAAGAGTCTCATGGATTTTTCTGCCCTGGCTGGCTTTGAACCTTGAGCCTCAGATCTTAGCTTTCTGAGTAGCCACGTTTACAGGGGGCCTGAACTCTGGGCCTGGGCGCTGTCCCTCGGTTCTTCAGCTCAAGGCTAGCGCTCTACCACTTGAGCCACAGCACACTTTCAGATTTTTCTGTTTATGTGGTACTGGGGATTGGAAACCTGGGCTTCATGCATGCTAGGCAAGCACTCTACCACTAAGCCACACTCCCAGCTCGTGTGTGCATGTGTGTGTGTGTGGTGTTGTTTATTTATTTATTTATCTATTTATTTATTTGTCAGTTGTGGGGCCTGAACTCTAGGCCTGGGCGCTGCCCCTCAGCTCTTCAGTTCAAGGCGAGCGCTCTACCACTTGAGCCACAGCGTCACTTCCAGCTTTTTCTGCTTATGTGATGCTGAAGAATCAAACCCAGAGCCTCATGTATGCAAGGCAAGCGCTCTACCACTGAGCCACCTTCCCAGCCGCTGTGTGCATAGTTTTAACTTGCTTTTCTTCATCTGACTGGACACTCGCATGATTGCATGGCTGAGCGGTGGGTGCTCTGTCCTCAGCTCCCAAGGACAACCTTCCAAAGCTTCTTGAGGAATTGGCAATGGAGGCTTTGTGTCAGGTTGTCACAAGCCAAGCACCTCGTACAAAATACAAGTCAGCAGCTACTGCGTGCATTAGATTTAATATTTAGGGATGATTTAAAATCCAGGGAAAGGCAGAGTTATTAATAAACAGTTGGTGGTGGGGGGGAGTGGGAAGAGAAGAGTTTGAGAATCTTCCATTGAAAACACTACTTAGCATTCTGTTCTGCACATTTGCAAATTAAGGGAGGTATTGTTGTAAAAATAATTAAGTCTAATTTTGCATGTTTAGAAGATGGCTCTCCTCTGGCTTAAAAGCATTTATTTGTAATGCTCTGAATACAGATTATAAACTAAGCTGCTTTGAGTGTTTTCGGATGTTCACTCAAGCAAAGGCATCATCAGGAGCTGCAGTGGGCTGGGAAGGCGACTCAATGGTAGATGCTCGCCTGTGCATGAAGCCCCAGGTTGGATTCCTCAGCACCACCTACACAGAAAAAGCTTTTCACTTTTTGTTGTTGTTGTTGTTTTTGTTTTGTAATGGAAAGACATTGATTAGAAAGAAAAACACACCAAAGATAGAAATGGAAAACCCCATTGCTCAACAAAACACGAAGTTAAAAACAAAATGAGTACAGAGCAAAGAAAATCACATATGGTAAAAGCCAGCTCCCACGAAACTGAAGTCAGCATGTGCTCAGCACCCCAGGTTTAACATTTTGGGGTGTTTAGGGATACCGCAAGACCTGCTCTCTTTTTGTTAAAAGGAGACAAGAAGCCAGGTGCCTGTGGCTCACACCTGTCATCCTAGCTACTCAGAAGGCTGATATCTGAGGCTCGTGGTTCGAGGCTAGCCTGGACAGGAAAGTCCATGAGACTCATCTCCAGTTAGCTACCAGAAAACCAGAAGTGGAACTGTGGCTCAAAGTGGTACAGCGCTAGCCTTGAGCACAAAGACGCTCAGGAACAGTGCCCAGGTCCTGAGTTCAAGCCCCACCACCAAAATAAATAAATAAAAATAGACAGCAGCAGCCTGAGCTGAGCTCTGTGACCTTGGAACTGCAGTTGGGGAAAAGTGAGCATGCACTGCAGCCCTGCCACAGACGAAGGCTTGACCTCCCATGATGCCACGGGCAAACATTTTGAAGGGCATAGCAAGGCTCGATAAGTCAGCCTTCTTCTCGGTGGGTGCTGCTGGGTTGGGGTCCTCTTCCATGAGGAGGGGACAAGAAGGAAGAGGAGGAGCTGGGCACGCAAAGAGAAACGTGTGCGGGACAGAGTCATTTCTAGTTCTCTTCATGTGGCGGAGATGGCTAGCAACCTACTTACTTGCTCTATTGCACAGCCAACAAGAAGAGCAAATGTATTTTCTAGTGTCAGGCAGTAGCTTCCAGGAACTTTCTAGAAAGGACAACTGTTTGGGCTCTTTGCTTTTATTCCACTTGTCACAGATGACTCTTTCCAGTTGTCTGGAGTTTAGATGTGATGGTCGGAATGGGGCAGCCCGACTTGACAATGAGGTAGCCATGAACGGAGTCTGCACGCAGAGGGGCCACAGGCCACAGGCTGAAAGGAGACTAGCTCCCTGAGTCTCCTTTTTCTTTTCTTTCTTTATTTTTTTTATTTTGTGAAGAGAAACAGATTTTCTTGCTTCAGTCCTCATCTCTTTGGAAACAAGTGGTACCCCTACCGAGGTCCCTAAATCACCTCATCTTCCACCAGGAAACAGCGAAAGGCCACCTCCTCCAAGTGGCAGCCGCAAGGTTGTGACATATTTTACATACAGCATTTAGAACCACTCAGCCTCCACGGGCTGGGATCCTCGTAGCCCGGATCCTTTGTTTCCATGGCAACCTCACCCCCCCCATCTTGTCTGTTTACCCAGAAACTGACACACTGGTTATGGCAAATGATGGGGGGGAGGGATCTGAAGAACTTCCAAGGGTAACAAGCGTGAAATGTCTTGCTAGAAAATAGCTACTTCCCCCCATAATTGTAATAAGGATGTTCCTGCTCCTCTCATCAAGGAGAGGTGACTATTAGGACAGGTGAAGAGAGCCAGGGTCCTGGGGGAGGGGTGATGGGGGAGGGGGTGTGGGGTGTGGGGTGTGCAGCCCTTCCTGCTGCATGGAACATGTGGTCGGGAGTTTGAAACCACTGCTCCCATCTGACCCACTTTTTGAGGTTTTCCCCTACACTCCATGACGAACACATGTGCACACACACACACTCATACACACACACACACACACACACACACACACACACACAGGGCTCATGGCAGAATCCATGCCCTGTGGGGGGCGTGGCTTCGGGAAGAGGCAGGGCGTGACCCCTTGTGCGCCTTGATTAACAGGGCCAGGCTGGACATGGCCACTGGTTCAGAGGAGTCATCTTAAGTCATTATCAGGCTTTGGGCAAGATGGTGGTGGGATCTGGGGGGTTCTGAGCTTCGGGGTTTGTGACTTTGGGGGGGGGAGGGAGGTGTCATTGCTGAGGCTTGGGCCTGAGCGCTGTCCCTGAGCTCTTTTCTGCTCAAGGCTAGCGCTCTACCACTTGAGCCACAGCTCCACTTGGGCTTTTTAGTGGTTCATTGGGGATAAGAGTCTTATGATGGACTTTCCTGCCTGGGCTGGCTTTGAACCGTGATCCTCAGATCTCAGCCTCCTGAGTGGCTAGGATGACAGGCGTGAGACTCCTTCCTTTTTGTACTTCCTGGCAATGGGACCATGCAGTCTGCACTCTTTGGAGCCTGGCTTTCTTTTCCTTTTCTTTCTGTCTCAGTGCCACTAACGGTTACAGTTGTACACAGCTGTACGTGTACAGCTACGTGCCTGGCTGCGTAGGATTCCACTCTGTAAATGTGTCACCACTTACTCGTCTCTGCCCCAGCTGGCGGTCGTTTTCTTGGGCTGCTCTCAGGTAGTTCTGTTTCGCTAGTGTCAGTCTACTCACACTTCCTGGCCTGGAGCTGCGTCCCCTTTGGACTGTTCTTTCGAGGCTGCAGTGTACACGGATGTTCAGTTTTGACACAAGAGTGGCCCAACATGGTTGGACCAACATCTCTAGGCCTGTGGAAGGTTCTGGTCCAATTGTATGGGGCATTTGGTAACTGTCCCCTGTGAAGACACCTCCTCTCCCATCCTTCGCCGCCCAGCACTGGCTGTGGGTGCTGAGTACTTAAGTGACTGAGTTCTTCGGAAACAAATCCCAAACATTTGCTCTCCAGTTTTTTTTTTCCTTTTCGTTTTGTTTTGTTTATTTTTAGGCCATCTGTAAGAAGAGAAACTGGAGCAATTTAAAAATACTGAATTAAAAGCACATCGCCGGCAGCAAAGGACCACATGGCTTGAGCACTCACGTTCTGTCACCACGACTGGAGGCTGAGCCGGAGAAAAAATTCAGGCCCAGGGGCAGCCAGAGCCCAGGGTGGTTCCTGGAGCCCACTTCCTGGGATTGGGATGAGAGGGCAGGTGCAACTGTGCCTGCCAAGGCGGGCCATGAGGTCGGAGGGCACTTGGGTGCGGGGACTGTCAGATCAGTCTTCTGCCAACTGTGGGGGGTGGGACCCTCATACTTGGCCCTAGGATAAATAATTAGTGAGCACCTCTGTGAACCGGACTCTGGGGGTTCCGTGGGGAGCAGCCAGATGTGCATTATCTGCACAGAAGCCCCCTGGGGCTGTGTGTGTGTGTGTGTGTGTGTGTGTGTGTGTGCGCACGCGCGCGCATGGGCATGCCACAGGGGAACACACATGTGCACGAGCTGTTACCAATGGTGATGCGCTCAGGGGAGAGAGAATGGAGCTGGCACGGGGCACAGTGGAGGATCTTGGGAAGGAGGAAGAGGACTCTAAAGAGAGGAACAAGGAAACCTCCCAGGAAGACGCGGGCACGCCCCCCGCATGGTCCCGGGCGGTGTTGGAGGGATGAGGGAGGCCAGGGCAGCGTGAGGCTGCGTGGCCCCTGCATGATGGCCGCGATGAGACCAGCCGATGAAGATGACCATGACAAACGTCTCCTTGTGGAGTGGAGGCCAGCCTCCTGCCAGAATCTCCTGGGTGCTGAGATCACTCGGACCTTAGAGTGTTGCAAATGAAAACAAACAGCAACAACCACCAATTCCAAACTGCTGGGCGTCGGTGGCTCATGCCTGTAATCCTAGCTACTCAGGAGGCTGAGATCTGGGGATTGCTGGAAGTGGCACTGTGGCTCAAGTGGTAGAGCGCTCGCCTTGAGCTGAAGAGCGCAGGGACAGCGCCCAGGCCCAGAGTTCAAGCCCCACGACTGACAAAAAAAATAAATAAGTAAACAAATAAATAAACAAAACCCAAACCCCTGTGGGCGTTAAGAGAGGTGCTGCTGAGAATTGTATTGGTGAAGGCCGGTGTCCTGGCACCGGTGCTTCACGCCAGGCTGCCGTGTTGTGCAGATCTGGGGTACGACGCTGGGCATGGCCAGAAGCCATTAGACCCGCTGCAGCTCAGCTGACGCCAGAGCCTGTGGCTTTCAGCCCCTCTTTAGAGGGTTCGGGAGCCGCAGACGGGACCCGGAGGCTCTGATTCCAATTAGGAACGGGCGCTTGGCTGAGGAGGGTCCCCAGGCAGCCAAGGCCGGCTCGGCCCTCTTCACCAGCCACCAGCTGCCACTCAGGGCCAAGGGGCAGAGTGAGGAGCGCTTGGTAATTGCCTTGGGCCGCGCTGCTCGCTGTCCAATTACTGGGTGTTTGACGTTTGTTTGATGTGGGGAAAAAAAAACAAAAGCCCCAGAGCTGCTGATGGCTCCAAACTGCAGGCAAGAGAGCCGGAGCTAAAGCCTCAGCCTCCGCTCGGGGCAGATGGACGCCCAGAGGAGCCTCTGCTCCTTTTGGGGTTAGCAATTTTCTCTTGGCCCATACACAGCCGGCCCGCACAAGCACTTGAAAATAATCATCCTTGCCGGGCATGGTGGCACATGCCTGTAATCCCAGCCCTTGGGAGGCTGAAGCAGGGAGAAAGTGAGCTCCAGACTAGCTGGGCAACATAGCGAGACCCTGTCTCCAAAAAGAAACACAAAATCGTCCCCATCAAGCTTCAATTGATGTACAGAGGTACAAAAACAAAAAGCAAACCCCAAACCCACCCATTTTATGGAAGAGTTGATTTATACACAAGGAAGCAGCCATTTTAAGTGGACTCTGATCAGTTTTTTTTCCTTCCTCCCTCCCTTCCTTCCTTCCTTTCTTCCTTCCTTCCTCCCTCCCTCCCTCCCTTCCTCTCTTCCTTCCTTTCTCCCTTTTTTTGGTGGGTCTAGGGTTGAACTCAGAGTCTTACACTAGGTAGGGAAGTGCTATACACCTGAGCCATGCCTCCAGTCCTGTTTTTTGCTGGCTACAGTTGAGATTCATGCATTGCTGGCAGGTTTCCAGTGGTGCTGACACTGGGGTCAGATGCAGAGCTGAGCGGAGGCTCAAGTCACCATTGATTGCGAGGTCCTATGGAATGACATCTAAATCTTGAACATTTCATCTCTAAGTATTTTGTATCGTTGAAAGGCAAAGGTTATTTTAAAACATATAATAACATTAATATAAAGGCAGACAAGCCAAGCACCAGTGCTTCATGCTCATAAACCTAGCTACTCAGGAGGCTGAGACCTGAGGACTGTGGTTTGAAGCCAGCCAGGGCAGGAAAGTCCAAAATTCACTACCAGAAAGCCAGAAGTAGAGCTGTGGCTCAAGGGGTAGAGCACTAGCCTTGAGCTTTATAAAAGCTCAGGCCCTGAGATTGAGCCCTAGGACCAGCACACACACACACACACACATGCACACACACACACACAATTAATGAAAAAAATAGACAATTAATGAAAAAAATGGCTAATTGTTGCTATAAAAGTCCTTGTAAAAGGTGCAGCTAAACTTAAATGATACTTCTCTAAAGAGGCCCCGGGACGCTGTCAGGAGTGGGTGTGGATATACAGGAGAACTAGGTCATGCGCACATTTCTTTTTCTTTCTTTCCTTTTTAAACATAAAGTTCAGGGCCTTGTGTTTGCTGGGCTGGGGCCTTACCATTGGGCCACACCCTCAGCCCTTTATGCCATTTTAATTTCTCTGATAGGATCTTGTGCTTTTACCTTGGCTTTCCTGAACCTCACTCCTCCTATTTTCACCTCTGGTGTTGCTGGGATGGTAAGCACCTGCCACCATGCTTGGCTTATTGTTTGAGATGGGGTCTTTTTGCCTTGACTCACAATTCTTCTGATCTCTTCCTCCTGAGTAGCTGGGATTATAGCACTGAGTTCCCATGCTTGGCAAGCATTTCTTCTTAAACACATGCTTATTGAGTCCAGACACTGCCCAGCCAGAACGGGGAACTTCACAGGCAACTTGATTCTGCCAGCAGCTGGTAAGGGAGAGTTTACAAACTATGAAGAGAAAAATAGAAATAAAAAAGCTATTTTTGAAAAAATGCCTCAAAAATAAAGAAATGTAAAGGAAAGAATACTACTGTTGCCATTAACTAAGGACTCAGGGAACAGGAAACATTTTCAGGCTTAGTCAAACCTCTAGAATTTTCTAAAATGCTTAAATAAGAAAAAGAAGGAGGTGGAGGGGGTGTGGGAGAAGGCACAGCCAGTTTAGGGGAAAGCTAAAAATGTAAAATGTTGTGAAACTCAACAAGTTGGCGTTCCACGGTGTTATTAATAAAAAAAAAAATTCAAAAGTGAGCACTTGGGAGCGAGCTGTCCCCTCCCGCAAGCTTCCCTGGGGTTTAAGGACCTGCTGCAGATTTCAGTTTAAGGGCTAGCTGCAGATTTCAGCTATCTGGTAGCTGGGTGGCCTTAGTTTGTAGGCCTCTCTGGGCCTCAGTTTTCCCTTCCTTCCTTCCTTCCTTCCTCCCTTCCTTCCTCCCTTCCTTTTCTTTTGCCAGTCCTGGGGCTTGAACTCAGGGCCTGGGCACTGTCCCTGAGCTTCTTTTGCTTAAGGCTAACACTCTACCACTTCAGCCACAGCACCACTTCCAGCCTTTTCTGTTTATGTGGTACTAAGGAATCGAACCCATGGTTTCATGTATGCTGGGCAAGCGCTCTACCAGTAAGCCACATTCTCAGCCCTGGGCCTCAGTCTTCTTGCCTGTAAGATAACAGCTCCTTGTGGAAAGTGGGTGAGGAACCCTTCTTAAAAGGATCAGCTGCTGTTTCTCCTGTCTCCTGGAAGGTGGGCTGGGCCTGGCCCAGGCTGCACATATTCAACAGTTACTGAAAATCCCTATTAGTTCTATAATCTCTCTTTTTGTGTGTGTGTGCCAGTCCTGAGACTTGAACTCAGGTCCTAGGTGCTGTCCTTGAGCTTTTTCGCTCAAGTCTAGCACTCTACCACTTGAGCCACAGCACCACTTCTGGCATTTGCTGGTTAATTGGAGATAGGAGTCTCAAGGGCTTTCCTGCTTTAGCTAGGGCCTTGAACCTCGATCCTCAATCTCAGCCTCCGAGTAGCTAAGGTTATAGCTATGTACCACCTGTGCCTGGCTGCCATGCATGGATTTTTTTATTAGCCATTTGTAGATCATTTTTATCTTAACTGATTCAGTTAAGAATACAGATTGTAATTTCAAGGCTTGGAAAAGACTAAAGTGGAGGACTTCAGGCATGGTTAGATCTAGTGTGCTCAAATAATGCTGTTGGAACTACCGGAAAGTGGACTGTCTTTCTAGATTATATTCTCTGTGTGCATACCCCAGGCTCTGGAGACAGGCGGTGTAGTAGACTTCACTGGAGTTTCGGATTAGCAACATGGTGGTGTTTTCATAGGAGAGAGACAGACACAGACACAGAGACAGAGACAGAAACAGAAAGAGAGAAAAAAGGAAGGGAGAGAAGGAGGGAAGGAGGGAGGGATAAATGACTGTGAGGAAAGAACTCTTTAAAACAGTTGGGTAATCATAGTTATTGTCAGTCACTGATTTGGCTTAGTCAGATGTCAGACACTAGACTTTGTGTTCCTGGAGGCCTGAAGCTCTCTCTTCCTTGTGTTTCTCTCTCTCTCTCTCTCTCTCTCTCTCTCTCTCTCTCTCTCTCTCTCTCTCTCTCTCTCTCTCTCTCTCTCTCTCTCTCCCCTTAGGATTTAAGTGAAATGATCGTAATTTACCTTGGGTGTAACTCCTTGTAAGTCTGAGAGGCCATTCCCTGGGGAGGGGGGGGGTGCTACTACTTGATTGTTGCAGAAATCGCATGCAAAACCTGGGGCTTGTGGCTCCTCTTTTCCCACCAGGTGCCCCTCTGCGCCGTCCTACAGTCACGGCCTCAGGGAGAGTATGTGGTCTGAAGAGTGGCTACCTGAGTTCTCATCAACTCCCGTGAAAAGAGCTCAGGTATGGATTGGACTTGGGTTCGAATCCTCGCTTGCCTGCCTGCTAGCTGCGGCTCAGTCCTGGGGCGGGTTGCAGCCTCCTGACAGGCAGTCAGCCCTGGCTGGAAACCAACCCCTTGGTCAGGTCCCTTTGGTCAAGTTGCTAGGCCCATCTGGCAGCTTTCATTTGTTAAGTGAGTGGGCTCAGCTGTGTGCTCTCTGAGATTCCTTCCAGCTTGCTTTATTTATTTACTCATTTATTTGTGCCAGCACTTGGGCTTGAACCCAGGGCCAGAGCACTCTCCCCCTGCTTTTTTCATTCAAGGCAGGCCCTCTACCACTTGAACCACAGCTCCACTTCCAGTTTTCTGCTGGCCCATTGGAGGGAAGCCTTTTCTGTTGAGCTGGCTTTGAATTGTGATCTTTGATTCTCAGCTTCTGAGCAGCTGGGATTACATGCATGAGCCCCAGGCACCGGCCCTTCCAACTCTTAACAATGGATCTGCCTCACATTGCCTGAACAGCACATACTGCAGACCAGTTTTTTTGTTTTTTGTTGTTGTTGTTGTTTTTTTTTTTTGTCGATTGTGGGGCTTGAACTCTGGGCCTGGGCCCTGTCCCTCAGCTCTTCAGCTCAAGGTGAGTGCTCTACCACTTGAGCCACAGCATCACTTTCCAATTTTCTGGTGGCTCATGTCCTGCCCAGGCTAGCTTTGAACCTCGATGTTCAGATTTCAGCCTCCTGAGTAGCTAAGATTACAGGCATGAGCCACCGGCACCCAGCTGCGGACCATTTCTTTGAAAAGCTCTTCATTACATCCTTGCTTGCCTAGGCCTGCTATAATGCCTTCAGAAAATCATTGCACAGAATTAAGAGAAGCCAGAGGGATTGTTCAGAATGTGTGTGTATTTAAATGCAAGGCATCGAGCAATATATTTATGCACATAATTACCTTCTTTTCTCTGCAGTCTAGGAGGGCACATTAAAAAGTGAGCGGACATTTCTCTCTCCTGTTGGCGGGAGAAGCTAAGGCAGTTTTTGTTCATTGGAAGCCATCCTGCATAGCATAGCTAAAGAGAAAAAGCAAAGTACCTGCTGTAAAAGGTGCCATTTCTCCTCACCTGAATTCGAGAATCCAGAAGCTTTGCCCCCTACCCCCAGAGGGAGGGTGTTTATTTGGTGCTTGGTGTAGAGGTGAGAATGAATTCCCTGTGAGTAGTTCTTGATTAAACTCTCAAAGAGCAACAAAACGGCTTCTTCCTAGCTTCTCTTTCCAAATTTTCTTCCTTCCGAATGCCCAGCTGTGATTTTTTTTTTTTTCGAATTCAGGTCTCTTGTCTGTTCAATGCGCCATCTCTGCTCAGCATGTGGCTGATTTTATTGCTTGCTAGAAAGGCAATTTGTGAGGGAAGACACAGTTCTGGCTTGAAAACCTTTAGTGGCTCCCTACTGCCCAGGTATCAAATAAAAGACATTTCTCAGCCTCAGAGCTGAGCTTCACTTTCTTGGGGCCTGAGGTTGAGCCTGAGCTCCATCGCTCACTGTGGGAGCTCTTTCCCTTTCTTTTTTGGTGCCAGTCCTAGGGTTTGAACTCGGGGGCCTGGGTGTTGTCCCTGAGCTTTTAAGCTCAAGGCTGGCAATCTAGTAGTTGAACCACAGCTCCATTTCTAGCCTTTTTGGGTGGTTTATTAGATATAAGAGTCTCACTGACTTTTCTGCCCTAGCTGGCTTTGAATTGAGATTCTTAGATCTCAGCCTCCAGTAGCTGGGATTACAGGCATGAACCACCAGTATCAGGCTACATGAGCCCCCCCTCCCCTCATTTTCTCTCTCTCTCTCTTCTTTTTCTATTTCCTGGAATTTATTTTGATAAATGCTATTTTATATTCAGACGCACATAGTCATTGAACCTTTGTGTTCCTTTCCTGAGAGTATCGTCCTTTGGTCTCACTGTGTGTGAATGTCTAGAGTCCGTCATAATTTATCATGTCCCTGGTATTTTAGGTCTAGCTTCTGCATATTAGAGAAAGCACGCGCTGTTTGTGTCTCTGAGCTTGCTTACCTCACGTAACATGACATTCTAGGTCCCATCCATTTCCCTGCAAATGACAATATTGTTTTGTAAGGGCTGTGTAAACTTCCATTGTGTATAGGTACCACATTTTTTGAATCCACTCATCTGTGGTAGGACATCTGGGTGTTTTCAGAGCTTGTGTCTGCTCTCTCCTTTTTCTTCTGCCAGTCCTGGGGCTTGAACTCAGGGCCTGGACACTGTCCCTGAGCTTCTTTTGCTCAAGGCTAGCACTCTACCACTTGAGCCACAGCACCACAACTTTTTCATGAGTAGTTTATTGGAGAGAAGAGTATCACAAACTTCTCTGCCCAGGCTGGCTTCGAACTGTGGTCCTCAGATATCAGCCTCCTGAGTAGCTACAGGCGTGAGCCATCAACACCTGGCAAAAGATGTATCCTGAGTACTTCCAAAGTGATTAAAACTTGCTGCGGGCCTCCAGTTTCTGGGACAGCATTTTCTTCCCTATTGGCTGTGATTCAGCCAAGCATGGTGCTTTAGCGGAAAGGTGGGGAGGGCTGGCGGCTTTGGTCCAAGGAGAGACGTCATGGGGCAGGGCTGCTCAGGGAGCCAGGCTCGCTCAGCTGATCTGCATTGTAAGCCAGCGTCCCTCAGTGAAGGTTGGTGGATGCTGCTGGGGTTTGGGATATGGTAGTTGGCGAATCCACTGCATTGAGCGGTGTCCCGCCCACAACAGGCTCTCCATAAATATTTATTGAATTAAATTAGCAAATTCGTGTATTGTGCTTTGGGGAGCACTTCTGTTCTCAAGGTTAATTATTTGTTTCATTAATTACAGAGATGTGAGTGCCACTTCTGTTGAGAGGGGGCGATGGCTGGTTTCCAGGGGCTGAGCCTCCATGTAGACATGTAGAATGTAGAAAGCATTGAGGGGAGACATGAAACAGTTTTCTTAATTTTTTCGATGATTGATGATGATGATGATGATGATGACGACGACGACGATGATGATGATGATGATGATGATGTGCTAGAAGGGTTTGAACTCAAGGCTTTGGGTTTGCTAGGCAGAGATTCTTTGAGCCACATACCCAGTCTTGGTCGCTTTAGATAGGATCTTGCGTTTTGGCCCAAGCCAGCCTTAAACTTCCAAGGGCTGGGATTACAGGCATGCACCACCATGCCCAGCACAATTCGTTTCTTCTGGCACCAAGCTTTTGAAGTCTGCACATTGTGCTTTGGATGCCCGATTTTTTTTGAGAGATGTTTATTTGATTTGGGTCTAGGTAGAGTCCTGTAATGAAATTCTTACCTCCAAAATCATACCTATCGCTTTTCTGGAACTTTCCCAGCCCCCGCTGTCCAGATCCTTACTCATCCAGAGAATCTCAGATTGCTGAGATTCTTTTTTTCTTTTACTAAACTTCAACGTTTACTTTTAGCAAATAGAAAGAGTCTTCCCTAAGTAATTTTTAAAAACAATTTCCTCACCCACCCTGTAATCTAAGCAGGTGCTTTGGATTTGTGTGCCCTTTAGAGAAGTGGTTACAGCTGACCCTCTGCCCCTCGGGGCCTCACCCCTCTCTGCCCTGCCCCGCCATGCCCCACCCTGCTTTTGGTGGCTTTCTTGCCACTGTAATGGAATCTTGAGGATAGATAAAGACTGGCAGAAGAAATTAAGGGGATATAAACATTCCTGCCAGTGCGCACTCTGCTTCAATCAGGAGCTGTGTCTACTGAATAGTTCAGCCTCTTCTGTCAAAGTATTTTTTTGGTGGGGGAGCGCGCTGGGCAATTCATTAGGAAGCCCTCCCCAGCGAGCGCTGTGTCAACCCGGCCCCTGGAGACGTGGCTGGGCTGGCCGAGCCTGACTTCTCCTGGATTTTCTGGTCCCAGCCAAATGAATGACTCTGTCCTGTTACGGAAACGAAGCATCCAGATCTCTAACCAGAGTACTCAGCAGGGAACCAGGGGCTTCCCTCTGGAAAGCTGTGAACACCCCATGTTGTTTCTTCCACTCCTCTTCCTCCTGCTTCTCCTCCTCCTCCTCCTTGTTCTTTTTTGCCAGTCATGGAGCTTGAACTCAGGGCCTGGACACTGTCTCTGAGCTTCTTTTGCTCAAGGCTAGCGCTCTACCACTTGAGCCACAGCGCCACTTCCGGCTTTTTCTAAGTGGTTTATTGGAGATGAGAGTCTCATGAGGACTTTTCTGCCAGGGCTGGCTGCAAAACCTGATCCTCAGCTCTCAACCTCCTGAGTAGTAAGGATTACAGGCATGAGCCACTGGTGCCTGGCACATTGTTTTTCTTTAAACTTGCCTGTCCCTGGGGTTCCCTGAGGACTACCTGACCCCCAAGGGCTCCCAGAAAGGGTGCTTGTACTGGAGAAAGGTCCTTCCCCCCCCCTCCATCCCTTGTTCTCTTCTTCCCAACATTCTCTCTCTGTCTCTTACAAACACAGATACATACAGACACAGACACACAGACACAGACACAGACACATACACAGACACAGACACAGACACACACACAAACACACACACACACACATATACACACACACACACGAAAGGAAATGTGTCTGCTTTTTCTTTCCCTTTTCTGGCAGAGGCCCAGCACTCTGTAGACAGCCTCAGAGACCCCTTCTCTCGGGGACCTCCCCTGCAGCCTGGGGCTGGCCCTTGCCCACGGCCATCTGGTACCCTGTCCCCACCTCATTTCTAGGTCGGCGCCCGCCCCCCCCCCCCTCTGCTGCTTGGCCCCAGTTCCCAGCCCCGGCCCCTGGAGATGCGGTTGCCATGGTTACCATTCCAGGGCCTCTGGCCAACCAGAGCAGGCGACAGTGAGGGAGGGATGGGTGATGTGAGGCAGCCCCCCTCAGGGATCACACCTGCCGATTCCAGGGGTGCTAAGGCCATCCCCCAGAGACAGCAGGGCAGGCCCGGCTGAGCCTGGCCTTCCATGACTTCTTTTTCTTCTTGCTTCTTCCTTTGTCCCTGTCCTCCTCCTCCTCCTCCTCACCAGTCCAATTTCAGGGCCCCAGAGCCTTCAAAGGCCTCTACAGTTTTGTACTCACTATCAGAGCTAAAGGCTCTGAGATTGAGGGCTGCTTCTCTGGGTGCTGCTGTGATGGCCTGCTGCCAGTTGCTCAACCTCTCTGGTCTCAGTTTTGCCATCTGTGAGATGGGCTTTTTGTACCATGAAGCCCTTCCTATGCTTAGATCACAACGAAGTTTTCTCTATATTATCTGTTGTTTGACATGGAGACACTGAGGTCTAGGATCAGACCCTAGACCCCTGTTTTTACTTTGTCTTTTCTTTTCTTTTTTTTTTTGCCAGTCCTGGGGCTTGAACTCAGGGCCTGAGAACTGTCCCTGAACTTCTTTTGCTCAAGGCTAGCGCTCGATCACTTGAGCCACAGAGACATTTCTGGCTTTTTCTGTGTACTGAATCCGAACCCAGGGCTTCATGCATGCCAGGCAAGCACTCGACTGCTAAGCCACCTCCCCAGTCCTGTCATGATTTCTTCTGCCACTAACTTCTAGAGGCTTCCTGCTCTTCCTGTTTATCTTCTCCCATCATCGGGGCCTTGCTAAACACTTAATTAATTGATCCTTGATGAATCCATTCCCAAACCTCCCAGGCTGAGTTGAAGACTTGAAGAGGCTCAAATACCTTAATCCCGTGACAGACTCTGAGAACGAGAAACATCTACACACACCTGGTGGGGAGGAGATTAAAAATATTAATAAAGATGGTGTCAGTGATGCTCAGAGACGTTAAGCAACAAGCTCAAGGCCACATAGCAGCGAAGTAGAGGAGGTGGGGGTTGAAGCCCGGTCTGTTTTTCAGTTGATCCTGAATTTCCCCCTTTCCTTTTCCTCCTCTCTTAACCTCTCAGAGTGGCTCTGGGACTGGGGTAGAGGAAGATTCATAGCTCTGAAACCACAGATCAATGCAGGGTTGATATTTGGGCGTCTGCAGCTTCCTGGCCCAGAGGAAGGAGGCGTCTGTCAGCCTCAGCTCCCCTGGGGGGAACAGACACAAAGTCGCCCTTTCCTGAGGGTAGATGGACCGGAGAGGCCTTGGCAATGCAGAGCTGGACGCTGCTTCAAACTGCGATCCTCAGCTCTCAGCCTCCTGAGTAGCTGAGATTATAGGCGTGAGCCACCAACCCCCCAGGTGCACATCTGGGTGTTTTGACCCGCATTACTGGGTCATTTTGCTGGGGACCAGCGTGTAAGCGATTCTGACTTGTTTGAAGCAGGGAGGGCTCATGGTTTTGTCGAGCAACGCCCTTCTCTTTGTGGTTTTCTCTAGAGTCTCCGGGTTGGAGACAGCAGGGAATTCAGGTTGTCTCCAGGAAACTTGGTGTCCTTTGAAAGAGGTGCTTTAAGTGCCTTTGTGCGTTCTTGAGCTGCGTTTGGGACGATCAGAACCGAGGGCACCAGCAACCACCACAACCATTTCGGCAAGTAGTACTTGAACTAAAGAAGGCTCTTGCTTGGGGGGAGCAGGTGGAGGGCAGTCAGCAAAGAGGCCTCTTCTGCCCAAGTCCCATCCCTGCACTGCGGCCGGGCTGGAAACACATCTGGCCTGGGCGTTTCCTAGGACTTAAGCATTGCCACACGATGGTCTGCTATTGGGACTGCGGTGCTTTCTGAACCGTGTACGAACCCCAGTGGGGTTTAGCAATGGGAGGGGGATGGGGTCTGCAGCAGGTGGTGATTTCTAGACCGATGCTGACACAGGAAGGCTTCCACGCAGGTTCAAATCCCACCACTGCCACTCGCTTTGGGACTGGGGTTGGGGGATACATTTGACAGGGAACATGAACCACTTAGCCCAGGTGATGTGGCGCATAGTAGGTGCTCAGTAAGGGCGTTGCAGCTTGTCTGTCACGTTCATCAACGGTTTGGCGGCTGGGCCGATAGGACAGGAGGGGCTGGAAGTCCACGATGGAGATGTGAGCACCTGGATGTCTCCTGAGACCTCTCTCCAACAAGATGAGCAAAGAACAGCAAGCTGAACAAGGAGGAGATGGGTGCGGCCGACGGAAATGCCGAGGTGGTGGGTGTTGAGCTCAGAGAGCTGCAGAGAAGGGAGAGTTGGCTGTGTGGATGATGGATCGACATTCCTGCCCAGGGAACAGCTAGTGTGGGGGCCCTGAGGAGGGGCCACCCCTGCCCAGGCATAGTGAGCAGGAGATAGTCTTGGGGGACCCACTGGGAAGACACCAGCTGCCCCCAAACAGAGCAGGACATCTCTGAGAGATTTCTAGGATTTTGTGTGTGTGTGTGTGTTTTTGGTCAGTTGTAGGGCTTGAACTCAGGGCCTGGGCGCTGTCCCTGAGCAATCTTCAAAGCTAGCGTTCTGCCATTTTGAGCCACAGCACCATTTGTAGTTTTCTGGTGGTTCACTGGAGATGAGAGTCTCTTGGGTGTGCCTGCCCGGGCTGGTTTTGAACCACGATCCTTAGATCTCAGCTTCCTGAGTGGTTGGGATGACAGGCGTGAGCCGCCAGCTCCCTGCTGAGATGTCTACTTCTTCAACTTTCTCTCTCATGGTGTTGCTGGGCTCAGGCAGGGCAAGCTCACTGGGGATGGGGTCTTCTCTGAGGAGGGCACCGGCCTGCTGCCCAGATTCTGAGTCTGCTGGGGAGACTGAGCCAGCTTGGGCTGCAGACAGCTTGTGCGGCTTTTTGTAAAACCCACGGAGGCCAACAAATGCTTTTCTGTGTCTGTAGCAATGGCTGCTGTGCATTTGATGGATTGGGGCGAGATCCCTTTGGTGATAGGTAATGGTAGTGGCTGGCCTGGTGCCCGGATGTTGGGCTAATTGCTCGTCACCTGCTGGCGCCTCATGGTCTGTGGTCAGTCCCCTGAGGCTGGCAGGAGTAGGGAGGGGAGGCTGGTGTGGATGACCCTTGCATTAGCTGAGAACTTCTTTCTGTGTTGCTGTTGGGGCTTGAATCAGCAGTGCTGGGGTTTACACTCAGGGCCTCGAGCATGCTAACTTGGTGCTCTACCACTTGAATCGGGCCTCCGGGCCTATTTTTATTGTTCTTATTTATTTATTGTTTAAGGATAGATTCTCACTTCCCTCCTGGGTGCGCTTGGGCCATGACTGGCTTATTTTTTAGGCTTCTTGCCATGGCCGACGGCATGTACCACCACACCCAGCCCCATTCCATAAAGATAGGATCTTGCAGACTTTCCCTCCAGGGCTGGCCCCAGATCCCAGTGCTCCTTGTCTCAGCCTCCCACATAGTTTGGTTGGACGGGTGCGCCCAGCTACGCATGGACGCACTTTTCCGGGTGGGCTGGCCTCCAATGACGATCCTCCCCCTCCCAGCCTCCACCGCCCAGCGTTTTTAGCATCTTGGCACCAGCGCCCCATGCTCTCATTCCAAGGGACGCGAGGTGCGCAGTGCCCCGTGAGCCGGCAGCCACAAGGCATCTGGGCATTGAGGCAGCTGCCGTGCCCCCTCTGCACAGGGCGGGCCAGATGGCCTTCCTTCCTGTGGCTGAGACGTGATCGCACCATCTGGGCCCCTGTCGGGAAGATGGAGGAGAGAATGGGGAAAAGGCCATTTAGTCACTCCGCAGCGCCGCTTACTCTGCTCTCCTTCCACTGTGCTTTCTTCAGGTTTCTTCAGCTCTTCTCTGTGTCTGTGGAATCCTGAGTGCTCCGCTTTATGTCTCCTCGGGAAGTGGCGGCCTGGCCCGCCTCCCACTCCACTCATTCTCCAGGTAATGGGCGGCTTCAGGAGCAAGAGGGTGACAAGGGACTTCCACAGGGCTGACCCTTTCCCATGTCCGGGTTTGAATCCTCACTCCTCTATTCCCATCTGCAAACTACGAATCATCCTTCGCCCATCCCCAGAGGCTAACTGCTATGACGACTGGGAAAACACAGAGTTAAGAACAGTGCCTGGACCAGGCGGGGGTTCTGTTAGTTTTAGCTGGTGTTATTATTATTATTATTATTATTATTATTGGTATCGTTTGAATTTGAATTATTCTTTTTTGGGGGTGGGGTCGGGGTTGTGGGGCCTGAACTCTGGGCCTGGGCGCTGTCCCTCAGCTCTTTAGCTCAAGGCTAGCGCTCTACCACTTGAGTCACAGCGCCACTTCCGGCTTTTCTCTTTTTGCTTATGTGGTGCCGAGGGCCTCATGCATGCAAGGCAAGCGCTCTATCACTGAGCCACCTTCCCAGTCCATTGTTTTTGTTTTTTTTACTCAGGTGAATCTGGACCACAGCCCTTCCATGTGTACTTCCTCAATAGTTGGGAATGACAGGCGTCCACTACAGCACTCAGTTTTGCATAGGTTGAGATGGGGTCCTGCAAACTTTTTGCACCAGGCTGACCACGAACCACTGATCACGTGATTGCTCAGGCACAAAGCCACAGACCCGGCAGGTGGAACTGGAGACACAATTCAGGGTCCGAGCAGCAAATTCCAGAGCAGAGGGAAAAGGTCTGGGTCATTTATGGCTTGCGTGCACTGATAGCTCAGCGGGCCGCAGCGGCTGGCCCCGGGCTGGGCATGGCGTCTGCAGGCTCAGCCAGCTGCAATCCCCATGTGGGTCACCAGTGAGGAAATTACCTTGCTGCTGTTTCAGACAGAAATGGAGCTTAATAGCGTGTGTCTTTTTTCTCTCTTCCTTTTCTCTGCTGTGAGGCCAGAGGCGTTTTAATGGTTCTGGGAGATGGGGGAGGTGACTAGAAGCGCTGCCGCTGGATCGGTAACTACATTCTGCACTGCCCAGCCTTGGCTTGAAACCAGTCTGTGCCTCCCAGTCTGACCTACTGCTCCTACCTCTGCCCTGCCCCTCCATCCCCTTCCCATCTACTGCCACAGCCCCACTGGGCAGGCCAGGGTGTGAACACTGAGTGCTTTGCTTTCTTGCTTCACCCCAGGGACTTGGGGCAGGGGAAGGGGGCGGGGGAGGAATACGAGCAGGAGGAAGTGTTTCTCAGTGGCAGCATTCTTTCTGGGTGGAGAGACTGAGTCAGAACGGCACCGAGATCCCTGGGCTGGGCAGCTGGCAGCGGGGAGGAGAACAGGCCTGATGCGCGGATCCTGCAAGGCAATGGGAAAGGAAGCGTGCTTGCTCTCCACATCCTCCACGCTGCTCCCCCAAAGCCGAGAGCCCCCCCCCAAAAGAACAACCCCGTAAACCTCCCTGATCCATTGGTTATTGCCACCATCCAAGCTTTGTTTTTGTTTAGATTTCCCACATCTTAACAAGCCCTGCTATCTAGAAATGCTGGTCGGATTTTTCTGCTCCAACCCTTCCAATGCCTCCTCGGACCCTCTGGGATAAAGACCAGAGCCGCCCCTCACCCCCGACCCTTCAACGGCCTCCTGGCAGCCTGCTCTCTGTGCTTTTCCCGGGTTCCTTCTACCACCGGGCCTTTGCATGTGCTGTCCTATCTTTGCTTCATCCTTCTTCCTCCCCAATCAATCTCATTCTGTCTTTGGGTTTTAAATACCACAATGTGCTGGCAGCTCCCAGGTAGATATTTGTCACCTCAACCTCTGCCCTGCAGAGCAGAGCTATATGTGTGACAGGGGGACCAGGAGCAGGTCCCTTAGTGTCACCAGAAAAAGAACTCAGGGTGACACACAGAGGGCTCCATCACAGGGACTGATGTAAGCGGAAGCTAGATTTTATTGAAGCAGAATGGATCCTAAGGTGATAGTCCAGCCCCAAAGAAAGCTGAGGATTGTCAGGTGCCCGTGGCTCACCCCTGTCATCCTGTCAACCTAGCTACTCAGGAGGCTGAGATCTGAGGACTGTGGTTCAAAGCCAAACCAGGCAGGAAAGTCCATGAGATGCCTGTCTCCAGTAAATTACTCAGAAAAAAAAGAAAAACCAGAAGTGGCGCTGTGGCTCAAGTGCTAGAGCTCTAGCCTTGAACAAAAGAAATTTAGAACAGTGCCCAGGCCCTGAAAAAAAAAAGAAAGAAAACTGAGGATGGACAGCTAGATCAAGCAGTGGAGGCTCTGGCACTTGGATGCATAAGGAATCTTCTGGAACTATGGGCTAAAGCGAATCCTCTCTCACTCAAATTGTTCTTGTCAGGCTTTTTTGTCATAGCAATGAACCCCATGGCCAAGGTCTAATTGAAACACATCCTCAAAGATGATGTGTTTTTCACACACACACACACACACACACAGAGACACAAACACAGACACACAGACACACACACACACACACACAGACACAGACACAGACACACACACAGACACAAACACAGACACAGACACAGACAGACAGACAGATAGACACACACACATACAGACACAAACACAGACACACAGACACACATACACAGACACAGACACACACACACACAGACACAGACACAGACACAGACACACACACACACAGACACAGACAGAGACACAGACACAGACACAGACACACACACACAGACACAGACACAGACACAGACAGACAGACAGACAGACAGACACATACACACACATACACGCCGGTCCTGAGGCTTTAACTCGGGGTCTGGGCACTGTCCCTGAGCTTCTGTTTGCAAGGCTAATGCTCTATCACTTGAGCCACAGTGCTGCTTCTCTCTCTCTCTCTCTCTCTCTCTCTCTCTCTCTCTCTCTCTCTCTCTCTCTCTCTCTCGCTCGCTCTCTCTCTCGCTCTCGCTCTCCTTCTCTCTCTCCCCATCTCCTTCTCTTTCCCCCCTCCCTCTCTCTTCCTCTCTCATAGCTGGAGACAGAGTCTCACAGGCTTTCCAGCCTGGGCTAGCCTCTCTCTGTGATCCTCAGATCTCAGCCTCCTGAGCAGCTGGGATTGACAGGTGCTCAGTTCAGCGATGTTTTTTCTCTGCATCGTGTGACCATGCTGTGGCCATGCTCCTCATTCTCCTCCCACAGCTCAGAGGGAACCCAGGCTCAGAGACTCAGGGAGGCAAGAAGCTCAGGGCCGGTAGAGAGAGATTCAAGAGCAGCTGGGATCTGATCAGAGCGAGGCCTGGGTCTGCAGCGCCCACCGCGTGCTCCTCCCTCCACCCACTGCCCGTGCTCCTCCTCCCTCCAGCTTTGGCCACAGCTCATTTGGGGGGCGGGGGTGCTGGAGACCTTCGCCCCTCCCGGCACACAAGGGATGGATAACCTGGTTGTACCCCACCAAAGCAGATGGCATCGTGGGCCGGGGTAGTCATGGTGCTGACAGGAAGCCAGGGAGATTCAGAAGCTGGGCTCATTTGAAAATTCTTTTTAAGGTTGATAACAATTTATTCTCATGGGAACTAAACCAGAGTCCCAGCGGCACCCTACTGATCCCTCCTGAGGGCAGCGCCCTCCCCCAGTGACCCAGGTGCCTTCCCTTTGGCTCCGCCTCTTAAAGGTACCATCACCTGTCAAGGTGGCTGCATTGGAGACCAAGCTCCCAGCCCATGCGTGCTAGGGGGAGGGGAGGGAGGGGAGGAGGGGGGAGGAAGGCAGCCATGTCTTTTGTTGGGTTGGTAGCAGCTCAGAGTGGTAGTGCTTGGGGCTCTTCCACCTTGTGATTTTCTTCTCATCTAATGGAAATGAGGGACAACCTGGCAGAGTGGGGGGGAGGGGAAGGATTGAGTTCTGCACCTCCCCCCTTCCCTCCCCCAGTGCAGCCATGGTCAAGAGCGGGTTCAGCGGTCATCTGTGACCCTGTGCAGGAGTCCATCAAGATAGCAGGATCAGTGTTTTCACACAGCAGACCTGGCCAGGGAGCTCAGACACAGCCGCCGCTAATCCCTTATCTGATGGCCAGTGGGAGGCCAGCGCAGGGCTTTCTTTGGGAGAAAAGAATAATAATGTAAAGATGGAATCTGCTTCCAGGTCTTTCCTTCCTGGGTTTATTTTATAGCATCACAAGAGAAAGCGAGGGCTGGCTTTTCTGTCTGGCTGCCGCAGCAGCTGCAGAGTCAAGAATTCTGAGCATCGGGCCCCAGCTCGGCCTCCAGACCTGCAGCCGTCTCTCTGGGTCTGGAAAAGATGACATGTGCAGTGCTGTGTTAGCCGGGACCCACTCCCTTCCATCTCTGTCCAAGCAGAGACCACACCAGCTGGGGCTTCGTATGCCTGAGGATGTATTATTTGGTGCTGAGCTGGCTACTTCTCTGAGAGGAAAGTCAGGTCTGGTGCTTTCTGTCAGGAAGTGGAAATGACTCTGGGGCCTGAAATGAGAAAGAGAGACAAACAAGAAGGAATCTGCTCCATGGTTGCTATGTGTGGCCTGGGTGTGATTTTTTTCCCCTCACAGATCCATGTGGCTGAATCTTGTTCCTGGGGCAGCAGTACTGAGGCAGGAGTTAAGGCAGGAACTAAACCTGGAGCCTGGCAGCAGAAGATTAGATTATGGGGGAAACAGAGCCTGTGTTTTCCAGCCAGTGGGGATTAACACTGGGTGATAGGAATGGATTAGTTGTCAAGAGAGCCCTGTGCTATCAATCTAGGCCACCCCCTGTGCTGGCTCCGGATACACACGCCAGCTCCTTTTGCACATGACTGACTCCCTTTCTCTTTCGCTAAGTGTGGACACCGCAGGGTGGGCCAGGACTCGGCAGATACCGCTACAATGCTGTTGGGATTTTCTAGTCACTGGAATTGTGGGCCAAAGAAACCTCCTTTCCTCCTCCTCCTCCTCCTCCTCCTCCTCCTCCTCCCTCCTCCTCCTCCTCCTCCTCCTCCTCCTCCCTCCTCCTCCTCCTCCTCCTCCTCCTCCCTCCTCCTCTTCCTCCTCCTCCTCCTCTTCCTCCTCCTCCTCCTCCTCCTCTTCCTCCTCCTCCTCCTCCTCTTCCTCCTCCTCCTCCTCCTCCTCCTCTTCCTCCTCCTCTTCCTCCTCCTCCTCTTCCTCCTCCTCCTCCTCCTCCTCCTCTTCCTCCTCCTCCTCCTCTTCCTCCTCCTCCTCCTCTTCCTCCTCCTCTTCCTTCTCCTCCTCCTCTTCCTCCTCCTCCTCCTCCTCCCTCCTCCTCTTCCTCCTCCTCCTCCTCTTCCTCCTCCTCTTCCTCCTCCTCCTCCTCTTCCTCCTCCTCTTCCTCCTCCTCCTCCTCTTCCTCCTCCTCCTCCTCCTCCTCCTCCTCTTCTTCTTTCTTCTTTCTCTTCTTCTTTCTTCTTCCTCTTCTTCTTTTGTCAGTCACAGGGCTTGAACTCAGTGCCTGGGCGCTGTCCCTGAACTCTATTGCTCAAGCTAGTGCTCTACCACATTGAGCCACAGCCCCACTTCTGGTTTTTGAGTGGTTAATTGGAGATAAAAGTCTCACAGGGACATTTTCTATCCAGGCTGGCTTTGAACCTCCATCCTCAGATCTCAGCCTCCTGAGTAGCTGGGAGTACAGGCATGAGTTCCCAGCATTGGGTGAAACCTCTTTTCTTTGAAGCACACAGGCTCAGGTAATCTGTTATAGCCAAACAAAAGGGACTAAGACACAGAGGTCAGCAGGAGCAGGAAGCTACCTCCACCCTAGTTGATCAGGCCCAGGAGCTGAGCTCTCCCAGAGGAGGGGCTGGAGCCTGCTCAGCCCGGGCAGTGAGGATGATTATATCTTCTAATGTCAGTAAGAGCAGGGTCGGCCTTCCTTTCCAACGCAAACATACCACCGTTGTGTTCCACCTGCAGCCTCACAGCTCTTAAGAAGTGGGAGGATGGTGGGGAACAGGCCTGCTTTTTTGGGGAGCTCTATTATCCAGGAGTTGTCTTAGCTGGGGGAGTGCTCTGTCCATGGTGCTGCACCCTGGCGTGGCGGTGTGCTGTCCATGGTGCTGATCCGTGTGTATGAGGACAGAGACATGGCCATGGCCGTGAGCTGTCCTTGGAGGCCTGGAACGCAGAGATGGCCAGGTTTGGGGAGAGACAGAGGAGGGCCACAGAAGGTGACATACCTGCCCTGCCTAGGGTGGGCTGGCTCCCACAGCCGGGGTCCTGGGATTCCTCTGGGAATAGGTTTTCTGGAACTTGCTGCTAAGGTGCAGTAAGCTCCGTTCCTCTGCTGGCACCTCGGTCAGATGCCCAAGAATGTGGCTGAGGGGAAAGGGTGTTTATCACCCCACGCCCCAGCTAGGAAGCGGTGGAGCAAAGACTGAACTGCAGGCCTCTTGGTGCCGTGGCTGGCTCTCTGCCACACGCTCCACCCAGCTTTCTTCTCCTCTCAAAGCACACACACGGTTGTAGGAGAGTTAGGGAATAATGCCTTCAAACTTGCTCTAATGAGAAGTCACTCAGATCGGGTATGAGGAATGGGTGACAGTTGGGACACGGCCATAGGATTGAGAGACAGTGGGGCCTGGTGGGGGCTGTGGCTGCCAGGGGAGCCCTTGCCCCGTGCTGAAATATATTATTATTATTATTATTATTATTATTATTATTATTTTATGGCAACTTGTAATCATTCAAGACAAAGATATGGAAACAGAACCAAAACTGAGAATGAGGAGGTGTGTCCAGCCAACTCTAGTCAGCTCTGAGATCTCCCTGGCCTTTCAAAGGCACTTTGGGACAAGGAGAGGGCAGGAGTGAGGAGAAGGGGAAGAAAATCGATCACTTTGTGTGGCTGAAAATAAACATCTTTGCAACAGAGCTGGGAAAGCAAACAAAGTAATAAAAGCTGAAGCTCATGGGTCAGGTTTTCTGGGGATAAAGGTTGAGTCCTGTGAATACTGAGCTGTAGAGCAATCTGGATCTTTTGTGGTGGGCCCCATGGATTTTTACCCCTTTAGGAGAGGCGAGGATGGAGGAGGAGGGAGAGAGGAGAGAGATGTTTCCCTTAGAACATTTCAGTTCTCCTCCAAGGACGTGGGGGGTGACAGCAGAGATACTCACCCCTTTTTGTCTTTCCTCTCTATTTAAGTAAAACTTTGTCAAACTATTTGTAGAAAAGTTGGGAAATACATCCTCCAAATCAACTTTTCATCATCAGAGCAAAACATCTAAGAAAAGGAGAGGTGTATTTGATTTCAGGAGTCCCCCACCTGCAGCTCCTCAGCCGTGTACTGGCAGCCGTGTACTGGCAGCCATGTACACCATGGTAGGAGCACAAGGTGAAGGAGGTGCCTCATCTCATGGTAGCCAGGAAGTAGGAGGAGAGAGACAGGAAGAGGCGGGAGATCCCAGTGTCTGCTTCAAGGATGCCCCCAGTGGCTCACCTTCCTACCAGGTCCCACCTCCTAAAGCTTGCCCTACTCCCCTCTATCTCTGTCGGCTTTGAGTCTCAGTCTCTCTGCCACCAATTTTGACTGTGTTTCCCCATGCAAATCTGCCCTCTGCTCCTCAGGACAGAGTGCACAGACTGACTGAGTCCTGCTCAGCTGCAAATGAGTGCCCAGGGCCGCTCTGTCCATGGACCTCCATTTGTATCTACCTCCTGCGTTTCTGTTAGCCCTTATCGAGGTCTGGGACCTGTCTGATGACCTTAACCCCGGGTTCCGATTAGCTTTGACATCAGAAGCAAACGTCCTTTGACTCACATTTCCTCAGGCCCTGTGTGTGCTGTCTGGCATTCAGGCCTACATCACCTACATTTCCTGTCACTTCCTGCTGTATCCAAAGGCTCACTCTGCACCCAAGATGGAGTCCCACTTCTTGTCTTGGTGGAAGGGTGCTGTGGTTTGGTTTCTCCTCACCCCAGTGGCCTCCAGCTCTCCCCTCTCCCCCTGCCAGCCCTGGCCCATGGCCCACCTGTTCCCCTTTTTGTTGGCCATGCTCCCCCAGACTTCAAACTAGAGATTCCTTCCCTGGCCACTTCTTCAAAACAACACTACTGTACCCCACACAACTGATATGTCCACTGCCACCCAAAGTAATCACAATCATTATAAACTTGCGTATTTGCTGACCATCTCCCCGAGCCATGCATGTCCCCAGCTGAGCCTCGGCACCCAGAACCCAGGGCCTCATATTCTTGCTTGGCTTCTGTGTATGTGTATGTGTGTGTGTGTGTGTGTGTGTGTGTGTGTGTGTGTGTGTGCCTGTGTGTATGCATGTGTGCATGTCAGTCCTAGGGATTGAACATGGGGCCTGGCTGCTGTCCCTGAACTTCTCTTTGCTCAAGGCTAGCACTCTACCACTCAAGCCACAGTGCCATTTCTAGTATTTTCTGAGTAGTTCATTGGAGATAAGAGTCTCACAGTTTTCTGCCTGGGCTGGCTTCAAACTGTGGTCCTTAGACCTCAGCCTCCTGAGCAGTTAGAATTACAGGCATCAGCAACCAGCACCTGGCGCTTGGCTGCTGCTTCTTTTTTTTCCCCTCTCTCAAGGCTGGTGCTCTATGACTTGAGCCATGACTCCATGCAAAGGAACTCTGGGAAATGTAGTCTGTCTCCCAGATGGCTGGAGATCAACGTCTTAGATGGAAATACAGCACAGAAGGGACTTGGCGTTAGATGCAGGGAGAACAAAGATGCAGGAGCCAAGGTCCGTCCTCCTGTTCCGTTCATCCATCCAGACCTGACAGCAGGCGGTGGTCGTTTTAACTGATTGGAGCTAATGGCTCATTAGCTGCAGAAGGCACAGGTCACCATTGAGCAAAAACCAGCTCCCCGCCCGCCACTCCTTGCCTTTGAGATGAAGAGCAAAGCTGCAGGGAATTAAGGGACTCCAATTGGGACACACAGGATGGCTTTGTCTGGCCAGCCACCACCTGCATACCAACTAAGCCGCCTGTGTGTCTGGAAAAGTTTTGAGGACAAAAGTCGCCCTTGAGTGCCGCTGAGCTGCATCTCCGTGCTAGCTTCTGTTTGGTTCCCATCTTACTTTAGGGACAGACACTGCATCAACACTAGGGTTCTAGATTATTTCAAGATCTGTCTTCATTCCCATTAGGCCCAATAGCTCAAGTTGACCTGGAAACTCCCATGCTCTGAACTTGGGCTGGTCCACTGCTTACTGATGGGCACCCGGGAGCCTGGGCATGGCTGGGGGAGGGGTGTTAATTTCCTACTGCCTGCAACTGCCCAATTGTTTGTTGTTGCAATAAATACGTTGTTTGCAAGGGTCATGCTGAAAATGTGCAGATAAGGAGCCAGAGAGCCGAGTGTGCCTTGCACTAGTTGGGTTGAATACCGGGGCGACTCCAAGAATCAACACTTTTAATGAGATCGTTTATGTCTTTCTCAGATAAAAGCTCTGGCTGGTATGGAGACACTGGTGACATTGTTAGAGACACGCTCCTTCCTTTGGGCTTGAACTCAGGGCCAGGGTGCTCTCACTTGCCTTTTTCTCTTAAGGCTGGCACTCTACCGTTTGAGTCACAGCTCCACTTCTGGCTTTGTGCAGGTTCATTGGAGATAAGTCTCATAGACTTTCCTTCCCCTGGCTGGCTTCAAATTGTGATCCTCAGATCTCAGCCTCCTGAGTAGCTAGGATTACATGCATATAAGTCAGTTAAAAGGGATAAAAACCAATCAACCAACAAAAAATGGACTTGTATCTCTTTAAGGACATGCCTCAGAAGATGTTGGTAACACACATGCTTGCATCCCATTGGCTTGAATTGATCACCTGGCCACAGAATCTATGAAGGATTATGGGAAATGTAGTCCTCCTTCCAGATTGCCATATGTCCATCTAAAAATCCTATTATGGGAAAAAAGAACCAATATTAGAGGACAGGCAAGTAGAAATTTCTACCACCTCTTCTGAGAGAGTAATTAATTGTATTCCTGGTGATATATTCTAAGAAAGTTAAAAAAGAGAGATAAATCATGTGTAGAAAGATGTTTATAGTTTGATGGTATACAAATCTATTGACTTAATGAAGTGTGGATTCTGGCCACTACTGTGATAAATATGAGGGCAATGCAGACTCTTGGGGAATGCATGTGCCCTGTGCGAACCATGGATGCTCAAGTAGAGGAGAAAGTTAGAAAACAGCAGATTTAATACTTAATTGAAACTGGGTCTTAATATTCAAGCTTATCTTTTAAGAGATAATAGTCCATCCTTAATTGCAGTGTTTCACTTTTCTTTTAGAGCATCAGAAGCATTTTAGAATTTATAAAGTAGGTCATTGTGTCCTCCATCCATCCATTCATCCATCCATCTTTCCATTCTTCCACCCATCCATCCACCTGTTCATCCATCCATCCATGCATCCATGCATGCATGCATCCATTCATCCATTCATCCATTCATTCTCCCATCTATCCATCTACCCATCCATCCATGCATGCATGCATCCATTCATCCATTCATTCTTCCATCCATCCATCTACCCATCCATCCATCCACCCACCCACCCACCCACCCATCCATCCATCCATCCATCCATCCATCCATCCATCCATCCATTCATTCTTCCATCCATCCATCCATCTGTCCATCCATCCATCCATCCATCCACCCACCCACCCATCCATCCATCCATCCATCCATCCATCCATCCATCCATCCATCCATCCATCCATCCATCCATCCATCCATCCTCACACCCTGAGATTTGAGTAGAGGAGGCTTTGATTTGCTGGATTACAACCCAGAGACCTTGTATTAGTTCATCGGGTATGGAAGACAAACTTGTAGGCAGAGGGTCCCCCACAGGCCACCACCTGCATTGTTGAACACCCATAAGGGCTTCACATTGCTAAGGGCTGTGAAGAGGGCCTGGTCTTCAAACCTGGTGTTCCTTGGTACCCTAGGGGTTCCTGGGAGCTTCTTCAGGGTAGAGCTGCACAGGAGGTGGGGGTCCTGGGCTCAGAGTTGTGGGTGCATGAAGACCCTCTTCTGGTGCAATTTTAAAGTCATCCACAATGGGGCTAACCTGGCTTTGAACTTGCCTTTGTCATCCAGGAGCTATGTGACTTGAGCCAAGTTAATTAGCCTCTCTGAGATGCTGGCCTCAAACTTGAATCCTCCCCATTGCTGGGATTATAACCATGCACCACCATGCCTGGCTCTGTGCCTTTTCATTGACCATTGTTATCAATTCCATGACCTACACGGAGACTATGGAGACCGATCTAGAGTCCCTTCTGCCCGTGACTTGTCACCAACCCGCTCAGCCGACAGCTTTACCCCCCCCAACTCTGACAATGAGGAAACTGGGGTCCAGGAAGATCACAGCCCGGGCCTGAGGTGGCTTCATCAGCCACAGAGGTCGGGATCTCCAGCCAGATCACGTGGTCACAAAGCCTGTGGTTTTAGCCAACAGAGCGGTTGTGAGCATGAATGAAGATGCGCAGGTGTTGCTTCCCTGGGAGGCCGGCGTGCCGCCGGTGGGTAACAAATCGCAGCAATTAGGATTTTCTCCTTGGCCACATCGCTGGGCACTTACAGCATGACCAGCCAGGTCTCTGGGGACCTCCGTGTAGCAGGGAGAGCTTTATGTTTCAGAGATGAACACAGCTATCCCTAGCTAACTCAATTCACCTTTCCTTCCCCAGGGGCAAGGCAGGCGGTTATTAGCACAGTCTCTCAGGGCCAGGAGTTAAAAAGGGCCTGTGGCCTCCCCGGGGCGGGCAGGCGGCTGACTCCATCTTCTGCTGGTTGGCTGGTTTTAGTTTTGGTTTTCCTGGGGATTCTTCTCGGGACCTCTTGTATACTCAGCAGGCGCGCTACCGCTTGGGCCTTTGATTTTGGTTTGCTTCTCAGATAGAAGCCCACTGAGTTTTGGCCAGCCATTTTTCTGGCATAGACCTGTGAGTCTCTCCAACCTCCTCCTTCTGAGTAGCTGGGGTTATAGGCATGAACTACCACGCTCAGCTAAGATGGCTGCCACATCGCGAAGAACGAGGGCCAGTGCTGAAATGGCCTCAAAGATGGCAGAAACAGAAGCTCACAGTCCACAGACCAGAATTCCCTTCTCATTGACTTGATTTCCAGCAGAATAGGAATAGGCCTCTCGAATGCTGGGATTACAGGTGTGCGCCACTGTGCTTGGCTCTGTGCCTTTTCCTGAAGATGAGTGATTACAAGTGATAGAAACCTCAGCACTTTCTCTCTCTCTCTCTCTTTTTCTTTCTTTCTTTCTTTCTTTCTTTCTTTCTTTCTTTCTTTCTTTCTTCCTTCCTTCCTTCCTTCCTTCCTTCTTTCCTTCTTTCCTTCCTTCCTTTCTTTTTTGACAGTCCTGGGGCTTGAACTCAGGACCTGGATGCTGTCTCTGAGCTCTTTTGCTCAAGGCTAGCACTCTACCACTTTGAGCCACAGCTCTACTTCCAGTTTTCTAGTGGTTCACTGGAGATAAGAATCTTACAGACTTTCCTGCCTGGGCTGGCTTTGAACCACAATCCTCAGTTCTCAGCCTCCTGAGTAGCTGGGATGACAGGCGTGAGCCACCGGCCCTGGCATTTACCATCATTTGTTTGAGATAGGATCTCACTGCACACCCACATTGATCTGCATTTACAGAGTCCAGATGTGTGCCACCACATGTTGCTCAGAGGCTTATTTTAAGAAACAGACTAGTGGGCTGGGAAGGTGGCTCAGTGGTAGAGCGCTTGCCTTGCATGCATGAGGCCCTGGGTTCGATTCCTCAGCACCACATAAGCAAAAGAAAAAAAGCCAGAAGTAGCGCTGTGGCTCAAGTGGTAGAGTGCTAGCCTTGAGCTGAAGAGCTGAGGGACAGCGCCCAGGCCCAGAGTTCAGGACCCACGACTGGACCCCCCCACCCCCCCAAAAAGAAACGGACTAGCATGTTAGCTGCCATATTAGATGTTTAAGAAATGCGCTGTTGGAGTCCTGGACTGGCGCGAGTTCTCACAGTGACAGCAGAGTTGCTGTCGGGAAATCCTGGCTCTCTCAGGTACTGTGTGTGCTCTGTACTGCTCGTGCATTTCACAGCTATTTGCTGAGCACCTACTACGTGCTAGGCGCTGAGTTCTGTGCTGGGGGTCTGACAAGATCGGGTTTGTTTGAGGTGGGATGGCCATAGACTATACCAGTGATTCAAACTCGGGGCCTGAGACATCTTCAGCGGAGCACTGTGTGTGGAGCACTGTGCATTTGGTCTGGACGAAGAACGAGAACTGGGGAGGGAGGGGACATCCCGGCGGAGCGCTGGGCGGGAGGGAGCGGCCTCTCAGCCCTCACCGTGGCACTCTGGAGCGATTCTTCTCCCCATTTCAGGGGCAAGGGGGAAAAACTGAGGCCCACGTATGTTCAGTCAGGGGCCCCCAAGCCACAGTTCCACCTGGAGCTGCCAAGGGAAAAATCTGGAACATCCCAGTCCCTCTGCTCACGCTGCCTCGGTCATCCTTTGTCTGGATCTAGGGAGAGATGACAGAGGTGACCGGCTCATCTTGGGACCCAGGGTCAGCCCTGGGCTTCTGCAGGGTCGTCGACTGGACCCGCCGCTCCTGGGCAAACCAGGGATGGGCAGTGGGGGGCTCTCCGTAGCCCCCCAGACCCCAGGGGTCTCTGGAGGCTCGAAGGACCCAGCAGTCTGGCTTCTGAGTTCCCCTTGCAGCCCAGGGGCAGTGGCGTCGGGCCTGAGGGTCCCCAGGGGCTGTGGGGTCACTGTCGTGGCTGGAGCTGCTCATCCTGGAGGAAGGATAAAGCGAGTTGGGGCACAGTTAGCAGAAAGACGCTGAAAATGGTCATTGTCAATTAGGCTCTGTGTGAGTCAAAACAGCAACAACAAAACAACAAAGCAAAAGACTAACTATCCTGCCTGGCCTTCCTTCCTTTTCTGCCTAGCTCCCGTCTTCATTTTTGGTCTTTTTCCCCCTGGCTTCTTTGCTTCCCTTCTTTCTTTCCCGGCACATGCGACCTCCTCCGCAAGCGTTCGTGTTGAAAGCATCTGCGAGTGACGCAGTTCCATAGAGCGGCAGATCCAACACATTCTTCTGGAACTTTCTAAGTGCTGAATGAGCTGCCATCCACCACCCTTTCTCTGCTCAACAGCCTTGGTCCGTGTGTGGGCGCCGTTGCGGGCGGGCGTGGTAGTGCATGCCTGGAATCCCGGCTCTTTATGGAGGCTGACGCAGGAGGAGGGTTGAGAGTTCAGTGCTTGATTTGGCACGATGATGATGACTACTAGTAACGATAGTAATCATAATTATGATGAGTTAAAAAAAATCGGGTGTGGAAGGACTCGGTGTTAAGGTGGCCAAACCTGCTGCCCTTGCCAGCCATTCCATCCTGGCCTCTATAAAGTCTGGGCATCTGGATCTTCCAGGTGATGGTTACAAACCCACCGTGTGTGAGCTCATGGCTGGACTTACACAGTCCCCCCCCCCTTGGGCGTCTCAGGGACGGGCACTGGGAAGAGGGTCTGAAGGCTTCTCTGAGCCACCAAGGCCCCCGGGCTCCGCATGGCAGGCTCCCTGTGGTACGCAGCAGCCCCGGCCCTCCCTCCCGTCTCTGCAGGAAGAGTGTTGTCTTTCTCCATTGTCTCCTCTGTTTCTGGACAGCACAGGCCGTTGTGTCCATCCAGGGCTGTTCTGGAGAGTGGGGCTGTGGGTAATGGAGCGGGCTAGAGTGCTTTCCACCCAAGGGAGCGGCTTGGCTTCTCCTCCCCATACAAACTGTCCCTGTGATTCTCCATGCCCAGGAAGCTACTTCGTTGGATTTGAAGGTTGCTTAGAAATGCCCAAGGCAGGGCTGGGAGGGTGGCTTAGTGGTAGAGTGCTTGCCTAGCATGCACAGAGCCCTGGGTTCGATTCCTCAGTACCACATAGACAGGAAAAGCCGGAAGTGACGCTGTGGCTCAAGTGGTAGAGTGCTAGCCTTGAGCAAAAGAAGCTGAGGGGCAGTGTCCAGGCCCTGAGTTCAAGTCCCAGGAAAGAAATGCCCCAGGCAGGTGGCTGGCAGACCAGCGGGTCCACGTGGACCGTGGGAAAGGCTGCAGGCCTGCGCTCAGCTCTCTCTTCCCAGACCATCGGAGCTCGTGTTCCAGCTGAAAATTGTACCCAACTTGAACCCAAGAACACACATGTACTTCACCCAGATCTTCTCCCACTCTGTGTGTGTGTGTGTGTAGGTCCTAGGCACTGTCCCTGAGCTTTCTAGCTGAACACTAGCCTATTACCTCTTGATCTACAACTCTACTTCTGGTTTTCTGGTGATTGGTGGGAGATAGGAGTCTCATGGACTTTCCTGGCCAGGGCTGGCTTTGGACTGTGATCCTCCGATCTGAGCCTCCTGAGTAGCTAGGATGACAGGCGTGAGCCACTGACCTCTGGCCATGTTTGTGTTTTATCTCCTCCATTTGACTCCGCCTGACCAAACCCATGGCGTTTGTCTTGCCTGTTGTGAGTTTAAGTGCAGGCCGCCACCCGGTGCTGGCTGGCTGGCTGGTGTTGGTGTCTATTGACGTGCACCTTCCTTAGGTCAATGTTATTTCAAAAACGGCAGAGCGGGATGGGTGTGTGTAAAAATCGACGGAGCAAGGAGCAGACAGCACATTTCTTTTTTATCTTCTTTTCCTCAACCATCAACCAAGTTTATTTCAGTCCATATTTTTAGAAAATATTTGTATTGAGAAAGATTCCCTAGTTTGCCAGAAAAAAAGGCGGGGGTGGGGGTAGGGGAAGGGGAGGGGGGAAAGCAGGCAAACACTAAACAATAGAGTTAGATGGCTATTTTGAGAATCGTGATTTTTGCAAAGTACAAAATGCCAAGTTGGCAATGCCAAGCGTATAACGGATGCCCCATAACTATAGGCTTTATGAATAAGGAAAATGTGGCTCACTTGCTGAGACCTGAGTTCAAACCCTGGCGGGCACATTGCCTTATGACACCGAGATTGAGATCCCTCATGTGTAAAATACGGTAACAAGAGCCTTCCCTTCCCTTGTGGGGCTGATCTGGGGCTCCAGGGTGGTCACCCCGGAAGTGCTGGTGTAGATTCTGCTCAGAGGACTTGTAGCAGGACAGGACCCAGCAGCTCCTCCATGCAGAGGACCTGGAAGAGGCCACAGCTGATGGGGGGGTGTTCCTGTCCCCAGAAACTTTTCTTTCTCTCTTTGCTGGTACTAAGTCTTGAACTCAGGGCTTAGGCAACGCCCCTGAGTTTTTGTGCTCAAAGGTGGTGCTCAACCCCCTTGAGCCACATCTGTACTTCTGGCTTTTTGGGAGTTCATTGGAGATCAGAGTCTCCTGGACTTTCCTGCCCAGGCTGGCTTCGAACTGTGGTCCTCAGCTCTTAGTTTCCTGAGTAGCTAGGATTACAGGTGTGAGCTACAGGCTCCCAAAAGAAGGCAGGCCCAGCTGTGAATGTCAGAGACGAGCCATGAGGTAACACGCGTTTCAGTGAGCTGTGAGAAGCCGTGGCTATGCGGCGAGGGACATGCGCAGGAGCTGAGGTTTGCTGGGGTCAGAGTCAGCCGCGTGCACAGCCATCCGCAGGTGTCAGAGACACAGACAGGATGGAGTCTGGCAGCTTAGGACTCTGGGTAGGTCCATGGCCCTGTGTTATACGGGGCTGATGAGGGTCTGCATTTGCATACTGCTGAACGCACAGTATTGGGATGAATTGCTTACCGGAATACAAGTCCAATTAAATTATTTTCAAGTATGAGATTCTCCCCTTCTACGTGTCCTGAGCAATAAGGGGAGACTTCCAATTAATTCAGTGCTGAGTCACAGGATTTGGTGTTTTTTGTGTGTTTTCTTTCCTTTTTTCTCTTTCTCAAATCCCATTTGTGTTGATTGGAAATGATGAAGGATGAGGATTTAAGGCCCTCCTCAGGCACTGTAGGAAAAGAGCTGGGATTGATTAGTAATGTCTGCTTTGAGTAAGGCAAGGGCAAGTGATGGAACGCATGCTATATATCTGCATTTGTGCACTCATTTAAAAGATAGCAGACCCATGCCAAGCGTGGTAGCTCACACCCATAATCCTAGCTACTCAGGAGGCTGAGGATAGAGGTTCCAAGTCAGCCAGGCAATAAAGTCCGTGAGACTCTTATCCCTAATTAACCACATAAAAGTGGAGATGGAGCTGTGGCACAAGTGGCAGCGCTCTAGCCTTAAGTGAAAGAGTTCAGGGACAGCACCCAGGCCCTGAGTTCAAGTCCCGGGACGTGTTCAAAGCACACTGTGTGCACATGTGGGAAACCACAGCGAAATGTCCTCATGTCCCAAACATACACAACAGCAAATCCTCAAAGACGCTATGAGTGGCAAAAAGGAAAGAAAACAGCCGAGCTAAGCTGTGCTGCAGGAGCTCCTGGCCCTGCAGTGGCTTCTCCTCTGGGGTCTGGGTGTGCTGTGTTCTGAGATCGGAGAGGCCCAGCAGCCCGATGGCAATGGGGATGTGTTTTATCCTTTGAGAGAAGGAAGCTCCACCCTCCAAAGCCACGTGTGTGAACTGGAGACAGACAGACAGAGACAGACAAAAGGAGGGAGAAGAGGAGGCAAGGGAAGGGGAGAGACAGGAGAGGGGAGGGGAGGGGGGGGAGAGGAGGAAAAAAATCCACGTGTAAATTTCCACTCGCTCTTTGAACTGCCCTCCCCCTGTGTCCATTAGATGTCTGAACAGTGACAATGTCTCATCGGCTTCAAGAACGCCAATCAATTACAAAATACCCTGTGTCCTCGGAGCTCAGTGAACATCCAGCCCTCTATCACGGGTGACCGGAAATAGCTGTCTTCTAAATGCTTAATCACCCATGGGCAGGGGCCCGGGGACATCAGAAGAGATGGAGTCAGGGGAAGCTCTGGTCATTTTCTGTCCTGGGAAGAGGCTGTGACCCTTGGGGAGCTCTGGGCTCTGTGGTGTCTGCCCCCCTTCTCTCTTCCCCTTCCGATTTAGGTGTCTCAGAGCTGGGATCATGGCATACCCCTTGGGGGGGGGTTCTCCCTTGAAGGCTCTCTAATGAAGTCTTCTAGAAAAATGACATTTAATTATAGGGAAAGGTTTTCTTTGGATCCCAGAGACAGCAAATATTTCAATCACGGGAACCATCCGCGCCCTGGTTTGTCTCTCTTCTTCTTTTGCTCAGTGAGGCGGTGGATGAAAAGAAAGAGGGGAAAAAAATCCATAAAAGCGCTGCGATCTCGTGCGCGTGCTTGATGATTCTGACAGGGTTCCAGCGGGCCGTGAACAATCTTAGGTTCATTTTGCAGGCGGGGGCTTCCATCAGATAAACAGGTTGGATTAAGCATGCTTTTAAGCTCAGCCAGCAGGCAGGGCTCTATGTACCGTGACCTTGCTCACAGCTTGGGGCTCGAACCCTCCTCCTCCTCCGACCTTAAGTCTTGTCTTGGTTGGTGGGGAGGGTCCCACAGAGGCTCTTCGGGGTGACAGCATGGGACCTGCAGGGTGCAGACACCAAATAGATTGCAATGCACAGGCTTTGGGGGGTGGCGGGGTGGTGGGGTGTCTGGAGTTGGGCCACCTGCATCTCCGAAAGGGTTTCTGATTTCTTGACGTGATCCTGCCGGACACGCCTGTCAGACGACTTTCCATTCTCCCGGCCTTGACTTGTCCTCTCTGTAAAATGGGGACATGAACAGTATTTCTTTCTCTCACCTCAGGCCTTTGTGATGATCCAAGGAGTTGGTTCCTTGGGCCTGGGCTTCTGACATGTAAGAATAACATTCCCGGCTTGGGTCTCCAAGCAGGGTAGGAGTTTTCTAGAACACACACTCAGCAGTGTCATTAAGTCTATAGTTAGCACTAAGACTCGGCACGCAGGACCTCTGGAGAAGGCTTGCTCCTGTCTGTGCATACGAATGACTGTGTAGGACATGGGCTAAGGCCAGGGGCTCAGTCTAGCAGCTTCTGTCCCCCCTCCCTCCCTTCTGCCCTCCTTCCCTCCCTCCCCTCCCTCCCTTCTGCCCTCCTTCCCTCCCTCCCCTCCCTCCCTTCTGCCCTCCTTCCCTCCCTCCCCTCCCTCCCTTCTGCCCTCCTTCCCTCCCTCCCCTCCCTCCCTTCTGCCCTCCCTCCCTCCCTCCCCTCCCTCCCTTCTGCCCTCCCTCCCTCCCTCCCCTCCCTCCCTTCTGCCCTCCCTCCCTTCTGCCCTCCTTCCCTCCCTCCCCTCCCTCCCTTCTGCCCTCCTTCCCTCCCTCCCCTCCCTCCCTTCTGCCCTCCTTCCCTCCCTCCCCTCCCTCCCTTCTGCCCTCCTTCCCTCCCTCCCCTCCCTCCCTTCTGCCCTCCCTCCCTCCCTCCCCTCCCTCCCTTCTGCCCTCCATCCCTCCCTCCCCTCCCTCCCTCCCTCCCTTCTGCCCTCCCTCCCTCCCCTCCCTCCCTTCTGCCCTCCCTCCCTCCTCTCCCTTTCTGCCCTCCCTCCCTCCCTCCCCTCCCTCCCTTCTGCCCTCCTTCCCTCCCTCCCCTCCCTTCCCTTCTGCTTTCTCTCACCAAGCAGGCAAACTGGCCCCACACCTCACACACAGAGAATGCAGGGAAAACACTGAACTTTCCAGAATTTCTCAGGATCTCTGAGGACCCGTGTGCCATCACGAGACATAAGGACATCTTATAAATCAGTCTTGCGAGATGCAGTTATGGATGGCAGCTGTCGACATATCTGATGCTGGCTAATTCTGGCTTCTTCACTGTCTGGCAGGCAGGCATGGAATGAATACTGCAGCTCAACAGAGGTGCAGCCCAATCTTCTCCTCACTGCGATCGAGAGACCCTGGCGGGGCACGCGAACGAATGTTCCCTCTCCCTGTGGACCATCTCCCTGGGCCATGAAAACACAAGGGTTCCCTTCCCATCCCAGCTGGCGTGGGAAGCCTCAGAATTCCCTGCGGCACCCGTGTGGCATTCCAGCTGGATCACGTCTTGTCTTCTGAGGCCTTCATTTGTTGTTTCCTCTCTGTCTTGTTTTATACAAACTTTTTTTTTCTTGGTCTCAGCATGGTCACAACAGGCCAGTTGCGAGTAGCTAGCTTTTGCTGAAGATTTGGGCTGGGCTCAAGATAAGACAATGCGATGGCGGCAGGTACCGTGGCTCAGGCCTAGCTACTCAGAGGTGTGAGAGCCAAGGATCAGGGTTTGAAGCCAGTCTGGTCAGGAAAGTCTGTGAGACTCTTATCTCCAATTAAACACCCAAAGGCTGGAAGTGAGGCTGTGGCTCAAGTGGTAACTAGCCTTGGAAGAAAAAGTGCTAAGGGACAGCACTTGGATGATACAATCCCTTTGCCACCCTCCCTGCCAGAACTTTCTCTCCAGTGGAAGAGACTCCTGGACTTCCACCCTCTGCCATGGTTTAGGCTCCTCCTGGTTTTCTGGACCATTCTCTCCTCTTCTCTCCTCTTAGATGGCTCCTTGTCCTCTACTTTTAAGCCTCCCAACCTCCAAACTCCAAACTCACCCAAGTTTTCCATTGAGAGCAAGAAGCCAAGACTTGATTCCCCACCCTCACCCCCCCATCCCCAGCCCCCGGAATTCTTCATTGGTGTAGAGCAGTGCTGTTTGGAAAATGGTGTTAATGACAGTTTGGAGAGAATGAGCCTTTATCCCCTGTTCTAAGTCTTCCCCAAAGCTACAGGGCTGAGGGGGGAAAGAGATAGGAGGAGGGCAGAGCCCTCAAATCCAAGAGACATGCCAATGTGTATTTTGGGACCGATGATGTCTGCAGTGGCTGAGAACTGGGGCTCATGTTGTTGTGAAGCTAGCCTGTCTGTGCAGTATTTTGTTGAAAGTAACATTGTTAAGAAATGTTCTTTCTCTTTCTTTCTTTCCTTCCTTCCTTCCTTCCTTCCTTCCTTCCTTCCTTCCTTCCTTCCTTCCTTTTTTTTTTTTGCCAGTACTGGGGCTTGAATTCATGGCCTCATGTTCTTGCTCAGCTTGTTTGCTTATAGTTGGTGCTCTACCACTTGAGCCATGTCTCCTGGTTAATTGGAAATGGTGTTCTACAGACTTTTCTGTCAGGACTGTCTTGGAACTGAGATCTTCTGATCTCAACCTCTTGAGTAGTAAGATTCCAGGCATGAGCCACTGGTGTCTGGCTCTCATATTTTAGTTCAGCTGTACAAATTTATGGGGTGTTGCACAATTATTTATTTGATGAACAGCATAGTGATCAAATCTAGGTACTTGATGAGAAATTCACAGTGTGTGTGTGTGTGTGTGTGTGTGTGTGTGTGTGTGTGTTCACTTGAGAGTCTGAAGAGGAGGCAAAGCTGCTGGCTTGGTGACTGGAGCTCACATATCGGAAGCAGCAGCATCTCTGGTACCATGAGCCAAGGGGACGGACAGGGCCAGGTCTCTGCTATGTGTGGAAATCTAGGGAGAGGAATATTCTGGAATGTTCTAGAATGTGCCAGAACCCAAGGACAAGTGTGTAGACTTCCTCAGGCAATGGGATTGATGAGTCGTAGTCAAGATCTCAGCAACAGCCAGCTAGGGGAATTTAAATACAGGTCTGTTCCCCGAGTCGGGCAGTTCTGAGAGCCGACAGGAAGCAGAGCTGTATCCTGGCCCTGTCCGTGGGGCCATGTTCCTCCGAGCGTGCCCTCCACTGGCAGCCCTGCCCTGACAGCCCTCTGCCTGGAGGACCAAGGTTGCCGTGGGGGCCACCCCGGTGCATCTGGCTTCCCCAGGCCACAGTAGCAAATCACCTAAATCTTAGTGGCCTAACACAACAGATTTCTTGCCTGGCACCTGTGAAGGTTAGAAGTCCAGGACGGCTAAACTCCAGGCCTGGCACGCTGTGAGCTCACGCTCCGCTTCTGAGCTTGTTTATTCTGCTGTCCTGCGGTGTCCAGCCCTGGTCTCCACATAGTAGGTGTTAATTACAAATTAGAGTCAGCCTGAGCTTGGCAAGCCATTGCCCTTGACCTGTCTCTGTGTTTCAGGCTTCAGGTTTGTGGAAACCAAAGGCTTAGACTGGGCACACTGGGGCCCCTGCGCTCTCACTGAGTGGAGGGCATTTAGTGTCATAATTGGTTGTCATGGTTACTCATGGCCCATCGCCCAGGCTGCCAGCAGCTCTGCCATCCTCGCTCATGGCATCCAGGCACCTCTCCTTGCTGTAGAGAGGGGTTCAAGAGCAGAGAGCAGCAGATATGGGGCGGGGGTGGGTGGGTTTCTTGGGCCACCCCTGGAAATAACTCACATGGCTTCTGCTCAAATGTAGACCTATGACCTCATCTAACTGCAAGGGATGCTGGGAAATGTAGTCCAGCATGTGTCCCGGACCCATGGAGACTAGCCTTGGGGGGCAGTCGTCTGGGTGCTAGTTTGACTATGTACCGGGGCTGTGAGCCCAGAGAGGGCAGGGGGTGCATCTCCGGGGTCGTCCTCATGCTCCTGGTGTGCAGCACACAGCCTGACTCTCTGCAACAGTGCTCGCAAACCCAGCTCACCCACGGCCGTTAACAGGGGTGTGGACTGTGTCCCAGTGCCTGCTACCGTACTGCACCTGGGTGGTTCACATTTTAAAGCTTATTCAGTGGTCCTATTGTATAGAAACACTTAGAAACCCTACCACTTACTCTGAAGAATGAGTGAAGGCATGAATGAATGAATGAATGACCACATCTGCCACCACAGGTTACAAACCTATGGAAGATGACATGTTTTATTTGGCTCACCTGGGGCTTCAATGATTCAATACCATGAATCCCCAAGATTTAAAAGCAGAAAGATATCATATGATATCCTTTTTTTCCCCCTATATAACACTTGGGATTTTTGGTGTCACATTAAAAATCTGAGGATGAATCAACTGCATATTCCTTGCACATAGTCCCACGTTGGCCATGGTCTCCACCCCTCCCCCACGTCCATCACCTCCCACCTCCTTCACTCATTTGTTGCCTGCTTGGCAAATTTGATTCCTTCTATGTAAGTAACCTTTCATGCATTATATCAAAAACTTCCAGAGTTAGGGTTTGGGGTTAGGGAGTTAGAGGTAAGGTGGGGGTTGGGGTCAGAGAAGGGTTAGGGTAGGGCCAATCTTGGGGAGGGAGTGTACCAGTTCAAGGCTCTATAGCATAGGAATTCTTCCGCCTCCATCTTCAATCCATTGTCTCCAACAACCCCCACCCCAAGCCCAGCCGACTGGGAGCAGAAACACATTTTGTCTATTTTCTCAGCAGAAGAGGCCCGAAGTTGGGCTCAGGAGCTGGAGCGCTGGAGCCTTTGGAGATGCAGCCAGTGTCTGTCCTCCAAGTGATGGTGTTTGTCTTTCCTGGGCTCCGGCTTCCTCATCTGCAGCTAAACTCAGGCCCTTTTCTATCTCCTTTCTGCACAAGCTCAGGGGAACCAGGCCCCATCTGAAAAACTGCAGGGATTCTCCACTTCGAAAGAGACCAGGTAGAAATCTGTTGGTTCCCAGACTGCCCTGCAGTAAGCTGCACACCTCACTGAGATCAGCCATTCGCCACTTTCACACGCAGCCTGGCAAAGCTGCGCGGTGGTTAATTAAATCAGTAAATAAAGCATTGTTACACAAATTCCATTAACAGGCCTGAAAGGAGACCAAACATCTTCCATCTTCTGAGGAAGGTTTATTTGTTAAATCTCTCAACCAGACCAATATTTTATGGTTTATAGTGAGTGTTCTTAGAAAGACATAGATTTAAAAAGAATCCCTGTTGTTTGCCTAGTTGGCCTTTTGAATTCTTTTTTTTTTTTTTTAATAAAGGATTCTGGTTGAGGAGTCCAGATGTCCAAGTCCACAGGACAGTCTCGCGGTGGGGTGGTGGTGGACGATTGCATTCCGGTCTGCTCGCTGTGGCGGTGGATGTGAGTGCAAAAACGCACGCGGGGGGGGGGGGGGGGGGGGAGGCTCTTGTCTCCTTCAGCGGGAGGTAGAGGTCGTCTCTCTTCAGCGGGGAGAGCTGCTGTGAGCCCTCAGAACACTGAAAGTTTGCAAGTTGCTCTCTGGAGAATGTGTCTGGGCTGGACCAAGTTCCCTGGTTAGGGGCTAATGGTTCATGGCCAATGGCCATGATGGGGGCCGGGACCTGGTAGTGGCTTGGATGCCAAGTTAGACTCCATAGGAAATCTTTCCTCTGCCCTATGGTCCCAGGACCAAATAGGGACACGAGAAGCTAGGAAAAACAAACAAACAAACAAACAGTGGACCACAACCCCACTGTGGCTCCTCTGGGAGCTGCTGTGGCATGGGCTCTCACCTTCCCCATGGAGGGCTAAGTTTACACTGCACTCTGTGGAGTACCTGGGGTTGTTCAGACCTTGGTGCGGGCAGCCTTAGAGATGGGTGTAGCCCAGGAGAGTTCCCCCCCCACCCCACCCAGGACTCCCGTGTTCACTTTCCTTCCATGCCTGTTGAGTTGTGTTTGGCTTCTGGAGGATTCCTTACTCCAGAATCTAGAAGTACAAGATACAACTCAGGTGTCAACTCATCACCATAACCCCGCCCCCTGTCTTGTTATTGGCTCCGTGGTGCAGGCTGGGCCAATGGGAAGCTGGGCATATTGATCATCAGATAACCCCACCTTCTGACCATGCTTATTGGCTCAAGGTTAGCTCACAGGGCAGGTCGGGCCAATGGGAAGCTGGGCATGTTGATCATCACCATAACCTTGCCGCCTCCCTGACTGTGGTTATTGGCTCAGAAAGAGCACACTGGGCAGATCGGACCAATGGAAGTTGAGGATGTTGGCCATAAATGTGAGCTCACTTTTTGGAAGCAGACAGACTGGGTTGCATACACTTCCCCCATCCCCACCCTGCTAGTTTCCAGGTGGGTGGCGCCGAGCCTCAGTTTACCCATGTATAAAATGAAGGCAATTCAAAACTCCAGCCCCATAGAATAGCTCAGCAGGCGAGTGAGTGCAAGGTCTGGCACCAGTTCCCTGTTCAGTAGATGCTAACTGCACTGATAATTCTGAGAAAACAGGGCCGCAGGGATCATAGGATAAATGTTTGTAAACTCAATGCAGCAAATGTTTGCTTCTAGGAATTCAGCCTCTTAAAATAATCAGACAAGTATGGAAAATATATGTAGGAGAATTGTCCTCCTACCACTGTTTAAATAAGCAAGAAAAGAACATATAAATGTTCAACCAGTTTACCCTTGCAACAATGGATATGACATACAGTGGACATTAAGGATGATATTTGAATGTTATTGATACGCAGAGAAGCTCTTTACATAAGAAGTGGACAGAATTGGGTTTTAAGGCAGTACTAAAGTGAGGGTGTTGCTTTGAAGAGGGGATGTCGGCCCTCCATTCTGATTTTCTGTCTCTAAGGGGTAACTTTTGATGTCTACTTTCCATGTTATTTGGGAATTTAATTTATGCATCAAGTACACAGTACTTTGATCATCCTGAGACAATGAAATTCTATTTTAAAAACACAAAGAAAGTCCAATTTTCTTGACTTGCTAACTTGTGACATGCCCCTCAATTTTTCTGAATATAAAATGAGTTTGCGCTATTTTCCAGAAAAGGTATGGCTTGCAGAAAGATTTTTTTCTCCACCATTATCGTCTCCTGTGACTAAAGTAATATGTGCCCCTAGTAAAAAATTCAATTATAGAAATCTATTATTTAGTTTTGGCACCTTTCATTCTCACCTCATTATTTCCCTCCTAAACCCAAAGAGGTATTTATTTCTAGCTTTTCTATGCATAAGTGCATTTGCTGTGTTTATTTTTCTCATCTATGCAAAGATATATCTCTTCTACTCAAATCACCACCACTGGCAATCCATTACTTTGGCTTAAAGTCTTTTCAGTAAAAACATACAGTATTGCATTGTATTAGAGGACAAATCTTAATTTGCAAAACCAATTTTAAAAAACTATTGCTTCTTAAGAAAGAACCGAGATGTGTGCATACATTGTTTTTTCCCCCTGATTTATGTACAGTAAAAATTAAAACCTATATAGATCCTATAGGGTACTGTCTGATGAGGTCACATGTGTGTATATTTATTCATGGCATCATACCCAGTAAAGATTTCCTGTCATTTCTTTTTGTCTAGCAATCTATTTTGGTCATCTTTTCCCAGTGACCCCATTCTTTGAATGGCGTGTACACTCCACTGTCTTGACTGTAATCTCTCCACTGCTGGTGCTCTGTACAGCCATCTGGATGCAATCCAGGGCTTTTGCTTTACAAACAGTACACCCAAGATCCTTGCACATCTATCTTTGTGCCCTTGAGGGAGAATTTTTCATAGGTGGATTGTTACTGATGTCTAAGCACAATTGATTTAGAATGTTTCTCGTGGAATGTTCCAGAGATACAATCTCTGTTCTCAGAAGGGCCCTGGCTAGGCAAACATCATCTTTTTTGTGTGTGTGTACTGACCAGGGACTTTAGCCTTCCCACCTTCCCTGAAAGGTGAGGGATTCGGGATGGGGTGCCTGGATTCTCTCCCTCACCTCCAAATCAGTACCAAGAGAAATCTGCCCTGCCCTGCCCTGTTGGGGAGTTAGCATCCATCCCCAGCTCAGAGCTCAGCTCCTTGGGGACACCGGGACACTGTCAAAAGAGAAAACTCACACTTGGCCAGGCACAGTAGCACATTCCTGTCACCCCAGCAAGGTGGGCAGGTGTAGGTAAAAGGATTACCATCCAGGCTAGTCTGGGCAAAAAAAGTATGCTGCTATTAAAAAAAGAAAGCAAACAGGACTGGGGGCATGACTCAAATGATAAGAGTGTTTACTTAGAAAGTGCAAGACCTGGACTTTAAACCCCAATAACTGACTAGATATAACATCTCATCCCAGCCACTTCTTATAGCCCTAGTTGGCCAACAGAAGAGAGTCCTGGGAGCCCATTCTTAGGTTTATTCTTTCCACCAGCTCCAGCTGGAAGCAGAGACATTTTGTAGACCCTAGGAGGAGGCCCTGGAATGAATGGTTTCACAGAAACAAACCAGATTTCTTGGGGGAGGAACGAGTCAGGGAAGACAAGCTGGGTGGGTACAGGAGGCTGGGCTCAGCCTCTGTCTTGGTCAGCTGAATGAGCCCTGCCGATGTCTAAGGCCTAATTCCTGGTACCCAGAAGTGTGGCATATGTCTGAAAATACCCATTTCCGCTCAGCCTCGCCAGCAAAGCATATTATTAACCTTTTGGATTTTTGCCCATTGGGTGGGGAAGAAATGATATTTCAGTGGAGTTTTAATTTGCCTTGCTCTTCTTTGTGAGGGATGGAGACTTTTCAGATGCACAAACCACTGGAGTTCCTCTTTCTATGAACTGTCTATTCATTACCCCTCAGCCTTCTTTCTTTGAGATTGCCTTTCTCTTATTGATTCACTCAATACAACCTCTGCTGAATAACCACAGCTATGAGGGAAAGTGGACTTCGGAAGTGGGCACTGGCGGGGCGCCGGGGGCTCATGCTTTTCATCCCAGCTACTCAGGAGGCTGAGATCTGAGGAGCATGGTTCAAAGCCAGCCCGGGCAATAAACTCCATGAAACTCTGATCTTCAATGAACCACCAGAAAACCGGAAGTGGTGCTGTGGCTCAGGTAGTGTAGCTCTGGCTTTGAGCTGAAGAACTGAGGGACAGTGCCCAGGCCCAGAGTTCAAGCCCCTCAACTGACACCCCCCCCCAAAAAAGAAGGGGACATTGAACACCAGCAGTCCATGTGAGCCCTGGCAGTAGCCAGAAGAGCTTGGGCATGGCTGTGGCTTTCCCTTGGGATCTTTGGTTTAGAGCCCTAGTGTTGCCCAGAAGCCTCTTCTGACAGTGGAAGGCTGGGTGAGGGAGGTCCCTGGTGGGAGGCTGGGTGATGGAAGAGGTCCCACTAATCAGCTACTGGAGTAAAGACACTGGAAACCGTGGTTGCTTCATGCACAGGTGGCTGGGAGGGGACTACAAGTGTTAGCTACTAGGTCAGGAGCGGTTGACTTTCTGTGATGAGGAGAAGGGAGGTGATCCTGGTTGCTCACCTTTGTCTGCCATGTCCCAGCCTCCCTTCTGGTCACAGCAGCAGGACCGGCGGTTCTCTTGGCCTTGGAGTCAGTGGTGGCATCTTTCAGGGCTGCCCTTGTCTATCATTCCTGCTCTGGCAGCCTTAGCCATGCACCTTCCCCCTCCCCCGCATCCTGTTCCCTGGAGCATGAGGCATGGCGGGGACATATGGGTGGCCCTCCTGTAGGAAAGCCAGCAGTCTGGGGAGGTGACACCCCATGAGAGAGGGAAGGAACGAAACCCAATATAGGTGGAGACAGATGGTGGATAAATTGTTCCCATCCCCAGATGCAGTTTCTCTCGAAACATCTGTGAAAGCAAACAACGCAATTGCCCCATAGCTGAGAGATTCCCCCAAGGGACTTCCTCTGTGTCCCCTCCTCCTGGCTCCTGCCTCCCTGGGTGATGTCCCCCCAATGTCTGCATGGGAGCTCTGGCTCTGTTTCTCAAGGAACCCGGCTAGGACAGAGAAGAAACTCAGAGTGGGGCATCTGTGCGTTCTATCTGGGATGCCCTCATCTTGGCAGCAAGGAGGCCTGAGATGGCTCCTCAAAGAAGACTTCATTCTCACGGCATCCCTGGGATCTGGGACTGCCACCATTTTATCCAGGAGACTTTGGGTGTTTGAGTCATAATCCAAACTAATAAATGACTGAGCTGGGCTTTGAACCCAATTCCTTTGGGTTCCAGGACTGATTCAAAGTCACACAAAAAAACTGGATAAGCCCTTCAGAAAGGTTTTTTTCCTTTTTCTTTTTTGTTATTTATGGGGCTTGAACTCAGGGCCTGGGCGCTGTCCTTGAGCCTCTTTGTGCTCAAGGCTAGCGCTCTACCTCTTGAGCCACAGCACTAATCCCACCTTTTTCTGAGTAGTTTATTGGAGATAAGAGTCTCATGGACTTTCCTGCCGGGGCTGGTTTCAAACTGCAATCCTCAGATCTCAGCTTCCTGAGTACCTAGGATGACAGGTATCAGCCAGCCTGGGAAAAATTTCTTAAGGAAGAAGTCACCTACATTTGTCTAGCTGGCCTGAGATAGACTTGCTCTCCAGTTTTATAGATGTATAGAGGAATAGGAGATGTATAGCTGTCCATAACTGGAGGGGTCCCCCCACCCCTCCAGGGCTGCAGCAGCCTGGAGAAAGGATGGGGCTGTAATGGAAAGACAGGGGGTGGTCAAAGGACAAAGACCCATCTCCAGCATCAGGGGCTGGAGGAGCTGGAGGGTGCATCTTTCCTGGCCCTGCAGTGCCACACAATCCCTTGCTTGGCTCCACTCCAGAGCACGACCTGACCCCCGGGGGATACCTCGCCTGGCTCTCTCAGAGACCCCTAAGTCACTGGTCAGCCCATGGCCCAGCTGCAAAGCAGAACTATTTAAAGCCGAGCCTATTTCCAGGTGCTGAGTCACAGCAGCCTGGACCGAGCCGGGACAGTGCCTACCGCAGCCTCGGATGGCCACACCCCAGCTGGGGAGCCTCTGAACAAAACGCCACAGTTACCAAGATGAAACGGAGTGCCGGGGATCCTCCGTGCCTCCTGTCTGACCCCAACTCCTGATGATCACTGTGACCAGCCGGCGAAAGCTGCCACCTCTGAGACTCCAATTTAAGTCCCAGCTCTGTTGCTTCATCGCTGTGTGACCTTGGCATGTCGAATGGCCTCTCTGAGCCCCAGAGTGTGCATCTGCAAGACAGAGTAAGCAGTTGGCCCCAAGTAGAAAATTAAAGTACAATTCAAGTGTTTTTCAGCACTTGGCTAGGCTCAGTGCGGTTGATAATGGTCATGGAGGTGGCTGTCTGTTTGAGGGAGACAAATGGTACGGCTGACCTCGAGTGACTCACCGACTCCAGGACAGTCTGTCCCAATAGCCACAGACCCACGTGGGAAGTTCGAGAAGATGGTTAAAGTGGAGTGGAGATCAAGGAGCAGCTAATCAAGCCTACAACGTTTGGGAAAAGAAAGGAGAGCAAAGGCCCACCGGGCATCGCCCTTTATTCGGGTGAATAGAGAACGTTCTAGAAGCTCTGGAGGAAGTTCAGGCCATGACGGTAGAGCACAGGGCTCTAGGAGGTCAGGATCTAGTGTTGTCGACGTCAGGTATGGCTGGATTCTTACCGTCTCCCCGGGTGTCCGCCCCTGGGTGCGCTCGCCCTGGCTGGAGGCCTCGCTCCATCCCGGGGACGCTAGTACCGCGCGGTAGTCAGAGGTTGCTTCTCATTGGGCCATTTCCAGCCACGTGCCTCTCCTCAGGCCAATCAATGGACAGGAGGATGGAGCAGGCTGATTGGACCGTTTCCAGTCACACGCCCCCCCCCTCCACAGTCCAATTGGTAAGCAGGAGGTTGGCTGATTGGACCGTTTCCACTCCCGTGCCTCTCCTCAGACCAATCAGTGGCCAGGAGGATAGAGCGGGCTGATTGGACGGAAGCGTGCCACGTGCCCATCGCCTGGGCAGCCACGGGGATGGAGGGAGTGGGGTAAAGTGGTTCCGGGAGGAGGGGTGGCAACTGCAGATGAGAACGACAGACACCCCCCCCCCCCGGCTCTGGGGCAAGGTGAGCCCCCGCTGCCCCCGGGTCGGGTCCCGCCTCCAGGAAGGGGTGCAGGCCCCGACGCCTCGCGGGTGCGCGGGGAGGCGGCCAGAGAGCCAGAGATGGGCCCCCAGGGCGGTGGTCCTGAGCTTGACCCAGACCCCCACGGCCTGCGGACGCAGGGGGAGAGGGGTGCGGCCTTCGAGCTGCGCGGCCCAGGCTCCGTGGCCAGTGGGAGGCCCGGCCGGAGATCTGCAGGCACGAGGGACGGACAGCTTCTCCTCTCTCTACCTTCCTGGCCTCCTTCTACCTGTGGGCCTTCCCCCGTCTCCCTTCAGGCCCAGCTCTGCCGGGTGGCTGTGGACCTGGCTCTGGTCATGCTGGCTCTGTCTGCCCAGCCACATGGGGGGACACATTGTAGCTTTTTACTGTAAGTGGCTTCACCGTTCCCTCTTGGCTCCTATTTCTCCTTTTCCACCTCATCCCTCACAGAACCGATTTCCAGCTTTCACTTTTGTGTGTTTGGAACACTTCCAGTGGTGTGTGCTTTCCCTGTTGGTGTCTGATGGATGCCAACCTGTTAAGGGGGAGTGGGGGAGATGGAACCCCCCAGACCATCCACTACCTGGCTTGTGCTGGCTCAATCTGCACAATTGTCTGAGCCTCACAGAGACTTTGGTTTACCCTTCGAGGAATTTTTCAGCAGCTGGTTAGAGAGAAGTCGCCTTTCCCCCCCCCACCCCCTGAAGGCTCTGTATTTACCAAAATTCTCCATTCATCAAATGCCCTACTGCTTGTCAGCCTGGTCCCAGCTGCCCAGAGAGGCGCTTGTCTGTGGGGGAACAAAAAGATGTGGATTCTAACAATATCCAGAGGAAAGTGATGCTGTGTGTGTGACGACTCTTTTATGTCAAAATCTTAGCTTTTCAGAAGAAAGAAAGGCGGCTGTAATTTTGGGTTCTGAGCTGCCATGAACCTCCCCCCTCCCATTACGTTCACCTGCAGCAAGGGCAGTATCCGCTGAGGAAGCATCCTGCTGTGCCGTCCGCATGAATCCACTTGGAGCTGGCTCCATCTACACAGGCAGCAGTGAAGAGGCAAGACCTGAGAGCGAGTTACCTGGGTTCAAATCTCAGCAACGCCTTGAACCCACTGTGCGAGCTTGGACTGGTGCCCCGCTTCCACGTGGGTGTGGTGTGGTGCGCCTCATTTTCTCAGGTCTCTATGCACGACAATAGCACCCATTCTGCAGGGTGCTTATGGGGCTCATTGAGCTCATGCGTGTGTGGTGCGCTTACAACTGCCTTGCACACAGTAAGTGCTCGCTCAGCAGCGGTTCCGCTCATCTCCTGTCTTAGGTTAGCGCCCACAAGCTGCTCTGCAACGCGTGGGAAGGATTTCCTAGGAAGGGACGGTGAGGAATAGGATCAGGAGGGAAGAGCCCACGCTGGGGGTGTGGTGCCCAGTGGAGGCCTGTAGGGGGCACTCTGGAGACAATCACCCCACTGTGATATGTTCATGAGAGGATGGATGGTTACAGCAGCTTGTGAATGTATTAGACACAACAGAATGATTTGCCTCGACCGGCGACTGTGATGCCATGTGAATTATATCTCAGTTGAACAAAACAGAAATAAACGACCTGAATCCCCGGTTCACAACCAGCCATCTTTCCCCAGGATTCTGGCAGTGTCCCCTGGCTGATTTCCCCACCTCTCCCCTTGCTCCCTGTCAGAGTGGGCTGTCAGTCCTGTTCTCCGAACTCTCTCATGGCTCTCATCTCTTGACAAGGTCCTTACCAAGCTTAGTCCTACCCAGCTTGGCATGTCTAGCTCCTGGCTTCCTTTCTCGCTTTAATCTCCTTGATTCTCTGTTACTCCTCGCTCAAGCTGTATTGTCTCTCTCTACTGCTCAAATGTGTGCCCATTATATTTCTACCTCAGGACCTTTGCACTTGCCGTTCCTTTTTTCCCCTTAGCTGCCGCTGGCTCAAATGCTGCTTTCTTGGAGATTCCTTCTCTGGGCACTCACTGCATTTAAAATAGAAACCTTTCACCTGCCCTCACTCCCTACCTACCTGCCCAGGTCATTTTAAGTAATTTGTCTGTGTTATCAGCTCCAGGCTGGCATCTGCTATGTGAGAGAAGGAAGGTGCTGTGTCTCATCCCTGGGGTCCAGTCAGTAGCTGCCACAGTACATTTGAATGAATAAATGCTAGCTCTTATGATAACTTACAAGAAACTTTCTAAGACTTTCAATCTTATTATCTGCTTCTCATGGGTACCTCTTGTAGCATTTTTTTTTAACCTGACACTTCTTTGAGATTCTGTCTTCCTTCTGGCTTATCCCCATAGGACGATAGTTTTAGAGACAAACATCATCCTTGTAGTATAATTAGAGACTTGTTCTAGAAAATTCTTTTCATCTCACTTTGAAGTGAACCCTCTTTTTTTTTTTTTAAAGATACCAGAACCCCTACTGGATTCTTCATGGTAATGAAATTAGTTTGCCAAAGCTGATGCAAAAGCTAATTTGTGCATTGCTGTCAGTTGGATGGCTTTGAAATTAATTGTCTTTGCTAACCTTGTTGAGATCTAACCACGTTACGTTTAGTTTGCAAAACCATTATCTCCCCCGCTGGTGTTGGGAGACGTGCAGACTGCTGCTGGCTTCAAAATTAAGGTGGGGAACAAAGGAGGAGCAGAAAGAGACTTGGGGATCATGAACCATGTATATAGCATTGTTTTGTGAATGTGTATTTCCCACAAATGACCTTTAGTCAGGTTATTCTTTCTGAATCTTTCTAGGACAGATTGATTGATTAAAAAAAAAAAATCAGTGTGGGGCTTGAACTCTGGGCCTGGGCACTGTCCCTCAGCTCTTCAGCTCAGGGCTAGTGCTCTAACACTTGAGCCACGGCGCCACTTCCAGTTTTGTGGTGGTTCATTGGAGATAAGAGTCTCATGGACTTTCCCGCTGGGCTGGCTTTGAACCGCGATCCTCAGATCTCGGCCTCCTGACAGGTGTGAGCCACTGGCGCCCAGCCTGGGGAGAGATTTATTATGAAATAGTTTTTAATTGCACAAGTGATACAGGAATACATTTTTAACATCCCCATTGCCCCTCTGTGTCTCTCAGGTATCCTGTATACTTTAGATATTTCTATTTATTATTATATGTATATATTTTGGCAGTACTGAAGTTTGAACTCAGGGCCTTGCGTTTGCTCGGTAGGCTCTCTTCCATTTGAGCCACACCCCAAGCTCTTGATACTTTCCTTATTTTTCCATTCACATGGGCATAATTTTTTTTTTTTTTTTTTGTCAGTTGTGGGGCTTGAACTCTGGGCCTGGGCACTGTCCCTGAGCCCTTCAGCTCAAAGCAAGCACTATACTACTTGAGCCACAGCGCCACGTCTGGTTTTCTAGTGGTGTATTGGAGATGAGAGTCTCACGGACTTTCCTGCCCGGGCAGGCGTGAGCCACTGGTGCCAGCTGTGGACATCATATCACCTAGGCTGGGCCTCAGTGGTCCTCCTACCGCAGCCTCCCATATGGCCCAAATTACAGATGTGTTCTTCTGAAAGCAAAGACATTTAAACAAGTCCAACTTACTACCACATCCAGGATCCGATGGATGTCATGGGAGTCCCACACAGGCTGAGTCCTGTCTCAATTCAAAGAAAAGAACCTGACAGAGAACGTAGACTGGAACACAGTTCTGCCTTTCATTCGGTGGCGTGGAAAATCTTGTGATTTGAATTCTTTCACTGGTTGCTTGTTGTTGTCAGGTGTTCTGGGGTGGCAATTCTACCACAGATGGACGTGAGGTCCTCCCGGAGTGGAATGGGATGGAGAGAGGACAGGGGCGGGGCAGGGGCGGGGGAGGAGGGGAGTCGATTCTACGTCATTGTCTGCAACCAGGACCAGCACAATAACAAGGTACTGAGAAAGGCGAGAAAGGATAGGAAAGGGGTCACCAGGGGTCCAGCGCTTGGGCTTTTGAACCCCGAGTCCCCGTTACAAGCTTTTTTATTTAGCTCAGTACAAGGGAGGTGACCACAGAGAACTAGAGTATCCATCTGTCTTTGCGTGAGACGCAGTTTGCATGCAAGGGTTAACTGACCCCTTGTCCTAGGAAGTGGAGGGAAGCAGGAAACACTCCAGCCTCAACGTAGACTTCCACCTTGTCTCCAAGGTCTTAAACGTTGGGTGCCCAAACGGCTCACACGTAGGCTAGAAACTCGGACCTCTGTCTGTCTTGCCTTGATCTTTCCAGACCCCAGCCCTCAGCCTTCCAAGTGCTGTTGAGATGGCCTTCAGTCTCTTCACCCTTTCCAGGCCTCACAGCTCCGCTCCAGAGTTCCCTGCCATACTAGAACGACAGGCCCAATAAACCTCCGGGGTTCATCAGAGAGACGGAAACCCACCCAGCCGGGTCCGGCCAGCCACAGGGGCTGGTGGGTGACCCGGAAGTGGTTTTGGACATCATTCTCTGGGATGTTGTTTTAAGGGACAGAAAAAGAAGGAAAATGTCGGGATTCTGGGTTTGCTTTGGTGATACAAACAAAAACCCTTCTCATCTTCGCCCCTGTCAGGAGATCTGACCCCAGCTTGGAGTCTGCGATGGCGTAGTCCACATCTGTTTGGTTTTGTTGGTTGTTTGTTTTTCCTCACTTTGCAGCTCTGTCATCTTCTTCTTCTTAAAAAAAAAAAAAAGAAAGAACAAAACCCATTTCCAGGCTGACGGAATCTATTTGAATGCAGAGATTAAATGACTTTCCGACTTTCCAATGTCTTAATCCCCGGAGAGCGACATGAAAGCTCTTTGCGAGCGGGGGTGGTTGGTTTTTATAATTTTTTTAAGTTGATGTTTATATTTAGCACGCCCGCTCGCCGGCCTTTCCTGGGGGCCCTGGCCTCATCGCTGTGTCTCACTGGGCCTCGGAGGGAGGGGGGCAGCGGCTGGGGCTGAGGAAAACCACTTAAACAAAGCCACTCGTATAACCCCACGCCCTGAGGCTGTGGAAGGCACCAGAAGGTTGGCAGAGTATAAAAAAAAAAAAAAAAAAGAAAAGAAAGGAAAAAGCAGATCCATAGTCCAGTGGATTGATATACTGAATTCTTTTTTTTTTTTTTTTTTGGTCAGTACTGATACGATATTTGAACTCAGGGGTTCATACCTTCTAGGCAGGCACTCTAATGCTTGAACCATGCCCCCTAGTTCTTTTGGCTTTTGGATAGTTACGTCTTTGGATAAAGTCTTCCATTTATACTTAGGGAAACCTGGACTTTGATCCTCCTATCTATGCTTCAACAACATTCATTCTCCCCTCCCCCCCCCATAGCAGAGATGGTAGGCACACACCACCACACCCAACTTCTTTATTGCTTGAGATGGGTTCTTACAAAGCTTTTGCCCCCTCTGCTCTCAAATCAGGATCCTCCTAATCTCTGCTCCTGAGTAGCTAGGATTATAGGTGTGAGTCACCACACCTAGCTGGATTAAAAGTTTTTAACAGGGAGCAGAGAAATTGGCATCAGAAATATGTTCTCAGATGGTCACTGGGAACTTGTGAGGATCATGAGCTAGTATGATTAATTTTTGTTGTTGTTGTTGTTGGTGGTGGTGGTCATGGGTCTTGAACTCCGGGCCTGGGCGCTCTCCCTCAGCTCTTCAGCTCAAGGCAAGTGCTCTACCACTTGAGCCACAGCACCACTTCCGGTTTTCTGGTGATTTATTGGAGATAAGAGTCTCATGGACTTTCCTGCCAGGGCTGGCTTTGAACCAGATCCTTAGATCTCAGCCTCCTGAGTAGCTACAATGACAGGGTGAGCCACTCGTGCCTGGCTCATTGCTTTAATACGTGATTTGGGAGAAGAGACCATTCTAGCTAGCCACTAAAATCCTGGTCATGGCTGAGAGGGCTGGGCTGAGAGCCCGAGGCAGGCGTGGCCCCTGGAGCTTCTCCCTTGGCTTGTGGCCCTCCACAGCTCTCGGCCTCATGCCCAGCTCCACTGCCATCACCCCATGCCGTACTCCACCACCTCCCCGTTCCTTGCAGGGTGGAAACCCGTGAAGACTGCGAAGGCATTTCAAAGCACACAGTATAACGAGGGTGTGGTGGCCACCTGTGACCCTAGCACTCTGAAAGCTGCCGCAGGAGGATCAGGAGATCAAGACTAGTCTGAGCTAGGTAGTGAGAACTTGTTTCAAAAACAAACAAAAGGAAGTTGGTGCTGTTTAGAGTCTGAGAGGAAAAAGGAGAGAGGAGAAGGAGGAGAAAAGGAGAGAGAGGGAGAAAAGGAAGGAGGGAAGGAAGGAAGGAAGGGGAAAAGAGGGAAGAGGAGAAGGGAAAGGGAGAGGAGGAAGAAGAGGAGGAGGAGGGGAGGAAAAGGGGGAAGAGGATGGGGAGGAGGAGGAGGGGGAGGAGGAGGGGGAGTGCTGCATGGCGTCTCTGCAGAAGCCGAACCTGGTTTGCCTGTCCTTTGATGGGCATGGCTGCGAGACCAGGTGGCAAGCCAAGCCACACTGCCGGGGGGTGGCGGTGGCAGTGGGGGTTCCTCCCAGCCGGCCTCATGCCCGGGCATCCGCTCAGGGGGTGTGGGGGCTCAGATCCCTGTCCGCTGCCCTTGCTCCTGACTGCCCGCCTTCTGCAGAGAGCAGCAGGTCAGTGGAGGAAAAACTTCCTTGATGTTTTCAAACTCAGATGCCACTGTGTGTTAGCGTTGTGGGCCGTTAGCTGTCAGGGCAGAGATCTATTTAAAGACCACGAAGGCGGCCTTTGGCTTTGCCATCAAAGCTCTGAGCAGGATGGAGGTCCATCTGAAATAGAGGCCATGCAACCCAGCCTTCACTCCGCTGCCGACCCAAGGAAGGGGGTGATCGGCCATGACCAACAGATACAGGCGGCTGACTGTGAACCTTTCATTTCTTTTTACTTCTAGAAGAGAGGGATGGGGCCTGGGGTGGGAGTGTAGACAGGCTGCTAAGTCTCTGTCCACTTGGCTCCAGCACCACAAGTTCTCTATGCTAAGCTGGGAGAAAAGGTCCGCGTCCAGCCCTGGCCGTGCCGGGCTTTTGTTTATTCCAAGCCAAGAATCACTGCGTTACCAAGCTCCTCTTCTCTTTTTCTTCTTTTTGGTTTATTATGGGGTTTGAACTCAGGGCCTGGGGGCCGTCCCTGAGCTTCTCTGTGCTAAGGCTAGCGCTCTACCACTTCCTTTGGTGGTTCATTGGAGATAAGAGTCTCACGGACTTTCCTGCCTGGGCTGGCTTTGAACCGCGATCCTTAGATCTCAGCCTCCTGAGTAGCTAGGATGAGAGACGTGTGAGGCGCCAGCGCCCAGCTCCACGCGGCTCTTTTCCACGCAGGAAAACCCTCAAGTGGAGTTGCTGTCCCAGGTCTGACGTCAGCGCCCCTTTCCTGAGGAAGACACCGACATTCGCACCAAGAATCCACATTTCGGGTGAAGAGTAGAACAAATGTGTTGGCCGAAATCCCGAAGAAGCTTTTTCTTTTTTCTTTTTTTGAAGTAGGGGAAACACCTTCCTCTGAGCGCCACCCCCCCCCCCCAAAAACGAGAAGAGCCGGAGATGAAGCGTCTTAGTGATTCATGAGAAAACAGACAGATTTTCACTCCTCCTATTTTTAGAAGAAGCTGTCTAGGTACCAGGCGCTATCAAGTGAGAGGAAATTATATTTGGAAATTCTAATTGCAGAGAAGCCTCCTTTACACAGCAGACGGGAGCCGGAGCGGCTGCCGCTTCGCTTGTGGCTTCTTGCCTCTCTGTTCCCGGTGACACCCCGAAAGCAGATCACTAAGAGCAGAGCGAAGAGAACTCGTTGCTCCCGCCCTGACGTTTGTTTCACTTTGTGCTTTCTCTCCCAGAAGCCAGAGCTCATGCCAGGAAATAGACGCAACTCCACACAGGCCGAAGAGGGGAGGCGATGAGCGAGCAATGTCTCAGGTCATAGAAGAGTGCAGGGGATTCAGGCCGGGCTGGATTCATTCAGGTGCTCTAATCATGGCCACTGGAGTCAGAAGCTTGCATCTCTCTCCCTCTGGCATGGGCTTCGGTGCTGGGCTATTCCACAGGGTCTTGCTCTGTAGCTCAGTCTGGTCTGGTCTCGAACTCTTGGTCTCCCTGCCTCAGCCTCCTAGTTCTGGGATTACAGGCAGGTGCCACCCTACCTGGCTATAGTCTGTAATTTTCTTTGTAATATGGGAGTTGTTTCAAGTCCTCTAGTGGGCCATGAGCCACAGATACCACCACTTCAAATGACCTTGCACGAGTGGACCTGTGGGTGGCTTTCAGTGTGTCCCGGTGGTAAGCCTCTTGTGCATACGCGTGTGGGTGTGCGTTTGCCACGCTCGGAGCACAGAGCTAGCTCGCCCTTCCGAGAGGCTGCCCCTGTTTACCTTGATTTCTGCCCACTAGCTACCTGAAAGATGGTCCCTGCACGGCCAAGTGCTGAGGGCTGCCCCTCCTTCCCCTGGCCGGCTGAGGATCTGTCATGTCAGGTTAGGGTTACGTAATCGCGATGTAGCCATGTAGAGGAACTTCCCTGGAGGGAGATGTTCCCAGATGTTGGAGCCGGTACTGAGGCGGGGGGGGGGGGGGGGGGGGGAGGGGGGAGGCCTTGTGACTCGGCCCAGCCCTGCCCACTTCCTGGTCTCTGTGGACGTAACCTCATTCGGTCTCTACCAGCTCTTGCCAGTCCGTTTTTGATCTCTCCCTTGGCTCGCGGCCTGGCAGAGCTGGGGTCTCCCTGACAAAGTAGCAATAGAAATCTAACAGTAACGCAGATTCCAGTACTGGGCGCCGAACTATGACACAAGCCCTTGATCAACCTGGCTGCTCTCCCCATAACTAACGCTGCAGGTGTGTTACCGCCGAACTCCTTCCCCCCGCCTTACAGATGGTGTTAGTAAGGCTCGGAGAGGGGAAGCAACTTGTCCAACATCATCTGTAAGGCGGGGGAAGGAGTTTAGTGTGGGGCCTCCTGTTCCTGGTGACAGTGAATCCCTGGAGGCTGGGGCGGGGGGACAGTAGCCCAGGGTGGCAGCGCAGCCGGGCGGTGGTGCCCGAGCTGGGAGCGTGCGTCTTCTCTTGCGTCTGGCCTCCTCGGGTGGCCCCCGGGTCCCCCGCGGCGTTCGTTGCCCGTGGATGCGTCCTGTCTGCATTTCATACTCCCCAGCTCACCGCTCCGCGTGCATCTGCACTGAGCGCGTCGGCAGGGGCTGTGGAGAGCGGCCGGCCTGCCCGGAGCCAGGCCCAGAGGCCGCATGCGCCCCCTCCTCTCCCCTCCCCCTCCCTCCCCCCCACTTCCATCATCACCCCGCCCTCTGACTCCTGCTCCCCTCTACCCTCTTCTAAGAGCCAGCCAGACGGGGCCACCCAGCCAAGCCCGCGTCACCCTCCTCCTCGGGGGCCTTGCGTGCGTCTGCCCGCACTAGGGTGACCGGTCAACCCCTCTGGGGTGCCCGGATGTGGAGCCATTATTCAGCCTCATGCATTTGCCAAGTGTGACAGGGACATTTCTGCTTCTGGGCCTGCTCAGAACCACCCCCCCCCCCCATCTTGGAAGACAGAAGAGCAATAGGCTCCGAGATAAACCGGATTCATACCCCCCCCACTTCCTGTGTTACCTTGGGCAAGTCACCTGACCCCTCTGGTCTCATTCCCTCACCTCTAAGATGGCCAAACCACGCTTCACCCAACTTGACACCCCAGAGGGAGGGCTCTAGGAGGCCTCTAGGAGGGCCTAATTACACACATCTGTCCCCCCCCACAAGAGGCATGGGGCCCCCAGGCTGCTCGCCCTAGGCGCCCCGGGGTCTCGGTTCTATCACTTGTAGGATGGAAATAAGGCCGCGGGGGCCCTCTCTCCTGGTGCGGTGGTGGGGAGGAGGGCACGCGAGGTGTGGCGGGCAGCGGTTCTCCACCCATCCCGGCATCCCCGTGGCCCATGCGCCCAGCGGCAGGGGGGACCGTGCCACAGAACCGGGGCACGGCCATGCTCTGAGACCCGGCCTGGAGGAATCTGTCTGCGGAGTTCCAGTGGTGCCGTGGGTCTCGGGGTGGCGCACAGAGGCCGCAGGAGTCTGATTTGAGGGCGTCTCCCACCGCAGTGCCTCTCCACGCAGACACAGGGCTGGAGAGGGGGTGGGCGTGGGGCCTGGGGCCCTGAGGAAGCAGAGCCCATTCCAGAGGGCCGCTCCTGGCGGGGGGCTGCACGCCGGTGTAGCCAGGCCACGTAGCCCTTTGTTTCCATAAAGGCTTGGACAGATGCCTGGTGTGCAAAGCAGCAGAGAGCTTTTGGTTCTGGTTGAGAACAGGCTCGGGTGCTGGGGGGAGTCAACTCAGCATCTCTCCCACCCCACTTCCACTTGCTCAGGGGCCTCTCAGGGGCCTGGTCTGAGAACAGGGGAGTAAAACCCGGAGGCGTTGGAGCGGGAGGCAGGACGAGACTTCCATCCCTGCCTCTGCTCCTCGGCTGTGTGATCCCAGGGCTTCACCTCCAGTCTCTGAACCTCAGTCCTCTCTGCCCCACGCCGCACCCGCCTTGCATAGCCAGGAAGACTGGAGACAGGGCGGAAGCCCCAGGCCCTGTGCTGGGCACAAGGTGGGTGCTGAGGCTTTCGGGAGGGGCTGCCGTTTGGGGTTCTTCCTGATGAGACCAAATGTTCTGTGCAGGCTCTGTGTAGCCTGATGCTTCTCGGGGAGAGGAGGGTTGGTGTCTGGAAGTCACCTTCTGCACCCAAAAATCCCAAAATTTCCCAAGCTCTGGGCCTCCAGAGCCTCTGCGTCTGCATCGATGAAGATGGTGGGGCCGGGTTCATGTCGCAGATTCTCCCCGGAAAATGGTCCATGAGCTCCTGTCAAAACAAAACCCTGAAGAACACATTACAGCGCAACTCTGAGGGACGGGCGTCCTGATGGGTGGGGAAATCACACACGTGGCTTGGATTCCTGTGACGTCACGTCCTGTGTGGACTTGAACAAGAAACTTCACCCCTGGAGCCTCGGGTTCCTCATCTGTAAAATGGGGACACAAAGAATGTCTGGCACAGAGTAGGCCCTCAGCCGCTACCACCATAATCACCGTCACCACCACTGTCATCATCATCAACCTCAGATGGTCTCAAGGATTCTTTTTTTTTTTTTTTGGTCGGCCGTGGGGCTTGAACTCTGGGCCTGGGCGCTGACCCTCAGCTCTTCAGCTCAAGGCGAGCGTTCTACCACTTGAGCTACAGCGCCACTTCCGGGTTTCTGGTGGTTTATTGGAGATAGGAGTCTCACGGTCTCTCCTGCCCAGGTTGGCTTTGAACCATGATCCTCAGATCTCAGCCTCCTGAGTAGCTAGGATTACAGGCGTGAGCCACCAGCGCCTGGCTGGTCTCGAGGATTCTATTCTGACTTTTCAAATCCCAGTTCTTTTTTTTTTTTTTTTTTTTGGTCACCCAAGTGTATGTGTTTTTAAAAATTGTTATTATAAAGGTGATATGCAGACGGGTTACTGTTACATAAGTCAGGTAAAGAGAGTATTTCTTGTTGGACAATGTCACCCCTTCCCTCACTCCCTCCCAGTCCCTCCTGTCCCCACATAAGTAATCCTGATTCATGTGTGTGTGTGTGTGTGTGTGTGTGTGTGTGTGTGTGTCTGTCTGTCTGTCTGTCTGTCTGTCTCTCTGTCGGTCATGGGGCTTGAACTCTGGGCCTGGGCACTGTCCCTGAGTCTTCAGCTCTTCAGCTCAAGGCTAGTGCTCTACCACTTGAGCCAAAGCACCCAGGCTGGCTTTGAACTGAGATCCTCAGATCTCAGTCTCCTGAGTAGCTAGGATGACAGGCCTGAGCCACCGGGGCCTGGCTGAGTCCGGATTCTTCAGGGGAGAACTCAGCACAGGGACTCACGTGGGACTGGCCGTAGTTCCGGGTAGAGCGTGACTCTGTAGAGAAGTTCTGAGCAGACAGGATTCCTTTCTCCAGCCTGAGGGAGGCCCTGGAGATCCGGAACGCTCCATCCCACGGGAACCCAGGGGTCCCACTCCTCTGCGTTTCCCCACTTCTATTCTGTGACTGTTCGATGCCAGCCTGGTGTCTGGGGATGGCTGAGGCTCTGTTGCCTAATTTAGAATTCCCCAAATTCTCCCACGCAAGGCACATGCTGAGGGCCTTGCCCGCCGTCATGGTCGGCTGTCAGTCCATTTCTTTACCTCTCTGCCAAGATGCGCTGGATTGCGGGTCGCAGGAGCCCCACGGGCCTCTGAGCCCCCTTTCTCCCAGGCTTGGGAAAGCAAGGCAGGCAGGCCCACTGCTTACGGGTTGGACTTGGAGGCGTGGCTTTTCCCAGCTCATGTGGGATCTGAACCTGCCGCCCGAGAACCTGTTAGGTGATTACTGAACAAAGCCATCCTGTCCCACAGCCCACCCCAATTGCTGCACCCCAAGTTCCACGGGGCCTGAGGCTGCCCATCAGAAATCTACAGCAGTGTGGGTGAAGCTGGGCAGGCTGGGCTAAACTCAGAAAGTAGTGGGGGGGGCAGAGGAGCCGTGGGGGTGGGGGGAACTCTTACACTCGGACTGAACTGTCCCGAGCAGAGAGGCAGAGGGGCAGTGGGCAGAGGGGCAGAGGGGCAGTGGGCAGAGGGGCAAGGGGCAGAGGGGCAAGGGGCAGAGGGGCAGAGGGGCAAGGGGCAGAGGGGCAGGGGGCAGAGGGGCAGGGGGCAGAGGGGCAGAGGGGCAGGGGGCAGAGGGGCAGGGGGCAGAGGGGCAGAGGGGCAGGGGGCAGAAGGGCAGGGGGCAGAGGGGCAGAGGGGCAGGGGGCAGAGGGGCAGAGGGGCAGAGGGGCAGGGGGCAGAGGGGCAGGGGGCAGAGGGGCAGAGGGGCAGAGGGGCAGAGGGGCAGAGGGGCAGGGGACAGTGGGCAGAGGGGCAGGGGGCAGAGGGGCAGGGGGTAGAGGGGCAGAGGGGACAGTGGGCAGAGGGGCAAGGGGCAGAGGGGCAAGGGGCAGAGGGGCAGAGGGGCAAGGGGCAGAGGGGCAAGGGGCAGAGGGGCAGGGGGCAGAGGGGCAGAGGGGCAGGGGGTAGAGGGGCAGAGGGGCAGGGGGTAGAGGGGCAGAGGGGCAGGGGGTAGAGGGGCAGGGGGCAGAGGGGCAGAGGGGCAGGGGGTAGAGGGGCAGGGGGTAGAGGGGCAGAGGGGCAGTGGGCACCACGAAGCCGTGGCTCTCTGCTCCCGTGGGGACGGTGTCAGAGCAGGTGTGTGTGGCAGAGCTGACGGTGGCTTTGGCTGTGTGAGGCCACGCCGTCCCAGCCTCCATCCTTTGGGCCTCTCCCCTTCTCTTTCCTCACCGTCCAATAACTTAACTTCTCTGCCTCCCCTCCCGGGCTCGCCTCCGGCCCCGCCCCTCCTCCCGTGCCGTGGCGCTGTCCGCGGTGCTGACCGCCAATCGCGATGGCCATCCGGCTCTCGGGGCGCTCAGCCTCTCCCCTGCCGGCCTCCCACCTCTCTTCCTCCAGGCACTGCAAATATAAATCACGGGTGAGAGGCGGGAGCCGCGGCCCCTCCCTGGATCGCACAGCGCTTTGCAGTAGTGGCGACAGCCCAACCGCACACTGGGGAAGCGGTCGACTCGTCTGCTGCTTGGAGTTGCCTACGCTGACGGGAGAGAGCAGAGCGAGAGCGGAGTGAGGGACAGAGAGGGAGACAGAGAGAGGGAGAGAGAGACAGATACAGAGACAGACAGACAAAGAGAAACAGAGAGTCAAAGAGCAAAAGCCTTCATGTGGAAGACAGTCTGTCCACTGAGCTGACGGTACTGCATGCTCTGAGGTAGTTACTCTGTGTGTGTGTGTGTGTGTGTGTGTGTGTGTGTGTGTGTGTGTGTGTGTGTGTGCGCGCACGCACTGATGCCTTGAGATTTTATTTGGGGATGAGGAGCAGAGTCAAATGAACAATTTTCTTCCAGGCACCTCCACCAAGCTTTCCAACCAAGTCACGGGAACTTCGCGTCTCCCCACCGGGCGGCCGAGGCGGGGAAGGGGGGCGCTGGCCGGCGTTGGGCTCCCTGAGTCTCCCGCAATCCTCCAGCGCTGCGGTAAGTCCTGTCTCCCGGGTCCTGCAGATGGACGGGGGCTCCGGGTGTCCGTGTGGACACGGGCTGGTGAGGAACGGGATCCGGGGGCTGGGGGTGAGCGCTGTGCAGAAGGATTCATTATTTCCCCACCGTCTGCAGCGTTCTGTCACCAAAGCGGCACCCCGAAGCTAGATGAGATTCCTCCGGCTGGGTGCCCGGGGAGGGAGGGGGAGGGAATGTGCTCAGGCTTTCGGGGTGATGCGATCGATCGAAACAGCGACTTCTGCCTAATGTGCCCTCATCCTGCAGCAGAGGTGCTGAGAGTTAACTGGCCGTCTTCGGAGTGATTTAACCCCTTGTGGGGCTGCCAGCCTGGCCTGGCGGGGCTGTGGGTGAGCACCCGAGAGCGAGCATCACCTGAAAGACAAGCAAGATTAACCCTGGCCTGAGATACTGGCCGGGGCTGGTTGGGACCTGTCTGAGCTTGTACCCCCTTTCCAGGGACAGCTCAGAGGTCTGACTGCGGTGGGGTCTGCAAGGTGGGTGGTTGTAGTTTGTCTGTGATGAGGGACTCAGGGGCCACGAAGCGGGGGGCGGGGGGGGCTGTGTGTTGCGTGGAATGAATGGCCAGAGGGGGCAGCAGCTGCCCACCGGGGCCACGCGCTTGGCTTTGCACAGGTGGAATCACCTGTCATGAGCAATGGGGCGCAGGACGCTTCGTGCTCCGGCCCCCCATGGACTCCGGCCTGGCCGCCCGCCTCACGGGCACCTGCGGAGGGGGGACGTGGCCTGTTCCGATTTCGAAGAAGCATTTCAGCCCGCAGCCCCGGCTCCGCATCCGGCTCACTGTACCCCACATAGTTTTCTTTTCCTGAGCTCTGCATGGGATAAGCAGGCTCCAACCTGTTAGTGAACAGGAGACCGTGGTCCTGTATGACCACCTCCAAGCTCCATTCCAGTTGAAAACGCCTTTGCTTGCTTTCATCGCAGCCGCCTCTCTGGGTAGAAATGGCTTTATTTGTTATTTTTCTTTTAGCATTCCTGCTATTATCACAGGGGGCACTGGAGCCCCCCAGTCATGGCTTCTGTTGGCACCTGCACAGAGAGGCAGAAGGAATGGAACCTCAGCTCCAGGGACTGCAAAGCCTGGAATACAGGTGGCGTCCCGAGGCCCCCGCCCCGACCCCACGTCCAGAGACACGCGGGTCCCGGGGCACAGGACACAGATGCCCGCAGCCAGCCTTGCCTGGTGCTTAGTGCCAGTGACCTGCTCCACCCCCCCCCCCCCGACCCTTATCCTGGCTCCTCTTGCTACATGACCTTGAGGGCGAAGCTGCCTCAGTTTCTTCCCAGGGATCCTGGGCTGGGAAAGGTGTGGTAGGAAGAAATTTGGTAGAAGTAATGAGCCACAGATCTGACCAGAGTGACACCAGAAGGGTTAGATTTTGACCCTGCAGCAGGGGCACAGGGGAGACCTTTGGGGCTCCCTGCTAACTTGTGGACAGGGTGGGGGTGTTTGGGACCTGAGGGGCAATGAAGGGAGCCACAGGGACGTCTGGGTAGCATGGCTGGCAGGTAGGAAATAGTCCCAGGCACTGCGTGCTAGACCAGCTGAAAAGGCCAGGACTGCACCGTCCAGATGGGAGGGCCCCGGGCAGCTCTGAGCGGCCCTCCCTTCCTAGGGGAGCCGAGAGCCAGGCGCCTCTCTCCCTCCTCCCTCTGCCTTCCTCCCTCCTCCCTCCTCTCCAGCCCAAGTGCTGCATTGTGGTGCACCAGGGAGGGGGAGACGGAGCCTTCTGGAAAGAGCCCTACCTGGACGTGGACCAGGAGATCCGAGTCCCAGCTTTGCCTGATCATTCCGGGCCTCAGTTTTCCCATCTGCAATGAGGCAGTTGATCTAAGTGACCCTTCCAGAGACCCCAGGACTCTGTGTGTGTGTGTGTGTGTGTGTGTGTGTGTGTGTGTGTGTGTGTGTGTGTGTGTGTGTGTGTTCATGCACTTCTGGGAAGGGTCAGCACTGTGTTGCTCTAACTTCTGTCAGAGAGGGAAAGCCACTTACCCAAGATTGCACAGTAAGGGATGGCACAGCAGTGCACAGCGTGGAGACAGGGGTGTCATCCCCTCGCTCCTGTCCCCCCCAAGCCCCACTTGTGCTGCTGCCCCGGCCTGGGGTGCAGGCAGGACCCCAGGCATCACCCCCGCAGCCCGGGACAGGGGGTGCTGGAACGGAGTCCACGTTCCCTGGTGGTCTGAAGATCCCCTTCCACTTGTTTGGGGTGGTCAGCCTTGGGGGGGGGAGTCTCTATAAGATGGGACAATCTCTCTACTTAACCCTTTCCTCTCTGTGCAGCTCAGAGAGAGTTTGCGCTTTCTATTTAAAAAACAAACCAACCAACCCACCGCACAGGGGGCCCAGCTTCTGCTCTGTGTCCTCGTGGACTGGGAGCTGGCCAGAGATGCAGGCATGTTGGGAGCTGACGAGAAGGCTGCATGGTTTATTTCTGTGAAGAGCTGTGGCTGAACCCGAGATAAAAATAAACCCGGGACCCAGGAGTGGTGGGCTGGAGCCGGCGAATCTAAATGATGCAGCCGGGGTGCGTGGGGCAGGGAGGAGGGGGAGGGCGCTGCAGAAACTTCCATCCCGTCCCCACCCGGGTGCCTCCTGCTGCTCCTCCAGGGGCTGCAGAGTGGGACCCCGGGAGCGAGCAGCCACACGTGGGTCTCAATTCTGACTTCAGTGCTTCCTTGCTGTGCGACTTCAGGCAAAGCCCTTGACATCTCTGAGCCTCTGAGTTTCTTCCAGTATGTGTGGTCAGGTGGCGTGGGGGAATGGTTGAGAACAGCCCCGTGGAAACATCTCACGAGCTCAGCTCCTGCGTCTAGCACTTTCTAGTTGCGCCACTTCGCGTCCGCAGGCCTCGATCTCCCCATCTGCAGCATGGAGCCGTGATGGCCTCGGGGGCAGATCAGAGCTGCTGTGGGCAAAGTGCTGGGTATGGAGGCTGGCGAGGAATGAGCCACCCATGAAAGCCCCCCCCCCCATGCTGGTTAGAGTGTAACCACCCCTGGGCTGGCTGTGCGGCTCTGAGACCCCGGGAGGGAAGGAGGGACTTGGGACTGGCCCAGCCGAGGTCCTTCCGCGGTGGCTGCCCCTCGGCTTCCCCATCTGTGAAATGGGCATGGTGGCCCCTCCCCCCGGGGCTCGGGAGGCTCTGAGAGGGCGGCAGGGCAGCCCCGGGAGGGGTGGGCAGGCCCCGGACGGGATCCACGAGGAGAAGAGCCGCCTGCTGCGCTTCCTACAAGTCCCCGGGCCTCTGCTGACTCATCCCCCCCCCCTCGGTGTTCAGAGCGTGGGGTTCCTCCAGGAGGCCCCGGAGGGCTTTCCTGCTGGAGCCGTCCATTTAGGGGTCCCGGGGGCTGCACCGTGCCGTACTCAAGGCCGCACCTGTGTCCCCTCCGGTGTGTGTGTGTGTGGGGGGTCAGGGCCGGCCCCTAGCAGATATTCCATGCTGACTTGCTAAATGAACCACCAGTGGCAAAGTCTTAATGGACTGGCTCATGCACGGGTCCCTCTGAGGAAAGGCTCCCGGTCCAGCTGCACGCATGCAGTAGGTGCTCACTGCGCGCCCGTGGATTAGGATGAGTCCCCAGAACGGGGTCTGGGGGGGCTTGCAGTGCGAGAGCACCGGCGGCTCTGGAGCGCGTGCTGCGCACTTCCCGAGCACCCGCCGCTCCCCTGGCACCACAACGGACAGGAGAAATCAGCGTGACAAGGGCAGGGCCCCTTTGGGTCAGGGCTAAAGCAGGTGGCTGCAGATGCAATATGATTGCGGGGAGGGGCTCAGCAGGCTTCCAGGCCTGTCTCAAACACGCACTGAAACTCTGGCACTGAAGTGTCCTTCTTTGTCTTAAGGCCTTGCTCTGGGCCGAAGTGTGAAGCTTTGGGATGGCGTGGCATGGCCAGCCTTCGTCATTCACACTCTAGTGAGAAGGCGCAGAGCCGCTGTTTGGAGTCCCGAGCTGCCTTCTGCAGAGGGAAGGCATCAGGGCTGCTGGCACCCCCAGGGTCTGTGGGGTGAACCCCCTGTACCCCCGGGACCTGCTTAGTCTGGGTCAGATGGTTCTTGTCATTCTCTGCTTCTCAAAATTGCCAGGGAACATGCTAGAAGGCAGTTCTTGGTCCTAGAATTCAGGGCACAGGGCCCTGAATGGCATTTTTGAGAATACAAAACATTTTTTTCCAGGAGTGACTTCTCATAGTTCTAAGTGCGTTGGGAGCCTTGGGCTTTTTTTGTTGGTGGTGGTCATCGGGCTTGAACGCTGGGTCTGGGCGCTGTCCCTGAGCTCTTCTGCCCAAGGCGAGCGCTCTACCACTTGAGCCACAGCGCCACTTCCTGTTTTCTGGTGGTGGATTGGAGATAAGAGGCTCACGGACTTCCCTGTCTGGACTGGCTTTGAACCGTGATCCTCAGATCTCAGCCTCCTGAGTAGCTAGGATTACAGGCATGAGCTGCTACTGGGCCTTGGGCTTTCTGATAAGATCCCCGGTGCCCCCGCCCCCATCCCCAAGGAGCTGCACAGGACCAGAATCAAGACATCACCTGCCACCTGTGCCATCTCCCTCTGCCAGTGCCACAGGCTGAGTCCTTCTGGGAAGGACCCCCGGCCTGTCAGCCGAGGGGCAGAGCAGAGAGCAGCCACCACACCCCGCCCCCTGGCCATTCTCCTCCACCAAGCACTGCTCCCTGGTGGGGCCAAGGGTGGCAGCTGTGCCAGGCTCCGGGCTGCTGTCACCAGCATGTCACCAGCCTCCTCGAGGTAATTGTCTCTCCAGTCATTAGTGTTAATGATATAATCCCCACTTAATTCTCATTGTAATGAATCCCCCCCCCCCAGACTCCGGCCGGAGTCCAGCATGCCCCCCGCCCCCCCTCCCGCCCAGCTGCCATGAACCAAGGAGAAGAGGCCATGTTGGCAGCAGCACCCTCTCTGTGCTGATGGATCCGGGCAGGGTTTATTCAGAAAGCTCTCCTCCCCCAGTCTCCCAGCTGCCTTCTTCTTCCCCTCGCTTCTGTTCCTTCCTTCCTTCCCTGCTCCCCTCCGCCATGCAGCGGCCGCAGGGCACGCGGAGACTTGTGAATGGAGCCACTCTGAGCAGAGCCTTACGTAAGCCAGCAGCCTGGCCCTGCCAGCCCCTGGTGGCAGAGGCCGTGTTCGGGGCTGCCACGGGATGAGTCTGCGGGGAGGCCCTGGGGCAAGGTGCTGCCAAAAAGCACCTGTGTGGTCCACGGCGCCTGCGTCCTGCCCCCTCCCCCCAGCCCCCTCCCCCCCCAGTCCCTCCCCCCCCCCCCCCCCGCACGGTTCTCCCTGCGGTGGCCTTAAGAATCCTTTCCCACTGTCCCACCCGCACCGCCCCTCCTGTCTCTCATTTCCCCAGCCCCTCCCACGCCGCCCCCTCTTCTCCCCACACTCATCCCAAGCCTCCTCAGGTACAGATACAGAGATTATTTGTATGTCCATGCTTCCTCTCCTCCCCCTCCTCCTCTTCCCTCTTCCTCCTCCTCCTCCTCCTCCTCCCCCTCTTCCTCCTCCTCTCTCTTCCTCTCCTCCTGCTCTCCCTCTCTCTCCTCTCTTTCTTCTTTTTTCTTTTGTGGTGCTGGGGATAGAACCTGGGGTTCTGTGTCTTCCAGGCAAGCACTCGACCACGGACCTGCATCTCCAAATGTGTTTTTATGTCAGGGTTAGCGTCTCCTTAGGAACCTCACTGTGTGATCCAGGCTGACCCAGAACTCAGGATCCCCGGTCCTCAGCCCCAGAATGCTGGGGTGCCGGGGGGGGCCTGCCAACCACAGCGGTCTCTGGAGTGACCCCTTGCTTGGCCTGCAAGGCAAGAGGTGGCGACCACCCGTCCCGGCCTGCCTGGCACTGGAGGGACCCATGCAGGACTTCCCACGGCAAAGCCAGCATCTGGAAAACAAGGGGGTTGAGCCTGGGCTGGAGGCGTGGCTCAAGTGGGAGAGCAGGAAGCCCTGAGTTCCAAGCCGGTACTGCAGTGGGCGAGCTGCCTGCCTTCCTGTGCAGGGGCGTTCGAAGCGCTCCCTGGCCTGAGCATTCTCAGATGTCGGGGTACACAGTGCTCCGTGGTCTATGGAGAGGGTGTGGCAGGTCAGGCGTGGCAGAAATCAGAGTAGCTGGTTGAGTGACCTGGAGTTACGATACCCGTTACGATAAAGTCCCCCTCAGATCTTCACACAAGGCCCATTCTGCCCACCTCACTTGGAGTGGTGACCCCTTCCCCAGGACCAGGCCTCCCCCCACCCTGTGCACCCCTCCCCTCCCCTCTCCTCCCCAATCAATCTCACTCACCAAGTGTCTCCCCCAGAGAGCATCAGCCACACAGGGTGGGATCACTTCCTGCAGTGACCCGGTCTCTGTACCCCACAGTGCCTGGCACCCAGCCGGCACTCAGGAACTGTTGGTTGGATGACACAGGCACTGACAGGGCTGACCTAATGCCCCTTGCTCGAACTGGAAACCTTAGTCCATCTCCGGGCTGCTCTAATTTGCCTGGCTGGGGGCAGGAGGTGGGGGGGAGACGCTGAAGTTCTTGGGTGATGGGGAAGAAAGCCAAGGTCTTCCATAAAGCCAGCTCCGCAGCCGGATCGATGGATCATTTGTCACCTGATAAACCACATCGAGTCCCCGTCGATACCAGGATGGCCGGGGCGCCGGCCGCAGCTGGGGGAGCGGTGGTCTGATCTAATATTCAGTCCGAGCTGCACTGCAGGCCGCGGGGTGGGGCTGCGGGTGGAGGAGCGAGCAGCTGGCGCGCTGGGGTTCTCATGAGCACAGGATTCTTTCTCAACGGAGAGAAACAAGAGAAGGAAATGCAGAGAGCCTGGAGCCTCTCCCCTCCCCCTCCCCAGCTTGCTACCGTTTCCTGTGGATTCTGAGCACTGGGCCCCACTGTGGGGTTTACGCTAAGACCATGCTGCCAGCAGAGGCAAACTGAGGCAGGAATCTGGGGGTATGATTCTAGCCCCAGCATTTCGTGGAAACGCAGCTCGGGGGAGCTGTGTCCAGTCCCACAGAAGCTCAGAATCACAGGACAGGCAAAGCCTCAGCTGAGTCCGTACCAAGAGGCCCAGTCCCTGCTTGGCCTCAGCTTTGAGACCTCCATTGCGTTCTGAGGCTGCGCTCCCGCGCCCACCCTCAGCTGGCTGCAAACCTTTTGCCTCTGAGCACGTTGTGCGGGCCTCAGGACGGACGTGGTACATACAAACGCCTTTGCTGCCCGGCCCTGCTTCGCCTCCTGAGCAGGCTGCAGGAGAGCGCGTGCTGGGTCCCGCTAAGTGGCTGCTGGTCCCTGCTGAGTCTCCACACCACTCCAGCAGCTCCTCCCGCTTTACCTCCTTGGGCCCTCCGGCTTCTCGTGGGTCAAGTTGTCCCAGAAGGGAGCCCCGACATCAGACATCAGGCACTTCCTCAAAATCCCTCCGTGCATCAGTTCTGTCACTGTCTGTCCCTGTCTCCCCCACACGCCAAACCACCTGTCCGGACACTCACCCTCTACCGAGAGCCAAAGCACCTGTCCAGACACCCTATACCGAGAGCCAATGCACCTGTCCAGACACCCTATACTGAGAGCCAATGCACCTGTCCGGACACTCACCCTCTACCGAGAGCCAAAGCACCTGTCCAGACACCCTATACCGAGAGCCAATGCACCTGTCCAGACACCCTATACCGAGAGCCAATGCATCTGTCCGGACACTCACCCTATATTGAGAGCTAAGCCTACAGTGATCGCATGTGTCAGCTAGAGAATAGCACTGATAGCATTGTTAATATGTTTATGTTAGAAATACCAGGACATATTAACAGAAATATGAAGTTATTTACAACATAAATATAGTAGTATCATTAGTATAGTTTTATTGCATATCACTATATTTTATATATTATCATATAGATCATTGCTTATAAATATGATGTTTCACACTTTGCACACTACTTCTGTCTTGTATGTGATGCATGCCTGTTATTGATCATGTATAATGTATATGATACATACTATAAATTATTGGGGCTGGGAAGGTGGCTCAGTGGTAGAGTGCTTGCCTCACATGCATGAGGCCCTGGGTTTGATTCCTCAGCACCACATAAGCAGAAAAAAATTGGAAGTGGTGCTGTGGCTCAAGTGGTAGGACACTACCTTGAGCTACCTTGAGCTGAAGAGCTGCGGGACAGTGCTCAGGTCCAGAGTTCAGGCCCCACGACCAACAAAAAATAAAATAATAGTATACTATAAATTATATATTATAGAATACATCCTTTATATTAATAGCATGCATTATATGTACTCCATCTGATATTAATATATAATAATGTATTATTACTTGACATGATATATTAATCGTTGACATTTTATATTATATGATTATACGTTAATTATATATGATGCTAATTGTGTTTCATATAAGATACATATTTTACATCATAAAAATTATGTAACGTAATATACAATAATAATTTGGTATAATATGTCTGTATTCACACATGTATAAGAGACCCGGTCAGGTCTCACTTTTGGTGGTAGCCCTGTTTCCCAAGTTCTACAGAAACTGAGCCATCGCTCCGGGAGAAATACAGGGTTGGATTCCTGTCTTGCTTACATCATCATCAGGGGGGTGGTCCATAACCCAGCTGTGTGTACCTTCCTACCGAAAGACCCTTAGTGAACAGATAGCGTCGATCTCATTAGTGTCGAACTTGTGGCTGACGGCAGTGAAGCTCATGGCTGAACGAGGCTCATCTGCCGCAGGCAGGTGCAGTCGCACTGCACGCTGCAGTGCTATGCTTGGGGAACAAGCAGCGAGATCACCACTTCAAAATAACACAAACCCAGCTGGGTGCCAGTGGCTCATGCCTGTAATCCTACTACTTAGGAGGCTGAGATCTGAGGATCACAGTCCAAAGCCAGCCTGGGCAGGAAAGTCCGAGAGACTCTTATTAACACCAGAAAACTGGAAGTGGTGCTGTGGCTCAAATGGTAGAGTGCTAGCCTTGAGCTGAAGAGCTCAGGGACAGTGCCCAGGCCCAGAGTTTAAGCTCCATGACCAACAAAAACAAAACAAAACAAAAATGACCCCCCCCACCCCACAAAAATACAGTGGCAGTAAATAGACCTGGACATGAAACTAGTTTCCGGACGGGAGCTTGAGGGTTGATGTCGGTTGGGAGCGGGGTCATACATTGGTGGAAACTCAGATTTCTTTCCTGCTAACTGTGAGTGACCACCAGGACAGCCCTGGTATTGATCTGGGGATTACAAACAAACCTGATCTGCCAGCAGGTTCATCAATAAGGAACCCACAAATGACCGGGCTCCCTGGGTGCCCAGGGGACCCATGTCAGGACTGCACGGGTGGCTTCCTTTGCTCAAACTCGTCCTGAGACACCTGTCTGCAGCTCCTGCTGTGGGGAGACGGGTGGGAATCCCAGGTTCCACCCTCAGCAGTACCGGATATCCTGGTGTCTGGGGGTGGGTGGCCTGCAGGGCAGGCCAGCGACTTTGCGGTACCTTCCATTTCCCTGCTGCCTTCCTCAGCCTGGCGCTGGGAGGAGCGGGGAGGGGAGAGGAGCAGAGGAGGCGGTGGATCTTTACCACCTCGTATTCATGCAAGCAGGGAGAAGCTGTGTTGGACGACTGAGACTCCACAGCCCAGGGGAGTGGCCTCAGCTGGACCCTGGGTGGCTGAAGTTCAGGGGCTCTGGGTTCGAATGTTATGGAGGGAGGTGGGGTCGGGAAGCGCTGGGCTGTGGATAGATGTGGCTAGGAGGTGTAGGATGACTATGTGTGCATGTGTGCCTTGTAGAGATGTGTGATGAGTGTGTGCATGTGGGTACCTGTGTGCAAATGTGTGTGCGTGTGTGCATATGCACATTAGGCACACACGTGTGTGTGCGCGTGTGCGCGCGCGCACCATGCTTGTGCCCACCACGGGAGGGGGACCCCAGGAGATTGTGCCTGCCGCTTAGCATGTCCCACATTAGTAAAAGCTAAAGCTATTTTTCTAGAAACACCACCCCCCCAACCGTCATCCCCTCCAGAGTCTGTTTTAAAGAGGAAAGGAATTAGTCTTTGTTTTTAATTAATGCCAGCTCTCGTCCTGACTTCTAATATCCCACCTCATTTGTCTTATTAAGTACTTAGTTTTGCTTTTAATTAGCGTTGTTTATCGTGGCGGAATTTTAATCATCGGTGTGAGGTCTCGCAGGCCTCGGGGAGGGTGGCTTGCTGGAGTCAGGCCCGCTGAGGTGAGTCGGGGTGAAATGTAATCTTCTCCAGGCCCCGCCAGTTCTAGTTGCCTTTGGGCCTCCTGTTTGCTGTAAGGTGACATGGTCTCGCCCTGAAGACACACAGTGCTGTCTCCTGAGAGAGCTCAGGAGAGGTGCAACAGCACAAATTCAAGGGGGGAAAAAAAGGAGCGTAGACTGCTGACAGTGAACACAGCCAGCACAGACTCAGGCCCGGCGGTGTCCAGCCTCCTGACAGCATCATCAGGGATCAGCCTTTCTCGCACTGGCTCTGCTTTGATCCTGGCAGGCTTTTTCTGCCCGGTGGAGAAAATGATGACAGCAGTTTGTCTTACCAGCTTAGAGGCTCCATGGGGGAGGTTGGGGAATGCTTCTTCCCACATACTTCTAGCCACAGTCTCAGAAGAAGATTTCATTGGCCGAGATAGGGTCATGTGCCTCTCCCTCCACCAATCACAACAGACAGAGGAATGTAACTCATCACTGATTGGCTGGAAAGTGGACCATTATCCCACTTCCAGGGGTCAGGGCTGGGTGAGCTTTACTTGGAACTACAAAGATGGATACTGAGAAAGGAATCCGTTCCCAATGGAAAACTGAGGTGATGTTGCCTGTCCCCCACCCCCAGGGCTGTGCAGGTGACTTCTAGACAGACAAACAGCCTGGAATCCAGGCCCAGCCCCAGCCCCAGCCTCCAGTGAGGTTCCTAGCTGAGGCTTCAGAAGCATGGCGGCCTGACCAGGCCCCTGCTCACGCATTAACTCACCAGCTCTTTCCCGCCAGGGCAGGCCCACAGAGTGGGGAGTTCAATAAACCCAGAGTAGAGAAAGTGTGCCAGACTCACTCAGAAAGGAAAGAAGGGAGATGGGGCTAGAGCCCAGGATTCTGGGCCAAAGGCCTAGCAATGGTCTTGCCATGACAGGCTGCTTGATTAGCCAGTACTTGCTGCCTAACAACAAACCACCCTACCTGTGTATCTCATGATTCTTCAGCCATTGGGTTGGACATTGGGTTGGTCTTCGGCTGATCTTGGTTGGGCTTGTTTTTATGTCATTGCTCTGGTAACTGTGGCCTTCTGCCTTGCGATCTCTCCTCCTGCCAGCTAGCCTGGGCCTCTTATCTGCTGTCTGCAGGTTCTAAAAGCAGACCTCTAAATGAG